>NC_069795.1:45280000-46530000 GCF_027406575.1 Nycticebus coucang
TATTCATGTAAAGAGCAATACCATCTTTAACAGAGATAGATTCATGGGCATGCAACCTGGGTTTCATAGGGTCCCATGCTGAGAGAGGTTCCACGCTTGATTTATGCTCTGCTATCACCTTCTTCAAATTCTTTCTTTTTTTTTTTTTCAGTTTTTGGCCAGGGCTGGGTTTGAACCTGCCACCTCTGGCATATGGGGCTGGCGCCCTACTCCTTTGAGCCACAGGCGCCGCCCACCTTCTTCAAATTCTTTTTTTTTTTTGGTAGAGACAGAGTTTCACTTTATCGCCCTCGGTTAGAGTGCCGTGGCGTCACACAGCTCACAGCAACCCCCAACTCCTGGGCTTAGGTGATTCTCTTGCCTCAGCCTCCCGAGTAGCTGGGACTACAGGTGCCCGCCACAACGCCCGGCTATTTTTTTGTTGCAGTTTGGCCGGGGCTGGGTTTGAACCCGCCACTCTCGGTATATGGGGCTGGTGCCCTATTCACTGAGCCACAGGCTCCGCCCCCTTCTTCAAATTCTTAACAATTTCTTCTTGTGTTTTGAAGTGAATTCTAATGGTCACGTAGAGTAGTTTCTTGTCCTATGTCCTCTGTCCCTTCTACTCTATTCGAGTATAGTGACTATAGTGTATGTATATGAGATCCCCATAGTACAAAATTCCAATGCACGGAGTTCAGCGAGACTCAAAGTAAAAAAAAGGTAAACTGGTTTAGTTTATAACTGAGTAGGCAGAGACCTTGACAACCCAGAGGCAACACTTTCTATTAAAATAAGAATTTGCTTCAAACGTATTGATAGACGCTGATATCCTAAGAAACACAAAAGACATAGGATATTCTTTGCCCTTTGTCATTTTTCATAGAAACAAAGATTCCACATGCTTTCTGATTTCTATTACTTCCCTGCATTAGGGAAACCTGATGCTGAAAATGATGATAGGAGAAAAACAAACGAAAGAGCAACCCCAAGGTTCTTTTTTCCTCTCAGTCCTTTTCTTCGGTGTCAGCGTGCTGAGGCTGTTAGTAAAATGTGTGTGTAACAAGTGACAAAAAATGTTTTTACTTCCTATTTCCACGGTTTTCGTAAGGAAGAAATACATTTGCATATACAAACAATGAGATGCAATTTATGTAATTCTTTATATGATTCAAATGTTCTCATATCTGCATTTAAAATTGACATTGCACATTAGAGTACTAAAATTCATGCCATTAATTTAAATAGATTTTTAATTTAGAAATGAAATAAAAAACCAAAACCGTCAATGAAAGTTGGAGAGACTGTAGAAGTACATGTAATGGCACATTTCTTACTATTTTTAAAACAAAGGACCTCAGATCTTCGTTTGTCATGTGGACCCTCAAATTATGTAACCAGACCTGATCCTTTGTATCATATTTTCATGTGCTACTCTGACTGCAGTTGATTAATCTGGTCTTTTTAGTGGTCACGATGTATCGATTACAAGAGAAAGTTTACTTTGTATCTTCCCTGGAGACATCCGTAGTTGACAGAAACATACTTGTTCACCTCTGTCCTCTCTTTTATTTTTATTTTTCTCCAGTAAAGGACTACATAAAACTCAGCAATGTTTCTCCTTGATCAATGAAATGTCTCCCTTTTCCAACAACAGCTTCTATATCAGGCTGTGTCCCACTGGGATTTAAACACATAGACACTTCTATTCTGCTACTTTTCTTCATTTAGTATCTCATCCTTAGAGAACGCATGAGGATAAATAGATTGTTTATCCAGGTGTGATATCACTGTTGTTACACACACAACATGCTGACTCTTTGTACTCTTCCTATACTAATATATATTTTTCTGCTGTTTTTCCCACAAGTGTTTTATTGCTGTTTTTCCTCTAGCGATAAGAATAACCTCACACATACCTCCAGGTTTAGATTAAAATTTTTTTGTTCTAGAATGGACTCCTCACCTGGTGGTCTCCATTTCACCTTTCTGATTGTGGGAAGGCCCACACAAAATAACTATTGCTCTCAGATTACATTAATAATTTATACAACAAGATTAATCCACTCCATTGTTCACTAGCTTAATTTTGGCATTTGAAATGACCATTTCTAGTCTTTTGCAAAGCTTTTGAAAGATACATCATCTGCTATTTGTAGTTGATCTGTATTTATATTTATAGTAAAGTGTCATTGGAAACACCTGTTTAAATGTTAGTTTAACATGCTGTACATGGTGAATACATAAATTTCAGACAAAAGAAGAGAATAGTAAATGGAAAACAAAATTTCTACAATAAAATTTATTACTTAAGTTTACTACTTAGAAGAAGAAATTAATATATGAAATTGATATATTTCTCAATTGTATTAAATTTTTAGAGTGACCTCTAGAGTATCCAGTAGATAATGCAGTAAGTCCGAAAGAAGCAGTGAAATAAACTTCTGGAATGTTTGGTTTTGTTACTGTGGTTGTAGTTTTAATTTCAGATCAATGTGGGGGTACAAATAGATTTTTAAATGTAAAATAGACCGATTTCATATTAAGTAAAACAAATAGCACAATATTTCTTAGAAATGAATGAGCTGTTTTTCAAATGACTTACATTTATAAGCATAAATAAAAGTATAGCAGACTGTCTAGGTGTAAGACGCAGACCCCAGACCGTTAGCCTAACTAGGCTGTAAGCTAAGCACCTCAGTTTTCCTGCAGTATCAATTATGTATTTAATTCTCTGTCCCCAGCTTCCTCATTAGAAAATGAGACCATTTTCCTAAGTAAAGTTTATCACAAGAACGGAAAAACAAACACCACATGTTTTCACTATTAAATCGAACCTAATTGATTCCGTGGTAATCAAGCAGGTGGGAGGGGCACGAGAATGTGGCTAAAATTATACTTAATTTTACAGGTACAATGAGCACTATTTGGGGGATGGGCACACTTATAACTTTGATTCAAACTGTACAAAAGTAATTCATGTAGCCAAAATATTTGACCTCTGTAATATTCTGAAATAAGAAAAAAAGAAATTGAGGATATTAGAACTAACCTCATATGTATGTTATAGAAATTTCTAAGTTAACATTTGTGAAGGGCTTAGAACAATTATAGGCAACTACTAATTGCTACATGTTATTGAGTACATAAAATTTTTAATTAATATATTCAATGTATTGATACTAATTATTATGCCTAAATGTACAATCCTAAATAAGTGGACCAAAATGACTCCAAATATTGGAAAGACTTCAAGAACATGAATCACACGCATGTCTGGTGATGTCAAGGTTTTATATTTATAAACTTATTGCAATGAAAAGTGTTCTACAACTAAAATCTAAATGCACAATTTAGATTGCATAATCTTTTAACTAAAGACACTTTGGTAAAAAAATATATATAATAAATTCTAGTTTCATTCAATTTCCTGTAAATGTAATATAGAAATGAAAATGACAAATAAGACTATAGGAATTTTAGCTAAGCCATAAAATTCTTAAGATTGACACACTGCAATTTACAATATTGAAATATAAGTCAGTCCACTATTGACTTATACCTAAATTTTTTGCCTAATTATTGTAATGTCTAAATCACTTACGATTTATCTTAGCCAAGTGTTGCCTTAGTAGATACAATTCTCATATAATAATTTCAATAGCAGAAAATATAACTTTAAGATATTAATAATAAAACTTTGAGTACCTCACTTTAATCTATAACTTTAATATAACTTTAAGATATTAATAACAAAACTTTGAGTAACTCACTTTAATCTTCCACCAAATTCAACAGGAATAAAATAAACTATATTTTGTCACTTCTATGCTAAAAGTGAAATGGAGTGGCGTTGAGTTAACCAGGAAGGGAGCAGGTAGAGCCCAAATCAAGTTAAATCTGGTCCTTGTTTAAAATTTCAGAATTCAGGGTAAATCAGAGCTCTGTTGATGACTAAGGCTACTGCTCTTTCTAGCAATTGCTGAAAAGAAGCTAATCAGTTCTAAAAATAAAGATATATGAAACATTCTGAAGCTGATTACCAAAAGCCACATAAAATCTTATATTATCTCATTGCCTTTGTTTGGATTTGTTTTTACTTTTATGCTCAAGTAAGATATATAAACTTACAATCTAAATTAATAGATCCATTTTAGAATGAATTACTTGTATATTTATTGGTCGGTCTTATTAAGATAATTTGAAAATGTATACTTTTAAATTATTAGCAGAAAATTCAGAGAGCTTTGAGTGGAATTTCCTCCACTACTAAACTCCTAAAGAACAGACATTAACTGGGCATTTTAAACTCCAGTCACTCTGAATAAATTTTTTCAGACATCTTATGCCTTCATTCTTTTACTTTAGTGTTCCCGAATTTCTTCCGTTCAAAATCCAAAATAAAATTTGAGGCTGGGTGCAGTGGGTCACACCTGTAGTCCTAACACTCTAGGAGGTTGAGGCAAGTGGATCACAGGAGATCAGGAGTTCAAGACCAGCCTAAGCAAAAGTAAGATCTTGTCTCTAAAAAAAAAAAAAAAGCCAGGCATTGTGGTGGGCACCTGTAGTCTCAACTATCATTTGGGAGACTATGGCAAGAGGATCACTTGAGCCCAGGAGTTTGAGGTTGCTGTAAGCTATGAAGCCATGGCACTCTACCCAGGGCAATAAAATGAGACTCTGCCTCAAAAATAAATAAGTAAATAAATATAAAATAAAGCTTGATTCATTTGATTCCTCCTTTCTAAAGACATTGCTGATATAATTTGCAAAATGAAGTGTTTTCTAAGTTGTATACCTCTTCAATTTTTCAAATATTTATTTAGAATTTTTGTCTTATGTAAGGTCGAACCTATGCTTTATTATTTAAATCTATAGAAGAAAATATAAAGGTCCTAATAAGTTTCAAATTTTGCCTCAAATACTTTAGTGGTTTTTATTTTCAGTCTACATTTTAATATGAAGTTAATTTCTCATTATAATTTTTTTCTAACTGCATTGTGAATTGTCCTGATTTTATTTATACAATATTTTATTCTTTTTTTAATTTGAAAGCCATCAATATTGTACATTAAATTTTTACCTGTTAATGTTTAATTCTCATTTTTTCATAAATTGCACCACTCAATTTTTCTTTCACTGATACTATATTTTTTTCATTATAGTACTTTAAAAATTTTTGATAGTTTAAAGGGCAAGACCATGTCCAAACTCTCCTTCTTCCTACCCCCGTGTTTTCTTTTCTCTAGAACTTATCTGGCCTGTCCTTGCACAATCACACTTTCATCTACAAATATAGGAAGTATCAAGCCTCCCTTCAATTAAAAAGAAAACTTAGAATTTTGATTAGAGTAATAACTTTATAGACTAATTTAAATATAATTGACATCTTTAAAATAGAGTTTTGTATTTAATAAAATTTTTGTATTTAATAAATTGTTGTATGTTTTTATTCATTGAAGGTCTTTTGCTCCCTTCAGTGGTGTTTTATAATTTTTCCCATAAAGTTCTTAAGCATTTCTTATCAGATACATTCCTGAGCATTTTGTGTTTTGTCTACTATTGTTTTGGGATCTCTATTTTATTACATTTTCTAAGTGGTCACTTTTGCTTGAAGGGAAGACGATTGATTTTTTTATATTTCCTATGTTTCTGGTCATGGTGCTATATACTATCTTTTTTTGTTCATTTGTTTCTTTTTTATTTCAGAATGTTACAAGGGTATACACATTTTGGTTTCATGATTTGTTTTTGCACATTTTATGTAAAAGTCATAGGTGAGTCCTCCACCTGGAATATGTGCACTGAACCATTAGGTGTGAATTACCAAACTACTCCTTCCCCCTCCCACTTACTTGGTTTCCATGAGTTTTACTTATTCATGTGCACAGCAGTCTTAATCCACTAGTTACAATTTAATACGTACGGTGTTTGTTTTTCCATTCTTACAATACTTCACTTACAAGAATGGTCTCCAGTTCCATCCAGTTTGTTGTGAGAAGTATTGGTTCACCATTTCTTTTTAATGGCTGAGCAGTCCTCCATGATACTACTATACATTACTCATTGACTCAGGCACTGATGGTCACTTGAATTATTTCCACATCTTTGCCATTGTGAATTGTGCTTTTACAAACATTCATGTGCAAGCATCTTTTTTTTAATTTTCTTTTTCTCCTTTGGATAAATATCTGACATTGAGATGGCTCAGTGAATTGGTAGTTCTATTTTTAGTTCTTTGGGGTATCTCCACACTACTTGCCATAGAATTGTACCAGTTTACCATCCCACCAACAGTTTATAAGTATTCCTTTCTGTCCACATCCACACCAGAATCTGTTGTTTTGGGACTTTCTGGTAAGAGCATTCTCACTGTGGTTAGAAGAAATCTCCTTGTCGTTTTGATTCACATTTTCCTGATAGTTAGAGATATTGAGCATTTTTTCATGTGTTTGCTGGCCATTAGACTATTCTCCAGTGAGAAGCTTTTCTTCATATCTTTTTCCCACATTTTAATGGGTTGTTTGATATTTTTCTTGCTGAGTTGCTTGAGTTCATTGTAGATTCTGGTTAATAGCCCTTTATTAGATGTACAGCATGAAAATATTTTCTCCAATTTTGTAGGTTGTCTATTTACTCTAGGGATTGTGTCTTGCCTGTGAAGGAACTTTTTTTTTTTATTGTTGGGGATTCATTGAGGGTACAATAAGCCAGGTTACACTGATTGCCATTGTTAGGTAAAGTACCTCTTGCAATCATGTCTTGTCCCCATAAAGTGTGACACACATCAAGGCCCCACCCCCTCCCTCTGTCCCTCTTTCTGCTTCCCCCCCATAACCTTAATTGTCATTAATTGTCCTCATATCAAAATTGAGTACATAGGATTCATGCTTCTCCATTCTTGTGATGCTTTACTAAGAATAATGTCTTCCACTTCCATCCAGGTTAATACGAAGGATGTAAAGTCTCCATTTTTTTAAATAGATGAATAGCATTCCATGGTATACATATACCACAGCTTGTTAATTCATTCCTGGGTTGGTGGGCATTTAGGCTGTTTCCACATTTTGGCAATTGTAAATTGAGCTGCAATAAACAGTCTAGTACAAGTGTCCTTATGATAAAAGGATTTTTTTCCTTCTGGGTAGATGCCCAGTAATGGGATTGCAGGATCAAATGGGAGGTCTAGCTTGAGTGCTTTGAGGTTTCTCCATACTTCCTTCCAGAAAGGTTGTACTAGTTTGCAGTCCCACCAGCAGTGTAAAAGTGTTCCCTTCTCTCTACATCCACGCCAGCATCTGCAGTTTTGAGATTTTGTGATGTGGGCCATTCTCACTGGGGTTAGATGATATCTCAGGGTTCTTTTGATTTGCATTTCTCTAATAGATAGGGATGATGAACATTTTTTCATGTGTTTGTTAGCCATTCTTCTGTCATCTTTAGAGAAAGTTCTATTCATGTCTCTTGCCCATTGATATATGGGATTGTTGGCTTTTTTCATGTGGATTAATTTGAGTTCTCGATAGATCCTAGTTATCAAGCCTTTATCTGATTGAAAATATGCAAATATCCTTTCCCATTGTGTAGGTTGTCTCTTTGCTTTGGGTATTGTCTCCTTGGCTGTACAGAAGCTTTTCAGTTTAATGAAGTCCCATTTGTTTATTTTTGTTGTTGTTGCAATTGCCATGGCAGTCTTCATGAAGTCTTTCCCCAGGCCAATATCTTCCAGTGTTTTTCCCATGCTTTCTTTCAGGATTTTTATTGTTTCATGCCTTAAATTTAAGTCCTTTGTCCATCTTGAATCAATTTTTGTGAGTGGGGAAAGGTGTGGGTCCAGTTTCAGTCTTTTACATGTAGACATCCAGTTCTCCCAACACCATTTAGTGAAAGGGAGTCTCTCCCCCAAGGTATGTTCTTGTTTGGTTTATCAAAGATTAGATGGTTGTAAGATGTTAGTTTCATTTCTTGGTTTTCTATTCGATTCCAAGTGTCTATGTCTCTGTTTTTGTGCCAGTACCATGCTGTCTTGACCACAATAGCTTTGTAGTACAGACTGAAATCTGGTATGCTGATGCCCCCAGCTTTATGTTTATTACTAAGAACTGCCTTAGCTATACGGGGTTTTTTCTGGTTCCATACAAAATGCAGAATCATTTTTTCCAAATCTTGAAAGTACGATGTTGTTATTTTGATAGGAATGGCATTGAATAGGTAGATTGCTTTGGGAAGTATAGACATTTTAACAATGTTGATTCTTCCCATCCATGAGCATGGTATGTTCTTCCATTTGTTACTATCCTCTGCTATTTCCTTTCTGAGGATTTCATAGTTTTCTTTATAGAGGTCCTACACCTCCTTCGTTAGGTATATTCCTAGGTATTTCATTTTCTTTGAAACTATGGTGAAGGGAGTTGTGTCCTTAATTAGCTTCTCATCTTGACTGTTATTGGTGTATACAAAGGCTACTGACTTGTGGACATTGATTTTATATCCTGAAACATTACTGTATTTTTTGATGACTTCTAGGAGTCTTGTGGTTGAGTCTTTGGGGTTCTCTAAGTATAAGATCAGGTCATCAGCAAAGAGGGAGAGTTTGACCTCCTCTGCTCCCATTTGGATTCCCTTTATTTCCTTGTCTTGCCTAATTGTATTGGCTAGAACTTCCAGCACTACGTTGAATAGTAAAGGTGACAAAGGACAACTTTGTCTGGTTCCAGTTCTAAGAGGAAAAGCTTTCAGTTTTACTCCATTCAGTAAAATATTGGCTGTGGGTTGGTCATAGATAGCTTCAATCAGTTTTAGAAATGTGCCACCTATGCCTATACTCTTCAGTGTTCTAATTAGAAAAGGATGCTGGATTTTATCAAATGCTTTTTCTGCATCTATTGAGAGGATCATGTGATCTTTATTTTTGCCTCTGCTAATATGGTGGATAACGTTTACACACTTGCGTATGTTAAACCAGCCTTGCATCCCTGGGATGAAGCCTACTTGATCATGATGAATGACTTTTTTGATGATAAGCTGTAATCTATTGGCTAGGATTTTGTTGAGAATTTTTCCATCTATATTCATGAGTGAGATTGGTCTGAAATTCTCCTTTTTGTTTGGGTCTTTTCCTGGTTTTGGTATCAGGGTGATGTTTGCTTCACAGAATGTGCTGGGGAAGATTCCTTCTTCCTCAATTTTTTGGAATAATTTCTGCAGTACAGGAATAAGCTCTTCCTTGAAGGTTTGATAGAATTCTGGAGTGAAGCCATCTGGACCAGGGCATTTTTTGGTTGGATGCTTTTTTATTGTTTCTTTGATCTCAGTGCTTGAAATTGGTCTATTCAGGAGCTCTATTTCTTCCTGGCTGAGTCTAGGGAGAGGGTGTGATTCCAAATATTGATCCATTTCCTTCACATTGTCAAATTTCTGGGCATAGAGTTTCTGGTAGCATTCAGAGATGATCTCTTGTACCTCTGTGGGATCAGTTGTTTTTTCCCCTTTATCATTTCTGATTGAGGTTACTAGAGATTTTACTTTTCTATTCCTCATTAGTCTGGCCAATGGTTTATCTATTTTATTTATTTTTTCAAAAAACCAACTCTTTGTTTCTTAATTTTCTGAATGATTCTTTTGTTTTCAATTTTATTGATCCCTGATTTGATTTTGGATGTTTCTTTTCTTCTACTGAGTTTAGGCTTAGATTGTTCTTCTTTTTCTAATTCCATAAGATCTCTTGTGAGATTGTTGATGTGCTCTCTTTCTGTTTTTCGAATGTAGGCATCTAAAGCGATGAATTTTCCTCTCAAAACTGCTTTTGCCGTATCCCACAGGTTTTGGTAGCTTGTGTCTTCATTGTTGTTATGTTCAAGGAAGTTAATGATTTCCTGTTTTATTTCTTCCTGCACCCATCTGTTATTCAACAGAAGATTGTTTAATTTCCATGCCTTCGGGTGGGGTCGAGCGTTTTTGTTAGAGTTGAGTTCCACCTTTAGTGCCTTTGGTCTGAGAAGATACAAGGTAAAATTTCAATTCTTTTGATTCTGTTGATATTTGTTTTGTGTCCCAGGATATGATCAATTTTGGAGAATGTTCCATGGGGTGATGAGAAGAATGTATATTCTTTATCTTTGGGGTGGAGTGTTCTATATGTATCTATCAAGCACAGTTGTTCTAAGTCTCATTTAAATCTCTTATATCTTTGTTTAATTTCTGTTTAGAGGATCTGTCCAGCTCTGTAAGAGGAGTGTTAAAGTCCCATGTTATGATGGTATTATCACATATCATATTGCTCAGACTGAGTAAAGTCTGTTTCAAGAATCTGGGAGCATTTAAATTGGGAGCATAAATATTTAGAATTGAAATGTCTTCTTGTTGTATTTTTCCCTTGACCAACATAAAGTGACCATCTTTGTCTTTTTTGACTTTAGTTGCTTTAAATCCACATGAATCTGAAATTAAGATTGCAACTCCTCTTTTCTTCTGAATGTCATTTGCCTGAAAAATTGTCTTCCAACCCTTGACTCAGAGCTTTAATTTGTCTTTTGAAGCCAGGTGTGTTTCTTGCAGACAGCAAATGGACGGCTTGTGTTTTTTAATCCAGTCAGCCAATCTATGTCTCTTCAGTGGGGAATTCAAGCCATTAACATTTATTGAGATAATTGATAAGTGTGGTAGTATTCTATTTGTCTTACTTTCTGAGAGTCCATTGCTTAGTTTTATCTTTTGCATCAGTATGGAGGTTAGGTTCTGTCCTTTAATTTCTGAGTTCTTACTTTGCTGCTGATCCATTGTGGTGGTCAGTGTGCAAAACAGGTTGAAGTATTTCCTGTAGAGCTGGTCTTGTTGTGGTGAATTTCCTCAATGTTTGTATATATGTAAATGATTTGATTTCTCCGTCAATTTTGAAGCTTAGCTTAGCAGGATACAGAATTCTAGGCTGGAAATTGTTCTGTTGAAGTAGATTAAAGGTAGATGACCATTGTCTTCTTGCTTGGAAAGTTTCATTAGAGAAGTCTGCGGTCACTCTGATGGATTTGCCCCTGTAGGTCAACTGGCGCTAACTCCTGGCAGCTTGCAGAATCTTTTCTTTTGTCTTGACTTTGGACAGGTTCATCACAATGTGTCTTGGAGAAGCTGGGTTAGAGCTGAGGTGACCTGGGGTCCGATAGCCCTCTGAAAGCAGTGTGTCAGAAATTTTGGTGATATTTGGGAAATTTTCTTTTATAATATTCTCTAGTATGGCTTCCATTCCTCTGGTGCATTGTTCTTACCCTTCTGGAATTCCTATAACTCGTATGTTGGAACACTTCATAAAGTCCCATAATTCTGACAGTGAACATTCTACTTTCTCTCTCTTCTTTTCTGCCTCTTTTACTATCTGAGTTTTCTCAAGAACTTTGTCTTCTACCTCAAAATTCTTTCTTCTGCATGGTCTAACCTGTTGCTAATACTTTCCATTGCATCTTTACGTTCCCTAATTGACTGTTTCAGTTCTTTCAGCTCTGCTATATCCTTTTTATATTCTTCATATCATTCATCTCTTATTTGGTTCTGTTTTTGGATTTCCTTTTGGTTATTTTCCACTTTATTAGCAGTTTCCTTCATTGTTTCTATCATTTCTTTCATTGTTTTCATCATGTGTATTCTAAATTCCCTTTTTGTCATTCCTAACATTTCTTTATAGGTGGAATCATCTGCAGTAGCTACCTCATGGTCCCTTGGCGGGGTTGTTCTGGACTGGTTCTTCATGTTGCCTGGAGTTTTCTGCTGATTCTTCCTCATGAGTGATTTATCTGTTTCCTTGCCCTAATTTTCCTTTCACTTCCTGTTGCTCTTTAAGTTCTCGTGCCTGTGGACTAAGGGTTACAGGACCAGAAGGGTGAGAAGGTTGAAAAGCAAAAAAGTGATGAAAGAATGGAGGACCAAGTGATAAGAAAAATAGAGAAAGGAGGGGGGGGTAAAAGGCATATTGACAAAAAGAAGACAGGCACAGAAAGAGGGAGACAGAGCAATATAGGTATACAGTAGGGTACTTTGACACAACCTTAAAAAAACCCTACCTTCTGGGGGTGCCCAGTTGGGTGGTTCCCTTGAGGTCAGCAGCTCTTTGCTAACCTGATCAGACACAGTACCCCACCTCCACCAAGTAGAGAGGAAAGACAAAAATGCTATAAATCAAACCAAAACAAGCAAACAGAAAATTTTATGGCATAAAATTGGGTGAAAAACCAAATAATAGTGGTAGAAACACTAGCAAAAATGAAGTTCTAGTTATTGAAAAAGGCAGCAATGGGAAATTATAATTAAACTAGAGAAATTGAGAAGGAAAAAGGATCTGTATGGAAACGGTTGAAGTTGAAAAACAAAACAACTTCAACAACATCAAAATCAACAAAAAAAACAACCAAACCAAAAAAAAAAAAAAAAAAAAAAACACAACCAAAAACAAAGCAGTATGTATATGTTATTGAATATTGTCTGGGCAACACGTGGTCTTCTGGTGTATGAGATGTTAATCACAGTTCTGATATGACTGAAGGCTGCTGATTTCTCAAACCCCAGCAGGTAGACACCCTAAATCTCTCTTCAGCCCCTTAAAAGGCACTTTGAACTTGTAAACTTGCTCAGCAGAAGCTTTCCCAGGAAAGTGCTTGTCGCTGGAATCACTGCTGAAGTGGCTATCCACTTACCCAGTGTGCCAAAACCGGTCTCACTCTGACCCTGAGGGTTAGGGCTGTAAGGCGGCTCAGACCCCACCCTTAGGCTACTTGGTCATTGGGTTACCAGCTCCCACCCGATTCTAGCTCTGCGACCCTGAGGGCGGAGCTTGCCGGGGCAGATCGCTCACAATGGCTCCCTGTGACCCACAGCCAAACACTATTAGCTCTGTCTGGCTCAGCGGCTCAGACTGGGGCCCTAGACAACGGCTAAAGTTCTCCGCACTCCCAGTCAGGCTCTCCCCAAGGCAGTTCAACTGAGTGCCAAGTCCAAAGACACCAAAACAGTTCACAGGTTAAGGTCTTTCTGGTTTGCAGTCTCGCTGCTCCTGAACTTACATTTGCGGGTGGGTTTAGACGAATTGAACACAAGCGACCACTTGCCATTTTTCCACTGTTTTAGTCCTCCTCTTGGGGTCCAGAAGTCTCTCACTGACTCCCTGTATCCTCACAGGGGTGATGATAGGCAGATCCCACCAGCCAGAGATGCCTGGAGTCCTATCTCCCCAGACTCACGGTGCCCAGATGCATGGAAGCTGTTACTCAGCCGCCATCTTGCTCCGCCTCTGAGAAGGAACTTTTTAATTTAATCAAATCCTATTTGTTTATTTTTGTTGTTGCTGTGATTCCTTTTGGAGTCTCCTTCATAAATCCTTTCCCTCAACAAATATCTATAAGAGATTTTCCAACATTTTCCTCTGAAATTATTACTGTTTCATGCCTTAGCTTTATGTCTTTTATCCATCTTGAATTATGGATGGATAAAAGGTGAATGGTGAAAGGTGTAGATCATGTTCATGTGGATATCTAGTTTTTTTAGAAGTAGTCATTGAATAGAGATTTTTTTCCCCCAATGTATGTTCTCGTCTGCCTTTTCAAAGATCAGATGGGAGTATGATGGTTTCATCTCTAGGTCTTCACTTCTGCTATGGGTCTGTCACTTATTTTTTATTTATTTATTTATTTAGGCCACTATTATTCTCTTTTCTTTATTATAGCATTGTAGTTTAGCATAAAGTCTGGTAAAGTAATGTGTCCTGATTTATTCTTATTACATAAAGTTGCATTGACTATTTGGGGTCTTTTCTGATTCCTCACGAAGGGTAGTACTGTTTTAAATCACATTGTTATGAAAATAATGAGAATGTTAATTCTCTTTTCCCAATATTTATACTTCACAATTTTTATTCATCTTAAAACAGTGGTTCAAACCTCCTGTATCATCATCTCCATTATAATAAAAATAATGGCATTTTTTTCCTTATTCTTGATCTTAATTCATATGATTCTAACATTTGACAATTAAACACAATGTTTGACAAAAATTTCCTGAAAACATTATCTCAAAATAAAGTTATGGAACTTTATTTATAACCCTTGTTTCTAGAGAATTTGCCATCAATGTATATTTATTTTGTTGAACTCTTTGGGAACTCCATGGAGCTTATTACATGCCTTATTCTATAAATCTTTTATGTAATGGATTTATAAGATTTTCCAATGTTCCTAAGTTTTGCATTTCCAGATTAAGCCCTTCTTCTTCAGTATACTCTCTTTTTATAAAGGTTCCTGATGTGAGTTTGAGAACATTTTATTTAGAAACATTGAATCTATGTACATAAATTAATTTGACCAATAGTTTAATTACCTTTTGTTATCTTTGCAGGGTTTTCCTTTGAGTTGTCTTAGCTTGAAAAATAATTGATTAATATTCCCTATTTCCATGTTTTGAAAAATAATTATATACTGTGAATTATCTTTCCTTCAAAGTAATCTGAATACTTAAATATTTAAAAGTCTAATTTTTTAAAGTGTTTTTTATCTTTTTTAATTTCTTCCATATTATCATTTTATACTTATTGCTCACTTATAAATGATCTGGATTATGTATTTTCTTGTCTTATTTAATTCAAAATTTGTATAAATAATTGGAAATTCTCTAAGTTTAAATCTTCTTTGTCTTCAGTCTGGGAGGGGGAGGCAGGTGGATTGCCTGAGCTCACAGGTTCAAGACCAGCCTAAGCAAGAGAAAGACCCCATCTCTAAAAATAGCCCAGTGTTGTGGTGGTCACCTGTAGTCCCAGCTACTCGGGAGGCTGAGGCAAGACAATTGTTTGAGAAAGTTTGAGGTTGCTATGAACTTTGATGCCACAACACTTTACCAAAGGTGACAAAAATGAGACCCTGTCTCAAAAAAACAATATTTTTTATCTTCTTGCTTTAATAATGTTATTTAATTGTACCTTTCTTTGTGTTTCTCAATAACATCTGTCAAGCATTTGTCTTTTTACATACTTTTAACATCCTCCACCACGGTGATATATGTATAAAAATTGATGAGCTTACAGATCAGTTTCATCCAAAGTTCATAGTTTAAATTAGGGTTAATTTTTGGTGTTGTATATTTTATAGGTTTGAACGAAGGTACAATGACATGCATCCACCATTACAGTACTATAAATAATAGTTTCTCTGTCATATAACATTCTCTGTGCTTTGCCTACCCATTCCTGCTAACCTCTGGAAACCCAGATAGTCCACATACACATAGACTATCTGCACATTTTCTCGTTTTCTAGAATGTTATATGGTTGGTATTAGACAGTGTAGAGCCTTTTCAGATTGGCTTCCTCTACTCCATACCAGGCATTTAAGTTTCCTTTGTGTCTTCTCTTGGCTTGCTGGCTCATATATCTTTCAGCAGTGAATAACATTTCATTTCCTGAATGAGCCTTCGTTTATCCACTCAGCTACTGAAGGACGGGTTGGCTGCTACCAAGTTTTAGCAACTCTGAATAAAGTTGTTATAAACATCTGTGTGCAGATTGGGTGGACATGAGTTGTTTAACTTCTTTGATTAAATACCCAAGAGTAGGAACAAGATTGCTGAATCATATTGAAGGAATATGTTTTGTTTTATTTTTAAAAAACTACCAAATTGTCTTCCAATGTGCCTGTCCCATTTCTCATTCCCATGAGCAATAATCAGAAGTTCCTTCTGCTCTTCATCCTTGTCAGTATTTGGTGTTTTCCGTTTTATGGATTTTAGACATATAGAGATCTTTTCAAAGAACTCTTAGTATGAGTTGATTTGTTTAAATTTATGTTTTATTAATTATTGTAAGTTACATAGTATCATAATTATAATTTCTTTAAATTGATGCTATGGCAAGTACTTCATCCTCTGAAAATGTCTGGCAATTTACAATGAAGTCACCGATTCATGATAAATTTGTGACATTTGCAATATTGCTACTTTTTAAAATAAGTGCAAATGTGTTCCAAATATTTTTGATCATTTCAACTCAAGAACAAATTTCTAGAAAACCAGCTGGGCAATGGGTCTTAGAGCCCTCCTGTTATGCAAAAATTCTGTGGATCATGCTATCAGACACTGAAAGAAGCTCTAGGAGGTCCAGGAGCAAGTGTCAAATAGAAATCCTTAATACATAACATGAGAACACTTGACTTCGATTTCTACTTTTCAATTATTAATTTATGGAGTAGAAAGAAATGCAACAGGTACAGATGCAGGCAAAGAAAGAAACACAATACCTTAATTTCTAAGTATCCTGTTCCCTGGCAAAAGCTTGGGAAGAAGATTGGCTTGAAAGAAGATTGGCTTAGAATCCTCAGACATGGATTTAGTAACTTCAAAATTTCTCTGGAGATCTCTTCTTATTCAAAAGACTTTCACAAAGTTTCAAGTTGTATAGTTGAACATTGAGACTGTTTCCCAACCATTCCTGTCTGCATCAGCCCCAACCAGTCCATTCTCGCATTATCATCAGAGTTTTCTGCCTGAAACGTTTTATCTAATCATGCTACTCCCAAGCTTCCAAATCACTTCTACATCCCACTGTCTACATCGTAATGTAGACACTGCCATTACCATGGTAAGTAGCCCATGAGTTCATATTCTGGTTGAAAAACTTTGTGTGATATTTCTGATCCAAACATAGGTGATTACAAAGGTTTTATCTGGCAGGCCTCAGGGGGAAATTTGCCTTCCCAACACCAGCTGTGACACACAACTGGGGCATTGCCATCTCTGAAGGGATCTGCAGCAAGGACTCTTCCCCACCAGGCCATTCATGATCTTTCTAGTTTTGCCTTCCCAGCCCCATGAGGGCACCTTCATTCCTAGGTCTCTTTATCTGAAGCCCAAGGCTGAGGTCCTTCTCAGGTGCTTCTGTCAAACCCTCCTAATTGACGGGTTTGGTGGGGGGACTTGAAGGCACATTTCCCCTTCTGACTCAGTAAGTTCTTCCCCCACATCCTCTCTCTTACTTTAAGTTCCATAAAACTGCCAGAACATTTTGTTCAAGACTCCCTTACTCGTGAGATAACCCCCGTGTCTTCTCTGATCCACCTAACTTGTGCACTGTTTCACTGGCAAAGTACAATAGGAGGAGTTCACGCTTTCTCTTGTTTTAGCCTCCTGTTTATACCATGGTCGTAAGTGATTACAGGTGTAACTTTTTCATTTTTGGCTCTTTAAGAGTCTACTCAGCCTTACTGCTGAGCTGAGCTCCTGTCACTCAGACCCTGTCAAAACTTACTCCAACATATCTTCAGTAATCCCATCACAGCTTCTCCCATACCTCAGACTCAGCAACACTCTATTTGCACCAGTCTTCATAGTCATCCTTTCCGTACTCGGTGGTTTTGAACAATTCTTTGTCTAGAATGCTGCCTTTCTTTTTTCTACTGAATACATAAAAATTACTAATATTACACAGAACAATATAAACATGACTTTCTCTTCAAAGATCTTCCCATTTCTTTCATGGAGGGTCATCTTCATTCCCCAACTCTTCTTGTAAGAGCTTTAGCACAGTTTTATATACTGATCCAAACATAGGTGATTACAAAGGTTTTATCTGGCAGGATAAAACTATGCTGCAATGTATTTATCCTCTTATTTCTTTCTTTGAATAATGATTGAACCTTTGGAAGTCCAAGGCTTTATCTCATTTTTGTCTATATCCCTACTTCAACCTAGGGCTCAGCAAATAAAAAGTCCTTTATTAAAACAACAACAATAACAACAACAACTAAATTCCTTAGTGAAGTTTCTTAGATTTCAACTCAAAAGTGAATTAAATGTTTTATTTACTAATATGTTGAATAAAAAGATGATATAAGGGAGGATCACTTGATTTTGATTGTTTAAAACACTTGCACGAAGCATACTTGAACTTTAATTTTAGTTTTTCTCAAAGATTGTTATATAAAATTATAGTTTCACATCCCTATGAATTATGTTATTAAAGAGCTACTCAATGAAAAACTCTCCCTCTATACCCTCAGTAATATCTATAATGCATGTAATATCCAATGGTAAATGGGCTATGGGTTGAGTTTTACACTTTAATGCAATGAATATTGCTGAAATACAACATGCTGTTAAGTCATGATCTTTGACTAAAAGAATAGTGTTTTTCTTATATCTGTGGGTAAAATAATTGAAATTGTAACTTTTTTTCTTAAAAAGTAATTTTGACAAACTTTTGGTTTTATGTAAAGCTAAAAAGTATGTTAAAAGAAAAATATGGACAGGGATTTTTTAAAAAATCTTCCATATATGAACCATTGTCACAATCCCCTTTAATCAAACACTGTCCATTTAGTTCTTGATCTTGAACACCATATAGTTTTTCTCAGTTTATGATTCTCATATATTATTTTTATTGTAAATTTTTTCTCTTCTTATTCTCTATTTTTCACTGTTTACTCCATTTTTCCCCTTTTGTGCTCAATATATAGATAATCAGTCACTTTTAGGAAAGTCACACATAGTCTATTTTTAGGTAAAAATGTTTATGCTATTGCAATGGCCTTTTTCAAAGCAGTCTGATGATAATTTTTCTGTCACAATCAGAAATAGCTTTTAAATCCTGTTATATGGGAAAACATATTTCTCTTTTACATATTCTAGTTCTGGACATTGCATATGACGCTAACATTTGTTCTTTTACTCAGCTAATATTTACTGATCATGAAGTGTAAAGCCAGGAGAATTGTTAAAACAAAATCATTGTTCTGAAAAGTTTCAAGTTTAGGAAGTCAAATCTACGTCTGCAAATATTTGCAAAACCATCATAAGCACAATACAAACAGAAGGACCTCCACGTCCAGCCGTGCTGGGGCCTAAAGGATGCACTGAAGGTCGTCATTCACCAAATAGTCATCACCTGCCATGCTTAGTCCCTGACCCAAGTGTTAAGGGTACAGTTGTGAACAGAATAAACATAAATCTATAGCTTGGGAGGAAAAACTTAGCAGGTGGTATGGGAGACAAGAGGAGACAATAATCAAGATGGAGGGATGGACATGTTCAAAGTCTGAGGCTGTAAGAAAGTATCTCATACATGAAAAACAGAAAAGTCTGGTGTTTTTTTGTTTCAGTTTGTTCTATGTCAGTTTCATTTTGAGCTTAGAGTGTGGTGCAAGTACTAGATACAAGGGAAAATTATCACCAGAGAATATTTAATTTTACTGTCCTTAAAAAAGATGTATATAGACTAAAGGAAATAACAATTTTTTTCTTATACACAGAGATGGATTCTTTGTCTATGTCTTTATCTATTCTTTGTCCAAAGATGGGTTCTTTGTCTATGATTTGGATTCTTTGCAGAAATGTAATAAGCAAAATTAAAGAGGCAAGTCATCCAAGGCCAACACTGTCTAGTTAGGATGTGGGATGAGCACATCTCGTGTGATCTATGCGTTCCTTGGATCCATATCAACTTCAGCAGCAGTAAAATATCCAAACAGTCATAAAACAGTGTTAAACAAGACTTAAACAATTAGTTGAACTTTGTCCCCAGAATGGGTAAAAGAAGCATTTTTCAAATTGATTTGAAATACTTTGCCTTAGAGTACATCAGCTCAGTTCAGTATTGTGCCTACCTGACGGTTCATTCTTCACTCACTCAGCAAATATTTTTGAGCTCTTGATATATGATTATTTTCATTTTCCATGCTGAGCTTCTGGTTATGAACAAAACAGACATTTTGCATAAGGAACAATGATAAATACATGAAATATATATAATATCAGATATTGGTATTTCATTTAAAAAAATAGAGCGGGAAAGGCAGTAGACACTGCAGTCAAGAGGTACGTTAGCGGAGACAGGGGTGGCCAGGGAAGGCATTGCTGAGGAAATACTATAAAACATCAAGGAGAAGAGGAAAAAAAATATGTGGGTGTTAGAGAGAGGTATATTCCAGGCAGATGAAAGAGAAAGAAGCAATGCACTGAACCGGGAGAAAGCTTGGCAAGCAAGAGGAACGGCATAGGCGCCCCAGGGGAGAAAGATGACAGGAGAGGAAGAGGGAGAAAAGAAGGGGCAAACTTTGACCCTAAGTGCCATGCAAACTCACTAGAATTTTGAGAAGGAATAATATTATCTTCCTTGACACGATAACTTTACCATGGCTTTGCATGTAGTCTGAAAAGGGACTGGAAGGAGGTAGAAAGAAATAGGAGGCAATTATAACATGAATACAGGCAGAAGATGGAGGCAGTTTAAACTAAGGGAAAAGAAGTGAAAATATTAAGGAAGCATTGTTTTCATTATGATATGCAACAAACCTAAATAATATAAGATGTCCAAAAATCCCCTTGCGTCAACATTGACAAATGGACAAACAGGATCACATCCAGCTAAAAAGCTTCTGCACGGCAAAGGAAACAACCAACAAAGGGAAGAGACAACCCAACAGATGAGAGAAAAGATTTGCAAATTTTGTATCTGACAAGGGATTAATAACTACAATATATAAGACGTGCAAATATCTTAAAAAGAAAAAAAATCAAATGATGTTATTTAAAAATGGGGAAAGGATCTGAATAGATAATTCTCAGAAGCACACATACAAATGGTATGAAAAAATGACCTACATCATTAGCCATCAGAGAAATAGAACTCAAAACTACAATGAAATAGAAACTGGAGATCTCACGCCTGTTAAAATGGCTTTTGTCAACTGGAGATCTCACGCCTGTTAAAATGGCTTTTGTCAAAATGACAATAACGAATGTTGGTGAGCATGTGGAAAAAGGGGAGCCCTCAGACACTGTTGGTGGAATATAAATTAGTACAACCACTATCAAGAAGAGTATGGAGATTTCTCTAAAAACTGAAAGCAAAACTACCTTGTGACCCCGCAAACCCACTGTTAAGTATATTTTCAAAGTAGGAGGATTTGAGTCATCGAAAAGATGACCTGATCCAAGGACACCTGTACTCCTATGCTTATTACAGCACTATTCACAATAGCCAAGATTGGGATCAAACTAAGTGTCCATAGTGAACAAATGGATAAAGTAATTGTGGTTCGTATACACAATGCAATACTATGTAGGCACAGAAAGAATGCAGTCTTTCCATTTGCAACAACATGGATGAAACTGGAGGCTTTTATATTATGTGAAATAAATTAAGCATGAAAAGACAACTTCCCACGTTTTAATTCACATATGGGAAATAAATATTAAAAACAAATGTTCCTATGGGAACAGAGACAATAGAATAAGGATTGCCTGAGGATGGAAAAGTAGTGATGAGGGGGACTAAAGTGCCAGTGTTCAGTATGTGCAAAAATATAGATTATTAGATAGACAGAATGACCTTGGATACCACAATAAAAAAGCAATACTCAACGATAAGTTGGGGTATACTTTAAAATAAACAAAAAAGTGTAACTGGACTGTTCCTAACACAAAGAATGATAAATGCCTGAAGTTATGGGTACTCTAATTACACTATTTGATTAATACACATTTTATGTCTAAATCAAAGCATCACAAGTACCCTAAAAATATATAGAAGTATTATGTAGCCATGATAATTTAAAAAATTGTGAATTTCTTATTTAATGAATTATGTTTTTCAATTTATGTACTTTATTTTATAGATGCCATTCTGCTCTCAGGTTCTCAAATAATTAACTACAGTTTTTTTCCCTTAAAAGTTGCAACTATGGGAGGTGATTTTATTGAATAAAACTGCCAATTTAATATGGCCTCAAACAGTGTGACTAAACAAAATATGTTGGATTTCAGTGGAATAAATATTTTAATATGTTTATTGATTCTGGTAAAAAGTGGGATTGCAATATTATAGAAATTGGAAATAATATCCTTTATTAGCTGTCAAACACTTTTGGCTCATACTGACTTATCTTTGACTATTTAATTACAATTGTTTTTAGGACCGAAGTGGTAAGGTAGCTATTCAAATTCTGTTTAGTTTATATTTATATCTAAACTGTGACTTACTTTTTTCCACTTTCGAAAAAAAAGTGCGATAAAGCTATACATTGGTTCATCCTTTACAATGTATTTAGGATGTTAATTAGGAAACTATTTGATATTTATATCTGTGTATATATACACTTAAAAGAAAACCATTTGATTGATACATATACATGTGCATACACATGCACACACACACATACCTGTACCTTCTGTTTTACACCTAGCTTCCTTTCAAGGCAGAAATATACTATTATATACTTTTTCAAGATGCTAGAATACTACCTCTTTGAGAAAAACCTTGCTCAATCCCATGCTCGTTGTGTAAATGTGTCGCGGACCGCCAGTCGAATGAGTCTCAGTCCGAGGGCTTTCAGGGCGAGAACGGCTCAGGTTGATTGAAAGGGCGACGCAGGAAAATGACAAACTGCCACACACCAAGGATGATGAAGAAAGCAGTTGTACTTTACTGATTTTTAGGCATGGTATTTATACATTTTTGACAATGTCTTACAAACTACAAAAGATATTTTTATGACTTGCTGATGCTTACAAAGTTCTTATCGAGTTTTGTAGATGGGAGTAGTCAACTGTCTTTTCTTAGACAATGTTTCTGCCCGTAAGGGGGAACAAAGGACTGCTGCTTATCAGCAGTTACTCTTTTACTTCTCTTTATCTATGTTTAAACCTTCTTTCTTTGTAAAACTGCTTTGTTCACATTTTGTATTTTTATATTTTTATATTTGATTATGATTTTTATGTTGTTAGTGAATTGATAGTGAATTATGTATATGTTTTAAGTGTATAGTGACAAAATTATAGAGAAAGCAATTTCATAGAAAACTTATTTCAAAGAAACAGTTTCAAAGGGACATAAGGTAGAGATAAGAGACCGGAGGGAGCGGGTATCTGGTAGGAACATCTTAACTTATCATCCCTGCATTCTCTTGATACATTGTTTCAATTAACTGACCTTTATGGTGGGAACGTGTTCCCTTGGAGACATTTAGTCTCCATTGTATAGATGAAGTCATGGATTAGTAAGTCATTATGTTTATTCTTAGTTTCTGAGGACATTCAAGCAACAATTAACCATTCAACTCAACAAACAAGTTTCAAACAGGTTTCAGGGTAAAGGTTATTCAGGCCTTTATGCCGCACCTCATGAATTCTTACGTTCACTAAAAGGCATGCTAGGCAACTTATGCGCTGCTGTTGCAGGCCAGGGGGACCGGGGGCAACGCTCCGGGGAGCACTCACCGCCTTACCACAGTTTTTACAACGCGGACAGAGCCATCCCGCCACGGCTTGATGCCGGGGGTGCGGCATTTCCCCCTTTTTTGTTAATGAAACGTAGCTCAAAGAGGTCTTGGCGAACAGCCTTTAAGGAGGAAAAGACACAACGAAGGAGACAAGGTAACAGTAAAACAACACAGAATATCAAGCATCCAATAATGACAATAAACACAATGTACTGAATCCAAGACACAGGATTTAAAGATTTAAGATTGTCAGAGAGGGATTGAGCCAGTGAATCAAGAGAAGTGCTAGGTAAATGAGCTTCACTGATGGCAGTGATATCTTTTTGAAGAGTATGTAAATCATGTGTAATATCATTGTCCTTCCAGACACCCTGTAGATGAGCTTTAGTTTTGTCCCAGGAAGTGGACATATTATAAGGTAAAGGAGTTACACAAATAGCAGGAAAGGCAGAATGACATCTGGTTTGAAGTTTATGTTGTATAAACTTTATATCTTGTCCTAAGGCTAAAACTACTTCTTCTAGGATGTTAAGTTTTGCTTCAAGTTTATTATCTATGCTGGCTTGAGTCATTAAAGCTAGAGTTATGTTGCTGCTGAGAGAATTAACAAAGTGAGCTGTGTGAACTTCTTGAACCAAAGCAGTAGTGGCTACCGCAAATGTTGTAACTATAGAAATTAAAGCTAAAATACCGAGAATCAAAGCAGCCACAAACCTCTTAGGTCGAATTAATTGATTAACAGTATGTAAAACTTGTAAAGCAGAATTATCATACCAAGGATCATCTTGTAAATCAACAGGTAATAGTACATAAGAGGGTCTTTTAACAATTAAAACAGAATTAAACAAGCGTTCATTGAATAAATCAGTAGAAGTAAGACAATTTGTAACTTTACAAGCGGTACAAGAAATATGATAAGAGTTTTTAGATTGTGTAATAGTTAAATACTTATTTGGAGCTAAAAGTAGAGCATATGGATATCCAACACAAGTTCTTACTGACATTGCATTTGGTTTTGGCATATTAGGTTTCTTTTCTAAAATTAAGTTGGATGCAGCAACAAGTCTAAATAAATCATAGTGTATTTGAGTTTTATTTTTGTCTTGAGCTACCCATATGGGCTCAACTAGACCAGGTGTGAACCATCGTCGTATTGGTTGGGGAGTACCAGACCACTGATACTGATGAAATTTATCTAATTGGTTCGAGAAATATTTATTATGATCAAAACAAGAAGTAGGAGAATAATCCCAGATGACTGTGTTTGAATTTATAGGAGAATGCTTGTTGGCAGCATTTGGGAATCCACAGGAAAGCCAAGTAGGTGTTTTAGTTAATGATGATTCCCAGAATTGATTTTTATTTCTATATTTTTCTTTACAGTTAGGGAGAGGTAATGAGTTAACAGATAAACAGGTTTCATTATAATTAGGACTTCCAATAGTTTGTAACTCATATTCCCAAACATAACGTCTATTTGCATCATGAGGATCTGGAGCATCAGTTAAAAATACCCTGTAGCTAGTAGGTAAACAAAAAGGAGGTGTGTTGCCTCTTAAAGTAAAGCAAATAGGCAAGGAGTCGGCTTTGCCAGTGAAATTAATTAAAGCCGCAGCATGATGTCTGGATTCTGAGTCAGTTAAACCTCCTAAGCGGATAGAATCATTAGAAAGAATTTTTATGGGGTCTGGATCTAGCCAGCCCACAGGGTGTAGCAGAGGAGGATTAGGCACATAAGACCAATAAGCTGCAGTTTCTACCTTAGGAGTAGAGATTAGTGATAGAAACGCAAGAAAGTACATTGTAGGAGTTAGAGGGTTTCCTTGAGATATGAGAAGTTGTTTAGCTTGTTTCACCAGGGCACGGATCTGTGTCCACGTGGTCTTGGAGGGTTTCGGTGAAATTTCCACAGTCGTCCTCATTTGTGCAGATAGGATCTTCATCCGCCGCAGGCGTTGTCTTCTGCGCCGGGGTCTCCGGAGGAGCCGGTTTGATGAGCCGGTCTGGAATCCAGACGGGAGAGTCGGCATCCTGTGGAAATATGCAAGCATAGCCTCGTCCGGAGGTTAACAATACATCAGGGCCTTTCCATTGGCCCGATAATAAATCTTTCCAAAGAACTTTAGGAAGGGTGGCAGCCGATTGTGGCTGCCAATGGGAGAGAGCAGGGGTTAAATTATTGGAGTTTACATTAAGGTGATTTAGGACGAATAAAGCATGGGTTAAAATATGATGAGGAGAAAAATATTTATGAGCTTTTTGAAGGCGTTCAATTTGTAATTTTAATATTTGATTAGTTCTTTCAACAATCGCCTGACCCTGAGGATTATAAGGGATCCCCGTAGAATGAGCAATTTTCCACTGTATACAAAATTGTTCAAATGCTCGAGAGGTATAAGCTGGAGCATTGTCTGTTTTTAATTGATCAGGAACACCTAGCTGCTGAAAGCAGTAAAATAGGTGTTGTACAACATCTTTGTAGGCCTCGCCAGGTCTTGCAGAGGCACAGATAAAATGAGAAAAAGTATCAACAGTAACATGTACATATTGTAATTTTCCAAAACTAGCCACATGTGTTACATCCATTTGCCATAATACATTGGGGCGTAAACCCCGAGGATTAACACCAAATTTTAAAGGATGATGAGTAACAGGACAGGATTTACACTTCAAGACTATTTGTCTTGCCTGTTCTCTAGTAATTTGAAACATTTTTCTTAATGCGTTAGCATTTTGGTGATGTAAGGCGTGGCTTTCTTCAGCTTCGGCCACTGATGCCACTATAGTACGTGTTAATAAATCTGCAGTGGCATTTCCTTGGGCCAAAGGGCCAGGTAAGTTAGTATGTCCTCTTATGTGACCAATATAAAATTGATTATTCCTTTGCTGAATTAAAGTTTGTAGTTTCTTTAATAAAGGTAGAATAGTTGAGGTTCCTGTTAAAAGAGCAGTTTCAAGAGCTGGAAAAAGAGAAGCAATATATTTTGAATCTGTGTACAAGTTAAACCTTTGTTTGAAATTATTAAAGGCCGAGATTAGAGCCCATAATTCTGTTTGTTGGGCAGAGGCTTGTGTGACCTCTTTAATAAGAGGAGACAGGCCTGGGCTAAAAACTACAGCTCGACCTGTAGAGGAGCCATCTGTGAACAAGGTTATTGCGTCAGACAGAGGCTGTTTGGAACACATAAGAGGAAATATAAGTGAAACTGTTTTTGTAAATTCAATTAAAGGATGTTTAGGATAATGGTATAAGATTTGACCTGCATAGCCTTGTAAGGCCAATACCCAATCATCATTATTTTGAAATAGTTGTTCCACTTGAGTTTTATTATAAGCAGTTACAATTACATGAGGATCTTTACCAAATAATTCCCGTGATCTTTTTCTTCCTTTATCAATTAATAAAGACACCAGGTATAGATAATCAGCAACAATCTTTGTTTGAACATGTGGTAAATGAATCCATTCTAAAATACCTTCCTGCCACAAGCAGGCTGTAGGAGTATATTTAGTAGAAAAAATAAGTAAAGACCATGGGTTTTGATAATTAATTTGTTTAACCCTGGCCTGGGTTAAAGCCTGTTCAACAACTTCTAAAGCCTGCAAGGCTTCTGGAGTTAAATGTCTAGGGGAACGGGGATTAGAGTCCCCCTGTAAGATAGTAAACAAAGGACTAAGGGTTCCCGTAGTAATCTTCAGGAAAGGTCGAATCCAATTTATTTCTCCCAGTAATTTTTGATAATCATTAAGAGTTTGTAATTTATCTCTCCTTATTTGCACCTTTTGAGGTGCAATATAGTCAGAGTGAATCCATTGTCCCAGATAACTTAATGGTTTATCTCTCTGAATTTTCTCTGGGGCAATAACTAAGCCAAATTTAGTTAATTGTTCTATAGCCTTTTCTAGCATTAGTTGTACTTTTGGCAGCTCAGGATGAGCTAGCAAGATATCATCCATATAATGAATTATGTAAGCACTAGGAAATTGTTTTCTCAGTGCTGCTAATGCAGCCGCCACAAATTTTTGGCATAAGGTAGGGCTGTTTTTCATGCCCTGTGGTAAAGTTTTCCATTGATATCTTTTAAACGGTTCCTGTAAGTTTAGAGAAGGAACACTGAAAGCAAAACGAGGACAGTCCTCAGGATGTAAATTAATAGTAAAAAAGCAGTCTTGCAGATCTATAATTATAAGTGACCATTGTTCTGGTACTGCTACAGGAGACGGAAGCCCAGGTTGAAGGGAGCCCATGTCTTCCATAATGGCATTTACTGCTCTTAAATCTTGTAAAAGTCTCCATTTACCAGATTTTTTCTTAATAACAAACACAGGAGTATTCCACGGACTAGTGGATTCTTCTAAGTGACCTTTATCTAATTGTTCTTGTACTAAAATTTGTAATGCCTGTAACTTTTCTGTTGTCAGGGGCCACTGACTAACCCACACAGGAACATCTGTTAACCATTTTATTTTACAGGCATAGTTTTCTGCAGTGGCCCCTATGAAAAACACTGATCGTTAAGTTGATCACCTGTAACTAGTTTCATGTCTAGGACATGTAAAAGATCTCGTCCCCATAAAGTATAGGGTAGAGAGGGTAACACATAAGGTTGAAAGTAAATTTTCTTGTCCTTATATTCACATAACAAATGAGATGTACTACGCATGACACCAGAAACAGAACCGAGACCAACTAAAGAAGACCCAGTTCGATGAACCGGCCAGGATCTCGGCCAGTCGGAGGCAGCAATGCAGGTTACATCAGCGCCTGTGTCCATCAGGCCCTTAATGGGCCTGCCTTCTATTTTCATTTTTAACATCGGTCTATCATATAAATCATGTATAAGAGCCACACAATCTTTATCAGTAAATCCAAACTGTCCCTCTCCCCTGGCATCATGTAAGTGATAAGTGGGGAGTGGTATATATGGCAACAATAGTAATTGAGCAATTCTTTGTCCCTTATGAATTTGTGTAGTTTCTACTAGAGACTTTACCATGACTTTAATTGTATTTTCAGTATCAGAATCGATTACTCCTGGAACAACTTCAAAATGTTTGGTGTAATTGGAACTTCGTCCCAATATAACACCAACAGTACCTGGTAATAACTTTCCTTTTATTCCTGTGGGAACTAACACAACACCATCATGTTTGGATATGATTATATCTTTAGAACTGGCAAGGTCTAAGCCTGCACTACCAGGAGTCCCACGTGGGAGATCATGAATTGTCCATTCAGGTGGTATACAATTAATAGTAGATGTGGGCTCTAACTTAGGTCGTACTGCGGTAGAAGCAGGAGACTCTCCCTTGGAGTTGGGGCTAGGAGAACGCCCCTTATCTAGTTTTTTGTCTGGTTGGTATCAATAAAGTTAGCACCCTTGTCTGACAAGGGGGTTCCATCTTTATGAAATTTAGATTTACATTCATTTTTCCAGTGCCTGCCCTTCTTACAACGAGGGCATGGTCCCGGGGGTAATCCACGGGACTTATTATTATTATTATTAGCACCGGTGGATTTCTTACAATCCTTCTGTATATGACCTGGCTTCCCACAGTTATAACAAGTGGGTAAGTCATGTGGGGGATTACACCCAAAACATGTATTACTGGGGTCTCTATCAAAAGCACCTTTAACATATGAACTAAATTTCTGACCCCGCATAGCTGCAGCAAACGCCATTCCCTGGACAATTGCTGGTGAGGCATCCATGCATGCTTTAATATAATCTTGTAAGGTACCTGTTTTCCTGAGTGGACGTATTAAGTCCTGACACAGCGTATTTGCATTTTCCCAAGCTAATTGCTTGAGTAATAATTCTGTGCCTTCTGATGGTGGAAGCATTCTATTAATAGCTTCTTCCAGGCGAGAAATAAAGTCAGGATAGGACTCTTCCATACCCTGTTTTATGCCTGCTAAAGTTGTGCCCTTGGTTCCCGGAGGAGGTATTTTTCGCCAAGCGGAGACTGCATTATGGCTGACTATCTCTAAAAATTGTCGGGGTAGTTTAATTTGATTTTCAAAAGAAGCAAATTCATCTGTCCCTAGAAGCATGGACAGCGTGGGCTGTGCTTTTCTTCCTACATGTTGATTAATACTTTCTCTACATCTATCTTCATACTCTGTTCTCCATAAAATATAATCACCTGGGGAAAGCGTGGCTTTGGCCGTTTGCTGCCAATCATACGGGGTAAGCCATTGACTGCTAATTGATTCCACAATTTGTAAGGTATAAGGGGCAGAAGCTCCCGATGTACGGACAGCCTGTTGCAGTTCTTTAAGCGTCTTTAACGACAGAGGTTCCCAGGTGGGTGGTGCCCTATCCTCAGTGGGAAAGCGTACCGGGAAAGCAAATGTAAAATCTCCCTGCTGACGGGCTTCTCGCACCGCCGCTTGAAAGCCCGCGGGCGGCGGAGGGAGACAAGGAGGTACGCGGGGAAGCGGAGCTTGTGAGGTTGTCTTAGATGTGACTTTTGGGACACGAACTGCCGGGTAAGCTCGGCGGGGGTGAATAAAATCATTCATTCTGTCCCTCTCATCTGGTTTAGTAAATTCATCGACCACATCCCACTCGTCACTGTCTGAAGAATTATCAACCGGTGGGAGTGGTGGTAGAATGTCTTTGAGCGTTGGAGCCGAAGGGACAACGCTCTCAGTGTTTGGTACCGGTTCAGGATCTTTAAGAACCTCGGGGGGAACCTCATCAGGAATCGGTGCCCCTTTAGATTCAGGATCACCAACCTCCGAATCAGTTTCTCTTATAAATGCTTCTAAAAAGGTATTGTCAGCTAAAAGTTCTCTAACCTGTAACCACAAGGGAAAAGCTTGTGGGGGCAAAACCTGCTCCCCATGTTCTTGCATGTATTTCCGCATTTCGCGTCCCACCCTTTTCCAATCGGAGAGAGAGAGAGAGCCTTCCTCCAGAAACCAAGGACTTACCAACCTTATGAAATGTATAAGCTCCTCCAACCGTTTGAGAGACACATGAAAACCATTTTTCTCTAATAAACGCTGTATCATGACACTGAGCATGTGTTCTTCCTTACCCAATGTATGCCCCATGTTGTCCTGCGGATTACTCACACTTAACCGGTCAGCCTTTACCGGCGGGACTGCAGCTCCCTGGTGAGAGTCGCCTTCAATCTGAAAAAGAGAGGAAAGAAAGAAAAAGAAAGATCACCTGTCCTTCAGGTCCCTGTTCGAGGCGCCAGCTGCCGCGGACCGCCAGTCGAATGAGTCTCAGTCCGAGGGCTTTCAGGGCGAGAACGGCTCAGGTTGATTGAAAGGGCGACGCAGGAAAATGACAAACTGCCACACACCAAGGATGATGAAGAAAGCAGTTGTACTTTACTGATTTTTAGGCATGGTATTTATACATTTTTGACAATGTCTTACAAACTACAAAAGATATTTTTATGACTTGCTGATGCTTACAAAGTTCTTATCGAGTTTTGTAGATGGGAGTAGTCAACTGTCTTTTCTTAGACAATGTTTCTGCCCGTAAGGGGGAACAAAGGACTGCTGCTTATCAGCAGTTACTCTTTTACTTCTCTTTATCTATGTTTAAACCTTCTTTCTTTGTAAAACTGCTTTGTTCACATTTTGTATTTTTATATTTTTATATTTGATTATGATTTTTATGTTGTTAGTGAATTGATAGTGAATTATGTATATGTTTTAAGTGTATAGTGACAAAATTATAGAGAAAGCAATTTCATAGAAAACTTATTTCAAAGAAACAGTTTCAAAGGGACATAAGGTAGAGATAAGAGACCGGAGGGAGCGGGTATCTGGTAGGAACATCTTAACTTATCATCCCTGCATTCTCTTGATACATTGTTTCAATTAACTGACCTTTATGGTGGGAACGTGTTCCCTTGGAGACATTTAGTCTCCATTGTATAGATGAAGTCATGGATTAGTAAGTCATTATGTTTATTCTTAGTTTCTGAGGACATTCAAGCAACAATTAACCATTCAACTCAACAAACAAGTTTCAAACAGGTTTCAGGGTAAAGGTTATTCAGGCCTTTATGCCGCACCTCATGAATTCTTACGTTCACTAAAAGGCATGCTAGGCAACTTATGCGCTGCTGTTGCAGGCCAGGGGGACCGGGGGCAACGCTCCGGGGAGCACTCACCGCCTTACCACAGTTTTTACAACGCGGACAGAGCCATCCCGCCACGGCTTGATGCCGGGGGTGCGGCATAAATGTATAGTGATTATCTCCTGGGAGCTGAACAAATAATATCTAATAATAAGGTAACTTGTGTAATTGTTGGTAAACTTAAATAAGATTATATAAATAAAATCTTTTCTAAAAACCAAAATCTAAATGTTTATTAATTTAGAGACTATTCTGATGATATTAATATCTTATGCAGCAATTCTATTTTGTTTTCAAATGAAAAATTAGCTAGCATATAAAAGTTAATATGTAGAAAAATTATTTTTATTCTTTACTCAGAATTATGTAGTTCACATTCATGTTAGCCTAAAATGTGGCTAAAAAACTTAATTTTAAAAAAATGTTATTTCTTCTTTTCTTTTTTGTAGGGATGGGGTCTCACTATGTCGCCCAGACTTCAGTGATGCTCCCACCTCAGCCTTTCAAAATCCAGGATGATGGGCAGGGGTCACAGCACCTGGCCCTAAGATATAGATTTATGAAAGTAAAACTACCACTAGAAAATTTTAAGGAAATAAGATGCTAATTTTCCTGTTGAATAATTATTAAGGAACTGTTGAGTTTTTCTTGGTCTTATTTACTGACAAGTAAAGACTCTTTTGTCATTCTACAGTATAGATGTCATATCTATAAAAAAATACCTTTTTCCCAAAATTTTAATCTGACCTTAAAATAATTAATTGTTCTTTTTTTCTACTTCAGTATTAGAGGTATCATAATGAAAAATAAGAGTTTGGCAGAAGTTTAGAGAGAAAAATAAAATATCAAATGTGTGCATAAAATATCCGATTTACATATATGTTATCATTGCAGATAATTTCTGTTATTTAAATTGATTTATCCTACCATAGTTACCATTCTTTGTGAGAAAAGATTACAGTATATTTAAATTTTCACAGATAAGTTGAAATTTGCATATTTATATTTATAACCAGAGATTGAGCTCTATTTATATTTTCACGTATTTTCACTTGCACTGAGCACATAGAAGCATGTTGAAGTTAACAAATTACATCATTCACACCAGTAGTATATGGAAAACTGTGACTCATTAATGTGATTTTATTTTGACGTCTAATCATTTCACTTTAGCTCTATCATCAAATAAGCATAAAAATCATTGCAATGGGATCAACTTCTTGATAGTACCAGGTGCTCTGGGCTGTACTGACTGACCTGCTCCCAGGTGAAACCAAACATAAAAAAGATTACAACCACTTAAAGCATCTTCAAACGGTCTCTCTCAAGGGGAGTCGGAAAACAAAGCAACCTCTTTTTAATAACATCTACACAAATTTGAGAATGGAAGAAGTTTGTGGTATTTGAACCAAGAATATTCACTCTAACCCTCCTCCCAAATATGTGAGGCAGAGACTCCACTCCAGCCTCCCACAGCCAAGAACATAGGATTCCTCTGTCCTTCGTGCCCGGCTATGGTCTTCTCACCGAGAGAAGCAGGGTGTCAGCATTTTTCATCTTCAGCCACGTGCTCTGAGACAAGCTCCTAGGCAAGTGCAGTTGCAAAGTGGAGCACTTGTAGGACACAGGGCTCATTGGTGCGACGTGCTGAGAACTGAGGGCCCCAGTCAACCTTGCTCAGCTCATGAGGTGGTTGTTTCCTGCCAGGAGAGGTAAGCCAAAAGGAACTGGACTCCTGTTCCTTCCAACTCCATTGCCTAGAGTAGGAAAATCACTCAGAGACAAAGCTGCCATTGCCTGCACACCCAGCTACAGAGATCTGGCTCTAAGATGTGTGCCAAGTGGGAGAAACAGAGGGAGGGAGGGGGGAGGTGGGTAGAGGGAAGGTGGTTGGTGGGATTACACCAGCGGTGCATCTTACAAGGGTATACATGAAACTTGGTAAACAGTCTGTAAAGCTAGTGAATGATGCCCCATGATCATATCAATGTACACAGCTATGATTTAATAAAAAAAAAAAGAACAGACAGATTCTAACCTCTTTCTGCCAACATGACCATTTGCAATAAAGAAAAAAGAAGTTCAAGCCTAAAGGTACTCTCAAGGACAGTGGAAGTTGTGGTAAAGGGCAACTGAGAGGAGAGTGAAGACACAGACCAAACTGTAGATAGGTCAGTTGCAGGAAAACCAGGGGATAAGACACCTGGAAAGAACCCTCTGGGCGTCAGAATAAAATTCAATTACTGGCCTAAGATACAATTCCTTCTAAAAAGCTAGAATGTGATTAAACTAGTGTGTCAAGCAACTTATGTCCAAGGGAATTATCAAAAATAATGTAGCTATTGGCCAATAATTAGGCAATTAATGGCATTTAACAGCTGGCTCTGGTCAGGAAAAAAATTCAGTCCCACCAATGATTCTGTCATGTGAAGGTGATTGTGGGAACAGATTTCAAAGGTCCATCTTTTCGAGAGGCTGACCACTGGAATGGAAGATTAGATTTTACAAAAATAATCCAGTTAGTCACTACAAATAAACAGGAAGACTATCTCCAGAGGGAAAAGGGAGAAAGTATCCACAGTTGACATGGAATTCTATATAAAATGTCCAGTTGCCACCAATAAATTATAAGACATGGTGTAGGCAAAGTAAGGACGTTGACCAAATTTAACATAGTGACTCCATTTATTTATTTATTTATTTATTTTATTAGTATTAGATCATAGCTGTGTACAGTACTACGATCATGGGGCACCATACACTGCTTTTATAAACAGTTCGACACATTTTCATCACACTGGTTAACATAGCGTCCCTGGCATTTTCTTAGTTATTGTGTTAAGACTCCATTTTTGTTCACTTGTTGAAGCAGCACCTAATCCTTTTCTCAGGATAACAGCCAAGGTCTCTTTTACAAATGTCCTTGAGGATGGGGAAGTCCGGGGGAGTTTACTCCCTTCATGGGCCTTGGTAACTCTTCCAGAAGGGATTATAAACATTCCCAGGCTTTTGGTTCACATTTGAGTTGTGCCTGTGCAATGTTCTTTTGAAGTCTCGCCCATGGAGTGGATGCACCGCCTAGGACCTATTCCAATCTGGACTCTGGCTGTTCTAGAGACTTCCCAACTTGTGAGCCCAGGTGGAGGTGTTCCCCGGATTTGGTGAGTGCATTATAGTTGTATATACTTTTTTTTCTTTTACTGGCTTATGGAAAGAACTGTGGCAGATGGACCCCTGCCTGCTGATGCATCCCACATGTGCATGTGGTTGTGTATAACTTTCTTACTGGCTTATGGATAAACTCATGGCAGCCAGAACCCTGACTACTGACGTGTTTCACAGTGTCAGGTACTGATTTGGTGAGTGAATTGTACTTGTATACATTTTCTTATAACTAACCTTCTGTGTGCTTTCTAATATTTTGCATAATTTTAATTTGTTTCTTAATATGTATAATATTACTCTTTCAATACACTCACCTTGCTTCAGAATCTTAGAGCATACTTGTGTCCTTTCAATTTTGAGAGCACAGCACGTGGAAAGATGACCCACACACTGAAAAACACAGCAGCCAAGGACACTGCCTGTGCAAAGGGCCCAGATGCCGGATTTATTATAGAAAGACTTTTGGCTACTTTAATGTTCACCAAACTAAAATAAAAAATCATTAATGAAGCAAAGGAAGGCATAATGAGAATGTTCATCAAATAGAGATTATCGATAAAGAAGTACAAATTGTAAAAGGGAATCAAATGGAAATTACGGAGTTGTAAAGTCATAATAACAAAAATTTAAAATGAGCTAAATGAAATATAGGAACTAAAAATTAAATCTGAATTTGTATAAGAAAGAATAAGTGAACCTGAAGTTAGATGAATAGAGATTATGCAAACCAAGGAAAAGAGAAAGGCCCTAGAGAAATGTGGCCCACTGTTTAGGCACATGAACATACTTGTAATGAGACCACCAGCAGACAATGAGAGGGCAAGCAAAAACCTCAAGAAATAATGGCTGAAAAATTATCTAATTTAATGAAAAAACAGTAATGTGCACATCCAGCAATCGAAACAAACTTCAAACAGGGTAAATACAAAGAAAACTACAAACCAATGCACCATAGCAAAAATATTAAGTCAATTGCCCGGGGGGTCCTCCTCATAAAATACTCGCCCAGCCCGATTTCTTCAAGGGTTATCCCTGCACTTTCTTCTAGTATTTTTATAGTTTCATGTCTTAAGTTCAAATCTTTGATCCAGTGAGAGTCTATCTTAGTTAATGGTGAAAGGTGTGGGTCCACTTTCAGTCTTCTACAGGTTGCCAGCCAGTTCACCCAGCACCATTTGTTAAATAGGGAATCTTTTCCCCACTGAATGTTTTTAATTGGCTTGTCAAAGATTAAATAACGGTAAGTAGCTGGATTCATCTCTTGGTTCTCTATTCTGTTCCAGACATCTACTTCTATGTTTTTGTGCCAATACCATGCTGTTTTGATCACTATTGATTTGTAGTATAGTCTGCAGCTTCAAAAATACACTACTGGGACTTGATCAAACTAAAAAGCTTCTGCACAGCCAAAAACACAGTAAGTAAAGAAAGCAAACAGCCCTCAGAATGGGAGAAGATATTTGCAGGTTATGTCTCTGACAAAGGTTTAATAACCGGAATCCACAGAGAACTCAAACGCATTAGCAAGAAATGAACAAGGGATCCCATGGCAGGCTGGGCAAGGGATTTGAAACTTCTCTGAAGAAGACAGGCACGCGTCCTTCAGACATATGAAAAAATGCTCATCATCTTTAATCATCAGAGAAATGCAAATCAAAAGTACTTTGAGATACCATCTAACTCCAGTGAGACTAGCCTATATCACGAAATCCCAAGACCAGAGATGTTGGCGCGGATGTGGAGAAAAGGGAACACTGTTGCACTGCTGGTCAGAATGCAAATTAATACATTCCTTTTGGAAAGAGATATGGAGAACACTTAGAGATCTAAAAATAGATCTGCCATTCAATCCTGTAATCCCTCTACTGGGCATATACCTAGAAGACCAAAAAGCATATCATAACAAAGATATTTGTACCAGAATGTTTATTGCAGCTCAATTCATAATTGCTAAGTCATGGAAGAAGCCCAAGTGCCCATCGATCCATGAATGCATTAATAAATTGTGGTACATGTACACCATGGAATATTATGCAGCCTTAAAGAAAGATGGAGACTTTACCTCTTTTATGTTTACAAGGATGGAGCTGGAACATATTCTTCTTAGTAAAGTATCTCAAGAATGAAAGAAAAAGTACTCAATGTACTCAGACCTACTATGAAACTAATTTAGGGTTTGCACATGAAATCTATAACCCAGTTACAACCTAAGAATAGGGGGAAGGGGGAAAGGGAGGGGAGGGAGGAGGGAGGTGGGTAGAGGGAAGGGGATTGGTGGGATTACACCAGCGGTGCATCTTACAAGGGTATATGTGAAACTTGGTAAACAGTCTGTAAAGCTAGTGAATGATGCCCCATGATCATATCAATGTACACAGCTATGATTTAATAAAAAAATAAAATAAATAAAATAAACCTAGCTAGGTGTTGTGAAAAAAAAAATAAAAAAAATAAAAAACAAAAAACAAAAATACTAAGTCAAAGAAAAGGAGAAAAATCTTGAAAGCTCTATTGATAATTTCTTCATATATATTGTTTTGCTTTCAAAATGATCAAAAGGGCCCAGAAGTCAGAGTTCTGAATTCAAGCCGGGATCTGCCATTGATTAATTACACAAGTGCCCGGCATCTCTGAATTCTAACTTCCTCACCCCCAAAATAGAGCTAACGTTGCAAACGAACATAAAATTCTTCTTAGATTTGATACAGTAATATATGTGAAAACCTTTAGAAACAATAAATGTTCTAACAAATATAAAATACTTTATAAAAAATGTTAACTGAAAATGTTTTGGAGCTTACACACAGAACCTAGTCTAGTTCATCCATTGCTTCACTATGTAAACCTCGCCTAACCCAGCAAGCGGCAGAGATAAAAGAGGCTGTTTTCTGTATTGTAAAAATCATTATTCATTAAAAAAAGACACAATGGTACATTACTATGGGCAAAGAAAATTCAATAATGATAATTTAAGAAGTGCTATATCAATAAGCTCTAAATCAAGTATTGTGGATTTATTCAGTATTTTAATATTACCAATGCATTTATAATATATGCCATGGGCAATTAAAGTAGTGCTTTGATTCATGTTGATCAATTTCTTCAGAACAGACGGTAGATCTCTTTTTAATAGAAAATTAGTAGGGAAAAAACAATATTTGAAATGAATATAATGTATACTGATAAATCTTTAATATTAACTTGCTATTATCTATATATTACTTATTGCATACATATTACATGTATCTTATATATATATATAATTAAAATGAATTACCTGAGGGAAGATATTGATTCATGGAATTAACTATAGTTTCTGAGAAATTGTTAAATATCATGATTTTGTTTCAGCAAAATACCCAAATGCTTATAGAGACAGTTTTAATTTTAAGTGTTCCCAAGAACAGTGAATCAACTAGCAATGTTGTCAACGAAAGTAAATAAATGTAACAGGGATTTAGACAAAGTGGGGAGAGTTATCTTTTCTCATTTAAAAAGAAGCTCAGAGGCAGGCTATTCTGAGCATGTATTCAGCTGGTTAATAATATAAAGAATCTAGGAACTCTTCTTGTCTTCCCCAATGATTTTGTTCCGTGGTTGCAAGTAGATTTGAAGACCTTCTTAGGCAATAAGGCGGTGGGGACAGAAGAAAATGGGGCTTTTCTCACACATCTCATTTCATCAATGAGAGAAAGAAAAAAATATCCATAAAACTTTCAAGCAGACTTCTTATATGTTCATCTAGTCTGCCATAGCAAACCATAGTTCAACTTGAAGGTTGAGCAGGAATATTTACACTTGATCTATTGTTTTTGCCTTACTATATCAAGATTAGCAATTGAGAATATGTTGGGATAGCCAGTTCTTAGATTATCTAACCAGCAAAGTCTGTCATAATTACTAGGAAATTACTAGGAAAGAAGAAAATGTTGGGTAATTTCAAAGCTTATGTTTGTCCATAAATAAAAAAAAATTCATTAATGATGAATAAGTTCTAACATCCCAACAAATGAGAAAAACTTCGGGCATATTTTTCAATCCACAGCTCACCACCTTCTAAGCTGTCATTTTCTCACTTGTTTTAAAATGTCATATTGCCATAAAAAATGCAAATGTGGTGCAAATATATAAAAACTATGTAATTTGAATTCTTTTCTACAGCAATTTCTAAACAACAATTTCAACTATCTATTTTTCTTAAAAAAGTTTCTGCCACCAACTCTGAGATTATATAATAATTTTTTGTCTGTTCGTATATGCTAACAGAAAAAAAAAACTCTATAAAATAATTTAGAGAAGTTTAGTCTGAGCCAATATAAGTAATTATGGCCTGGAAAACACAGTATCAAGAGGTCTGAGAGAATGTACCCACGGCAACCAGGTGACAGTTTGGTTTTGTACATTTTAGGGAAACAGAAATTGCAGATGAAATTGTAAATCAATATATGGAAAGTGTACATTGCTTTGACCTGAAAAGGTAGAGAGAAGGGACAGGTTATAGGTTATAGGTAGGTTCAGAGAGTCTTTGATCTATAATTGGTTAAAGAAATAATGCTTTATAGTCAATAAAAAGTAATATTTAAATTAAGTTAAGGAAGTCTACTAAACATAGAGCAAGCCATGATATACTAACTCAAAGTCATTTGCTAAACAAATTGATGGCCTAAAGGCGTCATTTAACCTTTGTCTTGGAAGCTCTTAAGTCTTACTTATAATTTAGTATTTTTTTTTATTATTTCAGATTAATTAGGCTACATCATTTGCATTTGTTGGGTAACATTCACGTTGTAGTTGAACCCTCAAACCAGGGGGTCATGTGGTAAAGCTTTCTACTGTGCACATTAGGTGAGAGTTTACCAAGACCCTACCCTCCTTCCTTTCCCTCCTCCTCCACTCCCCTCACTTGAATTTAATTGCTTTTCTCTCACCTGGGTGTGTAGTTGTTTATCTACAACTGGTTGGTTTCATACTAGTATTGAGTACATTGGATACTTGCTTTTCCATTTTTGTGATACTATACTAAGAAGGATGTTCTTCAACTCCATTCAGGTAAAAACAAAAGATATAAAGTCTCTATTTTTTATGAATAGTATTGCATGGTATACATGTACCACAGTTTATTAATCCATTCATGCATTGATGGGCATTTGGGTTGATTCCACATCTTAATGATTGTGAATTAAGCTGCGATAAAAGAATTGACAGTCTAGAGATAAAACCAGCCACATATCACCACCTCATCTTTCAAATCAAACAAAATATACACTGGGGGAAAGAATCCCTGTTTAATAAATGGTGGTGGTAGGACTGGCTAGCCATATGTAGAAAACTGAAACTGGACACATACTTCTCACCACTTGAAAAAATTGACTATAACTGGATAGAAGATTTAAATTTAAGACATGAAGCAATAAAAACTCTAGAAGAAAGTGTGGGAAAGCGCTTGTTGATATTGACCTGGAAAAAGATTTTGTGAAGAAAATCCAGTTGTCAATTGCAAAAGTTGCCACCAAAAATAAATAAATGGGGCATGACCAAGCTAAAATGCTTCTGCATTTAACTAAGGTTACAACAACCAAAACTAACAGACAACCTTCAGAATGGGCGAAGATATTTGCATGCTATGAATCGTGGCAAAAGGCTGATAACTAGAGCCTACAGAGAATTTAAACAAATCAATAAGAAAAGAGCAAACAATCCCATTTACAAATACGCAAGAGATACAAACAGAACCTTCTCTCAAGAAGACAGAAGAATGGACAACAAACACACGAAAAGATGCTCATCATCCCTGATCATCAGAGAAGTGCAAATCAAAACCACATCGAGATTCACCTAACCCAATGGTTCTCAACCTTCCTAATACTGTGGCCCTTCAATACAGTTCCTGTGTGTCATGACCCACAGGTTGAGAACCGCTGATAACCCTGGTGAGACCAGGCCATATCATAAGGTCTCAAAGCCGCAGATGCTGGCCTGGATGTGGAGAGAAGGGACCACTCTTACGCTACTGGGGGACTGCAAATTAATTAAACCTCTGGGGGAAGAAGTATGACGAATTCCTCAAAGAGCTAAAGGTAGACCTTCCATTTGATTCCACAATTCCATTACTAAGTGTCTGCCCAGAAGAAAAGAAAACCATTTTACTATAATTTAGTGTCTTACTGTGACACAGTCTGTTTCCTCTTCTGATCTCTATTATGACATTAATGGTGCTCAGTTGTATCTAAACCCCGAAAGGGAGGAGTAAACATGTCCTGCCTCCTTCCCATCCATCATAAACAAGAAGTCGGTTTTAGGGTTTTTATTGAGTCCCCTTGGCCAAGAGGGGCCACGAGTCTATTCAATTGGGGAGGGGTAGAATTTTATTTTTATTTTACACATATGTCAAGTTCTCTCATCCCTAGAATATATTATGACTTCACTTTTCCATCCACTTGAATTCAAACATAACCATTTCTCTCGTTCCATTTTCTTTTACTATAATAGAATACAAACATCCCCCAATATTTGAATTTATTAATGAAAGTGGTTTATTTAGCTCACTATCTGGATGACAGGAAGTTCCAGTGTTTTGGTAGAGACAAATCACACTCAAATCATAGCACTCTGTCCTTGGCCCTTCAAAACTCATGTCCTTCTCAGTTAGCAAATTTGATCATTCCATCTCATTCAATTCCAAAATCTTGTTCCAGCATCAACTTAAAAGGCCAATGTCTCATCAACTCAAAAAGCCAATGTGTCAGACTCAAGGAAACGCCTTGCAGCTGTGAGCCCATAGGATCAAAAGCAAGCTACCAGGACCCCAAAATACAATGGCAGAAGAGGCCTGGGGTAAACATTCCCATTCTAAGAAAGAGAGAAGAACAAGGAGGAAGGAGCTTGAAACCCAGCAGTGCAGCATTGATTCTTAAGTCTAGAGAAAAATCTCCTTTTGCTCCATGACTGTTAGCTTTCCATGAACACTGAGGTGGTGGCCAGGAGTGGGGGCGACCAACCTGGATGCTATGGCTTTGCTGTATTCACCCACTCTTCAGCTTTCTGCTGACATTTTGCTGCCTGTGGCTCTATATTTCTGGATCTCATTGGTGTTGGCCTCACTTCCAGGCTCTACTGGGCATTGCTCTTGCAGAAAGTCTCTGCTTGGGCCTGCAGGCTTTCTGCAATGCCCTTAGGAATCTAGGTGGGGGCAGCCTTTCCTTCATAGCTCTTACATTTTGTGCACCTGCAGAATAATTATCACATGGGCACTCACTGCTTGAGCCCTCACAAATTGCAGCAGGAGCCACACTTGTGCCTGCTCCAGCCATGGTGTGGTGCCACCAAAGTTAACAGCTGGTATATTCTAGAGCAGTGGTACAACTTTCACCTGGAGCCACTAACCCAGAGCTGGGGCAGCTGAGCATTCATCACTGCGCTGTGGGAAGCAGAGACTCGCAGCAGCCCTGAGCAGCACGCCGCACCCCCCTTCCCAACCATTCTGTAATCCTAGGCCTCTGGGCTTATGACTGGTTGGACAAGCAGCCTCAAACATCTCTAAAATGCCTCTGAGATAATTTTCTCTTTGTCTTTAAAATTAACACCTGGCTTATGTCTTATTCTCTCTGGTAACAGACATACCCTGATTCTCTTCTATTAAAAAACACATTTTAGGGCGGCGCCTGTGGCTCAGTGAGTAGGGCGCCGGCCCCATATACCGAGGGTGGTGGGTTCAAACCCAGCCCCGGCCGAACTGCAACAACAACAAAAAACACATTTTATTCTTTACATGGCCAGGCTGTGAATTTTCCAGTTTTTACACTCGGCTTCCTTTTTAATCCTAAACCCTGTCCTTAATTCATTCATTCACTGTGGTAACTCAACTGTAGGTGGCATTAAGTAATTATGCAACGTGTTGAGGACATTGTTGCTTAGGTGTTTCTTCTGCAATACATCTTAGTTTCTCGCTCTTAAATTCCACCTTCCATAAAGCCCTATGACACTGACACTACTCAGCCAAGTTCTCTGTCACTTCAAAACAAGCACGGTCTTTATTCTAGTTCCTGATAATATAGTCCTCATTCCTATTTGAGACCTTGTCAGAATGCCTCTTATTATCCACATTCTACCCATATTCTGGTCATGACTGCTGAAGTGACCGTGAACTTGCAGACTTTTCCTGGTCTTCTTGTCTTCTTCTGAGTCCCCAGAACCAGCCTTCACGCCTCATTCAGAGGTTACTCTTCCAAATTCTCCCAGCCTTTCCACACCACACTTCCAAAGTTTATTTCACGTTTTCATGTGTCATGATTAGCAAGAGCCCCGCTTTTTGCTAGCCATTTTCTTAGTCCATTTTTTGCAACTATAATGGAATGTCTGAAACTACAATTTGTAAAGGAAAGGAGGCTTATTTAGCTGATGGTCCTGAAAGTTGGGAAGCTCAAGATGGGTCAGGCACATCGGGCAAGAACCTTGTCCTCCACTGTAACATGGCAGATGGCATCATGTGGTGAGAGCAGAAGGAAGTGTGTGCAAAAGAGACAGACTACCAAGAAGGCTGACGCACTGTAGAGTACTAACTAATTCAGTCACATGTTAAAGACATCAATCCACTACATAAAGGCCCCACCTCCCAACGTAATTAAATTTCAGTATGTGTTTTGGTGGGGGCAAACTGCAGCCAAACCATAGAACCATGTAAGAGTATGATTATGTCCCATTGCTAGGGGACCTGCAGTGGGAGAGACATCTTCCCAGTGCCACTGAAGTGGGACTTGCCCACATTATTTTTACCAGTGGAAAGTGAGTGGTATGGTGGATCCTGTGCCTGACCAGAAGTTGTCAGAGTCATCATGTAATCTGCCATATTTTTCTTTTCATTTCTCTGGTAAAGGCATAAAACATAAATTAGCTTATGTACATAATGTCAACACTAATTGAAACATGTTAGATTAACTTTTGAAACATTAAGTAACCAAATGCTTAACACTGTATATGATCCTTATAAACAGCCACCAATTTTCACCACACTGCACTGTGTTCTGTGGGACCTTACTTCTATCCAGGTGTACTCTTGGAAAATATACCTAGATTTATTTTTTTACTGACAGATATAGAATATTGGTGGCCATAAGGACCACAAAAATATCCCCCCCAGCTCCCTCCCTCAGTGGCAGAGTGGGCAGAGATCCCATAAGTCTGCAAGGGTGAAATCAGTGAAAAGGAATCATTGAGCACAGTAGGGCAACTCAGTAAGATGATGATTCTTGGGTAATCAGTCCTTTTAGATGTTTCTCCAGTCCATCATCGTGGGTCTGAATTAAGTACTATCCCAACTGGTAAGTTGGCCTTACCATGACAGAGAGTGAGCTAAGTAATTCTAGGGCGTAGTATAGGTTATTACACTCAGAGGCACCATAATTCTAATTGAGGCATTGGCAGAAGTCCTAGAACTAAAGGAAGCTTTACAAATAATTACCTGTGTTCTTTAGATTCAGACCTATTTAGAGATATTGGCCTACATCAGATAACCTCCTAAGTAACTAAATAGTTTAAGCTATTTGTTTTACTAGCATTTGTGTCTTCAAATTAGCTCATATTATCAATGCTTAGCTCTATATAATTTAATGGTATCTACAATGATGGGCTTCTAAACTACTATAAAGGTAGTACTAGATGCCTGAGAACACATATGTATCTAACATGGGAAATTATATTCCAATACACCCTGTGGAATTATATTTATTCATTGGCTTATGTTGTTTAATACCAAGGTCAAGCTAAATATACTGTGCTTTTTTTTTTTTAAAACTGTATACATTTTAAAACTAAATCTAAACATTTATAAAAACATTAAATAAGGAAAATAACAAAAAAAAACTCTAAAGTAACAACCACCACAAAATCTTTGCTTTTTATATTGTGATGAATTGATTAGATATATGGAATATGTTCAAAGAACCACATGTATTTTGGCACAGATGTGCTTTGTAAAATCTTGGCAAATTAAATCTAAGTTTGCATAACAAGTATGGCTGTATTACAGTTAAATAAAATTGATCTATCCAGACTAGTAAGAATCATTGTATAAATGACATGTTTCCTTAAGAAATAGTTAACATTGTTTCTTCTATTGGACATTTTCCCTCTCAAGTCATTTGGTCACCAAAAATTGAAATTGTATATATGTATTTGTAGTGTATTTGTATTTGTAGTGTATATATATTGCAAATTTGTATTTATAGTGTATATATATTGCATATTTGTTTAAAGCAATGACTTTTATTTCTAAGAAAGTAATTGTGATGTTCAGTAAAACTTCAAAAATGTTGATCAATGTAACAGTTTTACTCACCAGGTATGCTATAGTCTGAATCTTTCTGTCCGTCCAAAATTCACGTGTTGAAACCAAATCCTTGACTTAATATTAGGAAGCCAGGTTTAAAGGAAGTAATTAGATCATGAAAGGGACACTTCATGGATGACATTAGTGCCTTTATGAAAGAAGATCCAGAGAGCTGCCAGGAACCTTCCATATCTGCGAAAAGGCACCACATCCGTGAACCAAGAGGCAGGCGCTCGCCAAGATACCAGATCTGCAGGAATCTTGACCTCTAACTTCCTAGCATCCCACACTGTGAGAAATGAATCTCTGCTGTTTATAAGTTAGCAGCTAATGGTATTCGTTTTTATGGCAGCCCTAATGCTCTAAGACAGTATACCTCTTTTGTTTTCTATTTGCACTTGAATACGCAACATCTTACGTTGTTCTTCCAGTTAATTCTCACCAAAATAGAGAATTTTGGCACAAAAATGTGACTATAAAAATAAATTTTATTGCAAATATCTAACCTCCAAATTAGGTTTAATGAGATGATGCTGGTTTGTATCACTTGTATACTTCCCTTAGTAAGGTTTTTTTTTTTTTGGTAGTTCTGATAAGTTGCAATTTTTTATTGAAAAATTACTTGCTTTCCACTGAGTTCACTGTATTCTAAAATTTGCTTAGGGATTAAGAATATATTAATAATTTATAGTTGAGGAAGAGAGAAACACAAAAATAGGTCTCATTTGGTAACGAAAGAAAATAATGTAAAGATATGATGAAATCAATAACTAATTGTAACATATTCACCTTATAATGGAATATATACACCTTACTACAGGAAACAAGTCAACTGTTACCATTCTAAGTTGTCTAGAAGCATAAATCCAGTAATTTTATGATTCTTACTGAATTCACTTGCTGATATATTTGCATCCCCAATAGTCAATTTAGCTGTGGGCACAGCCTCAATATTCAAGTAAAGCAGCTTTTTTTGTGAAAAAACATTCTGTGTATTACTTAAAACTCAAGAAAGAAATTTTTGTTGCCTCCTTAAGATATTCAACCAAATAACATGTTGTAAAAAGAATGAATAAACTTCATACACTCCTTAATCTCAATATTGCTAATGAGGCTTTCCAGAAGACTGGTTAGTAAAAAAAAAAAAAAGAACAACTTTCAAGAGAATGTGGCATTTTTTAAGGCATGGGATTAAGTTATGTCTAAAAATGAAAGTAAATATATGGAGATACACTCTATGTATCTGCATGGCATACTAATATAAATGTTTCCCTTCCACATTCGCACACACAATCCTGACCAGTCATTCACCTTCGTCACAGGCCAGCATGACTACCTCAGTGATAAACATAGTTGCATCCTATCTCACTTTGGTCTCTTATTCATGGTATCCTAGATTTTATTATCTTTCCATAGGAAACCAACCTAGGTGCTGTTCTCTGTTTTAACAGACATAAAATGAAATTTAGGAATATTATTGATTTCCTAATTTCTCCATAATTTTGTTTTGTTGTTTTCTGCCTTTATTTTTGATGTGAATGTGTAGGCTTATTTCCTCATTATCGTAGCCTCAACAAAAATTAGGATAAGTAAGAAGAGTTGAATTTATCTTGAGTAATGAAGAATGAAGTTTCAAGGGAAGCTTCCATAATCATCTCTGTACTTGTATTTTAACATGTCTTTCTGTCGAGTATCTAATCTATTTGGGGGCAGCCTTCTACAATTACAAAACTTCTCTTTTTTGCATTTGTACAAATTTTTCTATTCTCAGAGATTTCTATATCAGTTTAAAGACAGACTATAATCACTGATATACACTATTAAAAAAAATTTCATTCTGTCTACTTGAGGTTTACAACATGTAATTATGAGATACATATTGAAAGTAAAATGGTTACTATAGTGAAGTCAATTACCATAATTCGTCATCTCACATGTGATTTTGTGTGACAACAGAAGATAAATCCATTTATTTAACAAAAAGTCACTAATATGCAATATTATGACCTGTAGTCAATACATTAGCTATTTTCTATGTATCTGCTACTTTGCACACTGTGACCTACCTCTCCCCATTTCTTTCCCACCTCTGTTGACCACTGTTTCATCCTCTGTATATTTGACTTTCTTTTTTTTCCTTAAAAATCACACAGAATAATAATACCATCAATTTGGGTCTTACAGAAGAAAAATAAAAAATGGTTCCTCTCTAATTTTTTTTTACCTTCCTATCCATAAATTGTACATCTCATATATATGACCAGAAATTTTGTTCATTCATACAGAAGGAATTAAATTTAACTAATCTTTAAATATTTTTTAGTGGGTACATACTATGGGCCCAGCAAAGGAAATATCTATTTTCTAACCTAAAAGATACTCTATTTGATCATTGAAGGAATCAGGTACATAAATAAATAGTTGTTTTTCAGCATTTAATGATTTAATAAACCATCTGCCAAAGAACATATAAAGTGCTATCTATGGTAGCAAAAGAAAAGAATAAATTTAGCCTGCCTGTTTGAAAAGAAAAAGAGCTTTACAGAAAATATTTATCTGCATATTTAATGACAATTAGGACTTTAGAGATGATAAATGTAGTGTTGAAAGACTACTGAGGCAAAGAGAACTGCTGGTGTAAAGGAACAGAGGTCTGCTAGTGCATGGAATTCATGGCAGGTAGAAACACTGGCCTATTCTTCATCCTTCCCTGCTTTGCACCGTGGCCTGGCTTCATAGCGAGTGGTACGTCACAAAGGGCCTTCTCTAATCTTCATCAGTGGGCCTGACCACATGACTTTCTTTACTTAATAAAATATGGAATGAAATAATGTTTATTCCATGTGATACCTATGCATGATATATTTTTAACCACTGTCATAAGCTTCCACCCTCTTTGTGAGAAGAATTCCCCCTCGGTATAACATTGTCTGGTGATAAAGAATGAGGAGAAGAACTAGACCTTGAGAAGCTACAGCCTGGAATAGAGGGGCCAAATCAATGCACACATTCATATTTGAGAAATTAATGTTTAAAGTTATACTTTATGAACATTTGAAGCTATATTTTATGGAACAGAACAATATTATTAAAGTTCAAATTAACATTGGGAAGCAGCTCAAGAGAAAAATGCTTAATGTGTGTCTTTGGCTCATACATGTTCTCACAAAATACATTTTATATTTGAGTGTGAAATTGAATTTATATAATAGTACTGTGTTTTGCTTCTCATCCTTTTTCTTGTAGTTATCAATTAAAGCCCTTGTATCTTGCTTTATGTACAATTAGAATAACATCTGATTGGTTATTTCAAAGTTTTTCTTAATACTCTGAGGCTTGAAAATTACATTTTATTTCCCACAGAAGGGCACCCAGATTACATTTTAAGTTGCTGAAACCACAGATAATAGGACAGTGAAAATCCTCACATGTGTTCATTTATAGTATTGTGTTAGAATTTCCACTGAATAATACCAGGAGTAGAATTGTTAAATCCTAAGTAGGATATGGACAAGTCAATTTTACCCAGTTTGCCAAAGTTTGCTTCAAAATGTAATCCAATTTTCAGTATCTGGGAATATTTTTAATTCCATATCCTCGCACATTTTGCAATATTCAATCATTTTTTTTTTAGGCTTAGTAATGTGATAGCTCATGGCTATTTTAATTATCATTTCCCTTATTGCATTTAAAAGTTTGAGATTCCAATTCCACCAACTTCTGCATAAAACTTTTGACATTTTTTTTACTAGGATTGCTGCTCTCTTTCTAATTTGTAGGACTTCCATTTACATTACAGATATTATTCCTTTTTTCCAAGTTCAATACAAAATAAATATCTACTTTCCATAGTTCCATGATGAGCATTATGCACTATGTTAAATAAAAATTTGATAAATTGAAATTAATAAATTCATATTTGCTTATAGGTTGAACTGCTTTTAAAGAAATTTATTAAAATATGAAATGTATGTAGGAGAAGCAATCATCTTTTCAATAAATAATGTTGGAGAATATGAAAGTTCCTATGGACAAAAATGAATCTAAATTTTATGTAAAAGTTAAAGTGGATCATTGATTAAATATAAAATACAAAAGTATAAAACTTCAAGAAAAAAATGGGAGAAAATCAATGTGAACTTGGGGTTGGTGATGAATTTAGAGGTACGGTACAAACAGCACAGCGTATGAAAGAAAAAATTGGTAAGTTGAACTTCTTTAAAATTAAAAATATTAATAGCTCTTCGGTCATGGCATTTTCTGCATTCTACAGATGAGGAATCAGCAGACGTAGGGGGTTTGAATCTAGATCAAGCCCAGATCCATGGTTTTTCAAAATGTAATGTTGTCTTTGAGTGGATAGCAGAACCATGGTATTGAAGAGAGGAAAAAGAAAATCTTGGCTATGTCAGAAACCTATAAGAAAATGTGAAGGAATTTTGCAGAGCTGAAGAGCAAGTGCCTGAGAAAGAAATTTGCCCAAAAAATGGTTTGAAAGGTGAGGAGAACCTTCAGATATGAAAAAACTAAGTAATACAGAGCCGGGCGTTGTGGCCAATGCCTGTAGTCCCAGCTACTAGTGAGGCTGAGGAAAGAGAATCATGTAAGCCCAAGAGTTTGAATTTGCTGTGAGCTGTAACCCCATGGCACTCTACTGAGGGTGACATAGTGAGACTCTGTCTCAAAAAAAAAGAAAAAGAAAAAACTAAGCATTACCACAAGGAACGCAGGCAGAACTGAGATTCAAATGGCCAGGATGATAGGAAAAGGTGGCATCATCTGTGTACCTGTGGTATACCAACTGTCATTTGTCATCAGGATCAGAGATATCAGTGATGCAGCACGAAAGTCTGAAATGTGTTGCAGTTTCTTTGCTTTCTTTGGACCTTCAGTGGTAATTTTGTTAAACTCAGCATGGCTTTAGTTAACATGCAGAGCATTGTTGAAGCATGTATATTGCATGGGGAAACCCCAAACCAAAATCAGTATCAATGAACTGATCTACCAGTGCGGTTATGGTAAAATCAATATAAAGCGAATTGCTTTGACAGATAATTCTTTGGCTGCTAGATCAACCTCTTGGCAAACATGGTATCATCTGACTGAGGGATCTGATTCACAAGATTCATACTATTAGAAAACAGAACATACCTTGGGGGAAACACTCCCTACTCAAGAAATGGTGTTGGGAGAACTGGATATCCACATGTAAAGGACTGAAACTGGACCCACACCTTTCCCCACTCACAAAAATTGATTCAAGATGGACAAAGGACTTAAATTTAAGGCATGAAACAATAAAAATCCTCAAAGAAAGCATAGGGAAAACACTGGAAGATATTGGCCTGGGGAAAGACTTCATGAAGAAGACTGCCATGGCAATTGCAACAGCAACAAAAATAAACAAATGGGACTTCATTAAACTGAAAAGCTTCTGTACAGCTAAGGAGACAACAAGCAAAGCAAATAAACAACCTACACAGTGGGAAAGGATATTTGCATATTTTCAATCAGACAAAAGCTTGATAACTAGGATCTATAGAGAACTCAAATTAATCCACATGAAAAAAGCCAACAATCCCATATATCAATGGGCAAGAGACATGAATAAAACCTTTTCTAAAGAAGACAGAGGAATGGCTAATAAACATATGAAAAAGTGTTCATCATCCCTATCTATTAGAGAAATGCAAATCAAAACCACCCTGAGATACCATCTAACCCCAGCCAGAATGGCCCACATCACAAAATCTCAAAACTGCAGATGCTGGCGTGGATGTGGAGAGAAGAGAACACTTTCACACTGCTGGTGGGACTGCAAACTAGTACAACCTTTCTGGAAGGAAGTATGGAGAAACCTCAAAGCACTCAAGCTAGACCTCCCATTTGATCCTGCAATCCCATTACTGGGCATCTACCCAGGAAGGAAAAAGTCCTTTTATCATAAGGACACTTGTACTAGACTGTTTATTACAGCTCAATTTACAATCACCAAAATGTGGAAACAGCCTAAATGCCCACCAACCCAGGAATGGATTAACAAGCTGTGGTATATGTATACCATGGAATACTAGTCATCTATTTAAAAAAATGGAGACTTTACATCCTTTGTATTAACCTAGATAGAAGTGGAAGACATTATTCTTAGTAAAGCATCACAAGAATGGAGAAGCATGAATCCTATGTACTCAATTTTGATATGAGGACAATTAATGGGTGAAGTACAAGGTGTCTACCATTATTTTTTGTAATAGGGTCAGTTAATAAACAGTCACCACTTTCAAATTGGGACAAGCAAGAACCAAAACAAAATTGCGACTGATTCCTTCAAGGCCAGAATAGACCATCTTGTGCCCGGATGAGACTTCCAAATAGAGGGCAATACCATCATCTTTATGCTGGCTTATGACTTTTGACAGGTGATCCTTTTCCCTTTAATAGCAATTATGGAAAACAGTGTCAAAAGCCGTAGGGGGACACGCCACAAGGAGGTGAGTGCTCTGATAGAGACCCCCAAGATGCAGGGCAGCCCGGGCATCTGAACCCCAACAACAGGCGCTTTCTGAGGGAGAATACCGGAAAATGACTGTACGTCTTCTGGAGGATCAATTCGCCTCTTAGCAGGAGAGCCAGGTGCCTGCATTATGCCCGCAGGCTTCGTTGGGTGGAGCAGTTGCTACGAGTCCCGGCTTAGTGAGGCCGAGCCCCGCCCCTGACACGCCCCTATCCTCCCTGAACCCGCCCCTATACTTCCCCTGACACGCCCCTATCTTCCCCGACACGCCCAACCCTCGCGTTCATTGACAAACTTTTCGCGCTTGCGCCCAGGGAACTGCAGCTGCAGGCGGAAGACGACGCACATGCGCTGGATGGGCGGAGTAGCTTTGGAGAAACGTCATCTCCTGTGATCCGTAAGCAGAGGTAACTCGGACAGCTCAGAAGTAGAGTGCTCAAAAAAGAGTTTTAATTCGGGCATCCCAAGAGGATAACTTTGGTAACATCACACGAAGAAACCAGGTTATCTCTCTAACTCCCAGCTCATTTCGATAGCCTTTTACCCCACCAAACCGAAGCTTACTAAGGCAGCCAGATATTTCCTGCATTCTTGGAACAGGAAGGAGGTCGCCCTGGCTTACATAAACTTCAGGATTCTTGGGAAATCTGTCCATGGTGACTAATCTGGATGACAGTAACTGGGCAGCTGCGTTTTGGTCACAACGCTCTGTGCTCTTCACAAATGCAGAGCCCCGCAATGTGACAGAAGAGGTAACTCTCAGTGCTGTTATGTTACGTGAGGATGATCTTGGGGAAGCTGCGTCCATGAGTATGTTTTCTGATTTCCTCCAGTCTTTTTTGAAGCATTCTTCAACTACAGATTTTGACCTTGTGGAAGAAAATGAAAACATTTGTGCTAGTCAGGTGAATATACTGAATAAAATAGCAGAGCAACACCTGGATTTCAAAAATTTTCAAAAACAGCTGGTGTGCTCTGGCTTCTTCAGCAGAAGATGGTCACATGGAAGCTGCTGGCTTCTCTGTATAGAGACAGATACAGTCTGCATTAGAAGATAAAAATATGTTTGCAATTACTGCTCTTAATGCCAGGGGAAAAAACGGTTGTGGAAGCGTTATTTCAGAGAGATTCACTTGTTCAGCAAAGTCACCTGGTGGTAGATTGGTTAGAGAGTATGCCAAAGATGATATTGAAAAATTTTCTGATAATACTGAGTTTTATATAAAATCAGTGTATTGGGAAAATACTCTACATACCTTAAAACAGAGGCAGCTAGCTTCGTATATAGGAAGTGTCTGTCCTCTTGTCACTGAATTGGACCCTGATGCTCGCATCAGACAGAATGATCTGGATAGAGAAGATGAAATTAGATTACTCAAATATCTTTTCACCCTAATCCCTGCTGTAATGACAGACGAGGCACAGTCGCTCTGTAAACGCTGTGGTCAAGCCTGGAAAGCTGCAACACTGGAGGGCTGGCAGTTGTATCATGACCCCAGTGTCAATGGAGGAACAGAACTAGAGCCTTTGGAAGGGAATCCATATAGATGCATTTGGAAAATAAGTTGTTGGAGAATGGCAGAAGATGAACTTTTTAATCTATATGAGAGAGCAATTTATGCAGTTTTAAGTGGGAATCTCAAGCAGCTTCTTCCTGTCTGTGACACCTGGGAAGGCACCATGTGGCCCTAGTTGCAGGTGATGGTGGACAGTCTGCTGGAGCAGGAGATCCAGACATCCATCATGACTCTGGATGAAACTGAAGAACTTCCTCAAGAATATTTGGTATCAAATTGGTCCTTAGAAAAAGTTTTTGAAGAACTTTAAGATACTGATAAAAAGAGAGTCCTGGAAGAGAATCAAGAACACTATCATATAGTTCAAAAGTTTCTTATCCTGGGAGACCTTGATGGTTTGGATGAGTTTAGCAAATGGCTTTCCCAAAGCAGAAACAGTCCACCTGGACACCTCCTTCACTTTATGGCTCATCTCATTTTGTTTTTCTGCACTCTGGGACCAAAGAAGAAGTTTCTACTAAAGTTTTAAAGACATACATACAGCTTTTGATACATGAGAAGCATACAAATCTCATAGCATTTTATACCTGTCATTTGCCTCAAGACCTGGCTGTTGCCCAGTATGCGTTGTTTCTGGAAGGCATTACAGAATTCAAAGAGCGCCACCACTGCTTGGAACTGGCTAAAGAAGCAGATTTGAATGTCACAACAATAACAAAAACCGTAGTTGAGAATATTTGAAAGAAAGATAATAGTGAATTTAGTCACCATGAGCTGGTCTTAGCCCTAGATACTGGCATTGCTGAGGAGGATCCTTTGAAGATCAGTGTGATTGACTGGCTGGTGTTTGACCCAGCCCAGAGGGCAGAAGCCCTAAAACAAGGCAATGCCATCCTAAGAAAGTTCTTGGCATCAAAAAAGCATGAAGCTGAAAAAGAGGTGTTTGTGAAGATTCCTCAGGACTCTATAGCAGAAATTTATGATAAGTGGGAGGAACAAGGAATGGAAAGCCCACTTCCTGATGAAGATGACAATGCCATCAGAGAACATCTGTGCATTAGAGCTTACCTGGAAGCCCATGAAACTTTTAATGAGTGGTTCTAGCACATGAATTCAGTTCCACAAAATCCTACTTTAACATCTCAGCTAACTTTTACTGAGAAAGTGGCTAACGAGCACAAAGAAAAGAAATATGAAATGGATTATGGTATTTGGAAAGGGCATCTGGATGCCCTAACTGCTGATGTGAAAGAGAAAATGTATAACGTCTTATTGTTTGTTGATGGAGGGTGGGTGGTGGATGTTAGAGAGGAAGCTGAAGAAGATCCTGAAAGGACACATCAGATGGTTTTACTGAGAAAGCTTTGTTTGCCAATGTTGTGCTTTCTGCTTCATATAATACTGCATAGTACTGGTCAGTATCAGGAATGCCTGCAGTTTGCAGATATGGTGTCCTCTGAGCGCCACAAACCGTACCTGGTATTTTCTAAGGAAGAACTAAGGAAATTGCTGCAGAAGTTCAGAGAATCCTCTCTCATGCTTCTAGACCAGGGACATGACCCGTTGGGATAGGAAATTCAGTCATAGTTCATCTACTTTTTACAAAATCTCAGTAATTTCTGTGATAAATGGAGCTTTTTTTATAAAATATACACATTTGTTATCACTGCATGTTTTTTCTTTTCATTGTCCTGGGGGAAAATGTAAAATTTCAGAACACTTTCAAAATTTAATGTATTATATCAGTATTTTCTAAGTGTGTTTATAAATAAAGTATATAAAAATTTAAAAAAAAATTAAAAATATTTCTCCCCCTTCCAGAAGCTCTGGTGCTTTTTACTTCTTCTGTATTCCTTTCTAATTTCTAAATAAAATCCTAACTTACCACTATGAAAGGCACTGTAAAGAAAAGAAAAAGACAAACCACACACTAAATAGAAAATATTTTCAAATGATATAACTGGAAAAAATGATTAGAATATATAAAGAAGTCTTTAAAATCAACAATAAGAAAATTTTTAAACAATTAAAAATTGGGCAAAAGACACTTCATTAAAGAAGCTGTAAAGTGGCAAACAAGTAATAGAAAAAGATACTGAACATAATTTGTCATTAGAGAGATATAAATTGAAATAACAATAGCATACCACTATACACCTGTTACAATGACTAAAACTCCAAAACTGACAATACCAATTATAATACCAATTTCTGGTGAAAATTAGAAGCAACAGGAACTGTTGTTATTGATGCCTGGTGAAAATGCAAATCATACAGACACTTTGCACTATAGTTTGAAGTTCTTTTAAACTTAAGCATAACCTTTTATGATCCAGCAATTGCACTCCTGGATAATTACCTAACTGATATGAAAACTTATGTCTGTATCAAAACCTGCAATTGGATGCAGCTTTATTCATAGCCACCAAAATCTGTAAGCAACCAAAATTGTCCTTCAACAGGTCAATTAATAAAAAAAAAACTTTTAATATACATACAATGAATTATTACTGGTTAACAATAAAGATATTGGCTGTCAATCCATGCAACATCCTAGATGAATCTTAAATTCATATTACTAAGTGAAAGATTCCTATCTAAAAGGATTCCATAGTATATGATTCCATAACGTTATGGAGACTGTAAAATACCAATGGTTGTCAGCAGTACAGGAGTGGGTAATGTGAGGTAAAACACAAGGGATTTCTTAGAGTGGCAAAGCTGTTTTGTATGATACTCTAATAGTGAACACAAGATTCCACGCATTTGTCAAAACTCACAGGACTCCACTACCAAACCTTCATGTTTGCAAATTATTAAAAAAACTTAGAACTCCAAGACTATCACGAGAACTCTCCTGACTTATTTTATTTTATTTTATTTTTTGTAGAGACAGAGTCTCACTTTATCGCCCTTGGTAGAGTACTGTGGCGTCACAGCTCACAACAACCTCCAACTCCCAGGCTTAGGCGATTCTTTTGTCTCAGCCTCCCAAGTAGCTGGGACTGCAAATGACCACCACAAAGCCCAGCTAATTTTTTGTTGTTGTTGTTGCAGTTTGGCTGGAGCTGGGTTTGAACCCGCCACCCTCAGTAAATGGGACTGGTGCCCTACCCACTGAGCTACAGGCACCGCCCTCTCCTAACTTATTTTAATCAAAATCCCTGCATCCTTCAGAATAAACAACTTCTGTGTTTTCTAATCTCACATTTCATTTCTTGGACTCATATTACTATGATTAGTTAAAACCATTCTTTTTCATCTCTCTATAATAATAGTACACACCAAAATTTATTTATTCATGCTATTTTAAATGGGCATTTGCTGAATTCCATTCTAATATTATGGTCACTACTGCTGCTATAAAAATTCTAATGCGTGACATGGCAGACATAAGGACACTGTGTATGTAAGTTTCTATTGTGTACCCATCTTTGGTCATAGATTATGCATATGTACAGCTTTAGTAAATAATGCCACACGGAATTCCAAAATGGATACACCAGTTTTTACTCCTCTCTGCAGTATATGACATTTTCAGTTACTCCATGTCCACTACAACACGTGCACTCTGCCTTCTTTATTTTGACCATTAGGCTGACATGTAAACCCATTTCAGTGTGGTCTGCTTTGCATTTCTTTGAGTTGATCACCCCTTAATATGTTCAATAACCATATATATATATATGGTTATATATCCTCCTGCGATGTTTTTGTTAAAGATTCTTGCCATTGTTTTCTATCCAGTGGTCTTTTTTTCTCGTTGATTATTAAATAATGTTTCTGTATTCTGATGTAAGACTTCAGTCAGAGACAGGCGTTAGGAACATTTTATCCCACTGTCAGGGTAACTCTTTGCTTTTAAATTTTTGATTTTCAAGAATGGCTGGAACAGATAGTTTCTGGATAGTCATTTCTCTCTGTATGTATTTCTGTCTTTAGCAGCCTCTCCACATGGCTAGTTTGTTTTTCCCCTGAATGTTAGCCTCAGGGTGTTGGAGTCCTCACATAGTATCTGGATGCTCTCAGACCATATGTTCCCAGGGAAAGGAAGTGGCAGTTGATTATTCCCTTAACAGCTATGTCTGGACTTGGCAGAGCCTCATTCTGACATACTCTCCCTGTCCCAGCAGAGGAAAAATAAACTTAAGTTCTCCGTGAGAAGAGTGCTAGTTTTCAATCATCCTTAAACCACATTTAAACACTTGTTCCACCATTCTGTGGCAAAGTCTCCATTCTTTTCTTTTTTAAATTAAATATAATTAATCCACAGTAAACTGCAACCTAAAGTAAAAGAAAAACATGATGTTTTGATACATGTATGCACCAGTGAAACTATCTTCGCAATAAAATCATCACGATATCTACCACTCCCAAATTGTCTTTTGTGGGCCTCTGTACCTCCCTCCAGGCTACTACACATGCTTATTTGTCAAAGTCAGATGTTTATAAATGTGTGTATCTATTCCCGGGATTTCTATTCTGTTCCATGAATCTATTTGGTCCTCATGATGACAAAGCACACTATTTTGATTACAGTAGCTTTATAATAGATTCTGAAGTCAGTAGGGTTAATCTTTCAAAATTGCCCTTTCTTTTTCTTAAATGTAGTTTTATCTATTGTATGTCCTTTGCGTTTCCATACAAATTTTTTTTTTTTTTTTATCCTATGGTTTCTTTATTAATAACTGATTAAAGTATAAATAACATGCAGGTAAGTGCTTCAGAAAAAGAAATTAGAAATGGGCTTTGGTGGCTTTACTTCACTGTAACTTTTTCCAACTATTCTCCATTAAAGTATCTTCTTGAGGGGCTTTGCCTGATTTAGGAGAAAAACTCAAATGAAACATTGTATTTTATTTTTATTATGTTATTTTTCCACTTTAAAATACATTAAAATTTACTGCACTATGATTCAGGGTAATATTTTATAAGACTGTCAAGTATAACATTTGAATTGCTTAGATCATCTGATTATATCATATCTGATGGTATTTTTTTTTTTTTCTTTTATTTTTGGGGATTCATTGAGGGTACAATAAGCCAGTTACACTGGTTGCAATTGTTAGGTAAAGTCCCTCTTGCAATCATGTCTTGCCCCCATAAAATGTGACACACACTAAGGCCCCACCCTCCTCCCTCCATCCCTCTTTCTGCTTCCCTCCCCATAACCTTAATTGTCATTAATTGTCCTCATATCAAGATTCAGTACATAGGATTCATGCTTCTCCATTTTTGTGATGCTTTACTAAGAATAATGTCTTCCACTTCCATCCAGGTTAATACAAAGGATGTAAAGTCTCCATTTTTTTTAATGGCTGAATAGTATTCCATGGTATACATATACCACAGCTTGTTAATCCATTCCTGGGTTGGTGGGCATTTAGGCTGTTTCCACATTTTGGCAATGGTAAATTGAGCTGCAATAAACAGTCTAGTACAAGTGTCCTTATGATAAAAGGATTTTTTTCCTTCTGGGTAGATGCCCAGTAATGGGATTGCAGGATCGAATGGGAGGTCTAGGTTGAGTGCTTTGAGGTTTCTCCATACTTCCTTCCAGAAAGGTTGTACTAGTTTGCAGTCCCACCAGCAGTGTCAAAGTGTTCCCTTCTCTCCACATCCACGCCAGCATCTGCAGTTTTGAGATTTTGTGATGTGGGCCATTCTCACTGGGGTTAGATGATATCTCAGGGTTGTTTTGATTTGCATTTCTCTAACATACAGAGATGATGAACATTTTTTCATGTGTTTGTTAGCCATTCGTCTGTCGTCTTTAGAGAAAGTTCTATTCATGTCTCTTGCCCATTGATATAAGGGATTGTTGGCTTTTTTCATGTGGATTAATTTGAGTTCTCTATAGATCCTGGTTATCAAGCTTTTGTCTGATTGAAAATATGCAAATATCCTTTCCCATTGTGTAGGTTGTCTCTTTGCTTTGGTTATTGTCTCCTTAGCTGTACAGAAGCTTTTCAGTTTAATGAAGTCCCATTTGTTTATTTTTGTTGTTGTTGCCATTGTCATGGCAGTCTTCTTCATGAAGTCTTCCCCCAGGCCAATATCTTCCAGTGTTTTTCCTATGCTTTCTTTGAGGATTTTTATTGTTTCATGCCTTAAATTTAAGTCCTTTATCCATCTTGAATCAATTTTTGTGAGTGGGGAAAAGTGTGGGTCCAGTTTCAGTCTTTTACATGTAGACATCCAGTTCTCCCAACACCATTTATTGAATAGGGAGTCTTTCCCCCAAGGTAAGTTCTTGTTTGGTTTATCAAAGATTAGGTGGTTGTAAGATGTTAGTTTCATTTCTTGGTGTTCAATTCGATTCCAAGTGTCTATGTCTCTGTTTTTGTGCCAGTACCATGCTGTCTTGAGCACTATGGCTTTGTAGTACAGACTAAAATCTGGTATACTGACGCCCCCAGCTTTATTTTTGTTACTAAGAACTGCCTTAGCTATACGGGGTTTTTTCCGGTTCCATACAAAACGCAGAATCATTTTTTCCAAATCTTGAAAGTACGATGTAGGTACTTTGATAGGAATGGCATTGAATAGGTAGATTGCTTTGGGAAGTATAGACATTTTAACAATGTTGATTCTTCCCATCCATGAGCATGGTATGTTCTTCCATTTGTTAATATCCTCTGCTATTTCCTTTCTGAGGATTTCATAGTTTTCTTTATAGAGGTCCTTCACCTCCTTCGTTAGGTATATTCCTAGGTATTTCATTTTCTTTGAAACTATGGTGAAGGGAGTTGTGTCCTTAATTAGCTTCTCATCTTGACTGTTATTGGTGTATACAAAGGCTACTGACTTGTGGACATTGATTTTATATCCTGAAACATTACTGTATTTTCTGATGACTTCTAGGAGTCTTGTGGTTGACTCTTTGGGGTTCTCTAAGTATAAGATCATGTCGTCAGCAAAGAGGGAGAGTTTGACCTCCTCTGCTCCCATTTGGATTCCCTTTATTTCCTTGTCTTGCCTAATTGTATTGGCTAGAACTTCCAGCACTATGTTGAATAGTAAAGGTGACAGAGGACAACCTTGACTGGTTCCAGTTCTAAGAGGAAAAGCTTTCAGTTTTACTCCATTCAGTAAAATATTGGCTGTGGGTTTGTCATAGATAGCTTCAATCAGTTTCAGAAATGTGCCACCTATGCCTATACTCTTCAGTGTTCTAATTAGAAAAGGATGCTGGATTTTATCAAATGCTTTTTCTGCATCTATTGAGAGGATCATGTGATCTTTATTTTTGCCTCTGTTAATATGGTGGATAACGTTTATGGACTTGCGTATGTTAAACCAGCCTTGCATCCCTGGGATGAAGCCTACTTGATCATGATGAATGACTTTTTTGATGATAAGCTGTAATCTATTGGCTAGGATTTTGTTGAGAATTTTTCCATCTATATTCATGAGTGAGATTGGTCTGAAGTTCTCCTTTTTGCTTGGGTCTTTTCCTGGTTTTGGTATCAGGGTGATGTTTGCTTCATAGAATGTGTTGGGGAAGATTCCTTCTTCCTCAATTTTTTGGAATAATTTCTGCAGTACAGGAATAAGCTCTTCCTTGAAGGTTTGATAGAATTCTGGAGTGAAGCCATCTGGACCAGGGCATTTTTTAGTTGGAAGCTTTTTTATTGTTTCTTTGATCTCAGTGCTTGAAATTGGTCTGTTCAGGAGGTCTATTTCTTCCTGGCTAAGTCTAGGGAGAGAGTGTGATTCCAAATATTGATCCATTTCCTTCACATTGTCAAATTTCTGGGCATAGAGTTTCTGGTAGTATTCAGAGATGATCTCTTGTATCTCTGTGGGATCAGTTGTTATTTCCCCTTTATCATTTCTGATTGAGGTTATTAGAGATTTTACTTTTCTATTTCTAGTTAGTCTGGCCAATGGTTTATCTATTTTATTTATTTTTTCAAAAAACCAACTCCTTGTTTCATTAATTTTCTGAATGATTCTTTTGTTTTCAATTTCATTGATCTCTGATTTGATTTTGGATATTTCTTTTCTTCTACTGGGTTTAGGCTTAGATTGTTCTTCTTTTTCCAATTCCATAAGATCTCTTGTGAGATTGTTGATGTGCTCTCTTTCTGTTTTTCGAATGTAGGCATCTAAAGCGATGAATTTTCCTCTCAAAACTGCTTTTGCAGTATCCCACAGGTTTTGGTAGCTTGTGTCTTCATTGTTGTTATGCTCAAGGAAGTTAATGATTTCCTGTTTTATTTCTTCCTGCACCCATCTGTTATTCAACAGAAGATTGTTTAATTTCCATGCCTTTGGGTGGGGTTGAGCATTTTTGTTAGAGTTGAGTTCCATCTTTAGTGCCTTATGGTCTGAAAAGATACAAGGTAAAATTTCAATTCTTTTGATTCTGTTGATATTTGTTTTGTGTCCCAGGATATGATCAATTTTGGAGAATGTTCCATGGGGTGATGAGAAGAATGTATATTCTTTATCTTTGGGGTGGAGTGTTCTATATACGTCTATCAAGCATAGTTGGTCTAGGGTCTCATTTAAATCTCTTACATCTTTGTTTAATTTCTGTTTAGAGGATCTGTCCAGCTCTGTAAGAGGTGTGTTAAAGTCCCCTGTTATGATGGTATTATCAGATATCATATTGCTCAGACTGAGTAAGGTCTGCTTCAAGAATCTGGGAGCATTTCAATTGGGTGCATAAATATTTAGAATTGAAATGTCTTCTTGTTGTAGTTTTCCCTTGACCAATATAAAGTGACCATCTTTGTCTTTTTTGACTTTAGTTGCTTTAAATCCACATGTATCTGAAAATAAGATTGCAACTCCTCTTTTCTTCTGAATTCCATTTGCCTGAAAAATTGTCTTCCAACCCTTGACTCGGAGCTTTAATTTGTCTTTTGAAGCCAGGTGTGTTTCTTGCAGACAGCAAATGGATGGCTTGTGTTTTTTAATCCAGTCAGCCAATCTATGTCTCTTCAGTGGGGAATTCAAGCCATTAACATTTATTGAGATAATGGATAAGTGTGGTAGTATTCTATTCGTCTTATTTGGTGAGAGTCCATTGCTTAGTTTTATCTTTTGCATCAGTGTGGAGGTTAGGTTCTGTCCTTTGGTTTCTGAGTTCTTACTTTGCTGCTGATCCATTGTGGTGGTCAGTGTGCAGAACAGGTTGAAGTATTTCCTGTAGAGCTGGTCTTGTTGTGGCGAATTTCCTCAATGTTTGTATATCCGTAAATGATTTGATTTCTCCGTCAATTTTGAAGCTTAGCTTAGCAGGGTACAGAATTCTGGGCTGAAAATTGTTCTGTTTAAGTAGATTAAAGGTAGATGACCATTGTCTTCTTGCTTGGAAAGTTTCATTAGAGAAGTCTGTGGTCACTCTGATGGATTTGCCCCTGTAGGTCAACTGGCGCTTACTCCTGGCAGCTTGCAGAATCTTTTCTTTTGTCTTGACTTTGGACAGGTTCATCACAATGTGTCTTGGAGAAGCTCGGTTAGAGTTGAGGCGACCCGGGGTCCGATATCCCTCTGAAAGCAGTGTGTCAGAATCTTTGGTGATGTTTGGGAAATTTTCTTTTATAATATTCTCTAGTATGGCTTCCATTCCTCTGGGGCATTCTTCTTCCCCTTCTGGGATTCCTATAACTCGTATGTTGGAACGCTTCATAAAGTCCCATAATTCTGACAGTGAACGTTCTGCTTTCTCTCTCTTCTTTTCTGCCTCTTTTACTGTCTGAGTTATCTCAAGAACTTTGTCTTCTACCTCTGAAATTCTTTCTTCTGCATGGTCTAACCTGTTGCTGATACTTTCCATTGCATCTTTAAGTTCCCTAATTGACTGTTTCAGTTCCTTCAGCTCTGCTATATCCTTTTTATATTCTTCATATCGTTCATCTCTTATTTGATTCTGTTTTTGGATTTCCTTTTTGTTATTTTCCACTTTATTAGCAATTTCCTTCATTGTTTCCATCATTTCTTTCATTGTTTTCAACATGTGTATTCTAAATTCCCTTTCTGTCATTCCTAACATTTCTATACTGGTGGAATCATCTGCAGTAGCTACCTCATGGTCCCTTGGTGGGGTTGTTCTAGACTGGTTCTTCATGTTGCCTGGAGTTTTCTGCTGATTCTTCCTCATGAGTGATTTCTTTTATCTGTTTGCTTGCCCTAATTTTCCTTTCACTTCCTCTTGCTCTTTAAGTTCTTGTGCCTGTGGACTAAAGGTTACAGGACCAGAAGGGTGAGAAGGTTGAAGAGCAAAAAAAAAGGGGATGAAAGAAAGGAGGACCGAGTGATAAGAATAAAAGAAAGATAGAGAAAGGAGAGGGGGTCGGTATAAGGAATATTGACAAAAAGAAGAGAGGCACAGAAAGAGGGAGACAGGGCAATATAGGTGTACAGTAGGGTACTTTGACACAACCTTAAAAAACCCCACCTTCTGGGGGTGCCCAGTTGCGTGGTTCCCTTGAGGTCAGCAGCTCTTTGCTAACCTGATCAGACACAGTATCCCACCTCCACCAAGTAGAGAGGAAAGACAAAAATGCTATAAATCAAACCAAAAGAAGCAAACAGAAAACTTTACAGGGATAAAATTGGGTGAAAAACCAAATTATATCGGTAGAAACACTAGCAAAAATGAAGTTGAAGTTATTAAAAAAAGCAGCAATGGGAAATTATAATTAAACTAGGAAAATTGAGAAAGAAAAAGGGATCTGTGTGGAAAAGATTGAAATTAAAAAAACAAAAGAATATCAGCAACGTCAAAATAAACAAACAAAGAAAACAACCAAGCAAAAAAAGAAAGAAAAAAATACACAACCAAAAACAAAGCAGTTTGTATATGTTATTGAATATTGTCTGGGCAACACGTGGTCTTCTGGGGTATGAGATGTTAGTCACAGTTCAGATACGACTGGAGGCTGCTGATTACTCAAACCCCAGCAGGTAGACACCCTGAATCTCTCTTCAGCCTACTTAAAAGGCACTTCGAACTTGTAAACTTGTTGAGCAGAAGCTTTCCCAGCTTTCTTGCTAGAATCGCTGCTGAAGTGGCTATCCACTTACTCAGTGTGCCAAAACCGGTCTCACTCTGCCCCTGAGGGTTAGGGCTGCAAGGCGGCTCAGACCCCACCCTTAGGCTACTTGGTTGCTGGGTTACCAGCTCCCACCCGTTTCTAGCTCTGCGACCCTGAGGGCGGAGCTTGCCGGGGCAGATCGCTGACAATGGATCCGTGTGACCCACCGCCAAACACTATTAGCTCCGTCTGGCTCAGCGGCTCAGACTGGGGCCCTAGACAACGGCCAAAGTTCTCGCACTCCCACTCAGGCCTTCCCCAAGGCAGTTCAACTCAGTGCCAAGTCCAAGGACATCAAAACAGTTCACAGGTAAGGCCTTTCTGGTTTGCAGTCTCGCTGCTACTGAACTTACAGTTGTGGGCGGGTTTAGACGGATTGAACACACGCGACCACTTGCCGGTTTTCCACGGATTTAGTCCTCCTCTTGGGGTCCAGAAGTCTCTCACTGACTCCCTGTATCCTCATAGGAGTGATGATAGGCAGTTCCCACCAGCCAGAGACGCCTGGAGTCCTATCTCCCCAGACTCACGGTGCCCAGATGCAAGGAAGCTGTTACTCGGCTGCCATCTTGCTCCGCCTCTCCATACAAATTTTTAAATTGCTTTTCAATTTCTCAAAGCACGTTTTTATAAAACCCTCCTGGACTTTAGATTATCTTTGTATTGAATCAGGAGATCAATTTGGAAAAACCTGATACATTGACAATAACGAAACAGTGGTCATGTTTATTTTTCTTTGAAATGTTTTGTAGTTTTCAGTGTGCAGGACCTGCACATTAATTGTCAGGTTTATCCCTAATTATTTCATATTTTATTCTGCATATTGCTGGAGTGAAACTCCACAAGTTTCAGTTAAAATTACTTTTTAATTGTCCTTTTGATTTTTCTCTTTGGTTCTAAGTTGTTTAGAAGTGTACTACTTAAATTCTAAATATTTGAAAATTTCTAGCTATTTTTCTGTGATTGGTTTATAGTTTAATTCCAGGATGTTCAGAGAACATACTTTATATGATTCAAAGTTATTGATACTTGTTTTATGGACATGAAATTCTATGTCAAGAAGTTCTAATATTGTTTTAAGTATTTCTATTGTTAAGTGCATAAATGTTTGGGATTATTATGTTATCTTGAAATATCTGTCATTACTCAATAATCTTTATAATTTTCAGTAATAGTCTTTGCTGTAATATCTCTTAATACATCATTCTAGCTTGTTTTTCACCAGTGTTAGCATGTTATGCCTTTATTCTTCACAGTTTTAATTAATGATTAAATGTAATTAAAAATATACAATATTCAAATATTTTAGGTTTCTCGTATATAAATATTAGAAAAATCTGATTTCACAATAAAAATTCTATAGCATGCAAGAAAGTATAACCCACCGAGAGAAATAATAATAGAGTAGAAATAGATTCTGCATTAATATCAAAGACTGAATAGTCAAATCAGACTCACACAAGTTAAATTTTACCCAACACCTAACTGTACCTAACTGTACCCAACACAAGTAAGTACCAGACACATAATCATTTCATTTTAAGGGAATTTTAAACTAGATTGTCAAAGCAGACTCACACAAGACATAGATTTTATTCAACATCCAATTTTAATAAACACTAAATAGTTGAAAGCACCAGGTACAAATAGAACTTCTTTTTTATTATTAAATCATAGCTGTGTACATTAATGCAATCATAGGGTACAATATGCTGGTTTTATATACAATTTGAAATGTTTTCATCAAACTGGTTAACGTAGCCTTCACGGCATTTTCTTAGTTATTGTGTTAAGACATTTATATTCTACACCTAGTAAATTTCACATGTACCCTTGTAAGATCAGAACTTCTTTTTGAAAGAAGCTGAAACTATTGAATGAGGCTTCCAAAAATGTCCCTTTCCATAAAATGAGGTTGTATTTTGGCTTTGTATTAACAGGCAAGTTTTGAATAACGTATGTGAAAAATTATCTTTAATAAATCATTTTGTCTTGAGGCTCTTTTGTTTTATCCTCCCTTCACTACACAAATAATAATTTAACCCTCCATAACCCATAAATTCATAACATGTTTATTTTATTATAATAAAAATATGCAGGTTACATATGTCTTGCTAATACATTATAGACAAAAACCATATGTCTCCACTAATATATATTATTAAGTTTTCATCTTAATTTTTAGTCATATTTATGGGCATTTTACATGAAGTACAGTTGGGAAACGCATTCTCCTATGCATGTTCAGGTAGGGAGGGGGTGAATTATGTCTCTATGAACCTTTTTTTCCAAGACAAATACAGATTTTAGATTTCAAATACAAAATACAATCACACAGAGAATAAATCAACAACATTGCTGATTTAAATATATTTTATAAATTTGAAGACATACTTTATAATCCTGACAATTTCACCTCATAGCAATATAACTCTCCCAAATGTGCATAAGGAAGTATGTACATGAGTATTTGAACAGCGATGTTTATAAAGAGCAAACGTTTATATATAAACAAATGAAAAATGAAAAGACAAAGTAAATAGCTTAATATAAATTATTTTTGTTAAGAGGAAGATAGTTGAATACATTTCAGCATGTGCATGCAACTTAATGTTATTTAGCAGTAAAAATCAATGAACTAAAATTAGATATATAAATAAACTGCACAAATATAACGTACTATCAGCAAGTTGAAGAAAAATGCACCAGTCTATTTTATTTATTAAAAAAATGCATTTTTGCATAATGCTTAGGGAATATGCACATTTATAGAAAATTATGAAGACATAAGTGGGAATAATAAAGAACAAATCTATCATCAAGCTTATGTCTGGGCAGGAGGAAAGCAGAAAGAAAGGGTCACAGAAGTGCTAGACTATATTTGAAAATTGAATCACTAACAAAAATCATTGGTATATTTTTCTGTATTATATATAATCCATACTTAAATTTAAAATTAAATTACCATAAATTGTATATTAAGTAAAAGAATAAAAACTTGTCTGTCAGAAGGCATAATTTTCAAAAAGAAAACATTGAGATACATCGCACTAGATTGTTATAAGTTGTATGGAAAGCAAAAATCCATAGAGTTTACAATCTAATGAGAACAGAAAAATAGGGAATTCACAAAAGTAAAGAATGCAGGATAAATGCTTTGATAAAGTACACATGATTACAGATAAAAAGATGAGGGATATTTTCATCTAACTGAATGGATTAAGGAAATCAAATGTGACAGTAAAGACCTGTTTTGATACTTGTTTGTACATTGCTGGCCAAATAGCCTAGAGACTATGAAAGAAAATAAGTTAAAAATAGAGTAGATGCAGCAGAAATAATTCACTTAGCTATAGCTAGGTATGGATTTCAATAATTCCTTACTGAAGCTCATTTTTAATTTGATTGCATCCTTGGTACCTTGTCTCAGTGTTTTATTACAAAATGGAAAATTATACATTGTTGTCCATCTACTTTGAATAGCCAATAATTCTCAACTATTTCTTATACATAAATTTCCAAATTAAGCAATCTCTTCACATAGTATGTTGAGAAGATTTATGAACTAGCTGAATTGATTTGATGACCGAAGTCAAAATACTGGTGCCTCGAGTGGATAGAACAATAACCAAGTAAACCTTGATATTTAAAACAGCATTTCCCAAACTGTAATAGGTGCCCGTCCAACTGCTAATAGCTATTCATATCTTTAAAATAAATTTTTGATCACTTGGATTTTGGGATTTTAGATTAAACAAATTTAGATAGTCTTCACATCAGGCTTGAAGCCTCAAGCTTTTATATACTTGTGGTCCTTATGAATCATTGTAGAATACATTAAAAAATTTATGTGTGCTTCCCAAACTTATTTGATAATGGGAACATTTTACTTTTATTAACCTTTTTCAATGTCAAAATTATGTCTTAACAAAGCTTTCTCCTCCTCCTCTTCTTCTTTTTCTTCTTCTTTTGAGACAGAGTCTTACTATGTCACCCTCGTTATAGTGCCATGGTGTCACAGCTCACAGCAACCTCAAACTCTTGGGCTTAAGCCATTCTCTTGCCTCAGCCTCATGAGTAGCTTGGACTACAGGTGCTTGACACAACGCCCGGCTATTTTTTTGTTGTTGTTGCAGTTGTCATTGTCATTTAGCTGGCCTGCGCAGGGTTCAAATTCGCTAGCCTCAGTGCATGTTGCCGGCGCCATAACCACTGTGCTACGGGTGCTGAGCCTATGTCTGGAAGTATTAATGATTGAAAAGATTAAGCCCCAAAATGTGAGGCTTAAAGACGATACCCTCTAACTGAAAACTGCACTCGCCTCTACCATTAAACTAAGGAAGCTGTTGCTGGGGTAACTGAGAATGATTACACTGAAGCTCCATCTTTGTTGAAGTGTTTGTTATAATTCTTTGATTCCAAAAGTTACTGGCCCAACTCTAAAAGAAATAAACATATAGAAATAATATATACTTATTCTTTTGAATCGTATTTACTAGGATAATCTTGTTGACCACATCATATTTGCCCCATTATGATTTATGATATTTGTGCTTCAGTAGTATTCCTACCACAATTCCTATTACATTTATATTAACTAAATGTTATACAATTTTTCTCTTCCAATAAAAACGGATCACATACTGAATATTTTATTCAACATAGTACATTATCCAGAGAGGCTTAAAGCATAGTGTTTAAAAGTAGGGGTTTTGAAATAGAAACAGCCTAACTTCTCTGCATATCCACCTAACTGTAAATTGTGAGAGTTAAAAACCCATGTAAAATGCTTAAAATACTGGCATATTGTAAGTGCTAAACTAATGTTATTATTTTATTACTAAAAGACTATTTAGGACTAACTAGAGAAATAAGGCAGTCTTACAATGGTTCAGCTCAATTGAGTAGAATCTCAGATTGTTACTTGAGGCCAAAACCCCAGATGATAATAAAATGTTAATTTGCTTTTAATTTATTCCCCAAATAGTTCCCTATGTATTTATTGGTTAATTGTATGGCTTCTTCAAATGTCATGCACATTCTATGAAAGAAGAAATTCTTTGATCATTGCTATATCCTCAATATTTCTGCCAGAGTTTCTACATATAGTAAGTTCTTGATAAGTATTTTAATAAGTAACAAACAATAGTTTTCCTTAGAAAACTTTTATGTAAAATGAATGGTTAGGCCAAGAAGACTCAGGAAATTTCTGGATTTCCAAAAGGAAACTGGGGCATCTCTGACTTTTCCTTACAAAGCAATAATATCACAAAGCAATCTAATAAATATTCCAATCCAAAATGATAGAGAGATATACAAAAAGATATTGACCTTTCCTAACATTTATCCGTGTTTAATATTGGTAGAATTTTGAGTCAGATTCTTTGTCTTTTGGTTTAGTGGTCCTTTTGTAGTCTCTATAAGGGGCAATGTTACCTTTTACAATGGGAAAAAAATGTGCGCTAATAAGCTAAGATGCAAAATTTATGATTTAACTCTGTACTACAATCTAAAATTTTAAAAAGGATCATAAAATGTGTTGCTATATTTACTTGTGAAGTATCTATATTTGAGATACTATTTAGCATTTAAGATATCTGAGACTTTCAATTGGTCCAGACATCTATGACTATCACAGATTCCAAGTGCAAAAGCGTATGTCTGAATGGAAATGAATCATTACCGAGCTGAGGATATTTTCAAAGTCACTGATACTATTTTCTAGAGAATTCATTTATGGAACATCTTTTTCCAGGATTAGATATGGCTGGTCAAAACCCATCCTTTCTGTTTGTTTTGCATTCATTAGTGCTCACGTAAAATAATAATGTGAGAGAAAGGAAAAGCAATGTGAAGAAAAGGAAGGCAAATAGGGATTTGAAAAAGGGATTCTCACAAAACCTAGAGAGTAAGTGGCCAAATGTGTACAACCACTTCTTTCTACATTGGGAGAATCTCCTAAGCTGAAGCAAGCCATCATTATCTAAACCCTTCTTATACTTAAAAGAATCAAAAAGCAGTGAAATCTAAAGAAGAGAGGAAGACCATGGCAGTGATGTAAAAATAAGCGGCTCCTAACCCATGTCTGATGTGTATGATGAGTGAAAACAAGAAATTAGAAGGAACTCAACTCTCCAGCCTATTGTCTTTTGTATTTCTCTTAAAGCATTGAAATAATTGTTTGTAATTTTGTGTTTTCTTGTACATTAACTCTTGGATCACTAAAATATAATCACCACGAGGGCAGAACATGGTCTAGGATAGAATTACTCTGAGTAGTTATGTACTAAGTAAACTCTATAATTTAATTAGCAAGAACAACTTGCGCACTATTGTTAGTAAGTGTATGGAGTTCCTTATACCCACTTGTATATATGGATGTGTGTGTACATGTGTTTGTGAAAGAAGGTCCTCATAATTGGACACCTGGCCTAGTGTATGATGACGGACTGCGTGAGCTTGCTTTCCATCTGTGCTCTCTCGTGTGGATGTTGAAGCTGTAACCCCACTAGAATTTTATGATCTATAGACCATACTGTTAAACTCAGATGTCACAGCCATATTATTGCAGCATGAAGATGAGTGTACATCTTATACGCTTTAGATGTAAATCTCTCTGTTCTTTCTCTCCATCTCCTTCTGCTTTGACTTAGTCAAAACAGGCAGTTACTGCAAATCTCCTGTGAAGGCTTTTTTTCTTCTTCAATATTCTATACTCCTCTACCACAGTGCTTTTTATATTATAATAAAATAGACTTTTATGCCTTATTTAAAAAATGTTGTTACAGTAGCAATTCTCTTAGTTTATATCTCATTCAAATAAATATCAAAAATAAAATATTCCCTTTTTTTGAGTTTTGCTTGTTATGATCTAAGCTTTGAAAAGGAGACTTTCAAGATCTAATAACATTGACAACACTGGAATAGATATCATTGCTTATATTTGTGCAACAATAATAAAAGAAACCCTATTTCTAGAGGACTTACTTAAAGGCAGCAAAAGAACTTTAATGTATCATAAATGATAATAATAAAAAAATACTCTGTGCCATACTTCATCTGGGAAGTATGAAGTACGTTCCTTCAAAGGGGAAGAAAATAATGAACTGTTTGAAGAGATGCCTTGTTAACAGATTCTAATTAGATGATAAGCATAAAAATGTAATTATATGTAAGCACTTCTACAATAACAACACAAATAAAGTTAATTGATATTATTAATAAATAGTTCATCACGTTGCCCTTCAAATTCAGGTTAATCCGTGTTTTTTTTTTTTTATTGTTGGGGATTCATTGAGGGTACAATAAGCCAGGTTACACTGATTGCAATTGTTAGGTAAAGTCCCTCTTGCAATCATGTCTTGCCCCCATAAAGTGTGACACACACCAAGGCCCCACCCACCTCCCTCCTTCCCTCTTTCTGTTCCCCCCCATAACCATAATTGTCATTAATTGTCCTCATATCAAAATTGAGTACATAGGATTCATGCTTCTCCATTCTTGTGATGCTTTACTAAGAATAATGTCTTCCACGTCCATCCAGGTTAATACGAAGGATGTAAAGTCTCCATTTTTTTTAATGGCTGAATAGTATTCCATGGTATACATATACCACAGCTTGTTAATCCATTCCTGGGTTGGTGGGCATTTAGGCTGTTTCCACATTTTGGCCATTGTAAATTGAGCTGCAATAAACAGTCTAGTACAAGTGTCCTTGTGATAAAAGGATTTCTTTCCTTCTGGGTAGATGCCCAGTAATGGGATTGCAGGATCAAATGGGAGGTCTAGCTTGAGTGCTTTGAGGTTTCTCCATACTTCCTTCCAGAAAGGTTGTACTAGTTTGCAGTCCCACCAGCAGTGTAAAAGTGTTCCCTTCTCTCCACATCCACGCCAGTATCTGCCGTTTTGAGATTTTGTAATGTGGGCCATTCTCACTGGGGTTAGATGATATGAATCCGTGTTTTTAATCATCTATTTTCATTAAAATAAAAACACAAATAAGAGTTTGGCAGTTTGGCATGTTTATTTATACAAAACAATAAGAGTATCATGATTTTTGGATGCTTCAGTTAAAGGCAGGGTTTTCACAGCTTTCGAAGGTATAGACACCAAATTTAAATTCAACCTTAAAGTATAAGTGAACCTTGAGTGATTTATTACATAGGCTTTTTTATGATAATTGCCTTGAAGCGACTTATGACCAAAGATGTTTGCAGAAGAGGCCTTAGTTTTTCATAGACCCAGCTGAACTTTCATGCTTTGATAATAAAACAAAATATTATTTAGACAAATGTTAAACTATAGTACAAGATTCGATGCCTCGGCAGAATATAGATTTTTTTTTCTTCCTCCCCAAAATTGATTTCTGGCTTCAGCTTTGACATATAAAGATCTTGGAAGTCATCACTCCCTTCTTATAACAAGTAAAAGCCTGAACAAACTGAAAATCAAAAATTTTAATTGGATATATCAGACAATTGAGGTTATAGGGTAACCCCAACCCACAGTGTACAGATACAGCTGAGTACAAGAAAGCACAGACGGGACCTACTTACCAGAATCAGAAGCCGTTAAACTGGTAGAAACACTTCAATGGTAACTTTGACAAACTGCTAAAGTCAGGGACAGACTAATAGGAGAATGAGAAACTCCTGGAGTCTCCATTTTAGGGAGCTCCCACATTTTTATAGTTTTAAACTCCAGAAACCCATAGGGACTGTCAGAAGCAATTTAAGGAAACATAAAAGCAAGCTGGTTAAGATTTTAAGTCTCAGATTCAGCCTGATATCACTGAAAACTCAGATAACTAAATCAGCTTTTCAAAGTTTGTTTCCCCTTAAAGCAGGGAATTGGGTTGATTTTTGTATACCACTGAAATGTGGGGCCGTCTGTATACCATACTGTCTTAGATAAAGCCGGCTGAAATATTTGCTTCAACATTGCACTAGGTATCAATTCTGTCCCATGGTGACCTAACAAAAGCCAAAGCTTATATTGATTTACAGTCTCTGAATCCCACCTACTAACAAATTTTAGTGTTCTGACAATCTCTCTTAAACTGGTTTTGACCTCTATTGAAAAATTTAAGAGGAAGTACAGTAATTTGGATTGGCATAGAGGATTTTATTTCTCTGCCCCAAATTGTAAATTCGGCTACTTCTATTATCTCCTTTCTTTTGCTTCCATTTATCTTGTACAGGACAGAGACTTTAGCTGGTACAGCTCTACCCAGTGACAGAGTTCTGGGCTTGTAGCCATTTGGTGATTGCAGTTCTCAGCCAGAGAATACTTTCTTAAAGATGTTAGAAAATACTGCTTTGTGTGAGGTTAAATGTATCTCTTCATTTAGCACTTCATTGAAGTCTAAAAAAAGTTGCCTCAAACCCTAATATTCTGAGTTTTTCTGAGTGCTTTTGCTCAATATAGGATTATATGATCCAATAAAACCGTTTGTGAAATTTTTCACATACTACCAATAGCCGTTGCATATCTATCCATGATTCCATCAGAGATACCATTTGCTTTAGCTATTAAACATGTTTATAGTCTGTTATTTGCACACACAAAAATCAAGATTTTTGAGCTACATTCAAAGTTTTGTGTACTCTGACAATTCAAGAAATAAAAGCCAGTGACATGAAATAGGATCGTAGGAGTGTTGGTAGTGCTGAGAAGTGTGATTCTGAATTTATTTTGAATGTGCTGTAAACAGGGTATGCTAAAGGATTAATGGTAAGGCATGAGGTAAGTAACTGAGGATGGAGTGTGTTTTATTTCCACGCTGGCCAACTAGAAAACGGTAGTTTCCATAGATTGAGATGGGAAAGATTACAGGAGAAACAGGTATGGTAGAGAAAATAAATAGATCAGCTCTAGACATGTTATGTCAGACAGGTTTGATGTAGTTCCAAGTGGGGATGGTGAATACACACAGATCTGAGTTCATGGTGAAAATAAACATTTTGAAATAACATGCTTTGAGATGACATTTAACATCACAGAACTAAATGTGATCATATTTGCAATTATTTTAGAGTTTAAGACTTTTTCTTCTTGGCCAAAATTTATACTTGTCATTTTTTTTTTTTTTTTTAGAGACAGAGTCTCACTTTATTGCCCTTGGTGGAGTGCTGTGGCCTCACACAGCTCATAGCAACCTTCAAATCCCAGGCTTAGGAGATTCTCTTGCCTCAGTCTCCCGAGTAGCTGGGACTACAGGCGCCCGCCATGACACCCACATATATTTTTTGTTGCAGTTTGGCCAGGGCTGGTTTGAACCCGCCACCCTTGGTCTATGGGGCCGGCACCCTACTCACTGAGCCACAGGTGCCGCCTATACTGGTCATTTTAGTTTTTTTTTTTTTTTTTTTGGTTTTTGGCCGGGGCTGGGTTTGAACCCGCCACCTCTGGCATATGGGACCAGCGCCCTACTCCTTGAGCCACAGGTGCCGCCCTATACTGGTCATTTTAAAGCATACCAGTTATATGGTGTGTCAATGGCCACAAAATGAGGTTGGTTTTACAAAAAATAGGCATTCTCCTTATTAAGATATGGCCCCAGTTAAAGTTACTATAAGTTCATCAACAAGGGAAAGTTAGTATTCTCAGAAAATTTCTATAAAAAATATCTGGTGAATTGATAAATTCTCTCTAATATAAAAGTAGATTAGTACCCATGAAATGACAGGTCTACCAAAATGGATGGATCTAAAATCTCTTTAATACATAATATAAACTTATATAATACATAATACAAAACCTTATATAAACATAAAATAATCAAAATATAAAATACATAAACTAAACTTCAAGAAAACATTGATTTGGCCTTAAAATACTATTGTGCTGTCTTATTAAATTCTAAACACAGTTACTATTTTGAGAGTAGACAATATATCCATAATTTATGCTGTTACATTAACATAACTTTCACCTATATTTTAATGATGCCTCTTACTTTATATTATACCAAAGAACAAAAATCATGTGAAAATCTAATCATATCATTATAACTCAGAATTATGATTCTAACTTAGCTCAGGAGCTTAACAAATTAATATTAAAGTCAATTCAGGATGATAATATTTCTTTGGCAATAAATATATGAATAAACATTTCTCCAGGGTTCTATAAGCTGTTGATCATGACATGCTGAAACAATCTTAAGATCAAAAATGTTGCAAATGGAGAGATTAATTGTTCCCTTTTTGTAGTACTTCTCAGTATCTTTAATAAGGTAATGTTTTTTGTGAACCTGAAAAGTTTTTGAGACTTATTTCTATGCTAGTTTTGGCACACATTTGGGGAAAAAGATACATCTCTAATTGATTATGTGTATTTTATAAGGCTCTTACCAAAGCAAAGTTTTAAAACCCAATGAATAAGAAGGTATTTTTATTATATTTATATTTATCATATTAATTAATGAACCATACAGTTACTCAACTGCAATAATTAAAAAGTAAACATAGAGATAAATAAGTAGGTAAACATAGGCATAGTTATAGATGATAATAGTACAGATAAATAGATATACTAATTATTAATACAATGATGTTTATGTTAACAGTGAAAAAGGACTGTATATAATACAACTTTATTCTGTGTATTTGTATTGTGAAAATAACGCATAACTTGATCTATAGTATACATGAACCTCTGTATAAATTGGGTTATAACTATCAAATCATACCATTGGAAAAGTTTACATGTTCTCATCTGCTTATAATGCAGAAATGATCTTCATAATATCTCTGACATATGATTATTTACTCTTTATTATAAAAATATATTACATTAAGCATACATTAATATTTGTAAGTGAATTTTTCAGTAAATGTATCTGGGCTTAAATTTCTTGTACACGTACATGATGAACCACTGTAAATTACACACGAACTGTATGGAAATCCTGCATAACTGTTGGTTTCTAAAGATATATAAAATATAAATAATAGTATATAATTCATAAGTTTTTTTTGAAGAATAAATGCCAAATGACAGGTTTAAAATTTGATACAAGGCCTGCCATATAATCAATATTGTTGTGAAGCTATTAGTATTTCCATAGCATGTTAAAGCTGTGTATAGATTTTTCCATAGTCTTCCCAAATCTCTGAAATTGAATTAGAAAAACAATTTATAATGAATATAAGATAACTAAATATAAAAATATAGAAATTATTTATTTATATTTTTATACCATATTCTAGGTGATTTATGAATATTAACTTATTTAGTTATTACATGATGTACATACTATTGTAACTCCATTTACTGATGAGAAAAGTGACAAAATGATATTACCATACTCCAAAAAGCTATTACATGGCAGAGTTGGGAATTGAACCAGCAGCAATGAAGACTCCAAGATATCTCCTTTTTACTCCTATCACTGTTGCCTCTCTAGCTAAAGACAGGTAACAGATAGAGCAAATGGATAGATAAATAGATTATTAAAAAATAGATGAAAAGGCCGGGAGTGGTAGCTCACACCTATAATCCTAGCACTCAGGGACGTAGAGGAGGGAAGATTGAGAAAATTGCCTGAGCTTAGGAGTTTGAGATTAGCCTGATAAGAGTGAGACCCCATTTCTACTAAAAAATTAAAAGTAGAAAAATTAGCCACACATTGTGGCTGTCACCTGTAGTCCTAGCTACTTGCGAGGCTGCGGCAGAAGGATTGTTTGAACTCAGGAGTCTGAAGTTGTTGATGCCACAGCACTCTAGCCTGAACAACAGAGTGAGCGGAAAGAAAGAAAAGAAAAGGAAAGAAAGAAAGAAAGAGAGAGAGAGAGAGAGAGAGAGAGAGAGAGAGAGAGAGAGAGAGAGAGAAAGAAAGAAAGAAAGAAAGAAAGAAAGAAAGAAAGAAAGAAAGAAAGAAAGAAAGAAAGAAAGAAAGAAAGAAAGAAAGAAAGAGGGAGAGAGAGAGAGAGAGGGGGAGGGAAAGAGAGAGAGAGAAAATTAAATGAAATAGATAACAGAGAGAGAGAGATGCTTGCTCAAGGAACATGAGCATGAAACTAGTCCAATATAGGCTGATAAGAAATCAGAGACTTTACCAACAGCAGGGAAAATGGATAAATAAGGGGTGTGGAGTAAAGAGATAGTCTGAGGAAAGATTTATAATTAGTAATCAGAATTTTGCAGATTTCTTGGTTTTTGGACTCTACCCACCATATGTCTCTTCAATGGAACACTAGGTTAACATAAGTACTAATAAATATTTTAATCATGTAATATCTCCCCTTAGTTCTAATTCTGTTATTTCATTTATTCATTATTTTAGTAATTTAATGCCTATTAATTCAGGCTTTGTATGTGCTGGAGAAATAGTGAGGCAGACAAGTTGATTCTCTAAAATACAGTGCTGTTCATGTAATGATTGTAAAAAATCTGTACCTTCGCTCTTAAATCCACTTGGCAGACATCAAATAAGGACTTAAGAGGCATTCACTTACAAAAGAAGGACACATTTGTGATCAGATTCTGAATCTAAGGTAGGTGGCGGGCAAGAGCATGAGACAAAGTACCAGGAATCAGTCCTTTCGTGTACAAATGCCTTCAACTACCCACCACTTCCAGAAAGGTACCTAGAACTCCAGAAAGCCCAAAAGATATTGAAATCTTACTCATATTCCCTTCAGAAATAGTAGATTATGACATAATATAATATTTTCATGTTTTTCTGAAGCCTGTTAATAATCCTGATTCCTGCCAAGAAAAGAGCGGGTGGGGACAAAGAGAAAAGATGTGAAATCTGCCCTACATATCAACTCACTTAGAATGCCTAAATATTTCTGGGAAAGATTTTTAATACACACACACACACCCTCCCACATTAGAATGTTATGCAGCTTCAGTTAAAAGACTTGTCAATTCTACATCATTCCCCAAAGATTTGCTGTATATTAGGAATGAATTTTTTAAACTTGCAAATATTCTAGTGCAGAGAAAGAGTATATAATTTTGATATAGATAAAGATGAACTGTTTTCCTGATTAATGTAGACATAAGTAAAACAGAAATAAGAAATAACAGTGATGGGCATGCACCTCTCTGGAGTTTCACTCTACTGGCAGGAAAAAAAATACGATTGATCACAACTGTGGACCTGAGAGATCTGGAAACTGGAGAAAAGGAGATGAATAGTTATGACGTCCATTTCACGTCTGGCACAAGGGAAAACACAAATTATCTCCAGCATAATGACACTAAGCACAATAAAACCATGGAGTGAAGCTTTTCATCTTTCAGCAGTGTGGTGTGCGTTTCACCAAAATCAAAGTGCCAATGTTGACAGCAGCGGCATGAGAGAGAGTGTCCAGAGCATACCTATAATCATTCCTTACATAAATCTCTAGGGCTGGTACTGTGGGAGCATCTGCTAAGTGTTTATTTATTTTTTTTTTTTTGTAGAGACAGAGTCTCACTTTATGGCCCTCGGTAGAGTGCCATGGCATCACACAGCTCACAGCAACCTCCAACTCCCAGGCTTAAGCGATTCTCTTGCCTCAGCCTCCCGAGTAGCTGGGACTACAGGTACCCGCCACAACACCCAGCTATTTTTTTTGGTTGCAGTTCAGCCGGGGCCGGGTTTGAACCAGCCACCCTCGGTATATGGGGCCGGTGCCTTACCGACTGAGCCACAGGCTAAGTGCTTATTAATGTGTTCTACTCAGAGACACTTTAATGGCACTTTTATAGTACTCAAGTAGCTAAAAAACAAAGCCTGTAATATTTACCTAGTACAATTCATAAATACATTTTTTAATAATCCCAGAAAGTTGAGAAGCTTGGCATTTAGTAACCACCATTTGAGAACAACCATTTTATCACAAATACTTTCAATCATTAAAAATGTGTGCAATTTCATAAATTTAGAGGGCTTATCTAAACCATATGAACATTTTATAAGGGAGTCTGGGTCTCCTAAATATAAAAATCCTTCACCACACTTCTTTGTCTTCTCTTATTATGGCAATTGGAGATGTTTTACATGATAAGAACATTTATCTATACAAAATCCATAAAACGATCCATCTGAGTTTGTAACATATTTTGCATTTCACGTAATTTATAGAAACTTAAATATCATAACATATGTTTAAATTTGGCACTAAATAGGACATGTGTAGAAAAAGTTGAAAGTTATGCGAGCTCGTTAGCTCTAAGAATCCAGTAGATCATAAATGTTGGTTTTAGAGTAAGCCTGGCAAATCTCATTATAATTACTGTTGTAGAAATGTCTTAGATATAAGACAGTTGTTTTTTATAGGTATCACTATTAAAATACAACAAAATATCTAACAGCATAAGAAACATTTCTATGATCTTAAGATGATGATTAGGCCTTATTATGTACAAAATATTCATTCATTCACCTGCGCATTCAAGTTTACATGGATGCGTTTAACATAATATTGAGCAGATCATGTAATACATATTTTACTGTGCCCTAGATTTTTAAAAAAAAGGTGAATAGTAGGCAGTAATTGCTCTCCCAAACTCAGTGTAGATAACGAAGAAACATAACATGCTTGTGAAAATCCTGAAGGGTATCATTTCATACTATCCCATCATCATTAGAGCAAGAAAAATTTGTGTTGAAATTCCTACTTAGCCACTTCCTTATTGTGTGCCTCCAGGTCAGTTACTTGAACTGTCTAAACTCTAGTTCCTTTTCTTACTGAAGGAGTTTTCCCTCCCTTAAAATAGTTATAATATTATCACTTAACACGTAGGGTGTAAGGAAAAGATTAAATGATAGGAGTAAATTATAAAAAATACTAGTCTAATGCCTATATATGCTTAATAATTCATAAAATTAAAAAATCTAGAAATACAGTGACCAATTCAAATATAATGATTAGTCTGATCATTTGTACCACCATTGCATTGAAATAAAAGTACAGACATTTTGGGCTAGTTGGTTTTATTAACTTCCCATAACACACAAAAGTAAAAGATTGATAAGCACCCAAAACTAAAATTACAGTAGCAGCTAATTGGAAAAGTAACACATTTCATCTGTGAAACATGAGACAGTATGAAAGAGGAATCCTGTTCTTATCCAAGATAGTACAAAGTATCTTTGGATAATATTATTCCTTAGTGCTGATCGTTTTGGAATCTTTTCACATCACACTCCTCTTTAGATGCTCAGATTTTATAGTGATGTTCAGAACTTAGATGGTTTCATCACAATGATATACCAGTTGCTTCAACTAAAGGGAAGTTTATTTCTTTCTTAATTAAAGAAAGCAGTAAATGGTCCAAGCACAGTAGAGTGTCATTGTCATCCTCAACATGTGACATCCATGCCAGGGTCCAAGTAAGCTACTTCTTTTATAATCATCTGTTAAACAGGGAGACGAAAGAAAGGAAGGAAGAAGCATATGCTTATTTCTTTTAAAGAAAAGATCTACTAATGGGTTAAAGCATTTCTGTTTTTTTCCCCTGATGAGAATTTAGCCAAATATCTCTACCTAGATACATGGGAAATGGACTGTTTATTACTTTTATTACTTTATTAGTTTGTTACTATGGAAAGACAGAAGACTAGATATTGCTGGACAACAAGCAATCTGTCACAAAGATTTTAAGATTGAGAAATGATGCTAACAAAATAAAGACTGAGAAATTTAGCATGGATATAGCAAGATCACAAATATGAAAAATGCTCATTCCAAAGAAAGAGCTGGCAATCAAGTGTTTGTTGTATTTCAGCTAGAGTGAATCTAAAATTGTCTAAAGTTTCTTTTAACTCTAAAGAATGACAGAAATACATGATTTTGGACTGAATATGACACTTATGGGCAAAAGCAAATGAGTTCAAATATTATAAATAAGAAATTTTACTTTTAAGTAATATTTCCTACAACTTAAGATTCTAGGATTTGAATTTTTTGATAGAATATACCACATAATGATGCATTTAAACTTAAAATCAAGTTATTTTTAAGTGAATGCCTCATTTATATCCATTAAAGTGCACTGGAAAATTGAGTCCAACAATCTTAATTTTTTGAAGTGATATGATCCACAATTTTAGAAATATTAAATATAGTAGACTATTCTCTAAAACAGTGGTTCTCAACCTTCCTAAGGCCGTGACCCTTCAATACAGGTCCTCATGTTGTAGTGACCCCCAGCTATATTTTCATTGCTACTTCATAACTGTAATTTTTCTACTATTATGAATTATAATGTAAATATCTGATGTGCAGGAGACACCCAAAGGGGTCACAACCCACACGTTGAGAACTGCTGCTCTAGAATGTTGATAAAATTTAAAATAACCTAAAATGTTTATTTTCTTTTATTTTATGATAATTTACATTTTTAGTTTATATGTAATACACCTTTAATTCTATGACATATATATGTATATGAAGACAGAAGGATAAAATGAGGAGACAGTGAGACCCTGAACATTTTATTTCATCTCAATTTCACCATCCATAGTTTGTTCATTTGTGTTTTCAATTTATCAAACCAAGGAATCAGAATAAGTTGATTACAGAGTATATTTGTGTTTTGTTCAAATAATCTAGGGCATAGTCAAAGAAACATGAAACCTTAGTATAAATGGGTCTCAAATATTTAATGAAACATATTTACACTAAAAACTTATTTGTCATTAACCTAAATTTCAGATTTAACGGAATGCTTTATAGTTTATGGGTAGCTCTATGCTAGCAGATGTAAGAAATTATTTAGCATGTAAGGTGAAATTTCATGCATCCCTCAGAGTATAGAATAAAATCGAAAGGTCCTACGCAAACATGAAGCTCAATCAAATTCTAATAAACATACACTTGGAAGTTCAGCTATCTATTATTACTATAAACCCATAAATACCCTAAAATTTTAACTTAGGTTTGGATAAAACTTACTACGATCCAAAACATGTGGAAACCGCACTAAAGGGCACTCATTTTTTTTTTAAATTTTCAAATATTGTGAGTACTAATAGTCATGTATCTTTACAGACTACATGTGATGCTTTCATATAGGCATAATGTAAATTAACCAAATCAAATTAGATAAGGTATATATCACCTTAGGCATTTATTATTTCTTTGTGTTACAACAGTCCAATTTTACTTTTTTAGTTATTTTAAAATTTATCCCAGCTTATTTATGATTATAGTTATTGTTATGCTATCAAACATTGTTCTATCTACCTACAGATTCAACACAATCACTATCAACTACAATGGCATTCTTCACAGAAATAGATAAATTAGTCCTAAAATTTACATGGAACCAAAAAATACCCAGTATAGTCAAAGCCATCCTAAGGAAAAAGAACAAACTATAAGAATCACATTACCTCACTTTAAATCATACTAAAGAGTTGAAGTAACCAAAACAGCATGGTACTGGCATACAAACATATAGACCAGCAGAACAGAATAGAGACCCCAAAAATGTATCAAGACATTTATAATAAACTAGTCTTCAGCAAAGGTGCCAACAACATACAGTGGGGAAAGAATAGTGTCTTCAATAAATACTGCTGCAAAAACTGGATATCCATTTGTAGAAGATAGAAACCAGACCCTTATCTCTCCCCGAAATACAAAAAAAAATCAATTTAATGGATTAAGGACTTAAATATAAGACTTGAAACTATGAAACTACTTAAAGAAAACATTAGGAAAATGCTAATTTGGTTTGGACAAGAATTTCTTGTTTTATACCTCCAAAGCACAGGCAACAAAGAAAGACTGGACAAATGGAATCACATCAAACACAAGCTTCTTCACTGCAAAGGAAATAAGCAACAAAAAGAAGAGTCAACCCACAGAATGCAAAAATACATTTGCAAAATACCCATCGGGCAAGGGACTGATAACATGTAAGGAGCGCCAACAGCACAATAGGAAAGAAAAATGAAATAATCTGATTTAAACTGGCAAAGGATCTGAATAGAAACTTCTCAAAAGAAAAAAGACATAGAAGTGGTGTACGGGTGTTGAAAATGCTCAACATCATTAGTCATCAGAGAAATATAAATCAAAACTACAATGAGATATCATCTCACCCTAGTTAAAATGACTTTTGTCAAAAAGGCAGGTGATAAAGAATGCTAGCAAAGATGTGGATAAAGTAGAGCCCTCCTTCTCTATGGTGGGAATTTAGTGAAGCCACTTTGGACAACAATATGGAGGTTCCTCAAAAAACTAAAACTAGAACTTCCCCAACAATCCCACTGGGCATATATCCAAAGGAAAAGAAATCGGTGTATTGAAAAGATACCTGCACTCCCAAGTTTATTACAGCACTATTCAGGACAGCTAAGATTTAGAACCAACCTAAGTATCTCTCAGTGGATGAATGGATCAAGAAGTTGTTGTACACACACGCGAAGGAATATAATATAGTCACAGAAAAGAATTAAAACTTATCATTTGCAACAACAGGGATGAATCTGGAAAACATCACATTAAATGAAATAACCTCAGTACAGAAAGACAAGTCTCACGAGTTCTCTCATATGTAGGAGCTAAACGTTAAAAACAGTAGGTCTGACGGAGACAGAGTAGATGACGACCAGAGGTTGAGATGGTCGGCGGGAGGGGAAAATAAAGTGGGGATGATTAATGACTCTTTATATGCTTTCCAAAGGCTAAGGACAATTATAATGGAAGAAAATATTCCTCCTAGACAGGGACAGCATTCTACTTGCCTGTAGGACTATTATCCTGTTTCTAGATTTCCCTATATATCCATCTTGGGAGTCAGTGTTGGAATTATGGAGAATGAACAGCGCCATCTAGCCCTGGTAACCACAGTGCTGCTCAGCTCTGTCCCTTTCCTCCACAGAGAGAAGCAGGACTCAAGGTTCATAGTGAGGAAAGTTCCAGAGTCAGAAAAGGCCTCATTTCCTTGACTTAGCAAAACAAATTCAGGAAAAGGATGAGCAGAATCCAAACATATGTTCCTGAAGTTTTGACATGATGTTTTTCTGTTTGTAATTATTTTTGGGGATTTTTTTTTTAATATTCCTGTCAGAATCATATGTATAGAAAGGATGAGAGCAGAATTTTGTGCTATTTCAGAGAAAGCAGTCAAACAATGGTGCAAACAACAGTGGTATTAGAAAAGTAATAGTTTAGGATAATTTTCAAAAGGCAGAAGAAGTTTTTAACTTTTGTATTTATCCTTCAATTATGTTTACCACTAGAGCTTGTGTTAAAGTACAAATGGAATAATATTGCTAAGTGAAAATATTTGTTGCTCTAGTTTATGAAAGATCATCAGTGTTGTCAAAAAATAAGTGTAAGTGAATTTAAATTATTTAATCAATATTTGCTGAGAAATAGGGAGGATGAAAGGAACATAATTGTGTTTTGTTTGATGTACTCTGCAAGGTAAAACATAGTCATAAGTTTTACAACTTGTAACACATAGGAGTATTTATAACAGATTTTCTTCCAGTTATTTCTCTGTTAGTTTCCAAATCATTAACACCAGTTTGTAACATGTGATTTAGAAACAAAGCCTTATTTCATAATATAATATAAATGTATATTTCAATATTTATACAGTTTTAAAATATACAGCCATTCCTTACTGCACAAAGTAAAGCAGTGCAAGCTGAACAGTACAAAGTGATCTTACTAAGATTTGGAAACATTACGGTTGTTATGTGACTCTTAATAATGTTTTCTAAGACTGCATTCAGTGGCTCACACTTATAAATCCCAGCACTTTGAGAGGCTGAGGTGGGAGGATTGCTTGAGAAAAGGAGGTTGAGACAGCCTGAGTAACACGGTGAAACTCCATCTCTACAAAAAAATAAGAAATAAAAAATAGCCAGGTGCACCTGCAGTAGTAGACTCAGCTACTCAGGAGTCTGCAGTGGGAGGATCTATTGAACTCAGCAATTCCAGGGTACAGTGAGCTGTGATGACTACACTGTACTCCAGCTTGGGAAACAGACACAGACTCTGTCTCTAGGAGAAAGAAAATCTGTCAAAAGTAAAAACTTTCTTTGCATCAGCTATAAATATATAAGGAAATGAGAAATAGTCAACCTATTATTTATTTGGTAGACTATAATTCAAAATAGCAAAAAAAACATTAAGAATTAATGTTTCATTTTTTGTAAGACATGTCAAGAATAGTGTAAACAGTGCTTGCTGCTTCCTCTTAGTATAACTAACAACGCAATATAAGTATTTGTATTTTGGAAAATTGTTATATTCCTTTCCAAGTTTTTAATAGCTTCCAACATTTTATCCTTTCCACTTTAAATGTCATGAAATTGCTTCAAAGTTCCTTTAATGTGAAGTATTTTGCCCACATCACTTCCTCTGAGACATCTTCATCCTTTTCACTGTAACCACATTTCTCAGTTAGGGTGATAAGTTTGTCTTCTTCATTCAGCTCCGCCAAAGTCCCATAAGTTATTTCTTTTATAACTCTATTTACATAAGATTCTAATTATATTTCCAGCATTATTGCTTTTTGTTTCTTTGCTGCACTTTCATCTTTGTTGGCCAATTTCCTCTTTTGATTCTCTATCTCTGTAAAACTTCTCCAGAGTTTATCAGAAGAGACAAGCAGGAAATGCAATGTTAGCCCTGTTTACTGAGTGTGAACTGAATAATAAATGTACAATGACCAATCACTAGCAGACCTTGAATGAAGTGAAGATTATTTGTCTCTAATCATAATGTGCAACTGTTATTTACATAATGATTTGTGGACCAAAGACATAGCAATGAAGTTTGCACTGTATGTGATTACTCACTCACACTTTGTAGAGTGTAGCAGATGAAGTTTAAACTTTGTTTTTTGGGGGCTGGGGTTAGTAACTCACTCTTGGTAAATAAATTTTATTTCTATCAGAATTGTGCAAAGATTGCCTTGTACACTGTAATAAAAATTGGACTTAGTTTGCAATCCAACCAGCAGTGTAGAAGTGTTCTCTTCTCTCCACAATGCTAGTGGGATTGCAAACTAATACAGCCTTTTTGGAAAGAAGCATGGAGAATTCTCAAGGAACTAAAAGTTGATCTATCATTTGATCTTATAATACCATTACTAGGTATCTACCCAGATGAACAAAAATTATTTTACAACAAAGACATTTATACCAGAATGTTTATTGCAGCCCAATTTATAATTGCCAAGTCATGGAAGCAGCCCATGTAACTATCAACCCAAGAATGGATTAACTAAGTGTGGCATATGTATACCAGAATACTATGCAGCTATAAAAAAGACAGAGACTTTACATCTTTTATGTTTACCTGGATGGAGTTGGAACATATTCTTCTTAGGAAAGTATCTCAAAATGGGGGAAAAAGTATCCAATATACTCAATACTATTATGAAACCAATATATCACTTAAACATTCATATGAATGATAAAAAACAAATACAGTCCAGCAAGAAGGAGGAGAGAGATGGGAGAGAGGAGGGGAGAAGGAAGGGTGGGGGGGGAGTAGGGGAGCTTATATAATGTGCACAAGGCAAGGTACATTTCAAAACAACTACGAGTAAATTATAAATATCTTACCACAAAAAATAAGTAAGGGAGGTGATGGTTATGTTAATCAGTTCGATTTAAGCATTCCATGTTGTATCTCAAATCATCACATTGTACGCCATAAATGTATACAGTTACGATTTCATAAAAATAAGATCAAAAAAGAGAATTGGACTGGATGTTAAATTTAGTTGACAGTAAATTTGTTTTATTGACTAATCAAGTAGCTCATCAGGGTTGTCAAAAAAGGGGGAACCTACAAGGGATATCATTTCTGCCACTAGCTTCATTAGAAACCCAAACACACACCAGTACCCAAGCAATTATTAAAAAATACATATATACATGTAATATAAAGAAGGTTCATCACAAATGAAAATGAATTCAACAGTATCCAAATAGATCTGGTGCCATGTGTACTTGATTGCACATTGAAATTATAAGTAGAAGAACCTAAATACACACACACACACACACACACATATAAACTAGTGTAGAGACTAAGAATCTGAATGTATGAATGTTCTTAAGTAAAAATAAAAGTTTTAAAGGAAAGAGATAAAAGGCTTTCCCCAAAATGTATGGACCTTTTAACTGTCTTTCTCTATAGAAACAAAAAAACGTTTCCTTGTCTTAGAGGCAGGTACTAAAACTTTGTGGTTGTTTCATAAGAAAAGAAAACCTTAGAAATCTTCATCTCCGGAGTTGGGATCTAATGCTAAATGCTTTTATCTGACATTACCAGAGTTCAAAGATTGTTGTAAATGTCAGTAATCAAATCTACAAAGGATGTCTCTGAGGATGGGATTATGAGGCAAACACATCCTGAAGTCAACAGTTAACTGCAAATTGTATCTTTCTATCCAGCAGGAGAACATCAAGGAGATTAGAATCAAGAAAAAAAAAATCACACTGCAGACACATAATTTTATGGCAATACCCTGTCTTGTGTTTTGCAGACATTGCATTTTTTTTTACAAGTTGAAGATTTGTGGCAACTCTAAATCAAACAAATTTATTGACACCATATTTCCAACAGTGTGTGCTCATTTTGTGTCTGTGTTGCATGTTGGTAATTCTCACAATATTTCAAGTTTTATTGTCTTTTTTATAGTGGTTTATGATTAGTGATCTTTGATGTTAGTATTGTAATTGTTTGTAGGACAGCACATGCTGCACCCATTAGAAATGGTGAACTAATTGATAAATACAGTGTATATTCTGGCTGCTCCACCAAACAGCTATTCCCTTCTCTCTCCTCTCTCTCTCCTTTCCCCAACACACACAGATCCCCCTATTCCCTGAGATACAACAACATTGAAATTAGGCCAATTAATAGTTCTGCAATGGCTTTGAATTCTTCAAGTGAAAGGAGGAGTCACACATCTCTCACTTTAAAAAAAATGCTGGAAATGACTAAGCATATTGAGGAAGGCACATCAAAAGCTAAGATAGGCATCTTGTGAAAATAACTAACTTGTAAATACAAAGAAAAAGTTCTTGAATGACATTGAACATATAATGATAGGAAAGTGAAATAGCCTTATTGGTGATGTGGAGAATGTATTAGTAATCTGGAAAGGAAACCAAAACAGCTATAACATTTTTCTTAAGCCACAGCCTAATTCAGAGTCAGATCCTAACTTTCTTCAGTTCAGAAGAAGAAGTAACTGCAGATGTGGTGGAAATCAGAAGATAACTAGCTTTACAAGTGGAGCCTAAAAATGTGACTTAATTGCTTCAATCTCATGATAAAAATTTAACAGATGAGGAATTGCTTCCTATGGATGAGCATTGAAAGTGGTTTCCTGAGATAGAAACTACTCCTGGTGAAAAAATCTGTAAACATCATTGAAATGACAACAAAAGATTTAGAATATTACATAAACTTAGTTGAAAAAAGCAGCAGAGAGAGTTTGAAAGGATTGATTACAATTTTATAAATATTTCTACTTAGGGTAAAATGTTATCAAATAGCACTGCATGCTACAGAGAAATTGTTCTTGAAAAAGAAGAGTGAATTGATGTAGCAAACTTTATTTCATAAAGTTTAAAACATTGCTGTTTTCATTTTTTTTAATTGCCAAAGCCACCCTAACATTCCACAACTACCCACCCTGGATCATAAGGACCCCTCAACATGGAGGCAAAACCCTTCATTAGTGAAAAGATCAAGTCTCCCTGCAGAATCAGATCAATATTAGCATTTTTTAAGCAGCAAAGCACATCTAATTAAAGAATATATCTTGTAGTTTTAGAAATAATGCTAAAGTACTGGATACTTAATAGACTACTGAATAGTGTAGACATAATTTTTATGTCCACTGTGAAACCAAAGAATTTGGGTGACTTACATTACTGAGATGTTCACTTTATTATGGTCTGGAATCAAACCTATAATATCTCTAAAATATTCCTTTAATTGATGTTTACTAATAAAAATCAGCTGCAAGGAGTTCTTAGACTTATATAAAATACCCAGAATGCCCAACCCTCTGTGTTTTATCTTCAACCAGAAGCCCCTAGGAGACATTGCCTCAGTACCGGAAACAGGCATCCACAGCTGTTACAATGCGAGGTGTTGAAGAAGGGCAAAAACAAAGATTAAGATCTTGTCAAGTTCAGAGATCTCTGTATTCCTGCTTAAGCAAATCCCAAAGTGTTAATTTCTCCCCCTTTGGTCTAATTTGCATTAAAGTTGAGTATGTGACACCATCTGATGCTCAAACAGTTCATCTTTGAGCATTTGAGCACTATTACACGGCAAGATAGTGGGGAACTGGTGGTGCCATAGGCCGGATACAGTTAGGGGACTAGATGACCAATTGACTGGGAGGGTCCATGGACAGCATTCTCAGAATTTTGAATATTCTTCCCCTTTCCTTATTTGTACTTGTATTCAATTGAGATCATTTATCAGATGTTCCTTTCATTAGGGACTTTCAACTTTTTTGGTAAGGTAAGCTTTGTATTAAGGTTTATGAGAGCTGTATCTGTGGTGATGTGGCTTTGTCTCCAGCAAACCCCAGACTGGGTTGCATCATACCACTAAGTGAACAATAATGTCAGCCCTGCAAAACACTTGTGTCAGTCTTATGTCTATCATTAATCTTATAGTCACATATGTCTCTGATAATACACTTACAGCTGTGGATTTAACAGAGAAGCAAGTAGGTCATAAAACGCAGGAGTCAGAAAGTACGCCAGAACATCACTTTCAAGCTAAGTTCAGAGTGAAGAGTTTCATCTCTGTGTTATAGTCAGATGAAAACAGGAAAATTTAGAACAAAGTGTCTCAACTGGAGTGAAGAACTTTCAGTTTCTATGCGAACCCACATCATCATGGGACAATAAAGCAAAACATCTTAACCAAAGCTTGAGTACTGAGTGATAGGGCCAAATGTAGGGACTCATCCAAATAGAGCTATCCGGCCCCGGAAAGAACGTTCTTCCCAGGAAGGAATGAGCATGCCAATCCCCACCCCTCAACTCTCTTATTCACACACCCCTTTAACCCATATGCTGACTTCTTTTTTTGAACTTAGCCTGCTGGCACCAGAATGAATAAAGGCCATGTCAACCACAAAGAACCTAGACTCCACTTCCTTTCATTCATGTCTCAGAATAACCACTCATTTTTGGTCCTTAACCTCTCATTTTGGTGCCAAACCCAGGATGGGGAGAAGCCCCCTTGGGGGCTGAAATATATCCTGTCAGACCCACTCCCTGATGGGGTCCTACCCCGGAACCAGGTTCCTTTACTACTTTTGGAGCTGGCAGCAATTGACTAATGAAAAATAAAGTAGGAAGCAGCTAGAGACAAAGAGAAAGGGCATCAGAATAGAACTTTCAAAGGTGGAAAACACGGAGAACCACTGCTCATCTGGGGTCCAGAGGTTGAACCTGAGTGTTTTCTCCACTTAGCTTTTATTGAAGCCTATTTCCTCATTAGCCCAGAGGGTAAGCTGAGGAAGGGAACAAAAACATTAGCAGTTCTCTAAGTAAGCATGTCAGTTCCTACTGTTTCTTTTTCTTTCTTTCTTTCTTTCTTTCTTTCTTTCTTTCTTTCTTTCTTTCTTTCTTTCTTTCTTTCTTTCTTTCTTTCTTTCTTTCTTTCTTTTCTTTCCTTCTTCCTTCCTTCCTTCCTCCTTCCTTCCTTCCTTCCTTTCTTTCGTTCTTTCTTTTTTAATTTAATTGTTGAGGATTCATTTAGAGTATAAGAAACCAGGTTACACTGATTGCATTTGTTAGGTAAACTCCCTCTTATAATCATTTATTGCCCCCAAAAGTGTGGCATACACCAAGACATCACCCCCCTCCCTCCTTCCCTCTCTCTGCTCTTCCTTTCCCCACCCCTCCCTCCTTCTTTCTCTCTCTGCCCTCCCCTTCCCCAACCCCACAATGTCATTAATTGTCATTAATTGTCCTCATATCAAAATTGAGTACATAGGATTCATGCTTTTCCATTCTTGTGATACTTTACTAATAATAATGTGTTCCACTTCCATCCAGGTTAATACAAAAGCTCTAAAGTCTCCTTTGTTTTAATGGCTGAATAGTATTCCATGGAGTACATATACTACAGCTTGTTAAACCATTTCTGGGTTTGTGGGCATTTAGGCTGTTTCCACATTTGGGCGATTGTAAACTGAGCTGCAATATACAGTCTAGTGCAAGTGTCCTTATGATAAAAGGATTTTTTTCCTTCTGGATAAATGCCCAGTAATGGGATTACAGTATCAAATGGGCCCACATAACAAAATCTCAAAACTGCAGGTGTTAGAGTGGATGTGGAGAGAAAGGAACACCTTTATATTGCTGATGGGACTGCAAACTAATACAACCTTTTTGGAAGAAGTATGGAGAACCCTCCAAGAACTCAAGCTAGAGCTCCTACTGTTTCTATAATCATTAACTTTAAGGGTCTGAGCAGCCTTGAGAAATCTGAAACCTGAACCTTATGTGGGGGCAATCTCCTGTCTGTGGTCACACAAACAGATTCCTTGGGGGAAGTTAATCCCCGTTAGTTCATTGTGGAGTAAAATGCCACTGGCCTCAGTGTCCTCTGAAGAATCAGTGGAACAGAAGAATTTTCTTCTGATCTCCACCCAGAGGTGGCATTTTCCTCTGTGATAAGGGGGTACACAAGCCCTCCTGTCCATATTTCAGGGCTTGAGCTTTTCCCTTGATCTCCAGGGGTAATATAAATCCTCACAATGGGTATTTGTTTTGATGGTTGACTGAAAAGAGGAGGGTCTTAATATTCCTTCAAAGGCCTTGCACAGTAGCTCCCTCTACTTCCGAGTGTTTACAGACCTAGCAGGGGTGTTTACAAGCTGTTTTCCTTACAGGCCAGGCTTCTAGGAAAGGCAGGAACTGCTTAGATAAGGAATTTAGCAGCTGGTTTAAAAGTAAACTAGTTAACCTGTTTTTATTCCACCTTTCTCAGCTTATTTCTCTGTTTTTCCCTTTTTCTGGGGGTGTTTTTCCCTTGCCAAGAATGGAGTCTTAGGTCCTTATTCTGCCTGCAACTGCCAACTAGATGGACTCCTGTTTCAACAGGATGAAGGGAAATGGGGGGACCCCTTCAACCCCCACCCCCAATGAATTCATTCATTTGTTAGTGTGGTGAGCATTCATCTATACTTCCTTCTGAGCCTTTTGACTTCTCTTCTTTTTCTCCACTTCAACTCCTCTATCCCTCTTCCTCCATTTCTGGGCCTTTCGAGAATTCATATACAGCCCCTCTCTAAGCCTTTTAACTTCTCTTCCCTTTCTCCACTCTGGGCTAAAATCTCCAGTAGTCCATGCCTCCTAAATTCAGCCCCAGTCAGACTAACCCCAGTAAATCAGGCTCAGCTGTCCAGTGTCTTGTGCATGGGATGCCCTGCTGTGGGCCTGGACCACTGTTTTTCAGCTGGTTAAAGGTCCTTCAGGGAGGCCTGATAACCTCCCTAGCCCCAGCCTTGGCCACTTCCTCCCTCCTCCCCCTTGTAAGTTCTTTTTTCATCCTCACTTTAATCTCCTTTATTTTCTACCACCAGTGTCTGATATGGGGACCACTCAGTCACAGATTCCCCCTCTTTACCTTTAAGCTGCATCTTAACTCACCTCAAGCCTCTACACCTTTATCTTGACCTTAAAACTAAACACTTCATCCTTTTCTTTAATGCTATTTGGCCTGTGTACAAACTAGACAATGGCTCACAATGACCTGAAAATGGCATCTTTGACCTTTCAATCCTCACTAACCTCAACAATTACTGTAGGAGATTGGGCAAATGGTCAGAAATCCTTTACATCCAGGCCTTCCTCCTCTTCTGAAACATTCCTTCTCTGTGTTCATCTTGTGAACCCTCTCAAATTTTCCTTGCACAAGTCAACCCAGCCCTCCCCAAACACCCTGATTCTCCATTGTCTTCCTTCGACCCAGCAGACAACCCTCCCCAGTGTGCCCTTCCACAGCTCCCCTCCCTCAGCCTCCTCCCTACCTTCAGAATTCCACCCCATCCCCCTCTCTCCACCACGCCTCACCAGCCTTCAAATGCACATGGGCAAAAAAGAAAAAAATATCAGACCTAGGTAGAAAAGGAAAGATGGAGGAACCAACTTTCCCACTCCATAGTAGATCTGGCAGTACCTTTGGACCTTCCACTTCTGGACCACTACAACCTCTATACACTCTCCAAGAGGTTGTGGGATTGGAAGGTATTATCAGGGTTCATATTGCCATTTCTCTCTCAGACCTATCCCACATAAGTCAGAAACTAGGTTTGTTCTACACAGATACCACAAATTACTCTCAAGAATTTAGATATCTAATCCCATCACAATCTGACCTAGCATGATTTATATGTCATCCTCACCTCCACCCTGACTTCAGAGGAGAGGGAACAGGTCTGGACTCAGGCCTAGGTTCATGCCAAAGATCTATGGAAAACAGACCAAACCCTGATGGAGGGCACTAGAGCTGTCCCCTTGGGAAAACCCCAATTGGAATTATTAAAGGGATGCTCCTGGAGTCTGCCTCCATAACCACATGGTCCAGTGTCTGTTAGAGGGACTAAAAAAAGTAGCCTACCAGGCCATAAATCATAAGAAACTAACCCAGAAATGGGATGAAAATCCTGTCCTGTTTTCAGCTAATCTTAAGGAAGCTCTTTACCACTATACTGCCCTATTACTGCAGTGCAGTGAGGGTAGGCTTATTATCAACATGCATTTTATCTCCAAGTCTGGGGAAAAAACTCAAAAAGCACCCCAGTGCCCTCAGACCCCACCAAGAAGATCTCATCAACCTGATCTTCAAGGTGTTTAGTAACCAAGAAGAGGCCTCTAAGTGGCAGTGCCTCTCAGAGCTCCAGTTATTGGCTTTCGCAATTAGACAAACACAAACCCTGGCTACTTCTCAAAACTCCTCTGGAAGGTCTGGAAAAAAGAAAACCTCCTCTGAGACCATGCTTCAGGAGTCTGGAGATTTGAAGGGCCAGAGAGTGCCCAAATCTATTCCCACCTCCTCTTCAAGCTGTGTCCAGCTAGTGGAGGTCCTCACCAGAAGTCTGACTGCCTATATCCTTTTGAGGATCCCATTCACAGTCACTCCCAGGACATGGCTGAATTCCCCAACCTCTTGGGGAATGGTCCCCGGAGAGTCACTAGGCCCCTTGGATGATCACCAGAACTGAGCTCCAGGTAACTGTGCTAGTGGAAGGTAAGCCAATCTCTTTTCTTATTGATACAGGGGCCACTTACTCCACCTTAGCCTACTATAAGACCAGTTTTACCCCAACCCTCAGCAGAGAGAGACCAATTGGCAGGATAACAAGTTTTCCTCAAATCTCCCTTGCCACAAAGGACTCTATCCCCTCACTGGACAGGGCCTCACACCATTCCCTCATGGCCATTCACTTCTTGGGCCCCCCAGTCTGGATCTACTGATCCTTAATAAAACTGTATCCTACAAAAAAACTTCCGGCACTGGAGACCCCCTACTGGAAATCGTAAGTACTATCTATTCCCCACCATCTTACAACTCACCAGAAGAATCCACTTCCCCATAAATGTGTAACATTACTCCCTGATTCTTCCCTCTATAATTTTTCTCGAGATACCTGGCTACTCTCATACATTCAAGGCTGGGATGACCTCTTTGAAGCTTTTAAATATCTGTAGCAACAAGGCACCTTCCAAGACTTTCCCCCTGAGGAAACCCAATTTTTCCTCTTCTACTTCTTTTCTTTCTGGCTAACCCCCCTGTCAATCCTGGCCCTTCTTCCCTCCCCATCAACACCAACTTAATGCACTGGTTGTCTTGCAGCCCAAACCTTGTATATCCATGAATACTTTACCAGTCTCCATTCCCATGTCAACTACACCCAATTTTACCTCAGACGCCTTTTTTTACTAGCCTCACTTATGTGCCAGCACACTGTTATGTTACCAAAGCCTTTGAATGTTCTTATGGAGGAATTGAATTGGCAAAGTAACAGATGTTGCATACCCCTTAGGTGGAGTCGGGACTATTGTCTGCTGGACACCTCACACAGGTAGGATTATCCCATGGAGGAGAAGTTCAGGACATAGCACATCAGCAAGAAACAAGACAAATCACAAAAAAACTCTCTTCCAGTATAACCCCCTCCACCCTATAAATGATCAGACCTCACTGTCCTGCAAGACCTAACAACAACACTCCTATATTCCTCGGCTCTTAAACATCTCCTCAGCTGTCCTGAATGCTTTCCTCTCTCTTCTCCCCCTCAGGATGCTAGATGTGCCTTTCTTTATACCAACATTTTTTTAATCCTATACCTGTACCCAACACATATAACTCTTACATTCCAGCAGAAAATAACACAGCTCTGTTCAGCCCCATAATTACAGCCTTTCCACCCCTAACATCCCCCAGTTTAAACCACTTCAATCTCACTGGTACAGGATACTCTGTCAGCTTATAGAACCTAATCTCTGTTCTTTCCTTTATCTGACTCCTCCTGTGTTCCTCTGGCAATATGTTTTCTCTGTAGTCACTCCATCTATCAGTGCCTGTACACTAACCCCTCTAGCCTTTGCACCCATGTTTTCCTCACTCCCCAAGTTTCTTTTGTGAATGACTCCTCCCTAACTCAAATCCTGATGCATCTCCCTACTTCCAGACAAAAAGGAGGCATCTCCCTCCCTATAATCCTCAGACCAGGCATAGTGGCTGGGCTTGGTACAGGCATTGCAAACATTAGTTCATCAACCCACTTTTACTACCAACTCTTTCTAAAATTCAACGGAGATATTGAAAGGGTAGGGAACTCTTCAGTCACTCTACAATCTCAAATTAATTCTTTTTTTTTTTTTTTGTAGTTTTTGGCTGGGGCTGAGTTTGAACCCGCCACCTCTGGCATATGGGGCCTGTGCTCTACTCCTTTGAACCACAGGCGCTGCCCCCAAATTAATTATTTAGCTGTAGTAATTCTCCAAAATCGCTGAGCCTTAGACTTAATAACAGCAGAAAAAGGAGGCATATGCATTTCGGAGGGGAGAAGAATGTTGTTTCTTTGTTAACCAGGCAGGGATAATCACAGGCAAAGTAAAAGAACTCCTAGTATGAATCAAACGGAGACAAACAAATCTTGAATCATAATCCCTGGTCCTTATCGATTCCTGGCCTTCTTAGTGACTTCCTGTTTTGGGCCACTAATTATGATCTTTCTCATTCTCAGTTTCAGACCAGTAGTCCCCCTCCTCATCTCCCAGTATATTGACCAGTCACCTGAAAAACAACCTCTCATATCCTGAACCTACATGGATATCAACCAGTTCAGACTGAAGACCCAAGAGTATAAAAATGTAAATACACTCTGTTCCTCCTCCCTTTTTTTTTTTCTTATAGGCAGCCATGCCAACCCTCAATCTCCAGGAAGCAAAGAGACACCACATCCATCACTCTGCCTCCTAATAATAGAGTAAAAAGATTGCGGTGATAGGGCCGAAGAGTTCCCACCTCTCAAATTCTTATATTCTCACCCACCTTAACCCATGTGCTGATTTCATTTTCAAATCCAGCCTGCTTGCACCAGAGTGAATAAAGCCACGTCACCCACACAGAACCTGGACTCCACTCCCTTTCATTCATGTCTTGGAATAACCTCTCATTTTTTTGTCCTTAACCTCCCATTGAGCAGCAAGTCTCCAGTACAGTGTTAGAATTCAAAAAGCACATACATTTCCACAGGCAGTCTCCTCTGAGGGCCTAGGCTTCATACAATTTATCTTATTTTCTCTTCTTTTAAATATAGCATATAAAAATAAAAGTATGCTAAGATCACTACCTGCTTTAGAAACCCTCTGATATTGAACAGTGCAATATTTGTTCTTTAAGGAAAATGCTTCCATAAGTTCAGAGACTCCATACAAATGAGTAACAAAGGGCCCCTGGCTTTAAGAGCTTAGATTCTGAGGAATCTTGAGAGATGAAGAATGGTAGGAGCGGAAAATTCTAAGATCATTTTTGAGTGTATTAAGATAAGGTCTTAGGCATTTTATTGTCTTCCCACTATTGTCTATGTATAGAAATTGATAACTATTTCCAGCATCATGCAGACAATTGCTTTGTGAAAATTATGCTAATCAGTATGTAAGATTATTACAGATGAGGCTAACAGAAAATAGTTTTGAAAATATTGCAGATCAAACAAATTTGTCTGAGGTAGATATTGATATTTACATTGGCAATACATGATAATGATATTGTGTATTGGGGATGGCATCCATCATTTTATTTATAATGATTTTCATTTTGCATATTTATTTACTATGTATGTATTTATGTACTTATATTTATAATTGCATTTATAATTGCAGGTATTATCTTTATAATCTTGATTATTTATTTTATTTTTATAATTTATATTCAAGGTAGTCAATTGGTATTATTGGTATAAATTTCACACCATTATATAGAGGAAAGAAATTTTTTTTTCAGTTGTATCTTTTGTCATCTATATTCCTAGTAGTGGAAGAGTGTCTACAACAAAACGAGTGCACAATAGGTACTGATATTTGTTGACTATGGTGTCTTATGAAAGCAGAAATGGGGCTTTAATATTAGATTTTTTCCTAACCTCTACCTGGCTATAATGGGTTGAAAGTTTCTGTCTCTCCAAAATCCATATGCTGACAACCTAACCTCCAAAGTGATGATATTCAGAGGTGTAACTTTGGAGAGGTATTAAACGAGACCCCAGAGAATGTGCACCTTTCATGTGAAGTCACAGAGAAAAGGTGCTACCTATGAAAAAAAATAGTCTTTCACCAGAAACTATAGACCCCTTGATCTTGAAATTCCAGGCTTCCAGAATTTGGGGAAATAAATTTTCTGGTTTATAAGTTATCCAGTTTATGGTATTTTGTTTTAGCACCTGAATGTACTAAGACACCAGCAAATGCTCTGTCAGAGAAGTACATCATTAAAGTATAAAATCAATATTAATGTCTGTGATTTAGCTCTACTTATTTTGTTAGTCCATGGAAAATTATCTTGTCTCTAGAAGCTATGTTGGTGAAAAGCATGAAAGGAAATACACCATTTAAAGTAAAGGTTAAAATCTCACTATGTCATTGTCACTTGGTAATGAAGGTTACCCATTACAACAGTGTTTTCAGCAATAAGGGACATGTGCATAAGATTGACACCAATAGTAACACTGAAACACACAGTAAAAAATAACTCAAGCCCTTTTTAATTTCTGATTAAATCAAATATAACTTCAATGTGATTTTATGCATTCTACATGCCACTAATACTTGCTAATATCACTTTACGGAAGACAATTTAGGCTTTTCTATTACAACCTTTATTAGGAAAATTATTTAGGTCAAATTTTAATATCTTGGTTTGTTTCAATTTATTTGTAAAATAAATTATTCATAGTAAATGACAGCATTCCTTAAACAACACAAATATTCAAAAGGTATTTACCTTTAAAAATTGATTTAATCAAAACTAAATGAAGATTCTTACAGGAAATGCTTAGACAAGTTCAAAATTGTAAAGGTGCTCTGAAAGAGATTGAAATGTAGGAAAATCCATTTAAAAATCCAAGGGTATATAATTGATTCATTAATTGGCATGATGCATAACAGAGATATCAAAACTAGAGCTTAGCAGGATGGTCCTAGAATCAAGGGCTTCTTCATAATGGGGTGTGAGGACCATGGATAGACATAGCTCCAGAAGGAATTTCTAACTCCTCTTCCTCAGTCTTCATACTGCTCACCTGAATAAACTTGCCTTCACTTTTTAAAAAGGATTTTCTCATCCTGATTGTCAGTATTTTTATATGTCAGAGTCTGTCCCCTTTAACTTTTGATTGTCTAGCTTGTTTTTATAATCTTTCAATTCTAACTTCAGGAAGAGGACACTCTTATTGGTTCCTGAACTTTATATTTACCATAATTTTTCTATGTTTTACCCTCCTTGGATTAACTTTCTCCCAAGAACAATACAGGTGCTGTTTCCAAACATACCCCACATTCCCGAGTCAGAGCTCCTGACTTTCAATTCGTGAAGTTGCAACCCAGGAGAACAATTCCAGCTATTGTGTTATAATACAGTTCTACTCAGAATTAAATTTACCCTGGTAGTAATGAAGAGTAAATATCACTAGTAAAGGCACTATTCAAGGCCATGTACCTAATTATAATCTATAATTTTTTATACCCTCTTTATAAGAGAGTTTATAATGTTAAGTAAGCCTCAGACAAATGATGTAGTCATAGTAAGAAAAATAATGAAATGTTTGTAAGGAGATGATGGGTACAATTATAACTTGGACAATAAGAATCAAAATCACTTACTGCCTCATATAGCTTATTTTATAAAATAAAATGATTTCATTATTCCATTGCTTCAATTTGCATATGACTTTACTTTTCCAGAAAACTCTTGTTAAGGTAGTAACAATTTACGTCTGAAAACTCTCTGAACTCCTAGCACCAAAAGCTTTGCTTTGTTGTTTCTACCAACCTTAAAGTGTTCTATCATGATTGGTACCTATTTCTAATTAACATTCTTCACTCCTGCCTCACATCAAAATACCCATATTCAAATCAAGCTACAAACTGTCATTGAAAACAAATCTTGACCATCCTGCAGGAGATACTTCCAAAGTTCTGCTGAACTGGTCTTCTTCCTTCTTCCTGATTAATAATAAATTCAAATCTATCTTATAAGCAAATTATTTAGGTGATATTTGGAAAGCCAGAATGCAATGGCTTACAATCCCTTTTATATATTCATATACTGCCCATTATTGCTTTCATTATAAAGTTTTCTAAATTATGACCACACTAAATGATTAAGATAAAATTTGCCAAAATTTCAACAGGTACATTTAACTTGGTCATACTGATGACTATCTTCATTAATTTTGTCATCATACTTTGGAAAATAGAAATTATATCTGATTTAACTCTTAATCATAATGTTTAAACTCTTAATCAGAAGAGTTTATAATTTTTTTGGTCATCTCATTGTTTGGAAGTTTAATTACTTTTTTTTTTTTATTTTTACATATACATGTGTTTATTAGGTTTCTATTTCTTAGCTTCACAAAAATAAAGAGGCTTAAAATTTAATAACAATAACAATGTTTAAGATAAGAACAAGAAACAAAAACCTCATAAAGAATGAACAAACATAAATATATTCAGAAAAGAAATCAGAGAATTGCTGCATCTAAATTTTTTTTTTTTAAATCATAGCTGTGTACATTGATATGATCATGGGGCATCATTCACTAGCTTCATAGACCATTTGGCACACTGGTTAACATAGCCTTCCTGGCATTCTCTCAGTTACTGTGCCAAGACACTTACATTAAGCAATAATAATAATGCAAAGAGAGTAACATTCAAGAATCTGGAAGCATTTAAATTGGGTGCATAAATATTTAGAATTGAAATGTCTTCTTGTTGTATTTTTCCCTTGACCAATATGAAGTGACCATCATTGTCTTTTTTGACTTTAGTTGCTTTAAATCTACATGTATCTGAAAATAAGATTGCAACCCCTCTTTTCTTCTGAATTCCATTTGCCTGAAAAATTGACTTCCAACCTTTAACTCTGAGTTTTAATTTGTCTTTTGACATGAGGTGTCAGACTTTGCTTAGTCTGAGCAATATGATATCCTATAACACCATAGTAACAGGCGACTTTCATACCCTTCTCTCAGAGCCCAACAGATCTTCTAAACAGAAATTAAACAAAGAGGTTAGAGATTTAAATGAAACCCTAGAACAACTGTGCTTGATAGACATATATAGAACACTCCATCCCAAAGACAAAGAATATACATTCTTCTCATCATCCCATGGAACATTCTCCAAAATTGATCATATCCCAGGACACAAAACAAACCTCAACAGAATCAAAGACTTGAAATTCTGCCTGGCATCTTCTCAGACCACAAGGCACTAAAAGTAGAACTCAACTCCAACAAAAATTCTCAACGTCACACAAAGGCATGGAACTTAAACAACCTTATGCTGAATGACAGTTGGGTACAGGAAGAAATAAAAAATAAAATCATTAACTTCCTTGAGTATAACAGCAATGAAGACACAAGTTACCAAAACCTATGGGATACAGCAAAAGTAGTCCTGAGAGGAAAATTTATCACTTTATAAGGCTACATTCAAAAAACAGAAAGAGAGCATATCAACAAAATCACAAGGTATCTGATGGAATTGGAAAAATAAGAACAATCTAAGCCTAAACCCAGCAGAAGAAAAGAAATATCCAAAATTAAATCAGAGATTAATGAAATTGAAAACAAAAGAATCATTCAGAAAATTAAATTAATGAAACAAGGAGTTGGTTTTTTGAAAAAATATATAAAATAGATAAACCTTTGGCCAGACTTACAAGAAATAAAAAAGTAAAATCTCTAGTAACCTCAATCAGAAACGACAAAGGGAAATAACAACTGACCCCACAGAGATACAAGAGATTATTTCTGAATACTACCAAAAACTTCATGCCCAGAAATTTGACAAAGTGAAGGAAATGGATCAATATTTGGAATCACACCCTCTCCCTAGACTTAGCCCAGATGAAACAGATCTCCTGAACAGACCAATTTCAAGCACTGAGATCAAAGAAACAATAAAAAATCTTCCAACAAAAAAAATGCCCTGGTAGGGATGGCTTCACACCAGAATTTTTTCAAACCTTCAAAGAAAAGCTTATTCCTATATTGCAGAAATTATTCCAAAAAATTGAGAAGGAAGGAATCTTTTCCAACATGTTCTATGAAGCAAACATCACTCTGATACGAAAACCAGGAAAAGACTCAACTAAAAAGAAGAATTTCAGACCAATTTCACAAATGAATATAGTTGCAAAAATTCTCAAGAAAATCTTAGCCAACAGATTACAGCTTATAATCAAAAAGTCATACATCATGATCATGTAGGTTCATCCCAGGGATGCAAGACTGGTTTAATATATGCAAGTCTATAAACATTATTCACCATATCAACAGAAGTAAAACTAAAAATTATATGATCCTCACAATAGATGCAGAAAAAACATTCAACAAAATCCAGCATCCTTTTCTAATTGGAACACTAAAGAGTATAGGCATAGGTGGCACATTTCTGAAACTGATCAAAGCTATTTATGATTAATCCACAGCTAATATTTGACTGAATGGAGTCAAACTGAAAGCTTTTCCTCTTAGAACTGGAACCAGACAAGGTTGTCCTCTGTCATTACTATTCAACATAGTGCTAGAAGTTCTAGCCAATACAATTAGACAAGACAAAAATAAAGGGCATCCAAATTGGGGTAGAAGAGGTAAAACTCTCCCTCTTTGCTGATGATATCATCTTATACTTAGAGAACCCTAAAGACTCAACTGCAAGACTCTTGGAAGTCATTAAAAAATACAGTAATGGTAAGGCGCCGGCCCCATATGCCGAGGGTGGCAGGTTCAAACCCAGCCCCGGCCAAACTGCAACAAAAAAATAGCTGGGTGTTGTGGCGGGCGCCTGTAGTCCCAGCTGCTCAGGAGGCTGAGGCAAGAGAATCACGTAAGCCCAAAAGTTAGAGGTTGCTGTGAGCCGTGTGACGCCACGGCACTCTACCCAAGGGCGGTACAGTGAGACTCTGTCTCTACAAAAAAAAAAAAAATAGTAATGTTTCAGGATATAAAATCAATGTCCACAAGTCGGTGCTTTTGTATATGCCAACAGCAGCCAAAATGAAATGTTAATTAAAGACACAACTTCTTTTACCCCAAAGAAAATGAAATACTCAGGAATATACCTAACAAAAGAGGTGAAGGAACTCTATAAAGAAAATTATGTAACCTTAAGAAAGGAAATAGCAGAGGACCTTAACAAATGGAAGAACATACCATGCTCATGGCTGGGAAGAATCAACATTGTTAAAAATGTCTATACTTCTCAGAGCAATTTACCAATTCAACACCATCCCTATTAAAATACCAACATCCTATTTTCAAGACTTGCAAAAAATGGTTCTGCATTTTGTATGGAACCAGAAAAAAACCCATATTGCTAAGGCAGTTCTTAGCAATAGAAACAAAGTTTGGGGTATCATTATACCAGGTGTTAGGCTGTATTACAAGGCCATAGTAGCCAAGACAGCATGATACTGGCACAAAAATAGAGACATAGACATTTGGAATCAAATAGAAAACCAGGAAATCAAATCAACAACTTACAGCTACCTAATCTTCGATAAACCAAATAAGAGCATCCACTGGGGGAAAGATTCCCTGTTCGATAAATGGTGGTGGGAGAATTGGATATCCACATGTAAAAGACTGAAACTGGACCCACACCTTTCTCCACTCACAAAAATTGATTCAAGATGGATAAAGGACTTAAATTTAAGGCATGAAACAATAAAAATCCTCAAAAAAAGAATAGGGAGAACACTGGAAGATATCAGCCTGGGGAAAGATTTTATGAAGAAGACTGCCATGGCAATAGCAACAACAGCAATAATAAACAAATGGGATTTAATTAAATTGAAAAGTTTTTGTACAGCCAAGGAGACAACAACCAAAGCAAATAGACAACCTACCTAATGGGAAAGGATATTTGCATATTTTGAATCAGACAAACACTTAATAACCAGGATCTATACAGAACTTCAATTAATTTACAAGAAAAAAACTAACAATCCCATATCAATGGGAAAGAGAGATGAATAGAATCTTCTCCAAAGATGACTGACGAATGGCCAGCAATTATATGAAAAAAATGCTCATCATCCCTAATTATTAGAGAAATGCAGATTAAAACCACCCTGAGGTATCACCTAACCCCAGTGAGAATGGCCTATATCACAAAATCTCAAAACTGCAGATGCTGGCGCTGTTGTGGAAAGAAAGGAATACCTTTACACTGCTGGTGGGACTGCAGACTAATACAACCTTTTCGGAAGAAAGTATGGAGAAACCTCAAAGAACTCAACCTAGACTTCCCTTTTGATCCTGCAATCCTATTACTGGGCATCTATCCAGAAGGAAAAAAAAAAAAGCTTTTGTTATAATAAAAAACCTTTTATATAACCTGTACTAGGCTGTTTATCGCAGCCCAATTTACAATCGCCAAAATATGGAAACAAAGTGTCCTTCAACCCAGAAATGGATCGGTAAGCTGTGGTATATGTATACGATGGAATATTATTCAGTCATAAAAAAATGGAGATTTTTCAGCATTTGTACTAACCTGGATGTAGGTGGAACACATAATTCTTATTGAAGCATCACAGGAGTGGAGAAGTATGAATCCTATGTACTCAATTTTGATTTGAAGACAATTAATGACAATTAACGACATGGTGGGGCATGGGGGAAGGGGAGAGCAGACAGAAAAGGAGGGAAGGACTGAGGGAGAGGAAAAGAAGAAGAAAAAAAAGAACAAGAAAAGAAAAGAAAATGGTGACTAATTTTCACATAAATTGGTTTTAATTTTGACCAAAGTATATTATTTAAACATTAATTTTTAACTCAACATGTTAGTATGTTGTTTAGGATATTGTATCCTCATTTATAAGTGACATATGCTTGTAATTTCTCCTTTATAATAATATATTTTATCAACTTTAATATCAGGTGTACCCAGATCAAGTAGAATGATTTTGATGTATTTCTTCCTTTTCTACTGTCTATAAGATTTAGCATGATCTGTTTTTTGAAATTAACTTTTACTTTTATTTATAAATATTGGTTGTCTATTTTTTGATACTTAAAGAAAAATAATAAAAAGTTAACTGATGACTTCATACTGAATGCAAGAGTCAACGCATTCTATAATAGACATACTCTTATTTGACGATGTGAATGTTACTTTCTTTGCATTATTATTATTATTGCTTAATATTTCGATGAAGCATTTGTCTGATTCCTTTTCTGAATGTATTTATGTATGTTCATTCTTTACAAGGTTTTTGTTTCTAATTCTTATCTTAAACATTGTTATTGTTATTAAATTTTAAGTCTTTTTAATTTCGTGAAGGCAAAAAAATGGAAATCTAATTAACACATATATATGTAAAAATAAAAATTCCAAAAAAAAAAGTAACATTCACATTGTCAAATAAGAGTATATCTATTATAGAATGCTTTGACTCTGAGATTCAGTATGGAGTCATCCGTTAACTTCTTCTTATGATTTTTTTAAGTCTCAAAAAATAGACAACTAGAATTTATAAATAAAATTAAAAGATAATTTAAAAAAAAACAGATCATGCCAAATTTTATAGACAATAGAAAAAGAAGAAATACTTCAAATTCATTCTACTTGATCTGGGTACACCTGATATTAAAATCGGAGAGAATATATTATTATAAAGGGGAATTACAAACATATTTAACTTATAAATGAGAATGCAATATCCCAAACAACATATTAACAAGTTGAATTAAAAATTAATGTTTAAGTAGTGTACTTTGATCAAAATTTAATTCAATTTATGTGAGAATTAGTCACTATTTTATTTTCTTGTCTTTTTTATTTTCTTCTTCTTTTCTTCTTCTTCCTTACCCTCACCCACTCCCTCTTTTTCTGTCTGGTCTCCCCAGAGACCTACTTGATCATGATGTATGACTCCTTAGATGGTAAGCTGTAATCTATTGGCTAAGATTTTGTTGAGAATTTTTGCATCTATATTCATTAGTGAGATTGGTCTGAAATTTTCCTTTTTAGTTGGGTCTTTTCCTGGTTTTGGTATCAGAGGGATGTTTGCTTCATAGAATGTGTTGGGGAAGATTCCTTCTTCCTCAATTTTTTGGAATATTTATGTAGTAAAGGAATAAGCTCTTCTTTGAAATTCTGTGTGAAGCCATCTGGACCAGGGCATTTTTTGTGGGAAGATTTTTTATTGTTTTTTTTTTTATCTCAGTGCTTGAAATTGGTCTGTTCAGGAGATCTGTTTCATCTGGGCTAAGTCTAGGGAGAGGGTGTGATTCCAAATATTGATCCATTTCCTTCACTTTGTCAAATTTCTGGGCATGAAGTTTTTGGTAGTATTCAGAAATAATCTCTTGTATCTCTGTGGCATCAGTTGTTATTTCCCTTGTCATTTCTGATTGAGATTGTTAGATATTTTACTTTTCTATTTCTAGTAAGTCTGGCCAAAGGTTTATCTATTTTATTTATTTATTTTTTTTTTTCAAAAAACCAACTCCTTGTTTCATTCATTTTCTGAATGATTCTTTTGTTTTCAATTTCATTAATCTCTGATTTAATTTTGGATATTTCTTTTCTTCTGCTGGGTTTAGGCTTAAATTGTTCTTGTTTTTCCAATTCCATCAAATACCTTGTGAGTTTGTTGATATGCTCTCTTTCTGCTTTTTGAATGTAGCCTTCTAAAGTGATAAATTTTCCTCTCAGGACTACTTTTGCTGTATACCATAGGTTTTGGTAACTTGTGTCTTCATTGTTGTTATACTCAAGGAAGTTAATGATTTTATTTTTTATTTCTTCCTGTACCCAACTGTCATTCAGCATAAGGTTGTTTAAGTTCCATGCCTTTGTGTGACGTTGAGAATTTTTGTTGGAGTTGAGTTCTACTTTTAGTGCCTTGTGGTCTGAGAAGATGCCAGGCAGAATTTCAAGTCTTTGATTCTGTTGAGGTTTGTTTTGTGTCCTAGGATATGATCAATTTTGGAGAATGTTCCATGTGATGATGAGAAGAATGTATATTCTTTGTCTTTGGGATGGAGTGTTCTATATACGTCTATCAAAGACAGTTGTTTTAGGGTTTCATTTAAATCTCTAATATCTTTAATTTCTGTTTAGAGGATCAGTCCAGCTCTGAGAGAGGGGTGTTGAAGTCTCCTGTTATTATGGTGTTATAGGGTATCATATTGCTCAAACTAGGCAAGGTCTGTTTCAAGAATCTGGGAGTATTTAAATTGGGAGCATAAATATTTAGAATTGAAATGTCTTCTTATATTTTTCCCTTTACCAATATGAAGTGACCATCATTGTCCTTTTTTACTTTAGTTGGTTTAAATCCACATGTATCTGAAAATAAGATTGCAACCTCTCTTTTCTTCTGAATTCCATTTGCCTGAAAAATTGACTTCCAACCCTTAATCCTGAGATTTAATTTGTCCTTTGACGTGAGGTGTGTTTCCTGCATACAGCAAATAGATGGCTTGTGATTTTAAATCCAATCAGCCAATCTATGCCTCTTCAGTGGGGAATTCAAGCCATTGACATTTATTGAGATAATTGATAAGTGTGGTAGCATTCTATCCATCTTACTTTGTGAAAGTCCATTGCTTAGTTTTGTCTTTTGCATCATTGTGGAAACGAGGTTTTGTTCTTTAATTTCCGGGTGTTTACTTTGCTGAAGGTTTATTGTAATGGTCAGTGTGTAGAACAGGATGAAATATTTCCTGTAAGGCTGGTCTTGTTGTGGCAAATTCCCTCAATGTTTGCATAGCCATAAAGGATTTGATTTCTCCATCAATGTTAAAGCTTAGCTTAGCGGGATATAGAAATCTGGGCTGGAAATTGTTCTGTTTAAGAAGATTAAAGACAGATGACCATTGTCTTCTGGCTTGAAAAGTTTCATTAGAGAAGTCCACGGTCACCCTGATAGATTTGCCCCTGTAGGTCAGTTGGCGCTTACTCCTGGCAGCTTGCAAAATCTTTACTTTTGTCTTGACTTTAGATAGATTCATCACAATGTGCCATGGAGAAGCTCTATTTGAATTGAGGCAACCAGGGGACTGATATACCTCTGAAAGGAGTATGTCAGAATCTTTGGTGATATTTTGGAAATTTTCATTTATAATATTCTCAAGAATGACTTCCATTCCTCTGGGGCATTATTCTTCCCCTTCTGGGATACCTATAACTCATATGTTTGAACGCTTCATAGAGTCCCATAATTCTGTCAGTGAATATTTTGCATTCTCTCTCTTCTTTTCTGCCTCTTTAACTATCTGAGTTATCTCCAGAGCTTTATCCTCTATCTCTGAGATTCTTTCTTCTGCATGATCTAATCTGTTGTTGATACTTTCTATTGCATCCTTAAGTTCCCTAATTGACTGCTTCAGTTCCTTCATCTCTGCTATATCCTTTCTATATTCTTCATATCATTGATCTCTTATTTGATTCTGTTTTTAGATTTCCTTTTGGTTATTTTCCACTTTCTCAGCAATTTCCTTCATTGTTTTCATCATCTGTATTTTAAATTTCCTTTCTGTCATTTCTAACATTTCTTTATAGGAGGAATCCTCTGCAGTAGCTACCTCATGATCCCTAGAAGGGGTTACTCTGGACTGGTATTTCATATTACCAGGATTTTTCTGCTGATTCCTCTTCATTAGCGCTTTCTTGTATCTGTTTCCTTACCCTAATTACCCTTTCACTTCTTCTTGCTCTTTAAGTTACTGTGCTGCCGGCCTAAAGTTTTAATAAGTTCTTTTGGTATAGGACCAGAAAAATGAGAAAATTGAAGAGCAAGAAGGGAAAAAAGATTTTAAAAAGAGAAAGAAGAGAGGGTGAGTAAAAGGAAATATTGACAAAAAGAAGAAAGGCACCGAAAGAAAGAAACAGGAGTAATATAGGTGTATGATAGGGTACTATGACCCAACCTTGAAGACCCCCAACCTCTGGGGGTGCTGGGTTGGATGATTCCCTTGAGGTCAACAGCTTTTTGCCAGCTGGATCAGACACAGTACCCCACCTCCACCAAGTAGAGAAGAAAGCCAAAAATACTATAAATCAAACCGAAACAAACAAGCAAAAACCGTTATGGGATAACATTGGGGGAAAAACAACAACAATAACAACAAAAAAAATAATAACAGGGGCAGAAACACTGGCAAAAAATGAAATTCTAATTGTTAAAGAAGGCAAAAATGGAAAATTGTATTTAAACTAGAATAGTGAAAAAAGGGTGGGGGGGATTAAAAAATGCCAAGGAAAAAATGTTGAAAAAAAAAAAAAAAAACCAAAGAAACAAACAGTATATATATCTTGCTGAATATTGTCTGGGCAACAGGTGATATTCTGAGGTAGAAGATGTTAATCACAATGTTGATACAGCTGTATGTGATGGAGACTGGAGGCTTCTGCTGATCTCTCAGACCCCACAGGCTTGGGAGCCCAAAAGTCTCCTCAGCCCATTTAAAAGACACTCCAAACTATGAACCTTGACCAAGCAGAAGCTTTCCATGGAAAGCACTTATCCCCAAGATCTCTCCTGGTGTGGCTGTGTGCTTATCCAGTACTCCAAGTCTAGTCTCCCACTATGCCCCTGAGGGCCAAGGCTGTTGATTTGCCACACTTGTATCTCCTCATTTCCCCCAGCATCTCAGTCCCCACTTTAGGGCAGCTCAGTCACTAGGTTGCTCACCCAAGTTCTCCTGGCTGATCTCTAAGCTGCAACACACAGGGGAAGTCCACAGCTGAATGACATTAGCTCCTTTCCTGCTTAGTGGCTCAGACTGGGGCCCCAGACAATGCCCAAAGTCATCTGCACACATGGGCCCAAGATCTCCCAAGGCAGTTCAATCGAGTGCCCAAGTCCAAGAAAACCAAAGCAGCCCACAGGTAAGGCTTTTCCTGCTTGCAGTCTCGCTGTTGCTATGGGTACAGCTGCAGGCAGCCTCCGACTCAACAATCACTCCTACCACTTGCCAGATATGCCACCGCTTCTGTCCTCCTCATGGGGTCCAGAAGTCTCTCACTGGCTTCCTGTGTCACCAAAGGGAAGCCTTGGGCAAAACCCTCCAGCCAGAGATGCCTGGAGTCTTCTCTCACCACTCTCACTGTGCCCGGCTTCATAGAAGCTATTGCTAGGCCATCACCTTTTTAGTTTATAATTTTTTAACTTCTAAAAATGTGGACTTTGAAAAGTAATTTGCATTGTTATGGTGAAAAAGTAAAACAAAAATTAATTTTGAAACTGATTAAACATGATTACATGTAGGATACTCTTTCTTCAAATTTCAATAGTAAGAGTATTAAAACACCAAGGTTTAACTGAAGAGATATGGAAAACATAAGTTCAAATAAAGAATGCCTTGGCCTCCATTTTCAATTTATTGAATCCAGTTCATGGATATCTGTGACAACTCTCCTTATTTCCCTCTCACATGCAATGTTGGAATAAGAAGCAGGAGGGGCAGTGACTTCAGTTAGCACAAAAAGAAGAAGAGATAGTAGTAATACACTAAAAACAGTGATTACTGGCATTTAAAAATATTTACCCTTCTTCATTGCTGAAGACACAAAGCAGACAGCCTCCAGGCTTTTTCATTCCTGCAGCTACAATATCCTGCTTCTTTCTTTCTCCTGTCTGTTGGTTCTGATACTCAGTCAAACTGATTACTTTTATGAAACAAAGTGTGTGATAAAAATGTGGGGAGATAAAAAAGTGGATGAATGAGAAGAGAGAGCCTACAGAGTAGGCACGCTGCCTTCCTCTGTGATGGCTTGCAATAGTAATAAGTTTGGTAATAGCTCATATGTGTGGAATTTGCTTTCAAGATTAGGTGTAATATTACCAGAGAGGTGGGAAGAAAATAAAGATAAGGGATAAGGATTAACTTTTTGTGGCAAAATGAGGGATATGAAGGTCCTCAGGTCAGGGCGAGAAATATATCCTGACTCTTTTATCAGGAGCTGTTTTTGACATAACCACTTACTTTTGACCTTTCCTGAAAAGACAAATTGCCGCACCCCCGGCATCTAGCCGTGGTGAGGTGGCGCTGTCCGCGTTGTAAAACGCATGGGTAGGTGGTCTGTGCTCCCCGGAGCGATACCCCCAGCCCCCCTGGTTTGCGACAGCAGCGCATAAGTTGCCTAGCATGCCTTTTGATGAACGTAATGACTCACGAGGTGCGGCATAAAAGCCTAAGAAACCTTTACCCTGAAACCTGTTTGTTGAGTTGTCTGCCTGATTGTTACCTGATTGTTTTAAGAAACCAAGAATAAACATAATGACTTACTGATCCATAATCACACATAGCCGATGGAGACTCAATGTCTCCAGGGGAACGATGCAGGAGCACGCTCCCACCATAAATGTCAGTGAATTGAGACAATGCAGTGAGACAATGCAGGAACAGCAAACAAGATGCTCCATCTAGATATGTACTTACACCACCCACAGCCACCCACGACTTAAAACTTTCCACATACCTTTACATTTCATATATTTCCTAGTACTATAATCACTTACATAATTTACACATATATGAAATCTTTTAATCACATTAGAAGTAAATAATTTGTGAATTATTACTAATACTAGTAGTTATAAAGAAAGAATTTTCACGTTTTAAAACTCTAACCTTTAAAGCATTTACTTAGATAAGGGGAAGTGAAAGACACAACTGATAACCAGCAACCTTTGTTCCCCCTCGCGGACAGAACCCCTTGCAGACAGGATATTGTTTAAGTGAGATGGTCAAATACTCACATCTACAAGGTTAGATATTAACTTGTAAAGCTCAGCAAGTTGTAAAAATACCTTTTGTAATTTGTAATGCTTTGTCAAAAATGTATAAAAACCAATCTTAAAATTCAGTAAAGTACAGCTGCTTTCTTCATCACTCGTGGTGTGTGGCAGTTTGTCATTCCATCCTGCGTCAACCTTTCAATCAACCTGTGCCGTTCGCCCTGAGCACCCTCAAACTGAGGCCCATCGACTGGCGGTCCGCGACAACAAATATAGACTTTGTTAACAAAACTATAGCTATCAAAGTTAGGAAATAAACAAAACAAAAAATAAAATAGGTTTACGTAGGTTTAAATAGGTTTTATGTAGCCAGTGAAAAAGGGAAATTATAGACGAAATGACTTTTCTAGATAATTTTGAAAAGAAATGGGAAGTATTCACCTTCACAAAGTACTCTAATATTATGGTAAAAATAGTCACTGTGAAATACCAATCAAAAGTGACATAATTAGAAACCTTATCTTCTGCTAATATGTCAATTTTAATAAAGCTACAGCCTAAATCCTTTTACCTATCTGTTATAATAGTGTGTTGTATGTCATAAATTCTAAGAGATCGAGATCTTTGATTTTAGGTCCTTTTGACTTTTCCAAGTCAGTTCAATGCATGTTGGAATTTTGAAAACCTGTAACAGTTGTACAAGTGAACATATTCATTCCCAGTTAAGGACATTCAATTCAAAATCTGTACTGATAGAAACTTGCGTCCCACAAATACTATCTTTACCTCCATATGTGCTTCACTTTGAGTTAGACGTAGTTAGACATTTGAAATTCCAAGTTTACCTCGTGTTATTGCCAAAATTAAGAGACATTATTAGTATGATTGCCAGTCCAACATAAGGAAAAGAAGTTTTTTAGAACGAGTTGATTTTTTGTTGGAGTGATCTATAAGTCATATTCCAAATGCTTTAAAATTTTATCTCCCATACACCAAGTATCATACATGGTATTGTCACATTGCTACTTACTCTATCAAGGTAAAAAACAAAACAAAACAGAACAAAAAACATGGTTCTTAGGTAACAAAAGAGACACTTGTTGGAAATCTCATTAAAAGATCAAATTTATAAAATGGTTGTTCCCTAAGCATGCTTTCCTCATAGCCTTTACTTATCTCTCAGAATTGTGTCTAATATCAACCATTTCCTTCTTGAGGATTGGGTAATAAATGATTTCACCACACTCCCCTCTTTGCTTTTCAACATTTGGAAGAGAAAATATTAAGTCAGTTTGGAAGTGATTTAGGTGGTAGACTCTCTGTTTATCAAGAATGTGTTGGAATCCCCAGCATCTCAGACTGTGGATGTGAGTTTCAACTTATGATTAGAGAACCACTTATTTCTTGATTCTACTATAGAAAAATAGTAGACTACAGAGAGCTGTACAACGGGGATGAAAAAAGCAAAACTTCATAATTCTTGTCTCCAGAGGCCCAAATAATGAGATTTTATATTCACTAATAAGTAAAGTTTTTTCTGTTGAAACAAGGTCATTTCCATTAAAAAATAACAATTCTTTCTTGTTTAAGTGACAAGTATGGAATTGTTCTTTGCTTTTAGGAAATCTGTGAAAGGGAAAAACTGTCCCTATGTCCCGAAGCAAAGGTAATAAGTTGAAAAAAAAAATAAAAAACCTCTCTAGGGGTCACACATAAATGTTTTCATTTACATAAATCAATATAAATCAATATCATTCTATCAATGTTTCATTTGGAAGGAGACAGCCAGAGGAGAACACCCACTAAATGTCAAAGGAGTCATTTAGAATAACATTTTTATCCCAGGTTTTCTGCCAAACCTCAACACTATACAAACAAAGAACAAATCCAGAGACACTGATTTGTCAAACAACTAGTCAAAGAAAAAGCTGGCACCTTGAAAAGGGGCTGAAGGTATTAGTCCACCATTGTCACACATAACCCCAGAATTGCTTTTCAACACCCTCCTCCTCAGGGTAGATAAATGGTGCCCACAGGAACCTGGCTTGGTGAGTAGTTAGGTAGGTGTCAGCCTTACAAAGTTCCTTTACACCATTCACGAACTGCACATCTGTATGCGACAGCCTCGGGCTCAACCAGCAGCCCTTTGCCTATGAGATTATTCTCTATGTTGTATCACAGGATTGTGCAAGATTAATGCTTATTAATTAGGTACAGAGTACATGGTGTATATTTCTATAGACAAGCTTTAAACATCATGGTAACTTGTTTCTTAACTCGTAACCTTTATAAATACTTTTATAAATATAAATCTAAATGAAAATTATCACAGCACTTAGCTTTTATAAAGAAGTATTTGAATATATGCTAATGTTTTCATATTTATACAATTAATAAGAGCCCACAATATTATTATTAGTGATGAAGGCAAAATAAAAGGGGCTACAAAGATAAAAACATAATATAATGGTAAATGATGTCAACCAGGTATGCTTACTTAGCAAGTTATATTGGGCCAGGCACAGTGGCTCATGCTTGTAATTCTAGTTTTCTGGGAGGCAGAGGTGGGAGGATTCCTTGAAACCAGGAATTCAATACCGGCCTGAGTAAGAGTGAGAGCCCACCTCTACAAAAACTAGAAAAAATTAGCCAGTTGTGGGGAAATGGACCTGTAGTCAGCTCGGGAGGCTGAGACAGGAGAATTGCTTAAGCTCAAGAGTTTGAGATAGCAGTGAGCTCTGATGATGCCTGCACTCTATATCCATGTGACAGAGCAAGACCTTTGTATCAAAAAATTTATGTTGCTGTGAACGTTCTTATAATAAAAATTGGCATTATTTTTTGTTTAGATATCCAGATAAGTAATCCACGCACAAAGTTAAACCTGTTGAAGATAATCAGCTGTTGTATGCCACCATTACAAATGATATTTTGTATAAAAAAGACAATTCTAGACATATATAATATGGTGGCTTTAGAACATAATATAAATAATCTTGAATGATTTAGACTGCAAAATCCTTTTTTATATGTGTCCTCAATAAAGCTGATATCAAGGGGACCTTTGTCATTTGTGGGCAATATTATACTTTGAAAAGGTTTGATAGCCCTGTGACTTTCCTAGTTACATCTGCCTTCTTCCCACTTTGTAACAGTCAGAACATGACTACGCCATTTATATAAACCTTCCAGAAATTTACATATTGAAGAAATAATTCAGAAAACAAAGGGATAGTATATTAATGATGCAATATGGTGAACACGGCAAAAGTCTAGCCAGACTGTAGTTGAGAGTTCAGCAATATTGACTCCCCAAAAAGGCATCCTAAACGCAGTATACCATGGCTGTTTGTGCAAACCATTAATAGATCTCAGGCCATGACAGTTTTCAGAACCTAATTCTGTTTTTTTTTTTTTGCAGTTTTTGGCCAGGGCTGGGTTTGAACCCACCACCTCCAGCATATGGGGCCAGCGCCCTACTCCATTGGGCCACAGGCACCACCCCAGAACCTAATTCTTTTGCATCAATTACTTCAGCTACCTTATATGGCTTCAATAAATTTACCTTTTGCTTAATTTACATAGAATTGTTTTTTATTGTTCTTGATGAAGAACTTTGAGTAAAACAGGCACACTGAAAGAACTATGAGTGTATCAAAAACAAACTTTTATTCCTTGGGGAATTTTTTTTTATTCATAACACTGCTGTAATAACTGTTTAGCTTTATAACAATCTCTTAAATATTCACAATAGAATTTTAGCTTAATAAAATATACAAATTGTCAATATTTGATGAAATACTAAAATATTTTTCCAAGGGATGTCTCTCCCTCTCGAATCATAGGAGCCTAACTGCATTTATATTCTGTAATCACTGATGGACAATTATACTAAGGTATGTCATCCTTAAAGTATACTATTTTTCAATTTATTACTATGTATATTTTAATTCAAAACATTACTGTTGACTTTTTGTGACTGTAATGTAACTTATATAAGCCTGATGGGGACAAATAATCTATTTTCAATCAAATATTATTATTTACCATTCATTTATAACATTTGGCTGAAATAAAATGATAATGCATGTTTGTATAAATTAATTGTGAACTCAAGTCAATATAACAATAATTATGAAGAGTGTTTTATCATGAGGGATGTTCCAATTTCTACACTGTTTTAAGACACTTATTATATCACGGTTCCTTATTGTCTATATGAACAAAGTTAACTCTGAAAATTTTCCAGAAGACAGTAGAACATGAAGCCAAACCTTGCAAAGCAGGTATATTGCTTGGCAACCTAACTCCTATATTAAAATATCTGTGGGTCATTAGAAGGGGAGGAATGCACAGACTTGCCTCAAAAGTGTTGCAGTGTTAGAATTGCCTCACCCTAGAACAAAGGCATGTCTATAAAACATGGTCCCAATTACTTTTTAATGATTTTATAGTGGTTAATTAGGAGAGCAAGACATTTAAGTGTAATCACATAGCTATATATTAAAGAGAGGTGATATGATGAAACCCATATTAGGGAGGAATAATTTATAAATATTCCCAAATCTTCTGTAATAACTACTGAAGTTCTATGAAACATGTTACCCTTTTTAAAAAATATATTTAAGTATTATTTAATAAAGCAAAGACAGCACTGCTCTAAAAATAGCAACAATTACGATCACATATGCATAGATGCACAGAGGCGTAGAAAAATAGAATGTACTACCTGCCTATTGTAAGCCGGCTCTGTGCTAAGTACTCTACAAGCACAAGTTCATTTAATCTTCAGAATAATCACAAGTGAATTGGAATTATTACCTTTCTTGTCTGACAAAAAAAGGAAACTGAGAATTAGAATAATATTAAATAAGTAACTTGCCCTGGCAGGATTACACAATTGTGAAAGTAGCAGGTGTTCAGCCACTTTTATATTTACCTGTCTGCTTCCTTCACTTCTCCAGCTCTAAATTGCAGAAGATCCCACTGTCACCACTCCCCTAGTTACTATGAGTGTGTTGTTGTTCTTATTATTAATAGATACCATCAATGGTTCATCATCCATATTTTGATTTAGAGCAACTAATCTTCTGCATAGATGTGAATTGAATTATGTTCTAACTTACTTAGAACTGATTCCCATTTCCTGAATATTTATTGAAGAGTCTTTGCTTCTTGTCTTTTCCTTTCCTAGGACAAAGGGAAGGTTTTAGTCCCAAATTCTGTCGGGAATACAATCCCATATGATGGCTGTTAATGGCAAGTATATACTGCATCATGAAGACTTGCACCCTAAACCCACAGGGCATCATGACCCTGGTATACTGGCTGTCCTTTGAAAGTGCCATTGCAGCTTTCTGTAAGGCTGGCAGACTCTGGGTGATGATGATGTGGTGTATTATGAGATTATTGTATCTCATGTTTATGTGCTCTTAGCCATATAATGTTTTTTTTTGTTTTGAAGTGACTTTGTACATGATCTAATTATATAATTAAGACATTCAGAGAACTTGCAGATGGTGGGCCAAGTGAGGCAGTAGGCAGAGAAGGAAAGCCCACATTGGAACCAGCCTATGGCTTATTGGTCATTGCAGGGTTTGTACCACGTTGTCAGTTCAGCCTCTTTCTTTGCTACTGACAGTGTAATTAAACATCTATCATTGGCAATAGCTAAACCATACTTGGTGAGAGGGATCTCATGTAATTAGGCCCATGTACAGGCTCCATGTCTATCACCATGACGTGGATCATTTTTCAAGCATCACATGGCCAAGATCAGAGACTGGCTGATGTACACTGGACACGTTATCCTTGTGAGCAGCTGGGCATTGGCTGCAGACACAGATATTGACACTCCTCCTGCTCTCTCCTAGTAGTTAAATTATATACTTTTTCTGAGACCATTATTTGGTTTTCCAATCATGATCATTCCAGGTCCCTGTCCAAACACCTAAGTCACTTGCTGCTGCCCCCAAATCTGGGCATCCTTATTTCCAAGCACTTCTCCCTTTTTTGCAACAAGCATACTGCTCAAAGATCAGCCGATATAAAACATTTCCTCCCACTATCTTTGAGGCGTAATTCTTAGTGGAGGTGTAGTATAGCAGAAATCTATTTTCCTTTTCCTATGGAAAAGAGCAATCCAGGGACCATGCGCAGCTTGTTTCTCTCCTATATCACATGGTCCTAAGGAATTTCCAATAATACCCTATCATACCTGTGGGATAAACTAGGGACCATGCACTGGTCCATCTGGATGTGTGTGACATTTGATCTAGGCCATATGTTAGTGTAACTTCTTATAAACCCTGGATTTATTGGTGTCCTAACTTAATGGACCACTGCAGATGGTGCATTAATTCCATGCCACTAAATCAGTGGAGCTGACAATACTACTAAATGAACAGCTCTGATAACATAACAACTTTGTATCCCATGTTCCCCCAATCTCTATTATTAAATGTAATGAATCAAAAGTTAATTTGTTAATGGTGAATAATTCCGTACTGAAGACAGCATCTTCTTGCTCCAGTACCCCAGATATTTGCACTGCTATTCTCCTGTTGTGTTTTGTTAGAGATTTCACGTAGATTTCAACTTCACCTACATTGAATTTGTCAGGTTCTCTGACCCAAGTACTGCTTTAACTTGCTAAACTTGCTGCAGATTTCTTTCTTCTTCTGGGTCCCAGTCAAAAACTGTTTTCTTTCTAAATCACCCCATAAACTGGTCAAAGCATTTCTTAAATATGGTATTATTAAGTATGGTACATGCTATACCCATGTGCACATGGTACATATGTGTAGAAGATAGAAGTAGGAAACAAAACCAAACTACTTTTTTGTTTTAAGTAATAGGAGGTGTGTGATGCCACAACTTGTATAATTTGGAGGGTATGGTATAAATTGTTTAGCAAATATTTCTTTTCTCCATTCAACTTGCACTGAAGCAGTTTATTTGTCTACCCCTGTGATGTTGGGCTCATCTATGTGACTTCCTTTGGTCAATGGAATGTAGGTGGAGTTGACACTATGACATTTCCAAGTCTCAGCCTTAAACGGCTGAGCTTATTTCAGCTCACATCTTTGTAAACTTCCAAACTCTGCCAAGAAAAGAAAATGCCCAAATAGCAGCTGTTCTTTCAGCTTTAGACATATAATAAGACAAATATAGTCAAATAAGGCCAGTAGGCAAATCCAGCTAACCAGTAGCATGAAACAGAACTTTCCCAGCTGACATACATAGAATTTTTTTTTTTTAAGAGACAGAGTCTTACTTTGTCTCCCTCAGTAGAGAACCGTGACATCGCAGCTCACAGCAACCTCCAGCTCTTGGGCTTAGGCGATTCTCCTGCCTCAGCCTTCCGAGTAGCTGGGACTACAGGCACCCACCACAATGCTCAGCTATTTTTTGTTACAGTTTGGCTGGGGCCGGGTTTGAACCCACCACCCTCGGCATATGGGGCTCGTGCCCTACTCACTGAGCCACAGGCACTGCCCCATACATAGAATGGTTTGGTATATCCTGGACAATCAACCTATAAAACTTTACTGATATGGAAAGCCCTGAACTCTGTTTGGAGTTTGTGTCTCCACTCAAGAATGCCTGTGACACATGGAAGTATTTGCCTTGTCTGCTGTACAGGTAAGATTAAAGCGTCATCATCAGTATGGTGGACCTGAATGCTGTCCTCTGGAGTGTCAGTACAGTAAACATCTCTTCTGTTTATTTCTTTATTATTCTGACAAATAAGGAGTTAGCATGGTGTCCCGGGTATGCTTTGAGTGTACTTTGCTCTCTTTCCAAATATATGTAGACTGCTTTGAATCAGAACACATTCTCCAAATCAGCGGGGCAGAAAAGTACCAGAGGCTGTTTGCCTGCTGGAGTAGAGATGGCACTTCCACACTGATCATGACCAGGTTACCTTTGGTTCAGTTTGTGAAAGTCCAGCAGCAGCAGACACACTCTTTCTGAGTTTTACAGGGTTCATAACCATGAATTAAAATTTTTATGCGGATGGCATTCTTCAAATAATCAAGGGAAGAATCTGAATCCTTTATATTTTAAAGGGTATCATTTTATTTTTCTAGTTTTACTTTGGTTGAAGCGTTGTTTCTTATTTACTAACCTGTCTGGTGGTAATAGGTTCAGATGCGTGGAATTCCTTCCATAATGACTTTGATTCCACAGGTATGCTTTCCGCCCAGAATCATCGTAATATTTTACTTATGGACCAGGAAAAGGCAGTCTAGACCTATGGGCTTATTAGATCCACTATGAGATGAACAAAGGTCATGTCGCCACTTAACACTTTGCTTTTGTACAACCTCACCTTTAACTGGGGGCTATGATGGCATTTTGCATTCGCTGGTGTCAATGTCATCTAATATCTAATATCTATCCAAAGGCTCTCAAAAGATACTATATTTGTATGCCCTTTTCATCCTTGTATAGTTTTTGTAAATATATTTGGCCCATTTGGCAAGACATTGGGTGAATAGATACTGAATATGTTTGTATGGCATTTCAGAGTTCTACATCAATGAACCTGACTTCGCTTTCCATCAGTGGGTTTTATGTCTGTGAATTGAATCAAGAATGGAAACTAGGATGACTGTAATTTTCTATTGTCATATCTGATGTCATCTTTCTGCTTGCACGCTCTTGATTATTTTGTATTGCTCAAGTTAGGCCATATACTTCTTGGCTGCTCATCTGTTCTGTCTTAGGAACACCATGGTGCAGTAGCTACAGTTGAGACCTTTCTGACCTTATGGTCTATTATACATTCTAATCACCTCACCACTGAATTGAATGCTGCCACTCTCCCACTGCCATTCTGGAAGCCTATAATCCATAATGACAATGGATAAAACAGTTTCATAACAGCTTTCCTATCATCAGTCTTGCTCTGCAGAAGAAATACACCACTGAGCTACTCAATGATGGAGTTTTTCCCTCTTCTCTTAGCACATTTTTTATCATTTTAGTCAGGGGAGTATCCTCTTGGCCCATTCAGGAAACTGAGCCAATTGGAGTTTTCTTGTGTTATATAACAAAATAATTCTAATAAACCTAACATTTTGAATCTTTTGAGCCCTTCCTCAATATGCTTTCAAAACAGTCCTAATAAGTCCACCTCTTTTTCGATAAATCTTCCTATTTTCAATTTAAGTTTTGACTCTTTTCATTAGAAATACTTACAAATGGCTTATAAATAGACATGCTCCTTTGTCAGGGTTATGGCATTTAAAAAAAAATCTCTTTATTATCCAGCTATCTATTCTTTGTTTCCTGGTCCAGAATTCATAATCATTGTCCCAAACATGTTATGTTAGTTATTGTTATTGTATGTTAACCAGATACAGGAACTCTTTCACTGAATAATCTTTTTTTTCATCAGAAATATAGTTTCTCCTTCTTTAAGCTTTATAGACATTTAACCTGGAAATTGTACTGGAAGCAAATAGGTGCAGTCAAAATATGAGGAGCACAGCACCATCATGGAAATCATCCCCCTCTGTCAGACTTTGCTGATCTTCAATCAGTGAACACCAGATTTTCTTCAACAAGTACAGATTTCTTTAACAAGTACACCTTAGAAGGCATTATGCTTCCATTCACACCTTTCCTCTAAATCCCAACTAGTATTAGTCTCGGAGGAATTAGATGCACATGAAACAAACATAGGCCCAACTGACAGCGCTAAGCTAGTTAAGCCTGCATAATACTAGTTGTGACCAACTCAGACTCATGGGTATAAAATTATTGTTATTGAAACCCTCTGCGTTTTGGAATAGATAGTTATGCAAGAATATTTTTGCAATAGCTTTTTGCTGCAGAAGAGTATCCAGTTTATATAAACTGAGCCATTAAATTGGTATATATAATTTTATATTTATTCTCAAGAGTCTGGTGATCTTATATGAATATTGCCAAAATGTGTCTGTAAATATTAAACAGCATACGTAGTCACTGTTCGCAAGTACTACCTGCACAAAATTTAATTTTAGCTCAACTAGAGTGTATTTTAAAGGAATCAAAGTTTAGTAACCATTTTTCCTAGCTTTCTTTAGATTCTGACCAAAGAACTAAACAACTAAAAAACAATAGACAGAAATTAACAGAATTTTGTTTTTCCACAGACTATTTTTTTTTTTTAAGATAGAGTATCACTATGTTGCCCTCAGTAGAGTGCTTTGACGTCACAGCTCACAGCTACCTCAAAGTTTGATTTAAGCTATTCTCTTGTCTCAGCCTCCCCTCCCAGTAGCTGGGACTATAGGTCCCCACCACAGTGTCAGGCTTTTTTTTTTTTTTTTTCATTGTTGTTATTGTTGTCCTTGTTGTTTTAGCAGGCCCTGGCTGGGTTTAAACCCACTAGCCCCAGTGCATGTGGCCAGTGCCCTACCCACTGAACTGGTGCCAAGCCACACAGACTTAAAAGTAAGCACAGACTTTTTTTCTTTTTCTTTTTCTTTCTTTCTTTTTTTTTTTGAGACAGAGTCTCACTATGTTGCTTTCGGTAGAGTGCTATGACATCGCAGCTCACAGCAACCTCAAACTCTTGGGCTTATGTGATTCTCTTGCCTCAGCCTCCCAAGTAGCTGGGAGTACAGGTACCCCCCACAACGCCTGGCTATTTTTGTTGTTGTTGTTGTTGTTGTTGTTGTCATTGTTTAGCCAGGCCTGGGCCGGTTTGAACCTGCCAGTCTCAGTGTATGTGGCTGGCATTGTAACCACTGAGCTACAGGTGCTGAGCCCAAACCTATTTTTAAATGTTTGATCAACAACTATCTAGTTTGTTCATTTCAGCAAACTGTATAACTCACTAAGATATACAAATTCTAAAGAGCTGGTGTGATAAGATAATATATATGAATCTGCATATTGCAGAATTGGAAAGACAATAGGAATTCAATCAATGTTATTGGTCTGCGTTTTCTTTTTCCCTTCTTCTGATCTCTCATCACTATGTTTAAAGAGAAAGAATACTGGAATTAGAAGCTAGCATTATGACTATCTATAAACTTTGATTCTATGAGAAGAGAGAGAATACACCTAATCATCTGATACCTATAGCATAATTTTTGTTAGACTTGTCTAAATATATTTTAGTCATGATTATGCTGGCTTGTTTTATATGTATGAGTAACTTGGGAAATCAGGATTCTTAAGACACTTACCAGGAAATCATCTCTGCATTTGAATGCCAACATGACAGTCATTCTAGAAATGCACATATGGGTGTTTATTTTGAAGTTTTGCATTTTTCTGGTACTTTGCACTGTGAAATATTAATTCATTTTCAGTGTTTCAAAAGGCATTTTGTATAAACAATGAATATAAAGTTGAAATGGAAACTCTAGCCAGGAGTCTAGCTATGCATTTAAAAAGTGGTTATCCATTACTTTCAAAATTTATGGAAATAGAATAAGCCAAACATGGTGGCACATGCCTATAGTCCCAGCTAGTCAGGAGGCTCGGGCATGAGAGGATTGTTTGAGTCCAGGAATTTGAAGTTGCAGTGAGACATAATTATGCCACAGTCACTGCACCCCAGCCTGGGTGACAGAGAAAGACCCTGTATCTAAAAGTAAAAAAGAAGAAGAAGAAAATAAAATTTAAAATGCAAGCAAGACAGCAACCGTCAGTAAGACTCTGGGAGAGACAGTGACGGGTTCTTCCCAGGCCTCCGCTTCTTTCCTGTCTCATCACTGATATTCTTATTTCCTGTTGACAAATTCGCTTTTCTTCAGTTCTCAGCCACCAAGTTTGAAGGACGTTGTTTCTACCCTCAGCTCCAGAGAGGGGTGGGAGAAGGGTTCCTGGGTAGCTTAATCCTATCAGCAGATCACAGTACTAGTGCAACCAAAGACATCCTTATTGTTGCTTTTAGGAGATAAAAAGTCCCTTCCTCTTCAGATAAAGCCACTGGAATATATATCCATTGCATGGGAAAGAGGATGGAGCCCAGAGTGTCCTTTTTCTATCCCTGGGGATAAAACAAAACAACAAAACAAAATAAAAAGAACCTTGTCTGAAAATGGAATTACCTCGAACAGAACAGAGCTAAGAACTGGAGAGAGAGAACCTGAGCCCTGGTCATTATCTCTTGATTCTGAATTAAGCTTACCTGAAGTGAGAGGTCTCCCTGGACTTTTGAGTTACATGAATCAATAAATCTGAATCTTGTTTTCTGTCCTTGACACATAAAGCCTACTAACTGATAAAATAAATAAATCAGAAGCAATTTAGATTCTTTCTTATGTAATGAAGTTAGCTTTTGGTAGCCATTTTAGAGATTTCACACAGTATGTAAGGTCTTCATCTCTGGAATCTGTCTGTGTGGAATTCTTGCATTTTCTGTTTAGGGAATTGACCATGGGAAAGTAAAGTAATTTTCAGTTTCCCCGTGTATATGATAAGAATAATAGTAGGGAGCATAATAATAATAGTGGCTCAGTGAGTAGGGCCCGGCCTCATATACCAAGGGTGGCGGGTTTGAACCTGGCCCTGACCGAACTGCAAAAAAAAAAAAAAAAGACTAATAGTAACCACTTCACAGGGAGGGGTTAAATTAGATAATATGTGTAAAGTACAAATAGGGCCCAGAATAGAGCATAATAAATAAATGTTGGCTCTTATTTTTATTGTTTATAATTAATTAGAAAACTTTGATATATATAAGTCATACATGAGAATCTTTTAGTTGCACTTCTATATGACTTGAGACTAAATACTCCTTTTATCGAAACAATAAGAGAAATGCTAAAATAGATGCCAATACAAATATCCCAGAATCTTATCTATAAAACTTTAGTGACCCGCCAAAGATATTTACTACAGTAAAGTTTTTCTTGACTAGTGTATCACCAATAATATAGTCATATGTTAATAGTAATTGGAAGAAATGGTAAACTTCACATCAAATTCTCAACACAAGGTAAAAAGAAATTCCTAAGTGTCATTAGTTATTCTGCACATCTCATCAACTTATTTATTAGTCAGGGCAGGTTAGGGTATGTTTCAGTTTCAAACAAGCCCCAAAACTACAAGTTAAAATAACCAAAAGTTAGATTCTTGAATTGTCAACAAGTTTTTACGGGCCTAGAACTGCATTATATAAGATGACTCAAAAAATTAGTTTGTTTTGATTTCATAGCTCCAGCATTCTGAAGCCAGTACATCAGAGTAAGGAAAGAGAAAAATCAGAGAAGTGTCGTTCTGCTTATTTCTGTTGTCCATAGTGAAGCACGTACTCTTATCTAAAAGCAAGGTACATAGGAATACAGCCTTCCAGGTGCCATGGAAAGAAAAGGGAATGGGATGATTTCAAGCACTCGTAACACCTATCAAAAGTTTAAAAATACAAAGGAAATTGTTTATAATATCAAATGAAAACGCAATGTTGTATACATTGAAATGAATATACAATTAGTTCCTTGTCAACTTAAAATTATATAGTAAACATGATTCAAATAAATGTGAATAAATAATACTGTAACTGACAATATTATAGTTTACCATGAAGGAGAGGTGAACTTAACTATCTAGAGGGTAAATACTATCGCTTAGAAATTTCCTAAGGTTTTCCTCCCTCAAAGTTTTGATTATACATTCCTTTATTGTTTTATAGTCTGACAAGTCTATTTCTTACATAAATAGGTTTCCTTTAAAATCACCAAGCTTGATAAAATTTACTTAATTTTTTTATTAGAAGCTCTCTGGGAAGGCCTCAACAGTATAGATTAAATCAATTAATTCTAAGACGGTAAAGATGCTTGGTTTATATCATAACTAAGAAGCCTGAAATAGAAATATTAGACAAGACCAACAGAAAAAGTCCTTGACATCTTCTTGGCTTCTAAGCCTTGGGGATAACTACCAACTGTCTGTTGATCTTCAATGTACACTTAGCAACAATTACAACTGAGGAAGTATTTCTCCTGATCATAGTTCCAAATTACAAATTTTCCTGGAGCAGTAGATAAGGAGGCCAAAGGCTCTGAGTTAGATATTTTCACTTCAGTCTCATGTTCATTATTTATTCAGAATTTCTTAAAAATAATTCGCGTGCCAAGATGACTTGGGGACACGATTGTTAGAAAATTTCTTTAACCTCAATTTTAGGGAGTACATTTAGAATTCATTTGTGAATTTACATATTCAATAATAATGCAATGTTATTTTGTAACAGAACATCTATGATGTTATTTCAATTCAAGAAATAATATTACACAAGAATAATGTCTTTAATTTTCAACACACAACAAAAATATTTTATTATTTTTATTTTATTTAATATTTTATCACAATATTATTGCAAGTTTCTGGAAGAGACAATCATGATACAATTTTTCTTTTTCTTTCCTGTTTATGAAAAAGAATAAATACATGGTCTAAATTTACGCCTAATCAAGGATAGGACAGGGTCAGTATTTGTCAGTGAAACAACCTCAGTTGTCAATTGACCATATAACTCCACAACCATATAACTCTTATCTTGGTAAAAATGTGAACATAGACTTTATATAGTTATTGTTGCTTTGAAATGACAGGAAGGTATGTAATACGGTGTGTATATACATATCCTTGCATATACACATGTACATGTCTCTGTGTGTGTTTGCTAACTGATCTTAGGAAAAGTGCTCCATACTTCACTGCTGAATATTACTATGGTCACTATATCTATGGCTTTGAAAGGTGGACTAGGGGCTGGCTTCAGGGCCTGATTCCCTGGGGAAGCACTTTGGAACTCTTTCCCTATAATGACCATCAGGGCGGCCATCAAACAGCACACAAAACACACAACATAATAAATACCACTCAGCAAGATACCACTTCACATAGACATGAACATAGCTGTGAGACGCTGATAAACCTTAGGAGAAGTTTTTACAGTGCTGCCAATGTAAACACCCAGTTGCAAGTTTGTGCACTTAATTGAAAAACTCTGATGGCCATTCCAGAAAGAGTTCCCAAATTGCTTTAAAGGGTGGACTAGTCACGATTATAGGAACGGAGCTTCCCAAGGAGAGTACTTCCAAGGTGACCATAGTGACACTGAGCAATGAGGTATGTACCCTTTTACTAGGATGAGTTAGTGAACTTGGTTGTCAGATCTTTTGTGTATATATTCTGTATTCTTATATTAAAATGAATAGAGTACTTTAAATTTTCCAGAAACACAGCAGCTAGAGTTTGACATGAATGAGTAATCTTCCCTCTCAATTTCCTCTGTTAGAGAAGATAAGAGCCAGAGAAGGAAAGCTAATAAAGTAGGAAGGCTTTCAATTTTTAATAAATGGTGACAAGGAATAGAAAATTGAACATTTAAAAAGTTTTAATGAAAATGCAAGTATTGGCAAATATATAGAAGAAATGGAACTTTCAGGCATTCCTGGCGAGAGTGTGGATGGATTTTTAACTGTTGTGGAAAATTGTCAGCATCTCCTAAAGCTCCCTTGCATTGGTCGTTATAAGCTCACGTATACACTAAAAGAAATGCGCACACATGTTCACTAAAAACCTGCTCTAGTGGGAGTACCTGTGGCTCAAAGGAGTCGGGCGCCAGCCCCATATGCCGGAGGTGGCGGGTTCAAATACAGCCCTGGCCAGAAACTGCAAAAAAAATAAAAAAACTGGCCTAGTATCTTCACATCATTACACTAATAATAGCTTCCAGTGGATGCTACTTAAATGCTTATTAGTCAAAAAATGAATACATAAATCTTGGTATATTCACACGATAGTATTTAACATACCAATAAGAATAAATAATTTTAACTACACATGAAACTATCAATGCATCACATAAAATGTTGAACTAATATTGGAATTCAGACCAAAAAGATCATATATTCTGTCCGCATACATGAGAAATCCAACAATGGCAAAACTAATCTGTAGTGTGAGACTGCAGGCCGGTGGCTCCCCTTATGTTACTGATTCACTGGAAGGCAATGGAAAGAAGCTTCCTAGAGGATGGTAATGTTCTGCTTCTTGATCAGGTTTGAGTTATCAAGTTTATTCAGATTGTGAAAATCTATGATTTTTCCAAAAAAAAAAAAAATTTATACTCCTTAGCATTTTTCAGCTTTTTTCTTCCTCTGTGCTGACTTACAAAGCTATGTGTGATGGGAGGAGAACTTTCTGTCGTTCCAGATCCTTCCTCTCAAATGTAAATCCAAAAGGAACACGTAAGTTTCCTATTCAATAAATGCTGTGTGCCTGAACAGTCTGTATCCAGCTTGGCGACAGTTCCGTTCTTTGAGCCACCTGAATAGAATGTACTGATGTGTCAGTCACACATGAAAGTGGCTGTAGAGTCTTTTTCTTCCAGAAGACATAGCTTGAAAAGTGGGAGAGAAGATTTTCTGTTTAAATAAAGAAAACAAACAACCCCCCCCAAAAAAATACATGATTTCTTCCGAGAAATAGAGTAAATGGCTCAAAAAATATAGAGTAGGTTTGGTTTGACCTTGAGAGTTAGATCAAACACCATTATTCTATACTTCTCTGATATGATAAAACTAATATAGAATTTTGAGTGTCCTACGGAAAGGTTCCAGCTGCTTTGGTGTCATGGGTGAGGTGCTTAATAAACCTGGACAACCGTTCATTTACCTGCCTTGGTGGGGTGAGTTGCTCCCCGTTCCTGTGGTGGCTAATGTACATCAGCAGGGATTATTCTGGCTTGTGACTGTATAATGTTTCAAAGGATGAGGAAGCAAAGAGAACCAGGAGACTAGAAACAGAGGCAAACCATATCTCACCAAAGCTAGATAAATAAAGAAATATGATCTATCAAACATCAAATATAAAATAATTTATAGAATAATAATAGGTAAAAAAAATTCTACTTAAATTTTCCAATAATTGAACTAATAAAAATGATTGTGGTTGAAGGTGAAGGTGACCATAAAGATCTATTGAAAGAATGGCAAAACAAGCAGAAACGAACATAAATGACAGAAATCACTAATAAAAAGATGAATTATTGAGAGCGGAGATGGGCAAATTTTCATGCTATAAAAGGAGATCATGAAATAAAACAAAGGAAGTAACAGAGCAGAGATAATATTTAAACAAATAAAGAAAATTTCTTTTGTTTGAAGAAATTTATGTGCCTGAGCATTGAAAAGGTTCCCTGAGTCCCAAAGAGGATTAATAAAAAAGGGCAGTTACTAAGATATCCTGGTGAAAGTTTTGAATTCCAACACCAAATACAAGTCTTATGCGCTTCTAAAAGAGGAAATAACTTTCAAAGTTAGGAGACTACTACTAATATCTGACTTATTTATAATATCAAAAATTAGATTTTAATGATATATTATCTACTGAGACTAAAGGAGGGGCTTCAAATTACCATTCACAGATCAGCTTCAAATTACCATTCACCCATTTTCGGGTATATGTGGGGTCAGAGATTATACCATCCATATGTTCTGAGGGGAATCATGAAAATACAATAATCAAAAGACAATTAAAGCAGATAATCAAAACTAGGACTCATAGTAAGGAAATAGTAGTGATGTCTCTTATTATTTTGGCTCTAAATGGATAATGTTATTAAGATCAAAAACTTACAATAGTGCTTTAAAATAACATTTCTTAAAAGAAATGAGACTGGGTGGCGCCTGTAGCTCAAAGGAGTAGGGTGCTGGCCCCATATGCTGGAGGTGGCGGGTTCAAGCCCAGCCCTGGCCAAAAACTGCAAAAAAAAAAAAAAGAAATGAGACAACCTGAGGGAAAACCTAAACACACATTTCAACAAAATCTAGGACTTTGAAGCTATTGGAAATATTTCAAAAAGGAGCAAAATCATTTTTACTGGGGTGTAGCAGAAAAAACTGTTAAAAATAAGCCAATATTCATTTAATTTTCTTCCTCAGTAGTAGAAAATTCAATTTTATTCATAGCAACAGTGCAACCAGACAAAACATAACATTTTAGTTCTGCCTTGCAGATGAAAGAGTCTTGTGACCACCTGATGGGCAACACATGTGTGTGGAGGTTTTGTGTGATGACCGGAAAGCCACTGAAATGGTTCCTCATCAGCTGGGAGAGCTGCCTGTTCTGCCTTCTTTCCCTCACCAAGGCCTGGAATGTGAATTTAATGGCTTGAAGCCCATGAGAAAAGCACTAAGATTTTCCATAAGGGGGGAAAAAATAGAACTTAAGTCACAGGTAAGAAGAGAAAATTAATGAAAGTAAATCCCTAAAATAATTAAATAGAACAAAGTATGTAAAATAAACAAAGACTTTTATTTTTAAAATTATCAATATAATAATACAAATGTAGATGGATTAAAAGAGAAAATGATAAAAATACACATGCACACAAACGCAAACATATGCATGTGTACACATGTAGTATAGAAGGAAAACAAGATACTGCCAAAGAAATAAAAATGAAGCTTATACACATTTTGAGAGAGTAATACCTACCATTCTAAAGAAAATATAGCCCATATGGATTATTTATAGGCAAAGTACAAATTATTGAATCTGTTGAAAAGTAGAAATCTTAAGTATAATATAGAAAAGAAACATAAGTGATCAAAGGTTTAGTGGTAAAATCAATGTATTGTTTTACAAACTGAGTTTTATTAGAGTACTTTTAGTGTTTTTTAAAGGAAATACTTTCTACATATTTACAGAATAAAGGGTGAATGAACTGTTAAAGCATCCATAATATGAAATACCATGTAATTATCAAATGAAATGATTTAAATTTTTATTGATGAAGTACAATTTGCATGATGATTAGCGTGTGAAAAAGGGAGTTTATGGCATTATTTTAGGGAAGTAATTAATTCATTTCACTTTTAATTTTTTTTAAATTTCAGATTAATATGAGGGTACAAATGATAGGTTACACTGTTTCCATTTGTTAGGAAAGGTTTAAGTTGTTGCTGAGCCCTTCATCCAGAGGGTGTGCTGTACACACTTACATCACACCCATTAGGTGATCCCTTACCTCCTCCCCTTCTCCCCCATTTGAATTTAATTGTTTTTCTCTCCTGTGGGCCTATAGTTGTTTATCTATTCGTTTTGTTTAGTATAGCATATATTGGATACTTGCTTTTCCATTCTTGTGATACTTCACTAAGAAGAAAGTTCTTCAAATCCATGCATCTTAATACAAAAGATATAAGGACTCCATCTTTCTTTATGTTTGGCTGAAAAGTATTCCATGGTACACACGTACCACAGTTTAAAATCCATTCATGAGTTGGCCACTTGGGTTGATTTCATGTTTTGGCAATTGTGAATTGAGCTGCAATGAACGTTCTAGTTCAAGTGTCCTTATGATAAAATGACTTTTTTTCTTCTGGTAGATATCTAGTAAAGGGATTGTGGGATCAAATGGAAGGTCTACCGTTAGCTCTTTGAGGATCCTCCATACTTCTTTCCCTAGAGGCTGAATTAGTTTGCAATTCCACCAGCAGTGTAAAAATGTTCCTTTTTCTCCACAGCCACACTGGCATCTGCAGCTTTGAGACTTAATGAAGTGGGCTATTCTCCCTGGGGTTAGGTGATATCTCAGGGTGGTTTTGATTTGCATTTCTCTGATTATTAGGGATGATGAGCATTTTTTCATATGTTTGTTAGTCATTCATGTTTTCTTTAGAAAAGATTCTGTTTGTGTCTCTTGCCACTTTATAAATTGGATTGCTTGCTCTTTTCTTGTTCATTAGTTTGAGTTCTCTATAGATTTTAGTCATCAGCCTTTTGTCAGATTTACAGTATGGAAATATCTTCTCCCATTCTGAAGGTTGTCTGTTAGCTTTAGTTGTACCCTTAGCTGTGCAGAAGCTTTTTAGCTTGATCGTGTCCCATTTATTTATTTTTGGTGTCACTGCAATTGCCAAGGGGATCTTCGCCATAATTTCTTTTCCCAGGCTGATAGCATCAATAGTTTTTCCCACACTTTTTTCTAGAATTTTTATTGTTTCGTGTCTTAAATTTAAATCTTTTATCTAGCAAGAGTCAATTTTTGTAAGTGGTGAGAGGTACAGATCCAGTTTCAGTCTTCTACATTTGGCCAAACAGTTCTCCCAGCATCATTTATTGACTAGGGATTCTTTTCCCCAGTGTTTGCTTTTGTTTGATTTATCAAAGATCAGATGGTGAGATGTGTCTCCTTTCATCTCTAGATTTGCTGTTCTCTTTCTTAGATGTATATGTCTATTTTTGTGCCAGCACCATGCTGTTTTGATCACTATAAACTTGTAATATAACCTGAGGTCTGGTAATATTATACCTCCAGATTTGTTTTTGTTTCTTAGAATTACTTTGGCTATTCAGGTTTTTCCCTGGTTTCCTATGAAATGAAGTACTATTTTTTCTAGTTCTTCAAGGTATGATGTTAGTATTTTGATGTGGATTGCATTAAATCTGTAGACTGCTTTGGGTCATATGGATGTTTTAACAATATTGCTTCTTCCCAGCCATGATAATGATATGCTCTTTAATTTGTTAACATCTTCGCTGTTTCTCAAGATTTCCTAGTTCTCTACAAGATTTCCTTGTACAGAGCTTTCACATCCTTTCTTAGGTATGTTCCAAGGTATACAAATTACTTTGAAGATAACATGAAGAGTGTTGTGTCTTTGATTTTATTCTCAGCTTGACTGTTATTGAAATATATGAAGGCTACTGATTGTTAGATATTATTTCTTTTTTTAATAATATGAAATAATAACAAATGTCATCAATAATAGAAATATTTAACTTTCATAACATAAAATTCAGAAGATTGCAAGAGATCTGGAGAAAAAATACAGATGTCAAGAAACCCCACATAAGAGATTAATATGTGTCTTTCCTATTGTTGCAATGACAAAGTCCTAAAAAGGTATTTTGTCAAAATAATAATACAATTTTTGTTCTTTTTTTTGTTCATTTACTTTCAAATTTCTTTTTAAATTTCAGAATATTATGAGGGTACAAATATTTTGGTTACTTAGATTGCTTTTGTATAATTTGAGTCAAAGTTATAAGTATGCCCATTACCCGCATAGTGTGCATTGTACTAGTCAGGTGTGAATTTATCCCTCCCCTTCAACCACGTCCCATCTGCTTGCTTTCCATTGAATTTTACTACCAAATGTACACATGGGTGTTGATCAATTCATTCCAATTGAATATTAAGTATATGTGGTGTTTGTTTTTCCATTCTGGTGATATTTCACTTAGGAGGATGGACTCCAGTACCATCCAGGTTGTTGCAAAAGGTATTTGTGCACAATTTTTTCTTATGGCTAAGTAGTACTCAATTGTGCACTCATTTTATTAATCTACTCAGGCATTGATAGGCACATTGATGATTGCACATCTTTGTGACTGAATTCACTGTGTGCTGTAATCAACAATCGAGTGCACATGTCCTTTTGAGAATATGACATTTCTTTCTTCCTTTGGGTAAATCACTAGTAATGGAATTGCTGGATCAAATGGTAGGTCTACCTTTAGCGTCTCCATACAGCTTTCCGTAGAGGATGTACTAGTTTGTAGTCCCACCAACAAAGTATTAGTTCCTTTCTTACTGCATCCACACCAAAATCTGTTGTTTGGGAATTTTTCATAAAAGCCTTTCTCACTGAAGTTAGGTGATATCTCATTGTGGTTTTGATTTGCATTTTCCTGATGATGAAAGACATTGAGCATATTTTCATATGTTTATTCTCCATTTGTCTATCTTGTTTTGTAAAGCTTCTGTTCATGTTTATTGCCCATTTTGTTATATAGTTGTTTGATTATTTTCTTGCTGATTTGCTTGAGTCTTTTGTAGATTCTGGTTATCAGTCCTTTACCATATTTATAGCATGAAAATATTTTCTCCCATTCTGTATGTTTTCTATTCTCTCTATTGATTGTCTCCATGGCTATGCAGAAGGCTTTTTAAGTTAATAAGGTGTCATTTGTTAATTTTTGTTGCTATGATTACCATTTAGGACTTCTTCACTAACTCCTTGCCTAGGCCAATGTCTATAGGAGTATTTCTAGCATTTTCTTTTAGAATTCTTATAGTTTCATGCCTTAAGTTTAAGTCTGTTTTCAATTGCGGATTAATTTTTGTGAGTTATGAGAAATGTGGATCCTGTTTCAATCTTCTATGTATCGTTATCCAATTTTCCTACCACCATCTATGGAATAGAATTTTTTTTTTTTTTACCTCTGTATGTTTTGTATGGTTTGGCAAAAATCAGATGGCAATATGAGGATGATTTCATATCTTGGTTTTCTGTTCTGATTCATTGGTCTCTTTCACTGTTCTTGTGGCAGTAACATGCTATTTCGGTTACTATATTCTTGCAGTATAGTTTGAAGTCTGATAAAGTGATACCCATGACTTGTCCTTTCTGCTTCAAGTTGCTTTAGGTATTTGACCTCTTTTCTAGTTCCATATGAAGCGTAGAATTATTTTTTCTAGGTCTGTAAAAATTGGCATCAGTATTTTAATGGGAATTGCATTGAATTTATGAATCATTTTGGCGGTATAGACTCTAACAATGTTGATTCTGCCAATCAATGAGGATGATATATATACATATATATATATATATATATTTTTTTTTTTTTTTTCAGTTTTCAGCCAGGGCTGGGTTTGAACCCACCACCTCTGGTATATGGGGCCAGCACCCTACTCCTCCTTTGAGCCACAGGTGCCACCCAGATTATATATTTTTTGATTTGTTTACATCCTTTGTGATTTCCTTCCTTAGTAACTCATAAGTCTACATGTAGAGTTATTTTACCTCCTTGGCTAATTATATTTCTATGTATTTTATTTTCTTTATTACTATTGTGAAACATACTGAGTCTTTGATTTGATTCTCTGCTTGACTCTTCTTGGTGTAGAGGAATGCTATTGATTTTCGTACAATGATTTCGTAAACTGAAACTCTTCTAAATTTATTTCAGGAGTCTCTTGGCAGAATCTTTGGGGTTTTCTAGATATAGTATCATATTGTTAACAAAGCTCAATAGCCTGAACTCTTGTTCCCTTTTATTTTCTTTTTTTTTTATTTTTTTTATTAAATCATAACTGTATACAATGATATGATTATGGGGCATCATACACTCACTTCATAAACCATTTGACACATTTTTATCACAGTGGTTAACATAGCCTTTCCGGCGTTATCTCAGTTACTGTGCCAAAACATTTACATTCTACATTTACCAAGTTTCGCAAATACCCCTGTAATATGCACCACAGGTGTGATCCCACCGATTCCCCTCCCTCTACCCACCCCCCCCCTTTCCCACTTCCCCCTATTGTTAAGTTGTAGCTGGGTTATAGCTTTCATGTGAGAGTCCCAAATTAGTTTCATAGTAGGGCTGTGTACATTGGGTATTTTTTCTTCCATTCTTGGGATACTTTACTAAGAAGAATATGTTCCAGCTCCGTCCATGTAAACATGAAAGAGGTAAAGTCTCCATCTTTCTTTAAGGCTGCATAGTATTCCATGGTATACATATACCACAATTTATTAATCCATTCGTGGATCGATGGGCACTTGGGCTTTTTCCATGACTTAGCTATTATGAATTGGGCTGCAATAAACATTCTGGTACAAATATCTTTGTTATGTTGTGATTTTTGGTCTTCTGGTTATATGCCCAGCAGAGGACTTACAGGATTGAATGGCAGATCTATTTTTAGATCTCTGAGTGTTCTCCATATATCTTTCCAAAAGGAATGTATTAATTTGCATTCCCACCAGCAGTGCAGAAGTGTTCCCTTTTCTCTGCATCCACGCCAACATCTCTGGTCTTGAGATTTTGTGATATAGGCTAGTCTCATTGGAGTTAGATGATATCTCAAAGTAGTTTTGATTTGCATTTCTCTGATGATTAAAGATGATGAGCATTTTTTCATATGTCTGAAGGCCATGCGCCTGTCTTCTTCAGAGAAGTTTCTCTTCAAATCCCTTGCCCAGCCTGCGATGGGATCCCTTGTTTTTTTCTTGCTGATGCGTTTGAGTTCTCTGTGGATTCTGGTTATTAAACCTTTGTCAGAGTTATACCCTGCAAATATCTTCTCCCATTCTGAGGGCTGTCTGCTTGCTCTGCTTACTGTGTTCTTAGCTGTGCAGAAGCTTTTTAGTTTGATCAAGTCCCAGTAGTGTATTTTTGAAGCTGCTTCAATTGCCCGGGGGGTTCTCCTCATGAAATACTCACCCAGACCAATTTCTTCAAGGGTTTTCCCTGCATTCTCCTCTAGTATTTTTATAGTTTCATGTCTTAAGTTTAAATCTTTAATCCAATGAGAGTCTATCTTAGTTAATGGTGAAAGGTGTGGGTCCAATTTCAGTCTTCTGCAGGTTGCCAGCCAGTTCACCCAGCACCATTTGTTAAATAGGGAATCTTTTCCCCACTGAATGTTTTTAATTGGCTTGTCAAAAATCAAATAGCGGTAAGTAGCTGGATTCATCTCTTGGTTCTCTATTCTATTCCAGATATCTACTTCTCTGTTTTTGTGCCAATACCATGCTGTTTTGATCACTATCGATTTGTAGTAAAGTCTGAGGTCTGGTAGTGTGATTCCTCCTGTTTTGTTTTTATTTCTGAGTAATGTCTTGGCTATTCGAGGTTTTTTCTGATTCCATATAAAACGAAGTAATGTTTTTTCAAGATCTTTAAAATATGACAGTGGAGCTTTAATAGGGAGTGCGTTGAAATTATATATTGCTTTGGGTAGTATGGACATTTTGATAATGTTGATTCTTCCCAGCCATGAGCATGGTATGTTTTTCCATTTGTTAACATTTTCAGCTATTTCTTTTCTTAGAGTTTCATAGTTCTCTTTATAGAGATCTTTCACGTCTTTTGTTAGGTAAATTCCCAAATATTTCATCTTCTTTGGCACTACTGTGAATGGGATAGAGTCCTTAACTGCTTTTTCAATTTGACTGTTGTTGGTGTATATAAAGGCTACCGATTTATGAATGTTGATTTTGTAACCTGAGACGCTGCTGTATTCCTTGATCACTTCTAGGAGTTTTGTAGTAGAGTCCCTAGTGTTTTCCAGATACACAATCATATCATCTGCGAAGAGCGAGAGTTTGATCTCTTCTGACCCTATATGGATACCCTTGATCGCCTTTTCTTCCCTAATTGCGGTGGCTAAAACTTCCATTAAAATGTTGAAAAGCAATGGAGACAATGGGCAGCCTTGTCTGGTTCCTGATCTGAGTGGAAATGATTCCAATTTAACTCCATTCAATATGATATTGGCTGTGGGTTTGCTGTAGATAGCCTCTATCGGTTTAAGAAAAGTCCCTTCTAGACCAATTTTCTTGAGTGTTCTGATCATGAAGGGATGCTGGATATTATCAAAAGCTTTTTCTGCATCAATTGAGAGAATCATATGGTCTTTGTTTTTTAATTTGTTTATGTGCTGAATTACATTTATAAATTTACGTATATTGAACCAGCCTTGAGACCCTGGGATAAAACCAACTTGGTCATGATGTATAATTTGTTTGATGTGTTGTTGGATTCTGTTTGTTAGGATCTTGTTGAATATTTTTGCATCTATATTCATTAGTGATATTGGTCTATAATTTTCTTTTCTTGTTGGGTCTTTTCCTGGTTTGGGGATCAGGGTGATATTTGTTTCATAGAACGTGTTGGGTAGTCTTCCTTCTTTTTCTACATTTTGGAACAGGTTGAGTAATATAGGTACTAATTCCTCTTTAAAGGTTTGGTAGAATTCTGACGTGAAACCATCTGGTCCCGGACTTTTCTTTTTAGGGAGGTTTTGTATAGTTGATGCTATTTCTGAACTTGATATGGGTCTGTTCAACATTTCCACTTGATTCTGGTTAAGTCTTGGAAGGTGGCGTGCTTCCAAGTATCGGTCTATTTCCTTCAGATTTTCATATTTCTGAGAATAAAGTTTCTTGTAATATTCATTAAGGATTTTTTGGATTTCTGATGAGTCTGTGGTTATTTCGTCTTTGTTGTTTCTGATTGATGATATTAGAGATTTTACTCTTTTTTTCTTGATTAGGTTGGCCAGAGGTTTATCTATTTTATTGACCTTTTCAAAAAACCAGCTTTTTGATTTATTGATCTGTTGTATTATTCTTTTGTTTTCAATTTCATTTAATTCTGCTCTAATTTTGGTTATTTCTTTTCTTCTACTGGGTTTGGGGTTGGAATGTTCTTCCTTTTCCAGTTGCGTGAGATGTCCCATTAAGTTGTTAACTTCCTCTCTTTCCGTTCTCTTGAGGAAGGCTTGCAGTGCTATAAATTTCCCTCTTAGAACTGCCTTTGCAGTGTCCCAGAGGTTCTGATAGCTTGTGTCTTCATTGTCATTTTGTTCCAAAAAATTGGTGATTTCTTTCTTAATCTCATCTCTGACCCAGCTATCATTCAGCATAAGGTTATTTAACTTCCATGTTTTTGTATGGGTATGCAGATTCCTGTTGTTACTCAATTCAAGTTTTATTCCATGATGGTCCGAGAAGATGCATGGAATAATTTCTATTCCTTTAAATTTACTGAGGTTAGACTTGTGACCTAAAATGTGATCAATTTTGGAGTAAGTTCCGTGGGCTGATGAGAAGTATGTGTATTCAGTTTTGTTGGGATGAAATGTTCTGTAGATGTCTGCTAAATCTAAATATTGGATGGTTAGGTTTAAATCTAAGATTTCTTTGCTCAGCTTCTTTCTGGAGGATCGATCCAACACTGCCAAGGGAGTGTTGAAATCTCCAACGATTATGGAGCTGGAGGAAATCAAGTTACTCATGTCTGTTAGAGTTTCTCTTATAAATTGAGGTGCATTCTGGTTGGGTGCATAGATATTAATAATTGAGATCTCGTCATATTGAGTATTACCCTTAACAAATATGAAGTGACCATTCTTGTCCTTCCTTACTTTTGATGGTTTAAAGCCTACTGTATCTGCAAATAAAATTGCAACACCTGCTTTTTTCTGATTACCATTTGCCTGAAATATGGATGACCATCCTTTCACCCTGAGTCTGTATTTGTCTTTTAAGTTGAGATGTGACTCTTGTATGCAACAAATATCTGGCTTGAGTTTTTGTATCCAGACAGCTAACCTATGCCTCTTTAGAGGACAGTTTAAGCCATTCACATTGATGGAGAGTATTGATAAGTCTGGTGGAATTTTGGGTATCAAGTTTTTCAAAGGTCCAGTGGACATTTTTAATCCTTTCGCCAGTGTGGAAGTTGGAGTTTGATCCGAAGTTTCTGAGTGAGTTTACTTTTGTGGTATAGGATTGGGTTGGTCATTGTGGAGGATAGGTCTGAGAACATCCTGAAGAGCTGGTTTACTTATGGCAAATTTTTTCAACATATGAATGTTATTGAAGTATTTAATTTCTCCATCATAGATGAAACTCAGTTTAGCTGGATACAAGATCCTGGGTTGAAAGTTTTTTTGCTTTAGGAGATTAAAAGTTGATGACCAGCCTCTTCTTGCTTGAAAAGTTTCAGCAGAGAGATCTGCAGTTATTCTAATATTCTTACCTTTGTACGTTATAGTTTTCTTTCGCCGGGCTGCTTTGAGAATCTTCTCTTTCATGTTAACTTTAGTGAAGCTAATTATGATATGTCTGGGAGATGGCTTATTGGGGTTGAATCGTGCTGGGGTTCTGAAGCTGTCTGCTATCTGAATTTCAGATTCTCTAGGCATGTCTGGAAAATTTTCTTTCATAATTTCATGTAGAAGGGCCTCTGTGCCCTTGGCTGCCACTTCATCATTCTCTGAAATTCCTATAACCCTTATGTTGTTTTTTTTCGAATTATCTGAGAGCTCTCTGAGTGAGTGATCCGTTTCTGCTCTCCATTTCTCTTCCTCTTTGAGAGATTGGGAGCGTTCGAAGACTTTATCTTCAATGTCAGAAATCCTTTCTTCTGCTTGCTCCTGCTTGTTCTGTTACTGAGGGATTCTACTGTATTTTTCATATCTTTGAGGGTTGTAAGTTCTTGTTTCAGTGTGTCTAAGTCTTTGGTGGTTTTGTCTTTAAATTCGTTAAATTCTTGAGACAGTTTTTGAATTTCTCCTCGAATTCCTAATTCCATTTTATTAATCTTGTCTGCAAACCAAATTCTGAATTCGACTTCTGACATCTCAAGCCAGTTGTTTATGAATGGGATCTTCAATCACATCTGCCGTATCTTTTCTTGGGGGGGTTGATCTATTCTGGTTATTCATGTTACCAGAGTTTTTCCGCTGATTCCGCCCCATGGTTTACTCCCTTTGGTTTTTCCCCTGGGGTTTTATCGAGGGCCCGTACAGTGTTGTGGCCTGAGAAACTGGGGCCCTGTCTGGTGTGGTGGAGCAAAGTGGTTCTGTCTTGTTTTCAGCTGGTTTCTGTTCGATCCTATTGCAACTTCTACTCTGGCTTGAAGTCTCAGCTGTGTGGAAAAATCAGCAATTAAGTCACCCCGCCTGCCCACCTCTGGCCCCAGTTGGAAAAGGAGAATCAAACCTTCCTACAATCGCACACCCAGGGCACCGCCTGAAGAGTCCTCAGTCTATTAGCCCAGTTCAAAAGGTCCGAATCAACTGTCTCAATCGGCACTTGTCTCGGGTGGAAGGGTTCAAGAGGTCTCTGGGAACTGGATCACAGGGGCCTGGTGACTCCTCTGACACAGCTCACCCCAGTGCAGCGTGGAGTCAGGAGGAGCCACCCAGCAAACAGAGCAGTCTGGGAAGGTTGACGTCTCCTTCCCCACTTTGCCCCTCCGTCGGACCCAGTCACTGGTATCTCTGCAGATGGCTAACCCAGTTGCCTGCAGTGAACAGACACTCCAGGGGTTTGCACCTGCCTGAATCGCAAGGAAGTCTGCCAGGCCCCCGCAGACTGCCGCTATCTAGCAGGAGGAGATGGGGCCTGACATCTTTGAGTGTTTGATGCAGGTGATGGGAAGGAGGTGTTCACTCAGGCTTAGCCCCGTCCCTGATGCATGCTGCTAACAGAACAGAACAGAACAGACAACTTTGTGAGGTTCTGTCTCTGTTCCTGTCGTCGCCTACAGGAGACGGGCTGTTTTGAGTTCAAACGTCTTTGCTGCTGGATAATTGCGTCTGAACACCTCTCTGGGTCGGCCCCGCCCTGGAGGCTTCCGGGTTTGTGAGCCGTGTCACCGGTGGCCTCCTCTGGTTGCCCAGGGAGACAGGGGGTGTGGCCTCAGAATATCCAGAAGTGAGCATTCTGCCGTTAAAGAAAAAACGGCTGTTGATCTACCTCCAGGGAACTGCTGCTCTGGTGTGGGCACTCAGGCGACCCTTTTCTCCTCTGTCCCACGCCCCAGAGTCAGCACTGAGCGGCCGCAGTTTGTGCTGGGTCCACACCCCTTAAGAGATCCCCCAAGAATCAGAACTCTTGGGGGATGGGCCCCCAGACCCCGATTGGGAGTGGGGGGGGGAAGCTAGAGTTTCTTTCAGTTTTACGCAATACTACGGTCCGGGGAGGGCTCCTGCACTGCACCGCAGGGAAGTGCCACCAAGGCTTGATTTCCCCTCAGCAGAGTGCCCTCTCCTCGCTCACGTGTCCCAGAGTCAGCGCTGACCTGACGCAGCTCAGGCACTGTGCACTCCCCTCGAGAAATCACCCAAGGAGCCGAACTCCTGGGGGATAGGCCCTCAGACCCCGAGTGAGAGTAGGGGTTCTCAGCTCTCAGCGGGGAGGCCAGAGTCTGATTCAGTCTTGGGCCCTGTATGCCCGGGGAGGGTTGCTGCACTGCACCGCAGGGAAGTGCCGCGAGGCGTGACTCCCCCTCAGCCCGGTGCTCTCTCCTCACTTGGCGCGCCTCAGAGTCAATGCTGACCAGTCGCAACTCGGGGACTGTCCACTCCCCTTGAGAAATCACCCAAGGATCCGAAGTCCTGGGGGACAGGCCTCCAGACCTCAGTGGGCGGGAGGGGAGCGCCGGGGATTCAGGGTTGCCGGCAAAGGATTCCCAAAGTTTTATTCAGCCCTATGTCCGGCAGGAGAACGCCACGGCACCCCAGTAGGGGAGGTAGGTCCAGTTTTTAGAAGGTCTCTCCCGTGGAGTGTAGTGGGAGGGCCTTTAATTTCTGCCCGCTTGTTCAATTGTGGGGCTCTAGAGCCGGTCTCATGGGGGAGGGGGACTCCCGTCCGCTTGGTGGTGGATTTTGTACCTTTTGTTTGCGTCCTTGTGATCACAACTTGCCTCAGCGGTGTTGATGTGCATTCTTCAGCCTTCTCTCTTGGTGAGGCTCAAGTCCACCAGGATACTTACTAAATTCCTGTCCCTTAACTCTCCTTCTGGACGGGAGCCTTTGTTGAAAGCTGGCTTCAGTCCGCCATCTTGTCTCCCCCTTGTTCCCTTTTAAATACTCTTAATTTCCTTTTCTTGTCTGATTGATCTGGCTAAGATTTGCAGCACGAAGTTGAATAGACATGGTGACAATGGACAATTTTGTCTAGTTCCAGATCTAAATAGGAATGCTTTCCATTTTTTCTAGTTCAGTATAATGTTGGAAGTAGGTTTGTCATATATTCCTTTTAGAATTTTGAGATATGTACCCTGTGTGCCTATTCTGTCAAAAGTTCTTAACATAAAAGGGTGCTGAATTTTGTCAAATGCTATTTCTGCATCTATTTAAATGATCATATATATGGTCTTTGTTTTTGCTCCCATTTGTATGATAGGTCACATTTATAGATGTGTGTATGTTGAACAATCTTTTCATTGCTGGGATAAAGCACACTTGATCATGGTTGGTTATTTTTTTGATGTGCTTCTGAATTAATTTTGCTAAAATTTTATTGAGTTTTACAGCTGAATTTAACCAGACCTACAAAGTGAAAATGGTGCCTATACTGTAGAATTTATTTGCACCATGAAATTTAAAATCTTAATAAAACTGTGATAAAATCTGAGTTTAATTTAGAAACATTCTAATCAAACAAAAGAGAAAACACTCTCAAAAGTTTGTTGTTTGTTCGACCATTACTATATTTTATTTGTAAATATAGTATGTCTAATTTCAGAGTTTTAATATTGCAAAGAGACTGGAAGTTCTTCACGTAAACTACTTCACTTTACAAATGAGCAGAATGAAGCACATAAGGATTCAGTGGGTTATTCAAGGTACTACCACTAATTAATGTTAAAGAATATCTCTAATTATAAGATAGAACTCCTATAACATAGAATGTGTAAAGTGTATTATAAAAATCCATTGTAACGCATTAGTGCTACTATATGTTCTAAGTGTTTGTTTACAGAATTATTTTATTTTGTTATTTCTTCAAGATGTTTTACTCCTGTATAATAATTTATAACCTCAAAAATCCTAAAGTGACCAACTTATCTAAATACCTTAATTACTAAAACATCTGATTACTTATATGGTAAGTAATATTGAATTTTACAACAGCTATTTTAATTTCTCAGAAAATTAATTATACATGGTAAAATATTTAAACAATTTATGTATCCCAAGAACTGTTCAATGTTAAGATAAAAATTGCATTTACCTTGCTAACACCATATATTTAGAAAACAATTATTAATGAGAAAATATATATTTCTATGTGAAACATACCACCTTTATTTTATTTATTAATTCCTTATACATATGTAACATTCTTTATTTAGTACATTAAGAAAATTATTTCATTGGTTTGTTTTATATCCTTGCTGTGGAAAAACAAAAATCTAAACTTTTCCAACAGCATAAGTTCCTTTTGGAGTAATATAAAACTATTAGACAGATAATTGCTGTAAATTAATTTAATGTCCTCATAACATATGTCTTTGGCATTATATTTGTACACTTGGAGAATATCAAAATACATATTGTTTAATATGTATAACCAAAGGTAAACTTTTGTGAAAACTTAAAAGTATCTAACTCATTAAAAAATAAAATTCTTAATAAAAATGTTATCTACCAAAAGTAAAAAATATTTGATTTCCCCATTGCATTATTCCATTGTTTGCACTGTTTAGTATTGTCAAAAACCCTGAGACATGGAAGAGACTTTTTAGTAGCAATAAATTGCATACAAAGTTATCATCATTATTAAATTTATCTGTTAACTAACTCAGTCTGTTTTATATACTCAAAATTAGGAGAGAATACAGTTTTTTTCTTGGTGATCTGATTCAGAGATATTCCAGAAATTACATTTTTGTGTTAATCTTTCGCCTGATATTTGAATCATTGTTTTCTTTAGCCTCCTCCTTTACGAGCACATGAGCAGGTTAATTTTCACAATAAGGACATTTTTGTAAAATTTTAGAAGCCAGTTTAAATAATTACATAACATCTTACTATTGAGTATTAAAATTGGAGTTATTTATGTTGAGATTCTACTCATAAGATATAATAACCCATCAATAATACCTATTTGTACAGAAAAAAAAAAAGAGGGAGATGACATCAGCATTATTTCAAGAAAGCCAAATCAGTATCTATCAAATTATCAGTATCTAATATACTGTGTTTTAGCAGATCATAATAATCAGTTAACCAATTTAAAATATAATATTTTCTCATTTATAGTTTAGTAGAAAATATTCAAAACTCATTCTCAGATATAATGTACAATAAGATAACAAATGATTGGTAAAACAATTTATCACCATCTTTGATAAAATGCATACTTTGGAAAATATTTGTCAAACGTCTGCCCCTAAGATAAATTCACATGTAATTGTAATTCTTACAAACACTCTTTTGATCTGAGGAGTGACTCTATCTTGTCCTGCCCTGAGACCCCCTCCTTGACTACTGATTATTATGATTCCAAAAGCTATAAATTTCATTACCTCTAAAATGAGGTTAGTAATGGTTTCCATTTCAAGGGGGAGTTTTAAGGTTTAAGTGAGTCTTGTATGTAAGGCATTTAGCATGGTGCCTGACACCAAGTAGGCACTTCTTATAAGATAGATATTTTATATTTAATCTATTTCTCTATTTAATGCCTAAGAATGGGTTTAGCTGTTAGTGTATTTTCTAAGATTACTGGTATTTGAAATTTCATTAGTGTAATAAAGTGAAAATCATAATCAATCAAAACAATATATAAACATGTGTAAACACATGGATTGATGATGGATGGACATGAATACAGAGTTGTACTTTTCTTCAAATGGGCTATTCTGTTTCTTGTGAATCTTAGACATGCCTATCAAAGACAGAACTACATCAGCAACACAGCATATATCAACGAAATTTAACTCCTATAAAATTTTTAATAAAATATTTACTTTGTTTTATCACCCTATTTTTACTTCTTAAGTGAACAATTTTTCATTTCCCTATAGTAAAATTTTATAGTAAACTGAATATAAGACAGGAATCCATATATAAAAAATTCCTTTACACTTCAAAAATTAAATAGCTATTCTCATATTCAAATTTATTTTCTAAGGGAATTGCCTTAAATTCAAGCACATGCATATTTCTATAAATCTGTTATGTTAGGCCTCTCGCAAAAATGCCTTCCAAAACTGTATTGTTTGCATAATTTTATGCAAACATAAAATGATTTTATGCAAATCAACATAAAATGATTTTCTACTAGTTTTCTGAGATATCAAACAATTCAATACATTGAAAGTGTAACTTGCCAATTGATCCTATAGAGTTCTAAATCCTAAAGGTGTAAACTCAATTTCCAAAAGTTTTTAACTTAATGCCAAACTAAATTTTGTGGGGAGGATCATATATTATGGAAGTTTCATAGGGCGTCAATTTGTTTCTAATAAGTTTGTCTTAAATTTTAGAACTGTTTCAGATTTACATAAAAATGATAAAGGCACTACGGTAGAGTTTCCATATACCCTATACTGTGTTTTCTCTAATATTGACATCTTATATTAATGTGATGCATTTACTAAAATGAAGAAAACAATATTGATATGTAATTATAAACTAAGGTCTATACATTGTCCAGCTATTCTTAGATTTTACCTAACATCTTTTTTCTATTCCAGGGTACCATCCAGGTGCTGCACCAGGTTTAGTTGTCTTGTCTCTTCAGGTTCCTCTTGGCTGAGGAACAGGAATATGTAATAATTTAAATTGACATTTCAATAGTCTTTTTTTAAAAAAATCACTCCTTACTCTTTCCATTTGGAATACCAAACTTCATAGTAGTGGACATATGTTAATATTCTTGGGAATACTAGTGGAGCTATATCCGTGAGATATATCACTCTGTATCAGTCTTATCTTTGAAAAGTGAACCTATTTCAGGTGGCATCAGTGGCTCATTGAGTAGGGCTCTGGCCCCATATACCGAGGGTGGCAGGTTCAAACCCGGTCCCGGCCAAACTGCAACAAAAAAATAGCCGGGCATTGTGGTGGGTTCCTGTAGTCCCAGCTTCTTGGGAGGCTGAGGCAAGAGAATCGCCTAAGCCCAGGATTTGGAGGTTGCTGTGAGTTGTGTGATGCCATGGCACTCTACTGAGGGCGATAAAGTGAGACTCTGTCTCTACAGGAAAAAAAAAAAAAAAAAACGAAAGAAAGGAGAAAAGAAAAGTGAACCTATTTCAAATTTATTTTGTACTGGAATATCATTCACATAAATACTCATGCCTTTGACAATTAACTAATCTACTTATCTTTTAATTTAGATTAGTTCATACATTATGAATGCAAGTAATTTCTGTTGCAGTATTTACTGTCTCTGCCAAAGAAATATAGAATCTATTTCTGAATTACCCATGAATATGGATATATCTTCTTACAAATCCATTGTACTGGAATCCTAATATGAGTAAACATAATGTTATCCTATTGAATCTGTTTCAGGTCTTAGCACTGAAAACTGAGGAATGAAACTATTTATTTTTGTTAAAGGCCATTCAATAATTTTCTCTTCATTAAATTTGTTCTACAGGACATATACCAGAAATAGGACTTACATTAGGATGAGTTGCATCAAAATTCACCTAGGAAATATATTTGCAAACGTGTGTATTGATATAAAAACATAAATAAGTTAGAAATTGTTGTATTCATAAATTCCTAATAAAATGTGACAGCTTCTAACCAAAAAAATTGCTAATAATTTAAAACGTTGAATAAGTACTTAAAATGGACTGAATGATACCCTTAATTGAGATGGTATACTAAAAATTTAGCCTGAAGTTTGATAGAGAAATATAATCAGAGATTTTTGTGAAACAGCATCACACTCAAGAAGGTCCAACAGCCAGAGGTGAAAAATATGAATAATCTGAATATATCCACAATAAAGTCAAACCGTTGCACAGATAGGACAATGTGAACAAAAACTTAACAACAATTGTTTTGAAATATCAAGTGCAGTGCAGACACTTAAAAATGCAAACTTATTTTTAAAAGAGTTTTAATTGTTGACATCATTTTTCTATAACAAAAATTTTATTTAAATATCATTTAATATTATTTTAATTCCAAACTACTATAGCTTTAATTCCAAAACCAAATGAAAATAGTACAGAAATAAATTACTAATCTCATCAATGAGCATAGATGAAAAATGCCAATTAAAATATTAGCAAATTCAATACATTAATTTACCAAAAGAATATTCTAAAATTCCCATATCATTTGGGACTAGTGTTGTGGCTTGTGCCTATAACCCAAGCACTTTGGGAAGGCAAGGCAGGAGGATTGCTAAGGCCAAGAGTTTGAGAACAGCATACATAGGGACACCCATCCCATTTCGACAAAAATAAAAATAATTAGCCAGGCCTGGTGACCTGCACCTTTATAGTTCTAGATACCTGGGACACAAGAGACTATTTGAGCCCAAGAGTACAAGACTCTTCTGTTAGCTATGATCACTGATCATGCCAATGCACCCTAGCCTGGACAGTGGTTGGAGATACTGTCTCAAAACAACAGCAACAAAAGTCCCCTCAGTCAGTTGTCCTATTAGTATCATCCAGGACCTTTGAAATACTTGCCTTTTATTTTGGTACTTTTTCACATTGGATATCTTGTCTCTAGTTAGAAAGCAGAAATGACCTACGCTTCTTCCTTGCTTCCACTTGTATGAGTCTGCTATTTGTAAAAGGTGACCACACGGAGTCCATTTTGTTGAGGAAAAGGGGAGTGAGAATGTACATTCTGGAGTCTGAAGTGGCTAAAGTCTTGGCAAAAGGTTCCTTTATTTGGTATCATCAAAACATTGTTCTTTTTTTTCCACATTTTTGCTTAGCTGCATTAGACTTGCACCAGTCAGCAGAATGTCCATAAAATTTGTGCATTTTTCTGAAAAGCTCTGAAATTAACTGAAGATCACTGAATTGCTTCTATACTACAGTAAATTTATTTTCTACTTACACTATTTTTAAGTGGTTCTGCTAGGTAGAATATTGCTGGACATGAGAAGTTTCTAAAAGTAATTCAAATATCTTAAAATGGCAGGTAATTTGTCAGTTGATACATTTCATCAAATGAAGAAAGACAAAACATATGATTGACTACAACAATAATGTCATAATGACATTTGATTTTACTAAAAATACGTGTAAGAGAAACATAAACTGGATAAAAATAGACATCTTTTCCAAAGTTAATGACAATTCCATCCAAGGATTATTTCTATTGTTTAGATATAGACTATTTTAAGACCAGCAGTACACAGAGATATATGTATAAATAAATACGTATTTACATATATACATACATACCACATATACACACGCTACATACATATGTATATCCACATATATGTGTGTATGTGTATATATGTGTATGTACATACTTTGCAAACAAAGTAAATGTGCCTCAATAAGAAAATGGCTAAACAAATGATGACATATCACAGACACTAACCCTTATCATGCCATTAAAAAGAATGATGATTCTAATAGATTTGAAATAATTCCATCAGGTATTGAGTCAAAATAGATTAAAGTGTATAATATAATCTTAGCTTTTAAAAAATAAAAATGTCTTCAAAAATGGCCATGTACCTATATACCATCTACGCATACAATTATAAACATCTGTACCGTGCTGCATAAGTCAAAAGAAGAAAAGAAAACAACAAATAATTGGTTCCCAGCATTGTTTAGAGCTTGATCATGGCACAGGGAGAACCTAATGAGGGGTGCTTCAGAAGGTGGTTGCAACAGGAGAAGATGTCAGGGGATGTAAAGTTTTTAATAAGTAAATAAGAAATAGAGCCCCAGATAGCACAAAACTAAAGAAAGAGAACATCAACACGTAAGCAGCATTCATGACATGATGCCTTTCATGTAATTCACACGCACACAAGTCTTAGATTGGATCTGAAAGACACAGTTTCTTTATAGCAAAAATTTCTGAGGTCAATATAAGAACTTTCTTTAAATGTGGAGATTGCATGTCTTTGGAGAATGGGGCACAGTAGGGGAATATGACCAGAGCATATTTGTTTTCACCATTGTTTTTGTTGTTAGCCTTTAGTGTTATTTGATTTCAAAACACCTACGTCTATTACCTTGAGAATATTAATTAATGCAAAACAAAGTTTAAAAGGAAAATCAAATGCTCTTCATGTGGAACTTATTTTATATTTTGATGCTCTTTCTCAATAAACTTGGTAAAGTAAATATTCTATGTCTGACTACACATAAACATCAGCTGAAAAAGAAATTATAAACAAAGTTAAATTCATGATAGTAAAGCTATTTTAATTGTTCCCTTTTTAGCTACATTGAAAAATTAAGTGTGCACACATGCACACAAAAGTGAAAATTGTTGTAGCAAACACATACATAGGCCTAACTGGTTTGCACTTCAAAATATTTTTCCAGCCAAACTACACTTTTTGCATCACTTCTGTTTATTAACAATTTATGTTTCATCAGTCAGCTATCTCAAATGTCATACCATCTTCACCGTCAATGGTCCTAGCTCTCCCAAACACATAATTACTTTTTTGTTTCTAAATTCACTCCCATAGAAAGTTACCTACACCTATACTCAGAACTCAAAATACTGTTTCATACTGCAATTTGGTGTTTGTTTGGTGAAACCTTTTCTCTTTGTGTCTGTGGTTTCACTTTCACTGTCCACAGTTACTCTGATTTCTGTTCTGAAAGCTGACTTTAAATCAGTGAGCTTCCCAGAGGTGAGTACCCACAGAGCAGGAAAGAACAGAAGTGAAGTGTTTTTCTTTTTATTTCTCTCCACCTGAGGTTCTCTCACGCCGGCTCCACTCCTTTTTTTTTTAATTATTATTATTAATCACAGCTGTGTACATTAATGCGATCATGGGGCACCATACACTGGTTTTATAAACAGTTTGACACATTTTCATCACACTGGTTAACATAGCCTTCCTGGCATTTTCATTCACTCCTTGACTGAAGTTCCCTGCTGCTCTCCAGACACACCCCTGGGTAAAACTCTATCTTTTCTGCAGTTCTCACTCCTCACTCCTGGACTGCTCAACCTGAAGTTCCCCTACCTTGGGCCCACTGCTTTCTATTGAGTAGAGCTTTGAGTTAACCATCAATTTATCCTAATTTGAGCATGTCATTCCTTCCTTCTGTATCAACCAAATGACATACTTGTGTAGGACATTTCATTTTTTTAAATTTACAGACCAATTCTGGTACATCTCACTAACTTTGTATCTAGGGCAGAGTGCCCTCAATGGAGTAGGTGCTTACACACTTACTACATTTTCTTTATCCATTCATCCATTGATGGAGCCTTAGGCTTACTCGGTACCTTGACCACTGTTAATAATACTGCAATAAACATGGGAGCACAGCTATTTCTTCAATGTACTGATATTATGTCCCTTTTAGGGACACCTGGTAATGGGATTGCTGGATCTTATGGCTCTTCTATTCTTGATTTTTTGAGGGGCCACCATACTGTTTTCCATAATTGTTGTATTGATTTACAATCTCACCAACAATGTATAAGGTTTACATTTTCTCTACATCTTTGCCAACACATTATTTTTCACTGTTTTGATAACAGCCATCCTAAGAAGTATAAGGTAAGATTACATTCTGGGTTTATTTGCATTTCTTTGATGATTAGTGATGCTGAGCATCTTTGCATATACCCATTGGACATTCGTCATGTGCCTTCTTTGAAGCTTGATAACTAGGATCTATAGAGAACTCAAATTAATCCACATGAAAAATGCCAACAATCCCATATATCAATGGACAAGAGACATGAATAGAACCTTCTCTAAAGATGACAGACGAATGGCTAGCAAACACATGAAAAAATGTTCATTATCTCTATATGTTAGAGAAATGCAAATCAAAACAACCCTGAGATATCATATAACTCCAGTGAGAATGGCCCACATCACAAAATCTCAAAACTGCAGATGCTGGCGTGGATGTGGAGAGAAGGGAACACTTTTACACTGCTGGTGGGACTGCAAACTAGTACAACCTTTCTGGAAGGAAGTATGGAGAAACCTCAAAGCACTCAAGCTAGACCTCCCATTTGATCCTGCAATCCTATTACTGGGCATCTACCCAGAAGGGAAAAAATCCTTTTATCATAAGGACACTTGTACTAGACTGTTTACTGCAGCTCAATTTACAATGGCCAAAATGTGGAAACAGCCTAAGTGCCCACCAACCCAGGAATGGATTAACAAGCTGTGGTATATGTATACCATGGAATACTATTCAGCCATTAAAAAAAATGGAGACTTTACATCCTTCGTATTAACCTGGATGGAAGTGGAAGACATTATTCTTAGTAAAGCATCACAAGAATGGAGAAGCATGAATCCTATATACTCAATTTTGATGGGAGGACAATTAATGACAATTAAGGTTATGGGGGGGGAGGAAAAGTAGAAAGAGGGATGGAGGGAGGGGGTGGGGCCTTGGTGTGTGTCACATTTTATGGGGGCAAGACATGATTGCAAGAGGGACTTTAACAATTGCAATCAGTGTAAACTGGCTTATTGTACCCTCAATGAATCCCCAAAATAAAAAAAAAAGAAAAACATTTTTATTCATGTCCTTTGCCCATTATTTAATCAAGTTAATTTGGGTTTTGCTATTGACTTGCATACATTCTTAATATATTTTGATTTACTCCTTATGAAATAAATCATTTGCATATATTTTCTCCCATTCCAAAGGCCAATTGCCATCTTGCTGATTATTTGCTTTATGCTGCAGGAATGTTTTAGTTTAATGTAGTTCCACTTGTTTACTTTTGGTTTATCGTTTGTGCTTTTGGTGTCATACTCAAGAGATCATTATTTTTAATTGCTTAACATTAACTAAAATATGATAGTTTCTTAAAAATATTCAAAATATGAATTATTATGAAATGAAGTCTATGCAATAAAATGAATCAATAAAAATAGATTTGATTGTTGATTTAAAATTGAGAAACCACTATCTGAAGTTTTCACTTTAATAAATTTTCCTTTTACTTTTCCCAGTTATGTTTCTGAAAGACACTTCTGATAATATAAGTCCCTCTAGTGGCATCTGATGTGAACATTGTAATATAAATAAAAAGTTATTTTTCTTTGTGCTTGTGAATCTCAGTAAGACATTTTAAATTTTATTAATAAAACTGATATTTAGAAAATGACCATCATCAGTCATTCGTTTCTATATTGATTCACTCTAATATGTAAAATATTTATTCTTTGTGTGAAATTCATTTTATGGTTAACAAATCAGAGGACTGTATTTTCCAACTAGAAAAGAACAAGTTGATGGAGGTGTGATGTATTTCTTGAGCACCTAATCTATACTATGTGTTTTAATCATTAATACATTAAACTGTTCTACAATACGCTTATAAAGATTTTATCATTTATACTTTAAAGAAAATAAAACTCAGAAAGTAATAAAACTCTTTAAGTGATGTGTCTAATTAGTGATGGAACAGAGAGTTCACATGCAGTTTTGTCGAGGCCACATTTTACTCCACAATTCACTTAAAATAAAATTTCAAATATGAAGAGAAAGACTGGCATAGAACCAGAAAAAATTGGCAGCTAATTCTGTACTGACAAATAGCAGGGAAATTCTACTTATAAGAAGGTAAATGGGGGGTAGCGCCTGTGGCTCAAAGGAATAGGGCGCCGGCCCCAGATGCCGGAGGTGGCCAGTTCAAACCCAGCCCTGGCCAAAAACTGCAAAAAAAAAAAAGGTAAATGGGTCAAAAACAAGTTTCTAAATCTCTGGAATATTGATGTAATTAAACTGATTCTAGTAAACTCTCACATTTTTCATTTTAACTAAATTATGTCCTACTGAAATGTAAATTGACATGTACCTTGTTTCATTTGTAAATTAAATTTTAAATTTGACAATTTAGTTTACTGAGCTCATGATATTATTCACACTCTGATTCAACTGCAATTATGATTGGGATACCTCATAGTCAGCCATATCCGTCTGTGTCAGGACTGAAAATAAAATGTAGATTATGTGTTTTTATAGTACATTTATTTTCATAATTTTTAGTTTTAGTTTAAGAAGACAACACAAAGGAGTATAATGGCGCAGAAGATGTGTGAAAACTAATTTTAAAAAAATGTCCCCAGAAACAACGAAAAAGTATCAAATTATATTTATGTGCATTATATTTAAGGTAAAACTCTGAATTAAAATTATGCTATTCTTGCATTATTCATGTTACTAAGTCTCATTAATATTTCAATATCATGTAATTATAAAAGTAAATTTAATAGTTGCCTGTTAACCAGTTGTTACGAGTATGCCTCCAAACTGACACTTCTTTGAGGCAATGAAAAATAACTTTAATATTTCCATATTATTTTCTTTTAAAGCCTACTGTCATGATGCTAGATCTTTCTCTGTGCTGGGCATGAGTTGTCAAACAAGAAATGGAATCAGATGCTGGTCACAACTGAGTTGAATGCACCTAGGGTAAATTGGCCCTGGATGAAGCAGATGGTAAAGTGGACTTTTTTTTTTTCTTTTAGATAGAGTCTTACTATGTCACCCTCGGTAGAGTGCTGTGGTGTCACAGCTCACAGCACTCTCAAACTTTTGGGCTTAAACGATTCTCTTGCCTCAGCCTCCCACGTAGCTTGGACTACAGGTGTCCGCCACAATGCCTGGCTATTATTTTTGTTCGTTTGTTGTTGTCGTTGTAGTTGTCATTGTTGTTTAGCAGGACCAGGCCAGTTTGAACCCATCAGCTCCAGTGTATGTGGCTGGCGCCCTAACCACTGAGCCATGGCGTATAGCCAAAGCAGACTTTTTCCTTGCATTTTCTTGAGGACGAGACAGATCCCCCACTATTAGGGATCTCTGCTGGGACATGTCTCTGATGTGACACATAGAAAGATACTACGCATCTTCTCTGGCTATTTGCAGGTAATTCCTACCTTTCTTTCAGATTTTCAGCATTACAACTCCAACTTGTTTCAGTTGTCAACACCCAGAACATATAGGCAGCTATAATTAGATATGGTCTAAGAAAAATCAGGCTGTTTCTGTCTTCAGCTCACAATTGATTTGTGCAAAATATTCATATTTAGCCTACCATGCTTGAGAATGCAGAGATTTTTCAAACATAGCTTGTATTATAATGACTCAGGTTGCTTCAGTAGACCTCTCAACCTTGAGCACGAGGCTACTTTTTCCATCAAGATCATTAGTTCTCTCCATTTTCAAAACCCATATTCATTTGCTTGAGAGACAGAGAAAGGATACATTCAACAGAATACAATAATGTTAACCTCCTGCCCCCTTACTTTTTTCTCCTTTTTTCCCCTCAAACCAGGTGTGTTAAAGCACTTACTTATAGTAGCAGATGAGGGCTAGGGGTTGGGGAAAATGGAAAAATAAAGACTAAAGCTTCCATCTTAGACAAGCCAGCAAGAACAAGCTGAAGGAGAAGAACTTTTACTATAGATGTTATTAAGTGATCTTGAAAATAATTCTAATCTTAACGTGTACCCATATATTTTTTGAGAAGTGTCCATTTACAAGTTATTTTCATATTTTATGATTGCATCATTTCTTATCACTGAGTTGTTCATGTGTTCTGGATTCAATTTCTTTTTTTCTATACATGATTGCTATTATTTCATGTAAGTATGTGGCTTACTTTTCATTCCTTATGGATACTTTTCAAAGAATAGAAGGAGGCTCTTCTTTCTTACAATTTATATATTTTTCATTATATTATTTTCTTCTTCATTTTCTTTTTGCTCAGAGACTCTACTGTTACTTTGAATTTAATTTGATTTGTTATTACATCTAGGAATTCATTTTTACCTCAATTACATCTAGGGAGTCATTCATAATCAGTATTAACTTTCTAATATTCTAACTTAAAATTTCTAACTTTCATTTCAAATTTACAGTATGTTCAGGGAATTTCCCCATAAGTGAGGATAATGTTCAACTTACCAGGCTTTTTTTCTATTTAATAATAGCACTTGTTGTGTTCCCTATAAAAATATTTACCTTTTCAAATCTTTAAGATGTCCCTATACATTTATGTCTTATATCACCCAGGAGTTTTAAAGATCCATTTTTCCACATCTATTATCTGTAAAGAGTTAACTTGGGCATATAAAGTAAAGAATGATATTTTTTGTAATTTCCAAATGAGTATCCTAGTATTTCACTACCATTTTATTTTTCAAAGGAACAAAACTATCTTCCTTCAGTGATTTACCTGGATATCTTTGTCAAAATTCAATTGAACGTGTATGTTGAGGTCTACTTCTGCACACTATTTTGCTTCACTGATCTCTACCTATATTTCTGTCAATATCACCCTCTTTTTATTTTTGTCATATCTCAAAATCACTCTGAGAAATGAGCTTCTGTCTCTCTCCAATGCTCCAGGGCAGTGATACAGACATTTTGCCCAATGACAATGACAGACCATAAAAATAGAGCTTAAGTCTCTCCCCAAAGGAACTGACTTTATTTGGAACAACACGTGGGGAAATTTAAACCTAAGGACACTCTAGAAATCAAAAGATATTTTCACAGCAAGCAATTAAGAGAAAGCTAGTAGTGCCAGAAGAGCTACAAGGCCAGCTAGCTTATCAGAAAGAACTAGAAAATCCCTCCTAGTATTGAAATGAATCCAAAATCTTACTTCCAGACCTATAATTAATTGGATCACAATTCAGTACAATATATGTTTTGGGACATTGTAGAAAATAATAAATCAACCAGCAGCAATTAATATACTTTAAAAGCTGGGTAAAGACCAACTGAGGCAGACGGATTAACAGATCAGAGAAAGGAACAAAGAGAGCACTGCTAACAACACTGTAAGGGTGATAAGCCCTGTGTTAAGTGACATCGGAGCCTTCATGCTGAAGGAAAAATGTATTTCAATAACATATCTCAGCCAAGTTACTAAAAAGTGAAAAAAAAAAAAAAGTCACAGAGTACAGCAATCAATAACCAGAATGACCACATCATATTATATAAAACATCCAGGATTCAGTGAAAATTTATGAAACAAGCAAATACACCTAAAAGTGTGTTGCCCATACATGGAATAAATCAGGCAAAATAAACTGCCTACTGTAGAAAGAGACCAAGGTATTAGAGTGAAGAAACAAAAAATTCAAAGAAGCTATTAAAATTATGTTCAGATATTTAAAGTAAACGGCACTTAGAGAGTAAAAGGAGGGTATGATGACATTGACTCACAAAACAGAGAATAATAATAAAAAGATAAACAGGGTGGCACCTGTGGTTCAAAGGAGTAGGGCACCAGCCCCATATGCCAGAGGTGGCAGGTTCAAACCCAGCCCCGGACAAAACTGCAAAAAAACTAAACATTATAAAGATAAACAAAATGAAAATTCTGGAGTTGAAAAGTAAACAATTAAAATGGGAAATTCGCTAGAAAGAGTAACAATAGATTTGAACTGTGAGAAGAGAATCATCAATGTGTGAATAGGTTGACAGAAATTAAGGACGGAAAAAACAGAGACATAGAAAAATGTGGGATGCCATTATATATATCAAAAAATGAAGGTGAAATAAATACATTTCCAAATAAATCTGAAGATTATTTCTTACTAGGACCCTTTCCTTACAAAAAATACTAAAGGGAAGTTCTTTAGACAGAAATTAAATGATACCAGACAGATTTTAAATCCCACACCTATACACATAACAAAAAGCACCTCTAAATGTATTTATACAATATCAAAAAATATTAATGTCTATTTCTTGTCCTTTCTGTACACAATTTATTTAAAGTGCAATTGTATAAAAATCATGGGCAATTGGTTGGTAGTTAGGTTAGGCAGTTAGTGAGACCTAAATACGATGTACGACAAATGCCATTAGGCTATTTTGGACAGGCTTGGGTCAGGCTGACCTGGGCTACTGTGGGAATGCAGCTAATTGCTAATTGCAACTTTAGTTAATTTTTGTACAAAGTAAGAGGTAAGAATCCAAATTATTATTCTGCATGAGGCTATTGTGTTTGCCAAGGCCATATTTTGAATAGCGAATCCTTTCTCCAGCATATACTTTTGCACGCTTTGTCAAAGATGAGTTTGTTGTAGGTTTTTATCCTTATTTCTGGGTTCTCCACTCTATTCCATTGGTCTATGTGTCTACCTTTATACTAGTATCTGCTCCTTTGGTTATCACTGTCTTGTAATGTAATTTGAAGCCAGATACATAAAGCCTCCAGATTTTGTCTTTTAGCTTAGGATTGTTTTGGCTGTACAAGCTTTTTAACCATTCCATGTGAATTTTAGAGTTTTTTTCCCAATTCTTTGAAAAATGATTTTGGCATTTGGTAGGAATTACATTGAATATATAGATTATTTTGGCAATATGGTCATTTTAACAGTATTGATTCTTCCAAACCATAAGCATGGAATGCTTTTTCCTTTGCTTATATCATCCATAATTTCCTTCATTGGTGTTCTGTAGTTGTTCTTGTAAAGATCTTATCTTGTTCCTGTTCTTAGGAAAAATGCTTTCAACTTATTCCCATTAAGAATGATGTTAGTTGTTGGTTTGTCACAGATGGCTTTTATTATTTTGTAATATGTTCTTTGTATATATAGTTTGTGAAGGGTTTTTAACATGAAAGGATGCTGGATTTTATCAAATATTTTTTTCTTGGGCGGCACCTGTGGCTCAGTGAGTAGGGCGCTGGCCCCATATGACGAGGGTGGTGGGTTCAAACCCAGCCCCGGCCAAACTGCAACAAAAAATAGCCGGGCGTTGTGGCGGGTGCCTGTAGTCCCAGCTGCTTGGGAGGCTGAGGCAAAAGAATCGCTTAAGCCCAAGAGTTAGAGGTTGCTGTGAGCCGTGTGACGTCATGGCACTCTACCGAAGGCCATAAAGTGAGACTCTGTCTCTACAAAAAAATATATATACATATATTTTTTCTTTTCTACATCTATTATACAGTTTTTATATTTAATTTTATTGATTTAGTGAATCACATTTTCTTATTTGCATATATTGAACCAACCTTGCATCCCTAAAATGATCCTGTGAATTACGTTTTTGATGTACTACTGAATTTAAGTTGCTAGCATTATATTCAGAATTTTTGCATGTATGTCCATGGAGGATGTTGATCTTTAGCTTTCTTTTTTGCTGTGCCCTTTCCTAGCTTTGTTATAAGGGTGAAATTGGCTTTGTAGAATGAGTTGGGGAGGAGTCCTTCCTTCATGATTTTATGGAACAGTTTTAGTAGGATAGGTGCCAGTTCTTCATTGTATATCTGGCATAATTCAGCTTTGAATCCGTTTAGCCCTGAGATTTTTTTCATTGTTGTTAGAGACTTTTTAATGCTAATCAAATCTCTCTACTCATTATTGGTCTGTTGAGGATTTCTATTTCTTCCTGATTCAAATTTAGAAGTTAGGTGTTTCCAAAATTTTACTCATTTCCTCCAGTTTTTCTAGTTTCTGTGAATAGAGGTGTTCATACTAATGTCTAATGATCTTTTATATTTCTATGATATCAGCTGTAATGTTGTCTTTTTCATTTGTAATTAGTTTATTTGAATTCTTTATCTCCTTTTCTTGGTTTTTATCTCCACTAATGCATCAATTTTGTTTATCTTTTTGAAAAACTAAACTTTTAATTTCATTGGGGTTTTTTTTGTATTTTTTGATTGTTTATTTCAATTTTGTTTATCTGCTCTGATCTTTATTTCTTTTTATTATTCTTATTATTATTATTTATTTTTTTTTTTTTTTTGCAATTTTTGGCCGAGACTGGGTTGGAACCCACCACGCCCAACTCCTTTGAGCCACAGGCACCACCCATGATCTTTATTTCTTATCTCCTGTCAAATTTGGGTTTGGTTTGTTCTTATTCTTACAGTTCCTTGAAGTGTGACATTAAGTTGTTAATTCATGATCCTTTTGTCTTTTTGATATAGGAATATATTGCTTTATAACTTCCCCCTTAGCACTGCTTTTTCTGTTGCTCAGAGACTTTGGTAGTTTTTGTCAGTATTGTTATTCTATTCAAATTTGTTTTTTATGTCTGTCTTTATCTCATTGGTGACTCAAAGATAGTTCAGCAGCAGGTTTTTAAATTTCCATGTAACCGTGTACTTCTGATAGTTCCGCTTGGAATTGATTTCATTTATATGACTAGAATGTGGCAGAAATATCAGAGGATAAATGATAAGTTTCTATAGGCCTCTCATAGGGCTCCTGAAGAGAGACCAATTCTGCGCATAACTCCATATTCTTAATAATTGAGTTGAAGGATTGGAAATATCAAATCCCCTCAGATGGTTTGAGTTGCAAGAACAAAAGAAAGCTGTGTCCAGAGCTACTACTAACATGTCACTTTCATTTTAATTAGAAAAGGTACCTCCTCTAACAGTATAAAGATTCATATCTTAGGGAAAACACAATGCCTTTCCGTAAAATAAAAACTACCTCTTCCCTGCACCAGAAACAAAGACTTAGTAACTAGACTGTTCGAAATACATTTCAGCTTTAAACTACCTTCATGGCTGGGCACCTTCGGGCAGCACTGGCTGGAGAGCAACACATACTGGAAGGTTCTACCAGAAACAACAGATATTTTCTCTAAGACATTTTCATAGAGTTTTTTTATGTCCCAGAGTGGACCTGGATACCTGAATGAATTCTATACACCCAGGAATAACATGGAAAAAGCTTAAAGAATTACCATAACTAGAAAACGTTTAGAAAGACAGCAAAGTTATATATTAGCTGAAACCCTAACAGATAGACAATTTAGAAAAAACAAACAAACAAAAAACTCCAAAACCACGATGAAGCATGTCTAAGTGGAAGCTGGTGTGATCAAACAAAATGAAATCACATGCTCCTAACCCCAACATCAAGATTAGATATCCTTAATACCACATCTGTCATCACTGACAATAACAAAATCTCTTTACAAACTGTGCCATCACCCTGGAAAAAGGAATGTTAACATTTCTGAAATAACAAAATAATATTTCTGACAAAATAAAAACCTGAAATAAAAATTGACTTCAAAAAGTTATACTTCTTGGACCTGTGTTTATAGAATGTGTATTTGCAAATTTAGAATAACAGATACCACAGCCATCTTTACAAACTAGGCCCTGACAAAAATTTTGGAGCCTCTTGGAGATGATTCTGCTTAATTTACTTTTCTACTACCCAAAAAGGAATCACTAAGATGTGAAATATAGTGAGCAAAAGAATTGAGACTATTTTGCATAGCTCTGTAAGGACAAACAGGATAACACTAGTCTCAACTTGGACAAACATTGAAAAAAAATACTGAATAATTTGACCGATCTTAATTTTCATTCTGAAAAGTTTGAACTTTATTGACAATTTAACCATCACAATTTGCAGCAGCATTTGGTTCAACTTTCACTGGATTACCCAGAGATAATGGTACCTTGATAGGATTCACTTTCCTAACACAGTGAGGTTCATTTCCACACCTTCTCCCTAATGGAACCCAGTTTGTAGTTGATCTTCACCTCCCCTGATCCCAATCTTACCTTTCATGAATCTCATTTTCTTCATCTTTTGGTATCCAATTAACCTTTTTTCAAGTGTACTGTGAAGACTATATACTTGCCTCCACTAGAGGCATAGTTACTCTAAAAAACATTATCCTTGTGAGCTAATCCCACCTTGCTATAGCAATAATAAAAAAATCACTGGAGACCACACAACTGAAAGCTTCAAAAGCAAAATATTGCTTTTCATAATTCTGTGGAGTTTATTTTCTACTAAACTTACCAACACTTAAGTTCCTTTCCTGGAACACGGAACAGTGATGAACCCAGAATAAAAAAAAAAAAAAAAAAAAAACCTGAGCTTCTAATCTTCTACTCATGTTTTTGCAAGTTCTATCTATAATAACTAACACTTTATATTATGAACTTATCTATGTATAAGACTTAATGTATTATTTATATCTAATCTTTCAGTACATAGAACCAAATACAAAGGTAATTGTACTAATTGCAGTTGTCATTAAAAGTCAACTTCTAAAATTTTTGGCTTAAATGAAAAAAGAGTATCTTCCTGAGCATTAAGGAACTTGATGACAAATCTGACAAATCTATACCCATTATCCATATGAGAGTTGTTTACTCCACTAATGAGCACAGAGGGCCAGCAGATGTCTAGAACCAATTTGGCAGCTTCTAAACTTTATATCCATACTCCAAAAATCCATTAGCTGAAAATAATTTTTAGAAACTTAAATGTCAGAATACTGTCAATACCTCATCTATAGGTAATCTAGAAGTACAAAATCATATTGGTATACAATATTTCTCCCTAAAAATGAGCTTAAAATTAGGCACTATCTCACATAGTCACATAGCATCATCACTATCATAGTTAAAAGTATTTAAATGTTGCCAACATTCATAAACTTAAAAGTGAATATTTCACACGCATACCAGCCCTTTACGTGACGGGAGATGGAAGAGGCAGAGAAAAAAGATTGCACCTTATAGTTTTGTAGGCCTCATTGTGTTTTTTTGTAGAAGCCAAAGTATTATGACACTGTGGAAAATTGATAATGTCAACTCTTAATTTTCTGCTTTTGATCCAAAGTTAACTTAACAGCGTTTGTTTAAGTGCTTAGATAGGTTTAAAACCATTTTCTGGGGAAATAAAATCCGTTTCAAGAAACCTCTTGATACAACTACAATAAAGAATACAAAAGGCCTCCTCTTGAGAGATAATGTCAAAATCCTAAATTGTCATGGAAAATGTTAACTCTACCACCGGAATGTCTAATTTTCAATTATAGTGATAGGGAACCATGTAAGGATGAATCTCCAATTGTTACTGTTAACTGTTATGTGGGACCTACAAGGGTTGGAGAACCTGTTGCCTGGAGGAATCGTATGGCCTTTCCAGTGCTTAACTCCAACCTTTTGACTGAATCCAAATTTCATACAACAAATCCTTTCATTAAATGGTGGGCAGCTGAGAATTATGAAGTTTTTCTTGCCTCCTTTGGTGCAAGAAAGAAAGAATGATCACTCCTTCAATCAGAAGACCACAAATTCCCCACCCCTCTGGGAATAGGCTCTCGAAGAAACAAACACGTTTTTCTTCTTTGTAATGTGTCAATATTTTAAATTTATTTTTTAATTTTATTTTTATTTCACTTTACTATCTCGAAATTTCAGAATTCAAATGTTTTGGTTACATGAATTACTTTTGCACAGTTTAAATCAAAGTTATAAGTGTGTCCATCACCCAAATAGTGTGCATTATACCCGTTAGGTGTGAATTTACTCATTTGCTCTTTCCTCCTCCCACTTACTTGGTTTCCATTGAGTTTTACTTCCATGTGTGACCTTGAGTGATGAATTATTGGCTATAATTTAATCATAGCTACATCTAGTTTTTTTTATTTTTATTTTTTTTTTTATTCTAGGAATACTTCCCTTAGAACAATGGTATCCAGTTCCATACAGGTTATTTAAAAAATGGATTAGCCCTCTTTGGGGGCAAGACACGATTGCAAGAGAGACTTTGCCTAAAAAATGCAATCAGTGTAATCTGGTTTATTGTACCCTCAATGAATCCCCAACAATAACATAAAAAGGAAAATAATGTATTAGCTCACCATTTTCATGACTGTTTATTTCTCCATATTTGCATAAAAAAACGTTTTATTAATCCACTTGTGTATTGATGGACATTTGGGTTGATTCCACATCTTTATGATTGTGAACTGGGCTGAAATCAACATTTGAGTGCAAGTGTCTTTTTGATAAAAAAAAAAGACTTTTTTTCCTTTGAGTAAATCCTGAGTAGTGGGATTGTTGGATCAAATGGTAGGTCTACTTTTAGTTCTTCGAGGTATCTCTATACTACTTTTCATAGTTGTAGCTTTCTCAGTCCAACCAGCAGTATATAAATGCTCCTTTCCATCTGCATCCATGACAGCATCTGTTGTTTTGGGACTTTTAAAATAAATGCCATTTTCACTGGCAGGTGGTATCTCATGGTGGTTTTGATTTGCATTTCCTTGATTATTAGTGCTCATGAGCAATTTTTTTCCCATACATTTATTGGGCGTTAGTCAAACTTTTTCGGGAAAAATTTCTGTTCACATCTTTTGCCCACCTCTTTATGAGGTTGTTTGATTTTTCCTGCTGATTTGCTTGAATACTTTAAAAACTCTGTTTTTATTTATTTATCAGCCCTTTGTCAGATGTACAGTATGCAAATATTTCATCCTATTCTGTAGGTTCTCTATTTACTCTATTGATTGTTTCCTAGACTGGGCAGAAGCTTTGTAATTTATTCAAGTCCCATTTATTAATTTTTGTTATTGTGATTGCCTTCAGGGTCTTCTTCATAAATTATTTGCCTAGGCTGATATCTATGATAATTTTTCAACATTTTCTCCAAGAATTTGTAGTTTCATGCCTAAGGTTTGAGTCTGTTTTCCGTCATGAATTAATTTTTGTGAATGATGAGAGGGATGGATCCATTTCATCCTCCACAAATGTCTATTTAATTTTCCTAAAACCATTTATTGAATAGGGGTTCTTTCCCAGTATATGTTCTGTCTACTTTGTCAAAGCTCAGATGTCTATATGAGGGTAATTTCGTCCCTGGGTTCTCTGTTCTGATTCATAGGTTTACGCCTCTGTTTTCGTGCCAGTACTATGACATTTAGTTTACTGCAGTTTTGCAGTATAGCCTGAAGTCTGGTAAAGTGATGTCTCCCAATTTTATCTTCTTGCTTAAGGTTTCTTTGTCTTTGGGGTCTTTTCTGGTTGCAAACAAAGCACAGAAATATTATTCTAGGTCTGCAAGAAATCACATTGCTATTTTAATGGGTATTACATTGAATCTGTAAATCACTTTGATCATATAAACATTTTGAAAATGTTGATTCTTCTGATCAATGAGAATGATATGTTTTTACATCTGTTTATGTCGTCTGTGATTTGTGATTTTCTCTATAGAAGTCTTTGCCTAAATATATTCCAAAGTATGTTACTTTCTTAGTTGCTATTGTGAATGGTCTTGAGTCTTTGATCTCATTTTGAGGTTGGCTGTTGGCATATAGGAAGGCTAGTGATTTGTATACACTGATTTTGTAACCTCAGACTTTACTGAATTTATTCATCAATTTCAGGAGTTACTTGGCAGAATCTTTAGGGTTTTCTGGATATAAGATCATATCATCAGCAAAGAGTGATAGTTTGACCTCTTCTTCACCATTTAGATACCTTTGATTTCCTTCTCTGGTCTGATTGCTCTGGCTAGGACTCACACCTAATTGTTGAATAGGGCTATTGATAGCAGACAACATTGTCCAATTCCAGTTCCAAGCAGGAATTCTACCAATTTTTACCCATTTGGTATAATGTTGGCTGTGGATTTGTCACATATGGTTTTTATAATTTTGAGGTATGTGTCATCTATGGCTATGTTCATAATCATTCTTAACATAGAGAGGTGCTGAATTTCGTCACATGCTTTTTATGAGTCTTTATATAAATATTAAACTAGGCCAGCACAAAGATGCTTACTTGATTAAATTACCAGAGTTATAAAAATATATCTCCCTTAAATTAGAATTTAACATTTAACTATATGACTTTGTTATCATTCAGGTAATGAGAAAAGATATATTCATTGAAGGAGTGATTCTGTATCTTTTTATTTTACAAAAAAATATTTACAGCCCATTTAATGCCCCATACTCTGTGCAGGGACTAGGAATAAAAGATTAGATATAAGACGAGATCAGTTACTCCAAGAAGTTTCAGATTATAAGACAAACAAACATATAAATTATAAAAATATGTAAATATACAAGTTGGTATATACACAGTGGTGGAATAGCATGGTGCCAGGAATTACAAAGCAAGTAGACTTTTAATACTGTAACTGAATACAGTTATAATTGTTACCCATTTCTCTTATATGTATGTCAGAATCATGTTTATTTCTCATAACAGTGAATAAACTGAAGTTTATTTCCAATGCTTTATTCCTTTTTTTATTGTATCACAAAAATTAGACAGCCTAAAGTTTGCCTTTTTATTCTCACTTTAGTTCACTGTAGTAACTTATACTAAGTGCCTGATACATTATTATATCTTCTCCAAATTAAATTTTGATGTTTACCTTGTAATTGCCTTGTTTTACACATGTTTTTGAATTGTGTAATTTTAAAGCAGCAAGGGCTATGAAGATAATCTCTTTTAATCCCCTAAAGTATCAGAGGGATTAATTTAGGCTTCTAGATTGTAACTGATCTGACCAAGATTACATATCCAGTTACTCATAGAATTTAGATGAGAAACCAGGTCATCTGAGTCCCAGTGCTCTGCTTCACTTCTGTCATCTTTCTTAAAGGTGAAATTGAAAGAGATGGTGACAAATTAGAAAAATAGGAATGGAGGAAGAGAAGAAAACAGAGGGAAGAAGGAACAAAGGAGGTAGGAAATAAGGGTTTCCAAAGCTTTTCAAAATTGAAAAGAATAGAAGGGTAAAACCTCACCTTAAAGTGAAAATATAACTCTCTTGGCACTTCTGGAGAGATAAATAACCATAGCTCAAAATGAAAATAAAATGTTTAAAATGTAATAGAACATATATTTCTCTTCAGGACCATTGATAATAGGGATGCTTTAAGTTGTAAGCATGGACAAGTTTATTACCCCAGACGCTTGAAAAATAATAACTCTTGCCTTTTTTCTTATGTTTCCTCAAATAAACTGGTGTTTTAAGACCTAAATTCACAAAATACCAAGGCTACTTATATCTAGCTCAATGTGGATTCTTAAATCAGGAGGAGAAACAATTTATTAATGAATATAATTTTAATTTCTTCATAATATATTTATAAACTTAAAAAGATACGTTTTCTTACATCTGTGATTTTTTGTTTGTAAAGCAGTAGAATGAACTTAAAATTGATGAGTGTTAAACTTCTTATGTATATAACAAAACAGACTGATAATTTTATATTAGTCAATGTCTAGAAGAAAAATCTCGTTGGATAGCAAAGCTCTCATTGTGAATTGTTTCTATTTTCTTTTTTTTTTTTTATTGTTGGGGATTCATTGAGGGTACAATAAGCCAGGTTACACTGATTGCAATTGTTAGGTAAAGTCCCTCTTGCAATCATGTCTTGCCCCCATAAAGTGTGACACACACCAAGGCCCCACCCACCTCCCTCCTTCCAAAAAGTGGTGGCTTAAAGCAATGATTTAGTATTATCCTACAATGTATAGAAGTAACAGTTTCAATTTATTATTACTTATGATTCTATGGCTTGAGTGGGCTTCACTGGGTAATTTGTTATCAGGGTTTTTCATGCAGCTGGTGCTGGAATCTCTGACACATCCATTGACCGATCAACCCACAAAAGCCACCTACTGAGTGGGTGGTTGACATTGTTAGTTTGAGGCTTCCCTGGTCAACCAGAACACCCACCATGGTCTTCCTGTAAAGCTTGGCCTTAGGACAGCATGGTGCCCATGTTCCAAGAGTCAGAATCCTAAGCATTTCGAGAGTCCCAGGCAGAAACTAAAAGGCATTTTATGACTTAGGCTTTGATGTCATGAAGTTTAATTTCTACTGGACTGTAATTGGTTAGTCAAGGCAGCCTGGATTCAAGGGGATGAGGAATTAAACTAGATCCAGAAGGAAGGAATTGATCTCAGTCATCTTCAGATGACATAGACTTTTACCAATATTCTCACAGAGATGAAAATGCACCCCACACGGGTATGGGTTTGGGTTGCAGGGGACAAATCAAACCAAAACATCTTCAACTAAGTAATTCTGGGTCTGTTCAGATGTGTAAATAAAATAAGGATTTAGCCGGGCGTTGTGGCGGGCGCCTGTAGTCCCAGCTGCTCCGGAGGCTGAGGCAAGAGAATCGCGTAAGCCCAAGGGTTAAGAGGTTGCTGTGAGCCGTGTGACGCCAGGGCACTCTACCTGAGGGCGGTACAGTGAGACTCTGTCTCTACAAAAAAAAAAAAATAAATAAAATAAAATAAGGATTTAGGTGTACTCCCACTCACAAGTTTGTCTCTATGGACCCAAGTAAATGTGAGCTTAATATTTATATTTTAAAAATAAATTTCCACATGATGTTTACTTTTAAAGATTCTCAATACTGATTTATTTTATACAATAGGAATAAAACAGACATCAATTTATCACTGTATTTTTGTCATTATATTTTTCTTAACTCCTTTGCTAGTTTCACAACTGACCAGTATTGTCAATTATAATAAGATTGTCAAGATACTAATTAGTTGACATAAAAACTTCATTGAACAATTTATATTAAACATATATTCTATATGCAGATATTAAAGACAGATAAACATCCCTTTTCACATATATGGTTTTATTTATCATATTGTTGTTTACTGAAATGCTTGACATTGTAGAAAGCTAGAATTAACATGAAGAACAATTGTGTTGTTTTATCCCAGAGAAATTTTGTTACATTAGCATTGTGAGAACAACTCCACCATATTTCCCACAGTTCCCAGCAAGGAGCAATACCCTCAGTCATGTTAATACTTTCTTTGCCTCACTATCGTGATGATCTGATATCCATATTAATGCTGTTATCTTCCAAACATTGATGGAAAATCATAATGTCTTATGGTTGGTATCATGTAAATCTGAGGATCTTATCAGTCTCTCTACAAGGAAACATTTTACTAAACAATCCCATATAAGTTTTCCTTCAGGAATGTTTTCAAACTGCTTACTGTGTCACATGCCTACAAATATTCTTACTTGTCCATGATAATATTTTCTCTCTTGCAAAATATCAACAAATTATCTATCCTTAAAATTAAAATTAACATTGCAATTACATTTTGTTGGTATAAAATTAGTAGAGATTTGATATTTACTGTTACATTCAAAGCATTCCCACAAGGCTAAATGACCCACTTTTGCAGCTCAGAAAGATTCAGATTGCTTTATATATGCTTCAAATATTTCTATTGTTGTCAAAATTAACACTTGAGGAATACGATTCCAGTTCTTCAAGTAGGTAAAGTCTGACTGTGTGCCTATAATTCTGAACAGTGGTGGGTAGGTCAAATAACCTCAATTGCAGTGTCGACTCTAATATAAAGTGATATCTTGAAAACAGGTGAACCAGTTGCAACGTAGAATAAGTTACTATTATCCTATAAGGCATTACCTAATTTGGAAGGAGGTGGTGAGGCAAAGATTTCAATAGAATAGCAACAAGATGATAGCAGAAATCCCATTTTTGAAAATGAAGTAACAGCTTGAAAAAAAATGGTTGACAAATCTGGCACTCAATATTCAATACCAGTCTATGAGTATTCCTTTGTCAGGGATTTGAGGTCAACGGAGAATATGTGTTTTCTCTCTTTGCCAGTAACAAAGAATGAAAGTGGTACCCAGAGTGAGGCCACTAATTGGATGGAAATATGAATATATTTCTTGAAGGCTGATAGATCAGAGCAAAGTAGGCCACATATAACTGGTGGGTTACACAATGATACACAGCGTGTCATCTAAACAAAATATCTATTATTATTTTTTTCTAATTTACAGGCCTTTTTAAAACCACATAAATAAGTAATGATAAGTATGATTATTCAGAAGGTATTTATTGTCAGCCAACAATCAGGTTAAATACAAAGAGTGTGAGCAAATGCCGACGCGTTTACTACCTGTGTGCATTTGTGTAGTTTATGCCCCAAGCTTCACGTTTTCATATGTATTGCATTGATACTGCTATTGTTCTGTGTCAGCCATTGATGAAATAGTGTTATCTAATATGACAAAGCTTCAGTTGCTTCCATTTTGTATATCATAAAAAAATTCCTTTATATTTTATTTTTAGAAGGCAAACATAAAATTTGATTATCAGATTAATCATGCATTTGAAAGAAATGATAGTGCGAAAAAAGGTCCTATGTAGAGGAAGGGTAAAAGAAATAGATTAGCTTAAATTCTCTTCCACTTTTTCTCCTAGAAGCTGCAATTCAGGGAATCATTCTCTTACTCTTATCCTGGTAGCACATTAGGTCTCACACTTTAAGAAAAGCACTGCTTTCCCCCACCACCATATGATAGTATGAAAAGCTGGAGCAATTTCAACACCTCAAAATTCTGCATTGATACCATTGATAATTTTGAATATTTTTCTGACAGTCATGACACCCACATACATCCCCTTTGGCTATTAACATTGGCATCATTGCCCTCACATAGCAATGGTTGTCATGCTAGTTATTTTGATATCATTTTATACCAAATTCACATTATTAAAGACATCTATGTGTAAACACATCCAAATCCTTTCAAGTAAGTAACGAGTGGAAAAAATCACTTGTGATAAACATTTGAATGAGTGATACAGTTTCAACCACCTACAAGTATCTATTTGGGAGGGCATAGGTTCAAAGGTCTGAAATAAATGTATGAAAACAGAACAATAATCATGTTAGAGTAGCATAATAATGAGATCTTTCTTTTTCAGCTTTCAACATAGTCTATGATAATGTCACATTACTTTTAAAATCAGCTCTAAATCTACAAAAAAGAATATGGACATATTCATTCTTCAGATTTTTGATATAAACATGTCATTTGGATAATGGCAAGAGAGTAAAATACTCATAGGTATTTTATCCTTGAGTTTGTTTCTATTTTTAATGCTTCTCAGGCACATACAGTAACATTGAAATAGTCTTTCACACACAGGTTTGTATTCCAATGAATTTCAACAATCTCTCTGATGAGATATATCCTTGCTTGCATTTCAAAGAGAAGACAAGAGCACTCTTTAAAATATAAGCATTATTGTTTTGCCTCTTATCAGCATATAATCCATATACTTGGCTCCATTGTCTATAAAATGGGTACAATAAGAGTACCTACATTGTAGGGCTGCGGATATTAAACCAGCTGGATACACAGTGCATTTAGAACAATTTGAGACGCTTGATAAGCACTCAATACCTTTTAACTCCAGAAAGTAATTTCTATGTGAACAAGTTCTAGCAGCCTTTGTCAGTTTTATTCATCACTTTAATACTCAGTGCCTTGCAAAGAGGCTCCATATGGAGCACAAAATATAATAGCTGAATAAGTATGAGCCAGCAGCTTTCAGAGACAGGTGCTATTTAAGAAAAAAGATTTTAAGAAAATACAGAAAGTATTCTGAAAGTCACAAATGTGCAAATGTTGGGCAATGTGAAAAAAAGAATAAGGTCATTTGGGGACTTTGTCACATTGGAGAGTCACTGAAAATAATCTGCAATCTGAGCTTAATTTCAGGAAATGATGTAAAATTTATATAAATAAATACACACAAACTATACATGTTCATGCTTGTGTACATTTGGGTGAACACTAAGGGATACGAACAGGCAGAACAGTGATGGCAGTACAGCTCCTGCAGCCAGACTGCCTGGGCTCACGGCCATCCTTGCTTTATCACTTACTGGCTGGGTGACTGTGGGGAAGTTCTGGGCTTTGGCTTTCTCATCTACAAAATGAAGATAATAATAGCAACTACTTCAGAATGTTGCTTTGAGCACTGAATGAATTCATATTGATAATTATTGTCTGAGATTAATATTTACTTGGAACAGTGTAAATACTATGTAACTGGTTACTACGTAATATAAAATGAGCAAACTTATATTTCAATATTTATTTTGGAGATGATGACATTTTTATTGTATTTATGTTTGACTTTGGTACTTACATAAAATTAAAGTTATAGAAAGATGCACGTACCCTCAAATGACAAACTTAAGGACAATATAAATGGAACAGTGGTAAATAGATCCTCTGGCTATGCAACACGTGAAAAAACTATGGACATGGAAAAGGATTCCTGACAGCATTTTTACAATGTAAATCAAAAGGTCAAAGGGGAAACAATGGAACAAAACAAAAACAAAGACAGACACCAGCATTTAAATGGGAAAAAAAATCTTGCTACCTCTTTGAAAAATCTTGGAGGATGTGTATTAATTTTGGAACCTCCCCTACTGTGATCAAGTCCCTTGTGTCACAATAGTGTGGGGCAACACAGGTCAATGTAGCTTCCATTGATGGTCATCATTTTTAAAATTGTAGCACCCCCAAATAGGCATATTAAACAAGTAATTCCATTTATAATTAAAATAACTCAACTCTTAAGGATGTTAAGAATTTCTACTCATATATAGTAGAAACAGAGTGATTACTTTTAATGACTTCCGATGTAATATGTAATACATATTACTTCTCCAATATGTATTATTAATATGTAATAATATGTAATATGTATTACATATTATTATGTAATATGTATTATGTAATTATAATTACAATTGTGTAATTACATAATTATGTAATATGTAATATGTATTACATATTACATCAGAAGTCATTAAAACTTGATGTAATATGCACAAAGCACATCAAATCAGGCTGCCTTTGAAGACAGTATAAAGACATGTTGTAACAGTGTGAGTGTTCAAAGTGAGTTTAATATTGGTTTGTGATAAATAAGACGATGCTAAGCATGACAGTGTTTGACAGAATTTCTATTATGAATGATCTATTCTATTAAGAATGAGCTGTTTTTTTTTTTTATTTTTTTTTTTTTGTAGAGACAGAGTCTAACTTTATGGCCCTCGGTAGAGTGCCGTGGCGTCACACAGCTCACAGCAACCTCCAACTCCTGGGCTTAAGCGATTCTCTTGCCTCAGCCTCCTGAGTAGCTGGGACTACAGGCACCCACCACAACGCCCGGCTATTTTTTGGTTGCAGTTTGGCCGGGGCCAGGTTTGAATCCGTCACCCTCGGTATATGGGGCCGGCACCCTACCAACTGAGCCACAGGCACTGCCCAAGAATGAGCTGTTTTTATGAGAGTTCACACTGTGTGCTTCTTGATTTTTACAGTTTTCCAGTCCTTTTGTTATTTTCCCCTATTATCAATTTGGAGGTACATTGAAATTGGTCATGTACTATCCAATGCAGTAGCCACCTCCAAATATAGCTATTTAATTTTAAAATTTATTAAAATTAACTAAGCCAGGTATGGTGGCTCATGCCTATAGTCCTAGCTACTTGGGAGGCTGAGGCAGGAGTATCACTTGAGGTCAGGAGCTTGAGATCAGTGTGGGTAACATATGAGACCCAATATCTAAAAAAAAAAAAAAAAATTTTAAATACCTGGGCATGGTGATGCCTACCTGTAGTCCCAGGGCTTTGGGAGACAGAGGGAGGAAGATTGTTTGAGTCTAGGAGTTTTAGGCTGCCTTGAGCTATGATTGTGACACTGTCCATCCTGGGTAATGGAGAAAGACCCCTTCTCTAAAAACAAATAAGCAAACTATAAATTCAGTTCCTCAGCCACACGAGGTATATTCAGACTCTTAAAAGCCATCAGCAGCTAGTGGTTACTATATCAGACAGAACAGATATCTAATATCTAATATTTTAGAAAGCTCTATTAGGCAATGTAAATATACAGCAGTTATTTTAGACAAAAAATATGAAACTTTAATTTTTTGAAAATTGTACATTTTTCACATTTTCAATGAGTAAGGAACTTTCTTACTTTGTTTCACTAGATAAAAATATTTACTACTAAGCACAGAGATACTTCTATTCCATATATATTTCTTTTTTTTTTTTTTTTTGTAGAGACAGAGTCTCACTTTATGGCCCTCGGTAGAGTGCCGTGGCCTCACACAGCTCACAGCAACCTCCAACTCCTGGGCTTAAGCGATTCTCTTGCCTCAGCCTCCCAAGTAGCTGGGACTACAGGCGCCTGCCACAACGCCTGGATAACCATATATATTTCAATTCATGATGCAAAATGAAGTCAGGAGCATTAAAATACAGAATAGTTTCTGACTATAACTTAATACCAATTTAACTTAGTATTTGTGTTTTCCTGTTGTTTTCAATAATTTAGAAAACCTTATTTTTTAGCCATGAAAATAACAAAGATAATCACAACCTAGTTCCAAATGTTATGAACTTTACTATATTCCTAACGTGATGGACCATGAATGGAATTTAACACTGAAATCCAAGGAGTGTCTCACATGGGCTCTCTAATGGAGTTGAGATCCCCAAAGTAGTCAAATCACTATTACATTTTCATAGCAATTCAGCATAGGCTTAGCCTGTGTGCAACATGCTATATTCCTCGTATATGACTTCTACAATTATATTGACTCAAATATTTAATGATATTTAACAAACAAAAGAGGATTACGTACTTTTTCACAGTTGAAATATGTAGGTATTAAATTATTTATGAAAAATAAATAAAAATGACAAATTTGACCAAAACATTAAATATAATTATTAAACATACCATTTAGTAAAAACTTCTTGAAAAGAGATATAAAGGAGACATTCCTTCCACTTTGTAGAATTTCTAAAATCTTGAAGAAGTCTGGAATACATACACACATATGTATATAAAAGTAAGGAAAGCAGGTAAAGAATTACATGTTAATTGTCAAATGATTGGAATAGGGGAGTTCCACATAAAGTTTAATCATCTAATAATTATAAGATATTAAAAAATGGTTATATTTCACAATAACATTTTAATAATCATAGCAAAAGAAACCTAGACTAAGAGATGCATTAAGAAATCACTTATCTTCATCTGACACTTATAATCTAACCCCGTTGATTATAGTAAATGAGCATATTTTGTATTATTTGTATCAAAATAACTGAAGTGTTTAGCTAATAATTGTAATATGTACGGATATTATTAATAAATTAAACATTACGAATTTGACATACCCAACTGTTCTTGTAAAACCTAGCATCTCATTTTCCAGAAATAGGATATAAAATGGTTAATATAGTCATAATGTAAGACAAAATACAAGATATATTTTGACCAGATTTCATTTTGAGTACTTGAATAGTAATTAATATCAATATTCATGTGATATTTGTTTGATGGACATAATTAGACATATTTTTATATACAAAGATTTTTTTAAAGGTAGTTTTACATCTGTAAACAGTTGTCGCCTGTTTGATATTTATAATATGCTCTTTACTGATATTTATTATAATTCTGTAAAAACAAAGTTGTTTTGACAAAGCTGGTCATTGAGGGCATGAAAGATAACCTAATATAGTATTAGTAAAATTGAAATAAATTTAAATATGCCATTTAAAAATACACAGTTTAGCTATAATTACTTTTTGTAGATACCTAATGCCACACAGACTATTAAATCAATTTCATAAAAATGCAGGGGTTTTGGATCTAATTATTTGAGGACTATGCATAACCTTTTATATTGTTTTTAATGTTAGTAAAAGTTCACACATTAGCCAGAGGAGGAGGAATGAATCTGTATCGAGTATATTTAAGCAAAGGCAGTTTCTCAAATAACTGTACAAATCCATGCCTTAAAGATGAGGGCTTGATTCCTTTCCCCTTACATAACTATAATGTTTGAATCACATAGAATGACTTTTATTGAAAAAACATTTGTATAGGTTTTCCAGGAAATACGAGAAAAAGTTCTGGATGGTAGTTGAGAATCTTCATACCTTTTTCATAGTGCTCAGCACAAACGCATGTGAAAAGGTTGCTTGGTAAATGACTACTGAATTGAAAAAGTGTTAGAGAAAATGTTTTCATGGAAGGACACACACAAGTAAATTATATAAATATGATTGGTACATGACATATGTACACACATATTATTTTACTATAAAATAACATACAACACAAGAACAAAATGCAATTAACATTGGAGAATCGACCATAGTATGTATTATGCAACTGACAAAAGTTGCATTTTTCTTCTGTAAGCTTTTTAAGATTTAATATGCTAACATTAAATTGCCCACACTGTTTTGGATGTTCTTTTTCAGAAAAATATTAACTACTCCCAATATCAAAGTAAAATTTTTGAAGTAACAATCATGGTTTCCCTGAATTATGTATTTTCGAAAAGCAAAGAGCTTCAAATTAACTATATTTGACGCTGTAGGTTTTTTTTTATGTTAGCTCTTTGAATGCTACAACATATACAATAAAATTTTTTATTAATTTACTTTTAAAGTTGATAGCATAGCAATATTATCATCTGCAGCATGCCTTTGTATTTTATATTAACAGAAAGGATTTAAGCATTGGGGTCTGTTGAAAGTACCAACCTAATCTTTTAAGCCTTTATTTTTTGACATATTGGAAGATAAACATTCTTTTTATTTATGTTTCTTCTGCTTTGACCTTAGAGAATGCAAATTGCTGCTGTAAATGGATTAATTTACTCTTCTACCAAAATAATATATTTAACACTTTCTCAAGCCTTGAAACATGCTGCGTATTAAATATTATAATCCTTTTTTTCTTAAAGGAATTAATTGTAGGTTAAGTTTCTCCCCTTTTCATCATTTAAAAAACCAAATAGTATTTTAAAATACTGTTATTTATACTATAAATAAAAATAGACTAGTCTTGAGTGTCATGGATCTTTTATTTAACAAAAATCATAATCATCGCTTACCTGAATCTAGGCCATATATATCATGAAAACCAATGATTTCAGAGAATACAAAATAATTATGAACATTATAGTTCTGAAAAATAAGACATGAATGCTTTTCTCAATATGGGGATGATTCAAACAGACAACCAAAGATAAATATACATGAATACTGCATCTGGTTCACTGAGTAGCTTACAATTTTGAAACTGTCATGTGTCAGTAAATACAATCAACTCTGCTAGAAATCAAAAGGGAAGTACATTTCTGTTAAGTGCAATTGCTTCTACCTTACATAACAATGACTATATTTTAAATAAAACACTAGCTTTATAAAACAAGTAGTTTTCCTCATACATAGTTGTCTACTATTAACTATTGCCCAAGTGAAGAGAACTGAAGGTACAAAAGGAGCTAAAAAAATATTTTAGACAGAATATGCACAGACAGGGTGTATACACCCTGTATACAGTTTACATATGTATATACACACATATTTAATGTATAACACAGAAATGGTTATGGTAATTCCTTTTACAATTATGTTTTGAAATTAATGATATAAAACTTGTGGACTCTTGCTATAGTCAAAGGTATAATAATCATCTCATTTTTTAAGATGATTTTACTTAAGAGGTCATTATCTCCTAGACTGCAACAGACAATATCTAAATATATCTAAATATGGGAAGCATGTTTTAATATTGAGAAAAATTTTGTAATAATTTTTCTTAAAACCCCAAATCAGAATATAATGATCATTATCTGAGCAAGTCTCATACCTATTTCATATAATCCCTACATATTAAGAGATTATGTGAAGCTTGACTATGGTTTATTTAAACAAACAAACATTGGGAATAGTAGATGACTTTTATGTTTGGGGAGTTATATAGAGACTCGAGTTAATCAAGCTGCCCTGTTACTTTGAAGTAACACTTTAAATTTCTGACATTGTGCAGTGATTTGCAACTAAGTAAGTCCTAGAAATAAACCTTAGCGTTTCTCTATGCTTGTTTTTATCCGTCTTTTCTTCCTTCCTATCTTTTCCCCATTAGAACCATTTTCTTTAGTTTAAATTCAGTTGAAAGTCTTGGTGTTCTATATTTATAATATATTCCCTAACTTGTAACATTCAAGCAAAACAGGAGAACTTGATTTTAAACTTTAAAAATATTCTTAGGCTAGGGATTATTTTGAAATAACTTCCTTTTGGTGATGTTCCATTAAATAAATCTCCTTGCAAGTCTAGTTAATTTGAAAAATAAAACTTTACATATAGAGTCACACGCTTTATATGCACGGAAAATAGAGTTATACATTCTTTCCTTTTATCAGTATTGAGTATATTTTAGGCATTTATAAGGAGTGTCTTCGTGAATATAATTTTTCTTTTAGTGAGTCAATGAAGCCAATAGATATATTCACTATGAGTCAGTTCTGAAAATAGTAATTTAAAAGGTCATAAAAATATATTCTTTGACAGTATATAAAGATTATTTTGACTCAAAACATCATTATAATCAATCACTATTTTCAGGAACATTATGTAGACATATTGATTTATATTTTAATGGTCATAATATAGTCTTTGTATTTTACCACTGGTTTTGTAAACTGTGAACTGAGTTTGCAAATGTCTGTGTAGCCAGTCAGTATTGGTGAGAGTGGTAAGGTAAGTATCAAAATCAGAATTACTCGTTTAAGTGCCGATACATAAACTGCACACTTTTTTTTTTTTTTTTTTTTTTTTGCATTTTTTGGCTGGGGCTGGGTTTGAACCCGCCACCTCCAGCATATGGGGCCGGCGCCCTACCTCTTTGAGCCACAGGCGCTGCTCCACACAGTTATCTTTTTAAAAGTGGTTTGCAAATTGGCATGGACCTTTAAGAGAGGCAACATATGAATCCCTCATGAGCGAAAGTACAGTCACCAATCAGAAACCTGCACATTCCGAAATCACTTGCATTTCACATTTTTCTCGCGCAGCAGTTTTAAATGTGGGGCATCTCTTGCTCTCCCTACTCTCTTTCCTTCCAATTGACTGTAAGGCATTAAAGGAAACCTCTTCAAAAATGGCACCGGACAAACATCGCAGAGCTGAAACGCATAGAACGGGAGGGTCTTTCAACTCCCAGAACTCTGTAAGCTTCAAACACTGACTCTGCTCCTTCCTTTACTGCTTTCCCAACACCTGCCACTGGGCCATTTCCCTCCGTTGCTCTCTGCCCATCTGTAAAATAGCCTCTACTCTTAAAATACTGCGATTTTCTCATCTTCGTTCACTTTTCTTTCTTGCCATCAACATTTCTTCAAAACGTTTAGAGTTTTAAGGTGGATTTTTCACCCCTACTGGGCTATGCTAGCCTAAGTCCCCTCAAGAAAGAAAATGATGACGGCGATAAGGAAGGTAGTATTACAGAAATCCCGACCCCCGCAATAACATTTCCTTGTCGCGACCTTAACAAACGCCTAAGTTTAGCCTGACAGCGTTCCTTCTTCCTTTGGGTTCCTGACTGATCCGCAGCCTCCACCTGCCACCAGTGGAGGAATTTTTGTTGTCGACTAACACCCTCTAGCGCCGAAGTGGCGGCACCCGAGCCTTGGCTGCCAGGCCTGGGGATCGCAGGGCTTCGCCGAGCTCTGCACGGCTCTGGGCTCAGTCCCTGCCCTCCGCACACGCCTAGGCCGTGGGGGGACCGCGTACGTGGAGACCCCTGGCCTGACTGCCGGGGCGGAGGCCGCAGAGTCCCACCAAGTAGCCAGCGCGGCGTCTTTCGAGAGACCCTTGCGCTGGCAAGGAGCTGGTGCCGCGAGGGGGCGGCTCGCGCGGGGAGAGTCGTGCGCCCACAGCTCGCTCAGCTCCACCTCGGAGGGGGCCACACGCCACTCGGCCCTGGGATTGCTAGGAGCTCGAGACAGACGCCACCACGCCGCGGGCGCTAGGGGTCCACAGAATCCCAGCGCCTCGGCTCCGAGGATGTTCGTGACCTCCACCGTGAAGTCACAGCACATGGCGACGTGAAGACCTCGGCGAGCCCGGGTGCTGGGCACCCGCCTATTTCTAGCTTGATACGACTCCCCTCCGCTGCTTCCTCCCTCCCTTGACTTTCCTGAGACTCGGAGCGGGCAGGCGTCCACACAGCTGAGGCGCTTGCCCTAGTGGGCAAGTTTGGACGACCGTCGCCGTGGAGCGGTCGGCTCCCGGCGGCCTCGGACCTCTCAGCCAGCGGAGCGCTGGTACGCGGCACTCACCCCCTCCAGAGGCGGAGCGTGGATAAGTCAGGGGGAGGCGGAGTCGCGGGCTGACCACTCTTAAAACACTCAGCGCTCATACCTTGAAATGGGGGTCTAAGTGCTGGGGGACAAAGTGCGACCTCAGAAATGGGAAAGCGGCTGTCACGGCCGGGGCGCGACGCCGAAGCGCCGAATTGGAGGTGTCCGCGGTGAGAGCCATTGCCAAAGCCACTCAAGCAAGCGGCTGAGGGCTCCGTCCACAGCCCTGTCTCGGACCACTAGCAGCCCCGCAGAGCTGCTTCATTCACTCAGCTCCCCTCGAATCGGCCGGAGGAAAGTTCCCGCGACCCCCACGCCTCTCCACGGCTGCTTCACAGCCCCTGCTTTCGGCTCTGCGAGTGACCGCTTCAGTCCGGAGAGGCGCTCGGGCCGGGAGAACTGTCTGCCCCACCGGCCGTCCCTCCCCGCCCCCGGCCTCGCCGTGAGGCGCTCACCCCCGCCCCGTGCTCCCCTCCCCCAAACCACAGCCCGAGCTTGCTCCTGCGCGCGCGCTCTCTCGGGCCCAAGTGTATAGTCCTCGCGCGAACGGGACACTGTGGTGGATGCAATTCCGCTCGCCTCCAGTTTCCAGGAGGTCCCTGGCACCGCAGGCAGCATCCTCCTCTGAAGCAGCTGCACTTGCACCTGGGCAGCCTGGACCCTCGTGCCCTGCCCCCGGGACCTCGCGCGGGGGGCGCCCCGGGTCACCCCCTGCGGGCCGGGTGGAGGAGGAAGAGGAGGAGGAAGAAGACGCGGGCGAGCAGCCGGATTCTGTCCAGAACACCTGCCACCGCTGTTGCCACTTATTTTTAAAGAGAAGAAGAGAACTAGGGAGAGCCATGGGAGGCTGCGAAGTCCGGGAATTTCTTTGGCAATTTGGTTTCTTCTTGCCTCTACTGACAGCTTGGCCAGGCGACTGCAGTCACGTCTCTGTCTCCAACAACCAAGGTAAGGGACCCGCTGGAAGAGCGCGAGGGGCAGGAAGGTGGAGGGTGCTGTCAGGACCGTGCACTGGTCGCCTCCTGCAGGTAACTTCGTTTGGGGTTATCTTCTCCAGGCTCGCCACATCAGGGGGTCAAGGGTGTCCTCTCACCAGAGCACCCTTGCCTACACTGCTCGGGACTGGGGCCCCAAAACCTACGAATTTTTTTTTTTGTTTGTTTGTTTCCAATGTCTTTAAAGGGTTGCCTGAGCATCTGCAGCGCTTGGGTCCCACCTCAGGTGGCCGCGGGACCCTCTCCGCTGCGCCCGTCTGCGTAGGAGGTCAGGCGCTGTGGCACAGACTTAATGGAGACTTCAGGCTCTTGGCGGTGGCTCTTAGCAGGGTAACGTGTGGATTCTGCCACGTTCTTTCTCGAAAGGCATATTGCTCCAGCTGGATCCTGTGACCCATTATCAGCCTTTCGCCTCCAGTAACTCTGTATCGCCCTCGCCTAGGTTCACCCCCCCCCCCAGTCTACCGTCCAGACCAGCGACTGTAGACTGGGTCTAAATACTCCCAGGCCAGATGCCCACAGATCTGCGTTGTGGCTTCTCTTTCTTGAAGGCAAGGAGCACAAATGCATTAAATGTGACCTCCAAGTTGTGAATACCTATTCAAAAAGTCAAGTCACTGAGAGATTTCTTGAGGATTTTGTTTCCATGGGTAAAACAGTAAAGTGAAAGTGAACAGTGTGTGAGAAGCGATGGGAAGCTCTTAGGCTATGTGAACACTTTTCCCCCCTTCTAGTCAAACAGTTTTTATGAAATGTTATCTGATTGGATTTCTGCTATGAGTTAAGATCTATAAAAGTATCACCTGCATATTCTAAGTAGTCTTAGAGAGTGAACATCAGACAACCGTAAAAGTTTGCCAGCATGTGCCTGGCGTGATGCTGTCCCTGGTACTGTGATGACCATCAATGTGTCTCCTGTTATAGCACACAGTTCTAGAGACTTCAAATATAAAACAATATGCTCAAATATATCTACCAGTTAACATGGAAGGACTATGGGTCTCAAAATAATTTGCAGGTGTAAACTGGTGGTCACATGCCTTGAAAGTGTGCGCTTTTTGTGTGAGAGGGAGGTTAAGAGAAGGCAAGTAAACAGCACAGCTTTCTTTCAGTCATAAACATACATGAGCATTTTATATCCATATGTAAAGTGTTCAGAACCAGTATTAAGTTCTCCATATGTGAGTAGTCCTTTTGGCAGATTTTCCTAATTATTCCTGGTTTATCTTTTTATTTCTTCGCCTGACAGAGTGCAATCACAAATACATGGGTGAATTTGGTAACCAGGCACAGCCCTCATAACTTTGAAGGTCTATCATCTAATAAGTTTCAGTTGTGGTACCATACTCTGCTGTGGTGATGTATAACTTCACAACCCAGCTCTCATTTGTTTTCAAGTTCAATTGAAATTATATATCAAAGAGATAGTTACTTTATCTCTGTGAAAATAGGAGATGGTTTAACAAAAATGTGATTATTTTCTTGACCATTTTTATTTTAAGGAGAGAAAGCAATTTTTAATAATTGGATAGTCAGATATTTGTATTATACTTATATTGAATAAATGTTGCAAACTTTAAAGAAGTTGCTTTAAAGAAGTTTGCAACAATTATTTAACAATTTTCCTAAAGCAACATTTATTTATGTAAGTACCTGTTGTACATCAGAAACCACCCCAGAACTTGGAGATTGTAACATAAAGGAAACACGTATATGAATCTCAAAATGACTAAAGTGCCATCTACCACACTCCTGTCGAAGTATGACCTTTCAGATATTCATATTAAGTTTAACCGCATAAAGGTATTATTTATTAATCTTTGGTGATAATTTTTATTTGTTTATCTAATGATTTCCCCAGACTATAAAGAAATTTTACTTCTAACATACTCCAACAATATGGAGTTTATTTTTATTAATTGGCTTAACGAGGTTAATATTACCTAGTTTCCCCCTCAGTTAAATAGAAGCATTACAGATTGTCTCTTAAAACTCTTATTTTGAATTTGTCTTAATATATTAAAAATACAGACTGTGAGTAAGAATAAACTTGAGTAAAATAGTAGATAAAGGTTAAATTGAGTAAAATTTGGGAGAGTTCTTCAAAATAAATTATAGAGAAAGTATGATCAGACTTTGTCATTAGGCACAAATGATTTTTTATAAGATACTTTTTACTGCCTAAAGTAAGAGTGATCAGAAATTTTTCCTGATAAAATTGATATAATTTCCAAATATTAAAATTATCACACTAATGGTTAATAAATACCAACATTCTAAATGTTACTCTAATAAAAATTTCAGAGATTTACAAAGCAAAAAGAGTGAAGTTTATAAATAGATAATATATGTAAAAATAGCTTATCAAATTTTAAACATGGAAAACATGGGACATTATAGAATTATATGATACAATATGGAAAATTTAATGTAAAATATACATTTGACTTTTATATCCATAAAAATAAATATTGATTGATGTATAGTTTAGAAAAGTTTTCATTTTCTTAGTAATTTTCCCTTCAAGTGATAATGCAATTAATATTTTATTTTTGAAACTTGTTATTTTATGGAGGATAAAATTTCGTTTTTATGTAACTTTCCTTCTGGATTAGGGAAAAATTCACAAAATAAAATTTTTAATGTTATATAGCTATTTTTTATGAAATAATTTATGGCTAAAAATAATGGATTCACTCTCCCCACACCTCCCCCCGCTTCATTTGCCAGTAGGCAAGGTAAAATGATGACAATGACAAAAAAAAAAAAAAAGTGAACTACCTAATTATTTTAACATGATCCTAAGAGTTACTTTCACATGGAAAAGATCTCTTGTCTTTTAACTGCCTCTGAAGGCATGCCATGGGAAGACAAAATAAATCAATGTGACTCTCTTCCTGTTACACAAACCTCCTTGAAATGACCAGGAAGTAAAGGTACTTCCTAGATCACTTCATCTGATGAAGTAAATGGAAACATCAATTGTGTTCAAATCTTTCTCATATTCCAAAAATTTCCCCTGTATTTAAAGATGCAATATTAATTAGGTGTTGGTAATTTTTATTTAAAACAATGATTTTAGCTTCTCAAGATATAATTTTTCATTTCTCCACTAGATACACATGGGTGAAAATAAAACACAGTCTTGCCTCATGTATAAGTTAACTATGTAATGTATATCAGTTACAGTGGCTCGTAGCCACCAGAAGTTCCTTTATTCAAAGATTATTCCACAACAAATAGGACTCTATAGCCTAAGAGATTTGATGCATCTTTCAGGATGTGGCTCATTTAAAAAAAAAATCTATTGCATACTCAAATGATTAAGTCAACATGTGATATGGATGAGTCTAATCAACTTATTACAGATGCTGTGTGAATCAATTTCCTTCTCAGGCAGTTTAGTCACGAATAAAATGCACAAGCAAAACGATAGAGTTAGTTTCACTGAGCTTATTAATGTGAGTAAATTGCAAAATCCACTGAGTTGTATGTAAATACAAGTAAACATAGCCAAGCAGAAAAATACACTGTTTAACAAAATTCATGGCCTAAAATTAGAGGAACTTCTGTAAATATTATTTAATTTTAATTATTTATTTATTTAATTTATTTAATTTAATATTAAATATTATTTAAAGGAATATCATTCTAATAGAAATGGAGAAATTGGGAAAAGTATTTTAGAATGCCCAAGACTAAACTTTACTGAAAATATTTAAAAAATTGTTAAATTAGGAAAATTGGGTTATTTACAACGAACATGTCTGAAAGACTCCTCATTTAGATGAAATTAGTTTTCAGGAATAAACTTTTTGTAGTTGTAAAAGTACAAAAGATTGTTGTATAAATACAACATATAATTTTACTGAACATTTACAAGGTAAAATAAGTTATTGTGTAAGTAGCCATTATAATTAGCGCCCCAAGTAGAAAAAGAAAATACAATTTGTATGCAAATCTGGGAGGGACTAGCTATGTGTTGCTTGTTCTAGGTTTGGGATAAGACTCCATCTAAAGGGCGGCGCCTGTGGCTCAGTGAGTAGGGCGCCAGCCCCATATGCCGAGGGTGGCGGGTTCAAACCCAGCCCCAGCCAAACTGCAACCAAAAAATAGCCGGGCGTTGTGGCAGGCGCCTGTAGTCCCAGCTGCTCGGGAGGCTGAGGCAAGAGAATCGCATAAGCCCAAGAGTTAGAGGTTGCTGTGAGCCGTGTGAGGCCACGGCACTCCACCAAGGGCGGTACAGTGAGACTCTGTCTCAAAAAAAAAAAAAAAAAAAGACTCCATCTAAAAATATGTTCTTTTTACAAAAATTGTACAGCGTTTATTAAGAATCTCTTCTTCAATTCAGACATAACTTAGAAGAATAGAATAAGAGCCTTATGGTAGTATAATATAGTATAATAATACAGAAACATTAAATAGTATGTAAGATAGCATAGTACACATGAATAAAGCACTTTTATATGGATTCTTTCCATAGGGAAAATATATACCTAATAGTACAAGAGAAAATAATGATTAAATTACATCTTTTCACTTTTGTGTTACTGTTATATTGCAAATAAATGTTAGAAAAATATTAGAGTGGCAATCCTTTTATTTTGTTTCTTCATTAATCATTCCTGGGATAAAGTACTTAAACGCAAAAGGCATCATAGATTTCCTGTCCTCTACCGGCCCTCTTTCCCTGTCAGCCTCAATATCCCTCTCCTCCTCTCTTGCATACACAAATATTTTTGGCCATATGCTTCATTTGTCCCAAATGGTGAAAGAATAGATCCTCTTTACACTGTACTTCACCAAATGCAAAGAGTAACCGACATTTCTTCACTGTGCCCTTCACTTCTTGGAGATTACTATGCATAGTTAAGTTGTCAAAGGAGGCTGACTTTGCCCATTGTACATTGTCAATCACATAATCAAGTTAAACTTATACTGATGGATTAAATTGCTTATATCTACATCTTTCTGTGCAACTTACCATTTCATCATACTGACATTAAAATATATTACTTTTGCTCTTTCCTTATTATTTTATAGAACCTAAAATTTAAATTCTGGATTAAAAAAAAGTAAGACAGGCATAATCGGTGCCCTCATGTAATTTTGGTTAGTAAATAAAACAATAAAGATTTAGGAATTTTATGGAGGAAGCAACAACACACTAAAAGAATGAGAGACCTGTTTTAGATGGGACAGTTGGAAAGGCTTGTTTGTGAAAGGGATATTTAAGCTTCATCCTCAGTAAAGGGAAAGAGCTAATTGCACAGAGTAGGAAGAAGTGCGTTATAGGTATTGGGAACTACCTGAGCAATGGCCTTGAAGAAAAATGAGCTTGACACGTTTGAAAAACTGAGTTCAGTGTGGCTGGAACAGAATTTACTAAGCCAGGAGAGTGGCAGAGAGGGAGGTCTAGAAGCTCACCAGGAGCTAGATCCTATAAAGTAGAAAAAGACCATGGGAAGGAGCTGAGTTTTTATGTCATTTCATGTAAAATGTGAAGCTTTTGGGAAATTCAGACCACCCAATAAAATGAACCAATTTACATTTTAAGATGACTGAGGCCCGTGAGCAAAGAGCTAACTGAAATGGCGAGAATTTGTTGTAGCTGTCCAGGAAAAGGATTATGGTGACCTTACCTGGAGTAGTGGCAGTGGAGATGGAGAAATTAGATTTCAGATACCATAGTTGAAAGGTAGAATTTGTGGGACCATCTTGTTTTTACAAAGAAATAAATGCAAAAGCCCAAATAAATTTTCTGTTCCCTATTAAAGTGATATTGATATATAAATACTGATAATTGATGGGAGAGGAGAGCAAAAATTTATAAAAAGGATGAGATGCCCCTTTCATACTTTATTCAGTTCATACTATGATTTAAAACAACTTTAATAGGATGATCCTGCTATTTCAAACCATTGGACCTAATGAAAACTCATATGGGATCAACGAATGCAACTTGACGCGTTTCTGACAATGGTAACTTTCCTTACACAGGGTGGCCGTAAAGTTCGTGTGCAATTTAAATCATTACAGCCACTCTGTATAGTAATTTTCCTCATAGTGATGATAACGTAAGAAAGGAGGAAATCTCCAGAAAGCAAGTTACTGAGACAAACCGAGTCTAGTTGTTAGTTAACAGAGAGTAATATTTGAGGGTGTGGCATATGTACCAGTTTTATTCATTTCTGTTAGGATCAAATTGCTGTTATTGAAAACAAAAATTCTACATGAAACTGGATAAATTTTCCATTATGATTCTCTTCTCTATATATTTGGTTTAAAGAGAAGCAAATATTCAGAAAGACCTAGAAAATGAGATTTTTAGAGTATGAAATATTATATAGGACAGGGATGAGGGAAGAAAGTGTTACTCTTTTAACTAAATATCAGTTAATTTCATGCAGTTTTAAATTTCCTTGACCAGCCAATTACCCATTGAATTGCTTTTTAATAATACTATATGAAAATAATTACTAAATGTAGAGAACCATAAAAATTCCTAATTTAAGCAACACACCTATATATTCAGTATAAATTTAGAAAATTCATATTCTGGACACACTTCATTTAACCATTTCTAAATATGTTTAAATGTATACTGAAATGTGGTGAATCTTACAATTGTAAATATTAGTGCATAAGAATGTTCTGGAAAATACTACTTTACAGTTATTCTCTTTCAATAAACAATATAACTTATTATAGAATATATAGCTTTGATTTTCAAATAAAAATATTCTAAAACTATATGGTCCATTTATTACACAGATACCAATTAAAGGCCTGCTACATGTTAGGAAGTGTACTTACCATACATAAAGTTTGAGGAGAACTTTGCCTCCAAGAACATAAGATCCTGTAAAGAGTTTCTAGTCCATTTCCAGATCTGGAAGGAAAAATTTATTTTTCTCAAAACCAAATTTATAATCAAGTAGAAAAGCTTTAAAAACATATTTGTTATCTAGTAATATATACCAGTTATTAATTAACCTCACAAAATATAGACCATCTATTTGGAAATAGTATCCTTACTTTAGTTAATTTTATCTCAATGGTAAGAAAATAAGTCACTTATCAACCACATATTAAATATCAGGCATTATGCTTGGTATTGATAACATACGAGGATTATCAGACACATTCTGTGCTCTCTATCATCTCAGTTTGCTACATTGTGTTGTGTACTTTTAAGTAATTGACTTTTGCTTTTCGATTACTTTATTTTTTGAAATGAAGAATTTTGCAGTAAATGAGATTGCATGGGAGAAAGGAAGGGGAATAAATTGCTATCTTCTTTTTTATGTGTTTTATTTGCAAGTTGCTTCACAAAGATCTTTCTAATGCTAATTTTATGGATCTGTAAGTGTTCTACTTAATTACCTAAAAATGAAATGTCTAAAAATGCATTTTACAAACATATTTGCACACAAAATAAATATTTTACATATTGACTGGCTTTTATGCACTGCTGTGTGAGTTGTGCTTTTGTTCAAAATATACGTAGCCTGTTCTGATGTGTTTATTTTTGCACGTTAACTATTAAAAACCATAATTTCATGCTCATCATGTTAAGTTTTCCAGTTTCAAGTAGCAGTAAAATGAATATATAGCTATATTTTAAATGAGCTTTAGAGAAAAAATTGGGATGAAAGTGTGTATTTTCAGTCGAAGTCTTGAAAAATATACTCAGTTCCTTTTCTAGGACACTGCTGAGTCTTCCAGCTTTCGGCCTATTTGGTGACCTGTATTTGGTGGATATAATTAAAAACTCATTGCTCTGACTCCGGTTTCATTTCACAACCTAAGGTAGAAAAGTCATATTTACATTTTTATCATAGGAGATATGAGATGACATCTCCTTAGAAAATGGATATTAGGGAGATAGAAATTCATTATCTATTATTTTGTTCTCATAGGGTTGGGTGTATTTATGGATAGCTGCATCTGATAAAAAGCAAGCACCATACAAAAATACTTATACAGGAGGTCTGTCTGGAAGGATCTAACTACTGATAATACTATTTTTCATATTACATAGTGGGATATTTTCTGGACAGACCTTGCATGTAATTCATGATGAGTAACAGTAACAGTAGAGTCTGTATCTTTCGTGTGCCTGTACTGTGGTATGGTATTCGCATTTTTCTTGTGCATAAGCATTGAGAAGAGAAACACATTTTTAGATGACATGTAAAGTATAACATCTAGAATAAGGAAAAACACTTGCTTTTAATACAAAAATACCCATTTTTTTTAAATACATAGACATTTGTGCCTAACTGTGGTAGTCATAATTAGTGTATTTTAAGTTATTTAACAATAAAGACAAATATTTTTTTGTACTGGGAATTAAAAAGACATTGTGTTAATATGTATTATAATTAAGAATTATCTAAGAATAATTGAAATGATTGCCCTCAAATTGACTTGATTTATGTCTTAATGACACCTTAATTTTTACTTTAAAGAGAGACATATTGCTCTGCTGTATCTCTTTAATATTGCTAAATGCAACTGAAATTAAATGTGTAGTTAAGAAATTTAATTATGTGGAAGCAATAAAGAAATTTCTCTAAGAATTTATATACAACTGAAATTGATTTTTAAATATTATATAGTGCAGTAGCTAAGTATCTATAAGCATACCAAAGACTTAAGAAAAATTGAGGTAGGAAGAAATCATGGCACTATTTTTAAAATGAAACTATTCGTTAAGGATTATTTCTGGTTATATATGTAAACAATACTCTGGTCTAGGACCCTTGATCTCTATGAGTATAGAAGTGTTGACTGATGACCACAAATCATAGCTAAAACTCATTTAACATATTGAAAATTCTTTCTGCTTTTCCTCTGGAGTTAAAGTATATTTAAATAATATGTATCTTGTAAAGGCAAGTGAAAATAACTACTAGTTATCAATTGTGATGAGAAGTATCTGAGCAAACAGATTGCTTTGTGCAAAATCCTAAGAGAGTTGTATCAGTTTTGAAATAAAATGAACTATGTATTGGTCCACTTGTTAGCAATCAGTATAAAGCTGCAACAAGAAACAAAGACCGGAATACCTGGGGAAATTTTGGGAGACTAGAACCTTTAGTGACAGAACATCACTGTCACCTTGGCTATTTTACATGTTCAGTGTAATGAGGAGATGGTCAGACAGAGATCTTAATTTTTACGTGAAAAAGAAACAGCAAAACTTTAGAAGTGCATACTATTAGTGTAGCATTTGCTTAACATGGTTTAAAAATAAATGCATATTAATATGCTCCAATTTTATCATTACTTTTATGATGCTGTATTAGAGCAAACAGTTACTTATAGTAAAATAACTTATTGTCATATAGTTTATAGTATAATAACTTCACTTTATAGATTATAAAATGTATTTTACCCAAGCTATTAAAATAACAGTCTGCTATTTTGTTTAATGAAAATTACACATGTATGAATGTTTATACTATATACTAGTTTATGGCCAGAAATCTATTTATGGAAGCATTGTTTTGTTTTGTTTTGTTTTTAATTTTTCAAGAACGCTTGTTAACCAGAAATGTGGAATTAAAATTTAACAATTTATTTTAATGGCGTGTATTCTAAATATTTATTAAAGCTAAATATTTTTTTCTAAAAATGCCACCAAGCCTTAAAATCAGATAAAGGACTTTATGTGTTTCTATTATAAGGGTCTTAGGTATTTCTTTATTGCAATATATCTATAGTTACCTTTAGTATTTTTGTTTATACACTTTTATTTTTATTCCTGTGGTATAAACACTTCAGTTGTTAATCCTTATGGTTTATTCTTATACAATATCGAGAATTCTCAAACTGGTTCTACAGAAAGTATATATTCATCCAAAAAGTAAATTATTTTGACACCTGTGATGTTTCTTCACTGTGCTGGGCACAAGAAGTGCAAAGACAAGTTACTGCTTCAATTTCTAAGAATTTAAGATATAGCTATTGAGTCTATTTATATGTCACTGAATAATTAAAACATTAATTTATATATCAAAGTAATATGTATTTAGCTGCTCTATGAATTATTTACAGAGATGAAAAGTACTGCTTTTCATGATCCAGAAATTAACATACAGAGATATTAATAATATATATTTAGGCTCAGTGCCCATGGCTCAAGCGACTAAGGGGCCAGTCACATACACCTGAGCTGGCGGATTTGACTCCAGCCGGGGCCATCAAACAGCAATGACAGCTGCAACCACAAAATAGCTGGGTGTTGTGGTGGGCACCTGTAGTCCCAGCTACTTGTGAGGCAGAGGCAGAGGAATCACTTAAGCCCAGGAGTTGTAATGCCAGGGCATTGTACCCAGGGTGACAGCTTGAGGCTCTGTCTCAAAAAAAAAAAAAAAATATATATATATATATATATATTCATTCCATATATTGCTTATGAGCTTATGTTAGCTATGAGTTGTGCGACTCCTGGAAATTAAATTAGATCTTCCACACCTTGACAAAGGACAGTGTTATAAAATTGAAGAGGAGTGTCTGAAATTAAAATATAATACAGAAAATATTAAATGAAGGAAAATAATACAAATTTTACAAACAAGTGTGAGAAGTCTCAGTTACACATGCGAAATAAATCAGCATTTATCATGATTTATAATCATGAATATATGAAACAAGAATTAAGATGAATGACTTTTATGGAGACCTCTATTTTTAAGCAAGTTTAGTTTTTCTGCATTTGAATATTAAAGCTCTTTTTGAAAATAAAAACTAAATATCCAAGTGATGTTTTACATGGAGCATAGGACTTACAAGTGGTATGACTTGGCTTTTTCATTAAAAATTTTATCGTACTCTTAAAAAATACTATATTTAATGATAAAATTGACAATACCTGTATCATTTATATTATGTTCTACTTAAAATGTTTCTTTAAATACTGGGAGTTACCATTTCCTATCATGGTAAATTCATATTTTATTGTAATTTCTCCCTTTCTTAACTTTATTAAATATTTTTTTTGAGCAGTATTTCAGAACTTGGAATTTCTGGTATTCCTTAATATTTATCTTTAGAAATTAGTTAATTTTTGTTTGACAGATCCTGTTTTTTTTTGTATTTGCGAAGCATGTAGAGGTAGAAATTGCTGCCAGGACCTGGTAGTTTTAAACAGAGAAAAATCAATAGCAGATTACTCGTGATTAGTTGTTGACATTTAAATTTGTACAACCAGAATGTCAAAAGTAGTGAAAGGTATCAATATAGTTTCTATATTATAATAATACTCCTATTTCAAAATCCAATATTTTATAGTTCTCTCTGCATGTAAATAATATAGTTTTGGAAATAATTGATTTTCAAAGTAATTAGAGACCTTTTGATAAAGCTGGTATATTTTAAATAATTAAAAAATTATAAATCCACTGATAAAGCTAATAGATTACTACTGTGCATGCATGTAGTTTTGTTGTTATTATTAGAATATCTTATTGAGGGCATTGTTTATTTTCATAAGGTTATATTAATATATTTTCCTTCTTTAATCATGATACAATATCAAGAATATGGGTATTTACCGCTATGTCATAAAAGTTATTTTAATTCTATAACAGAGTGTACATTATAAGTCTTTGAGGTATTTTCTGTGATAGTAGATTATTTGCTTAGACTGTGAGAATCTGATTTATAACATGACATTATTGAATAGGAGTTATTATCAGAAGTTTGATACCTTAATTCTAAAAGATTATGATCTGTGTACACCCCACATCCCACACACAACACTCATTGTGATATGATTCCCTTTGTTCAAGTGAGCCACTAGCTGGGTTGGAAGTTCCGCTTTGTATGTGTCAGAATCCAGGAGACTTTAATGGTGTGTGTAAAACTAAGGCAAAACCACTGATTTTGTATTTAATATATTTTTCAATGATCTATTTATTGTCCAAGCCCAAGATTATCCTGTTGAATGCAATTGCTCTCAACTTCGGATTTAAATAAAAATTATTCTATTCCACTGCAAAGGTAGGCAATAGTTTATGCAAATTAGGTATTTTTCATTTATCTCTGTTAGCTTTTCTTAATTGGGAATGATTGTAGTTTATGCTTTTGTTATGTCTAAGTTTTTCATACCACATACATGTGTCATAGTATTTCCAAGTGTTTTTCCAAGTTGTTTTTAATTTATGTTTATTACTATTTAATAAACAAGCTGGGCTTCAGCCCTTAAGTTTTTTTCACTCTGTACTATTTCCTTTTTGTGATTTGCTTCTGAAGATTCACGCACACTTTGGTCAATGGGCAACTGTGAAATAAAATACCTGTTTTCCAATCACTGCTTACGCACCTCATATGCAAATGATAAACTCCCTGACACAAGATTACTTGGGCAGTTAGGTGGAGGGTGAAGGAGAGAATGGCAGGCTCAGGTGTAGAAGGAGCTTTTACTACACTCAATGAGGCTGATCCAAAAGCAGGTGCAACTGGCTTTCCTGAAGGTGTGAACAGATCTTGATGCCCCAAACACATATACAGTCTTCTAATATTGTCCAGATCTCAGAAACTTCTCTTTGAGTGGAAAAAGCTAAAAGCAGTTTAAAGAGGGTTGAAATTTTGAGTAAGGACTAGGGATGGCTTTTCATGTGAAAAGAAGGAAGTTTCTTTTTTCAAGCTTGTATTATTCAACACTATGTTTTTGGAGGAATGATGTGTATTTATCAGTTCATTTTCTGAGTTATTAAAAATGTAATAGAACCTTTTCTTATCATATTTAACTGTATTTTCTATATATTTGGTGGCTTCAGATTAGTATATCATGCCTCAGACGATGCCCTAGTGGCAAACATTTCTTTTGAAGATATAAAGTGTTTTAGAAAGCAATTAAGCAGAATGTTGAAAAATGTTGATACACTTGAATCCATTAATTCCACTTTTATGAATTTAAATTCAAGAGAAATAAATGATAAGGAAAAATACAGGTCCAGATTTATAGATGAGGATTTTCATCTCAGGCTTATTTATAAAACCAAAGAATTGGAATCAAAGTAAATGCCTCAGAATAGGAAAATGATTTTACAAAGATAACTTCTTTTATTAGAAAAAAAAATTCTTGAATAAGGGAATGTGCATCAACAGAAGTCTTAAATTCCTCTAAGTGAGACAAGTGAATAAACTTGTTTTGCTGCTGAAAATTGGAGAGAGGTGACTGGAGAACAAGCAAAGAAAGTTGGCAAGAGAAATAATCTGATAGGGGTCCATGGACTACTTTGGAGTGGTCAAGAAGAGAATTTAAAATAATGATTACTGTTTCTATTGTTCTGTTTGAGGTTGTTAACTCCTCCCCTCTCCCTATCATCATTTCCTTATACTCTGGAAGGGTAAGAACCTAAAAAATTCAAATAAATTCTCAGAGAAGATTAATTGATCATCTCCCCCATCCCCACAGAAAAAGATAAGGATAGAAAAAAATGCCTGACACTCTCAGAACTTAGTTAATTGGGGTTCTACATAAACTTTTTCCTCTCCTTATGTATAGATTATTCAGAACAGCAGCTGGATCAGGAAATGTTTTCCCTTCTCTTACTAAAATGAATTGCTAATCCCTTCAGAAGAGATAATATGAATCTAGCTAACATGGCAAAATTCCCACAGAAAATTTGCAGAGGGTAAAGAAATTAAAGAAAAAATAAAACTACCTCTGTGTCTACTAGGTATTCTGTTTCTCTTATTAGAAAACCTGTGTCAAATGTATCAGAAGTGGATCTTAGGGATAAAAAGAAAAGTATTACAATAACCTTAGTGAAATGGAATTCTGTTTCATATGCTTCAGATGCACTAGCTTCATCTTCATATTCATGAATCCATAGATTGGCTTATCCACCTGTCCTTTGCTCCTGGAAATGAGCCCTGAAATCAGAGATTTAAGTCAGAGAGAAAATGGGTGAGTATTTTAGCAAAAGTGGAGGAGTTAGGCTTTGTCTGCCTCATCTCCCTCTTGCTGGTTAATCAACAACACTGTTCCATTCTCTAGTACCTCCATGGCTCCGTCATACTGAGCTTTCCTCTTCTTCTTCACCCTAGATAGAGTACCGTGGCATCATAGCTCATAGCAACTTCAAACTCTGGAGCGAAAGCTATCCTCTCGCCTCCGCTTCCAGAGTAGCTGGGACTACAGGTGCCCACCAGAACGCCTGGCTGGCTTTAGAGATGAGGTCTCCCTCTGGATGAGGCTGGTCTCAAACTTCTGAGCTCAGGTAGTCCATCTTCTTTGGCCTCCCAGAGTACTATGATTACAGGCATAAGCCACTGTACTAGGTGCTGAGCTTTCTAATATATTTTACAGCGACTGTCACCAATCTTAGATTGTCCTTGCTGCCCGAAACTCAGCTAAGAGCCAACTTTACACCCCAATTTTTAGCCACCAGAGGATTTTGATCACATGCTCTCATTCACAAATGACTTTCTATTTTTAAATGTCTATACCTCTAGACCCAGAGAAATTGTAAAATGAAAACCTGTGTGTACATACACATATATACACTCTGTGCATGTGTGTATATATATATATATATATATATAGTGACTTATGCAAACTAGTTGAAGTCACCAGGGTCAAGAAATAGATCCTGACATTGTCCTATAAACAAAGCTCCAGAGTATGATTATATTTATTAACTGTTTCAGAGGTTGGAAGCTGTTTAAGCCCGATTCTATAATATCTGTCTAAGAGAGCACACTGTGATAGGCAGAACAAGTGTCTCATATTTTATCTTTTGTTAATAAAGGTCATCCATTTATCAAGAATACTTGTGCTTAAAAATTGGAAAGGTTTATTTTATTTAAAAATTTGATGGAAGTGGAGGGAGATCATTTGTTTGAAAATTTATAAAGGGAAAAAATATAACCCCAGGTGGTACAGAGGGGAAGTGATACAGGAATGTAGTCATCTCATGTTGTGGTCCAAGAAACTGACACAGAGTAATTGCTCTGGGGTCACATGACTGGAAGCAAGTCAGGATTTGAACTCCAGGAAGTTTAGTTCCTCTTAAAAAATCTGTGATCTAACCAATAGATGCTGCTGCTTTGCAATAAAATCATACTAGAAATAGCTGGATTAAAAGAAGTATGTGTTCTTCATAAGTACTCAGAGGAAACAATGCGTGGTCATTTGCTCCCTTTTCTGTTCTTGGAAATTACTCATAATTTTAAAACATTTTGCATTCAAGGATTGAGTGGTTGCTTCTTTAAGAATATAGCATTTGAGGGACTTGAGCCACTCCTATGGCTCAAAGGAGTAAGGCGCCAGCCCCATATGCCGGAGGTGGTGGGTTCAAACCCAGCCCCGGCTAAAAACTGCAAAGAAAAAAAAAATTAAGAATATAGCAGTTGAAGGCAGTATAAGAGCTTTTTTCTACCGATATAATGTGTATATATGTGTGTATATTTGTGTGTGTGTGTGTGTGAGTCTCACCGTTTCCCCAGGCTAGAGTACCATGGTGTCAGCCTAGCTTGATGCAACCTCAAATTCTTGGGCTCAAGCAATCTTCCTGTGTCAGCCTCCCATGTAGCTTGGACTATAGGCATCCACCATAACACCAGGCTTATTTTTCTGTTTTTAGTAGAGATGGAGTTTCACTGTTGCTCGCACTGGTCTCAGACTCCTGAATTCAAGCAATCCTCCCAGAGTGTTAGGATTGCAGGCATGAGCCACCACACCCGGCCAAGAGTTATTTTCCAATCTCAAATAGCATAAGACGTAGCCCTATTTTCACCTTTTTTTTCAACATTATGATTTGAAGATTGAAATTCTGTAGTATATGCTTATGAGTATCATATTTCAGAAATGGGAATATATTTGAAATAAATATTGTATATGAAATTTGAGTTCTTTTATTTTGTTCTCAATTTCGGCATTGGCTTACTATATGGTTCTGGTAACTTCTCAGGTAGCTTCTTACCCAGATACTACCTATCCGTCTACATACACATGGGCACATACAGTCACTGAAACACTGCTACTTGCTCTGTATATTTAAGTTCCTTTTTTCACCAGAGTGCCATGGTTCACATAATTCTAAGGATCTCATTTTAGTTCCATGATGAAAATAACTATAAATTTAATGTGTGGGTGCATTTTTGCTTTTTCTGCTAGAATTCAGGTCAGATTACATTAAGTATTCCAAATATAACTTATTGAGATTATCGTTATTAGGAATTTCAACTCTAATTTAGGTTGAAAACAAAAGGATAGAAATAGGTCTTAGTGATTGTGAAAGACATTTCTCTGAGTATCTTGAACATCTTTTACACTCAGCAGTCTTTCCCATTAATGCACACATAAAAATGTATCACCAATTGATGGAGGAGTCAATATATTAGACAAAATAAAAAGACCAAATACTTTTCTCGTGTATATTAATTTGATTTTGCGAATTTATCTTTTTTATCCACCTCTAAGGTAAGTAATTAGCATGAATTACTATACTTATTTTATGAATGGAATTTACATAGACATTAAGTCACTTGGCAAAGCTGATAGGGCAAATTAGTAACCACAGAGCAAGAAGAAAGCAGGTCTGGAGCCTGTGTGTTTTCTAAATCGGAACAAGAATTTCAGGCTCCTCCTAGAACATTAAGACATAGGTATTAAATTTGAATATTATTTCTCTTTAGTATTGTATTGACAACATTTAAAAACACCAAACCTACATTCCTTATAAATAATAACCTGTTTTAAAGGAATAGAAATATTATTTGGAAGAATATCTTACATGGGAGGGAGGCCACCATTTAAAGCCACTCTCATACATTCTTTGACTAACAAAGGATACGTAGTGACAGTTATAGAGGAGGAATAAGTTCAAGAGATCTGTTGTATAGCCTGGCAACTACACTTAATGATATTACTGTATTGTATTCTTGAAAAATGCAGAGTAGATGTTAAGTTTCTTACCACAAAAATGACATGAGAGAGAATGCATTTGTTAATGAGCAACATTAAGCATTCCAAAATATATTTATACTTAGAACAATCATGTTGTACAAGATATATACATGCCATTTTATCTGCCAATTTTTAAGAAAATAATTGCTTTCCTTGGATTATATATATTCTTTCCATATTTAAAAAATCAGAAATTGATAGTTATGATTTTAAGTCAGTGGTCCTAAAATTTTGGGCATCAAGGACCTAACAATTTTTTGAAATCCAAGGATCTCATTTTAGTTTCTTCCTGAAATACAATTTTTCCATAGACTGATGGTAGGGGATGGATGTGGTTTTAGGTTGATGTAAGCACATTAAATTCAGTGTGTACTTTTTATTTCTATTATAATTGCACTTTATTTCTATTATAATTGCACTGTAATATATAAGGAATTAATTATAAAACTAACTGTAATACAGAATTGTCAGGAGCCCTGGTTTTGTTTTCCTGCAACTAGATGATCTACATTTTGAGCTGATGGAGACAGTAATATCCGAAGGGTGTTACTTATGTCCATTCTACTCTGTATTCAAATTTTGGTTATTGTCACTGCAGAAAACTCTGCTTTTGTGTCACACTTTATGGGGGCAAGACATGATTGCAAGAGGGACTTTACCTAACAATTGCAATCAGTGTAACCTGGCTTATTGTACCCTCAATGAATCCCCAACAATAAAAAAAAAAAAAAAGATAGATGGTTGTAAATGGAAGCAGGCTTTTCAGTGCTTTTGTGGCAATCTCAGAGTATTCTGCCTTGCCTTTAATCCAGAACGTATAGAGATTTGAAGTTGTGTCAAACATACTTTTAAGGACACAGTCATTTGCAGTCCCAAGCACTGGATCCTCGTCCAGCATGGACAGAGTTGATGTATCTGGCTTATTCACATCTGGGTTGCAGAGCCATTCTTTCCCAGTTTGTGTATCTTTTGTGGTTGGGGAGTAATGCTCAACCTCTTTTAAAAGCTAAGATAGGTGGTTGTAATGCTGGGAGAAAGAAGGCCCTGGTTCACTTTCAGTATCTCTGATAATGTTTGAAACATGTCAAAACCCCAAAGTTCACTCGTCCTCATGATTCCAGTTTGGCTTTGAATGCAGCCAGGTTATCTGTTAACTTGAACACAGATGTTGTTCTCACCTGAAATGATGGGTTGAGTTTGTTGAGCAGGTGAATATGTGGTTTTGAAATAACACTTTGTTTTGTTTCCAAAACATCATTTCCAAGAACATACAGTTGACACTGTTCCCTGTGATTCACCTGTTCAAATTTCAACTTGCTGGACTTAATGGTATTGCTGGAAGGGTTTCATTTGTTTCTGTGCATGTAGATTTTATATCTCTTATTTTTATGTGTTTCAAAACTTTTTAAATGACTCACATATTTAGGGTTGTGCATGTTTAATAAGCATCCTTAAAAGTTAAAGATGTAGATGGTTTGAGAAACCTTGACTTGGACATCCCCCTCTGATTTTATTCAAGTTCTTTGTAAGCAATAGGAAACGAAGCTAGCTAACATAAGCAGAAAAGAAATGTATTTATAATATATTGAGGCTCGGCTCCTGTAGCTAAGTGGTTAGAGTGCCACCCACATACACCGGGGCTGGCAGATTCAAACCCAGCCTGGGCCTTCCAAATAACAGTGACAACTACAGCAAAACAAATAGCCAGGCGTGAGGTGGGCACCTGTAGTCCAAGCTACTGGGGAGGCTGAGGCAAGAGAACCGCTTAAGCCCAAGACTTTGAGGTTGTTGTGAGCTGTGATGCAACAGCACTCTATTGAGGGCGACATAGTGAGACTATCTCAAAAAAAAAAAAAAAAACAACAAAAAAGGAGATATTGGGTAAACCACAGAATCAAAGAGTATCCTAGAAATCAACTTTAGAAAAGTATAGCCACCGGGGCAGCATCTGTGACCTAAGCATTAAGATTAACCATCAGTCTCACTGGGCTGAACTGATTTAAGCCATTTGCTTTCTGCCATCATATTACTCAGCTAAAATATCTCAGTGCTACAAGAGGAAATCTGAGTGGCCTTGACTGGGTCATGAACCCCTGCATCATAGAAAGTTAGGGTCTCTTGATTAACAACCTTACCATGCACATACTACATGAGGCAAATCACTCCTTTAAAATGCTGTAACTAATGTACAAGTGGAATGGATAATGGAAGGGCAAAACTCAGCACATATCTAATCACTTCACTAATCATGTAATACTGTCATCTACACAAGTTCTTCTAGAATTCTAACCTTCTTTTAAAAACTCAATAAAGACATGACTATGACATAGTCTAATTAAAAGTTTATAGAGTTTACCTATTCAGCCCAGGAGAGTTAGGTATCATTTTGCTATTATCCCTAATGGAATATTAACAATATAGGAGACATATTATAATCGAATCATGAAGCCAAACTCCTAGCATTTAGTTGCTTTTCCCCAAATCCAATTTGAAACATGCTTTGTCATGATAAAATTCTTATTCTGCAGTATAAGTTCAGGTCACCTGTGTTTTTCCTTATCTTAAGGTGACCCGAACTTCTAACCTTTCTTTTATGAGACATTTTGCTTTCAGTAAATGGTTTGTGCTATGTCCAAAATTTTGGTTCATTAAAATATTGTACAAAATTCATATCATTACCATTTACCTGAATAATAGAAAGTTTGTGCAACAAAATAGTCTCAGCATTGATCCAGCTTCCATGAACAATTTTTTTTTTTTTTTTGCAGTTTTTGGCCAGGGCTGGGTTTGAACCTGACACCTCTGGCATATGGGGCTGGCGCCCTACTCCTTTGAGCCACAGGCACCACCCCACCATGAACAATTATTATACTTTAAAAACTCTAAACTATAGAACAAAATTGATATACCTCAAAACCTAATATTTAAGAACATAACCAGTAACTGACATTTTATGGGACTTGGACTGTAAGATTTCCAGTGCTTCATCTATGAAAAAATTAAAGGAAAGATTACCTCTCTTGAGGCTGCTCCAATAAACAGTTGTCCACATAAAGTAGTGTAAACTGTGAGTTTTTAAACGCTTGCTCTCTGCTGGGTACCATTTTAATCAATCTAATGTATTCAATTATGTAATTCCAATAACGATCCTTTACAGTGACTGTTCTCATTATCATATTCATTTTATAGGTGAGGAAATTAAACACAAAATGAAGTAACTTAAATGTCATTAGTTACAAAATCTCATGGGTTGAATTATGTATTCCCCAAATTCAGATGCCTAGGACTTAACTCCCAGTGCCTCAGAATCTGAACATACCGTGGTGTTTTTCAGGCAGGAAAGACCTCTAGTCCAGTCTGACTGGTATCCTTTAGGAAAGGTAAAGTTTGTACACAGACATGCACTCAGGGGAACAGCCTGTGACAATGAAGACAGATACTGAGGTTCTGCAGCTACAAGCACCACAAATTGCCAGCAAACCACCGGAAACTAGGAAAGAATGTCTCTTTCCCAGTTTCCAGATTCTTCCTCATAGCATTCAGAAAAAAAATCAACTTTGCAAACACCTCAATCTCACCCAGACTTCTAGCCTCTAGAACTGTAAGAATAAATTTCTGAGGTTCTAAGCCACCAGTTTTGCTCTTATGGAAGTTCTATCAAACTAGTATACAGAGTAAGGATTTCTATCTAGGCATTATGGCTCTATAGCTTGCATGATTACGGAGCATGCTGTGTTGTCTGTTTAAAGGTCAGAGACTTGAATAAATACATCATGTCTTAGGATATGAAAGAGATATAACCTGAGATAGCTAAACTGGACTAAGATGTCTTATCACATGGAGATTGAGGCCTCTTTATAAGGGTGTTGTATGAGAAGGACCATGAAGTATTACTTTTCTTCAAAACTGTCTGATTTACCCCAGCAACAAAAGAAACAGAGTAACATTGATTAAATATGAGTGAAAAATCATGATCTAAGAATTTATTAATTATAGAGTTGTATACATCTATCCGAGATTATTTAAATACAAAAAGTACCTCCCTTAGTAAATTTCTGTAGGAAACTAGGAAATCTTAAGGAAAAACTCTGCAGCTCCTGTTTGAGTGATGCTCATTTACATACATTTCAGTTCACAGAGAACATGACATTTGCTTGAACCCAGGCTTTGAATACTGGTGGACTAATATAGAAAACACGTGGAAGGAAAATATGATTCTTATCACACAGAGACTATAATGGAGATTCTGCGTGGCCTTCTGCCCATAGCTTGGAATAAAGGAAAAGCTGTGTATGACTTATTTTTTTCTGTTAAAAATAATGGAATGAAAGGCAAAATTAGAAAGGACAATTTACAACAAGTAGAAAGTGCTTAGAAGTTATACTGATACCACAGCTCTAAAATATTAAAAGCAATAATGCAAATCTTGAGATGTTCAAGTTGTTCTGAATTACTAAGGTTAGAGAGGTGAAAGGCTAGAATCCCTGACTTTTTCCTTCCACTTCTAAGAAGTGATTAAAAATGAGTTAATGGGAGTTTTCTGCTTAGATTTAAGAAAAGACAGTGATTTAGAAAGCAGAGTAGCTTAGTTTTAAAGTTTGGACAGTGAGGTTCTTGATTTGTATCTCCTTTATATTTCCTTAATTTTTTATTCCACTCGGAGCTGCATAATCAAATAGTCCTGGGACTGAATCCCAGTCCTGTGCCTTATTAAGAACGAATTTCTTAGAAAATGGCTCAATTCTTGGCTTGGCTCTAATTGTTTATAAAATAGTGAAAGTGACTCTATTCGTTTTCATTTTGGAGATGTATTGATGAGATGTATGAAGAGATGTCTGGCCACACAACAGCAATTCAAATATCATAGCTAAACGTTAATCAAGTTATTACTATATGTTAAGCAATTTAGGGCATGATTTCATTCAGTCCCTACTCCTAAAGTTAGAAATAGGTCATTTCTATTCAACAACAATTCGGAAACTAAAACATACTGAGTTTGATTAATTTTCTCAAGGTCACAGGCTAGTAAGTTATTCATAAATTTGGAAATAAAACCTAATCCCTACCTTTGAAGTTTACTAACACAACCAATATTTATGAAATAGATTAACATTGACCCTATATTCAGAATAAAAATATGAGTAAACTTAGTCTTCTATGAATTTACTGGCTAATTGGAAAGGACAGTCAAATGGGTAGACAGTCAACTGTGGTAGGTGTAGTCATAAAATTATGTACAGGGTATCAAAGGCTTCCAGAAGTGGACCTGTCTACTCTCCAGCATCAAGAAGTGCTTTGTAGAGGAAGTAAATCCTGAGATAAGGTTTGAAACTTGAGTTGCTATTCATCAGATGGTTAGTGGTTATAGATCATTCCAGAAAAAGGAAGTGTGTGTGTGTGCAGGCATGGAGAACACATACTATGGGGACAATGACTCATAATAGTTGGAGAATAGGTAGAAGAGGAATGTGGCGGGAGATGAAGGAAGAAACGTAGACAGGGCCGAGGATGTGAAGTGACTTGAATGCCGTGCTAAGTGGTTTGTACTTTACCTGAGAAGCCAGAGGTTCTCAACTTTAGCTGAACATCAACATTATTTTAGGGACTTTTTATATATATATATTTTTATATATAAAAAATTAATAAATTCACAGTTAAAAATATTTACAGTAAATACAGAACAGAGATAAAACAAGATCAATCATTCCTCTACCTTCCCAGGGATAAATGCTATGTATGGGTCAATCCCAGATGGGTCTTTGTAAACATGATCTGGAGTAACTTTTGAACACCTCTCTTCTCACTCTTAACACTCTGTTGAACATATAGTTAATAGTTAGGTCTTGGTAGGTATTAGAGTCACCTCAGAATTATTTTTAGTTATTTCAGTCAGTAGTGAAGGGAAAATTCTTTTTCCTTATTGAAATGTTATATTTTAATGAGGATGCACTAGAGTTAGGAATATCAAGGTGACATGCTGATATATTTATTCATGATTTACAGATAGTCCAAGGATGCATTATTTGCTGAGCAGCACGTTCGTAAATTCTTCTCACACACCCATCCTGTTAGACCTCGTGTAGCAAACCGAGGGCTTTTTTTCATAACCTTGAAGCTGACAGTTTAGCTACATATGTCCCTATTTCACTTCTGTTGTAGAGTGACTGTATTACTTGTTTTTGTGATGATGCTGTATACAGATTTAAGTATTTGATTAGAATTTTAATGACAGAACGGAATGAAATTCATCTCAAAAAGTTATCCGGAATAATTTAACCAAAACTTAAAATTATATGTTTCAGGGTTAATAAAGAAAAAAGGAAATATGAAAGGCAACAAAGACAAACTGAAAAGCAGACTAATTGGACTATGGCATTAATGATGTGTTGCCCATCTGTGGACCTAATGTCAAGCTACTTTCATTAAAGTGTTATAGCATAGTTACCTCCATATCTCCAAAATATATGTTATTTCTGAGATTTATTACTTATAATACAGAAATATTAAGTGGGAAAAGGTTCGTATTTTTAATAGAAATTTTTTTGAGGTAAAGGGTTATATTCAAGTTAAATTTTTGTATTTTTTCTTCCATTCTTGGGATATATTACAGGGGTATTTGCGAAACTTGGTAAATGTAGAATGTAAATGTTTTGGCACAGTAACTGAGATAACGCCGGAAAGGCTATGTTAACCACTGTGATAAAAATGTGTCAAATTTTTAACACAAGTTAAAAAGTGAGTCAAGTGAGTGTATGATGCCAAGTGAGTGTATGATGCCCCATAATCGTATCATTGTATACAGTTATGATTTAATAAAAAAATTAAAAAAATAAATAAATAAATTTTTGTATTTTAATTTTATAATATAATATATTCACTTTTATTTGATAAATTTCTTTCAACATTTGGCTTTTTTATACTCATGGAACAGTACAAATGACTGATTATTTAAAGTAATGCAGTATTAGTATTTTTAAACGTATTGATTGATTTAGCCCTTTTGGTGTGTTAACTAGTCATTTAGAAATAGAAAGCCAGAGATGATTAGCAAGACTCTATACTTTTGATCTGCATGAAGTGAAACCAAATAATATTAAGCAAATTGTTCATGGCTACTTAGTGTTTACTGGCAAAATGAATACTGGAATATCTATGATGCACTAACTTATGTGATTTTTTACTTGCATGAATGTTACATTTCCATAAAAGTTATAAAATAAATTTTATTGAAACAATGAAATCAATTCATCTTGCCAATAACTGCTAAGTGACCATGGATAAGTCATTTACTACTTTTTGGTTTCATTGTCCTAACAAATAGTGGGTTATCTCTTGGAATTTTTAAATAGAGATTCATAATAACCTGAGACCAAAGAAAATATGCAAAGAATATTGCCAAGAGTTCTGCAGTATTAAGGGGAGAAAATCATTGACGATGATTATTTCTCACACTAGTTGTATAAAATTCATTTATGTTCTATTTGATAAAGGTAAATTACATAGGAAGAGACTCTGAAATTTTTAAAAAATAAATTTTATTTGTATAAATGTATGAGATAAAACTTTTTTTTTCTCACGAGTATATTGCACAGTGGTAAAGTCAGGGATTTGGGGGTGTCCATTGCCTGAATAATATACATTGCAACTATTAAGTAATTTCTCATTATTCACTACCCTTTTACCTCCTCACCCTCGTGAGCCTCTATTGTTTGTCATTCTACACTCTATGTTCATATACACACGTGACTTAGCTCGACTTGTAAGTGAAAACAAATAGTGTCTGTCTTTCTGTCTCTGAGTTGTCTCACTTAAGATAATGGCCTTCAAGTCTATCCATGTTGCCACAAAAGACATGATTTCCATAGTATTCTGTTGTGTGTGTGTGTGTGTGTGTACTACATTATCCAGTCTTTCATAGTGGACATTTAGGTTGATTCTATATCTTTGCAGTTGTCCATTGTGCCACTATAAATATACAAGTGCAGGTACCCTTTTTGGTATAATGATTTCATTTTCTTTAGGTAGATACCCAGTAGTGGGAGTGCTGTATCAAATGGAAGCTTTATGTTTAGTTCTTTAAAGTATCCCCCTAACTTCAGTCCCCAAAACCTGGGCTGCAGACCAGCACCAGTCTGTGGCCTGTTAGGAACCAGCTGCACAGCAGTAGGTGAGAAGTGGACAAGTGAGCAGAGCCTTGCCAGCCACTCCTGTCAGATCATTGGCAGATTAGATTCTCATAGGAGCACGAACTCTACTGTAAATTGTGCATGGGCGGGATCTAGGTTGAGCATTCCTATGACAATCAAATGCCCGATAACCTGAGATGGAGTTGAGATGCTGGTGCTGGGACCACCTACTTGCAAGAAAACAAGCTCAGGGCTTCCATTGATTCTTCATTATAGTGAGTTGCATAATTATCCCATTATACAGGGTGGCCACAAAGTTTGTGTGCAATAGACTCTGTATATTACAATGTTTAATAGTATAGAAATAAAGTGCACAATAAGTGTAACGTACTTGATTCATCCGCCAACCATCCCTGTACCCAACCTCTGTCTGTGGAAAATTTGTCTTCCATGAAACCAGTCTCTGGTACCATAAATTGAGGGGACCAGTGCTCTATACTGCTTTCCATACAGTTTATACTAATTTTCATAGCCTCTAATACTGTTTAAATGTTCCCTGTTCTCTGCATCCTTACCAACATCTGTTTTCCTGTTTTCCTTCTGACATAAGGAAGATGAAATATCATTGTGGCTTTAATTTGCATTTCTATGATGACTCATGGTGTTGAAATTTTTTGTTCATGATTTTCTTTTGTTTTTTTTTGTTTTTTTGCCATTTGTCTTTATTTGGTCTTTATTTGAGATGTGTCTATTTGGGTCTTTTGCACATTTTTAAAAAACAGGGTTTTTATTGTCATTGTTGAGTTCCTTGTAAATTCTGGATATTAGTCCCCTGGTGGATGCAGAGTTTGCAAATATTTTCTTTCATTCTGCAAGAATGTTTTTTTCTTTTGCTGTGCTGAAGCTTTTTAGTTTAATTAAGTCCTTTTTGTCTATTTTTGTTTTTGTTATGTATGGTTTTGAAGACTTAGTAATAAATTCTTTGCTTAGACCAATGTCCTGAAGAGATTTTCCTAAGGCTTCATTCAGTCTTACCTGTAAGTCTTTAATCCATCTTGAGTTGATTTTTATATATAGTAAGAGATAGAGGTCCAGTTTCATTCTTCTGCATGTGACAATCCAATTTTTCCAGCGCCCTTTATTGAAAAGGGCATAATTTTCAATATAAGAAAAAAATCTGAAATATAATCTAGAGGCTATATTTTTTAAAATAACTTTGTGTCCATACAAGCTATTCAGCACTTCACAAACAGCTTTTATCTATTTTTTCCATAACTAAGATGGTCACATAGTCTCTTCTCTCATTTTTTTGCAACACAGAATCACTTTTTTCAGCATCATACAGGTGATGAGTAACTATTAGGCAAAAGTCAGTTAGGCAATTAATATTTAATACAAATTTTGCTAATTTATTAAAGTCATGGTAAATATATGAAGAAGTTTAAGGGAATAGAAACTTTTTTGTAGGCTGACACCAAACAGACGAATAAGACTAGTGAGGTTGGCCTACTGACACTGGTGTTGGGCAAATATTTTGATCTGTTTGAGTCACAGTTTTCTCCTTGGTAAAGTGCTGATAATCCTTGAATGTTCTATTTTACAAGGTTGTTGTAGCAATGGAATATTGTTTGTCAAATGTTTTGAAAATTGTGAAGTGCAACCCAATTGTATTACTTCATTTACTGTTTCACAGCAGTGTTGGAACATCTTTAAACACTGTCAATCAAGTCACTTAATCATTCATTCCACATTTACTGAACAAACATTAATTGAATTCCAGAAACTGATTCATGTTGGCATTAAACAGATGAGCCATCCTGTCTCCCTCTTGAATCACAAAGGAGAATAAAAATGGGGAAAGGCAGGGCAGGAGAGCCGTGGTCAGGTGTCATTGTGCTCGTGCCCGTGCACACTTCAGCCCAGCTGCAGCATCTGACAGTGGGACTTAGTCTGCACTGCCAAGATAGTCTTGTTCTGGGTTATCAAATAGGAGAGTGAGGTGGAAGGAACTCTACCTTTCTGGATACATTATGTGCACTTAGTCCTCTTTTCAACCCTGGGAGGTAGATACCATTATTACATGGCTTTTTTTTTATAAATGAAGAAAGTGAGCCTCACAGAGGTTACGTATCTTACTCCAAACCCCTCAGGATGAGAACACAAAAAGAAAGTGGCAATGTATGAGGGCATTTAAATTGGGACATAAGACAATATATTGAGTAATTGACAATTTAATTATTTATTTATTTTTTAGGAATTGACAATTTATAAGAGGAATTAATGGATACAAATAAATCTCAGGAGATGAAGGTGACTTTTCCTATTGGCTATCATACAGCAAATAGACGTGTCGCTTGTATCTTCAAGTCATCTTCTAGAAGCAGACAGAGACGGCTTTTCTAATTAAAAATCTCGCATTTCATGAGCACAGAATAGAGAAATATATAAGCTAGTTATAATTCAGTGTGATGATTGCTTCTAGTTGTAATATGGGCAGGATTTCCAGGAGGATTAGGAAATGTGATGTGTCTTTCTCTGTTTGAAAGAGTAAACGAAGGCTTTCCACAAGAGATAATGCCTTGTGCAGTCTTGAATGACATTGTTTATAAGGAGGAAGAGCCAGCAGCAAAAGGCTTTTCCAAATATGGAAGGTTGCTTTCGAAGACATGGTGGGAAGAAGTGTGGCATGTCTGTGGAAGTGTAGCTATTTAATGGAGTTGTCATTTGGGGTGCCAGGATGGATAGGAGATGGGAGCATTGGAAAATGAGGCAGTTCTGAACTTTTATCAGGTCATCATGTTTCAGTAATATTTTACTGTGAGATGTTTACCCCTTTCACTATGATATCTTTAATACCTTTCAATAATAGCTCTTTATTTTGATTTAATATGATATCCTTGGATAAAGGCATTTTGATTATTGTTAAGAGGTATTATAAAATTAATTTAAAATTTAAAATATAAGGCAGTATTTTATATTTTTATTTAAAAATTCATGCATATTTTCAGATGTATCATGATTTTTCTATAATTCAAAGGTATATTTCAGTATATCTATTAAAATGCATCTACTTAATATGGCATAAAAACTTCCTAATGTTTTGATATTTTAATGAATTAAATTTGGGCTGAAATTCTCAGCAGTTCATTTTTATAGTGTTCGTGTCATTCTAAATAATTAAACAAGGAGTTACACTGTAACTCATTGATTCTAGTACCCATCTGTGAATGACACTTTTTGTTAGTTCATAGCACCCCCCCAATAAAGGAATAATTATATACACACAGTCTTGAATGTATGTTATATGTTCACTGTAACTCTACATCAGTATGTGTATTTGCCACGCTTTCTTTTTTGATGAATGGTCATTGATGGGTAGATGTTTAATACTGTATAGCTAAAAATGATCAGTTTCCCCTATCTAGAGGTCTCGACTATGACAGAGGCTGGCTGAGTGTTCACTGCATCTCCACTGACAATTAGGTTGTATCCCTGTGGCTTCCACTTTAAACGAGATATTTTGAGTCTTTTTATGTATTAAATTTTAAACTATCAATCAGAAATACAAATTATTTTTTTATTTGTAGATTGAATACTTAGGGTCCCCTGGAGACCTCAGGGTGTGAGAAGACTTTGGTGGGTGAACCATTGCTATTGTTGATTAGAGGCCATTAATATATTTTAAAGAAATAAGAATCATATACTGTAATAATATTTTAAAATGCTTTCTCTGCAAATGAGAAACATGTTATAGAGAGTAGAGTCAGAACTGTCAGTTAATCAATAGTTGCAATAGACTAGGCATGAGGAAAAAAGATTTCTGAGCCTTGTAAGGTGTATTAAGATTTGGCAGCTTGTTTCTAATTGCTTTATGGGTTATTGATGTTATAGACTCTTATTAGACACTTTTTTGCATAGCAGTAAAGCCATGTGCATATTTTAAAGGCAGGAGGATTAAGTGAAATAAATTTCACTTAAAACATAAAATTATTTCAGAAAAAAAATAATTATTCTGGTTCCAGGATGAATAGTGGTTGGAAGGCCCAGGAGTGAATAGTAGGTACCATGTAGGACACTGTCGTAATTATTCAGGGAAGAAATTATGGTGATTTACACCAGATTAGTGGCAATGAGTACTGAACAGTGGATAGATATCAGAGAATCTTGCACTGGCCATGAAACACTCCAGTTCAGAGGTAATGGGTGGAATTTAGTTTACAACTCATTGAGTAGAGATAATCATATGTTGAGATCCAAAACCCAGGGTACAAGAAGTGCAGTTATTCCATGTGCCTAGTCATTGGATATCTACGTACATGCACGTTTAACCAGCAACAATAGTGATGTCCTCCATCAGTCCTTCTGGTGACCAGATACCCAGAATATTATGCCTCTTGTCAAAATACACACTCCCGTCTATGTGGATGGACGTATCTACTGTTTCTCTACTCTTGAATCTATTCAGAAATTTTCCTTTTTCTCTTGACTCTTGGTGTCCAGGGGTTACTGATTTCATTTTTAAGTGTTTCAGGGTACACACCTCTCTCACAGAAAATTTAAAATTCCTCTGCATTCTAGACCTTTGGCTCATTGTTGTGGTTGGGAGTTTTAGAGATGTGAGCAAAAACTGAAGACAGTGGAATTGGTGGTAGAGGGAACTCTAGGGGCATGCGTTGATTGCTGGCTGACTGCTGCCTATTTAGGGGTTGGGGGTGTGGTTAATCTTCCTAACTCAGACTTGACCCCATCTTATGGGTGAAAGTATAATGGGCAGAAAAATAGAAATTCAAAGCAAAAAACATACTGAAATCTGAATTTACTAGAGTAATTAGAGTGACTACGTAGATGAAAGAGATGATTTACCTCCTTGTCCTCACAATGGCAATCAAGTGAGTCGACTATACCAAATTAAAAAAAAAAAAAATCAATTCACTCTCAAGGAAACCTATCTGAACTTTAAAAGTAAAAACAAAAAGTAGGGTAATAATTTGTACAATATTTCTGCGTCTCTGATTTCCAAGCACATGTTAAGATTGGATTTTCTAGCTGCCTTTGTGATTAGGTGAGGCTGTGTGACTCATCTATTCAGTGAATTTAGATTAGAAGTAATGTGTCTGTTACAGTAAGTGCCAGTGTGACATTCCCTAGGGGTTTATTTTCCATCTTCATGGTGACCAGCAATGATCAGGCTGGTCGCTCCTCAGGCACCTTTGTTTTCTGAGCCACTACCTGTCGGTCCTGAGTACAGATAGAATTCCAGGGAGAAATCAAGATTTATTGTTTGAAGCCTACTGAAAATTTGTCATTTTTTTCCTACAACATGCCTGGTTTATTTTGGTATCTACTTTACCCAGTGTATATTTTCAAATACTTCCTCTTTCTAATATATTGGGTATTAGTTAGTACCCCAGTGTATTAATTTGCATTTCTGGCAGTACTGCCGTGAGAACAGTGAAGCTGCTGTTCATGCCACTACTGTTGAAATTAATTCTGTCCATGCTTCTTTTTTTTTTTTGTAGAGACAGAGTCTCACTTTATGGCCCTCTGTAGAGTGCCGTGGCATCACATAGCTCACAGCAACCTCCAACTCCTGGGCTTAAGCGATTCTCTTGCCTCAGCCTCCCAAGTAGCTGGGACTACATGCGCCCGCCACAATGCCCGGCTATTTTTTGGTTGCAGTTCAGCCGGGGCCGGGTTTGAACCCGCCACCCTCGGTATATGGGGCCGACACCTTACCAACTGAGCCACAGGTGCCGCCCTGTCCATGCTTCTTACCATCACTCACTCCAGATTAAAAGTCCTGGGCTGGGATGTTCTATCGAGTACTCCTATATCATGCACCTGTGTTACAACTGCCAAGAAAGCAAGAGAAGAAATATTTACCCTCTTTCAGATTCTCTGGTGAGAGGCAGCCTCCCATCTATCTTGAGATTTCTTCCTAAAAGGAAGATATGATTCAGACAAGAGCACTACTCCAGGTTGGGGGTCAGAAGCACGAAAATGTCACCTCTGAAAATCGTAATCAAAGCATGACAGAACCAGAGTGCTGCCAGCCTCCTAACAGAAAATGAGGAACTCATCTCAGGCCACAGCATGAACATGCTTAGCAAAGTGCTTGACATAGAGGAATAAGGTTTACACTTGCAAGAACCAAGAAGTGATTAATAAACCAAGAATTGGTGCCAGATGTCCTTTCCTCGATCTTTTAAATTAGGTAATTGGTACAGGAAGACAAGGGTTAGAGTTGACAAGAGAAAAAATAAAAAGTGATGTTGTTCTTGAGATGATTATATCTGAGAGGTTAGGTTTCTGCAAATTATCACTTTCCTCCCTAACCTCTAATTATTTCTTTGGCATTATATTTTAACTTTAATCTTATAAAAAGGCTTATATGAGGGATTTACCTAAAAATAACAACAAAAAAGACCCTACAAACCCCCAAATCCTTATATTAAATTTATATTCAAATACAGATATACCCCAAATTTCAACTTTATGCTAAGATTCTCCCTGTAATTAACCCATTATATATTGTGAATTAATATATAAATATTAATATATTAATATATTGATATTAATATAATATATATTGTGAGTGGTATTAAGACCTTTAGGGGCTTGTTATTACCTTAATTGATTTTACTTTCTCTCTTAGAAAATATTTAATTTTATTAAAACTATCTTCCTAACGTATCCACTTTCATAATAAGCGGAGAATATTCCCCAGAAAACAAGCAGCATGACTTTGCCAAGATGTTACAGCTCAAATCTCTGTTTAACTCCTTGCCTATGACTTTTTACTCTTGATCAGCTTTCCTCCCAGCTGCAGTTTTCAGCTCAGTGTCTTTAAATTCAGTGCAGTCAGCTAATTTAAAGTGATAATCCTCAAGAAATCCAATTGAAAAACAAAAAGACACAAATGCTTTCATCATAGCAGAATTTGCAGTTAGCTTCTACTAAGCATCTCTGCCTATGTGTAGGATTTCCTGTGTGTAAGTTGATGTATGTCACCTGTTGTTTTCTGGTTGTCACAGTAAAGCTTTTAGCGTGTAGGCTTATTATTACTCTTATATATTTGTTAATAAACATATAGTCTGGAGAGGTTGAATTAGAATATTCTTGATAAAGCTGTTACCATTCCTTTATTAACCAGAGAGGATTTTTTCCCCTCAGTTTTTCAAGAATAAGAATTCAGTGCTTGTTTTTCAGTTAGAAATGTTCATCAATGGAAATACTTGGGGGCTTAATAGCTGGGGAAGTATGTAAAGACCTGCGTATTTGTGTGATATATGTTGTTTGAAATGCACATTTATTTAAATAATGCTCTTAAATTATAGACTGGGAATTATTATAGAGCCTCTTAAAGAAAGTCAGGCTTAGTTTAGGTTGGTTGGGAAGAGGCTGCCTGTCTGCTCTGTGAGGTAGCTCTGTCGGTGAAGTGGCCATGAACAGGGGGGTGACAGTGATAATTGAGGTGGGCATTAGTGTGAAGGACTCATGAACTCCTTTTTCTAGTAAGAAAAATTCAGCTGCTAGAGTTCAGAATAAAGGGATTGGGTTGGAGTGAGGAACAGGCATACTGATCACTTACATCGACAGCCAGCCAAAAATGTGTGTGTATTGTCACTGTGACTATATGCTGGAATAGCATTTATTTGTGTGACACCTTAAATAAAAGTATACTTTAACAATAATAATATTTAATAATGATGATGATTTTTTTAATTGCCAAATGCTTTAACTTACATGTTTCAGCATAAAAAATTAAAAAACAGAAAAAAAAATAACAGTTTTACTCAAGGAATGTGCTTTGTTTTAACATATTTGTATTTATACAGAATGTACTAAATGTCTTGGTCCCATACAATTCTTTCCCACTAAATCCCACTTTGCTTGCATCTGGGCCTATTTAAATCCTCTGGGTAGCTGCAGTTCCCGTCCAGGCTGGAGGACAAGAGTAGCTTTGACTTCATAGAAAAGTTTGTGAGGTCTTTGCTTTAAAACACAAAGAGCCACAGATTACCAGTAATTCTGATGTTAGGTTAGTCTTGTATATGTATTCATATTTTTGTGCTTCTCTGTCATCTCTTTTTAAGAATAAATCTTAAAGACTTGTTTGAGCTTTGTGCCTGAGTCTTCAACTTGTATCTGTAAACTTGAACTACAATCACCTACCCTATTGACGTTCCCATGTCTGCGATCTGCCCTATAAATGTCTACCCGACTGGCCCTATTACTTGTCACCAAAGTGTATGTCATGCATTATACTTTTGTCCTTCCCACTTAGTTCCATTTGTAATGGGACTAGCATCTGGACATATGCTACTCTCTCTACTAATTGGGCTCTGATACACGCTGCTTTTACATGCATTTCCCAAAGATAAAGGTCCTGCCATATGTGGCTTATGTTAAAGAGATATCAAGCATGATAATATATTTATAAGGTTATACAAACTGAGTTTACATAGGTATATTCAAAATATGTATAGAAGATGAGAATATTTTGAAAATAATTTTCACTTAGAATTTTTAAAATTAGTATAATTACATACTGATTCCAAGTAATCTCAAGTATCTTTAGATAAAGCATGAATTATTCCTATTCTAAAAGCTAATTTGCTGTTATTGGCTTATTGACTTTTTAGGGTTAAATGCAAATCTAAGTTGTGATTAGCTAGTTCAGAGTTGTGGCATGATTTTTATTAGAGAAGAGTAAAAATCTGATGAAATGTAATAATACCAGGTCATGGATGAGGACTAAGTAAAAATGAAAAATTTTATGAAATAAATTAGGGGCTACTCCTGGTGATAATTCCAACAGAAATTGACCTAGGAAGGAGTAAGAGGCATGTAAGATAGTACTTGGAGGGAAGAAATCAAGAGAGGTAGCAAGAACGAGGGAATACTAGCAGAAATAAAAGTCAACTAAGATGGTCCTAGCAGCTTGCTAAAGGAAGCTGATCCCTAGTTCATGTAGTCTATGTGAGATCAAATGATTAAATGATATATCAACCATAAACTAATTTAAACTAAGTTTAAACATGTATAGATAAAATATATTGTATAGGCATTGTATGAAGGTGTATTTATGTCTTACTCACTTTTGCCTTCCCAGCACAGATATTACTACAAAGACAGATAAATATTTTCTTTGATTTATGAATGATTTTTTAATAAGGAAAGAATGACTTTAAGAAAGTATCTTTTATAATCAAAGATTAAAACTGATTTCCAGATTTGAATAGATTTCTCCTCTTTAGATAGTATAATTAAGAGGCAGCATGTAAAAAATGTAACTTACATTTCTTCTAGTATAATCAGTCCCTGAGAATTCAGGGCTTCCCAGAGGCTTATTAATTTGGTGAGAAATTGTGTTAGAGTTAGTCTCATGCTATGCCAAAATAACTTTTTTTAAAGTTTTTTATTTTTATTTTTATTTCAAAATGTTACAGAGGTACAAATGGTTTTGGTTACATGGATCATTTTTGTAATGCGTGTGTCAGGGCTGTAAGTCACCCAGGTAGAATATGTTGTACCTGTTCGGTAGGTTTTCACCCGTCTCCTCTTCCACCCTTTACCTTACTCAACTTCCACTAAGCTTTACTTCTCTCTGTGTTCATCAGCTAGTTCCAGATTAACAGAGAATGCATGTGGTGTTTCTTTCCCAATCTTTAGTTGCTTCACGTAGGAAAACGGCATCAGTTCCATCAGCTTGTTGTAAAAGGCATTAAGTTCTCCTCCTTCATGACTGAGTAGTATACTTTGATATACATACACAACATTTTGTTAAACTCAATTAACTTTTATTCAGCGGTGTGGCTCAGGTGCTGTTATGCAAAGCCTTCCTGTCTGGCAAGAAATTTGACAAAGTCCTCACCTCTGTAACTTTGATGATGCCTCTCTGCTGAAATGGGTTAAAATGCCTTAGTGATTGTTCTCCATAGATTAATGAGGTGTTTTTTTTTTTTTGGATGGGGGCGGTGTTTTCTATTGTTGTACTGCCCATTTTCCTGAGAGCTGTCAATGAATTCTAATAATAAATTTCTAATTTTTACCTGCAGTGAAAACTAATGCATTAATTATATTATTATTTTATCCAGTATTCCTTGTTTTGAGTTACTGGAAAAGAGGACCTAGCACATTTCTGTATATCATTAATAAATCATAGCTGAAAGATATTGTTGATGTGAAGAGTATAGGTCTACTGGACGCTGAATTTTTCTCCCCAAATTTTCTCCCAAACACAGTAAAGAGAAAGTCTGCTTATTTTTTGCCTCAACTGTTTTATCTCACATGAGAAAACAGTGTTTGCTCTTGTGTATAATTCAAATTAGCTTGCATTTATTAAGAAAAACTTATAAATAAATATTTGTAAAATGTCAAAACATTAGTGTTTTTTCAAAGAAAACTCCAAGAATCCCATACAATCAAGCTACATTTTAATATTTTTCATTACTGTTATGCAAAATATAGTAATTCTTTTCTTAAGAAGAAAACATACCCTTATAGAATTGATTGGCCATTTTATGCTGAAATATATATATAGGTATAAATTATAATTCATGAGATGAGGAAACATTTAAACAAAAGATTCATGATATTCTAGCAATATAATCTATGAGAATAATACAAGAATTTATTTATGCTAAATAGGGAATAAATTATATGAAAAAGTAACATATTTTTGGACACCTGAAAACAGTGAAATCTCATCCAAAACCAAAATTATATTCCCCCAAAAAGATATTCAATAAAGTTATTGCAAGTCATTAGCAATTTGACTTTGTCATATCATCCAGGGGTAGGTAGTGTCAAACAGTCATTTTCATTCATTCAATACACATTATTAATAGTTTATTTTATAGTCATTCTACCAAAAGCCAGTGTTAAGAAAATAAAAATAAAAACTTTGTTGGGGCATGTTTTATGATGCTCACAGTTTTCTTAGATATAATAAGTCATAGTCCCTGGAGTATTATTAATAGTAGGGAACACATTCATTCATTCCACATGTGCTGGCAACTTAAAAATCACTTTTCAAGATGGTCTTGTATTTGTGTGTATATGGATGCACATTCATATTTACACATGTATTTCATTAAGTTCATGTTATAAGTCAGATTTTACTATTAGTTATGTTTTTTCCCTAAGAAAATTATACTGATATATTTTAAAATTCTGAAGAAGTGAAAATGATAGATTAAGTTTTAAATTATTTTTAATCTTTTCACTTAACAAATATTTGGCCATACCCAAATTTTTTTCTAATAAAACCCAAGAAAATATGTTGAAGACTTATAAAAATTATTAGCAAACAAATCATTATAAATTATTTAAACTTTCAAAGTTTTATTTGAAATATTAACATATTTTACTATGCTTTTAAGACTATATGGATTATATGAATGTCTCAAAATTCCTTGAGATAGGGCATATTTTCCATATTTATATTCTTAGTTAATAAGATGCACTTCCTGCCAAACTAGATTGCATTCATTTTTAAAAATTATGCCTGCATCTTCTGAGTAGCTTCATGCTATAGTTCTGGCAAATTTTTCTAAGGTTAGTAATCTAATTTAAACACATGAAAATATTGGGGTCCCATCATTCTTGAGTGACATAGCTGTGATTTTGCTTTTGGGGGTCACATAACACACAGTAACTGCTTTTCCCAGAACAATTTGGAAAAAAAGGAAATTTCCTAGGGGGAAATAACATGCTTATCAAAAAAAAGTAAAGCTGTCTTCTTGAGCAACCTTCAAAGCTGAGGTAAGGAAGACATGAAGTTTAGCTTTCCAGAAGGCTTAATTCAAAAATTGCTGACCAAATACAAATTTCCATAGCTTTCTGTCATAAGATCTGTTCTTGGACCAGTTGAATAGATTAGGTGTGAAATATTACAGAATTCAAAAGTAATAGTTTAAAAAGTACCAGCTTAAATATTTTATTGTTCAACAGAAATGTGGATGACTCGGGCTACATATTAATTCATTTCACTTTGTGCCGAATTAGGCAAGAAAATGGGATTCCTTATAAAATCAGTTTCCTTAAAATAAAATGTTTCTGGTATTTTATCTCTAAAAGTCTAAATAAACAATGATATAATTATTTTTTTAGTTTTACGTCAGAAAAAAATCCACATAAAATCATATAAACTTTCAGGTCTTGCCATGTTCATTTTTTATAGGTGCTTATCTTTCAATCAGGAAACCAAAAGAGTACAGGATCCTCCTGAAATATCAAATCTCAGAAATTACTTTTTCCCTTTCACTGCTTCAGTACTATAAGCTGCTCTATTTTTCTTACTTTTAAACTTTCCTATTCTCTTGTCATTTATGAGACCAGTGAAGCCTTAGGCATAGTGGTTAGATACTTGGGTTTTAAAGCAAGACCAGCTGGCTGGTGTTAAATTCAGACATTTGTGGTTTTTACTAGCTGTGCCTCCTGGGATTTCTTTGTTTATTTGTTTTTTATTTTGTTTTTTAGCATGCTTACATTTGACATTTATTGCTGTATTTCAGTACTTACCTTATTAGGGCCTAAAGGAGAAAGAAACATGTTCTCATAATATGTTTTCTCTTTTTTATATTTCAGTATATTTAGGGAGTACAAGTGGTTTTTTACATGGATGAATTGTATAGTGCTGAAGTCTGGGCTATTGGAGTATCTATCACCCAAATAGTATACTTTGTGTCCAAGGGGTAATTTTTCATCCTTTCTCTTGCTTGACTTTTCCCCTCCTAAGTCTCCATTGTCTGTTATCTGTCTTAGCGTGACCATGCATATCTATGGCTTAACTCCCACTTGTAAGTAAGAATCCAGAATACATGCTGTTGACTATTTAGTTCCTGAATTATTTTACTTAGGATAATGATCTCCATTTCCATCCAAGATGCTGCAAAAGACATTATTTGTTTTTCTGGATGATTAGTATTCTATGGGATATGTGTGTGAGTGTGTGTATACACACACCACATTTTCTTTACCCATTTATCAGATTATGGACACTTAGGCAAATTCCCTATCTTTGCAATTGTGAAATGTGCTTCTGTTAAATATGTGAGTAGAAGTATCTTTCTGACATAATGACTTCATTTCCTTTGGGTAGATACTTAGTAGTGAGATTGTTGGATCAACTGATAGGTCTACTTTTACTTCTTTGAGGAATGTCCATATCTTTGCCATAGAAGTTGTACTAATTTACATTCTCAGCAACAGTGTATAGTCCCACTGCATCCATGCCAGCATCTTATTTTTTAACTTTTTAATAATGACCATTCTGTCTGGGGAGGGTAGTATCATATTGTAGTTTTAATTTGATGAATGGTTTGAATTTCTTGCCTATTGTGGGTATTAGCCCTTGTTGGATGTATAATTTGTAACTATTTTGTCCTCTTCTGTAGATTGTCTATTTACTCTGTTTATTACTTTTTTTCTCCTTGCTGTGCAAGGTTTATCATAGGCATTCAAGATAATAATTGAAACAAGCTTCCATGGCCTTGTTAGAGATTTAGACATCCAGATACAAGAAGTTCAAAGAACTCCTGGGAGATTCATTAGAAAAATGGTATCAACAAGGCATACAGTCAACAGACTAGCCAAAAGTAATGGAAAGGATAAAGTCCTGCTAGCTGTGAGAAAAAAAGCATCAAATAAGTTATAAAGTAAAATCTATCAGACTAACAGCAGACTTCTCACCAGGAACTTTATGAGCCAAAAGATCTGGGTTCCTATCTTTAGTCTTCTTAAGAAGAATAGTTGACAGCCAAGACTTTTGTATCCTGTAAAGCTAAATTTCAGAAATAAGGAAATACTGTCTTTACCAAATAAGCAAATGCTAAGGAAAGTTGTACATAAACATATACACAAGAAATTTTAAACATTGAAATAAAAGTTTGATATTCACTACTATAAAAACACTTGGATGAAAAATGTCACAGTTCTTATAAAACAGTAATACAATAGAGACTACAAAACAACTAGTTGACAATCAACATTATGAGTGGAACGGTATCTCAACTACCAATATTAAACTTGAATATAAATGGTCTAAATGCCCTAGTTGGGATATAGATTGGAAGATTTGGTAAACAAATACAATTCAAATATCTTATACTTTCGAGAGATCCACTTAACTCACAAAGATTCATATAGATGGAAGGTGCAGGGGTAGAAAAAATTTGCATAAATGGAAACCAACAGTGAGCAAGAGTAGCTTTTCTTATATCAAGTAAAAGTCTTTAAAATTTCGACATTAAAAAAATGAAAAAGGAGATCATTATAAAATGATAAAGGTGTAATTCCAACATTAATATGTGACAATCATAAATATGTATGCACCTGATGTTGCAGCTTCCCAATTCAGAAAATAAATACTATCAGACTTTGGAAGGAGATAGACCATAATACAATAATATGGGAGACTATAGCACTCCACTGGCAGCACTAGATAGACTGTCAGGCTGAATGTTGTAAAGAAACACTGGAATTATTCTAGACTCTTGAATAAATGGACCTAAAGACAACTTGACCCCAAAATTGCAGTAGATGCACTATTCTCATCAGCACATGGAACATTATCCAAGATAAACCCTGTACTAGGCTACAAAACAAGTACCCATAAATTTAAAAAATTCAAAGTATCAATTATCTTTTCAGATCATAAAAGAACAAAACTAGAAACCAATTCCAAGAAGAAATTACGAAGTAATTAAACAGCAAGCTTTTAAATTATCTTTGAGTAAATGATGAAATCAAGATGTAAATTAAAACATTTTTCAAAATGAATGATAATAGTGAAACAAATTATCCCAGTATTTCATTACGTCTTCAGGACTTTTGTTTTTTTAACTGGTATAATGGTGGAGTAGCAATAGAACCTTTAAAAAAATAATTTGGAAATAAATAATTAATGAGTTAATGCACATAGAACATGCTTAGCAAATTCCATAATTTTCAGCTTTTAAAACAAGGAACTTAGATTCAGCTGAAATTCCAAGATCAAGAACAATATGCAGGGGTTAATACCTGTAAATCCTAAAGTGAGGTACTAGACCATACCCTTTGCAGCTCATAGTTAAAAGTGTTTAAATACACATTTTCCAGGATTATAAATGCCTGGTTTCAACTATTGTTAAGTGATTGAATTTGGAGAGACTAAAAGAATTGTGCTTTGGGTGGTGCCTGTGGCTCAGTGAGTAGGGTACTGGCCCCATATACCAAGGGTGGCAGGTTCAAACCTGGCCCGGCCAAACTGCAATAACAACAACAACAAAAAATAGCCAGTTGTTGTGACGGGCACCTGTAATCCCAGCTACTTGGGAGACTGAGGCAAGAGAATCGCCTAAGCCCAAGAGCTGGAGGTTGCTGTGAGCTGTGATGCCACAGCACTCTATTGAGGGCAACAAAGTGAGACTCTTTCAAAATAAAAAAAAGAATTGTGCTTTGTGGTGGAAAAGGGATGTTTTAATTCAGGACATACCAATGGGGTAACTCAGAGGGTTATCTGTGTTCACTGTCATGTGGCAGAGCATGAGGATGGTGGAGGAGTATGTGGCTAGGTAATCTGGTACAATAGCAAAGACAGAAGCAGGGCTACATCAGGAGGGAGCCCCATTCCTTCTCTGAGATGTAATTAAGAAACTGTCTTAAAACACTTTAGCAAGGCTATTGTCTCAAATTCTTGAATAACTTCCTGGTAGAATCATGTATTCTAGAAGCTCAGAAAAAAATTAAAAATAACTAATTGGAAGATGCACAAAACTGGAGTTTTCTACCTGGATCTTAAAATGGTTACATCAGAATCACCTTTGACCATCTTCCCATCTCAGAGTACAACAAAGCCAGATACAACTGAACCCATGATGAAAAACAGTATTGATTTATTTATTTTTGTTTTTATTAAATAATAACTGTGTGCATTGATGCATTTATGGGGTTCATTGTACTGATTTGATATATGATGTGAAATGCTTACATTGCACTGATAAACACATCCATCACAATTATACTCTTCATAACAGTTTTGAAATGTACCATTGCATCTTGCACATTAGATGAGGTCCCCCCCACCCCAAATACCCTTTCTTCTCCTACCTCCCCACTACTCTCCCTTTTCTCTCTATTTCCCTTCTACTTTCTGGACTATAGTTATGTTTTACCATTCATAATGAATGTACAGATGATTATATATTGATTTCATAGTAGTATTGAATACATTGGATACTTTTTTCCCCCATTCTTGAGATACTTTACTAAGAAGATTATGTTTCTGCTCCATCCAGGTAAACGTAAAAGATGTGAAATCTCCACCTCTTTTACGGCTGCATAGTATTTTATGGTGTACACATACCACAATTTGTTAATCCATTCATAGGTTGATGGGCACTTGGGCTTTTCCATGTCTTGGCAATTATGAATTGGGCTATAACATTCTGGTGCAAACGTCTTTGTTGTAAAATGGTTTTCAAACATCTGGGTATATACCTAGTAGAGGAATTACAGAATTGAATGGTAGGTCTTTTAGTTACTTGAGTATTTTCCAAACTTCTTTCCAAAAAGGTTGTATTTAGCTTGCATTCCCACCAACAATGTAGAAGTGTTCCCTTCTCTCCGCAACCATACCAACATCTGTAGTTTTGAGTTTTTGTTATTTCAGCTAATGTTACTGGAGTTAGATGATATCTCAAAGTGGTTTTAATTTGCAATTCTCTGATGATTAAAGATGATGAGCATTTTTTCATGTGTTTGTAGGCCATGTACCTGTCTTCTTCAGAGAATTTTCTGTTCAAGTCTCTTGCCCACATAGAAATGGGTTTATTTGTTCTTCTTTTATTGATTAGTTTGAATTCTCTGTGGATTCTAGTTTTTAGACCTTTCTCAGAAGCATGACCTGAAAAATCTCTCATTCTGAAGGTTGTCTGTTTGCTTTTCTTACTGTGCTCTTAGCTGTACAAAAGCTTTTTAATTTGATCAGATCACAGAAATGTATTTTTGGTGTTGCTTCAATTGCTGAGGGGAGTCCTCCTCATAAAGTATTCTCCTAGTCCAATTTCTTCAAGTGTTTTCCATGCACTGTCTTATTATAGTTTTATAGTTTCATGTCTTAAGTTTAAATCCTTTATCCAGTGAGAATCAATTTTTGTTAATGGTAAAAGGTGAGAGTCCAGTTTCAGTCTTCTACAGGTTGCCAACTTCACCCAGCACCATTTTTTAAATAGGGAGTCTTTCCCCCACTGAATGTTTTTGATTGGTTTACCAAAGATCAAATGACAATAAATAGCTGGGTTCATCTCTTTGTTCTCTATTCTGTTCCATAAATCTACCTCTCTGTTTTTGTGCCAGTACCATGCTGTTTTGATCAGTATAGATTTATAGTATAGCCTGAAGTCTGGTAACATGATACCTCCTGATTTGTTTTTATTTCTGAGTAATGTATTTGCTATTAGATATTTTTTTCTGATTCCTTATAAAATGAAACACTATTTTTTCAAGTTCTTTAAAGTATGACAATGGTGCTTTAATAGGAATTGCATTAAATCTGTAGATTGTTTTGGGTAGTACGGACATTTTAACAATGTTGATTCTTCCCAGCCATATTCTCAGACCCATTCTCCACAATACCTGTACAATGCTCTACCACCAATGTAAACTCACTCAGAAATTTTTGAACAAAACCCAATTTCCATAGTAGTGAAAGGCTTAAAGGCTTAATCATGTCCACTGGACATTCAAAAAACATGACACCCAAAACACTACCAGGCTTCTCTATTCTCTCAATTAATGTAAATGGTTTAAATTGTTTCCTAAAGAGGCACAGATTGGCAGACTGGATACTTAAACTCAGACCAGATATCTCTGCGTGCAAGAATTTCATCTTACCTTAAAGGATAAAAGTAGCCTCAGGGTGAAGGGATGGACATCTATAATACAGGCAAATGGAAATCAGAAAAAAGCAGGGGTTACAATTTTATTTGCAAACATACAATTGGCTTTAGACCAACAAAGATAAAGAAAGATAAGGATAGTCACTACATATTTGGCAAGGGAAACACCCAACATGAGGAAATGCTCCTCAATTTATAAAGCAAACCGTAATGGATATGAACAACTTGATATCTTCATGGACTATAATAGTTGGAGATCTAAACACCCATTTGACAGTTTTGGATACATCCTCCAAGAAGAAGTTAAACAAAGAAATATTACACTTAAACCCGACCCTAGAACAAATGGACTTAACAGACCTCTACAGAATATTTTGTCCTAATAAAACTAAATATACATTTCTTCTCATAAGCCCATGGATCATCCTCCAAAATTGATCATATCTTAGGACACAAATTTAACCTCAGCAAATTTAAAAGAATAGAAATTATTTCTTTTATCTTTTCAGACCACCATGGAATAAATGTTGAACTCAACAGCAACAGGAATCTTCATACTCAGACAAAGTCATGGAAACTACATAATCTTAGGCTGAATGATAGCTGGGTCAAAGATGAGATTAAGAAGGAAATCACCAAATTTTTGGAAGAAAATGATAATTAAGACACAAATTATCAAAACCTGTGGGATACTGCAAAAGCAGTCCTAAAAGGGAAATTTATAGCATGGGAAGCCTTAATCAAGTAAATAGAAAGAGAGGAAGTCAACAACTTAATGGATCATCTCAAGCAACTGGAAAAGGAAGAACATTCTAACCCTAAACCCAGCAGAAGAAAAGATTAATAAAATTGATAAACCTTTGTCTAACCTAACCAGAAGCAAAATCTCTAATATCATCTATCAAAAATGATAAAGGAGAAATAACAACAGACACCTCAGAAATTAAAAAAATCCTCAATTATTACTACAAAAATTTCTATTCCCAGAAATATGAAAATCTGAAGGAAATAGACCAATACCTGGCAGGATGCCACCTTCTTAGACTCAACCAGAAATAATTGGAAATTTTGAATAGATCTATATCAATCACTGAAGTAGCATCAGTAATGCAAAATCTCCCCAAAAAAGAAAAGTCCAGGACCATATGGCTTCATATCTGAATTCTATCAAACCTTTAAAGAGGAACTGGTACCTAGATTATACATCCTTTCCAAAACATAGAAAAAGAAGGAAAATTTCCCAGCACATTCTACAAAGCAAATATTACCCTGATCCCCCAACCAGGAAAGGATCCAACAAAGAAAGAAAATTATAGACCAGTATCATTAATGAATATTGATACAAACATATTCCATAAGATCCTAGCAAACAGAATTCAACAACACATCAAAAAAAATTATAGACAATGATTAAGTTGGCTTTATTCCAGGGTTACAGGGTTGATTCAACATACACAAATCTATAAATATAATACATCACATCAATAAAATAAAAAACAAAAACCATATTATTCTCTCAATTGATGCAGAAAAAGCTTTTAATAATATCCAGCATTTTTTTTTTTTTTTGTGATCAGAACACTTAAGAAAATAGGCATAGAAGGGACACTTCTTGAACTGATAGAGGCCATCTATAGCAAACCCACAGCCAATATCATATTGAATGGGTAAAATTGAAAACATTCCTACTCAGATCAGGAACTAGGCAAGGATTCCCATTGTCTCCACTGCTATTCAACATAGTAATGGAAATCTTAGCCATTGCAGTCAGGCAAGAGAAGGTGATCAAGGGTATCCAAATAGGGTCAGAGGAGATCAAATTCTTACTCTTCACTGATGATATGATCCTATACCTGGAAAATCCCAGAGACTAAACTACAAAACTCTTAGAAGTGATCGAGGAATACAACAGTGTTTCAGGATACAAAATCAATACTTACAAATCAGTAGCTTTTATATATGCCAACAATAGTCAAGCTGAAAATATAGTCAAGAACTCTATTCCTTTTATAGTAATGCCAAAAAGGATGAAATATCTGGGAATCTACCTAACAAAGGATGTGAAAGGTCTGTATAAAGACAATTATGAAACTCTGGGTAAAGAAATAACTGAAGATGTTAAATGGAAAACATACTCCCTATTTAATCACTCATGCCACACCTTAAACTTGGTAAGTCAGAAATGACATCCATTGAGTAGTGATTATGAGGAGAATCTAAAGACATACACTTGCATGCTCAAAGCTTTAAGTCTCTAAGCGAAAGCAGATTAGAGAGGAAAGAAGTGTAGAGTTTTGTGAATTCTGATTTTTAGTTATTTTCTTAAATTCTAGGTGTTTTATGAGTAAAAAGATGTGGAAAATTCATGTTACTACCTGAGATTTTATTGGGAGTAAAACTAGCTCACAGAGAATTTTTCAACAAAGGGAAAGATAAAGTACAAATATACATTAAAATAAATGAATGTATGAAACATAAAATAATAAAGTCTAACTCTTTCAATAAAATAATCACTTAACTATAATCAAATATGCCCAAAGAACTATGTGATATAGTTATAGGACATACGAACTATGTATTTATATCTTACTTCCATCTAGAATCATGAATGCTAGGAAAGAATATGGAATTGTTATGGCACAGTTGGAAAAGAAATATATGAGGTCTGATAATTAAGTTCATGAGCTTGTAGGAAAAGTGCTACATACCTCATTAGTGAGTATCACTATGGTCACCTTCTAAGTACTCCCTTTAGAAAGCTATACACCGGCGGCGCCTGTGGCTCAGTGAGTAGGGCGCCGGCCCCATATGCCGAGGGTGGCGGGTTCCGACCCAGCCCCGGCCAAACTGCAACAGAAAAATAGCTGGGTGTTGTGGCAGGTGCCTGTAGTCCCAGCTGCTCGGGAGGCTGAGGCAAGAGAATCGCGTAAGCCCAGGAGTTAGAGGTTGCTGTGAGCCGTGTGGCGCCACGGCACTCTACCCGAGGGCGGTACAATGAGACTCTGTCTCTACAAAAAAAAAAAAAGAAAGAAAAAGCTATACACCAATGCCAGCTGCTAGTCCACCTTTCAAAACAATTTGGAACTCTTTTTCTGGAATGACTGTCATAACTGTCATCTTAGGAGGTCTGACAATTAAGTTCACAAACTTGTCACCATGCACGTTACTTTGGTAGCACTATACAACCAACTTAGTAAGGTTTCATAACCTTGGGATATCAGTGTCCCACAGGTGGGTTTGTGTCTAGGTGAGATGATGTCTTGCTGAGAAGTATTCATTATTGTTGTGTGCTGTATGATGACAACTTTGATGGTCATTCCAGAAAACGAGTTCCAAAATTACTTTGAAGAGTGGACTAGGTCCTGGAATCAGTGCATAGCTTCCCAAGGGGAATACTTCAAATGCGACCACAGTGATATGCAGCACTGAAGTTTCTACAATTAGTTCACAAACTTAATTGTTAGGCCTCATGCATGAGGACAGAGGTAGGGATTTTAATCTGGTGATAAGGTAGTAATCTTTATTAAGTCTCCTGTTATTTCTGAATCTTCTTTGTAATACAAAATTACTTTGTATATTTTCAAAAGTACTAGTGAAGATCTGAGTGAGTACAAACTTAATGATTAAAGAAAAGATAATATAAACAGGTATATGCTAAATTTCCACCGAGAAGTAAAAATTGACTTAGATGCATTACGTATGTGTAGAGGAGGGATACTTCACTATGACCTTGATAAGTTAGGAGAAATATTTTTGCTAAGGCTGCCTGGTAAAAGTTTTTTTTATAAATTTTCACGGACTGTTATAATAGTCTCCCAGTAGGTCATTGTGCTAGGTCCTAGACGAAAGTTGGTGAATAAGATGACTAACAGCCCCAAACTTATGAAACTTAGTTTTCTTAGGGAGATATATGAATAGACATTTACAATAAAGTCATGTCTTTTGATAATGGAACATGCATTAAGGAGGTCAGTTAAACATTCTACTTCTCCACCCTTAGGTGAAATATATCAGAAGATTCTTCTAACAAGATCTGTCATGTAAACTGATAGGGTGAGTAGGTAGTTACCAAGTTGAGAGACTACAAGTTTGTGGGAAGGCCAGAAGAGTTTGTTGCTTTTGAGAACTTGAAATAAAATCAAAAAGGGCAGGAGCACTGAATTTGAGGAGTGGAATGGTGAAAAGAAAAGACTTGAATGATGAATGTCAAGATCCTGCTGAGGCACAGAAGCCCAATGTTGATCGCTTGACAGTTGCTCAGAATAGTTGAATTTAGGTAATACTGGAGAAAACACCATCTTTAAAAGTGAAGAAAATCTTAAACACTTTCAAATTATGTTTTTCTTTTTTTTTTTTTTAATTGACAAGATGTTTTAGTTTAGTTTCATCATTAATGGAGGGTAAGCCATTATAATATGTGATTTTTGGAGTTATGTTGAAGTAACTGGATTACTAATTTTCTAGAAAAATAATGGAAATGCCAAGTTCTTCTTAACATGGGTTAAGTACTACATCAAGAGAGTATTCATTGAAGTTTAATCTTCTGGAGAGGATAAAATCAAAATTATCTCCTTAATTCCCTAGTTCCACAATTTTGGATCAATTGACTAAATGTTCTCAGTATCTTCATTTTTCTGGATTTATAACAGTGTACTGTAGAATATTATTTAGTTTTTGAAATATCTTGCTTATTCCCCCCAAATTATTTCCAAAAGCAAAATGATTTGTTTTCCATCAGCCTGTTGCCCTCTACTTCATACCGAAGCACTTCAGGCAGTTGGGTTTACAGAGTACTTAATAGATACTGACAGAGGTTACGAGGAGGAGGCATGTTATTGTGTCGGTTGGTTTTTCTTACGTCAGTGGCTTCCTTAAGTGAGATTGAAGCCTTAGACAGAACTATTCACTGAACAAGGGTATTTTACAGTTGCTTTATGGAATTCCTTGGAATCCCCAAACCATTTTAAGATGATCTCAACTATTTCTGTGTAAAATAAGGTGACTGGGATGGATATTTTCCTTAGCATAGAGGGTACTTCGGGTAATTGGCACTGACCCCATAGTCAGAGTTATCTGTGTCTTATGATTTTTGTCATTTTGGATACCTTATGAGAAAAGAGAGGATTCCTTCTCCAGTAGCAATGTGCAGTCTTGGTCCCATACAGGCTTCCATACTTCCCTGTATTAATAATTTGTTACTCTAAGGCACAAAGATACATCATCAAAATTTATGACTATTTCCCCAGAGCAGTAACAGGTTGTAGAGATTTTTTTCAATATTTTGTTTTATTTTCTGATGTTTCAATGTATGTAGTGTCTAATAAAAGAAACTTTGTGAAAAGTTTGGATTTATATGAAAACCCAACCAAATAAGACCTCTCTGTAAAAGGTATCATACTGGCCACTTCAAGATGAAAGTGTCAAATCAGTAGGATTCCTAAATTTAACTTCAAAGATACCTTTACCACTTCTATAGCTCCTTTTAAATGCTTTTTACAATCCTATTTGATGTTTTTTTTTTCTTACCCATCCTTAAACCTCAGTGCTCATAATGTATTGACTATTTTCTGTGTCACAAACACCACCTGATTTATTTCTTTCTGAATAGATGCTTTCTTTTGTTTATAAGTTTTTTATTTTACATTTGAAATAGTCTTGAATGTTTTATATACACTTCCTTAATGAGTTCCAATTGGAATTCATGTTACTTAAGTTGTTGAATCTCCTGAATCATTATGGTTTCCTTTCAATAGTTAAATTTTTTTTCTTTCATTCTCCCCTTATCATCAGATTTCAAGATTATTAATTGCTTTGTTAGTGCTTTGATCTTTATCTAGTAACCTCCTTTGACACAATCTGATAGAAACATACAAAGTTATTTTATTATTTATTATTTTATAATACTGGATTTGTAACATCACAGGGCTTTAGCTATTACCTCTGCAATGTACTCTCCTCAATATTTTATAGATAGTAAAACTATATTGTATTTCTCTGTGTATGTGTGTTAACTTTAAGCTATTCATTTTTATACATATTTTGAGCCATTTCCTAACTGCAGAGTTACATGTCTCTAGTTATCCTAAATTCTTCACTTATTTATTTTGCTGTTCCATTCAATTATTTAACTTTTTAAAGTACTTCATTTTTAAGAGCAGTTTTAAGTTCAAAGCAAAATGGAAATGTTTTTATTCACTTTTAAATGCTTAATCATGAAAAATTATTTAGGGATTAAAATATGCAGTCAATGAGGAAAGAGTATTACAAGAACAAAAAATAGCATGAGTCAGAATTTGGAGAGGAGAAAGTATGGGTCAGTTGGAAGATTACCAGTATATCAGAGTAATCGTAGGATAGAAGGGTGTGCAGAAGAGAAGGAAGAAGTTGGACAGGTAAATGAGATGAAAGAAGGAATTACCTTGTATGCAATGGAAAGGAATTTAGAGTATTCCTTGTAAGGCATCAGTTTCCAGACCATGTTCCTTCAAACACTTTGCCATAGAATGTTAGTGTAAATTCAGTGCACAACAGGCCTAGTGTCAAAAAAGTGAGGGGGTTGCCAAGTTAAAAATAATCAAATCTTTTTTTAATTCATGTCTTTTCTGATTCTTTATATCATGGCATAAATGTATATACAGAATAGTCCAATTCAATGGGTTATTACTTTTTAAGAGATTTTCTATGAGTTTGAAAACTAAATTAAATTTATAGCACTTCTCATTGTATATAATTCTTTCTTTATACTTTCTTTTCTTTGTTTTATGAGATTATAATCATCCTAAAGGCATGGGTTGTGTATATTTTGATTAAAATGTAAAGACCTTGTCAATATGGAAATCTGTTTAGTACTACAACATGTAGCACTACATCAAGACAGTGTTTATTGAAGTTTAATCTTCTAGACAAGATGAAATCAAAATTATCATCTTAATTCCCTAGTTCCACAAGCTTGGATCAGTTTACTAAATGTTCTCAGTACCCTTGTCTTTCAGGATTTTACAATATTTCTCTATACAAATGTTTAAAGGCAAACAATCTCTATAAGTAGGCAAGAGACTTGAACAGAAAGTTCTCTGAATATGACAGACAAATGGCCAATAAACACATGAAAAAATGCTCATTGGCTTTACACATCAGAGAAATGCAAATAAAAACCACCTTGAGGTATCAATTAACTCCAGTAAAGTTAGCCCACATCACAAAGTCCCCAAACTGCAGATGTTGGCATGGATGTGGACAGAAGGGAATACTCCTATACTCCTGGTGGGATTGCAAACTAATATAGCCTTTCTGGAAAGAAGTATGGAGAATCCTCAAAGAAATAAAAGTTGACCTTCCATTTGATCCCACTGTTTCATTACTAGGTATCTACTCAGAAGATATCTAGAAAATCATTTTTACCATAAAGATGTTTGCACCAGAATGTTTATTGCAGTTCAATTCATAATTGCCAAGTCATGGAAGCAATACAAATGCCCATTGACCCATGAATGGATCAACAAATTGTATATGTATACCATGGAATACTATTCAGCCATAAAAATATGGAGACTTTATTACATCTTTTATGTTTACCTGGATGGAGCTGAAATCCATTCTTCTTAGTAAAGTATAAAAATGGAAAAATAAATATCCAGTGTACTCAATACTAATATTAAACTAATATATAAACAATTACATGCTCACATGAACAATAAAACACAAATATAGTCTAATATGGAGGCAGAGGGAGAGGGGAGGGGCAAGATGATTGACAGAAGGAGGGAAGGCATGTGGTGGGATCTCACCTAATGAGCACAATGTGTGGGTGTATTACCACACCTCCTGGGTGAGGGGTTCTTTTACAACTGTAATTTTACCTTGGAAGTAAAAACAGTGCATTCCAAACATTGGTACCCTCATATTAATTTGAAAAAAAAAAAACTTCAAAGAAGAAAAAAGAAAGAAGTGCAGATTTTCAGCAAACATTTTAGGAGGGTTTTATAAGTGATAAGGAGGAATTTTAAGTGAGAATGAGGAACTTTGGACAAAGATGGAGAAATCAGATTGTTATTTAGGCAGACCACTGAGGCTGCATTGAGTTTGATAAAGTAAGAAAAACAAGATATCTTAGTCCAATTGGGAGATAGAGGAGGTTGAGGATAAAAAAAAACATAGATTTGAAGGTGATTTAGAAAGTTGACTGTATCATTTCCCTTTTGCTGGTATAATAAATTACCTCTATTAGCTGCTTAACAGACACCATTTATTCTTAACCACTGTGTAGGTTAGAAGTATGACCTAGGTCTCTGTAGGGTAAAATCAAGGTGATAATGGTACGTGTTCCATTCTGGAGGTGCTAAGGCAGAATCCACTTTCTTGCCCTTTCCAGGGCCTGGAAGCCACCCGATTCCTTGGCTCTATCTTCAGAGCCAGTAACTTCGCGTCTCTCTACCAGGTGTCCTCAAACTTTTTCCACAGGGGGCCAATTCACTGTCCCTCAGACCATTGGAGGGCCAGACTATAGTTTAAAAAAAACAAAAAATGAACAAATTCCTACGCACACTGCACATATCTTATTTTGAATTAAAAAAACAAAATGAGAACAAATACAATCACACCGCTTCATGTGGCCCGCAGGCCCGCAGTTTGAGGACCCCTGCTATGCCTTTCTTCTGAACTCACAACTTCCTCTGATTCTCTGGCTCTTTCTTCTACTTTTAAGGACCCTTGATATCACACCAGAAACATATAAGTCATCTCACTAGATTAGCAATCTTAACTCCATCTGCCTTATTTTTTTCTTTGCTGTGTGATGTAGCACATGCATTCGTTCCTGGGATTAAGACATGGACAACATGGATTGGGAGAGACATTATTCTCACTACAGCAACCAGTTTGCAAACTGATAGTTTTGTTATGAACGAGTCAGAGATGGGATACAGGTTCATTAATTGTGTACTTAGGCAAACACTAAAATAGAGAAATCAGAAGGTGGTACTCATTTTGTGGGAAACAATAGGCTCTAACATGAACATGTTAAGTTTGAAGGTCCTCTCTGAATTGTGTCTGAAGTAAAACAGAGATTTACACTAGAGATACTGTTTTAGAGGTTAACAGTATTGAAATAGTAGTAGAAATTACGAAACTGATAAATTTTCTCTGAAAAGGAAGAAACAGAATATAAAGAACTGCTTCCTGAAGAACATATAATTATGGATTATTCAAAATATGTCAGGTTTAGCCCTTTCCCCATAGTCTTGTGCTATAGTTGGGTTATGCCTTCATGTGAAAGCTATAATTTAGCTTCATAGTAGAGGGAGGTTTTGGTGGAGGGAGGGTAATGGGTGGAGCCACATCTATGGTGCATCTTAGAATGGGTACAGGCAAAACTTACTAAATGCAGAATACAAATGCCTACATAAAGTAACTAAGAAAAATGCCATGAAGGCTACGTTGAACAGTTTGATGAGAATATTTCAGATTGTATATGAAACCCGCACATTGTACCCCTTGATTGCACTAACGTACACAGCTATGACTTAACGATAAAAATAAATAAATTTAAATTTAAAAAAATGTCAGTTTTAGAGTAGATGATATATGAATAACTGATGTAGAAGAAAACTAGTTACTCAGGAACTGTTTTCATTGAGATGGCAATGATTTAAAGTTTCTAAAACATTTCTTAGTAAAAATAAACACTGCTTAAGTGTTGATCTAAGTTGCAACTTAGTATTGAGTACAGGTAGTGTTTGTTTTTCTATTCTTGTGACACGTAGAAGAATGGTCTCCATCTCCACCCATGTTTTTGCAAAAGATAATAGATAACCATTTTTTTTAATGGCTGAGTGGCAATACATTTTATTAATCCACTGATATATTTATGGGTACTTGGGTTGTTTCAACATCTTTGCAATTGTGAATTGTGCTACTATAGACATTTGAGTTCCTGACACTTATGTGAACATATAGAAATAAAAACTCAATGGAAATCAAGTAGGTGGGAGGGTGGAGTAGGGGGTGGGTGAATTCACACCTAATGCACATATTCTGGCTGAAAGGGGCACACTTACAAGTTTGACTTAAAATGTAAAACTGCAGATTTTGTAACCACAATGTACGTGCCCCTGTAGTATTCTGAAATAAAAATAAAAACATAACTGTCATATATTTACTTCTTTAAGAACAATTTAAAACAGAAGCAATCTGGCCACCTAATTGTGGACTCCAGGCTTAAAAGTTTAGATTCTTTCCTAAACCATGGGCATGGCCAGCAAATGTCATTCTCTTTCGTTATTTAAAAACAGAATCAATCCATAGAATTAGGATTTTTCTCACATCTAACAATCTTTCTTGAAAAAACTAAATACATGCTGCTTTGTAAATTTAGCAAGTTTACAGATAAAACCAGTTTTTTTATTTTCAAAAAATCAAAATAAGGTCTTCCCAAATTTGGCTAATGAAAGACTGTGTTTATAGGATACATAGCTTGTTCTGTACATAATGTTTGAATTGCCAAAGTTGTAGTTGGAAATACTTATATATGAAGAACATTTTCCTTAAGTAGAAAAATTTCTCATTATTTCTTTATCACTATCAAACTTGATAGCTTTAAAATGGGTAGATAAAATTATTCATTAAATAAAAATAGATCTAGAAGATTTTTTAAAAAGTAAAATAAGGTCATTCTTTTCCAGTTATTTAATACTCTCCAAGAAATCTTTGATCTATAATTTGGTCTTTTGAATGTTTTACCTGCAGAGAAGGAGATTCTCTGGGGAAATAAGTCATCAGTGACTAAATCATCCTTCTTATGTATAAATGAATCTTCTGCGTGCCTGATTAGCAAGAATCAGTCTCCTAAAATACGGTCACATCTCCCTAGGAGGATAAACATTAAACTTCTCAGTCATAAAAGCTGACAAAATTTGGGTCCAGACAACTTTACCAAAAGAGTTCTCAACATTATACATTTCTTACCCTTATCTATGTCTTGGACGATCAATAAATTAAGAACAGTGATCAATATCTTGTGAAAACCTACATCTAACTTCTTATGCTTAAGTATACCTGGGAAACCCAGGCTCCATAAAATATTTTCTATTTGCCTAAATGTTAAAATGCCATTATAATTTCTTTTGCACTTACTTTATTTCACAAAGTTTTGATGATAAACAATTTGACAGGAGTACTTAATGACTTTCCTTCCCGACGGGGTAATGATAATAATACTTCTTTTGCTTTTTATGCCAACCATAAAGCTTCCATCTGTCATTCCTTTCTTTATACTGAACCCATGCTGCTCTTGGCATGGGTCACCTCTGTAAATGTTTCATTTATGAACCAGTCTTCTTCCTAACTTCTTGGTAGTACAGAAATATGCTGAAAAAGATCAGCTGTCTTACAGTTCATGAGCCTCTAAATTTGGCATCATATTTTCTCTGACATCTCCTAAATAGCTTCCAGTAGGAAGTTGTCCTACATAATTCTTATGATTTTATTTATCAAATAATTGTACTAAAATCTGTTTAATGTGTAAACTGATATGACAACTGGTGATCTTAATATTTTATTTAAGTCTTCACATTTTTCCTGCCCATTTCTCTCACTATATACATCAGGGGTCCTCAACAGCAGCTTGCCGGCCACATGAGGCGGTGTGATTGTATTTGTTCCTGTTTTGTTTTTTTTCTTCAAAATAAGATATGTGCAGTGTGCATAGGAATTTTTTCATAGTTTTTTTTTTTTTTTTTTTTTAACTATAGTCTGGCCCTCCAACGGTCTGAGGGACAGTGAATTGGCCCCCTGTTTAAAAAGTTTGAGGACGCCTGATATACATGTTATTCTACAGGGAATATTAGTTACCAACTATTACAATCCAATTTAGCTACTCAGAAGACAACACACATTCTTTAGGGAGTCCAGGATGTTGAAATTATGGTAAAGGATCATAAAATTTCATTTTTATTTAAATTATTCTTTTGTAGCATTTTTCCAGAAGATATTATAGGAATAGATTATCAATTTTTGTCACCCAACAACCATATTTTATGAGCAGTTATCTGTTAAATCTACGTATTAATGAGTAGAATTCAGTTGCTTTTAGGAAGCATTTCCAATATTGGCAGTTTAGCTGTACCTTTTATATAGATGAAAGGCACTGATGTACGGATAGTATTTCTGGTATCTGCTAAAAAGATAGAATGGGGGGATGTGAGGTAAACCAACATTATCTTCAGATCTTAGTAAGAGAAACAGAATAGACACCTATGTACTAGCACTTTGGGAAGCTAAGGTGATAGGATTGCTTGAGGCCAGGAGTGGAGACCAACCTGGGCACAAAGTGCAATTGATAGGTAGGTAGATGGATGGATGAATGGATGGATGGATGGATGGATGGATCAATCGATAGATAGATAGATAGATAGATAGAACAACTACCTGGATGTGGTAACACACACCTATCATCCCAGGTACTTGGGAGGCTAAGGCAGAGGATCCCTTGAGCCTAGGTGTTTCAGGCTGCAGTGACATATGATTATGCTGCTACGGTCTAACTTGGCAGATGGAGAAGACACTGTATCATAAAAAGAAAGAAAGAAAAGAACAATAGAAACTTACAGAGTTTGAAGAAGTAACAATCATGACCCATGACACAAGAAGCAAACTTTTTTCTGTTTTTAATACGAAGTCATACCACCCTAGAAAGGTGGCTAATAAGGTAAAAATCTATTGAGAACCAGGTTAATGTGGATTCTAAGCTTAGAGAATTAGTTGGTTTAGGGCAGCTCAACTCCCAATAAATAGAAGAGTAAGAAGTATGACTTGGCCCATATTATACAAACAAACAATACTAAAGCAAATAATAGAATCCAGGAAGTAAATAGGAGAAGTAATAGCGGGGAATTTCTTGGGACATGATAGAAGCTGAAGTTTTAGGAATTCTCTTTCAATATATTTTTATTTAAAAAGTTCTTTTGAGGATGGGTGCAGTGGCTCACACCTGTAATCCTAGCACTTTGGGAGGACGAGCTGGGTGGATTGCCTGAGCTCACAGGTTTGAGACCAGCCTGAGCAAATTTGAAACCCCATTTCTATAAAATAGCTGGGCGTTGTGGTGGGTGCCTGTAGTCCAAGCTACCTGGGAGGCTGAGATTTGAAAATCACTTGAGCCCAAGAGCTTTGAGGTTACTGTGAGCTATGACAGCACAGGGCATTCTACCACGGGTGACAAATTGAGACTCTGTCTCAAAAAAGAAAAGTTATTTTGTACTGTGATTTTAGGTATACCATGGTAGAGTTCCAAGTCACTGTCACCTGAAAAATGCTATAATCAACTCAATTGTAACTTAGATAAATAGTAATGAAATGAAGAAACGGAAATGAGTATTCATAAACACATTTTTGTGCTATTTAGTTAGATTGTTTTGTTTCAAAATTACAACAACACAATTAAAATTTTTACCTGGTAATTTTTATGTCTTGTATTTCTCTTTTCTTTCCTTCCCCCTTCCCTACACTCTTCTCTCCTTTCCTTTCCTTTTTCCTTTCCTATCCTTTTCCTTTTAAGACAGTCTCATTCTTTTGCCCAGTGCTAGGGTACAGTGGCTTCATCATAGCTCACTTCCACCTCAAATTCCTGGGCTCAAGTGACCCTTCTGCCTCAGCATCCTGAAAAGCTGGGACTACAGTCATGTACCACCATGTTCAGCTGATAGTTTTACTTTTTGTAGTGATGCTGTCTCACTATTCCCCAGGCTAGTCTCAAACTCGTGCCTCAAGTATTCCTCCCACTTCAGCCTCCCAAAGTGCTAGGTTTACAGGTGTGAGCCATCACAGATAGTCCAGTAATTTCTTCTTTCTGACGAATAAGGCTTGGATTATTAGATTATAAAAATGTTTACTTCTGATTATGTTTAATTATATTTTTACATCCCTCACTGTATTTAAAATACCCTGTCTTTCTGGACAAATTTAGCGAACATTTCTTGTACTGGGGATTATTTTTGCAAGTACGCTATGGGTATAAAATTATTTCCCATTGCTGAGATCCATTTATACAATCTATTTCGAGTTTGTCATCATGATAGAAAATGAGGAAAGTAGTCCAATTAGTGACAGTTTAGGTAGTGACTTTAATGTGATACTGGATGTCTGCCCTTTAAAATAGCAATTTAATTCTGCACAGTCTGTGAAATAGCTGCAGTCTTTCATTGTCTGCACCTTATAAATAAGAGCATTTTAATCTGTTCTGTTTATGTTTTGAATAAACTATAACAAGTGGATTGAGAAAAACCTTAGTAGAAGTGATAAAATGATGACTAGTACTCCTGGAAGGTAAACATCTTAGTCTTACAGACTTTCTATATCCTGTAATCCTAACATAGAATCTGAAAGGTAACAAATTCAATAAATGTTTATTGAAATGCCACCAAAATGTATTATATAAAGTCAAGTAACACTTGTTGACTTCATGTGCCTTAGTGAGCAATGTTGAATCTATTTTCAGTATGTCCATGCAAATGTAGTGCTGGGAAAAAACTGTAGGAAAAAAAATCCTTCTATTTTCAAGAAAAGAAAGACTTACTTTTATTCACATGATTTTTTTTTTGAGTCAAATACGCTTTTTTTCTCTTTTTGATAAGAATACAAGCTACTATTATTTCTTTTTGTAAGGGTTTCAGTAGTTTTCTTAGACCTGTCTTCCATTATACAGAAATAGTTTTGCATTGAGGTGCTCATTATATTATAGATAAATCTCTCAAATAAATTGTCATCATCTCTTTTACCAGTGCTATAAAACCAATGATTTCAGTTTATCTGAAAACTTAAGTTTCATAATATTCTTCCCCCAAATTGAAAAGTGTCAAAGCCCATAAAAGACAAGTGGGAAATGTAAGAAATAGCAGAGCTACAAAGGCAAGAAGAGTCTTTGATGCTATAAGCCATGGGGAGCATTTTCAGTGATTTGGGTTAAACGGGGCACTTCTGTGTAAGAGATAAGAAACTCACAACCTTTATTAGATATAAAACTAGATACTTAGAACAATCAAATGATATTTTCTACCTAGTTAATCTCTGTGTCATTAAACTAAACACAAATAATAGATATCCTCTATGAAGCTTTCTAGATTATGTATAGGTCAAGGTGGTAAAGATGTCCAAGTTAGAGGAATCATGTTTTGCTATTCATTAGGTACAGGGGAAAAGTCCTTTTCTTTTACTATTTTTAACATGGAGGTAAATGAAAAATTTCGATGGCAAAGGACATCTTCTGAAGCGACTCATTTATAAGTCTTAATAACCTTGCTTAGGAGCAAAGAAGTGAACCTGCTGTTAAGTGACCTCGGGATGGATAAAACGCACACCTGGGCTCTCCTTTGGTCTCTGTGGTAAGCGCTGGTAATGGCAGGTTTTAGGAATGATTATAAAGCCGTAGCGAAGAAAGTAATGTCCAATAGGGTGAAGACGGAGAGGTTCTGAGACAGAACCAAATAAGAAGGTATGAAAGTCAAGGAGAAAAGATTACTAGTTATATTTTAATCAACAGTTAGCCACTCATTCTTGGGACAAGTTTTTCAGTGTCAGTTCTTGTATTTTCTAATTAATAGCAAGCTCATTCACTTAATTTATCCTCAAAGTAAGTGAATTGGGGAGAATATTATGTAGCTTCAATTATTTGCCATTTTTTTCTGTTTAAGGTAATAGTGAGAAAAAAGATTTTAGGTTTTTATAGCTTATTTTTTGATTAGAACTGAAAATGAGTTATCTGTTTTCTGGAAGGGACAGAGACAGAAGTATGAATATGTTTTCTGAAAAAGATATTTTCTAGTAGAGCAGAATGCTCAAGACTATAAGTTCAAAAGATTTAGATCTATTCTGACCTTCTTTGGAAGGTGATACCTTAAAGATATTACTAATATGCAGAAGGACAAACCAAGGGTAAACATTATGATCCTATGTTTATTTAGAGTAATCTGTGTTAGATTCTTGGAAATTAAATATTGATTCCAAAACTATGTGAGGTTAGATAACCATAGTATACATATGTGGAAGTAAAAAGATTTGGTTTTTAACCAATCATAGACAGGCAATTATGTCAAAATTGATTAGTTAATTTGATAGCCTAAATATCACACATTTCCCATTCCATGGACTACTTGTAAAATTTCACGTATAAAGGTGCATGTTTGTTTGTATATGTGTGTATACATATAATGTGAAGTATTCTCTGTATCTGGTTGTCCTTTCAGAAATATTTGTTTTGTTTACTTTTTTTATTTTTAGAGCCATGGGAGGAGGAAAGGATTATCAAAATTAGCTAGAATTAAACTAGTTATAAACCTCTCCTGCTGTGTTTTTAGAGTGATTTAGTATTTTCCTTACCTTGCCGAACCTTAAAGGCTCTAAATTGAATAATTCTACAAAGAAATGTTTTGGGTTTTTTTGCAAGAAGTCTGTTAGAGAATGTTTCAAAACATGTATTTATGATTGTCTGAACTTTTATAAATATTGATACATCTTTGGACTCAACGGACATGCCATTAACTAGAATTTTTACAACAAAATTATTTTAAAAAATAAAAAGTACTTTTTTCTTAGTACTTTCTTGATCCTTATTTAATTTTTCAGAATGGCACATAAAAATGATCTCATCTTTTTTATCATGCAGTTTGAATAAATTTGAAATTCTATTATGTACCATAAATCAATTTGCTAAATTATTGAAAACTGATATCCCTTAGACTTACTAAAAATGATGTAGTTAAAGAGTTGATAGATTATTCAAAGATTAGTAATTAATATTGAGCTTTTTCTTAGGTACTCATTACTTTCATATTTAATCCAATACTATCAAAAATTTATCTTTATAATTTTATATTCACTTTTCAAACACAAAGAAGTTTTCATACAATTTCCCCAAAATGAGTAAAGCAATCTTAAATAAATTAAAAAATTTTTTGAGAGAAATATAGCACACTGAAAATAATTTCCTAAAAGTTTATAAGTAAATTGTATGTACTTCAACTATATTCTATGCACAATATTGCTTATGAAACAAAATACATATTTTCAAAACATTGACCAGCTTACTATTTATTTTCAGTTTTATTCAATTTCTCATTCATTATGTGAATAATTATATTCTCATGTGTATTATACATAAATTATAAGTAATATAACACAAATAATCTATAGAACTTGTTGCTGTGAAATTAAAAATAAACGCGTATTAACTTTTTACTGAAGTTCATTTGAATAATGTTTTTGCTTTTTTTTTTTACTTGCTTCTTCCTGGGTTGACAGTGTTTTTGCGCTCTTGTAGAGACAAGATAACTTTTGTTTAAAGCCAGCAGGAGGAGCTCTCACCTTGCTGGGTTCAACGTAATTAGTGTGGCTGAAAAACCCGAATTTGTGGGGGTTTTAAATGTGAAACATATGACAAAATTAAGATATTAACTACGTATAATAGTATTAAAAATATCAAGACAACTAAATTTTATTTAAATGCCAAAATATCATTCACTTGTTTATAAGACATATTTGAAGTTTTATTGTTTTAGAAATTTTCTAAAAATAGGATTGCAGTTTAATGAAAATCATGAAAGAAGATTTTGGAAGCTCCTAAAAAAACAAAATGATTTTTACTAAGTATTTACATGTTATAGATACAAACATGTTTTTCTTTTTTCTTGTTTTGAAGTGACCATGCTTCACAGTTTACCATTATGAATAACGGAAAACAAAACAGCCTTATATGTTTTAGAAAGAATAATAATTACATAGCTAAGTTAATTAATTGGTCATAATTTCTATATAAAATTTATGAAGGGGAAATTTCTGTTGGTAGACTTAAATACATATGAGGGATTTTTGAACAAAACCCTTGATTTAAATGCCACAATTTATAGGTAGTATTGTTGAATTTTCTGTAGAAAACTTTGATGAATAAAGTAGATTCAAACCTGTGAATATTTAAAGATCAGCAAAAGAAATATTGATGTTTCTGTATGTGTGCAAAAATTAAAAGTGAATACAATTCAGTTTTGTATTCGAATTTAAAAGGGTAGAAATAAAAATAACACGTTTTTAAGGTTTAGAGCAGAGAATTTGAGAATTAGTCTCCTTGAATGAAATACCAATCTGTCACAGAGAATCATAAAAAATGAAACATAGATGAATATCCAAAAATACAAGGAGCTCCTACAACATCATAGCACAAAACATTAAAAATGGGCCAAAGAATTAAGTAGACATTTCTCCAAAGAAGATACAAATGGCTAAATAGCATATGAAAAAATACTCAATGTCACTAATCATGAAGGAAGTACAAAACCACACTGAGACATCAGCACACGTGTTGATGGCCATTATCAAAGTGATGAAAGAAAACGAATATTCATGAAGAATTGAGAAAAGGGAACCATTATAAATACACTGTTGCTGGAAATGTCAGTTGGCCCACTCAGTATTGAAAACAGTATGGTTATTACTCAAATATTTAGAAAACAGAATCACCATGTGGTCCAGCAATCCCACTTCCGGGTTTATTTCAAAATAATTGAAATCAGGATCTCAATGGTTATAAATTTTCCATAATGCAAGATGAGTAAGTTCTAGTGATAGGCTATGCAGCATCATGACTATATTTGGTTTTAAACTTAAAACATTTAAGATGGTGAATCTCAATGGTATATGTTATTACTAGTACAGGAAAGTGGTTCCCAGTGCTGGGATCTACTTGAAGTCAAGTTGTCCTTGGCTTTGAGTGAGAAAGAATTCAAGAGTGTGACAGCATAAAGCAAAGCAAGTTTCTTTAGGAAATATAGATCTATTCCACAGAGTACAGTCTAGTTCTCCCTGCAGAGCCTTTCATGTTTTTGTTTGTTTGTTTTTATTGGAAGCACTGGCTTAATCATAGACTAAACAAGGAAGGAATATTCATGCTATTTCTTAGAAAGGGGGAGTGATTTATTAAAACTAGGGTTCCTCCTCTTTCTTTATTTCATAGTATAAGTCCTTCCCGGAATCATCATGGTGTCAGTGAGAGTTTCTTTGCTAATATTACCAGAGTATAATGATCTGCAAGGTCAAGCCTCAGCTATTTCCTTGCCATCTTGGTTTCTACTACACTTAACTTGTTCTGGTCATTTTGATCAGGGTTATTAGGGCTTTTTATTTTGGGTTAAGCAATGTCTGATGATTCCCAATCTCATTGTCACACATATACAAAAATAGCCTACTACAACAGAAATAAAACCAAAACCAGATAAAAACTGGGGGGTGGGGTGGGTGGGAATTTGTGGAGGTAACAAATACTTTACTATCTTGATTGAGGTGATAAGTTTCATGGGTATATGCGTATGTTTGACCTCATCCAATTGTATACATCAAATGTGTAGTTTAATGGAATCAATTATACTTCATCAAAGCTGTTCAAAGAGAGACTAGGATCATCAACAATTAAAAAGGTTGACTGTACCCTACAGATAAGAGTAACACAAAAGAAAATTCAGATGTCTGTCAAAATAGAGAAAAATTACTATTCTTTATATAGTTTATCAGGTCCCTGAAGAATGGTGATTGCATAAAGATCTATTTATAGTCGGAAAAAATCTGTATAGGACAACAGTGACTATAAATTAGTATCATTATTTTCCACGTCTGCAAGGGAAATAATGAAGTATTTAAAAAATATAAATGTGAGAAATAAGGAAAATTCAACTTTTGAGTTCCCAAAAGTAGATACTGATGTTATATGTATCTTAATTCTTTTGAATAGTATATCCCCCAAAATAAAAATAACTTTTGTTTGATGCCAAGATAAGCTTTATGGCTTTCGATATTTACTATAATATATTCATCTTTTTCTATAATAAATGAAATTGTTTTTATTACGGTGAATGAACCCAGATGTCATTGTGTGAATATTTGACCTTACTGTACTTTCTATTACATCTGATACTTCTACTTGTGTTAGAATTGTGTTAATAAGGAGAAAATTAAACTACAAAGTAAGACATGTTAAAAAGTGTATCCTTGAATGCCTTTCTTTTTCTTTCTTCCTTTTTTTCATTTTTCTTTTCTTTTTCTTTTATTTGTGATGTTAACAGCTATGGGAAACCCTTAGCTAAATATACTCATTGGGAGTGGCAAATAGCATAGCCTAATTCATTCAGTCCTTCTTCATTTCTTTTTTTTTTTTTCCACTTTTTTTATTAAATCATAATTGTGTACATTAATGCCATCATAATATACCTTCTTCATTTCTTAACTGAAGTATGTCAATAGGAAAAATGCTCTTTTATTAAGTATTTTACTATTCAGAAGTAATTCCTTCAGAAAAAGCAAAATAAATGATTTATTTTTTTCAGTTTGTTTGCCAATTTTAAATATATTGCTTCTCCAGAATTCTGTGAAAGTTAATAGTAGGCATATTTTATAATTATGAATGTATGGATTTAAGCATATTTTAATCCCTTATGGTCATATCATTCTTGTATATATTCAGATTATCTATATTTTTCCAAAGGACGCCTATGCAAGTTGGACCCCAGTTCTTTTAACACATATCTAGTTAACATTGCTATTATTCTTATTTTCTGGTATACCAGGAAACACCACCAGTGTAGTCATCTTACTTATAAAAATAAATGGAACCCGAATCTAATCAAACCACTAGATGTATCTACCAGTTTAGAGAAAAATACATGGAATGGTGGTGCACGTTCATTATCTCACAAATATTTAAAAAAATCTAGAATGTGGTACAAAATATATTTTGTAAATCATTTTCAAATCGTGAAAAAACAAACTGGTTAGTAATTAAAGTACATAATATAACAATAATGGGGTCCTGTTATACACTTACTAGAATGCCTTCAAGGAACTAGACAATACCAAGACCTGGTATGTGAAGAAGGGGAAAACGATACATTCTGCTATTGGGAACGTGACATTTCACAGTCACTTTGCAATTCAGTTTGATAGTTTCTCATTAAAAAAAAAAAAAAATTACCTGGTTAATCCTTGGAGAAATGAAAGTATAGGTTCATATAAAAAATGTACACATGAAAGTTAATAGTGGCTTTATATATAATATCCTTAACTGTAAATAGTCCACATGTCCATCAGCTAAGGGACTCCGATAGCGAAATACTTTTCAGCAATAAAAAGGAACTAACTCTTGGAACATGAATTAACATAGACGAACCTCAGATCCATTAAACTAAGTGAAACAAGCCAGGCTTCAATGTCTACATGCTATGTGATTTTATTCATTGGACTTATAAAAAAGGTCATAAGAATTTTTTTTTGTGAATGAAAATATTCTATAGCTTGACTGTAACCATGGTTAATGAATGTGGTGAGTTATCACAATTTGTGCAAACATACATGTGCAAGTGGTGAATATTATTGTGAGTAAAATGTACCTCAATAATTTTAACTGAAAAAATGAGGAAATCTTTGGATTAAAAAATATATACTTACAGAGGACTGCCAACTCACTCCAGTGGATAGCGCTTACTTTGGTCTTGGTTTCCTATTTAAATAATTGAGCCAATAGTGAATATTGAATGCTGACTGGATATTTGATGACATTAAGGAATTACTGTTTATGTTAATTAATATATTTTAGTTACATTAGAAGTGACTTTATGTTAGAAATCCATGCCTGAATTCCTAAAGATGAAATTGTGATTACTGGAATTTATTTCAAAGAAATCTCTCAGTTGGGGAGTAGGTAAAAATGTGAAGATGAAACAAGATTGGCCATAAATTAGTAATTATTGAAACTAAGTGATGAGTGCACAAGGGTCCTTTATGCTGGAAACACTTTTAAAAAACCTCCTCAGTTGATTTCCATCTGTCTTCCAGCATCATTTCTCTCATCTCACTTTCTCAAATAATCCCTCCTCCTAGTCTGCTCCCTAGTGACTGAGAGATAATTTAGTCATATCTCAGCAACTTTATAAAAAGTATTGTATACAAAAAGAAAAATATATCTCATTACATCTAATTGAAGTCCTTCTCATCCTAACCTACATCAGATTCCATCTGTGAAGTTGCAAAAATCTAAACCTTCAGAACTGCCCTCTGAGCCTTAGCCTAACTTGATTGCTACTTGTTATCTTCTATTTTATAATTTAATAGAGTATGTTCTTCTTGGTTTTACATGTATGCCTTTTGACCAGATTATGAATTACTTTTCTTCAGGGAAAAAGATGTATGGTTTTTATTTTTGTCTTTGGATCCCTTAGCAGTAAGTATACTAAAGATCGTGTGGTCAATGCTTTAAAGATTCTAGGTTTATTTAAAATTGTTTTTATAGTTTGTTGATTATATAGAAGTCCAACTAATAACACAAAAAGACAATACAGAAGCCTGAGTAGTATAGTTTTTTCTTTCTTTTATATGGTATAAGAAGACTATGTGAAAGTTTGAGGAAAAAGCAAAGGTAGTTATTTCATCAGTTTTAAAAATACAATATTAAAAAATGATTTTGGTAATTCTGTTATTCAGTTATTTCATTTTTCTTTGTTAAAGACAAATCTATGTATTTTAAAATTATCGCGACTTTATACATTTTATTATTTCTTAATATTGTTATATATTAATATTTAATATACAAATAATTTTAAAATTAAGTAATAAAATTGCTTAAATCTAATGCAATGTGCAGTAGTAAGAGTAATAGACATTAATGATTAAATAACTTTCATATATTTTTGCATCATTTGACAAATTTATGAAAGTTTTTTTATCTATTTAATTCTAGTTGTGTTGCTTGATACCACCACTGTGCTGGGAGAGCTAGGATGGAAAACGTATCCATTGAATGGGGTAAGTGTAAATGTTTTTTTAAAATTGTTGTCTTTATTAGATTTTGAGGGTCTGATAATAATTAAACAACAGTGGATTTTTTACTCTATTTAATAAATTTGTGTAACTTAAATCCCATAGAAAACATTAAAATACAATTAGGACTGGTAATCAGTGGGATGATATGTATACATCCTTGCTTTCTTCTAAATTAGCAATTATTTTTAAGAACATGTTTATATTTATACACAAGTAACATTAGAATACCTCTCATATATCTTTAGAAAGAAATTTCTATGTGTAAAAGTTCATATATGTTATGTATATATGTTAAATTTGATAGCCCCAATGAATATTTGTGCATAAACAAATGGAGTATTATAACATCAGTGGATTTTACAAACATTAATTTTGTTTTTAATAGAACATATGTATTCTAAATCATTGTGTATTTTTTGAACTTGGCAAAAAATATATTAAGTTTTGGTTAGCTGGAGGTAGTTGTATTTGAGGGCTTACACAGATGGGTACTTTACAAAGTACAGTTTTTTAGGTATCAACATTTAGCTATTTACTTGAATTTACTTGACTTTTTGTATATTTTGCTTCATTTTCACATTGCAATGTATTTCTACTTCTTGTTTTCTTAATAAGGTAAAATTAAAAGGTGGGCGGTAAAGATTTTTACTTTGATTTTTGACTATTTAAATAAAATATTCAATAATAGAGGCAGTCAAATGTTTTCAGGTACATTTGAGTTAGCTTTTTGTTAAAGAAATTTTAATTTTTTCATTCATCACAGTCTTGATATTTTTACCTTGCTTCTTCTATTATATCTTTAAAATTAAATCTGAAAGAATTTGATCAAAACATGTTTTATTCTTTTAGACTCTTTTACATGCTGCTGTTTGAATTTGACATTTTATCTTAATTCATTAAACGTGTATTTTTCAACTAAAGTATTCTCTCAAGAATTAAATCTTCCTCTCTTTTTCTGACAAGTTATTTACTTTTTTGGATTTTTTATACTCTGTGATCTTATTTTTTTGGAAATTTTCAGTTTATTCTATTTGAACTCTTATCAAACTGCTTCTGAGATATATAACTTAAATTAGAATTAGACTTTTATCATCATATTTCTATTACAGTGAATACACATCAGTATTTGTTGAGTATTTTAAGTAGGTCTTGTTTATCATATTACTTGTAAAAACTCAATTAAGCTTTTTTATAGAATCACTTTCCTACATATATGAGTATATCTGCAATCTTGTAAACTATGAAATGTATACATCACATAAATACACTTTTAAAAAGATAGGCAATATGTTTTAAATGAAGCTCCACTATTACTAGTAATCTATCCCCTTCATTAACAGAAAGTACCGCTAGGTGAAGGGATGTTTGAGAAAAAACACAACATTATTAGATGTATACATTAAGTTTTAGGAAGTTTGAGAATCATACGTAGTATAGGGATGAAGTGGAAATAATTATTTGCCTGGGATGGAGGCATATAGTGGGGAATAAGCGGGTCCTGGTGTAAGTGCTGAGTCCAAAGGTTTAAGAACAAGATCTAATGTTTGAAGGCAGGAAAAGATGGATGTTTCAGTTCAAGGCAAGTGAATTTGCCTTTTGGATGAGGCCACATTCATGAAAGTTGGCATGTCTTCTTACTCAGTCTACTGTTCCAGACATATACTCACAAACATCTCCAGATATAATGTTTTACCAGCTATCATGACATGGCCCACTCAGATTGATGCATAAAATTAGCCTTCACAGTTGGAAAAACAGGAATGCATGTCATGCATATCTAACTACAAGTTAAAAGTGCATCTAACAACTAATTATTTTTATAATAAAAAAAGCATAGTTTAAAATTAAGCTGTGTGGAAAGGTATTTTATCCCATAAATCAGAGCTCATCTTTTCCTAATATTGTTCCAGTAATGAAAAATCAAAGACTGGATATATTATGATGGAGAATATCTACTAATAATTTCTATTTTAAATGATAATATTTGTATTTTATATAATAAGAATTAATTTATATTGGGCGATACCTGCAGCTCAAAGGAGGAGGGTGCCGGCCCCATATGCCGGAGGTGGAGGGTTCAAACCAAACCTGGCCCCAGCCAAAAAAAAAAAAAGAATTAATTCATCATAATACAGTATTACATTTTGATTCATTTTATAATACCTTGAAATTATCCAGTACTACCATGTACATGCTTGAATTCTAAAAATATAAATATTGGTGATAATTTCAGTTGTCAAAATGGATTTATTTATTGTTTTCAAAATTGATATATGAATTATTTTTCTTAAAACTTCACAACATAGTGGTAGTGTTTTAAATATCTATAATGTTAATTTTAATTACATTATTTTGTATTTCAAAGAAACATATTAGGTTTTGTGACTAAATCATTTCATCTTTAATGTGAGTGTTTATAAGACATTTTATAGTAGTGGGATCTTAATATCCATTTACACAAGGGAAGGGCATGCTAGTAGTATCCATCTCATTAGATTATAATAAGAATAAAATTATTTAATATATGGAAAGAACTTAAAAATGTCTGATTCATAAGAACATTTTATAAGTGTTATCATTGCTAAGAGTATTGCAATAAGACTAAATATAGAGTCATGAAAAATAGATGTTTATATAGAGTTCTTGTTTTTTTACAAAATCATATGTCATCCTATGTCAAGTAATTTTTCTTATGAACCAAAATGAAAATGTCATATTTTTCTACTTTTATTTATTAAAATGAATTAAAATATAAATGGAATGTTTTGTCATTTAAATATACATATAAACTTATCTATTTAATCTTTCACTGTACAGTCACAATGTGAAAAATACTATTCTGAGTAGTGGGGGCATTGGTGGGGGGATGTATGGTCATTTTAAAAATATATGAAAGCTTCTGGGATTTTATAGTAGTTACAATCTTTAACTGCAAATAGTGAATTCAGCCTTACTTGATATACATAGCAGATATTTTGATTATATATAATTAAGTTAGTGTCACAATCAAAAATTGCCAAGGAAAATATTGAGAGTAAACAGAAGGAAAACCCATTGACCTAGCTGTGAGACATCAGTGTGCTAACAGCAGAGAAAAATCTGATGAACTGAAATTACTCAAAAGAATTTAGAGAAAAGTTTACTCAGCTTAATGCGTTCCTGGAAGTACTTCTCTAGAAGAGTAAACCTGCATACTAATGGTAAGGGATAAATAAATGAGATATAATACCTTTTTGTCTTTTTTTTGATGACTCTCAAATTATTTTTTTAGTTTTTATTTCAGAATATTGTGGGGATACAGATGTTTTGGTTATATGAATTGCTTTTGTACTATTTGAGTTAAAGTTACAAATGTGTCCTTCACCCAGCTGGTTTGCATTTATGTGCATCATACCCATTAGGTATGATTTTACCCTTCCTCTCCTGGACCCTCCCACCTGCTTGCTTTCTGTAGAGTTTCACTATCATATGTGTACCTGGTGCTTGATAAGTTCCAATTTAATAGTGAATACATGTGGTGTGTGTTTTTCCATTCTTGAAATACTTCACTTAGGAAAGTGGTGTCCAGTTCCATACAGATTGTTACAAAAGGTATTCATTTTTTTATAGCTGTGTAATATTCCATGGTATACATATACCACATTTTATTAATCCAGTCATGTATTGATGGGCATTTGAGTTGATTCCACATCGTTGCGATTGTGAATTGTGTTGCAATAAACATTCAAGTACTCATGTACTTTTGATAAAATTATTTCTTTTACGTTTGGGTAAATAGATAATAGTGGGATTGCTGGATCAAATGATAGGTCTACCTGTAGTTCTTTGAGGTATCTATCGCCATACAATTTTCCATGGTGGACATACTAGTTTGCAGCCCCACCAACAGTGTATAAGTGTTCCTTTCCCTCTGCACCTGTACTTGCATCTGTTGTTTGGGAACTTTTGGATAAAATCCATTCTCACTGGACTTAGATTGTATTTCATTTGGTTTGACTTGCGTTTTCCCAGTAATTAGAGCAGTTTTTCCATGTTTATTGGCCATTAACTGGTCTTCTTTTGAAAAGCTCTGTTCATGTCTTTTGTTCATTTTTATATGGGTTTTTAATTTTTTTTATTGATTTGCTTTAGTTCTTTATAGATTCTGTTTTTTTGTCCTTTATCAGACATACAGCAAGCAAATAATTTCTCTCATTCTGTATGTTGTCTATTTGCTCTATTGATTGTTTCCTTGGCTGTGCAAAAGCTTTTAAATTTAATCAGGCCCCCTTTGATAATGTTTGTTGTTGTGATTGCCTTCAAGATTTATTCATAAATTTTGCCTAGATCACTATCTATAAGAACTTTTTCAACATTTTTCTGGAATTCTTATAGTTTTATACCTTAGGTTTAAGTATATTATCAATTGTGAGTTACCGTTTGTGACTTGTGAGAAGTACACATCCTATTTTATTCTTCTATGTGTGCTTATCCAATTTTCCCAGCACCATTTATTAAATAGGGTTTCCTTTCTCCAGATCAGATGGCAGTTTGAGGATGGTTTTATATCTGGGTTTTCTCTTCTGATCCTTTAGTCTATGTCTCTTAGAGTGTCATGGTGGCTTGAGGTAGTCACTGAAATAATTGAAAAGAGCAAGTAAAGTTTTTTCAAGGAAAAAAAGTTTATTAATGGCTTGCTATAGCCTCGTCCTGGTGTCTGCAGGCTCCTTGGAAGGCACAAATTTGTGTTTTCTACAAATCAGCTCTTGGAAGTCAACAAACCAAAATTGAGGGAAATTATTACCAGTAGACTTGCCTTACAAAAATATTAAAATTAATTCTCCAGAAAGAAAGAAAATGAAATATATCAGAAACTTGGATCTAAATAAAGTAAGAGCATGGAAGAGGCAACCTCAAAATTCTCCCCAAGTCTTAGAAGTCTTCCAGACTCTTAATTAACTCTGCTCTCAAAATAACCCACCTTCAAGGTTTTGCAAGCAACCCACCTGCAAGGTATTAATCGGCCTCATTTCAATAATGGCCTTGGTCATCCTGACCCAAACTAATCCCCACATAGCCTAACCATATCTATCATCTATCCTGCTTATTTATACCTAGCTAACTGCCTAACATGTTTGTGTTCTTGTGCCAGTACTATGCTGTTTTGATTACATCCTTATAGTATAGTTTGAACTCTGGTAAAGTGACGCCTCCCCATCTGTCCTTTTTTCTTAAAGTTGCTTTAGTTATTTGGGCTCTCTCCTTATTCCATACATAGCATAGAGTTTTTTATCAATCTGCAAAAAACGACATTGGTATTTTAATGGGGGGGGTGCGTTGACTCTTTAGATCACATTGGGTAGTATAGACATTTCAATGTTGGTTCTACAGAGGGTCCCCAAGAAATACACATTTTAAGAAAGGAAAAAGAAAACACTATTAAAATTGTAATACTCAATATAACCCATAACAAAAGATGAATACAAGTCAAGTTGTGAACCTCTTGTATTGCAGGAGTCAAATGTGATTTCAGTATTAAAAATTTAACACAGTTTTACCTTTCTTAAAATGTGTATACATTTTTCTGTACCCTCTTTATTTTTTCATTTATTTATACCCTCAGCAATTTCCTTCCTCAGTAACTCTGAGTTCTCCACATAGAGGTCTTCTACCTGTTTGGTTAAATGTATGCTAAAAGAGCAACCTAAAAATAAGCAGCCTGCTACACACAGACCCATGTGATAGCTGAGTCTATTTTAAGAGAGTCATGTTCTCTCTTACACAAGCTTTCCCTTCTATGCATTTGCAGCTAGGGGACTACTGTCCACAAACTCAGGCTTTGTTTCTTGAGAACACTCCTTTTAGCGGCTTGTGCCCGTTAAAGCAACGTCAGTAGAGTGAGCTCATAGTTACTGGAGAACTCCTGTGGGCAAGTAGAAGGAACACAGGACATCTAAGCTAGAAGGTCTCCTGTGTCCACAGAGGGAGATTTGTGAAGCTGTCTTCTTCTACCCTCTTACTTTCTTTATTTGGATCCAAGTTTTTGATGTATTTTATTTTTCTTCTCTCTGAAGAATTACTTTTAACATTTCTTATAAGGCAAATCTGCCAACAACAGATTCCTTCAATTTTTGTTTGTCTTTGAAAAAAAAAAAAAAAAGGCTTTATTTATCCTTTACTTCTGAGGGATAATTTCACAGGATATAAAGTTCTAGGTTGGTGGTTTCTCAACACTTTAAAAATTTCTGTCCACTCATTTTTTTTTTTTCACTTGCTTTCTGAGAGGTTGGACATAATTCTTATCTTCTCTATATGGAAGGTGATTTATTTCTCTGGCATCTTTCAAGATTTTTTATTCATGATTTATATATATAAATAAAATACACACACACATACCTTTTTGCATTAGAATAGTCTCTGAAGTTTGAATGAGGTATACCTAGGTTGTCTTCTTTGGTATTTATCCTGCTTGGTGTTCTCTGACCTGCCAAAATCTGTGGTTTGGAGTCAGACATTCATTTGGAGGAAATTCTCAGTCATTATTGCCTGCTGTCCGGAGACGCTATCTTACAACAGCCCAACTGTCAGGATTTTATCAGAGCCTAACTGACCCCATCTCTAGCCAGCTCTAGCCTTCCATTTGTGGAAGGGGAAATGCCAAAGTCCAGCCCCTCTAACCATCCTGCCCCACCTAACGGGAGTGCTGAGAAGCTCTTACAAAGTTCTTAAGAAGAACACAGGATTCTGGAGTATTTCAAAGTGGTTCCTTTTCCCTTCTCTGTGACAGAAGCATGAAGAGATTTTCTCTAATACTCACTTTAAAGACCTAGTAGAGCTCCCAGGGATAAAACTCAAAAGCATGGAGACCCTCTATAGCTGTATTGCCCTGGAGCTTCTAACACTGAGTTGTTCATGGTGAGGTTCCATAAATCGTCTGTTACCGTTTAGGTGTTTTACTGTGGCACTGGTTTCCACAGAGACTTTTTACTGATGGGTTTCTACTTCCTTCAGTTATGATTCTCTGTATCCATACGTCAGTGTTTCCAATTTTGCTGCCAGTGGTTTACCCTCCACTTCTCCAACCGATCTAAAAAGAATTGTTGATTTTACAGTTTTTCAGCTTTTTGTTTGTTATAATGGAGAGGCTACTTCTAAACTCTTTACATGCTGGCCTGTGCAAAAGATTATCTTTTCAACAGATATTAGACATTAATTATATATTACATATTAGTATATATATTTTTATATGTATCATATAATTAGCTAAAACATTTATGCAAACATTTTCACAAATGATTTTACTTAATTTTCCCCAACCTTCTATTTTCTTGCAATGAACTGTCTGACATTTTCCCTTTCTCCTCACTGTAGTCACTATTAGTAGCAGTTGGCTTCATTTTCAAATCTATTCAATCTAAAGGGAAAAATCAAGCCTTTATGCCTTTCTTTGCATGGCGTTATTGCTATTCTTCCTTACGCATCTTCCTGTGGCGTACACATGGAGCAGCAGACATGAAACTCTCAGGATCAAGGGTCATCTCGATCCCAGAGCCAGGACTCTAAGTCATTATGTTGTACCTGTAACTGTGGGTTGAGTTGAGACTTTGTGAGAAGTGCTGTGGAGGGGTAAAATAACCTCTAAAGCTGATCAAGAGCAGACTTAATCTAGTTACAGGGTTGTTGGAAAGACATGGATTTTGTGTTAGAAGACACATAGTTATTGAAAAGTACTCAAAAGATTAATTCATCGTTCAGGACCAAAGGATATTCTAAGGCTAAGGATGGATAATGATTCGTGCATGTCCAGTGAGTGGCATACTAATATATGGCACACGTTTAGAATCTTTGATATTTTGTTTGCTTAGATAGGAACTAAAGTAATAGTCCTTTAATGTGACTCTTTTAGGTTTGTTTCTTTGTTCCTCATATATAATGACTTACTATGTCTTTATATATGTCTGTGACTGACTGTAAGATAATTTAACATAAAGTATGGACTGCTACCAGTCCAAATAAAACCATACAAAAATATGTATATGAGGAATTCTAAAGTGCTTATAATTCTCAAACTATCTTCACATTGTCCAACCAAGAAACTTGCTATTGGTGCCATAATGTTCTACTCCCTCAACTGTATCTTATTTAGACAAAGGTGGGTATGTAATCTAAAGACATCCAATTCATTGGCTCACCAGCTACCTCTCACATATGGATTCCCTAACTGGCTAAACCCATCAGACTCTTCTTTTAGAAATTGAGTGTTTCAAGTCAAGAATCCAGGGGATATAGCAACCGGAAACTCATGCCATAAAGACACATCGCAAGATTCATGTAGAAGAGTTGCAATGGGGGTGGGAAATGGGGTTGATAAACCAAATTCATGTGAAAGGGACTGTGTTAGGAGAACAGGAAAAACTAGCAGTTAAAGGGAACCCATTCAGTAGCAAGAGGAGAACATAGCAAATGCAGAGAAAAATCAAAGAGCAAGGAAGGGAATTGGGTGGTCAGTACCTCAAATGCTGACCAAGTGGCTGCTGAGTCTCCAACTACAGTTCTTAGGCATCCATAAAGTGAACTCCTTTTATGTAGTCTGCCAGATTGTAAATGCAGATTGTAAAAATAATAATAAGAAGAAGAAAAGGAACTATAACAAGGACAAGAAGAAGGCAGTGCAATACTGGCACCATTTTGAGGCAGAAAAGGAAACATGCAGGGCCGTGGAGGGTAGAATTTCCTGAGGAGAACATAGGAGCATGAATAATTCCGAGCTGCTGGCTTTCTTTTATCAACTCATGCAACAGTAATTGACGTCCCATGCGTGCATGCCGGCAATGCAGGGGAACAGATGAATGACCATGCATGTTTATTATAGTGTCCGTGAATTTTTAAATATTTAATACCTGAGCAACTGTGATTTGTTCTCACTCTGCAATTTCAGGATATTCCTTCCTGTGTAGCAGCCTCTGCAAAGAAAGTACCTTGCTGCCTTATTTATCCCTACTTGAAAGAACATGTCATTGGATAATGACAAAATTAATTCTATGCTAAGGAAGAGAAGTAAAAGAAAATCAGGTTAACGATTTAGGAAATCAGATGTGAAGTATTTACTGATATCTGTGAATATGCAATTAGGTTTACATTTTCTGGGCAGCTGAAAAGTGTGTCTGAAGTTCACTTTTCCAGTCTGTCTACTGTTCTGTAATGAATAGCTTTGATGATGTCTTCTGCTGAACATACATCGGGTGCCATAAAATGTATACACATTTTAAGAAAGGAAAAAAATCTGTATTAAATTTGTAATACTCATGTCACGTTGATTTCTGCAACTACATGAGGTCCTCAATGTGACTCATATTCATCTTTTGTTATTGGTATATATTGAATATTCCAATTTTTATACCGTTTTTTCTTTCTTAAAATACATACACATTTTTTGGCACCCTTTGCCTTTATTTTTTTATAAAGTATAGCCATCTTTAAGCCAAATATCCTGGACACTTACATAAAATAATATTTTTTCTCTTCATTTTTTTTTACATAGTTACTTATAAAGCTTTAACTTCAAGTCTCCTAGTTTCAGGAGAAGTTTCCAGTTCTTTCTTTTAAAATGAATGCCCATATTATAAAATTTAAACTAAGATTCTGTTTTGGGGGCCAGGCATGGTGGTTCATGCCTATTATCCTAGCACTCTGGGAGGCAGGTGGATTGCTTGACCTGTGAGTTCAAGACCAGCCTGAGCAAGAGCGAGACCCTGTCTCTAAAAAATAGCCAGATGCTGTGGCGGGCTCCTGTAGTTCCAGCTACTCGGGAGGCTGAGGCAGGTGAATTGCTTGAGCCCAGGACTTTGAGGTTGCTGTGAGCTATGATGTCACAGCAGTCTACCCTGAGTAACAAAGTGAAACTCTGTCTCAAAAAAAAAAAAAAAATCTGATTGTATCAGCAAGCTATAATGGTCTTATAAACTATTTAATTTATGAATAAAAGAGCCTAAGTCCTAAGAAAGCATATAGGAATTCTAAATTCCCTTAGGAAACCCTAGAACCCTAGTAAAATAATTAACCGCTAGATGAAACATGTTAGACTAGATATTTTTTATAAATTTGATTGCTGTTTTAAGTGATCAATTTACTTTTATGTTCCACAACCATCTACCAAATCCTGTTTTTACCTCTCAAAGCTCATTCAAATGTGTCTATGTTACCAGTTGCATATATAATTCTGTTACCAGTTTGACTTCTAGTCATTTCCTCTCTAAATGATCATGGCTGTATGTATCCTAAATTGTTCACCTGCTTTGACTCTTTCTCCAACCCCCTTCCCCTGCCTTTCCAAGCTGATCTGATCTTCTAATCATATTCATGTTCCATGTCCCTAACCTACTAACACCGCCCCCACACACCCACACACTCACTATATAATCTCTGAAAAACAGTACCTCTCTTTCTTCATCTAATATGGCTTGGCCTCCAGCCACTTCTACTTTGCATCTTTTTCTAAAGAGACAATTTTGGTAGATTCTTCTTTGTGACTTGCTTCTTCTTGTATCTAGCTATAGGACCTTGCTGTTGCCTATCTGGAAAGTTCTCTTTTATCTCTCTTTATTACAACCCCTACCTTCTCTCTCTAGCTTTCTCATATTGGTCTCTTTAAGACACTCTTAAAACAGAAGTTTCTCGGCGGCGCCTGTGGCTCAGTGAGTAGGGCACGGGCCCCATATGCCAAGGGTGGCGGGTTCAAACCCAGCCCCGGCCAAACTGCAACAAAAAAATAGCCAGACATTGTGGTGGGCGCCTGTAGTCCCAGCTGCTCTGGAGGCTGTGGCAAAAGAATCGCGTAAACCCAAGAGTTGCTGTGAGCTGTGTGATGCCACGGCACTCTACCCGAGGGCGGTACAGTGAGACTCTGTCTCTACAAAAAAAAAAACATAAGTTTCTTTCATTTCTGGAAGACTTAGACTATTAAAGGTTGAATTAGAAAACCCCTTTTCTGGAATTCCTGAAACTCAGTGCATATCATAGTTTAGATCTTATAGTATTTAAATGCCTAACTATACTAGATTGTGAAATCTTGGGGTAATGGAGTGCATGTTTTATCTCTGTCAGTTAGGCCGCATAGTGACTGGCAAACGAGAAATGCTCAACAAAAGTTGCCTGAATAGCTAAATAGATGTATAAGTAACAAATTAGTTAAGATATTGGTAAAGACTGTATTTTACAACTCTCACTGTAGATAGAATAATTTGGTACTACCTTTGGAGGGAGTCAACTATAAAAACATTTAATGATTGTGAAAATTGAACTGTATTCTGATTCATTATTGGTTGTGAGTACTGGTAGAAATTTTATAGTTTGCTCTTACTTTTGTAGTTTAGACAATCCAACTCATTTTCTCCCTATGAATTTTCTCAGTAAAATAGCGGTTTGAAGATGGAAGGGAAAGATATTTTACCTATGAAATAAAAAGACTATAAAAAAGCCTATAAGCAATTTAAGCAACTCCTACCACAGCATAATAATACACTTTCAAGGAATTAATGACCGGTTAAGAACAGTTGATGATCTGAATCACATCTGGGAAATATTAACCCCAGATGGTTATTAATCCTGAGCCTTGTTATTAAGATGAGAATAAAAAGTATAACATATGGATTTTTAATGGATGATAGATGGACTGCAAATTTTGGAGAATTTATACTACCTAGTCAAGCTTTTAAAAAGCATAGGTCAGCGTTAAATGTTAAATAGGTTTTTGTAATCTGTATTCCATGCAATTAGTATTTTGAACTAATGTACCATAGTAAGCATTACAAGTTCTTAAAATGGCTTGACTTTGTTTTATTTTAGCAGAACAAAACCTGTTGTGCTAATAAATACAACGCTTAACTTAGTCTTCATCTTCCCTTTAATTAAATAGCAATATATACAAAAATATTTCAAGGAAATTAAAGAAGTCTTTCAAATTAAAGCATAATACTAGGATTTGTGTGCATATATAGCATATATGAACTTTATTTTCCTTATATGTTCATGTATCCTGTAGACTGTATTTGGAAAGGTAAAATTAAATTTGCGTTATTGGTTTAGATAGCTCAATTTGGTAATGTTATTAATGTAAACAAGTTACATACTTACATTAAACCAATGTTTCCTGGTGCACTTTAGAAAGAATTTCTTTTATGGTAACCAGTAAAAATTTTATATAGTTCTTACAGTAAGACATATGTATAGTAATATGTCATAGTTAATTTATATTCTTTCTATAGGAGGTGCCTGTGGCTCAATGGAGTAGGGTGCCGGCCCCATATACCAGAGGTGGAGAATCAAACCCAGCCCCGGCCAAAAACTGCAAAAAAACAAAAACAAAAAAATATATATACATATAATTTTAATTGATAAATATTATACTAGTTGTTTGGATAACCAAAAGTCTTGGTTTGCCTGCAACAGTCTTATTTTATTTATGTTTTAAAAAATATCCTGATTTGGATAATAGTTTTTATTTTCTCTCTGATATTAGTTTAGGTCATGCTGTTATTATGAATAAATCCCAAGTGTATAATAATTCAAATACAAAAGGAAATGATTCTCACTCCTGTAATAGATGAAAGTGGGTATTTCTGCTCAGAAGTTCCTCTTCCTCTCTTCTAAAGAGAGGGTAACTTGCCTTCTAAAAAGTTCACAAGTTCTGCTCATATTTCATTGGCTAGAACCCATTCATATTGCTGTACCTAAGGACAAGGGTGGCTAGGGCATGTGAGATATCCTGGCAAGGAGAGGAAATGGAGTTTAGTTGAATTGATTAACTACTACATGTCATCCAACGTGCATTCTTCTTTTTCTTCTGTCATTAACAGAACTTTGCGTTTGAGGCAGCAATGTGATGAACCAAAAAATCTCGACAGTTTCTATCCCGTTTTGCAGCTAGTTATGACCAAAAGGCTGTATTTGAACTGCTGAGAGATAAATGAAAGTCTAGTGTTAGCCTGGCCTGATTTTATTTCAAGTAATAAATATGTGCTATACAGTGTATAAGTTTTTACATGTATTCATTTATATATTTATGTAGCTTGTGACTGTGTACACACACACACACATGTGCACATACCGTCACATGCCATGTCACATTGTTTTGGTTGTGTCAGACCACATGTCTGATGGTGGTCCCATGATGTTATAATGGAGCTGAAATTACTATCATCTAGTGACATTGTAGCATCACAATATAATAATATCACACATTGCTTACATATTCGTGGTGATTCTGGTATAAACAAATGTGCTAGTCATATAAAAAGTAAAGCACATGTAATTATATACAGTGAATAATAATTGAGAATGGTAATTGATACTATATTTCTTATATATTTATTTAGGATACCTTTTATCATTATTTTAGAGTATAATTCTACTTATTTTTTAAATGTTTACTGTCAAACAGTATGCCGTGTTACTCCGGCAGCAGCTCCTGTATCTCGTGTTTACACCTCTTGATTGCATTATTATTTTCTCTTGTGTTGATTTGATTTTATATTGTTTATCAGGGCCCCTAAGCATATAATAGCCATGCCTAATATTGCCAGTAAGAGGCCTTGTGGGGTGGCTGATCCAGAAATGAAATTAAAAGTGATTAAGGACTGGAAAAGTAGAAAAGCAGTGTTGGTGAATGGTTATCAGCCAGGCCTGTCCCATTCCATCATAGCTCTGATCTTGAAAAACAAGAACAAAGTACAGAAGATGATAAAGAATCTGCTGCATTGAAGGCAGTGAGACTAACAAAAATTTCTGAAGGACATATCTTAGATGTTAAAGAAACTTCTAATGGCCTGAATAGAAGAACAGACACAGCAGTGTGTCCCTCTCCGTGCTGTGACAACCACTACCCAAGCAATGTTGAAAGAAAAGGTTGCATCCTACTACAATGTTGAATTTACTACTCGCTCTGGGTGTTTTAGATGATTCCAGAGTCATTATTTGTCTCATAATGTGAAAGTCAGTGGTGAGTCTGTGAGCACTCACGTGAAGGCAGCTGAAGAATTTTTGGAAACTATAGACAAACAGATTGTGGAAGAAGATTACTTGCCAGAGAAAATCTTCAATATGGATGAAACCTCCCTGTTTTGGAAACAGACGTCTGAAAGGACTCTCATCCATGATGAAACCAGGTCAACGCCAGGCTGCAAGGCTTTTAAGGACATTGTAGCAGCCTTGCTTGGGGCAGTCTTGCAGGCTACAAACTGAACTCCCTGTGATTTGCACAGGGTGTTTAAGCATATCAGTTAGCACACACTGCCGGTGTACTACAGGAGCAATAGGAGGTCATGAGAGAGGACTCAGCTCCTCTCCCAGGTGCCCTTCTGAATTGCCATGCCAGTGAAATGGGGAATACTGCTTGGAGAGTCACATAGCCTTCTGGATTTGCTTATTGTTAATGGCGTTCCTGTGGATCTTCCTTTTACTGGTGATAATTTTCATCCCTGTATCAAAGGAGTGTTTCTCCCTTCAAACCCCCTCTCTTTAATCCAACCAGTGGATCAAGGAGTTATAGCAGTTTTAATGCCTATTACCTAAAAAGGACCTTTGCCCATGCTACTGCTGAAACTCAGGAGAACACGGAGATGACACTGATGCAATTCTGGGTAGATTACTGCATCTCCAATGATGTCAGGAGCCTTGCTTGGGCTTGAGATGATGTCACCAAGGAGTGCGTGGATGGCATGGACAGCATCTGGGAGAGGGCCCTTAAGAGGCTTGTGCATGTTTTCAGAGGATCTTCCAGGGATGAGGCAAAAATCAACAAGGATGTGGCTGAGTTGGCAAACAGCTGTAACCTAGGTATGGATGAAGATGCTATTGAGGAGCTCCCAGAGCTGGTTCCCTTGACTTATCAGAGGTTATTGGAACTGGAGCAAAATGAATAGATGACCCAAAAGTAGCAGTAAATGAAACTACAGGAGAAGAAAGAACTCTCAAGGGAATTCACATTGAATAGTTTGGTAGGAGGCGTTACAGACCTCAATGTGCTCTTTAAAAACTTGAAAACAAGGACCCAAACATGGTGCATTATTTGGTTACAAGCAAATCTATGAATAAAAAAGAAACCAACCACACCACCATGGGCATATTTCTGAATATAGGGACACTTTTGTAAGAGGAGTGTCCAGCACGTCTTAAGAAAGTATTCCAGAAGGAGGCATCATAGGGAATCTAGACGACTGGACAGTTAGGCTACAGGTTACATATAGCCTATTGCCCTTGGTGCATGGACAGCCTGTTGCCCTTAGTTTGTACAGCCCCATACATGGTTTTTTCCCTAAAGACCTTTCCATATGAAAAGATGTGGAGGTGAAAGACATGATATTGATTATCCTGAATTTGGGCAGACCTTGTTTCTTAGTTTTTAACAATGAATTTCAAAACTAAAAAAAAATAAAAATAGAAAAATTTATAAAATAAGGATATAAAGAAAATATATTTTTGCAGTCTGTGCCATGTGTTTGTGTTTTAAGCTAAGCCTTACTACGAGAGTCAAACATTTTTAAAACATTAAAAAGTTTATAAAGCAAAAATTAGAAATTAAGTTTAATTTATCATTGAAGCCAATAATTATTTTATAAATTTAGTATAGCCTAAGAGAACTGTACAGTGTTTACAAAGTCTACGATAATGTATGGTAACATTACATTTACAAACAACTCACTCACCCAGACCAGCTTCCAGTCCAGTGCCCTTCATTCCTGGTATCATTTTGTATCTGTCATGTTGTATTTTGACTGTACATTCTCCACGTTTAGATATGTTTAGGTGCACACATTCTGCTCATTGGGTTACAAGTGCCTACAGTGTTCAATACAGTAATATGCTGATTAGTTTTGTAGCCTAAAGGCAACAGGCTATATCATGTCCCCTAACTGTGTAGTAGGCTAGACCATCTAGGATTGTGTGAGTACACTCTGATGTACACACGCTGATAAAAATCACTTAACAATGTATTTCTCAGAATGTATCCCCATTGTTAAGCAATACATGATATGTATATAAATTTCTAATATTTCTGCTTGCTTCTTTAGGCTGTGCTGTCCTTTTTGCTTCATTTCACTCTATCCCCCTTACCTTTTCTTAAATTATTTTTTAAAGGAGGTTCTTCCATTATTTATTTCATTAACATTTTCAGAGTATATTGGGAAATTATCTTCCTCCATGCTTATTTTATGTTTCATTTATTAGTTTATTTGTTCCCTTCTTTAACCTCACATTTATTCAGCATGTCTGTTTCCTTGTTACCAAACTAAGTCTGCGGATTGCTCAGCTCCCGTGTGTTTGCTTGATTTTACTTTCAAGCGTTGAAACCGACAATGAAATGATGTAAAAAGTGTGGCTAAAAGTAGTAAACCTGGCACCTGTCTGCAGTCTTGTGTGTGTGATTTTTTGTCCTTTGCCCTGGTGAAAGAGTTAAAGCTCCCAGCCACAAGCCTCGGTCTTGCTTTCAAAGTTCTCAGCAGACCTATGGAATCATCTCTTCATTGCTTTGCATTTACATTATTTTTCTTCTAAGTAATTTTTAGTTTGTTTTTATCCTTACCATGCAATTTTGATTTTTGAGTTTTACTTTTCTGTTTATTAAAGCAAAGGAATATGACATTACTTTGAGATATTCAACATAACAAAAATTAGAATGAACCTGTTGAATAGGGGGTATTTTATTTGCCTGTTAATTTTTGTAAATTTTTCATTTCTCTTCAGTTTGAATACAATCTATTTGTTTAAATTTTATCATCAGCCCATTTTTGGGGGCGGCACCTGTGACTCAGTGGGTAGGGCGCCGCCCCCATATATCAAGGGTGGTGGGTTCAAACCCGGCCCCAGACAAACTGCAACAAAAAAAGAGCCGGGTGTTGTGGCGAGTGCCTGTAGTTCCAGCTACTCGGGAGGCCGAGGCAAGAGAATAGCCTAAGCCCAAGAGCTGGAGGTTTCTATGAGTTGTGATGCCACAACACTCCACCAAGCGTAACAAAATGAAACTCTGTCTCTAAAAAAAAAAAAAAAAAAATTATCTGGGCGGCGCCTGTGGCTCAGTCAGTAAGGCGCCGGCCCCATATACCGAGGGTGGCGGGTTCAAACCCAGCCCCGGCTTAACTGCAACCAAAAAATAGCCGGGCGTTGTGGCGGGCGCCTGTAGTCCCGGCTACTCGGGAGGCTGAGGCAAGAGAATCGCTTAAGCCCAGGAGTTGGAGGTTGCTGTGAGCTGTGCGAGGCCACGGCACTCTACCAAGGGCCATAAAGTGAGACTCTGTCTCTACAAAAAAAAAAAAAAAATTATCATCAGCCCATTTTTAAAAAGGCATTCAGGGTTATACTTTTGTAAAAAATTGAACAATATTCTGCCCTTAATTAAGAAAAAAAAACTACCACAAAATTAAAACAGCTGCTTTCTGAAATGTCATTATAGCATGTCAGAAAAAAATGTTATGAAAAGATGGTTCCGTTTTATTATAATAAAAATTGTTTGATATTTAAAGTATCTTTTATTGTCATTTTCTATTAAGGTCTCTATAACTGCTAAGGTACTATTAATAAAGTTTTTGTACAAGCATTAGTTGGCATTTAGTGGCATTATACTTTATGTGTTCTATCAATCTTTAGGTAAACATACACACAGAGTTTGTAAAGGTTCCTGAAGCCAAGTTGTGATCTTGCTGTGTTTATTAGCAGCCATATTTCTTCCGGGGGCAGCTAATGCTCACCATCTTACTCACAATAAAGCAGATTTGGTGGATTCTGGCCCTGACCTCACTGGTGAAGGTAGACGGCAAGCTGCCCTTTTCCTCCGGCTCTTCAAGTTTACATTTAGGAAGCAGTGAGGATATTGTTCTGTCATTAATGTGTCTTTATGCATTATCATTCTTAGGTTGGCTTTTCTGTTCAGAGACTCATCTGATGTTTAGAAATGCAGTCTTCATCCAGTGTTCTGAAAATATAACCTTCTTGAGCTCGTTCCTTCTGTATAAAACTAAATGTGTTATTCATCCCTGAGCAGATATCAAAAGTAAACAGAAACTCTAATGCAGCTATATATAGAGACAGAAAGCAGCAAAATAAAGGGGGAAAAGTTGCCAATCTAAATTTAAGGTAACAATTCCCAGTGACTTTCTTTATGTAAAAATTATCCCAAGTGGTTTCCAAAATTAATATTGATTGACAATGTGAATGATGTAACAGAAGTCTTCACAGAGAATCTTGGCATCTCAGGATATATGAAATTGGTAATTTCTCCCTTTGCCTATGGAAACAGGGAATGAACCAGTCCTCATTGGTGAACTAGCTAATGCTACCTTTTAGTGTCAGACAGGATTGAACGTCAAACATCTTATCCCTCAACGAATTATTTTGTAACTTAACTCTAAAGCCTTAAAATGTTAAAACCTTAAAGATGAATAAATAAGAAAATATTGATTTTGTAATGTTTTACATTACTGGATTTTAAGAAATCAATATTGTTGTAGTTATCTATTTTAAAGTTAATATTCCCAAAGAAGGAAAATACCTCTTGAAACTAGATGCTTCTAATAGTGCATAGTTTAGCATTTGACTAGAGCAATGTCTAGAAACAAGGACATATGTCATTTATATATAAGTTTTATCCCTCAGGTATTTAAAAAATATTAAAGAAGTTATCTGTGCCTACGTAATTATTTTGAATATGTATAGTATAACTTAAATCTTTTTATGTGGAGCTATGCTAAGAAAAAGAAACAGAATTTTTTAAAAAGAAGAAATAGATTTATATTGAAATGGGAAGGACATAGATAATAGAAGAAATCTATCTGAGCATAAATGAAGGAGAAGCATAGTTATATGAGCTCAGAAAAACTGCTTTCATTCCCTTATGCCAACTATCCCAATGATCCTCATTTGGGATCAAAATTATCACTCAAGAATTTGAAAGATTCTTTTATTCCCAGTGTTTTCCCATTCATAAATTACTTGAATAATATTTACAGCTAATTAATCTGTATGTATACATGTAAGAAATGTAATTTGTAGATCAGGTTTGAAGACAAAGAGATGCCAGTCTCTTTCTCTGGGAACTAATTTGAATAATTATGGGTGAAGTAGATTGCAGATCAGTGTTAATAAATTATTTATTTCTTGGAAAATCACACTTAAAATGTATCATTTTTATTTTAAATAAGATGGGACATGGGGTAGTTGATGCTGATTTATTAAATCTGATTAAATATCAGAAGAGTATTCTAATATGTATGGGATGGTTGAATTGTTTTACTACTTAGAAACTTTCAAAACATCCATTAAGTTGTTTCCCAAAAGATTATTATCATAATGTCTTAGTATTTTTAATAACTTTTTTATAATTTTAGAGAAATAGTTAAGAATATGGTTTGTCATAAATGTTTTATTGAAATTCATTTTAACACCTATAGTCTCAGCTACTTGGGAGGCTGAGGCAAGAGAATCACTTGAGTCCAAGCGTTTGATGTTTCTCATGCCACAACACTCTACCAAGGTGACAAAATGAGACTCTGTCTCAAAAATTAAAAAAATAATAAATAAATGAATAAATATGAGCTTCATTTTAAAAGGGAAAATTATTTTAGGATCAGATTATTTTTCTTTCATTATATTTATATATAATTAAAATACTTTATAGTAGTATGTTATGATAATCTCTTGGTGAAGAAAGAAATTTGAGGCTTTTGTTTGTTGTATTTTTGGAGGGTAGATGGGAAAGCTCTTTACAGTTTGATTTTTGAAAGATACCAAAATGGGGACAGTATACCCATAAAAATTAAAAATAAAATTAAAAAAATAGGAAAAAGAATATTAGCTGTCAAATAAATTAACACTATACTTTACTTGTCAAATTAAAATTGTAAATTAGACAACACTGACAGAGGACCTTGAAACTACTGTCCTTATTTGTGCTGATTGCTATTTATATATAGGAAAGCAAATACATTCCAGAAACCATAAAACCAAAAATATCCATCATGTATTCTCCCCAGGCATTACCCTTTATGAGAATTTTGCTAAGGAAGTGCAAAAAAAAAAATACATGTGACATGTGCTTTAAGATGTTAATTGCTTAGTTATTTAAAATTTCAATGAGAAGTGGCTTCAGAATTCAAAGCACATTCTTCAGTGAACATATTTATAGAGTTTCACTAAATTATAGATGTCTTATGTGACTTGGGTCTATGAAAAACTCCCAAGTTCTTAAGATCTTTCCTCCTCTGTAAAATAGTCTTATGTCATAGTAATTTTGTTTTAAAAATTCTTCAAAAATTCTTTAAAATAAAATATAAAATGTTCTTTGTTTTATTCTTTTGCTTATATTTTTATAGTCTGAATTCTTAGTCTAAGCGTGCAGTTTCTCACTCCATGGCACTTGGCTTAATTATTGGCCATCCTAAATTTACCTAATTATGTTTAAAAATAGAGGTTAAAAAATCATATAGAATTTTATACCTTTAATTTTAATACAAAATTAAATTAAAGGTTGTAAGTGTTATTGAAACACAAAACTAAGTATTTAACATTTTTTTTTTAGTAATGGATTCTCGAATAGTAATTGTATCCGAACTAAAAATACCTCAGTCTTGTCACTTGTAGGAAAACTTGTCATTTGTAGAACAAGCTTGAAACTTATGAAAACTATTAGTTATTTTCATCTGCTTTTTGTGAGAGCAATAAATTTTATCACAGATTATTTATGCATTGCAGAATCTTATAGTTTAAGTTCTTAATTGGAATAACTTTGGAAGCATATGTCTGAATATAAGAATGATATGTACATGCGGACATGTGTACTTATATATAAGGGTTCATATTTCCAAACTCACAATTATGGAAATAACTTTTTTGTTAAAACTTGTCTTACATCTTATTAAATCTGAATATGATAGGACTACTAAGTATAGAGCATATCAAGAAATCTGTGAGAAACCCAGTGAGGTACCAAAAAGTACTATTTTTTCTTTCTTCTATTTTCCTTTTTTGAAAAACTGATTTATCCATATTCTTTTACCAAGAAATTGATAAGCATATTGTGAGAGAGAGAAGTGGGGAACGAGGTAACTTCCATCCCCCCTACTCTCTCTCTCTCTGTCTCTCTCTTTGTTTTTACTTTTCTTTCTGCAGATCCTGCAGTCTCAGATTTCCACTCTGTTCTGAGACCGACACTGTTATGTGAAGTGGTCAAGTGTCAGACATCTTTGGTAAGTTTTACCTAAGCCTGGGCTTTTCTCTCCCCTGGTCCTCTCTCTTATTCTAGGAGCCCTGTTCCTCCCGCTCTGATACCTGCTCCACCGTGCTTCAAGACCTTTTTGTCTCACTTATTTACCCATAAAGCATCTTGAACACTCTCTCCACAGTGGAACTCATTGTATTCCAGCTATTTCAATCCAGACACCCTGACCCATTACATGCCCTGCACCTTTGTGTCTCTGCACCTTCATCCACAGCGTCCAACCACATCGTGTGTTCTTAGTCTTAATTTTCTGTGTTGCTCCTTCTGGTCCACAAGACTACACAACAGCAGCAGAATCCCACAGTAGGCGGTTTAGGACACCATGGAAAAAGAGTTTCCAAGATCATCTTTTGCTCTAGAAAGTGAAAATTATAGTTTGAAAGTGTAATGTAGATTTGGGGTCACTATAAATGGGAAAAACCAATACATGGGGCAGGATGGAGCTATGAGAAAGGACACAAGGTTTTACGAGAATAAGATTACTCTGTCTTTACATTTTTTTACATTTGCCTGGATGGAGTTACAATACATTCTTCTTAGTAAAGTATCGCAAAAATGTAAAGATAAATATCCAATGTTACTCCATACTAATATGAAATCAATGTATAAACAATAACATGTTCCTAAGAACAATAAGACACTATTATAGTCCAGTTCAAGGGTATAGGGAAGTGGGAGGGGGAAGGGGGAAGATGATTGGCAGAAGGAGGGAGGGCAGGAGGCGGGATCTCACCTAAGGTGCACACTGTGAGGGTGTATAACACACCCCCTGGGTGAGGAGCTCTTCTACAAATGGAAATTTACCCTGGAAGTGAGAACAATGTAACCTAAATCTGTATGTACCCTCATATTAATTTGAATAAAGTTAAAAAATAAAAAACTATAATAATCTTCTGGATGATATGAGCTCCCAGTTAAAGCCTAAGCTAGTGATTTTTTTGTTGTTGCAACTATATAGGATACGACACATTTAAGTAAGGAAGCTGCTAGATTAAGGAATAAATAGCAATGTACCAAAGTACCACAAAGCAACAACAAAGGCTCTGTATTTGTAGAGGGGTCTTTCATGTTTTTTTAAGGAAAAAAAGAGGAAGAGTTCAGGGAAAAAAATGAAAATAAAATCCATAGTATTTTAGATGCTGTTGTCAATAACCATTAAAACATATGTTTAAATTAACATGTTATTACAAAGACACAGTTTAGTCTCGTAGAATAAGTTTGTTCTAAAATTTATTCCCTAGTGGTGCTTCTCAATGATGGCCTAAGAGTTTCTTCCATTCAAATGATAATAGAAAATATTGTCAAAAGGAAAGATTCAAAGTTACCTTTATGCTGCTCTCTTTAGTTGTAAATGAATTAGTGCTAGAGATATGGGTGTTATCAAAACCCCCAAAGAACACATCTCACATATACAACCCTCCTATATGTTTATGTATATATATGTCAATATAAATGAAAATGTCACCCAGAAATAATAAAATATTTTTTAATTAAAAAACAAAAAAACTATAATTTCATTTAAAATAAAGATTATTCTGTCTAGCTTTGTAAAACACTGATTTCCACATAAATGATCTCTGAAATTTGGGAGGGAAGAATAGATAGTGAAGGGGAAGAGAACTGAGTATCTAATAGACAAAAGTATCCCCTCTACATTATTTATGAAAGGTGACTTCTAACACTTAGCATACCCTCCTGATGAAATGTCATAGAACATAATGAAAGGATCTACAGAAATTAAAAAAAAAAATGGTTATGCCTTAGACACATAATTCATTAGGACGTGTTTAGCACTCTTCATTTTACTTGAATGCAAGTAAAAGATTTCCTTGAATGAAAGTATTTCAAATTGGGCTATTTAAGTACTTTACTTTATTAATATTTATTGTGCCCTTATTATGTTTAAGGGACTCTTCTATATGTTATTTGTTATATGCCCCACTGCAAAAAAATGTTTACTTTTTTATTATTCTGTTTATCTGTCCATTATGATGAAGGAAAACTTACAAACTAGGATTTACTAACTTTTTGTGTCTTGCAGCTATTTCTAGACTTTTACTTATTATTGACTACTAGGGGAAAAACTATTTTGATATTTCTCTCCTGCTGTTTTTAATAATTGCCTTATTTTTTTAAACTTTTTCTTTCATTGACATTGTACCTTTTGTATGGATCTTATGTTTGCATTGATCTTAATATCTTCATTATTTAGTAAAATATGTCAAGTTCTAGAAAAGGTGTAGGTATATTTCATGTTTTTGACTTTCCATAATTAGTGATTATTTTATTATATATTTCAGCTAATTAGTAATCTCTCCCCTAACTCACATATTCCATGTAATTTAACAAAATAATTGAGATATACAACTTTGGGAAACTGTCAACATTCATAGTACCATTTAAACATGTAGGTTAAGGGTAGATTTTCTGTGCTTTCTCTTCTCTGAGTCCATATATATGTTTTTATATATAGTCTGTATTGCTTAATGATGGGGATATGTTCTGAGAAATGCATCATTCAGAAATGTCATCAGGATGTAAACATCATAGAATGTCCTTACATGAACTTATATGGTAGAGCTTGCTATATACCTAGGTTTTATTATACAGCCTATTGCTCCTAGGAGGCAATGTGCAGAATGTTCCTGCACAGAATACTCTAAGCCAGCAGTTCTTAGCCTATGGATCGCGACCCCTTTGTAACAATGAAAATATATCCTGCATATCAGATATTTACATTATGATTCATAACAGTAGCAAAATTACAGTTATGAAGTAGCAACGAAAATAATTTTATGGTTGGGGGGTCACCACAGCCTGAGGAACTGTGTTAAAGGGTTGCGGCTTTAGGAGGCATTAGGAAGGTGGAGAACCACTGCTCTAGGCAATTGTAACATAATGGTAAGTACTTGTGTTCTAAACGTAGAAAAGGTAAAAATATGGTATAAATGACTAAAAATAGTACCTCTATTAGGGAAACTCCATTATCATATGGAAGGGGTAGACCACTGTCTATGCAGCCAGTCATTGACTGAAACATCATTTATGTGCAGTATTATTGTAATTCCATTCCAAGGTCAATTTCGTCTTATTCGCTTAATTAATTTCTATGTTTATCTGTATTTTAGGAGTAAACTGAATAACCACAGAGTTTTGCAGAATGTTTCAGATATTTCAACAGAGACTCACCCCATTGATAAAGTGTGCCAAAATGAAGTAGAACTTGGCCCTCTACCGAGAGTGACATAGAAAGATTCTGTCTCAAAAAATAAATAAATAAAATAAAATAAGTTTGTAATAAAAATCAGAGAACATACTGTGGTTTCATTTACTGAATTTATTTATGTATTTGTTTATTTATTTTTATTTATTTATTTTTTTTGAGAGAAAGTCTCCCTATGTCACCTCTGGTACAGTGCTGTGGCATCACAGCTCATAGATTCTTAGGCTCAAGTGATTCTCTTGCCTCAGCCTCCCAAGTAGCTGCAGGCACCCACCTCAATGCCTGGCTATATTTTAGAGATGGGGTCCTACTCTAGCTGAGGCTGGTCTCGAACTTATGAGCTCAGGTGATCCGCCCACCCCAGCGTCCCAGAGTGCTGAGATTACAGGAGTGAGCCACTGTGCCTGGCACTTACTGAATTTATTTATGTTTTACCTCCTTGCAAAAGGATATGAGTCAACTGATTATAACACTCTTATTTTCTCTGTAATTTTACTTATAACTTTGAAACTAAAGATGAAATAACTTAAAGATATTCCAAATATTACATCAATGAATAAGCCTTCACAGCGCCTTTTATGTTGAAGGTATTCCAAATATTACATCAATGAATAAGCCTTCACAGCACTTTTTATATAAATTAACAAATGAAGCCGAAAAGACATGATAAATCTGAATGAACCAACTCAAAAGCTTTATTTGTGAAAAACTAGAACATTTTGTCCTAGCACCGGAAGTTTCTTAACATACAACTCTTGGGAATCATGAACGTTGGCTCTGCTTCTGAATTTATGCTTGATTTTGAGGAAGATTCTGTGTGTCTTTGGGTGTATATTTCTTCAATCATACGATGTGGGAGTTGGCCAAGACACAATCTAAATAAGCTTCCACCTTTCCATTTGGTGGTGAGACTACTCCATTTATGTTTAGATGGGCCCATGAATAGCTAGCTTGTTAATTACTGAGGATACACATCCATCTCTAAATAACTCTGAATGCCTACAAAATCTTTCTTATATCGAGCTAAAAATATTTCTGAGTTTTGCATTGTTTATAGCTGTATCATATATATAATGGTGTGCCCTTGGCATGTTCATTGAAATTATTGATGCGAGCAGTATACAGGACCACACAGGACCTGTGTTATTATTCTACATTTTTAACAACAAAATAACCCCACCTAATTGTGCAGTCAATAAACATGAGAGTCACCCTTTCTACTATCAACTTAGCTTTGATTTGACCACATCCTAATATTTATTTAACCATTGCTATCTTATTCCTAGTCTAGTAATAGCCTAGTAATTAGTCTTTTTGTTTGTTTGTTTGTTTCTTGCCCTATCATCCTCACAATAGCCAAAGAGATCTTTTAAAATTAGATCATATCATTGTTTGGTCCAACACCTCCAATAGCTTTCTTTAACTGTAAAACCAAAGTTCAAAGGATGAACTATTATCCTGGGAGTGACCATGCCCAGTGTACCTCTGTAATTTAATCCCCTATAACTCTGTTCCTCACTCTGCTTCCATATTCTGGCCTTCTTTCTATTCTTTGTACTTGCCTAAACTTGTTCATTTCTTTGAGATGTTCTTTGCTTAGGTTTTCATGTCATTCAACCCTTGGAAAAGGCTTTGCCCAGTCTATCTAAAATGACCTTCCTAATTCATCATTCTCTATTCCCTTATCCTCCATTCTTTCCTTGCTAGCACTAATTAATTGTCGATTTCCCCATAGCGATGTATGCTCCATCTTGTTTACTACTTCTGAATATAGAATTTCTGGACTAAGAAGCACGATAATTATTGCCAGATGAAAGAACTTCATTTTACTGTATTTATTTATTTTTAAGAGATAGGGTCTTAATCTATCACCCAGTCTGGAGCACAGTAGCATAATCACAGCTCACTGCAGCCTTCAACACGTGAGCTCAAGGTATCCTCTTGGGTCAGCCTTCTTAGTAACTAAGACTGTAGTTATGCACAACCACACCATTGTTATTCTCTTAAAGAATATCTTATTTTCATTACACTGAAGATATTTTATGCTTCTGAATGCCTTATGAATTGTTTTACTTCGATATATTCTTAAAATATATTGCTGACATTTTGGATTTTATATAAAAATCAAGCTATATTTATGGGGAAATGTTGATGGCTATTATATTAAAATGTCTCCTTATAAACATTTAACACATATAGTTGGAAATATTATTTGTTTAGCTGCAGTTTTACAGTACAATATATACTCAAATCATAATGAGTATACATTAAAATCACAATGAGTTAAATATTTTATTGAAAGCACATATTTTATGATTATAGGTCAGAAAGTCAATGCTGTTTCTAGTCATTCAAATTATATTTTTGTTCAAAAACAGTAATGCCCCAACTTAATATTTTTCAAGATAATCTCATTTTAATGAAATAATATTTTTAACATAGGGTTTCACCTCTTAAGAACACACATTTTATTAGAAAAGTATAGATATATAGTAAGTTATTAAAAAATGCACAGTAGCTTTAAGATAGCAGTTAGCTTAGAGCATGGCCATGGAATAGAGCAAGGGATGTGACCTTTAGTGGTATTTGTCAAAATTTATTTTTTCAAGGCAAAAAATATGAAATTAATAAAATCAAAGTTTAACATTTGATCCTATTTCTCTAAAGGAGAAACATGGAGCTAGGCAAATTCTTATCTTTCTCATATTATTGCTTATAACTTTTGATGTCTTTTAAATATTTTTAATAAAAATACAGAATATTTGAAATTAAGAAAATTGATGCTAATTTGTCATTTTCTAGGCTCTAGATTATAGCCTATTAATGGTCAGTTCTATGTGGAACTTGAATAAGTCATGTTAATGCTAGAACATTTTATAAAACTTTAAAAATGTTTTAATCTACCTATTTCAATATATTTAAATGTTGTTTATATATTTTTGATATTATTTTTCTAAAATCATTTTTTCTATTACCTTGTTACCTTTTTCTACTGAATGGAGGATGCTTCATTTTAAATGCCTAAGAACTAGAGAACACAAGCAATCTGAAACAGAAAGTAATTGTCTTAAAGGGATGGAGCTTAAGTCAATCAAATATGCTTAAAGAGAAAAAATTAGGATTCACCTTTCAAAAGTTTCTGTTTTAACTTTATCACTACTTTCAGGTGCATCAATATTCTAATTTTTTAGGGTCTTTATTTTTGACTCCATTCAGTCATTAAATATATATAAACTGTATATATATGCACACACACGCGCGCGTGTGCACACTGTTGTAATGTTGTAAGTATGATCTAAAATTTGGTTGCCTCAGTAGAGAGTTCTGTCATGTTATGGAGAATAAAATGGAGTGAAATTCTGAGTATGTCAGGAAACAATTACCTACCGATTGGTATTGCTCACCTAAAACTTTTATCAGGAGGGAGTTCCCTAACCTCCCAAGCCTGGTTATACCCGCCTTATTTATGCTCTCCCGGGAGTTTGTACTTCATCTTTGGAATGCCTATTATAATTATAATTAAATAATAAATTATGGGATTAGATGGTCAATATCTTACTCTACCATCTGCTTCATAATGTGCTTCATAATATCCAAGCTATTAAGGTCAAACTGTCTGATTTGTTGCTATATCCTCAGCATCTGTCTCAGTGTTTTTATATAGTAGCTGCTCAATAAGTATGTAATGATTAGATAATTTATGGGGATCTAAGTATCACAAATAAGACAGTTTTCAAAATTAACTAATAATTCAGCTAAAAATTACCAAAGATGACTATTGATTTTAACTTTTTCTCATTCTTTTCTACCTGAATGAATTTAACAAATTTTTATTGAAGGCCTACCTATGCCAAGTATTGCACTGGAACGAAACGAAGGAAAATAAGTGATGTTGTGTGTGAATAACTTAAGAATTAATGGCTGTACTTTAATAAAGGTTTTTAATAGAGATATAAGTAACAATATCAAATTTGTAGCTAATGATATATATTTCTTATTATTACAATGTTTTCTTAAAAAGTTTATTTTGTATAGATTCCTTATACAACTATAGCTACATGTCCACTTTCAAATGTCTTTTTTTTTTTGAGACAGAGTTTCACTCTCTTGCCCTGACTGTTGTGGTATCATCATAGCTCACTACAACATCAAACTCCTGACCTCAGGTGATCCTTCTGCCTTGACCTCCCAGAGGGCTGGGATTACAGGCCTGAGCCATCATCTCAGCCTCAAATTATTTTTTTTTATGCTAACGCAGAACAAACTGCATAAGCGGAGTTTCTTTTAAAGTGGTATATAATTACAGACTTGCTGTTTGGTAAGTTGTTAACAAAGATAAAACACTGTCCAAAAAGATCAAGAGATTAATGAAATGGAGGTAACTATCTTTTTGCCATTCTTAAAGATACACTTAATTTTCTTGATCAGTGATAAGTGAGTGCTTCTCTATTTAGGAAAGTATAAGTCATGTAAAAATAATTTTTTTAACGTAGAAATATTATCTAAGACAATATATACATTTTAAATGTATATACTCTGGTTTTAAAAATGCCATTCCAGGGCGGCGCCTGTGGCTCAGTTGGTAAGGTGCCGGCCCCATGTACCGAGGGTGGTGGGTTCAAACCCGGCCCCGGCCAAACTGCAACCAAAAAATAGCTGGGCGTTGTGGCGGGCACCTGTGGTCCCAGCTACTTGGGAGGCTGAGGCAAGAGAATCGCTTAAGCCCAGCAGTTGGAGGTTGCTGTGAGCTGTGTGATGCCATGGCACTCTACTGAGGGCCATAGAGGTGAGACTCTGTCTCTACAAAAAAAAAAAAAAATGCCATTCCATTTATAAGTAGCACCAAAAAATGTCCTTATACAAGTACCTACACTCAAATGGAACCTATTTAGAATTTGGGTTTTCAAAAAGACAAAATTAATTTTAGCACTTGAAGTTATGGGTTGTACTTTAACAAGATCAGGCAGTCCAGAGACCCCGGAGTACTAACATTGCCTATATTAACACACTACTTCATGATCATTAGCAGAGCTAAGTGACTACATGGCAGAGATGAGAAGACAAACGCCTATCAAAAGAAATAGGCCATTAATCAGAAAGAGAAAAAATTTGAGAGTCTTTTTTTTTTTTTTTTAAGCCAGGGAAATGTGAAAATGGATACATAATCTAGAGTAGGGGTGTCTGTCTTTTTACTTTTTTTTCCAAGACATTAGAAGAATTAAGAGTTGTTTGGGCCACATCTTAAATGCACAAACATTAAGGAATGCTGATTAGGGTGGTGCCTGCGGCTCAAGGAGTAGGGCATCGGCCTCATATGCCGGAGGTGGTGGGTTCAAACCCAGCCCCAGCCAAAAACTGCAAAAAAAAAAAAAAAAAAAAGGAATGCTGATTAACAAAACCGAGGTCCCTGTGTACTTTTCCTTTTCATGATATTTGAATTTGACACCACAGATGAACAAAAAACTCCTCACAAAGTCAGCGTGCTGCCCGTGGGGCTTCAGGCCACAGATTGGACACCGTGATCTAGAGTAAAGTTATCTAGTTTGGTTGTTCCCCATTCTTTCTATTACTAAAACAGAAATTAAAAGTGTGTTAAAGAAAATGGTCCATATTCTTCTGTGAGAGATTAAGAAAAAATGTTGAAGTTAAAAAAAATCGAACTTCACATTACCAGAATTACATAAGCAGATTAATTATTAAAATATGGAAAAATTGATAAGAAATAAAAGCTTTAGACTGGTAAAGTAATGAAGCTTTTTTATCATCAGTATTAACAGAGTAAATACAGACACCATAATTGAATCTACCGGTTTATAAAATATAGGCGTACCAAAGCTTAGACTTCTTAAAGGCTAAAGGCACTGTGACAAAATAAGATAAGTCAGTTTTCAAAGAAAATAAGGGAAAAGGTAGTGAAAGTGGCAACTAACAGTTAAAATGTAAGGTAAGAAAATGTCACCAATCAAATATTTGTTTCTTTATTCTAGTTTGTTCAGTTGTATGCTTCTTAATTTGTGTGTATTAATTATTCGTATTTTAATGACAGGTTTCATCTCTGTTGTGTTATACAAAGTAATTTAGGGCATTTATCTATAATAAAGAAAACCATTGTTTCCCAGTGAAAGTTAGGAGATTACTGGCATGATGCATAGACAGAATTCCATCTTATTGTTATTTGGTTTAGGAGCAGAATAAAGTCAGGGAGTGCCTATCGTTTGCTTGCTGTTCCACCTGTATTTTCAAATTTAATTCTCACAAAAATTCTGTCATTTATTGTGATTCTCATTTTATAGATGAAGAACCTGAAGCTTATAAAATACAATATCTTCTGTGATCCTAGGATCTCTCTTTTAAAAAGTTAAGATTGAAATAAAAATGTGTCTCCTTCTGATACACGTTTTTCCCTCGATATATATTGAGTGTCAGAGACCTCTCACATAGGGTTGATAATGATGGCAATTGCAGCAGTAATAGTAATAATTATAGTGGTACAGTAGTCATTGCATTTACTATGTTTCAGACGACGGACCCCAGGACTTTATGTACATTAATTCTTTTTATAGTTTGTAAAAGAACCCTTTGAAATACATACTGATTTTCTCCAGTTTTATGGATGAGGGGAAAAAAATCTTTTTTCTATTTTTTGTGTGTGTGTGTGTTGCTTTCTGTAATACTAGACATAAAAAGTGGTGAAATGCAGGTCTTAAATAAATTAGAATGTAAAAGATGCTTTCTATTTCAGTGTGGTTTTAAATATATGTCATCCTTTTAATAATTTATTATTTAAAATGCTCCTAATCCAGTCCTAAAATGGTTATGAAATATTCAAGTCCTAAAGAAAGATAAAGAGAATAGACCTATTCATATTTATGGATGGGTGAAGAATGATGTGGAAATATTCGAGCTTCCTAGTTCTGGAGACACCGAAGAGGAGTAACTAAATTTACCTTTTGATTTAGGATGTTGAGACAGAGTCTTTGGATAGTATCAACATTGTAAACAGATGTCTAGCTGGGGGTAGAGATGGGGATCTTGATCTGTTTAAGAGGGATAGAAGTGACAGCTTACTCACCATTCAGTTCTCATAATTATAGATGTAGGAAATAGTTGGAATATTCTTTCAGGAGTAATTGGCCTCTTCTTTTTGAGGGGAAATTCTTTACTACTTTATTATTTTACTACTTTTCTGTAGGATCTTTACTGCATTTTTTAAAACATCCTTTCTACGTAGTGATATTGTTGGCATTGGGTAGATTACTAAAGGTCCTGAGAAAAAAAACAACCAAGCAACAAACAAAACAACAACAGCAAAAACAAAACAAAACATAACAAAAAACAAAAACGCATGTAATAGTTTTGAAGGGCCCAACAGAAAAAAACAGAAGCCACAGAAGAGTCCAGGGCACCAGCATGGAGGGAGAAATGAGTAGGTAGAAAGAGTTGTCCCTGGAGGGAAGGAAGTGGGTTGGCTATAATATCACAGCATGCAGAGAGGCCAGTCTTATGATTAAATGACTTCTTATCACTTGAGGACAGTATTTTTATTTTAGGTCTTCAGAACAGGGAATCATGAGTTCAGAATACTTGGTGATCAGGAAATGAGGAAGCCTACCCCAATGTAAGACCTAATTTGAACAACTTAATAATATTTGCAAAACAAGAAACCAGTACATTTTATTTATGGATTCATAGGGTAATGCCTATCAACCTACAAAAGTGTGGGAGATTGAGTATTTGCAAATCACTGTAGTGCCTTCAGTAGGTTTTAATCTTATATTAACAGCTGAAGAAATAGCTTTCCTGCAAATTTCCTTTAATTCTTCCACAAAGTATCTTTTCTTTTTTTTTTTCTTGGTGCAGGTATTGCTTACATTGCGTCCCAGTATGTACATGTACAAAAACTTATTTTTAAAAAATTATTAAATTAACACTTTTTGTTACTGTCTCATATTTTACAGTTTCTAGTCCACTCTCTCTCCCCACATCCCACCATGGCAGTCATGACCCACTAAATTATTTCGATAACTCCGTCATGGTTGAGGTTGCATTGCCTGGAGATTGGAACACAAAAAAATGTATAGTTTATTGATAATTATCACTAAATGTACACATACGCTAGAGGATAAAATAGATTTAGAATTACCTTTTAAATGTATATATTAAACATTCATAGTATAATGTTGTTAAAACAATATAATTTTAATTTCTTAGTCTTAAGATTTAAAGAGTTGTGTTATAATAAATTAAGAGAAGGCGTACTATCAGTGGTGATGAATGTAGAAGGCATTGGTTCATGGCTAAGATTTCTGTGTACTGTGGAGTTCCTTGGCCAGTGATGGAAGGCAGTGTACAGGGCAGCAAAGAGATTCATAGTGGGAGGGGGGAAGGCATTAAAAATCATACACAGTGCAGTTTCATCCTCTGCCAACTTGCTTTTTAAGGCCTGTTGAAATTGGATTTGAATATGTTTTAATTAAAGTAGTTTGTAGCTGGCTTTAATGTTTTAAGGGAGATAAATTTGCATTTCATGCCTTGAACATACTTGAAGTATGTATAAAACAGAGAGGAAGCTATCGCATTAATTTCTAAGAAATCAGATGCTCAAGGGATATGCAAGAAACTCTTCAAAGGGACTTTGAATCAGAACGTTTGTACACGCTCTCATAAAGGAGGTTAATGTTTGAGTGTATAAAGCAAATGGCCAGAAAATCATATGCAATTCCAGTTCTGACCTACGAGGAAAAATGTTTATAGCTATAAAACTTCTAAATTACTAACTATATTACTGAGACTATAATAATTTATGCGGTAAATTAAGTAAAAAGTTCATTATTTTGAAACCTTAATAACCGTAATTGGCTTACAGAGTTAAGCTTAAGTTGTCTTGATTTTCAAACTGATGCTTTCAAAATTATTTGCCATTCAGAGATATTTGATCCCCATCTGTGTGGAATATTTCTTACTCCTTTTCAAAAAAAGTTTAGATTCTTGGTTCTATAAAGGGATGTTCAAAAAGTAATTGTAGTGATTTGAAAAAGTAACATGATTTTTGATTTGTTATTTTATTACATTCTCATATACTCAAGTTTCTAACTAATAAACAGTAGGATATTTTTTGGAAGAGGATTTCTTTTCTTTTTTTTTTGGAAGAGGATTTCTTTAAGTTATAATACTATATAAGGAATTCAGTGTGTTCCTGATTTAATTTTCAAAGTAAATCCAAGTACTGAAATGAGGAAGTGTTACTTTTATAAAATATTCGTGTCACAAATTTTCAATATGAGGCAAACTTTGTAGTTAACATAAAACCAATTTATAGTATTCCTTATTCATCCTACTATGCTATTTATAAATAAAATATGGGTAACAATAGGGTATACCTATTTTAATAACTTTATAATGGAAAAAGTCTACTGTTTTCTAAATTGAAGAAAATATTGTATTTTTACATTAACATTAACAGTAAATAATTATATCACTCATTAGGCTGTTACTGTACAAACCAGGGAAAATACAAAGTATTATGAACATCAAACTAGAAAACCTTTTCAGGAATGACCAAAGCAGATAAATTCAGGTGTGAGAGGATTACACATGTACATCTGTATCAAAAATATAAAATAAAAGAAGTTTTAGAAAGAATTCAATTAAAGTTTGTGAGAGGATAATAGATTCCTTGGAAATTCATGGAAGTATATTAATATAATCTATAAAGGAATGTTGTCTCTTACTTAAAAATGACTCATTTAGTAACTTCATTTAATTTAGCTGTAGGGAAGTTTTTCATATTTATGTCTATTTCCATAGAAGAAACCATCTTTTTTTCATCTCTGAGGCAGAGATTATAATTGAATATAATAATTTTTATGTTCAGAATCCTTTTTAAAATTTCATACATATAGAAATCTATGCCTTTGGCCAAAGTAGAAATGTGTGTCTATCTCAAATAATAATTTTCCTAATATTTCTTCATTTGACAAATCACTTTGCTGCAAGTTTCTTGCCCTAATAAATAGAATTTGGATTTTTTCTTTATTTTCCATTCTGTTTGGGCCAAATATCATCCTACTTCATAGAAGAAAAGTACATAAAAATCATAATACATTTTTGAGAGTATATCTGAAGTTTGTGAAGTTCTCCTTTATGAATTACCAAATTATTTCATTCAAATAATTATTTACAAATAATTTTTTAATGGTAGAATACGATCTAAAAACATAATGCTTTTAGGACACAGAAAAAAACTGAAGATGATGTGACTTTGGATTGGGAAAGATTTCTTAAACACTAATCAAGATACTTGCATTACAAATAAGATAAGGAAACTGGGGAGAATGCAGCAAGAATTCATCTTATGTTTTCTTCTAATCATTAAGTGGTTGGACACTTATGATAAGTGGAAGGACAATATTAAAAACATTTATTCAAAATCTTTTGTACATACATGAATTTTCTTTTTTAATGATATCTCTTTCTACAACAAAGATATTTTAATTTAAACTTTGAAATGAATTTAAATTAATAGAAAATTTGTTTAAATGATGGATAATTGGAAACAATGCCAGGCACAGTTTTCATCCACCTATTAGAAAAGCAAAGTGAAAACATATGTTACTGTATTAATTTGTTTAATTCACAATATATTTACTAAACACCTTGTTAGTACCAAGAGCTACTCTTCAGGGGTTGTGAAAACTAGTGTCAAACTTTCCTTAGTCAATTAACTTACTTCTATTTAGGCCAGGTGTGGTGGCTCACACCTGTAATCCTACACTTGGAAGGCTGAGGCGGGTGGATTGCCTGACCTCAGGAGTTCAAGACTAACCTGAGCCAGAGTGTGACCTGAAAAAAATAGCCGGGCATTGTGGGGAGTGGCTGTAGTCCCTGCTACATGGAAGGCCGAGATTAGATTAGATTAATTAGATTTATCTAATTATTTTAATTTTTAATATACTTTGTGTATTTGTGAAATATAGATGCAAGTTTAATGGGATTTTTATTGGCTAAGGTTGTGGCTATTTAAACATTAACAGTGATAATGACTGAAATTGAAACATAGTAAGTATATTAAGATCCATGAATCTTCCTTGCTGTCTAGTTGCCCAAGACTGGTAAAATTACCAGGTAAAATATTTGAGGAGAAGAATTTTGAGATTACAAAATGGAAACATAAATATTGTAAATATGAGATGTAGACTTTGGACATATAGGTAAATTTGAAATAGACTGTCCTTTAAGTAACATTAAACAATGTATGTCAACTTTATTAGGTATGAAAATGGTATTATGGTTATATAGGAAACTATTTTTCAAAGAGGTGACTAAAGTATGCAGAATTAAAATGTTATAATGTCTAAAATATACTTTAAAATACTGCAAATGTTAAAAATATAGCATGATACCTGTAATTATTAAATATAGCCAATGAAATTCATTCACATTTGTATCTTTATTCTTTACATTTGGAGGAATATTTCTTTGAAATAAAACATTTTTTAGAAATTATCATATCATAGAATGCACTTCAATTATCCAGCCTACCTTTTGCATTTAATTACTTAATAAAAAGCCTATAGAGAACTTTGTTTTAGTATTTAATATATTTTCACATTACTGAAACCATATAAATGGAAAAAGATGAATAATCAATAATCAAAAGACAAATTAATAGAGAAGATTTAGAAGGAATGAAATTGCCTTAGTATGTATTCTTTCCATTAATAATATATTTAGTTATTGTGTTTCCAAGTTTCAGATGTTGTAGACCTTTGTTATTTATCCACCATTCATTCTTTGAGCTAAAGCTATGTATAAAAATTTTAGTTAAGTATTTATAGACCTTGCCACAGGCAAATATCTAGATAGCAAATACTTTAGCCTCTTAGAATTAACCTAACTCTACGTTGATTTCCAAAGTTATGCAAATGAAATTACTTACAAAAGAATTCTCTTGTAATTGTACAGCTTCATTAACATCCTGTAAGAAGTGAGAAAGTAGGAAAGATTCACAATCAAGTTGCAAATTATTATGAAAGTACAGAACAGTATAAAGCATAAGAACATTTCTTAGAACAGAAAATTTAGTGATGAAATTATAAGGATACAAAATAATTCTATGACCACAAATTTTGAATTGATATTGGAGGTAAGTTTAATGCATAAAATAGCTAGTTGTGAATTAAGGAGTCAGAGAAGAGAGAGCGTGTGAATATGTAATTTGTTTGGGGTACCATAAGTAAGACTGATGATTATTCTGTTATGTAACGGGAAATGATCATGAACAGTTGTCTTTATTTGCAAGAAATGCCTTTATTACTATAGTATTTTCTGACAATTTTTAACAATTGAAAAAGACTGAAGTATTATAATTTGAGGGGATGTAGTGATTGAATAGTACAAAATAAACAATTTAAGACTTATTACATAAAAATCATATTACTAATCTTTTAAGAATATTTGAAAGCTGGGGCGGTGCCTGTGGCTCAGTGAGTAGGGCGCCAGCCCCATATGCCGAGGGTGGCGGGTTCAAACCCAGCCCCGGCCAAACTGCAACCAAAAAATAGCCGGGCGTTGTGGCGGGCGCCTGTAGTCCCAGCTGCTCGGGAGGCTGAGGCAAGAGAATCACGTAAGCCCAAGAGTTAGAGGTTGCTGTGAGCCGTGTGACGCCACGGCACTCTATCTGAGGGTGGTACAGTGAGACTCTGTCTCTACAGAAAAAAAAAAAAAAAAAGAATATTTGAAAGCTATGGCGTTTTCCTTGTTTACACATACCACCTCAAAACACAGCGACATATTTTACACACACAGAAATGCAAGCTTGTCTGGCACTTGGGTTTTACTAAAACAACTAAATTTAGGCAAGTAATTTCTTTCAAGGGCTGAATTTTTGTAAAACGTGTGAAGGCTGCCACATGAAACTAAATTTTATTTATACCCAGATAATCTATTAATTATCAAGGTTTTGATACATATCACTTCTAGAAGTCCGTTATTCAAGGGCTGAGATTTTTATGTGCTGTGCTCACAATGGTACCAATTGCCCAAAAATTACTTGGCAAATACTAAGCATGAAATTATTAGCTATACTTCTGTTTAGTGCCATATAAAAATCTACTTCACCAAAGCTATTACTTTTTCTTTAATAATGAAAACCTACAGTAAGATTGTTTAAAATGATGCAAATATGGATATTACACATTTAGGGAATGGTTCCCATTTTATGCAGCAAGCTCACCCTGGCCTTTTTACAAATTTGTCAGTGATGCAACCCCACATTTTATAAAATTTGGGTTTTGGAACTTACTAATATTGTTTTTATTATGTTAGGCAATTTAGTAGGCTAAAAATGTTTTGATCCGCAATACCTTGCTTTCTTAAGTTGAGCCTAGGAATTGATTACTGATAGGTTCTTTTTCATAAATTGTCTGATCATGCCCTTTATTAGTTCTCTGAACTTCTCCATGGCCCTTACTTTTAAAATACCATCCATGGATGGTTTTGAACTTCAGTATTTCATATAATTATTATCCTTAGCTAGGTATTTCATCTTGTTAGAAAGATTCCATACTTTCATCTTACTCTGCCACACCAAGAAAAAAAAAAAGAAGTATGTATAGGTGATTCTAAAAGAGTTTTGCGACATTCACACAGTGATGCTCTTATAGTGTATTTATAAATATATAAGAAGAAAAGAAGGGCAGTGCCTGTGGCTCAAGGGGTAGGGCGCCGGTCCCATATGCCGGAGGTGGCGGGTTCAAACCCAGCCCCGGCCAAAAAAAAAAAAAAAGAAGAAAAGAAAACAAAGACACATTATTAATATTATTTGGCCAATTATAATATTTATACTTGTCTAGAAGTATATTTTGGTTATTATTTTAATTTTTATTTCATGCTTTATACCCAATTCAAATCCTTGATATTTTCTAGTATTCAATACTCTTATTAAAATCAGCAACAAACTGCTCTTCTAATAACTTTACTACTTGTTAAAAATTTAACTGAATTTTACTTATTCCAGAATGTTAGGGGGTACAAGTATTTTGTTTACATATTTGATTTTATACATACTGAGTCCAAGTTGTAAGTAAGTGCTTCACCTAAGCAGTGTGCACTCTACCTGATAGGTACAAATTTACCCATCCTCACCTCCACTTCCCCCAAGTTGATTTTCATTGAGATTTACTTCCGTAGGTACACTCAAGTATCAATTAGCTCCAGTGTACTATTGAATACAAGTGTCTGTTTCTGTTCTTGTCATGTTAGAAGGATGGTTTTCAGTTCCATACAGGTTGTCACAAAAAATGGGCGTTTGTTATGGCTGAGTAGTACTCCACAGTGAGATACCTGTATCGCATGTTTATAGTTCACAATTCACAATCACAAAGATGTGGAAATAGCCCAAGTGCTCACCAATACACAATTGGATTAATTAAGTGTGGTATAGGCATAACTTTACTACTTTTGTAACCATTCAAAGTAATTTATGTGTTGCTTTTTAGCTTGGTTTTATAACACACAATCATATCTATAATTAAAATGTTCCAAGTCCACAAGTTAAAAAGAACCAATGTTTTGGGGTTTGGGTTTGTCTTCACACTCTTTAAATTCCCTGAGCTTCCTAAATATGTAAGTTTCTCTGTAATAAAATTTAGAAAGTTTTGGTCATTATTTTTTCAAACATTTATGCCCCACCTGTCTTTCCTCCATTTCTGGAATTCCAAATTCACATATGCAAGAAATCTTCATTTTGGTCCTCAGATCTCTGAGGTGCTTAGGGGTTTGTTTGTTGTTTTGTTGTTGTTGTTTCATTTATTGTTTTTTGTTTCGTCTTGTTTCTCAACTGTTTTCTTTTCTATATATGTCAGTGTGGATGATACTTATTAACTTGTGTTTCAGATTCACTGATTTCTTTTTACTATTTTGCCCAATATGTTTTTGATCTTAACTAATGGATTTTTTTACTTTAGATATTATCTTGTTCTGTTCCAGAATTTCCTCTTGATTCTATTGTTTGTTTTATCATGTTTTATAATTTTCATATCTCTCCCAAAAAAACTCAGTATCTTCATTCATTATAGTCTTTTCTCATAGATTCCTTATGAAATTCATCATAGCTTTTTTAAAACCTCTTCACGTCAACAATTAGTTTGTGTATTTGTTTGAGTTGACAGATGATTTTTCTCATTAAAATAGACACATTTTCCTATTTTTTCACATTTTTTTAATTTCTATGTTATGCTGGATCTTATGGATGTAATATTTAGAGACTCCAGATGTATCCATTTTCCTCTACAGTTTTTTGGGTTTTCTTCTGGCATTCAGTTGATTCGTTCACAGATCATGTTGATTTTTTGAAGCTTTGTTTTTAGGCTTTGTTAGAGTGATTTCAGTTTGTTTCAATTTTTACTGGGTTGTAGAAACGATACCTTAGTCAAGATACAAAGATTTTATTCTGAAGACATAGCTTTTTTGATCTATCAGTGGAAAACTGGAGAGTGTAAACTTTATAAAAAGCCCCCTGGAATTAGCTGGGTGTTGTGGTGGGCGCCTGTAGTCCCAGCTACCTGGGAGGCTGAGGCAAGAGAATCACCTAAGCCCTGGAGTTGGAGGTTGCTGTGAGCTGAGATGCCACAGCACTCTACTGAGGGCGATAAAGTGAGACTCTGTCTCTACAAAAAAAAAAAAAAAAGCCCCCTAGATTTGAGAGGACTCAAACTGCAAACTGTCGTCTCCCTTAGGGGGTCAGGAGCTAAAATTTCTACAAACTCATTCAGACTTTCAACTGTTTTCTTTGAGCTGCTTTTAGTATCATTCAGTGCAAAGGCAGTTTCAGAATCAAGTAATATTTAAGGACATGCCCTTTTTGGAGTCACATTTTTGTATCTCTCCCTCCACAGTCCTGCCCTCCAGCCCAATTCCCAGGCACTCTACAAGCCAAAATGTCCAACCTCTGATTTCTCAACAGGATCAGTAAAACTGCAGTGTTTATCCCCAGTCTTTTAACTTCCTCCTGCCACTATCCTCCCTCACATAAAGACAGGGGCATAAAACACATCATGTAACCTTAGGAGAGGGAGGACTCGTGTCTCCAACATGAAGCTTTTCATTCAAGTGACTTCTCTTTCAAGGGTGTCCCCCTTACTTTCTGTCTCCCTGAGATGTTCTCATTCTCCCTACCCCCAGAATTTATTCTTCTTCTTATCAAAAGTCTTAGTCCAACCTCAGCCATTCTACCCTTACAGAAACTGAAACCATCCCACTGTAAATTGGGATAACAGTTTAAATTAACTAACATCTAAAGAACTAATATCAGTTAAAACTATAGAGCTGTGAAATCTGTGTTTTAAGATTTGTTTTGTGACACCTAGAGGCTGTTTTGGGGTCCTCTCCTTCCCCCAAGTTGCCATCCTATTGTGGCTTCAGCTTACTTCCCCCTTCTGCCAAAATCACACGTGGATGCTTTTATTTATATATTTACTCTAATTTCTTCTTTTTTAGGCAGTTCTGAATACCTTGAATATCATCATGTCATACAACCAAATGAAACTTAGTCTTAGAACACTTTTGTTTTTTTTGCTTTAATTTTAGCAGTTTTTCAGGAGTAAATTGGAGTTATCACTTTAGGGTAGAACAATTAAAGTAGGAAAATCCCAGTGCTCAAGAGGCACTGCTGCATTGTCCCAGCAGACTCCTCATGGATACTAGAGCAGGTGACAGATTTGCGTGCTTTCATTCCCAAGACATAAGGATTTAGCTCTGGTTTTACCTCCTGAAAACATCCCTTACCTATGTCCCTGATTAAGCCAAGAATAGAGAGAGAGAGAGAGAGAGTTGGATGTGGAAATTTACTGGAGAGTCACAGCATTAGCAGTGGCAGCTGCAGTATCTGCCGTGATTGTCCTTCCATAACTGTACTTTGAAGTCTAATTCCCACTGTGATGGTGATTGGAAGTAGGACCTTTGGGGCATGATTATGTATTGAAGGTGGAATCCTCAAGATAGGATTGGTGCCCTTCTTCTGATAAGAAGCAGAGAGCCTCCTTTTTCTCTCTCAGCTCTTGGCCCTGGGAGGATAGTTTGAGATGATGTAAAGCCATAATAGCATCCTCAGCAGACACTGGGTCTACTTACCACCCTCATCTTCAACTGCCCGGTCTTCAGATCTGTGAGAAATACGTGTTTATTGTTTAAGCCACCTGGTCTGTCGTATTCTATTAAAGTAGCTTGAACTGACAGCAGCTCAACAGAAAAATATGCCATTTGTCTACCATACATCTCTCTTATCCCTTTGCCACTTATTGCATTTTTTACTGTAGGTCAATGTTATCTAAAATATACATAGGAGAGAGAGAGAGAGAGAGAGATATGTCCTGTAAGCCCCGTAACATGTTTTGCCCAGAGTGGGGGAATATATCATGCTTGGTAGGTGTTTGTCTTCGCCCCTTGGGCTGCTGTAACACAGTGTCATGGACTGAATGGTGTCTAACAGTGGACATGGTAGTTCTGGAGGCTAGAAGTCTGAGATCTGGGTGCCAGCATGCTGATTATGAGATCAGAGTGCCAGCACACTGAGGTTCTGGTGAGGGCCCTCTTCTGGGTTGCAGACTGCCCATTCCTGGGTTGCACTGTCACATTAAGGGTCAGGTTTCAACATATAAATTTGAGGGATGGACACAAACATTCAGTCCTTTGTAGTATTCCCTAGTGAAAAGTGCATGTGGGAATACTTAAGGGAAGAGTCTTATCTTGATGTGCTTGCATTACCAGTAATAATGAATTTATGAGTTTGAAACAAATATTCAATTATTAATTGTTACTAGATTAGAAATATTATTAGGAATAGAAAGCAGAGTATGGACCAAGGGAGACAGTACTAGAGGATTGATTCAGACACAATTTCCTGGCTTTGGGCACAAAGCTTGAGACTTGGTCACTTTAATATTCTGAAGCCTGGCATGTTGAATATCCCTCCTCCCATCAGAGCTCCCCTTCCGTGGTAGGCTGTAGGCTTTGAGGCCGTTCTTTGCTAGGGCGGGGCTGTGTAATCTGGGAGAGTGCTTTTGGGCGTAAAGAATGTGGAATCTTTAAACTTTGTTCAACACGGGAAGATTTACTCCAGCCCAGATAAGGCGATGAAATATCTCTTTTCTTCTGCCACCTTAGTTTGGCCAGAGGAGTCTGTCTGGACACAAGGCTGTCAGGGTATTAAAACATCACATCTGTGATGCGCGACTGTGGGTCAGCTAGGCTCTGCTCCTTGAGTCAGCCTCCAATGGGCTACCCTTTCAAGAGTCTGTATTAAGACCATAAATACCTTAAAATAATAAAATGTGGCAAGTAATTCATGTAATTAATATAATTAGTTGTAGAATTAGTCTAGTTAGTGGAAATGCAAATTCAGCAAGAACCACGATGGGACTGTTTGGCTTGCCTTCATGAGATTTATGATTGTAACACTGATGTATGAAATAAATACAGAGCGAGGCTGATACTTGAGGCAGCATACTGGAAGCCTCATGAAGAAGGGTGTGCCACCTCCTGAATCCCTGCTGCTCTTAAAAATATCTCTTTGGCTTTGTCTATTAATTTTCCATAACTTTCATTCATAACATTCCTTTTTCTCCCCACCAGCCCACAAGAAAGTAGACTCAGTGTCAGGGCCGGTTCCTTGACACCCTAGTTACAATGGTAATGACTTAAATGATTTTAAATAAAATTTAAAAATAAACAATCCAATACAAACACATGCACAATTTTTTTAATTTGATTATCACAAAATTTCCAAAGTTTATCCCAGCAGGGAATCCTTTTTCGTTACTGTAATTTTCCCATCTATTTTCCCTTGTGTAAACAAACTTATTCTGTATGTTGCTATTAAATTCAGGCTGGTTTCAGGCCTTGCTTGTGACCTTCTCAGTTGATCCACTCTCACTGACAACATTTTAATATCAGCTAATTGTGTCACTCTTTATTTTATTTGGTAATATAGTTCATATTCAGTAGTATTCATGAACTTATTTTTGTAGATAGGTTGGAAAGCTTTCCTGGGCTTATGCTGCAACTGATCTTTAAGACATCCGACCTTCTATTTGTGGAGTTTTTGTCCCTGAAAGCTCTCTCTGACCACACTTCAACTTCAGCAGGTTTTCTGATCGTTGCATTGTTAAATTATTTCCTTCCAATGCCTTCAATATCACAGTGCTAAATACCATCATCTTAGAAGTTTCTGTTGTTAAATCAGAGTTTTCTTCCTCCTGTTTTAATGGGTTTTATGCACAGGAGGAAATAAATGTGCTCCTATTTAAAGCCACAAAGAAGGTTGTTTGTAAATAGAAGATTCACTTTGACTAACTAGATTATTTTGATTTTAATTTCAGTGTCCAGAGGGGTTGTGTCAATTTCTATCAAAATTTTTCCTCTTTGTAACTTTAATCTTCATTTGTTTTTAAGGTTTATTCTTTTTTTTAATTTTGATTTTTTTATTAAGTCTTTTGTACATAGATCATAAATACATTTATGCCCATTTCAGTGTTTTAAGGTTTATTCTTTATGATTATTTTTTATTATTCCATAACTTTTAAGAAATTATGTTAACAAATTTGGTATTTCTAATTTTAGTTGTAAATTGCCACTTCCATAGGTAATAATTTGTTTTTCAGAACTATGTTTTTCTGAATACCTTATTATTTTATTAACAGTGGCTTTGAAATAAACAAATATAGAATTCTAGAATGATCAGACAAACTGTATTAAGCAGAAATATATATTTTTTACTGGTTTCATGTTAAACAAATTACTTGCTCAGCTATTAAGTTTTATCTTATATATATGTATGTCTTAGTCATATGATAAGTAGGTACTGGAATAATTTGTAAAAATTAATTTCTGTTGTTTATATTTAAAATATTTTCACATATTCACGAAGTTTAATTATACTTAAAAATTAAGAGGGAGAAATTAGGCAGACCAATGAAATTGAAAATTAACAAATTAAGTAACTTAATTTAAAAAAATCATGTAATTTAAAAGTCTTTTTCCTAAAGGACTATCAATCCTAAATGTAAAAACATCCGTTAGAAAAAAAGTCTTTTACATATGATAGCTGTAAATATTATATTTCCTATTAGCATTGTAAAATATAGTTATCTTTGTTACTTGTATTTAATAGACTAGCACCTTGAAGACATGGGAATCTGGTGCTTTTTATAATTTATATTCAATTTCAATAATACTATTAGGATTCAAGAGATAATTGGTTCTCAAATGTTTACAAAACTCTTTTACAAGTTAAATGGTCTCATAACATTAAGGACATTTAGATTAATGGTTAGTGTTTTAGCGACTTCTTCAAATACTTATTACCATGTTCATTATTTTAAAAAGAAGCTATAAATTTTCAATGGCTTACCTGTCAGTCAATATTAGGAAAAATAAAATCAGCATATGTTTTTATGTTACAATTAACTGTGAATAAACAAATTATTTCAAAAAATTTAAGCTACAATAATATCTTTTTTATTCAAGATTTAAAATATAATTCTTGATATTTTAATGTTGGTTAAACACTTAAGTATACGTAACTATTATATAAATATATTTATACCTAACATGTATAAAGAATCTATTTATTATACATGGAAATAATTTGTATTAGGTAATTCATTAAATATTATAGATTATACTGAGCATATAATATTTAAACATTTTTGAAAATGTAACCTATAAAGATAACATAACAAAATTTCCAGATTGTCCTGAAGTATATTTCATTTTGTATAAAAGATAACCATGCTAAATAGTTGAGCTTTTCTTAGAAATTGTATATATGCACGGTGTAGTTAGAACCACACACCTAAAACTGTTTCTGATCTAATTCACACATACCTATTTTCAAATATATCTGAATTTAATTTAATATCATATACGTCTATTTATCTTGATGATATTATTAATCTGACATGGGAGGACTCTTTAGTCAAAATGAATAATTAATGTCAAACCATATAGCACCTTCACTGCGCAAAGTTGCCAAAACAGTGTGGATAAAAACCTCCTAAGAAAAATTTGATATAGTTTTCCTATGCTTTTCCAGACCTATTTTCAACACTGCTAAAAGGGGGGAAATTCAAGAAGGCACTGAAGAGACGGCCTCACCAGACCCGATGTTCCCTCTCCTCTGGATGTACATGCTGCAGCTCCATAGGAGCCAGGTTGGAAAAGTTTCTAGGAAAACAACATATTAATTCATAACAAATATTTTTAAGTAGAATGATTCTTTTCAATGGCAATTTGTCTTTTTAGGCCCCAGATTTAAGTACATTAACTCCACAATAATATTTATTTCTTGTTTTTTAAAAAATACCAGTGACAACCTTTTGGCTTTTCATTATTTGAAATGTAATGGTTTTAATGCATGCAGCATTAGCTAATGAAAAACATCATGTGTCTATTTTATACAAACTTTAAAAAGAACTTTAACTGTAACGAATCCAGTATGATAGAGTAAGAAGTTAAATCATAAAAATTTATATCAAAACGTTAAACTCTTAAGTATACTATGTAAATGCTATTAGGTAACTTCTATAATTCTCTTTGGTTCTGAAAACCTTATTATTATAGATGCGATATGGACCAGAAGTCCATATCTCAACCTTAAAGAAATGTATAATATTTCTTTTGATTTTAATTGAAAGTTTAAAAGTTATAAGCATTTATATGTTGTTCATTTCTGAAGCCTAGAAAGACTCTGGAGATACAGACCCAAGAATTAGCAAATTGACCTTCCATGGTCATTTTTTCCCCTAAAACTAATCTCCAAACCTAAATTTCAAAGTAACCCTGCTGTATAACAACACCAGAACATGTTATTCCTAACTGTAACTTTGTAGCCATTGACCCATCTCCCACATTCATTACTCCTCGACAGCCTCTGGGGTGTAGTATTCTTTCTACTTTTGTGAGATCAACTTCTTTAGATTCTAGATCTGAGTGAGATCATAAGGTATTTGTCTATCTGTGCGTGGCTTAATTAATTTAACATACATAATGTTCTCCAGATTAACCTGTGTTGCTGCAAATAACAGGATTGCATTCCTTTTTATGACTGAAAAAGTGTATATGTATATTTATTTATTTACATATATATACACACATATCACGTATGTGTACCACATTTTCCCTTCTACATTTATCTTTTACATATTGTTTATAGATCAAAATACCTGGAAGAGGATTATGAATGTTCTGAAAACAAAGGAATGATAAGCATATGTTTCTGTATGCTCACACACATATATATACACACACATGCATTTATATCTGTATACATACATAATGGTATTGAAAATTGTAGGTGAAGGGGCGGCGCCTGAGGCTCAGTCGGTAAGGTGCCAGCCCCATATACTGAGGGTGGCGGGTTCAAACCCGGCCCCGGCTGAACTGCAACCAGAAAATAGCTGGGTGTTGTGGCAGGCGCCTGTGGTCCCAGCTACTCAGGAGGCTGAGGCAGGAGAATCGCTTGAGCCCAGGAGTTGGAGGTTGCTGTGAACTGTGTGAAGCCACGGCACTCTACCGAGGGCCATAAAGTGAGACTCCGTCTCTACAAAAAAAAAAAAAAGAGAGAGGAGAAGTCATTGGGGATCGCTCCCTGAGCATTACCCAGCTGCCGGCCACAGCCTCCCCCCCCAAAAAAAAAAAAGAAAAAAAAAAAAAAAGAAAATTGTAGGTGAAAATTTAGCAGACTATATTATGCTGGGCAAGAAACTGTAATATTTATGAAATTAAAGAATTAACAAAAAAATAAAATTTTGGAAATTATTATTGAAATGTAAGAAAAATGAATTATGCAATATATAACTTATATTATCTGATATCAATATCATCATTCCATTATACCCATAATCCTACTAAACTTGCCATATTTATCCCTTTCCAGCTATGGTACATTTCTCTATAAAGTTTCTTTTTTGAAAGAACTATCTGTACTCACTATCTTCTTTTACAAAACCACTCCAATTAGACTTTTCTCTACCAAAACAACTCAACTCAAGATTTCCTGTAGCACTCACATTAAGATTACCTGTAACACTTAAATTAAGAAGTCAATTTTAATCTTCCTTGTACATTGTTCATCAGCAGTCTTTGTCATACATTGTAACTGTTGCTTTTTTGAAACAATTGTATCACTTGGCTTCTGTACATTTGCTTTATTTCATTTCTTCTGTTACCTTTTCTTTTTTTTTTTTTTTTTTGTCCAGAGTCTCACTTTATTGCCCTTGGTAGAGTGCTGTGGCGTCACAGCTCACAGCAACCTCCAACTCCAGAGCTTAGGCAATTCTCTTGCCTTAACCTCCTGAGTAGCTGGGACTACAGGTGCCCGCCACAATGCCTGGCTATTATTTTGTTGCAGTTTGGCCGGGGTCAGGTTTGAACCCGCCACCCTTGGTATATGGGGCCGGCACCCTACTCACTGAGCCAAAGGCACCACCTCTTCTGTTACCTTTCAATTTCCCAAGTTAGTTTCTCTTCCAGGAACCAGAACTTTGATTCAGATTACTGTATGTGCTCCATATGGTCTCACTCAGTTTCAAGGCTTTAAATATTAATGAATTCTAAATTTGTATTTCTATCCTTGATTTCTCCTCTGAATTCAGACTTGTATGTGAAGAACTATCACTATTAAACTTGGGTGTCTATCAGGCATCTTATCCAACATATCCAGAACTGAACTCTTTATTCACCCTTCTCAGCCTGCTCTTTCTACAGTTTTTGCTGTCCTATAAAAGGGAAGTTTCAACATTTCAGTTACTCCAGAGAACAATTTAGAGTTGTATTTGGAGTTGTATTTAATTCTGAAATTATTCTTTTGTGATGTTAGCTTAAATGTATATCTAGAATTTGCTTTCATTAAGCACCATCCTGGCAAGTATTATGGTCTGTGATATGATCATCTTTCCCCTGGATTAATAAACTAGCCTCAGGGAGGATACTTGTGCATAGAGGGAAGCCACATTCGATGGAAATCAGACTGGAGGGAGGAAGTGGGAAGTGACGGGTGATTGTACTTCACAGATACAATGAACAATAGCTGGGGGATAACTCTGACTCAAGTTATAAAAGTGACCCATGTAACCAAAACATTGTACCTTTGTAATACTTTGAAATAAAATGAAATAGCCTCCAAAGTGGATTGTCTGACTGTATTCTCACCATTCTGCCTAAAAGTCCATTTTCCTGTATAGAACTGTGCTGTCCAGTGTGGAGCCCCAGAGTTGATTTCAGAGTTTCCTGTCTTGTTTCACTTGCACAGCCTGGCAATTATAATGATCAACCAACTTGGATATGCCCAAGGCATATGTTGGAGTTGTGATAGGTTCCCAGATAATTCAAATATGGCAGTATGTATTAACCTAAAAATAAATATATTGACCTGTGTTACTTTTGTCAGTTCAAAAGTCCATATTTAGTTTCTTCATATGTGATGTAACTAAAATATTACCTAATTTTATGGGATTTTTTTTTTGAGAGTTGAGGAAAACAATAAATTTAAAAACTTCAAATTTGGTGTAGGATATTATTTTAATTACAGATTTATATATGTTATTCATGTATTACATGTAATCTATAATAACCCTTAAAATTAGTAGATTAGAATTGAAAATATATCTTAAAGGCTATAGAAAAGTAAAAGAGTAAAAATGTGTGACCTTTAAAATTATTATAGTTCTAGTACACAGGAAATATTATCAGATCCCAAAATATATGTGAAGAAGAAGAAATATGGCAAAACTATATGAAATCAGCATGTTCTCAGTAAAATTTAACATGGCTTTTTTCCCCCTTTTAAAATAGACTTTAATTTTTAGAGCAGTCTTAGGTTCATATCTATATGGAACAGAAGGTACAGAAATTTCCCATATCCCCTTGCACAAGCATTGGCTCCCCCATTTCCAATATCTGCAGCAGAGTGTACATTTGTTACAATTAATGAACCTACATTGATCCATCATAATTCTGCTAGTGTACATTAGAGTTTATGTTGTAAGTTTGGGTTTTAACACATTTGAAGTGCTGTGTAGCCACCATTATAGCATCATACAGACCATTTTCATGGCAGTGAGAATTCTCTGGGCTCTTCCTGTCCAAACCTTAATAGAGCTAATCCTTGGCAACCGCTAATCTTTTTACTGTACCATAGTTTTTCATTTCCAGAAGGCCATATAGTTAGGCCTTCTTCACGTAGTAACATAGTATGTAGCCTTTTTAGACTGGCTTTTTTTCACATGGTTATGTGCCTTGATGTCTTTTCCTGTCATAATGTAGCTCATTTCTTTTTTTTTAAATTTATTTATTTTTATTGTTAAATCATAGCTGTGTACATTAGTGCAATCAAGGGGTAAAATGTGCGGGTTTCATATACAATCTGAAATATTCTCATCAAACTGTTCAACGTAGCCTTCATGGCATTTTCTTAGTTACTGTATGTAGGCATTTGTATTCTGCATTTAGTAAGTTTCACCTGTACCCATTCTAACATGCACCATAGATGTGTCCCCACCCATTACCCTCCCTCCACCAAAGCCTCCCCGCTTCCTTCCCCTTCCTTGGCCCTTTCCTCACAGTCTTGTGCTACAGTTGGGTTATAGCCTTCATGTGAAAGCTATAATTTAGCTTCATAGTAGAGCTGAGTACATTGGATACTTTTTCTTCCATTCCTCAGATACTTTGCTAAGAAGAATATAATCCAGCTCCATCCATCTAAACATGAAAGAGGTAAAGTCTCCATCTTTCTTTAAGGCTGCATAATATTCCATGGTATACATGTACCATACATGTACCACAATTTGCTAGTCCATTCATGGGTCGATGGACACTTGGGCTTCTTCCATGACTTAGCAATTATGAATTGGGCTGCAATAAACATTCTGGTGCAGATGTCTTTGTTATATTCTGACTTTTGGTCTTCTGGGTATAAACCTAGTAAAGGAATTATAGGATCGAATGGCAGGTCTATTTTTAGGTCTCTATGTGTTCTCCAAACATCCTTCCAGAAGGAACGTATTAGAGGGCATTCCCACCAGCAGTGTAGAAGTGTGCCCTTTTCTCCACATCCTCGCCAACATCTCTGGTTTTGGGATTTTGTTATGTGGGCTACTCTTACTGGGGTTAGGTGATATCTCAAAGTAGTTTTGATTTGCATTTCTCTGATGATTAAGGATGATGAGCTTTTTTTCATGTGTTTGTAGATTGTGCGTCTGTCTTCTTTAGAAAAGTTTCTCTTTAGTCCCTTGCCCACCCTGAGATGGGGTCACATGTTCTTTTCTTGCTAATACGTTTGAGTTCTCTGTGGATTCTGGTTATTAGACCTTTATCGGAGGTATAACCTGCAAATATTTTCTCCCATTCTGAGGGCTGTCTGCTTGTTTTACTTACAATGTTCCTGGCTGTGCAGAAGATTTTTAGTTTAATCAGGTCCCGGTAGTGTATTTTTGATACTGCTTCAATTGCCTGGGGAATCCTCCTCATAAAATATTCACCCAGGCTCATTCCTTCAAGAGTTTTCCCTGCACTTTCTTCAAGTATTTTTATAGTTTCATGTCTTAAGTTTAAATCTTTTATCCAGTGAGAGTCTATCTTAGTTAATGGTGAAAGGTGTGGGTCCAGTTTCAATCTTCTACAGGTTGCCAGCCAGTTTACCCAGCACCATTTGTTAGATAGGGAATCTTTTCCCCACTGGATGTTTTTAATTGGCTTGTCAAAGATCAAATAACAGTAAGTAGCTAGATTCATCTTTTGGTTCTCTTTTCTGTTCCAGACATCTACTTCTCTGTTTTTGTGCCAGTATATGCTGTTTTGATCACTATCGATTTATAGTACAATCTCAGGTCTGGTAGCATGATTCCTCCAGCTTTGTTTTTATTGCTGAGTAATGTTTTGGCTATTCAAGGTTTTTTTTGATTCCATATAACATGAAGTATTATTTTTTCAAGATCTTTAAAATATGACAACGGAGCTTTAATAGGAATTGCATTAAAATTATATATTGCTTTGGGTAGTATGGACATTTTAACAATGTTGATTCTTCCCAGCCATGAGCATAGTATGTTTTTCCATCTCTTAACATCTTCAGATATTTTTTCTCTTAAAGTTTCATAGTTCTCTTTGTAGAGATCTTTCACATCCTTTGTTAGGTATACTCCCAAATATTTCATCTTCTTTGGCACTACTGTGAAAGGAATAGAGTCCTTGACGGTTTTTTCAGCTTGGTTATTGTTGGTGTATATAAAGGCTACAGATTTATGGGTGTTGATTTTGTAGCCTGAGACATTGCTGTATTCCTTGATCACTTCTAAAAGTTTTGTAGTAGAATCCCTAGTGTTTTCCAGATATACGATCATATCATCTGCGAAGAGTGAAAGTTTGATCTCTTCTGTCCCTATGTGGATACCCTTGATCGCCTTTTGCAATGACTAAAACTAATTGCAATGACTAAAACTTCCATTACAATGTTAAAGAGCAATGGAGACAATGGGCAACCTTGCCTGGTTCCTGATCTAAGTGGAAATGATTTTCATTTAACTCCATTCAATGCGATATTGGCTGTGGGTTTGCTGTAGATGGCCTCTATTAGTTTAAGAAATGTCCCTTCTATACCAATTTTCTTAAGTGTTCTGATCATGAAGGGATGCTGGGTATTATCAACAGCTTTTTCTGCATCAATTGAAAGAATCACATGGTCCTTATTTTTTAGTTTGTTTATGTGCTGAATCACATTTATAGATTTACGTATGTTGAACCAGACTTGAGACCTTGGGATAAATCCCACTTGGTCGTGGTGTATGATTTTTTTGATGTGTTGTTGGATTCTGTTTGTTAGGATCTTATTGAGTATTTTTGCATCGATATTCATTAGTGATATTGGTCTATAATTTTCTTTTCTTGTTGGGTTTTTCCCTGGTTTGAGGATCAAGGTGATGTTTGCTTCATAGAATGTGTTGGGTAATATTCCTTCTTTTTCTATATTTTGGAAGAGGTTTAGTAGTATAGGTACTAGTTCATCTTTAAAGGTTTGGTAAAATTCTGACGTAAATCCATCTGGTCCTGGGCTTTTCTTTTTAGGGAGATTTTGTATAGTTGATGCTATTTCAGAACTTGATATAGGCCTGTTCAAAATTTCCACTTCGTTCTGGCTAAGTCTTGGTAGGTGGTGTACTTCCAGGTATTGGTCGATTTCTTTCAGATTTTCATATTTCTGAGAGTAGAGTTTCTTGTAGTATTCATTAAGGATTTTTTGAATTTCTGAGGGGTCTGTTGTTATTTCATCTTTACCATTTCTGATTGATGAAATTAGAGATTTTACTCTTTTTTCCCCGGTTAGGTTTGCCAAAGGTTTATCTATTTTATTGATCTTTTTAAAAAAAAACAACTTTTGGATTTATTGATCCGTTGTATAATTCTTTTGTTTTTAATTTCATTTAGTTCTGCTTTGATTTTGGTTATTTCTTTTCTATTTCTGGGTTTGGAGTTGGAGTGTTCTTCCTTCTCCAGTTGCTTGAGATGTCCCATTAAGTTATTAACTTCCTCTCTTTCCGTTTTCTTGAGGAAGGCTTGCAGTGCTATAAATTTCCCTCTTAGGACTGCCTTTGCAGTATCCCAGAGGTTCTGGTAATTCATGTCTTGATTGTTGTTTTGTTCCAAAAATTTGGTGATTTCCTTCTTAATCTCATCTATAACCTATCTATCCTTCAGCATAAGTTTGTTTAGCTTCCATGTTTTTGTATGGGTATGCAGGTTCCTGTTGTTATTGAGTTCAACTTTTATTCCATGATGATCTGAGAAGATGCAAGGAATAATTTCTATTTTTTTAAATTTGCTGAGGTTAGATTTGTGGCCTAGGATGTGGTCGATTTTGGAGTATGTTCCATGGGCTGATGAGAAGAATGTGTATTCAGTTCTGTTGGGATGAAACGGTCTGTATATGTCTGTTATGTCCAGATGTTGAATCGTTGAGTTTAAATCTAAAATTTCTTTGCTTAGCTTTTTTGGAGGATCTATCCAGCACTGCTAAAGGGGTGTTAAAATCTCCAACTACTATGGAAGTGGAGGAAATCGAGTTGCTCATGTCTGTTAGAGTTTCTCTTATAAATTGAGGTGCATTGTGGTTGGGTGCATAAATATTAATAATTGAGATATCATCATATTGAGTATTACCTTTAACAAATATGAAGTGTCCATCCTTATCCTTAATTATTTTGGTTGGTTTAAAGCCTATTGCGTCTGCGAATAGGATTGCAAGGCCTGCTTTTTTCTGCTTTCCATTTGCCTGGAATGTAGATGACCATCCCTTCACCTTGAGTCTCTATTTGTCTTTTAATGTAAGATGCGATTCTTGTATGCAGCAGATATCTGGCTTGAGTTTTTGTATCCAGTCAGCCAACCTGTGCCTCTTTAGAGGACGGTTTAAGCCATTCACATTAATTGAGAGTATTGATAAGCCTTTCGAGAGTCCAGTGGACATTTTTAATCCTTTTGCAACTGTGGAAGTTGGAAATTGATCAAAATTTTCTGGGTGAGTATACTTTTGTGGTGGAGGATTACGCTGGTCTTTATGGAGGTTAGGTCTGAGAATATCTTGGAGAGCTGGTTTAGTTATGGCAAATTTCTTCAACATGAGAATGTCATTGAAGTATTTAATTTCTCTGTCATAAATGAAACTCAGTTTAGCTTGGTATAGGATCCTGGGTTGAAAGTTATTTTGTTTTAGGAGATTAAAAGTCAATGACCATCCTTTTCTAGCTTAAAAGGTTTCAGCAGAGAGATCTGCAGTTATTCTAATATTCTTCCCCTTGTAGGTAATGGTTTTCTTTCGTCTGGCAGCCTTCAGAATTTTCTCCTTCATATTAACTTTAGTGAAATTGATTATGATGTGTCTGGGGGATGTCTTATTCGGGTTGAGTCGTGCTGGAGTTCTGAAACTGTCTGCTATCTGAATTTCAGAATCTCTTGGCATGTCTGGAAAGTTCTCATTCATAATCTCATGGAGAAGAGACTCTGTGCCTTGTGAAGCCACTTCGTTGCTTTCGGGGATCCCTGTTAGACAAATATTAGTTTTCTTCGAATCATCCCAGAGCTCTCTGAGAGAGTGATCTGTTTTTCCCCTCTGAGAGAGTGATTCTTTGAGAATTTGGGAGCATTCAAAAACTTTATCTTCAGTGCCAGAAATCCTTCTTCTGTTTGCTCCATTCTGTTACTGAGGGATTCTACTGTGTTTTTCAGATCTTTGAGGGATGCAACAACTTGTCTCAGTGTGTCAAAATCTTTGGTCATTTGGTCTTTGAATTTATTGAATTCTTGAGATATCTTTTGGGTTACTGCTTGGAGTTCTAATTCAATCTTATTTTCTATCCAGATTCTGAATTTGATTTCTGACATCTCAGCTATTTGTTTGTTTATGGGATCTTGTGCTGTGTCTGTCCCATTGATACTTGGGGGAGTTGATCTACTCTGATTATTCATATTGCCAGAATTTTTCTGTTGATTTCACCTCATGATTGTTTTTCGCCATTGCCTCTGGCCATCCTCAGTGTTGGGGAGGTGTCTCTCCAAGATTAGATCCCAGCTGGATCACTCTGTTGTTGCTTGATCTTTATAGGGAGTGACCCCGTGTAGTTCCTCTGGGGCTGCTCTAGCTTGGGCGTTCTGGTTGTGGAAGCAGCTCCAGAGTGTGACACACCTGGATCCAGCAACAGGGTGGGAGGTGGTGCACACGGTTCTGGGAGTGCCTGGTGCCCAGTGACTTTGGCACAGAGATCCCAAGGCCCAGCAGTCTCTGGCCAGGAGAAGGGCTCTGCGCAGAGGCAGGGAGGGCTCCAGAGGGCACGTGGCTACCAGTATCCCTGGCCAGACGAGCTGGCCAGTGTAGAGGCTGGGAGGACACAGGAGGGAGGATGCAGAGTTGCACAGCTCCCACAGTTCCTGGTCAGGCATGCAGAGGCCTGGTTGGTGCAGGCTTGTGGCACAGATCTTATCGAAGTCCAGGCAGCGCCATGCCCAGGAATTTAAGATTGCTATGGGCTGTGACACCACGGCACTCTACCCAGGGCAATAGCCCGAGCCTCCAGTGTGCCAAAACTGTCTCACTCTGCCCTAAGGGTTAAGGCTGTAAGGCAGCTCAGTCCCTGCCTTTAGGCTGCTCAGTCACTAGGTTACTAGGTCCCGCCTGATCCTTGCTCTGGGACCCTGAGGGCGAAGTTTGTAGGGGCAGTTCTCTCACACAATGGCTCTCTGCAGCCCAGCTCAGTGGGTCTGTCTGGGGCCCCAACCAATGCCCAAAGTTCTCCGCACTCCTGCTCAAGCTCTCCCAAGGCAGTTCTACTGAGTGCCAAGTCTAAAAACTCCAGAACAGTTCGTAGGTAAGGCCTTTCCGGTTTGCAGTCTCACTGCTGCTTATACTTATGGTTGCCAGCGTGAATAGGTCGATCAAACACACGCAACCACTTGCCAGTTTCCCACTGTTTTTGTCCTCCTCTTGGGGTCCAGAAGTCCCTTGCTTGACTCCCTGTATCCTCAAAGGGATGATTATAGGCAGATCCCACCAGCCAGAGATTTCTGGAGTCTTATCTCCCCTACTCACCGTGCCCAGTTGCAGGGAAGCTGTTACTCAGCCGCCATCTTTAATCTCTCCAACGCAATGTAGCTCATTTCTTATTACCACTGCAGCCCCATATACCGGAGGTGATGGGTTCAAACCCAGCCCCGGCCAAAAACTGAAAAAAGTAAATAAATAAATACTCCATTGTTTTCTGTTTTTTTAAAGTATGGGACATTTTTTTTCTTTTTTTTAAAGAATTATTTTATTATTTTTTTAATTTTCTTTTGCAGTTTTTTTTTGCCGGGGCTGGGTTTGAACCTGCCACCTGTGGCATATGGGGCCGGCACCCTACTCCTTTAAAAAAAACGGATGGCGCCTGTGGCTCAGTGAGTAGGGCGCTGGCCCCATATGCTGAGGGTGGCGGGTTCAAACCCAGCCCCGGCCAAACTGCAACAACAACAAAAAAAAATAGCCAGGCGTTGTGGTGGGCACCTGTCGTCCCACCTGTCGTCCCATTCTCTGAGGCAGGAGAATCGTGTAAGCCCAAGAGTTAGAGGTTGCTGTGAGCTGTGGGATGCCACGGCACTCTACCCGAGGGCGGTACAGTGAGACTCTGTCTCTACAAAAAAAAAAAATATATACTCCATTGTTTAGATATACCTGGGTCATTTAATTGGAAACGTGTACATGTTTTGATTATTTCTCCCCCACAATTTTCAAATAAGTGGGAGGAAAGACATTGTTTTTCTATTTATAATTTGATAAAGTTTATTTTTTATGACTCTTAAAATAGATACACTAATTTAAAACTTGGACTGTTTCACTGATTGATTGTTTTCATATATACTTTATTTGCTTCTGTGAGTTCTACAAGTCCTCAAGGAAACTTTCTATTATTGGTTATAAACTACCACATAAAGGAAACTAAGGGTTTTTGTGACTTCAGAGTACATCATGTTACATTTCATATCTGATCTTGGTGTAAATTTTGTTATTTTAAAATATATTCCAAGATTTTGGGAGCAGTGCATTGATTAAGCCGTAGAAGATGTCATAATAAATCTTATTGATATTACTTTGTTTCCCTGAAAATTATTAGAATAAATATTAAATGTTATCTTGAGTCAGTCAATTTTAAGAAATAAGTCAAGTATTTAAAAATCTAGTTCAATTTGGATAAAAAAATAAATGAACCCTCATGTTATATAAATTTATAGTGGAAGGAATGTCTTCACATTTGATTTGTGATATTTCTTTGATCATCAAAGATGTGTCTTGCCCCACTGATTCAGGAAATTTGTAGATAGCTAGAAGATAAATGAAAATCTGTCTAGGTTTCTATTTATGGAACCAAGTTTTAGTACCTAATAGTTAAGATTGTTTACTAGGTAATAATTAACCAGTATTGACACACTGGAGAATTGGAGCAGTGTAGAATAGCTTCAGGAGCCCCAGAGAAAATGGCTTTCCTGAACTGAGGTTGGCTTTACTGACCCTGCATTGCCTATTTAACAGTATACATTCTAAGTTCTGGGTGAGTTTAGGGTACTTTGTTGTGAGCCCTATATCCTTGACATAATGCTAAGGAAAGTTAGTGTCAGAAGAACCCTATTGTCTTTTGCTCTTGATTGTTAAATTGAACCCAAGAATGCTGCTGTTACTTTTTAGGTGAATACCATTTCCAAGATAAATAAAAAATCTGGTTCAGATGCTGATTGAGAAATAAAGGAGAAATTATAGGCGAATTTCTTTTGAATTTAATTCTAATACAGAATTTAATTGAAATTATTAAAATGAAAGATGACACAAAGCGAGAGTAGCTACTGGTAATAAAACATATGCAGTGTATTTCCAGACTCTCTTTCTAGACAGGATAATGTAGCTGTGAAGACCATAGCTAGGGATTCAGAATTCTGTTCCATTATTAGCTGTATGATTTAGGACACATAATCTGACCACTCTATACCTCAGTTTATTTATTAATAAAGTTAGGGTAATAATTAATGACTTCATGGTATTGCTTGAGATTTAAATAAGATATTTTATGAAAAGTACATATAACACGGCTATATAATGTTACCTATTAGTACTTGAAATTAAACTTCTATAATTAATAGAGATTGTAAGCAAATGGTACAGCTTAAAAATAGGAACAATTTCAAGAACTGAGTAATACTGAAAATGAAAGAAGGAGGTTTGTGGGAAGTTTATTTTATTCCTAAAATATTTTACTAAATACAAATACAATTTAAATCCTGTTTATTTTTTTTCTGTTATCAATGATGTCAGTGTTTTCACCTCTCTCACTTCCATTTTTCTTCTAGTGCTTAAATTTCATTCACTCTAGGACATCTCATATATGATTACTCTGATATTAGAAGTTTGGATATTTATAAAATTATTTTTTACAGCCTAGAACTTTATCTGAGGACCATCACCGTAATGCTAATTGACTGCTGAAAGTTAAAGTCTTAACCTTAACCTGCTGGTCTCCACATATTGAACAGTCATTGCATTAAATCCTTTGTGTCTTTGGTTTCCTTTAAATTATTTTCTTAACGTGCTCTGTCTTCTAAGTTCTATTCAAGAAGACTTCAGTCTTAAAACCTTCAGTGCCTTGGGGAGGTGCCTGTGGCTCAGTGAGTAGGGCACTGGCCCCATAAACGGAAGGTGGTGGGTTCGGACCCAGCCAAACTGTAACAACAACAACAAAAATAAATAAATAAATAATTAAAACCTTCAGTGCCTTGTCATTATTTCAAGTTGCTGAGTTTAGCAGACATTAAAGGTTCTTGGAAACCTGGTGTGTGGCTACTTTCCCAGCTCCACTTCCCTTCTTTCCCCATTAGCTTAATGTTCTAACCACAATGCCCATCTTAACATCCTGCGGGGATAATTTTTCATGTGCTTCTCTATACCTATTAGATATTCTTTAATTTTCTAGTTCTTGGTTTGGCCCAAACTACTCATGCCCTAGTGCAAATACTGCTGTCATCCCTCAGGACTGTGAAGCCTAGGGCCTCTTAGCCTGTTACTCATTGCTGAGCCTGGTCCACCAAAGCACCCTGTATACAATACTGGGGTAACCCATCTTGCCCGATGTTATAAGATAAACTGGGTCATGAACTTCTGCACACAGTTTCAACTCTGTGGCTTCTACTCAGCTGTAATATGTTAGTTCATGGAAAAACGATTGTGGTAATTGGATTTTTAAAATTGAAACAACCGAACAGTGGAAGTTGAAGAGAAACAAATCATCATTATTCATGGGAGGTAATTTCTAAAAATACTTTTGCTCCTAATAACTAATTATTTTTCAACTCATGAGCCTCCGAATTCCGTAAAATTATTTTTGAGTATTACTGTTTAAGTGTGTATATCCAAGTTCAACTTTAACTACTTTTCATTACTAATGAAAGGGGTTAAAGTGAAATGAATATATATTTCATATATATATATATATATATATATATACACACATACAAACATACAAGGGTGTCCGTAGAGTTCATGTGCAATTTAAAATGGTTTAACATGGTAAATTGCACAGGAACTGTATGGCCACCTGTATATGTATTGCTGTATACACATCGTAATTGCCATTTCCGTGTTCATATGTTAATTTTCTACCAATATCTACCATATCTTGGTAGATCTGTAATATTAAACATGGAAATATATATATGTATATATATATATATATATATTTTTTTTTTTTTTGCAGTTTTTCTTGGCCGGGGCTGTGTTTGAACCCGCCACCTCCGGCATATGGGGCCGGCACCCTACCCCTTTGAGCCACAGGCACCACCCGGAAATATTTTCTTTTAGATTAGTGACTTAAGAGAGTTGGTGAGAGCTGATTATACTTTCTAATTTAGCCCATCTTTTCCTTTTATCCTTTTAGTGTTCCTTGTTTTTGGAGTATGGGTTCCTTGACTTCTTGGCTTTTCATTTTTACTTAGCAAAGGATTGATTTTCTATATTGGTATTAGTATTACGATAATGAAAAAAATTATTATTCCTTAACTATTTCACTGTTTTAAATCTCATTTGCAAGCAAAAAATATTGAGAAATTCTCTAGTAGAAAGCAAAAGTTTTTTCCAATCTGGTCAATAATGTCCGACAATCAGATAATAGCTCCATGACCTCTACTTTTTCATCCAGAATTACTTTTTAACCTATGATTTAATTTAATTTGTTGTTATGACATACTATATCTCATATTTTTGATATAAGGAAATCAAAGTATGCCTTTAAGTTTCTTTTTACTTTTTGTATGTTACTGAAAATAACATTTCTAATAAATCCGTAGCATTTACAAAGTACCCATTATTAATGGCTCATTTATTATGCTTCCTCGTAAAAGCTGCAGACTTCTTTGATGAACAGTTTCAAGTGTTTAAGAGACATTCCCTGACATTAGGATGATCACAGCCTTAAGAATAAAATCCTATAAATCATCACTATTATTATCATCATAATTCTTATTTACATTATACTTTATGATTTGTCAAATATCTTCACTTGTGAAGATATAACATTCCCTTAACAACCCTGTGGAGCTATATTTTGTATTTTATTGTATAGATTTAGAAACTGCAGGTCAGGTAAGTTTAAGGAGCTCATTTAAATTTACTCATATTAACATGTTAAAACCGAGGGTTAAATCATATCTTTCGGTTGAAATTTCCAGATTATACCATGCATCTTCTCTTTTATTTAGTAAATCAGAAAACAGCACAGTATAGAATATATTATAAATGTAGATGAGTATAGTTATAGTTCATGCATTGACTGCAATTGAGAGAAAGCTATCTCTATGACCCAGCAAAGTCATGAAAAGTATAGCATAGTAGTATCCAGGAAGGAAGAAGATCAGAGTCAAAGAGAGGAGTTAACTTACTGTTTCTCAGTAACCTAAGAAATAATGGTGTGCTTGGTTTGAGCTAAGAGCAGAGGTCATGGCTAAGCCAGTTCTGACAGTACAGTCAAGGTTCTTGAAAAATGTAATCCTTTCTCATCATCCAGGCTGGGTCCTCATTCCTTTCATCTACCTTGTACCAGGGAGAGATTGCCATTATTAAGCACACCTCACTACACCCATCAGAAAAGAAAGAGAGCTAGTTGTACTCTTACACTTCCACTGAATTGCCTGATAGCACTGCGTAACACAGTGCCAAGCACCGAGCTAGATATGTTTTCTAAACTTGCTTTCTGATAAAGTTTGGATGTGGTTTCCCCCCTCAAGAACTCGTGTTGAAATTTAATTGCCAATGTAATGGTATTGTGAGTTGGGGGAGTCTTTGAGAGATTTTTAGTTCATGGGGTCTCCATCCTCAAAAAGGAATTGATGCCATTTTCACAGTACTGAGTTAGTACTCCTGGGACTGAGTTAGTTCCTGTGGGGAAGTTGTTAGAAGGGGGTTTGGGGCTTTTCATTGTTCTCTTTTTCATGTACATGTGTGACCTTCAGGCATGGCTTAATATGAAATCTATCCCCAGACTTCTAAGCCTCCCTAACTATGAGCTAAATAAATATCTGTTTACAGAAATTACTTAGTCTCGGATATTCTCTTGTAGCAATAGAAAACAGACATTCTATTACCCAGCGAGGAGGACAGTATTTGAATCTAGCATTTTCTGGATTTTTAATAGCCTGTGTTTTTCCCACAGACTGTGATTCTAAGTTAGGTTTCCCATGCTATGTAGTGTATCAATCACATAATCTGTTCATTTTTCATTTTACAAATGAGAAATTTCATTTGGTAATTTAGTATTTATATTATTAAAAAATAAAGATTACAAGCTTACTGTTCTAACTGGCACATCACTGTCTATCAGGATGTTGTACTTGGAAGTTACTTTAGCATTTATACAGTATTATTGAAAACGACAAGTCAATTGCCAGAATTACACTTACATTAAATTTTAAAACGTTACATGCATGTTATCACTTCTACTTGGTCCAGTGAGATACACTTTTTAAACTGCTTTAAAAAATTACAAATGACACATGTTAGCAATAAAATACTTGAATATTGCCTAAATCCATGAAGTAAAATATGGAACTTTTTGGCTTCTTACTTTCACAGAAGGGAAACTTAATATCTATCTTTAAGACATTTGTTAAAATAAAAATGACCAGTTCTACATATTTTTCTGCCATTAAAACTTGGTATTTAGCTTTCCATATCTTTTTAAAAAAATAAAAATGGGCCAATTTTACACATTTTCTTAATATTTCTTTCATCTCACCTGACGCTATATCATGGGCATTCTTAAGCATTTGCTGATCTATCTCATATTTGACATCCCCTCTTTCTCTTATACCTCATATTCAAACCATTAGAAAATCCTGTCAGGTAAACCTTAAAATATATCTAGAATAATTACCTACACTGCTGTTCTTCTAACAGAGGCTGTAATTCCTTTCATCTGGCCTATTCCAATAGCATCTTACCTGGTGTCCCCTCCTACCTTGCCTCAAGCCACAACCAGAATGGCCCACTTAAAATGTTAAAATGTGGCCAGATCTTGTTATTTCTCTTCACAAAACCCAACAGCAGTTTGAAATCTGATTAAGAGTGAAAGCCAAAATCCTCTCAAAAGACTGCCACCGCCTTAGTGATCTTACCTAGCCAGCTCATCTCTTTGAACTCATGTCTCACCGTTCCCAACCTTGCACACGGAGCCCTTGTCTCATGGGCCCCTTGGTGTTCTCAGATAAGCCATGCTTGCTTCCAGCTTCTGCCCTTTGATATTACTATTTTCTCTTCCTTTAATGCTTTCCTTTCAGAACTTTTTTTCATGATTTCCACCTCAGTGAGGTTTAAAACAGTACCACATAAGAGAAGGGCTTCCTAATTGTTTCACATAAAAGAACACCTCCCTCATTTACTCATAGCTCCTTTAACTTAGCTCTCTCTATTTTTTTCCTATGGCACTTTCACCACTGATATTTTAGAAATTGCTTTTTTTATTAAATCTCTTCCTAAACAAGCTATCATCAAATATAAATTTTGTGAAAGCATGGATTTATCATATATTTTCAATGGCATGCACCCAATATCTTAAATATTATCTGACATACAACAGGTTTGAATAATTTATTGAATGAAATATTATGATTTGATTGCCTAATGAGCTCTATTAACATCTATGCTATCAGATATGACAAAAAAGTTTGTGATCTCATTTGGAGAAAGTGCTAACTACCTCATTGCTATATATCACTACGGTTGCCCTCAAATTACTCCCCTTGGGAGCTATGTACTGATGCCAGAGCAGCACCTGGTCCACCCTTCAAAGCAATTCTGGAGCTCTTTTCTAAAATGGTCATCAAAGCTGTCATATTATTACCTTTGATGTCCTGAATGTCATGAAAATATCTTCCTTTCAATATTTCCTTTATCTTTGGATGAAAGAAAAAAGTCACTTTGGGCCAGATCAGGTGAGTAGGGAAGATGTTCCAATAGAGATTATTTGTTTACTGACTAAAAATTCACTCACAGACAGTGCCATGCGAACTAGTAAATTGTCTTGATGAAAGAGCCATACCTACTCTTGCTAAGATTTTCCTGTTTTCCTATCAGTATTTACTTGGTCTGCTATGCTTCTCACAATCAGCCAACCATTTAATGCACAATTCAATGAAATTTTTTTTTTTTTTTTGAGACGGAGTTTTTTTATAGCCCTTGCTAGAGTGCTTTGGTGTCACAGCTAACAGCAAACTCTTGGGCTTAAGTGATTCTCTTGCCTCAGCCTCCCAAGTAGCTAGGACTACGGGTGCCCACCACAATGCCCAGCAATTTTTAGTTGCAGTTGTCATTGTTTAGCAGCCCCGAGCCATGCTTGAACCCACCAGCGTTGGTGTATGTGGCCAGCGCCCAGTCACTGAGCTACAGGTGCCGAGCCGTCAATGAAGTTTTGTAATGTTTTTGTCAGTTCTGTTTGTTACTGGCTGACCACTCTTTATCAGTGATGCTTTCTCTTTCTCAGAAAAACATTTAATCCACTTGTATAATGCCATTTTCTTCATGCCATTATCCCCATAAAGCTGGACTAACATGTTCCTAATTTAACTTCTCTTGCCAAGTTTAATAAGAAATTTTGTTTGTTCATTACTCTAATTCAAGAGTTGACATTCTTGTGACAGAACCCAAAGCATGCAACAATAATGAACATTAATCAGCAAGACAGTGCCACATATGGGCATGAACACAACTGTGAGACCCTGATATACCAAGTTTATGAAACCTTACCAAGTTGTTTGTACAGTGCTGTCAATGTAAGCACATCGTGGCAAGTTCACAAACGTAACTCTCAGACCTTATATATTCTAAGATATAGGTAAACTGTAATTTATGTATTCCTCTCTTATAGAGACTTATTTACTTCTAATTTTTTACTATTAGAAAGACTGTTCAGTGAACATTCCCATGCTGTATTTCTTTAGGAATAAGTATTTCTATTATGAGAAAGGGTATAACATTTTTAAATTTGATGTATCCTGACAAGGTGCCCTTCAAAAATAAAGATCGTATATATTTTTATAGTACTGAATGTTTTTATCCATGGGCATGTTATATCTCTTACATTTATTCAGGTTTCTATGTATTTTAATATGAATTTTATTTGTATGTGTGTTAGACTTGATATTTATTTATACTGTTTATGACTTTTAAATGTCTATGCAAGGAATATTTATGGTATTCATTAATGCACGTCTTCCAAGGGAGCTGCAGGAAATAGCTTTTGGCACGTGAATAATCTCCACTAAACTTGTAGCAGTTAAGTTTGTTTCTATTCAATACTTATAGCACTACTCTTAGTGTTTTCTTAATTCATTTTTGGTAAATTTAAAGATTAATGGCAAAAAGGAATGTATGATCTTTCAGAAAGATACCATGTATATATATTTACAGAAGTAGGTAGCACTTAAAAATTAAAGATAGCGGTTGGTATCTTATTGAATAATCTTTATTTTGACTTCCACAGATGGGGTTCAATGCTTTAAAAATATATATAATGAACAAAAACTCATTATCCATGTCAGTATGTCTAATATTTTCCACCTTCTCACACATTATGCTAATGACTTTTCAGATGAATGCATTTTAATTAAAAACAGTTGTCAGTGGAAAAGCATTACTCACGAGGAGCAGATACAAACTGTGGTTTGTGTGATCTGAAAAATGCTTTGAAGAAATCAGCTGAGAAACTATTTGTTGGTAGCTCTGAGGGATAAAAATGTTTAAAATGCATCCTTTCTCATAGTTACGTGAATTTATATTCAGTACATAATGGAGTAAACATGTGCCCTGCATTCCTGAGCAAATGTTTCAGTGGGTCAGTGTCATAAGGTTGCTAAATTGAAAAGTGTTCCGTAGTATAAAAAGGACATGAGAAGAAATTTGAGAGCATCGTTCAATAAGTAAGAATCTCTTCAAAGTATCTTCCTAAGCCTCGTAAAGAAGTAAAAATCCATACTCTTAAAGAAGCAAAAATCCATACACACAGAAAAGCAGCTCAGAGATTGGTAATTAGAAGAAACTTCCTTCACATTCTTCTCTTTTCTGGAAAGTTACTGAGAAATCATCAGTAGGGGCCACATAGGTGATATTTAACTAATCCTGATGAGTGAATTAGAAAGTTTAACTGTACCCAGATGCTATGACCGTTGAATTGACTAAGCTACTGCTAACCCAAAGGAATTCAGCTGCAAACAAATAACATACTTAACTGTAAAGCCAGAATATAACTGTCAGGTTTTCAAAGTACTAGGAGAAAAACCACTGAACTCAGTTGGCATTTTTATTCCCTCTAATTGAAGGTTATAACTTTGGAATAAAAAGAAGATATGGGAAGTAAATAGCATGCTACAGAGCTTATAAAATTCCATAAAGGGAGACTCCTGTCAAGCTAGAAGACACATTTTTTTAAAGGCCTGGATGTATTTAATAGGCAGGAGAATTATCCCTTTGATCAGGAAGGTATTAAAATAAAATTTAATCAAAAAGAGGGAAAAGGTTGTCCAGATACACAAACCTCAGTAGAAGAGAGAGAAAAAGTATCCAAAATGTAAATCAAAGAGATGAGAAATATAAAAATTGGATGGAGTAAAATACTTATGTGAACAAAGATGGAATAATATGCCGAGTTATTTGGAAGATTTTAAAAATAAGTGGGTGGGGGTTAAGGAGTCATTGAAGGGGATCTGGATAATAGCAAAGCAATGGCATTGGTAGATCAAAACATAACATCCAGAAGGAAGAGAGTATTGGAAGAATAAAAAAAAGAGAAAATAATAAATATTGAAAATGTTGAATGGTTTAAAACATTATCACATTTTTATTATTATTATTATTATGATGATGATGATAAAAGCTGTCGCCCTCGGTAGAGTGCTGTGGCATCACAGCTCCTGGGCTTAAGCAGTTCTCTTTCCTCGGCCTCCCAAGTAGCTGGGACTACAGGCACCCGCCACAACACCCAGCTATTTTTTGGTTGTGTTTGTCATTGCTGTTTGGCAGGCCCTCATTGGATTTGAACCCACCAGCTGTGGTTGGCACCTTGGCTGCTTGAGCTATAGGCACCGAGCCCACATTACCACATTAGACAAAAAGGTTCTCAATTTGAGTTTCAAAATCTGAATTAAATAAAGACATAAAATGTGGCCTCTATTATATGAAAGCCATTTTATATATGCAAAAGTATGCTTTACTCATTTTTCATAAAACTTTCTTATTTTGCAATTTCTTAATTTGTCACTGGAAATAGAGGCTTAAAGAATCTTGTAACTATAAAGTATAATACAAGTTATTAGCAGTGAGAAAATAATAGAATCCTTGGGGAGTAAATAGCCAAGTCATATTGGAATTCTCAGCAATTAAGAAAAGAAGGAAGCTATAAAAAATAATAATTTAGGCTGGTGGGTTTGAACCTGGCCATGGCCAGCTAAACAAGGAGAACTGCAACAGCAACAAAAAGTAGCCAGGCATTGTGGTGGGTGCCTGTATTTCCAGCTACTTGGGAGGCTGAGGCAAGAGACTCACTTTAGCCCAAGAGTTTGAGGTTGCTGTGAGCTGTGATGCCACAGTACTCTACCCAGGGCAACAGAGTGAGACTCTTATCTCAAAAAAAAGAAAGGTAATAATTTACTTATATTAATTTTTATTTAACTTGAGTAAAGAGAGGTATTTTAAGGGTCCAAATGCATAAGAGGCCCTCTAAAAACGGAACTATTCAACTACAAAAAGTTGAGAAAATGTGGTGAAGTTGTACCTGTTAACCATCTCCAGAGAGTTCCTGAAGTCTCAGCTGTGGCCATAGTCTATGCTTTTCAATATGGTATTCTTTTCCATCCTCTACTGGTATATTTTCTTTAAGATTTTAAATTTCAGTTCTTCCACTTGCTGGTCTCTGAATTTGGGTCGTAAAATTCGATTTACATACAGTTTACTTACATGTTAAAACACGGATAATAAAACCACCTTCTTCAAAGGATTTTTGTTTAAATTCTTTTTGTTTGGTTTTTGGCCGGGGCTGGGTTTGAACCCGCCACCTCCGGCATATGGGACCGGCGCCCTACTCCTTGAGCCACAGGTGCCGCCCTGCATATAAATTCTTTAGTGTCCAGCAATTATCTTCATTCAATAAATACTATTAATAATATTGATGACAGATAAATTTAGTGTTTTTCATTTTATTTGTGCTGTTTGTATGACAGTCATAATGTGTGCTTAAGAAGAGGGTGGCGCCTGTGGCTCAGTGAGTAGGGTGCCAGCCCCATATACCAAGGGTAGTGGGTTCGAGCCCAGCCTCAGCCAAACTGCAACCAAAAAATAGCCGGGCATTGTGGCCGGTGCCTGTAGTCCCAGCTGCTGAGGAAGCTGAGGCAAGAGATTCGCGTAAGCCCAAAAGCTGGAGGTTGCTGTGAGCCGTGTGACGTCATGGCACTCTACCGAGGGCGGAAAAGTAAGACTGTCTCTACAAAAAAAAAAGAAGAGATGAATGCTAATGAACCAGTACTGTGAAGTATATATCTGTTGGTAATTTCCATTGAAAAAATTCGGTCTGCATATTCATGAAAATTCCCCAATAATTTTCTTATATTTTAAAGGTAATTTTTGTTCTACTGTGATTATTAAATGAATTATGAGGGTTCACGAGTAGTAACTGGTTGGGTGCCAGTTGCAGTAATGCCAGTAAGAGGTGGGGATGGTTTGGCTGAAGTCTTTAGGAGAACATGTAGGAAACAATTGTGTATTTTGGCTATATTCAGGAAATTCCATGATCAACTGTTAAATATGTCAAATATGAAGGTAAAAATAAATGAAGTTTCAGTTTTTGACTTTGGCCTTAGACATTTTCCCATTCACCAAGACAGGGAAGGCAGGCAGAGGTTAGAATCAAGATTTCGGTTTCAACCATGTTTGGGGGATACCTGTTAGAAATTTGAATACATACATCAAAAAAGCTGTTGCTTATATGAGTCTGGAGTTCAGTGTAGAGGGTAGAGCTCTACACATAAGTAAGTGAGAACGGAGGCAAAAAAAGTGATAAGAACATATTTTTAGTTACTGTCAGTAATCTATTCTTTCATAAGCTACATTTCTGCATACCTCTCATCATCTTTATAATCACATTTTCAGATGCCAACTAGTCCTCCCACCCATATCCCACTTCTTATCTTATGTTTCTTTATTCACATTTCTCAAATGGAATAACTGATTGACTTACATCAACCTTATGGTTCCTAATGTTAGGGACCTGCCTCTCTATTCATGGACATGGATGAATTTTCGCTAGTTTACAAACAAGCAATTTCAATAGATAAATGTTAGGTATTATGCTATATGTTTTGTCTGTGTTATCTTATTAAATTATTATAATTATCTATGAAAATAGGTACTAGTATTTTTAATTTATTATTAAGCATTAAACTGGTTGGAAGTGGAACACATTATTCTTAGTAAAGCATCACAAGAATGGAGAAGCAAGAATCCTATGTACTCAATTCTGATCTGAGGGCAATCGATGACCTACAACATGGTAGGGAGAGGTAGAAGGGTGCAGGGAGAGAGAAGGAGGGGGGTGGAGGGTCACGGGGTGTGACACACCTCTTGGGGGTGGAGCACACTTATAAGAGGGACTTTACCTAACAAATGCCATCAGTGTAATCTGGTTCTTTTACTCTCAATGAATCCCCAACAATTAAAAAGAAAAAAAAAAGAATTGATTAACATGAATCTTCCAGCTCACATAGTTTGTAAATTATGGTGTTAGGATTTGAAAACGAGCCAAATTAACTCCAAAGTCTAAATTTAAGGATTATAAGGATTTAAGCCTGAGTTTCTTATATCTATATTTACTTCCATATGGAGAAACTTCATGTGGTGTAATGCAGAACAAAGTCAGTAAATGAACATTTAAGTATAAGAGTGAATCCTAACAGCATTTGAGTTTTAGAATTCATCCTCCCCTGAGAGATGTTCTGGCCCTTTTTTCCCTGAGGTCCTATGGAAATCAACCAATTCTCTCTTTTTACAAAGCTAGCTCAACTTTCATCTGGACAGTCTTCATTAACACAGACATATGCACAAGAGATAAAGGTATCCATAATGTTTAAAATAGTTACTGATAAAATCTTATGAATAAAGATCAAATTAGCATCATATAAAATTCACCCATTTAAATTATACAATTCAACAAGTTTAGTACAGTGACAGAGTTGTACAACCATCAACACAAAGTTTGGAGGATTTATATCACCCCATTAGAAACTCGGCACCCATAAGCAGTCACTCCTCTCTCCCACTCTGAGCTCTAGGCAAACATGCATTTGTTTGTACAGATTTGTCTGTTCTTGGCATTTTGGATAAATGGATCACAATATACGTGATCTTTTGTGTCTTCTTCCATTGAGCATAATGTTCTTAAGATTCACTTATGTGATTTTGTGGAATAGGCTAGTCTCACTGGAGTTAGAGGATATCTCAAAGTAGTTTTGATTTGCATTTCTCTGATGATTAAAGATGATGAGCATTTTTTCATATGTCTGAAGGCCGCGCGCCTGTCTTCTTCAGAGAAGTTTCTCTTCAAGTCCCTTGCCCAGCCTGCGATGGGATCCCTTGTTCTTTTCTTGCTAATGCGTTTGAGTTCTCTGTAGATTCTGGTTATTAAACCTTTGTCGGAGACATAACCTGCAAATATCTTCTCCCATTCTGAGGGCTGTTTGCTTGCTTTACTTACTGTGTTCTTGGCTGTGCAGAAGCATTTTAGTTTGATCAGGTCCCAGTAGTGTATTTTTGAAGCAGCTTCAGTTGCCCAGGGGGTCCTTCTCATAAAAAACTCGCCCAACCCAATTTCTTCAAGGGTTTTCCCTGCACTCTCTTCTAGTATTTTTATAGTTTCGTGTCTTAGGTTTAAATCTTTAATCCAGTGAGAGTCTATGTTGGTTAATGCTGAAAGGTGTGGGTCCAGTTTCAGTCTTCTACAGGTTGCCAGCCAGTTCACCCAGCACCATTTGTTAAATAGGGAATCTTTTCCCCATTGAATGTTTTTAATTGGCTTGTCAAAGATTAAATAACGGTAAGTAGCTGGATTCATCTCTCGGTTCTCTATTCTGTTCCAGACATCTACTTCTCTGTTTTTATGCCAGTACCATGCTGTTCTGATCACTGTCGATTTGTAGTATAGTCTGAAGTCTGGTAGCTTGATTCCTCCTGCTTTGTTTTTATTTTTAAGTAATGTCTTGCCTATTCAAGGTTTTTTCTGATTCCATATAAAACAAAGTATTGTTTTTTCAAGATCTTTAAAGTATGACAGTGGAGCTTTAATGGGGATTGCGTTGAAATTATATATTGCTTTGGGTAGTATGGACATTTTAACAATGTTTCTTCTTCCCAACCATGAGCATGGTATATTTTTCCTTTTGTTAACATTCTCAGCTATCTCTTTTCTTAGGGTTTCATAGTTCTCTTTATATAGATCTTTCACATCCTTTGTTAATAAACTCCCAAATATTTCATTTTCTTTGGCACTATTGTGAATGGGATAGAGTCCTTAATTGTTTTTTCAACTTGACTATTGTTGGTATATATAAAGGCTACCGATTTATGAATGTTGATTTTGTAACCTGAGAGACTAGCCTATTCCACAAAATCCCAAGTCCAGGGATGTTGGCGTGGATGTGGAGAAAAGGGAACATTTTTGCACTGCTGGTAGAATTGCAAATTAATACATTCCTTTTGGAAAGATATATGGAGAACACTTAGAGATCTAAAAATAGACCTGCCATTCAATCCTGTAATTCCTCTAGTGGGCATATACCCAGAAGACCAAAAATCAAATCATAATAAAGATATTTGTACCAGAATGTTTATTGCAGCCCTATTCATAATTGCTAAGTCATGGAATAAGCCCAAGTGCCCATCGATCCACGAATGGATCAATAAATTGTGGTATATGTACACCATGGAATACTATTCATCCTTAAAGAAAGATGGAGACCTTACCTCTTTCATGTTTACATGGATGGAGCTGGAACATATTCTTCTTAGTAAAGTGTCTCAAGAATGGAAGAAAAAGTACCCAATGTACTCACCCTTATTATGAAACTAATCTAGGACCTTCACATGAAAGCTATAACCCAGTTACAACCTAAGAATAGGGAGAAGGAGGAAAGGGAGGGGAGGAAGGGGGGAGGTGGGTGGATAGAGGGGGATTAATGGGATTACACCTGCGGTGCATTTTACAAGGGTATATATGAATCTTAGTAAATGTGGAATGTAAAGGTCTTAGCAAAATAAGAAAATTCCGGGAAGGCTATATTAACTAGTGTGATGAAAATGTGTCAAAAGGTCTATGAACCAAGTGTATGGTACCCCATGATCATACTAATGTACACAGCTATGATTTAATAAAAAAAAAAAGATTCATTTATGTTACAGTGTTACTTTTTTATTTGTTTAATAATGCTTTTTATTGTCAAATAATATTCAATTGTATGGATATACCAAATTGTATTATTTATGCATCTATCAGTTGATAGACATCCTATTTATTTATTTTACTTTTAGCTAGCATGGATAATGTGGCTGTGCACTTAAATGTAGAGATCTAGGGGTAGAAGTATGTTTTAAATTCTCTTGAGCTATGCCTAGAATTATAGTGCCGGGTCATTTACTAACTTTATGTTTAACACTTTGAAAAAATTCCAAACTATTTTCTTAGCTGGCTGTGCCACTTTCCTTTCCAGCCAGCAATGCATGAGGGTTCCATTTTCTCTGTTATTTTGTTTATTGCCATCCTAGGGGATGCAAAGTGGTTTCATATTTTGGTTTTGATTTGTGTTTTCCTAACGGATGATGATGTTGAGAGATTTTCATATGTTATTGGCCATTTGTGTCTTTTCTGTGGAGAAATATCTATTCAGATCCTTTGCCCATTTTTTAATTGGGTGATTTGTCTTTTTGTGGTCTAGTTGGCAAAATGCTTCCATGTTCTGGATCCAACTCCCTTATCAATTATAGGATTTTCAAATAGTTTCTTCCATTCTGTGGGTTGTAATTTTCTTCATGATACCATTTAAAGCACAAAAGTTTTAAATTTTGAAGTATAACTAATCTATTTTTTTATAGTTAGTTTTTTTTGCTGTCCTAAGATAGCATTGACTCATCTAAAATAACAAATAGTTACTCCTAAACTTTTTTTTAAGATGTTGATAGTTTTAGCTTTTACGTTTGTCTGTGAGCAATTTAGCATTGATTTTTGTGTATGGCATAAGAAAAGGGTCTGACTTTGTTCTCTTGCTTGTGGATATCTAGTTTTTCTATTTTTGTCAGTAAGAAACACATTACTCTTGAAGCAGAAAAATGAACGAAAATGCCAAAAACAAACAAAACCACTTCTGCTTGAGGAGATTAGGGAAGCTTTACTTAAAATGTAGAATTTGAGAGTTTCCTGAAGTATGAATAGAATTTAGATGGGTAGAGGGTAATGTTAGGGAAAGAGAATTATGAGCATAGGGAGAAAAAAGAAAGTCGCAAAAAATGTTAAAATAACTAGTTCATTTTGGCTATAGAATACCTTTTAGGAACCTGGACCCTAGGCCTGAACTGACCATGATAAAATGATATAAGTAAATGTGTCTAGGAAGTGCCTCAGAGTTATCCACCCTGGAAGCAAGTGAGGTAGCCAGTACACCAATTCTCTACAATCTTTTGGTTAAGTGTTGCAACCCAGGAATGGATCTGCAACTGGGGGGACTGGGAGTTCCTCCTCAAGGGAGGACCTTGCCCTACTGCCTGGGGTCCAGCAGACAAAGGGAGAGAATTTTATGTGCTGTAAATTTTACATACACAGTGTTCTGACCTGTCAGAGACTACCCTTGTATCAGCTCCTTGCAAGGCCAACAGGCACTGTCTTGGGCTCAGTATTCAAGACCATTTATTAGAAAATTGGAGGCATGTTTACACAAGGCAAAAAGTGAAAAGGTAACAGCTTCATGTGTCAATTGAACAGGCAGTTCTTTGTTTGAGGAAAAAGTTATCAGGCTGAAGGATAGGGGAGTACTAAGCTACAAATCAAAGAATACTTTGTGGAGAATTTAATGAAGGAAAGTTATAGTCTACAGGTCAAGGTGCCTGCAGCTGTAAGCTATCTACAGGGGGCAATTATCAATTACTTTCCAGTTTTATTTATATTCTTGTCTCTAAACTGCTGATCTCTAACTAGATATTTCCCACACTGTTTTCTTCTCTACTCTGCTGGACATTTCAACTTCCCTCCACCATCATAGGCGTGTCTTGCAGTGGGGGAGCTGAAACTCTGGGTCATAACCTACTGGAGATTTCAGAGTAATCCTTACACTGGCTTTCACTCACACGGTGAGGGACTATTTTGAAGTGCCTGTTTATTCCTCTAGGGGATTTGGCATGCTCTATGTTGGGAGATGAACGCTGGTGACGTGCAGAAAGATGTCTAGACTAATGACATCTCATGTTAGAGGTGACAGCCATTGATGTCATCAGGTCTTGAAATTCTTTCGGTTTGTATTATCCTCATTGGCTTCCCATCTGTCTCCTTTCTGGGAACAGAATGATTTGTTAGCTGGTGCCACAGATCCCTGTGCATTTATGCCCCCTGGTTGCCATTCAAACTTGTCTACCCATTTTGACACTGACAGCAATTTTGTCCATCTTTCCTATTACAGGTAAATGTTACCATCCTTTGATGCTCTAAAATTACATCATTCCTACTGAAAGTAAGGAACCAATTTCACAAGCAGACCCTCACCCCAACCTTCAGATATGATCTACAAGAGACAACTGAGTTTTCAAGATGGGGATGTTCTCATTAGCCCATTCCTGTTTTGCTTTAGAGAAGAGTTTGTCTTTAGGGACATCATGGGACATAGCTGGTGGAGTCTCTAGGGTTATTTGATAAATGTATTCTAACAGACTTACCTCTTTGAATCTTTTGTACGGATACTTTTACCTCTTGTATTCTTGCTCATTATTTTCCCCTCAATATTCTGAGAGGCATCCTAATAGCATATCATGATTAATTCCAACTGCCATTAATTTCTGAGTTCAAAGATGAATAGTCCCTTATCAGTCAGTTCTCTCTTATCTGATCTTATAATTTTCTGTCTTTTGTACATTAGTCTCAAAATTCATTCACAAGCATGGTTTCACAATTCTTGTCTATAAATATTAGCCAAACCTGGCAGTTCTTTTGACGGAAGAATCCCTTCCTTCCTAATGAAGGGAGAGTACTTTCAAAGTTAGGTTACACAGAGAATTGATCCTAGTGTTTGGACTAGAAGTCTTAAGAAGGGAGGAAAGAGAGATCTTGAAAAGGACAGGATTCATCTTACAAGACTCTGCCTGAAGTGAGACCTCTACATGTCCCCCAAGCAAAGGGAGGCTGCTGCTCTCTAGCAAGAGTGAGTGAGCCACTTTTGCAGGCCGATAGGTTTTGGGGAAATCTGAGATCCAAATTGTGAAATGTGTGCATCTGTCTGTTTCCATTCTATAAACCTAGAGACTTCACTTACTCTTCCCTTGCCTTCATGTGAGATGTATCAGTGAGATTATGAATTCATCCTTATCTGTAATTTAGTTCCTTGTATAGTCAGCTTCCCATTTTGGTTTGCATGCCTATTTGCCTTTAGGCTGGAGGAGGCTAGTGTCTATATAAATACTTACATAAATCCTTGTATTTCCCACCATGCCGTGAGTTGGAGGTTGGCTGAATTGAGAGTGTCATTTTTCTTCCTTTACTACATTGATGACATGTAAGTAACCACTCTCCTTAGCAACCACTCGCCTTTGCTACTGAAAAATAACTCTCTTTAATCCTAGATATAACCAACCAATTCACCCTTTAACTTGTATGATATACTAATTTATAATGTTAGCTGTTAAGTGACTTTAGAATCCCCAGGACTATCACTGTTTCTCTTCCCACCAGAAGTGGAGTTTCTGCTGCCATTTGGCCAAGGAGCAACATAGGCATTAGGGTACTTGCTTCCAGAATCATTTCCATACCATTTGTTTTTAGTTGATACTGTTTAAGCTGATGCTAAGATAAGAATTTGGGTACATAGAATTTATTTGAGAAATGCAGAGAGCTTCGGTTGGAGAGGGGAAGTGATATAGAAAAAAGAATGACAGCTATAAAGAGTGCTGTAGTAAATGACTTAATACCATAGATCAATGAAGCTTCATCTCCACCAGCACATTTGGGGAAGTGGTATAAAATTCATGTCTTGTGCACTAAATGTCACGAGACATGAGTTATTTGTTGAAGGCTTTTCCTCTAGTGTTAATAATTCTTAATTAATTTCTTAGCTCCTCTAACTTGGTATGTACATATACAAACAGACAAGGCTTCTGCAGTTTGAAGAAAAAAAAATAGCCTTCACACAAAGAGGTTAGGTTACAGCATCCTGCAAATTGGAAGAACTGGGCCAGCCACAGAGAAGTAAACTTAAAGTTAATTTACATTAGGCCATGGACAGCGCTGAATGCCATTCAAGGAAGTTTTTAGACATGATTTTCTCTAAAGCGAGTATTTAACATGATCAGAATTATGCTTTAGGAAAGTTCCATTGAAGTAGTATATAGAATAGGTTGAACAACAGAGACTGAGTTAGGTAATGTAATGGAGGGAAGATAATCAGGGGGACCTCCATTCTGTTTCCAGTTCTGCCTGGGCCCTGTTCCCAGTCCTAAATATTAAAGCAAATTTTAGAAAGTTTCACTAGACAACATTCTGAGTCCACTCCAGCAATGGAATTTCAGACAAAGGCAGAGATTCCATCCTTTGAAGAATTAGCAAATTAAAATGCAGGTGAGTGGTCTCAAGGTTACTTCTTTTTGTTCAATTTGTGAAGTCATGGAAAATTTTCGCCCTCCTCTTTAAAGTTAAATAAGTTGTTTCAGGTGAAACAAATTAGCCTTATTGAGGCAGAAACAGCCTTGTGGAGAAAGAGGCAACATTATCCTTGACTGCATTTGCTAATTTACTGTATTTGTTCATTCACCTCTGTGTGCCCTTTGAATCCTGTTTAGTAATTCATCATTCTCGGTAGTGGTTGGCCAAAGACAAAGGAACAGAAATTAGATGAGTAAGAGAAAAACAAATTAAAAAGGGAAAAGCCCTGAAAAGCATTTTTTCTGAATAATCTGAAGAAACAGAAGAGTTTCCATATGCTGAATGCTTATCTAGCGATAGCTGCATTAATTTATCACATTCATATAAAATACCAATAGGCAAATTTAAATTGGGCTAACTCAGGTCTCCCGTTCCTAGTGCAGAAACTTTGATGCCCTCTAAATCCTTAGCCACATCCAACTCTTTCTCTATGATTTACACTCAGAAACTGTCCTATTCAGCTTTCTAATGTTGAGGACTTTATTATTGTGTCACCTGTGGCAAACTTTCTTTTTTATTTTGGAGGAATACTCCACCAGTGTTGAGGTTTCATAGTAACAGAATCCAATGAAAAGACTTCTGTAGGGCATGACAGTTTGCCACACACTCGCTACCGTTTCTACAGTGGAGACAACTTGAGTCCATTTCCAGAAAATGCATCATCTGTCACGCAGCAGAGTTATTTCTGTTGTTTCCTGCTCCTTAAAAATAAGTGAACAGATATGCCAAAACCCAAAGTAGTGGGAAAAAATTCTATGGTTTAAGCTGTTATCTCTGCTACAGAAGGGCATGTAAAGTGAATAAAAACATCTATGGTAGTATTTACAAAACACTATCTTTGGGTAGCATAATATGTTTCCAAGAGACTGCAAAGCTATGCCCCAATTTGCCAAGTTTGGAAAGAAGCTCACTCTTTTCATGTGGTTTTATCTGAAACCTCCAAAACTCTAAGATGATTTATTCACTTACGACAAATAAGATTCAGTTAGTCTTTCCACTTTCTGGAAAAGAAGTATCTCCTCGATGCTGGAAACCCCCAACCTGGCTCCGTCCTCAAGTTGGTTGCTTATTTCAACCTTGTCACTGTTTGTGTATGGGAGTCTTCTCTCGGCTTTATTTGTTTAAGAGTATTTCCCTTTCTCCTACTCACATTCCTCTTCTTTTACCATACACAACTGTTTTACTGTGTTTGCAGTGAAAACTTTCTAACTAGCACATTCGTGGACAATGTGAATTGTTTTATAAACAACCTGTGTAGTTTTGACCTTTATAAATGACCTATTACCCTAGCTCTCATTTTGATCCTTGCTATTTTTTCATAATCTCAGTGTTTTAAAATCAGTTTTTGTTTCTAGGGGTACATTTACACTTTTGGCACTAATTAATGCATATGCTTTTCTATTTATTTCTACTACAAATTATATTATTTAAAAAATTATTTTAGTTATTATGAATACGTAATAATTGCATATAGTTCAAGAATACATTTGAGGCTTCAATGCAGGGATATGATGCGAATTAATGAAATCAGGGTATTTGGGGTGTTCATTATGTCTGGCATTTCTGATTTCTGTGTGTGAGGAACATTCCAATTTCACTTTTTAGTTATCTTAAAGTGTGCTCTATTTGTTGTTGATTATAGTCACTTTATTGTGAACTCAAATATTACTCATTCTATTTTTGTACCCATAAATCATCCTCACTTATCCCCCGTTCCCTGCTATCCTTCCCAGCCTATCAGTTTCTCTGTCTCTAGGAGAGCAATTGTTTTAATATTTAGCTCCCACATATGGCTGAGAATGTTGGGAAAATGTAAGTTTTGTCTTTTTGTGCTTGGCTTATTTCACTTCACACAATGCTCTCCAGTTCAATCCATGTTGTTGGCAGTATTTTATTATTTTTTAATGCTGTATAATATTCAATTGTGTATATTTATCACATTTTCTTTTAGATGGTCTCAGTTGCCCTGGGTAGAGTGCTGTGGTGTCATAGCTTACAGCAACTTCAAACTATTGTGCTAAAGCAATCCCCTTATCACAGCCTCCTGAGTAGCTGGGACTGCAGGTACACACCACAATGCCTGGCTAGTTTTTCTATTTTTAGTAGAGATGAGGGTCTTGTTCTTGTTCAGGCTGATCTAAAACCCCTGAGCTCAGGCAGTCCACCTGCCTTGGCCTCCCAGAGGGCTAGGATTACAGCCCTATCACAATTTATTTATCCATTCATCCATGGATGGACCCTTGGGTTAATACCAAGTCATGGCTGTTGTCGATAGTGTTGCAGTAGATGTTAGCATGCAGATTATCTTTTCCATATACTGAATTCCCTTCATTTGGGCATATAATTAGCAATGAGATTGGTGGAGCATATAGTAAGTCTATTTTTAGTTTATTGAGCAACCTTCATGCTGTTCTATATAGTGGTTGCAGTAATTTACATTCCCACCTACAGAGTACAAGTGGTCCCCTTTCTCCACATCCTCACCAACGTTGGTTATTGACTGTTTGATAAAAGCCAGTTTAACAGAGGTGAGAGGATATCCTACTATAGTTTTGATTTTCACTTCTCTGATGACTAATGATGTTAAACATTTTTTTACACTCATTGGCTACTTGTATGTTATCTTTTGCGAAATGTCTTTTCTCATCCTTTGCTCATTTTTAAATCAGATTATTTGATTTTTTTTTTTTCTATTGACGGTTGGAGCTCCTTATCTATTCTAATAATTCATCCTTTGTCAAATGGGTAGTTTGCAATTGTCTTCTACCATTACACAGGTTATTGCTACACGTTGATTATTTCCTTTGCTGTGCAGAGACTTTTTGCTTGGTGTGATTCCCATTTGTCCACTTTTGCATTGATTGGCTGCGTTTGGGGGTATTACTCAAGAATTCCTTGCCCAAACCAACGTCCTGAAGCATTTCCCCAAAGTATTTTTTCTAGTCTTAGTTTCAGGTCTTAGACTTAAGTCTTTAATTCATTTCGATTTGATTTTTGTAGATGGCAAGATGTAATGGTCTAGTTTTATTCCTCTGCATATGGATCTAATGTTCTTGGGACTATTTGTTAAAGATATTGTCCTTTCTCCACTATAATGTTATTAGCAACTGTGTCAAATATAAATTTACTATAGACATGTAGATGTATTTCTGTGTTCTCCATTCTGTCCCAGTAATCTGTGTGGCTGTTTCTCTGCCACCACTATGCTCATTTGGTTACTACACCTCTATAGTATAATTAGAAGTCTGGTAATGTGATTCCTCTGATATTATTCTTTTTGCTCAGGATGACTTTGGCTGTTCTGGGTCTCTTTTGGTTCCATTTAAATTTTAGGCTAATTTTTTCCATTTCTATGAATAATGTCATTGGTATTTTGATGGGGATTTCCTTGAGTCTGTACAGGGATTTAAGAGTTTTTATTCTTCCTTTCTATGAGGGAAATAAAATATTTTTATATTTTATTGTGTCCTCTTTAGTTTCTTTTATCAATGTTTAATAATTTTTTTATGATAGGAATTGTTGCCTTCATTGGTTAAGTTTATCTGAAAGTATTTTATCTGTTGCTCTTGTCATTGGGATTACTTTCTTGGTTTCTTTTTCGGTTTGTTTACTATTGGCACACAGAAAAGCTAATGATTTTTGTATGTTGATTTTTTTTTTTTTTTTTTTGAGGCAGAGTCTTACTCTGTTGCCCTCAGTAGAGTGCCATGGCTCACAGCTCACAGCAACATCCAACCCTTGGGCTTAAGCAATTCTCTTGCCTCAGCCTCCCAAGTAGCTGTGACTACAGGCGCCCGTGACAACACCCGGCTATTTTTCTATTATCTTTGTCATTGTTGTTTTAGCAGGCCCAGGCCAGGTTCCCCAGTGTATGTGGCCAGGGCCCTAACTTTAACTATGTTGATTTTTTATTCTACAACTTTTTAAAATTTGTTTATTTGTTATGTTAGTGGTGATTTTTTTAAGTCTTTAGGTTTTTCTAGATGTAGGATCATATTTTCTGCAAACAAGGATAATTTGACATCTTCTTCCAATTTGGATGCCCTTTATTTTTTTTCTCTTTTATTCCTCTAGCTGGAACATCAAGAGAAATGCTGCATAACAGTGTTCAAAATGGGCATCGTGTCTTCTTTTAAATCTTAGATGAAAGGCTTTCAGTTTTTTCTTTACTTGGTATGATACTAGCTATGGGTCAGTCATATATGGCTTTTACCAGGTTGAGGTAAGTTCCTTCTATGCCCAGTTTTTTCAAAGTTTTTATAATGAAAAAAAGTTGAATTTTTCAGCATCAGTTGAAATGGTTGAATGGCTATTTCCTTCATTCTCTTGATACAGTGTATCCCATGAATGATTTACATATATTAAATATCCTTGCATCTTCCTTTTTAATGTGTTGTCAAATTCAGTTTGCTAGTGTTGTATTGAGGATGTTTACGTCATATTCATTAGAGACATTGGTTGTTTTTGTTGCGTCTTTGTCTGATGTTGGTATAGGGTAATACAGATCTCATAGGACAAGTTTGGGAGTAACCCCTCCTACTAGATTTTTGGAAGTAGTTTAAACAGGATTGTATTAGTCATTCTCAGAACGCTTGATAGAACTCAGCAATTAAGCAGTCAGGTCCTGGGGTTGCTTTTAATGGGAGATTGCTTATTTCTGCTTTTTATCTTGTTAATTGTTGTTGATTGATTCAGTTTTGGATGTCTTGCTTGTTCAATCTTTGTAGATAGTTTCAAGATTTGTATCCATTTATACTAAGTTTTCCAATTTATTAGCATATAGTTGCTCACAGTTATATCTCATGACCTTTTGAATTCTGCAGTATCAGTTGTAATGTCTCCTTTTTCATCTCTCATTGTATTTGTTTGTGTCTTCTCACTTTTTTATTTATCTGGCTAGAAACGTGGGTCTAGAATTGCAGCCAGGAAGAAAGCCCTAGAATGAGATGCTTCAAGAACCTGCCTGGTACTTTATTCCACCCTGGATGTACCAACCCATGTTGCAAAACAGAGTCCTTTGAACTCTTCTGCTCTTTGCTTTCTCTAAGCAGAAGACTCCACCTGAGTGGCACTGCCCGTAGCCACGGCCACTGCTGTCTCACTGGGTCATACGTACTCCAAGTCAACTACCTGCATGTCAGCACAATTGTAGGAATTGCTTGAGGACATCGGCCTTTGTGTCCTGACTGTCTCTTGAGTTTATTCCAGGCTTCAGACTACATTTTATCAGATGATAGTGGGGCGAGCTGGGACTTGGGTTTGGGGGCAATAGATTTCCCTTTGGCAAATTGGTCTAGCCAATCCCTCTGTGGGTGCTGGCAAAATTCCTCCTTGTGCTGTGGTCCACTGTGACAGGGCAGCCCTATATTCCAATGCAAAATCCCGGAATCACTTCACCGTTTCTCCCCTGGGCACACAGTTTCTCTCTCTATCATGTGTGCTGACCAGGCACTGCAGGGGATGGAGAAGCAATTGCAGAGGCAGTACAAGTTTTTCCTTTCTGCCCTCTTTAGTGCCTCTTTCCCTGATACTATGATAAAGCCAGGGCCTGTGAGTGCTCTCCTGATTTTTGGTTCTTCTGTGCAGTCTTCCTTGTGTGGATAGTTGTAGAGTTTGGTAATTTTGTGGAGACATGATTGCTGGAGTTTTCTGTTCACCCATCTTGCTCTGCCCCCCTCTCTACTACATTTTGTTTATCCCTAGGGATAGCCCTGATTTCCAGTTACTACAAGCACGCTATGTTACCTGTACTAATATATTTTCAATTATGGACCTGTCAAATGATTTTCTGGGGTATCTGTATGTATGAGGATGTATATGCATGCTTGCCAGCAGATTGCCCTGTGTAGTAGCTGCAAGAGCCTACTTTCTCATCAACAGTGTATGAAGCTTCTTACTTAACTACATCCCTGACAATACTTGAAAAGAGTTTTTTCATTTTTTTCCATTTTCCGCATCTAAAATGTTATTTCAGTGTTGTTTCAGTTTCCTTAAGTTTCAATGAGTTTGTGAATCTTTTTATGTATTTGTTTTTCTTCTTCTGAAAAATGTTTCTATTCATTTTTTTTATTTGAGTGGGCATATTTTTATTATTGATTCACCAAATTTTTTTTATGTAATCTAAATATTTCTTTGTCACAGGTTTTAACAGTGCAAATGATTTATCCTTACTTGCCACCTATCAATTTTCTTTGTTGAGTAGAAATCCTTAATTTTATATTATTAAATTTACCAATTATTTTCCTTATATTTTTACTTCATATTTTTAGTTCAGAAGTTTCACTGAGTCCCAGATCACAGGTGTTTGTTTATACTATATATTAACCTTATACTTTCACTTTTCACATTTAGATCACCGTTCTTTGGGCACCAACCCACAGGACAGTTTTATTTATTTAGTTTTTTCATATGGTGAGCTAGTTTTCCACTGAACATCCAAATCAGCTGATCCAAGATATCGCATATATCCTTTATATGATATTTGCTTTTCATAGACATGGTCTTTGCGTTCTGTGTTCTGTTTTGCGATTCACTTCCCTGCTACGATGCTACCCTGTTTCCCCGAAAATAAGACAGTGTCTTATTTTAAGGTGTGCTCCCAAAGATGTGCTAGGTCTTATTTTCAGGGGACGTCTTATCTTTCCTGTAAGTAGGTCTTATTTTCAGAGGATGTCTTATTTTCAGGGAAACAGGGTCGTATACAATGTTTTATTATAATGGAATTATGGTGTATTGTAATATCAGCAGGGCAAGTCATCACTCTAGGATGTTTTTCAAATAAAATGACTTAGATATACTTGAAATATTATCCCTTTTCTTTAAATTTTGGAATATATTTGCTAAATTTCTTAAACATAGTTAACTAGAATTTTGATTAGAATTGAGTATAATTTATAGATAAATGTGGGGAACATTAATATCTTACAGAAGCAAGGTATCCTATCAGTAATATGGATTCAGTAATCCATCTGAGAGCATTAGATAGTCTTCCATTTATTCAACGGGTCTTGTGAGACTCTTATAGGAATCTAGCTGGCAAAGCAGAAATGTCCTAGTACCACAAAGCAGAGTACAGGAGAATGCCTCTGAAGCTGAGGCAATGACTTAAAGATGGCTCAGGGAGAATTAACTGTTCCTTTAATATTTGGTTGAATTCATTCAGGTCAACTATCCAGGGATTTGGGGTCATCTCTCTCTGCTAACTCTCAGTTAGTTTTAGCCATGTTTTTATTTTTGCTGTTATATTTTATGTGGGAGATTTTTTTTACTTCTTTGTAGTAAATAAGATTGCTATATATTTATTATAAGAAGCATTGGAATTTTTAAGAATTAGTTGCGGAGACTTTAGTTTTCTGTTCTTGGAAACTATATTTTTGAAGAGTTTCATGCCTATATATAGAATATATATTCTTTCCCTTGAGTAAGCATAAAGGTTATGAAAAAATTGTAAATCATGAAAAAGAATGAAAATTTACTGATAATCCCTTCTTTGAAAATTAATCACTGCTGTTTCAGGTTTCAAAGAGATCTTCTTTCATTTCTGTGCATGTGCTTCTGTACTTCGTGATTATATGCACACACAAACACTAAGTACATATAGATTATATAATACATAATAAATGCACAATTTTAGATGATATATTATGGTATCAGTATTACTTACATATATATGAATTTTTTTTCAAAATTGAGGTGATAGTTTATTATTTTGTAATTCAATATTTTCATTTAATAGTATATGTTGAATACTTTTCTAAGTCAATGTCTTTTCAAAATGTATTTCACTGACTAAATGGCATTCTGTCATTTTAATATTTCACTATGATTTTTCTAACTTTTTGTCTCTTAATAAACTTTTAGAACCAGAATTACTAGATCAATGTCTTTTTTTTTTTTTTTTGAGTCAGAATCTCACTTTGTCACCCTTGGTAGGGTGCTGTGGTGTCATAGCTCACAGCAACCTCAAACTTGTGGGCTCAAGCGATTATCTTGCCTGAGCCTCCTAAGTAGCTGGGACTACAGGTGCCCACCACAATCCCAGCTATTTTTTTAGAGATGAGGTCTTGCTCTGACTCAGGCTGGTCTCGAACCTCAGGCAATCTACCTGCCTCAGCCTCCTTAGTGCTGAGATTACCCACCAGGCCTGACTCTCCTTCATAGAATTCTTAAATATATTGCTAAACTTTTTTTGATGGTATGTGGAACCAGTTATCATGTATGTACATACCAATATGTATTCTAGGATTTACATTTATTCCTAACTTTCTTCTTAGGTTGTTTTCTTTTAGTTAATACCTGTGTGTATGTGTGTGTGTGTGTCTGTCTGTTAATTATTGGAAGATCCTTTGTATGCTACGCCTTTTGTTGGATTTTTGCCATCAACTTTAGAAACAGGAGCCAGAAAGGCTGCTGAGTACTCTGGATAATAAAGATAAATTTGAAGTTCTTGAAGAAAGTTGGAATAAGAGTAGATTCAGAAATAACATTCTGAATGTTACAATTGTATTTTGTTTATTATAAAACCTGTATTTATTATAAACGCTTTGTTAAAAGTAGATATTCAATAATTACTCTTTGATAACTGACATACACGTTTCGTCTTCTGCTCTGAGCTGTTACTTACCTTCTATTTATGTGTTTGTTTACTGTCTTTTCCCTCCCCTATGACTTATTGTTCTGTAATTTGTTTTATATTCCAATGTACTGTGCAGTATTTCTACATTCTCAGATGGGTAAATATATTTTTTTCTGTTAACTTATAAACTATTGCACCAAGCTTCAGTTTTTGTTCTATTGATTTTTTTATATATGTTACATCCTCTAGGTATGTGTTAGAGTTAATACTGACTTTGATCATAATCTTTTTGTCTGTGGAAACCTTATGCTTTTAATTATATGTAGCATTGAGCTTAGTTGCACGCCCTTTTAATTTTAAAATATTAAAGAAATGTGCACTGGTTTGCTTACTGGATTTAACTGTATACTTGAAATCTGATTTCAATTGTAAAGTTTCATAGAGAAAACTGTAATATGAGCAAATACACGAATGTGTGCATTTTCTATGCATTTTGAGAGTATTTATTTTCTATGAATTTTGAGAGTATTTTTGTTCTCAAAAAATAAAAGATATTTCGTCAGTAATTACTGATAAAAACCTCATGTTTTTTTATCTGTTAATAATATTGGAATAATCACACAAATGGCTAATAATTAACCTTTGGTTATTTTCATCTGTTGCAAAGAAGCTAAGTAAAATATTACCTAAGTGCATTTGTTCTATGTAATGTATTCCGAAGCTAAAAGATTTATGTTTTCGACATGACCTTAAAATTCTGTATTATGTATCTTAAGATTCTTTATTGCTACATTAGCAGCAATTTAGTTTATTATTTTATGGAATATAACGTGCAGTATTCAGTGATAGCTTACTTCCTTGAAGTTTGTTAAGCAAATGGTTATTAAGCATTGTTAATCAGCCTCATTTCCCCCCACTTTTTATTCCCTAAGAAAAAATTAATGAAACATTTTCTAAAGGTTATTTGAAATAACAGCATAAGTTTATTATATTTATTGCAGAGTAATGATTGTGTCAGATCCTATGTAAATGCATACAGTGCTTTTAAACAGTTTTACAGAAAGAATATAGTAAATTTAAATTATACTCTGCCTAATTAATAATTTGTGAAATTAAAAATAGTGTGTAGTTTAGCCTAGCAATTTAAAACTTCCCTCCAACTTCTACTAATTTTATAATCTAAAATAATTTTTTTATCAATTGGAAAGCACTACAACAAAGTTATTTTAATAGTGCTTATGCTATTATAATTTTCCAATTATATATGCACTTACAGACTGTGTTCAAGAATCATTAAATATAAATATTACCCAGAAAAATGAATTAGTAGAGATTATTGTAATAAGGTTATTTAAGTCAGACTTTCTTGTATGAAACATATAATTTCTATCTTTAAGTCAAAAATGCAGACGGATCTCACGTTGAAACCATGGGATTGACTGACATTCACAGATACAATTTCGCATGTAGGATTTTGGTGTCAAGCAAGCTCTGACCTACCAGAAATGATTCCCATGGATTTGAAGTCTAAATGAGGTTATAATTTTAGTTGAATTAAGACAGTCCAATATACTTTGAAAATCCAAGTCAAAATATACATTGTTATGAAATGTTAAAGCAATTTTAATGACTCAGAATATAACCTAATGAGATATGTACAAAGTCATTGTCATACACTATAATATTTTCTATACACTTGTTTTACACTTTACATGTCTATAATAAGAATTAATTCTTTTCCAGACCTCTGCCTGAAGATTGTGCTCCAGCCAATACCAACATTCCACCAATCCTTTTTTTTATCATAGCCATTAATGACTTCTTTGTTAAAAAATCTAGTATACATTTAGCTGTCCTTATTTTATTTGGTCTTTTAGCGATATTTAATATACTTAAAACTTTCTCCTTCATAATTTTCTTTTATACTATAGACAGAAAATTACACGTTTGGGAGTTTTAGCTCTCAGTATACATTAGCATATGTAGTTTGAATATTAGTAATTTTTCTTAATTACCAATTTATAATTTGCTATACTTAAATATCATACCTTTTGGTTAAAATATAATGTTAATCAGAGTCAAGGCTAAAGAAGTTATTAATAATTAGAATAAAGATAGATGATGTGAGTGGATCTGTAAATCGTCCTTTTTATTAACGTCCTTCTGTATTAAAGAATACTTTCTAAACAAACTGAATATTACATCACCTGTTCAATTCACTCTTTCCTGATACAGATACGTATTCTTAATACCATTTCCTCTCCTTTTCCTTTTCTCCCCCCAAATTGAAAGTTCACACTCACAAGCATACACGTGCACATACACACACACAGTACTCTAATTTCTAAACATGAATTCTTTTTTTTTAATTAAATCATATCTGTGTACATTAATGCATCACGGGCTACAATATGCTGGTTTTATATACAATTTGAAATATTTTCATCAAATTGGTTAACATAGCCTTCAAGGCATTTTCTTAGTTATTGTGTTTAGACATTTATATTCTAATAAACTTCACATGTACCCTTGTAAGATGCACCATAGGTGTGGCCCTACCAATTACCCTCCCTCTGCCCATCCTCCCCCCTCCCCTCCCCTCTCTCTCCCCTTTCCTCTTCTTCTTGGGCTATAATTGGGTTATAGCTTTCATAAGAAAGCTATAAATTGGTTTCATAGTAGGGATGAGTACATTGGATACTTTTTCTTCCATTCTTGAGATATTTTGCTAAGAAGAATATGTTCCAGCTCCATCCATGTAAACATGAAAGAGGTAAAATCTCCGTCTTTCTTTAAGGCTGCATAATATTCCGTGGTGTACATATACCACAATTTATTAATCCATTCATGGGTTGATGGGTACTTGGGCTTCTTCCATGATTTAGCAATTATGAATTGGGCTGCAATAAACATTCTAGTACAAATATCTTTGTTATAATGTGATTTTTGGTCTTCTGGATACATACCTAGTAGAGGAATTATAGGATTGAATGGCAGTTCTATTTTTAGATCTCTACGTGTTCTCCAAACATCTTTCCAGAAGGAACGTATTAGTGTGCATTCCCACCAGCAGTGTAGAAGTGTTCCCTTTCCTGCACATCCACACCAACATCTCTGGTTTTGGGATTTTGTGATATGGGCTAATCTTATGGGAGTTAGATGATATGTCAAAGTGGTTTTGATTTGCATTTCTCTGATGATTAAGGATGATGAGCATTTTTTTTCATATGTCTGTAGGCTGTGTGTCTGTCTTTTTCAGAGATGTTTCTCTTCAAGTCCCTTGCCCCCCCTGAGATGGGATCACTTGTTCTTTTCTTGCTAATACATTTGAGTTCTCTGTGGATTCTGGTTATTAAACCTTTGTCTAAGACATAACCTGCAAATATCTTCTCCCATTCTGAGGGCTGTCTGCTTGCTTTACTTACTGTTTTCTTGGCTGTGCAGAAGCTTTTTAGTTTGATCAGGTCCCAGTAATGTATTTTTGATGCTGCTTCAATTCCCTGGGGGATCCTCCTCATAAAATATTCACCTAGGCCGATTTCTTCAAGGGTTTTCCTTGTACTTTCTTCTAGCATTTTTAAAGTTTCATGTATTAAGTTTAAATCTTCAATCCAGTGAGAGTCTATCTTAGTTAATGGTGAAAGGTGTGGATCCAGTTTCAGTCTTCTACAGGTTGCCAGCCAGTTCACCCAGCACCATTTGTTAAACAGGGAATCTTTTCACCACTGAATGTTTTCAATTGGCTTGTCAAAGATCAAATAATGGTAAGTAGCTGAATTCATCTCTTGGTTCTCTATTCTGTTCCATACATCTACCTCTCTGTTTTTGTGCGAGTACCATGCTTTTTTGATCACTATCGATTTATAGTATAGTCTGAAGTCTGGTAGCGTAATTCCTCCTGATTTGTTTTTATTTCTGAGTAATGTCTTGGCTATTTGAGGTTTTTTTCTGATTCCATATAAAACAAAGTATTATTTTTTTTGAGATCTTTAAAGTAGCTTTAATAGGGATTACTTTAAAATTGTATGTTGCTTTGGGTAATATGGACATTTTAACAATGTTGATTCTTCCCAGCCATGAGCATGGTATGTTTTTCCATTTGTTAATATCTTCAGCTATTTCTTTTCTTAGAGTTCCATAGTTCTCTTTATAGAGATCTTTCACATCTTTTGTTAGGTAAACTCCCAAATATTTCATCTTCTTTGGCACTACTATAAACGGAATAGAGTCCTTGACTTTTTTCAGCTTGACAACAATAGTTGGTATATATAAAGGCTACAGATTTATGAGTGTTTATTTTGTAAGCTGAGATACTGCTTGCTGTATTCCTTGATCACTTCTAAGAGTTTTGTAGTAGAATCCCTTGGTGTTTTCCAGGTATACAATCATATTATCTGCGAAGAGTGGAAGTTTGATCTCTTCTGACCTTACGTGGATACCCTTGATCACCTTTTCTTCCCTAACTGTGATGGCTAAGACTTCCATGACAATGTTAAAAAGCAGTGGAGACAATGGGCAGCTTTGCCTGGTTCCTGATCTGAGTGTAAATGATTCCAATTTAACTCCATTCAAAACGATATTGGCTGTGGATTTGCTGTAGATGGCCTCTATCAGTTTAAGAAATGTCCCTTCTATACCAATTTTCTTAAGTGTTGTGATCATGAAAGGATGCTGGATATTATCAAAAGCTTTTTCTGCATCAATTGAGAGGCTCATATGATCTTTGTTCTTTAATTTGTTTGTGTGATAAATTATATTTATAGATTTACGTATATTGAACCAGCCTGGAGACCCTGGGATAAATCCCTCTTGGTCATGGTGTATAATTTGTCTGATGTGTTACTGGATTCTGTTTGTTAGGATCTTGTTGAATATTTTTGCATCAATATTCATTAGTGATACTGGTCTATAATTTTCTTTTCTTGGGTCTTTTCCTGGTTTGGAGATAAAGGTGATGTTTGCTTCATAGAATGTGTTGGATAGTATTCCCTTTTTTTCTGTATTTTGGAAAAGGTTGAGTAATATAGGTACTAGTTCCTCTTTAAAGGTTTGATAGAATTCTGACATGAAGCCATCTGGTCCAGGACTTTTCTTTTTAGGGACATTTTGTATACTTGATGCTATTTCAGAACATGATATAGGCCTGTTCAACATTTCCACTTGATTCTGGTTAAGTCTTGGAAGGTGGCATGTTTCCAAGTATTGGTCAATTTCCTTCAGATTTTCATATTTCTGAGAATAAAATTTCTTGTAATATTCTTTAAGGATTTTTTGAATTTCTGAGGAGTCTTTTGTTATTTTGTCTTTACCATTTCTGATTGATGAAATTAGAGATTCTACTCTTTTTTTTTTTCCTGGTTGGGTTAGCCAAAGGTTTACCTCCTTTATTGTCCTTTTCAAAAAACTAACTTCTTGATTTATTGATCTGTTGTATAATCCTTTTGTTTTCAATTTCATTTAATTCTGCTCTAATTTTGGTTATTTCTTTTCTTCTGCTGGGGTTGGGATTGGAATGTTCTTCCTTTTGCAGTTGCTTGAGATGTCTTATTAAGTTGTTAACTTTCTCTCTTTCCGTTCTCTTGAGGAAGACTTGCAGTGCTATAAATTTCCCTCTTGGGACTGCCTTTGCGGTATTCCAGAGGTTCTGATAATTTGTGTCTTCATTATCGTTTTGTCCTCCAAACTTGGTAATTTCCTTCTTAATCTCATCTATGACCCAGCTATCATTCAGCACAAGGTTATTTAGCTTCCGTGTTTTTGTATGAGTATGTAGATTCCTATTGTTTCAAGTTCAACTTTTATTATATGATGGTCCAAGAAGATACAAGGAATAATTTCTGTTCTTTTAAATTTGCTGAATTAGAGTTGTGACCTAAGATGTGATCAGTTTTGGAGTATGTTCCATGGGCTGATGGGAAGAATATGTATTCAGTTTTGTTAGGATGAAATGTTCTGTAGATGTCTGTTAAATGCATATGTTGAATGGTTAAGTTTAAGTTTAAAATTTCTTTGCTTAGCTTATTGGAGGATCTATCCAACACTGCCAAAGGAGTTTTAAAAATCTCTGACTATTATGGAGCTGGAGGAAATCAAGTTGCTCATGTCTGTTAGAGTCGCTCTTATAAATTGAGGTGCATTCTGGTTGGATGCATAAATGTTAGTAATTGAAATCTCATCATGTTGGGTGTTACCCTTAACAAATATGAAGTGCCTTCCTTATCTTTCCTTACTTTTGTTGGTTTAACTAAACCTGAATTCTTATCCTAGCTTTAAATCTTGTGTACTGATCATAATCATCAGTGAGTCATCTGATGATTTTACATATCTATATTCACCTATCTCATTCTAATAACTCTAAAATAAGATTATTAGTTTAGGAGATTTCTATAAATATTTTCAGTGACGTGTGATCTCAAGAATTCTGACTTAAGCAGTAGTAGGTTGTACATTATTAGTGCATATATTCAGAATTGTTTTAGTGAGAATGTAAGCCTTCTGTTATTGATTTATATATTCAACAAATATTAAGAACCTACTGTAATCCTAGTATTGCATCCCCTAGGTATGAGGTAATACAATAATGAACAAGGCAATGTCCTTGCCCTCATTGAGCTTGCATTCTACCTAAATTTATGTTTATTTGAAGCCTTCATATGAGCCAACATGACTTGAGACAATTTTGGTGTTGATTTTTCTGTTTTCTTTGTAAATTCAGGTCAATTCCTTATTTTAAGTCAGTTTCCTCACACATAAATATATAAGATGTCCTTTATTCTCTCTACCATACAAAAATAAAATTAAATATGCTTTGTGAGAGTATTCTATGCTTCCTGTATTGGGGATTTCTTATGGACAAATATGGTTTTCATGGATCGTTGAACATGAGACATGATAAGTAAGATGAATATTAGCCATTTTTTTATTGTAGAAATCCTATAAATAATTCAAAGATGATATTTGCAGCATCTTATTTATTGGTTAAGTAATGGTCTCTAAGAATTTTTAAACTTCATATATATATGACAGTTTTTAATAAGATAGCCACTCCTTCTTAGTGCAAATTATCCTTTTCTACAAAAGTAAAAATTTAATTGTAAAACTTGCTTCATCTCAGCAGTTGTCTTCCAGATATTCCATTGAATTCTTACCTTGCCTATTAAATATCTTTGTAGTGTTAATAAAAAATTTTTACATTCGCCCAAAGTGAAATAGAAATATATCTTCAGATGAAGCATTTGCTTCTTGTTTCATTCTCTGAAATTAGTTATCATTTAAAAGTAGAGTCTTCCCTTTCCTGCTGCAAAAACAGATTCATGTTATTAACTACATGCCTAGCAGCAAAATTCAGGGCACTAATTTTCTAAGTTTATGTCACTATGTTGACTCAAAGTGAATATTTAAGTGGTTCCGGGGAAAATATCATATTAGAATAAGAAGGATCCTTTAACAAGCTTTATATTGATGCAGAATATTAGATATGTGTTTTAAAAATTAAATCACCGCAAAATGACATAATGAGATGCCTGTGTACTATTCAACAATTTTAGTTTATTTTACTCATTCAAGATGAGATGAATAATATTTTGGACAAATGAAATACATGCCATTTTACTAAATGAGGTCTTTATTGTCAAGGGTTTTACTTTCTCATTCTTAGACTAGAATAAACTTGAAGATTTTCTTTCCTTTCCTGGATCCCTTTCCTATTTAGGCTTAGTCTATCTGGGAGAATAATTAGTTATAGTATCTGACTGGGAATTATACATTTATCATGATTTTTATTGTTTCTTTGTTTTATTTTAATCTATTTTAAAATTTCCTTTACTTTGGGAAAAACTCCAAATAATAATAGCATATTATTCATTGCTATATTAATGAATCATCTGTTAATATAACGCTAGCATGTGATATTTTGGATTCTGTGTTTTTAAATGGTTATTTATTATAGTCTGTTTCCTTTGCTTATTACCTCTTTATGTATTTATTTGTGAAGAAAAACTTCAAAGAAAATATTTTCCTCACATATTTATTTCCCTTTTAGCTTATAGCTGGAATCTGTCACAAATGAAAGCTGAAATAAACTAAGGATGATAATTTAATATTATAACATGGTGTTACAGCATGTGATTTTTTAAAAAAATTCAAAAGGTAATGGGGAAGAGAGGAAAGAGATTATACATATATATAAATAAATATTTATTTATTTACTAAATAAAGCACAGGTAAAATGAAAGACCAAAGTGCTTTCAAAGTACTTCACTTCTTCAGTGTTATTAGAATGCTTGTTTTTATTCTCTACAATCAGTATAATAGTTAACATTGATTTTTATTGATTTTTTTTTTTTGGTCAGACCAACCCTACAGCTGTTCAGAGCCCTAACATATATTAGACTGTGATATTTCCTCCTTCCTTTTCTCTCTGGAGGTACAGAGAGAAGCATGTTAGTCTGAGGGTAACTGTCCTTTTTATTTTGCTATCTCCTTTGAGTAAGTTACCAGGACTTATTACTGCCCTTTGAAAATGTAATTAGTTTTTCAAGAGCACATTCTATGTTGAGAAATAAATGCACTTTTAAGATTAAAATTTCCAAAGTTTATTTTTTAAACAAATCTTTATATTCCTGTTAAGTTTTAACAACTTTCAGAAGGAATAAGTTATACATTTGGTACATATATCTGAAAACATTGGACATATGTGTCGGTTTACCAGCATTTTATCTTAATAGTCTTTGTCTCAAAAGGCTATTTGCTTGCCTTGTTTCGTTCTTTAAGAAAAGAAAGCCATCTGATTTCTCAATGACTGTTAAGAGTTTAAGAATTAATTTCCTTATTCTAGCTTTCTATTCCCAAAAGTAATTCAACTTACTGGCCTAGTTTTTTTAGCTTGCTATAGAAGCAAAAATTCACATGTGCAAGGGGGTAAGTTTTTAGAGAACCCTCAGGCATAAATAGATTAAGTCTTACTCATAGTTCTTTATACTTCCTATCACTTCTAAAAAACATTCACTTCAAATGGGACTGTCCAAAAGATATTCAATATAGAAATATTCTTAGGTACTATAAAGCACTAAGCTTCATGCAAATTTAACTTTACATCATGTCTATCCACTAGGTAAAATTTTTCTTACCTCTTTTTAAAATAAATACTCCTGTAACTTATACTTTAGCTGTGAAATATTTAAATACACAAAAACTTGGTAATTGTAGACATTACAGAATAAAAGTAATCATAATTGTCATTTGTTCTGCTCTAAAGGTGATCAGTCAGCTTCTTGCTTTTACATAATAGACACTGAACCAAAATATCCCAATTCCTTCATCTCGTCTTTTTTTTTTTCTTCTTTTTTTGGTATTTTAATATCTTATATTTTTATTAATGACCTAAAATACCAATATGTAAAACAATTCACCAATATATAATGTAGAAAAGACCTCTCAGTACTGCAAAAATTGAACCATTCAGTGAATATCTCTTTTTTTTTTTTTAATTTATTTATTTTTTGTAGAGACAGAGTCTCACTTTATGGCCCTCGGTAGAGTGCCGTGGCCTCACACAGATCATAGCAACCTCCAACTCCTGGGCTTAAGGCAATTCTCTTGCCTCAGCCTCCGGAGTAACTGGGTCCTAGATGAGTAGAACAAAGAATGTCCTTTGTCTTGTGGTTAATTTAGAGTCTTTTTTTTTTTTTTTTTTTTTGACGAAGGAGTGGAGTGGCTATATGAGATTGCGTTCCCACTTAAGGGTCTTTTGTTCTGTGAAAGCTTTCCGCTAAGCAGGAATCAGCTGTCAATTGTCCTTCAAAAGGTTGCCAGGAGGAATTTCTCATGGCCAATGTGAATATTATTCTAAGATGTACATGTTATATGATAAGATAAAGTCAGTGTGGCTGTGGCCACAGAAGAAAATGAGAAAGAGGCTTTGAAATTTACTAAACTTACAAGTCCCAGAGAGGGGTATCAGTGTACTCCAGTAGTAGGTTTTGGTCATGTGACACAAGACAGGCGTAAGGAGAAAGTTTAAGTCCAGAACCTTTATTGAGTTTTCTGCAGGAGAGGTAAGGTAAGGAGAGTAAACACTTTAGAACTGGCTAGTTTGAATAATTCCTATGGGATTTTGGTTATAAGGATGGCTTCTAAGTGCCTAATACCTGGCCTAAGATAATTTAGGGCGGGAGAAATAATGACTTGGTATGTAAAAGATGGATAAGGTGGTTGGAGCTATAGACTCAGGAGTGCTTGGCTTTCATATAAAAGATATCTCTAGGCTCAGACCTTTGCTATTTTGAGACTTGAATAGCCCCCAAAGCTCCCCACTCCCACCTCACGCTGCCTTGTTTTCTCTCAGAAAGATTTTTAACATCAGAAAAAATAAAAAATCAAAATTAAAGTTTTGAAGACCTGGTTCTAGTTCTGATGCATTACAACATTCAGTATTTACTTTAATTCATGGGAATTTGATTCCTTATTGATATCCTGAAAACAAAAATATCTGTCTTTATTGTAATGATGAGAACTAAATGAGTGAACATTTGTGAAAAAGCTTTGGGAAATATAAATTCAGTATATAAATAGTTGCCTCAGTGATCATTACATCACTGGTAGCCTGGTAGCATATGAAAGAAAGAACCCCTTGGAGTACAACTGATTCTTGCTAAACTAAAACTTCTCAATGAGCAGGAAACTGCATGACAAAACTTTTCCATCTATCACTTTGTAATCTATCTTTCTACTCCTTGACCCCCAAAAGTTCACAAAGTGGCCATAAGGTAGAGGAAGCTCTCTGTTCTACTGATGTAGGCCATAAAAACAGAAATAATTCACAAGATATTCTCCTCTGCAAAAACATGTATGATTTAATTTGCTTTATTGAGCTCCTTTCTATGTTATATTGGTGGATTGGTATACATTGGTGTTTTAAGCCATATGTCAAAAAAAATGATAAAAAATAAATATGATCTTGAGGAGTTGGGATATTTTGGGTTTAGTACTTAATTTTAAAAACTAGGAGCTAACACCAAGAAATGAAACTAACATCTTACAACCACCTAATCTTCGATAAACCAAACAAGAACTTACCTTGGGGGAAAGACTCCCTATTCAATAAATGGTGTTGGGAGAACTGGATGTCTGCGTGTAAAAGACTGAAACTGGACCCACACCTTTCCCCACTCACAAAAATTGATTCAAGATGGATAAAGGACTTAAATTTAAGGCACGAAACAATAAAAATCCTCAAAGAAAGCATAGGAAAAACACTGGAAGATATTGGCCTGGGGGAAGACTTCATGAAGAAGACTGCCATGGCAATTGCAACAACAACAAAAATAAACAAATGGGACTTCATTAAACTGAAAAGCTTCTGTACAGCTAAGGTGACGATAACCAAAGCAAAGAGACAACCCACACAATGGGAAAGGATATTTGCATATTTTCAATCAGACAAAAGCTTGATAACCAGGATCTATAGAGAACTCAAATTAATCCACATGAAAAAAGCCAACAATCCCTTATATCAATGGGCAAGAGACATGAATAGAACTTTCTCTAAAGACGACAGACGAATGGCTAACAAACACATGAAAAAATGTTCATCATCTCTATATATTAGAGAAATGCAAATCAAAACATCCCTGAGATACCATCTAACCCCAGAGAGAATGGCCCACATCACAAAATCTCAAAACTGCAGATGCTGGCGTGGATGTGGAGAGAAGGGAACACTTTTGCACTGCTGGTGGGACTGCAAACTAGTACAACCTTTCTGGAAGGAAGTATGGAGAAACCTCAAAGCACTCAACCTAGACCTCCCATTCGATCCTGCAATCCCATTACTGGGCATCTACCCAGAAGGAAAAAAAATCCTTTTATCATAAGGACACTTGTACTAGACTGTTTATTGCAGCTCAATTTACAATCGCCAAAATGTGGAAACAGCCTAAATGCCCACCAACCCAGGAATGGATTAACAAGCTGTGGTATATATATACCATGGAATACTATTCAGCCATTAAAAAAAATGGAGACTTTACATCCTTCGTATTAACCTGGATGGAAGTGGAAGACATTATTCTTAGTAAAGCATCACAAGAATGGAGAAGCATGAATCCTATGTACTCAATCTTGATATGAGGACAATTAATGACAATTAAGGTTATGGGGGGGTGCAGAAAGAGGGATGGAGGGAGGGGGGTGGGGCCTTAGTGTGTGTCACACTTTATGGGGGCAAGACATGATTGCAAGAGGGACTTTACCTAACAATTGCAATCAGTGTAACTGGCTTATTGTACCCTCAATGAATCCCCAACAATAAAAAAAAAAAGAAAAAAAAAAAAAAAACTAGGAGCTGACAGGAATTACCAATATAACAGAAGAATTAATCACAGGTTTGATAATATTTTATCCTGTAATTTCTACATTTATCACATTTGTATACATCCAGATATTTCACTGATGAAAAGTTATGTTTGTTTGGAATAAAAATAGGAACTTTGTGACAAAGCCTAAAAGTATATGCATATAGCTTAGTTTTTTCTTAAGGAGATAGAGACAGGTGGGACAGGGTCTCTCCCTATTGCCTGGACTACTTTTTAGTGGCATAATCATAGTTTACTGCAATCTCAAACTACTAGGCCCAAGTGATCTTCCTGGTTCAGCCTTCTGAGTAGGTAGGCTTACATGTACCAATATGCCCAGCTAATTTTGTAAAAAAAATTTTTGTAGAGATAGATGTTTCTCAGGCTTATCTCAAACTCCTGGCCATTTTTCTACCAGAGCTTCCAGAAGTGTTAGATTACAGGTGTGAGCCACCATTCCTGGCCCTAACTTATTTTTACACATTAATTTTTATTCACTTTTCTTTTTCTGCCTTATTGGATTTATAATTCTATAAGGTTCAAGTAAATTGCCTCCTTTTTTTTTTTTTTTTGAGACAGAGTCTTATTTTGTTACCCAGGCTTATATGCCATGGCATCAGCCTAGCTGACAGTAACCTCAAACTCCTGGGTTCAAGCAATCTTCCTGCCTCAGCCTTCCAAATAGCTGTGACTATAGGCACTTGCCACAGCCCCTGGCTAATTTTCCTACTTTTAGTATAGATAAGGTCTTACTCTTGCTCAGGCTGGTCTTGAACTCCTGACCTCAAGCTACCCTCCTGCCTTGGCCTCTCGGAGTGCTCATATTACAGGTGTGAACTACTATGCCTGACTTAATTCTCCCTCTTGACCAATCCTCCCAAACTAGTTCCATTATAAATGTGGTTGTCACTTGCTATATTTACTATATACTGTTTACTTTTTACACTCAAACCTGTACTATCACTTGTTCTCATAATTTATTAAACTAAGGATATTAACATAAGTCCAGTGAAAGCAAACCTTATATCCTTTTTTTTTTTTCATTTCTCTTATGGAACTTAAAACATATTATAAATTTGATAAATATTATTGATTGGGTATTAACACATGATATGTAATTGACATTTTAAGATAAAATTTTTTTTGAAATTAATATTTAATTGTTATGTAGAACATAGAGGGTTTAAAGTTTTCTTTGCTGTTAAAATGTAATTAAAGTATCTTATCTTCGAAATGAGATTATTTTCAATCCGTTTCATCTTTCAATCAAGGAAGGGAACACCCTGTTCTTTGCCTAGAGCTTTAAAAGGTCTTGTCCATTCACTCTTCTGGCAACACCCCTCTTCATAAAAATGTGACTTTGAGGGATAAGATCTGAAACTTAGATTTTATGCCTTCTTTCTATATCATACCATAGATGTTAAGATTCCCAAAGTTAGCCGGGCGTCGTGGTGGGCACCTGTAGTCCCAGCTGCTCAGGAGGCTGAGGCAGGAGAATCATGGAAGCCCAAGAGCTAGAGGTTGCTGTGAGTCCTGTGACATCATGGCACTCTACCGAAGGTGGTGAAGTGAGACTCTGTCTCTACAAAATAAATAAATAAATAAATAAATAAATAAATCCCCAAAGTTCCTTGTTCAAGTGATTTTAAGTCTCCCTTTAGGCCCTACCTGCCTTTTACTTGAATCCATCCTCTAGTGGTTGGTCTGTGCCCTGATGTGCTCAGCCTAAGTTGAACAGAGAACCAATGTTGGAAGTTTATGTAGCAAGGGAAAGATACAGCTTGTACATGAGGACTGAGATGATCATGCATATACATATGTGAACCCTCGTGGTATGGTCTAGAGCAAGAATCAGGGAAGGGAATAGAAGTGGGATTGACTGAGGCTAGGGGCTGGATCTCTATGGACCATCACATGCTTCCATGGCATACTTAGGAGTACAACAAGTATTTCAAATATGAACTTGGCCTCTCAGGTTGTTGTGAAAGTATCTTTGCAAAGTAGGCAAATAAAATATTTTTAAAATTTGATCATTTTTAGAGAATGATTTATGATTTCAAAATATTTACACATATGATATGAGAGTCCCCATACTCCTATTCTTGCCTGGGACCTCTGATACCATATAAACTATGACTGACCTTTGAACAATGGGAGAGTTAAGGGGGCCAACGCCTTGTGTAGGTGAAAATCCACATGTAACTTTTGATAAAACTTAACTATTAGTATCTGCAGTTGACCACATGCCCTAATGATAATACATAGTTAATTAATATCTATTTTGTATCTTTTATGTATTATTATACTCTTATAATAAATTAAGCTACAGAAAAGAAAATGTTATTAAGAATGTCATAAGGGGGTGATGCCTGTGGCTCATTGAGTAGGGCGCTGGCCCCATATACCGAGGGTTGCAGGTTCAAACCCAGCCCTTGCCGAACTGCAATGAAAAATAGCTGGGCGGTATGGCAGGCGCCTGTAGTGCCAGCTACTCGGGAGGCTGACGCAATAGGCCCAAAAGCTGGAGGTTGCTATGAGCTATGATGCCACAGCACTCTACTGGGGGCAACAAAGAGACTCTGTCTCTAAAAAAAAAAAAAAAAAAAAAATCTAAAGGAAGAGAAAACATATTTACTATTCATTACTATTCATTAAGTGAAGACAAGAATCTTCATCTTCATTTCCTTCATGTTGAAGAAAGCTGAGGAAAAGGAGGAAGCGGAGGATTTGGTCTTGCTGTCTCAGAGTTAGCAGAAGAGGAAGAAAATCTGCATATAAGTGGACCTGTACAGTTCAAACTTAAGTTGTTCAAGGGTAAATTGTACATATTAATATAATATTTCCAAAGGAATCATTATGTCTAAAATGTGTTATAATTTCTGCATCAACTGATGCTATATTTTATATTACATTTCACAGCCTTTTATTTATTTATTTGTTTTTGGTATTGGCCCGGGCTAGGTTTGAACCTGACACCTCTGGCATATGGGACCGGCACCCTACTCCTTGAGCCACAGGCACCGCCCTTTCACAGCCTTTTAAATCTATTTCAGTCTTGAATTTATATTCTTGTTTTAGGAAATTAGTTTTAATTTCATATATTTAATATAAATGATTTTCTATATTTCTTGATCGGTTAAAATTTGCCTGTTAATCTGTTCTAAGTACCTGCGTCTAATTTTGATTTCATTTATTTTAAAGAAAGAAGAACAAAACACTGTTGTTCATTAAATATCACAAATTTGACATAGAAAATGCTGCATCATTTTTTTAAGCATCCTTATGCACTATCTTTGAGAAGAGTCACAGTTCTTATTATGTATGTATTTTGATAATTCCTTATTCCTTGGTTAAGATCAGTCCTGACTCAGTGAATATATGACACTTTTTTACTCCTGCCCTTTACCTCTAAATACCCCCACCAACCTAAAATATTCTTAAATAAAGAAATGTAATAATGTCATAAATTATTTTTCAGACAAGATGCAATTTTCACATTTTAGTTAAATTCATGTCATATATGAAAAAAAATTGTATGATGAACATGGTAAATACCCTTTATTGAGATAAAGAGATATAGATTGAAGATATTCAATGCAATTACTCTAAAAATTTACTGGGAATAAAGTTATGTACTACTGTATGGTACAGGAGAGATTGTAGTATAGGCAATAATAATTACATATTTACATTACCTGAGAAACAAAATCAGGTCTGATTTGAAATTTATCCAAAATTAGAATAATCAGTAGGTGAACACTTTAGAGGCTCTCCTGTAGGTAAAATTCTTAGGATCTTAGAAAATGATTTTAACCATTTTCAAATTTTATTATATTTCTTATTAGTTTTATTCATGGTCCTATTCAGAATACATGATACATTAGATGAAAAGTATTTAGATGGGTAATTTCATATATGCGCCCATGAAATTATTGAATCTCCCTGTTAAACAATGAGTATATTTTGTAAAATTATATCCATAGTTGAAAAGGAATTCCTTGTTTGTATCCCCCACTCCCCAGGAAATGGCTATAAATTTCAAGCAAGTAACATACAAATAAATTTTTTTGATAGAGATATGTTTACTTTGGTTTGATGGATAATATAAATTATTTGTAGAAACTTACAGGAGATAATTAAAAGTACTCAGTGGCATAATAGTCCTGTATAGTGAAGACGGTAGACATTCTGTTAGAAGCTATACTAACTGAAATTCAACCAGCCTTGATTAAGTAACTCTCCACAGCCAATCAAAATAAGAGACTGAAAGCAGAGTATGTTAAAAAACCTTATTATAAATCACTAAAATATATCAAGAAATAGAATGCTTATTCATGATAGCAAACCATTGATCATTTCTAATATGTTCTAATAGAAATGGTAAACTATGATAATTAATATATTTTCTCAAAAAGCCTATCTATAAGTTTACTAGAGTTGTTTAATTTATTGAAAATTCCCAAATACAGTTATACAATGAAATACTGTACAACCTAAATTTCCAATATACAATTATGCAATGTTAAATATATAAAAACTGATAATACCAGATGATTTCAAGGTACTCAAATATTTACTACATTTCTAACAAAAAGGATAAACAAGCTCTTTCTATGCAATTAAGAGGCAAAATGCTTATATGTAAAATGGCAGGTGAAGATAATTCAATGATCTAGCTCAGAGTAAAGCCAAAGTGTTTCAAATGCTTCTGAAGACTTTTTTCTTGAATCCTCTCTGACTCTATGTCCTTCTTACCTCTTGTGCATCTGATGCCCATTCACTCTGTTATTCACATACCTGTACACTCCTGCCTCAGGTATCACACTTACTGTTTCCTCTTTGCAAGTTCACTATCTCGTCTCCAAAAGATTACTTAAAAGTCACCATCTCAGTAAGGCCTTTTTAGCTACCCTCTCCATCTCCCTGATGATTTTTCCCTATTATACTTTTTGCCATAGTATTCAATTTACTCATGTATACTTTCTGTTGTCTCTAGATAGATAAGTCTCATAAGGCAGGGAGTTTGGGTTCAGCTAGTTACCTGTTGTACTCCCTGTTTTCAGAATAGTGCCTGATACATATCTCTTGAATAACTCCAAGGCCTTTCTCTGTTGATTTTCTATTGCAATAGCATCATAAATATTTAATTGAATACTGGTAAACAATGTTCAGTTTCTGGCAAATTATATATGAGGAGAGATGGGAAATCTGAAGTGCATTTGCCATAAGTCTGGCTCTTTTATTCAAAGGTAATGGATGCTGTTTGACATTCTTATAATGTAACAGGAATGACTTTAAGTTTGCTACAACTATTTACCTTATTTATGCCCACAACAACCTTGTACTATTGGCTCCCTGTTGCAATTGAGAAAACTGAGATTAAATGAAGTTTCCCTTTGTCATGCAGTTTGTATGTAGGAAGGAAAGACAGGCTATTCCAGACTCACACCCTTAACCAAAGGCTCATAGTTAAAACACTGATGCATTGTTGCCTTGAATAGCTTCATTTGTATAATTTTTAATCATTTTTCTTTTGCTAAAAAGAAGTAATCATTTCTGTATAATCACTGTGGTTTTGTAATAATTTAATAACTTTTTTTTTCCTCTCTTCAGTGGGATGCAATCACTGAAATGGATGAACACAATAGGCCCATCCACACGCACCAGGTGTGTAATGTAATGGAGCCAAACCAGAACAACTGGCTTCGAACAAACTGGATCTCCCGTGATGCTGCTCAGAAAATTTATGTGGAAATGAAGTTCACGCTGAGGGATTGTAACAGCATCCCATGGGTCTTGGGAACATGTAAGGAAACATTTAATCTGTATTATATGGAATCAGATGATTCCCATGGAATTAAATTCAAGCCAAACCAGTATACAAAGATCGACACAATTGCTGCTGATGAGAGTTTTACCCAGATGGATTTGGGTGATCGCATCCTCAAACTCAACACTGAAATTCGAGAGGTGGGGCCTATAGAAAGGAAAGGATTCTACTTGGCTTTCCAAGACATTGGGGCTTGCATTGCCCTGGTTTCAGTCCGAGTTTTCTACAAAAAGTGCCCCTTCACTGTTCGTAACTTGGCCATGTTTCCTGATACCATCCCAAGGGTTGATTCTTCCTCTTTGGTTGAAGTACGGGGCTCTTGTGTGAAGAGTGCAGAGGAGCGTGACACTCCCAAACTGTACTGTGGAGCTGATGGAGATTGGCTGGTTCCTCTTGGAAGGTGCATCTGCAGTACAGGATTTGAAGAAGTTGAGGGTTCTTGCCATGGTAAGAAATAAACATTTAATAATTTATCTTTTACTTAAGTGATTATTTTTGAAGGTAAATATGTTACACATTGATTTGCACATAATAAATATTGGAATACTATTCTTGACAATTAATTGTGGAAGAAATGGATTCACATAAAGTGTGAGAAAACTGCCAGTGTTTTTACCACCCAGGAGGGGTGTGTGATTTTGTACTGTTTCTTTCAGTAGAGTAGTTACGTAATGTGAATTTCTGAGTTCCCGGGATTTTTATAAAAGAGAGCAACATATATAGCAGCAAAAAAATAACAATGGGGATTGACAGTGGGGATTTGCCTGATCTTCACGTTTTGATTGTTTATAGAAACTTTGACATTTAAACACCATTTTAAAATAATTTTTTCTTTCATACTGAATTGCAGTAATTGATTAGTTCTTAAATGGAATTCAGAGCAAGACCCTGTCTCAAAGAAAGAGATAAATGGAATTATATTTACATAAACGAGGAATTCATGTTTATCTTATTTCAAAAAATATATAGGCTAGTTTATAAGGGTGTCATGTGTTTGGTGGTGAAAAATTGACCTTATTAACTTCTTTGTTATTTGGAGGTTTGAGAGGTAGATGTGTGAGATGGAGGCCCTCAGGTATGAAGCTTCTTGGTGTTTGAGGCCCCAAGGTTGCTTACTCTCTCGATCCTGATAATGATTGTAGTGTGTTTCATATCAGGAAATTATTGTTTTTTGTTTTTTCTTTCTGGTATATCTATTATGTGTTTATTCACAGTAGCATTCAAGAGATTTCACAATTCAGCCTTGTCCTATTCTTTTTTCGCCTCAGTAAATTCTGTCTTCTGTTCTTATGCCTTTTGAACAGTACTTGTGTTTCTAATATTTCTTCTTTTCATATTTCATCTAGCTGCTCAGTGTCCCTTTCTTCCAGTTTTCTCTGTGATAAAATTTCATTCATCCTTCAAGGTCTAATGCAAATGCCGCATATCTGAGCCTTAGCAAAGTTAATTAAGCCTCCTCTGTGCTTCAATTTGTGCTAATTATGTATTTGTGTGTTTCACCAGGAATGTTAGATAAACAGGTGTATTTAAAAATTACACGTGTAATAAACGGTAAGAAACGTATTGATGGGTAACCACGAGACTCTGAGAAATTAAAGGTAGAACCTATTAATACTTCTATGAAATGCTCCGTTTCTTCTCCTTTCTGTGGAAGAGGAAAGTTTTCTTCAGGAAGGATTGAAATATTTTAGCTATAAAAGGCCATAAACATACTTTTATCTATCATTTTATGAATTATGACTCTAAATTACTGAGAACAGAATTTAATTCCCTGGGACCACATGATACTAACTCATCCTAGATTGAGAACTTAAGCCAGAGTTCTTCTCAGTTTGGCCTTTGTGTGTTTCCCTCCCTCCTGTCTTCTGTTCACCCTTTTCTCACTTCACCCCTAACTTTTTCCTTGCATTTTCTCATTCCAGGCATCCATGTTCTTGGATGTTTTAACTTTCCTACCCACCAGAAGCCCTGACCTGCTGGATATTAATTAGGCTGGGTTTGCCCTTTGTTTATTTTTGGAATACTGATCTGGGAATATTAGAATGAGATTTGAAAACCTCTTGTGAAATTCAGGTGACTCAGGATGATGGAAATTATATAGATTTATTTATCTGTAATTTCACTTTTAAAGGTGGTAAACAGGAACAATTATAGTGAGGTTAAAGGGATTTTCATAATTTGCTTCAAATGGATTTGAGAATTCTTGGTCTGCTTGTAACAAAGATATGAGAAGCTGGTTTCAATTAGAATTAATCCACATCTTCTTTGTGCTATTCATATCTAATGAATGATGTATATTTATTTGTATTTCAATAATGTATGATTATATTTCATCCTGGTTGTATACTGCAAGCTTGAATTTTTTATTCCTTTTTCCAGACTATTGTTATGGTGTATCGAGATCCAAATTCTAGTGACACAAAAGAGAGACACATTCTTATCATGCGTATCAATCAGGCTAGTACAGACAGAGACATTATCTTAAGCACGTGAGCTAAGGTCTAAAAGCAAACACAAATAATTAAAATTACTCTACTATACATAATAAATAGTATTTTATTCTTGTCTCAAATCTCAACTTTTTATACTATTTTAATTGTATTTCATAGGTTCATAATTACAACTGTCATATTGGGCATGTTTATGTTACAGTGTTGTTTAAATTGTTTTAATTCTATATAATGTCAATTTTTGTAAGGGTTACAATTTAAAAATAATATCAATTTGTATCATTTCAGTTTATGTCAAAATAGTCTTTGACTTTATATATCTAAGACCATTTTAGCACTATGCAAGAAATAATTGGAAACAATTCACGTGCAAAATTGAATGCAATTTTTTGTTCATTTGCTTGAATTCTGAAGTGACACGAATCCCAAATGAGCTTCTCTTGAACATCTTTAAATTAAGGATGAATTTCATGAAGGTAGTTGTACTTAAAGATACAAGGTTGGGTTTAAAATTTCAGACCTGCTGAGAATACACATATCCTGCCAGGATGCCTTGTTTAAGCCTATACGTATCACAGAATATTATTTAACAAATTAATATTGGCCTATAAAAATTAAAGTTCTTAAACGTTGAGATTTTTTTAAAATCTGACTTCTTTATATAAACATCCTTTTGTTTATTTATCTTTCCTTTAGCATTGTATTAAAATTCAGGAGAAAAAGATAATGGCAATTCTTGGACCATTGCATTATTGTTCATATAGGTGAATGGGATAGACAGAACCTTTAGCGACATTGCCATTGATTTAATCTCCTGAAGAGTGCTGTTATTAAGGCTTCACGGCACAGTCCTGTGCTGCAGTTCAGAAACATTTATGGTCTGCGTTTATGATCTTCTGTCTAATCATGTTCTCAGAGATGACTGTGGAGGCAAAGAGCATAAAGAAATTTGAGATACTAGGATTTGCTGACATTGAATAAGGGGGTTTGAGGATATGATGAAAAGCTGAAAGGTAAGATTGGGATCAGGAAAAAGGGCAGGCTTAGTGGCCTGGGTAGTATTTTCACTTTCTGAAGGTTCTCACTAAATATAGACTCTGACAATATAACCTTCAATTCCAAATAAAGCTACTTTTTCATGAAACTATTTTAGACTTTCATCTGTCTTTAAAAGAATATGAAATCAAGAAGCCCAAAAAAAGCCTAAAAATAGAAGATAGTATTTCTAAACAAGAAAGCGTAAAGTTGAATAATTACAAGCATATCTTAGGCATATTGTAAATTTGGTTCTAGACCACTGAATAAAGTAAATATTCCAATAATGCAAGTCATGCAAAATTTTTGTTTTCCGAGTATGTAAAAAGGCTATGTTTATACTGTATAGTCTGTTAGGTGTGTCATAGCATTATTTCTAAAAACAATGTACTTGATTCAAAATACATTATTGTTTAACAATGCTGAAACTTAAGACAATCATAATATTTTTGCTGGTGTAGGGTCTTGCCTTGGTGTTGATGTCTGTTGACAGATAAGGGTCGTAGTTACTGAAGGTTGAGCTAGATGTGACTATTTACTAAAATAAGACAAAGGTGAAGTTTGCGGCATCAATTGCTGTACTTTTCAAAAAAGATTTATCTGTAGCATCCAATGCTCTTTGATAACATTTACCCACGTTAGACCTTCCGAAATTGGAGTCAGTCTTCTCAACGTCTTCCATTGCTTTATTAAGTTGATGAAGTGTTCTTCATTGTTTTCATTTCAACAATTTCACAGCATCTTCAGCAGGAGGAGATTTCATCTCAAGAAGCCACTTCCTGTTCATTAATAGGAGGCAACTCATGTGTTCAGGTTTATTCTAATATTCCAGCAGCTTAATCATATCTTCAGGCTGCACTTTTGGTTCTCTTGATATTTCCACCACATCTAATAGTTACTTCCACTGAAATCTTGAAACCCACAAAGACATTCATGAGAGCTGAAATCAATTTTTTCCAATACCTTGGTATTTTGACCTTCTCCCATGAATCATGAATGTTCTTTATGGCATCTAGTACAGTGAATTCTTTCCAGAGGTTTTCAATTTACTTAGCCTGGATCCATCAAAATTACACATACTATTTATGTGTCTTACAAAATGTATTTCTTAAATAATAAGAATCAAAAGTCAAAATTACTCCTTGCTCCATAGTCTGCAGAATGGATATTTTGTTATCAGGCATTAAAATATCTTTAATCTCATTGTATATCTCCATCAGAGATTATCCTGAGTGGCTAGTGCATAGTCAATGAATAGTGTTAATATTTTGAAAGGAATCTTTTTTTAGCAATAGGTCTCCATAGTGAGTTTAAAACTTTAGTAAACTGTGATGTAAACAGATGTACTGTCATCCAGACTTTGTTTTTCTATTTATAGAGCACAGACAGGTAAATCTACTATAATGTATAAGGGCCCAAGGCTTTCTGAAGCAGGAAATGAGTACTGGCTTCCACTTAAAGTCATTAGACGCCCTTAACAAGACAGTCAACCGTCCTTTTACACTTTGCAGCCAGGCACTGACATCTCCTCTCTAGCTACAAAAGTCCCAGATGTAATCGTTTCGCAATATAATGCTGTTTTATATACAATGCAAATCTATTCTCTAGTATAGCTGCCTTCATCAACTATCTTAACTAGAACTTGTGGATAACTTACTGCAGCTTGTATGTTAGTATTTGCTGCTTCACCTTGTACTTTTTTTATATCTGATTTCAGGCTCAGATTTGTCATCTGGTAGTACACAAATTAAAGAGCAAGTGCTCTACGCCTAACACAAAATATGCAATGATGTAAATAATAGAATTCTTTCATTAAAAAAGAAAATAATTAAAAACACACAGCTATTACAGGTCCACAGCAATTCTTTAGGGAGAGGTGTTGTGAAGACGCCCAACAGATATGGACACAGATAAAGTGTTTTCTTATACATTGTTCTCAATAGCCATTGGCTTCATTTCAGTGAGTTTCATCTGCCATCCATAACCATTTCTGATATAGTTATTGGGACCTGACAAGCTTTCAGAGCCTGTTTAATGCTCATTCATTTACGGGGTTCGAGGATTATTTATAACTGTAGACTCTTCTAAGTCAGACTCATGATTTGTTGGTAGTGAGATTTTCTAAAAAATCATAGTAATCTTTTATCTGTTTGCCAGTTCTACATGCCAAAAACTACATACAAAATATACTCTCAAAGTTCTTTCTTTGACATAGTTTTATTTACTTCATTGTTCGTATGTGTCCCTTAACTTAATGGCAGCAAAGCTGAGGTTGTCTTAAACAGTAGGGTTGGGTTGATCTGAGACATAGGGCTGATTCTATTTATATAACTGGATGTCTTATCTATCTTTGGCGCTTAAAATGTTTTTTTCTTAGTTTTGTCTCTGTCGGCTAAGGAAGTGATCACCTTTTCCTATTCAAAGAGGACTTTTCTCTTACTGGAAAGTTCTACACTCTTCTATTCCTTTTCCTATCAGCTTTCAACCTGGCTAATTATTGCCTGAGCACATCTCCTTCTGAAATATCTTGTTAAAGATCAACTAGTAGTTAACACAAAGAAATCATACCTCTTGGCCTGCCTTCCAAATTATTGCCAATCAAAGTAATAAAGTCCCTTAAATGTAAGGACTAATTTCATATTATATAAGTTTTTTCACTGTATGTCCAGAGCCAGCATCACTACAGAGGGGCGATTGACTTTATATCCTCCAGATGAACAAAAATTTAGTGATTTGCAATTTGATAATGTTCTTGAGAAGCTTCAAGACAGTATACCTAAAAAGACAACAAAGTTTAAATTTCTAGAAAGAGACCAGCAAAATAGAAACCAAAGATAAAACTTGATACAGTAGAAAAAAAGATGATGGGATAGGATTAAAGAATTAGGTATCTGATATAATCACATTTAAAATGTTTATTTTGATTTAATAAATCTTATTATCCCTTTCTGGAGAGTGGAAATAAACTCAAACATACTTTATTATGATACTTGGGGACATTCATAGTATTTTTGAGTTCATTGAAACAATGGCTTATAAAAATGTAAGAAATCAGTGGTGCTCTATTTTTAACTTGAGTGTTTTCCTATCAGCATACAATACTATGCAATATAAAATTTTAGTATTATAAATAGTTCCCCATCATGACTCTGTAAAAAAAATAAATAAATTCTAATAACCAGTTACTATTTTTAAATTTGAGTTTACTATAAGATACCTGGTCTTAAAATGCATCTCAATAAATAAAGAATATAGTATTACTGGAATGGTAGTATCAGTTTTACAGCAAACTCTGGAGCAGTGATAAATTTAAAAGGATGGAGATTTCCAGTTTCCAGTCATTCTGTACAAGGACTCTCACCATCTAAAGAAGCATGCAGTACCAACAATTGATAGAAACTGTGAGACCATAAAAATAAACTCTGTTTTATCTTCACCAGCGGACAAAGAAAAAGCATGATTTATTCCCATTCCTTGACAGTATCAAAAGTGACTACTATAAAAAGGCATGAAAGCCTCTTGAAAGATGCCAACACTGTTCTGTGGGACAGAGATAAACAGCCATTTTCTTGGATAGAATTCTTTAAATAGGATGACACAATTTTTAGTCTTCTTTCTTAAAATGACTAATATCCTCAGTTCTTTGCTTTCTTTCTGTTCTTGTTTTAATGAGAGCTAATATTCAGGATGAGTTATCTTTTACCCTACCATACTTGAAAAACCTACATTCTTTATCTCTTGGTTGACTAAATATTATTAATAAATTTAAATGTAAAATTGTGTTAATAGTAAACCTTTGAAAAGGCATAAACATGGACTATGCAAGAACTTTTCTAATGATTCTCTATTAATTTAATAATTAAATAATGACCAAAAACATGCTTTTCTTAGATCTAATTGTGTATGTGTGCATTTACAGGTAATTGTAGATTACTAATGAAACAAATTAATCATGCATATTAAATATTTATGTTATTTTCAAAATACCTATAAAATAAATAATATATATTACATAGGTAAACATTTTTATTCATGATGGTTTTCAAATGTTTTCAGAAGTTCTCTTGCATCTATCGAGGTGTCCATAAAATGTTCCTATTTACCTATTCAAGAGATATGTTACAAGAATATATTTTCTTAGATGCCCATCTTTGGTTTAATAAAATAAAGTTATTTGGTCTTGATAGATTATTCTTTTATTGTTAAATTATATGTATTTTCTTAAATTTGTTAAAAATTGGGATGAGGATATTCTGTCTGAAGCAATTAATTATAAAATTTTTTTTGAGTGATGTAAAGAATAGAATAGGTATATATATACTGTGTTCTTGGATAAAACATTTAAATACTTGGAAGTTAGAAATGATAATTTATAACAGTAAGAAAATCACATGCAAATTCATTGTTTTTGCCACTTTGAACTCAGCAAAAATAATTCCAAATTGCATGTGAAATAATAAATGGAATGCAACAAAGAAGATTATTTGCAAAGACAAATACAAGTAACCTATATTGCTAGCACATATTATAATGAAATGTATTCAAGGTAAAAGATTAAAATGTATAGTATTAACTTCCCAAGAGAAATATTTATCAGTGGCACCATTAACAATATAAACGATAGATTAAATTGCATAAACTGTGATAAAATAGTGATCACTGATAAATGGGTTGAACAGGTAGAATATTTAATACAGTGGTTCTCAATTTATTGGGATTGAGATTGGGAAGAGGAAGCAATAATGATTTTGATGTGGGACAGAACTCTGGAATTCAATAAGAAGGTCACCTATTATTGAGTCCCAGAGAAACCACCTTGACTTATGAAGGCAGCGTTCTTTATAATGTGGGAAATTACCATCCACGGTCCCCCTGTGCAGAGATCTATTGGGGAGCAAAGGAAGTCCCACAGAGAATTTCTTGTTGCAGTAAAATGAAGACTTAGGCAAAGCTATAACAAAAGATAATTACTTGTAGGATACAAATGAAGATTTTTTTTTTTTTTTTTTTTTTTTTGTAGAGACAGAGTTTCACTTTATGGCCCTGGGTAGAGTGCCGTGGCATCACACAGCTCACAGCAACCTCCAGATCCTGGGCTTAAGCAATTTTCTTGTCTCAGCCTCCCAAGCAGCTGGGACTACAGGTGCCTGCCACAACACCCGGCTATTTTTTGGTTGCAGTTCTGCCGGGGCTGGGTTTGAACCCGCCACCCTCAGTATGTGGGGTTGGCATCTTACCGACTGAGCCACAGGTGCCGCCCACAAATGAAGATTTTTATGGGAGTTTACAACTGTGATGAAATAGCAACTTTTGCAGAATAAAAGAATTGAAAGAGAAATATTACTAAAGTTATTATATGATGAAATTTACTGCCAAAATCTCTTTTTGTTTTTTGTTTGTTCCCTTATGAAAATATCTCTAGATATTAAATGTGGGTTCTGGTCAATCAAAGGAAAACTAGGCTATTTTTAACATCACGTAATAATTTATAACAAGAATTGGCAGATCACAGTCTGCTTGCCAATCCAAGCTGTTTTTATAAACAAAGATTTTGGGATACAGCCAAGTTTATCCATTTACATGTTGTCTATGGCTGCTTTCAAGCTACAGTAACAGAGCTGAGGAGTTGTGTCAGAGACCATATGCCCCACAAAACCCATAATATTTACTTATCCTGACCTTTACAGATAATGTTTGCAGACCCTCCTACCCTACAGGCAAATTAATGTATATCTGAGAAATATAAAGTTAACTTGCTATGTTTAGATATTTTGTAACATTTTTACAATTAAAGATAGAATAAAACCTTTACTGTAAATACTTTCCTCAAAACTTAGCCATCTTTTTATTTAAGTGATTCATTCAAGCATCTGCTAAGGCATATAATTTCAAAGGCATTCAATTAAGAATTTCATATTGACCTATCATAGGAAACAGAATTAGATTTTTGTTAATAGGCAGAAATATCTGAGACGAACCATTACATTAGTAAAAAGGGTAGGGTATATAGGTGTACTTTGTATGTGTGTGTCTTCATTAGAGATTGTTACTTGAATGCTGGCTATTGATTTAGGAGGTCTTTCTTGAGGACTCTCATGAGTAGTAGATAATTCACTTTCTGCAACATCTTAACTAATTCTGTTATGCCCAACATTGAAATGTATTTGTTAAAAAAACTTGGTGAGTTTAACAGTTCATGTGTTTTTGTGTAAAAGGGTGCACAGAAGCAAATAAATAAAACTGTGGTTATTTTTTTACTTAAGATTACAAGAAGACTCCATTTTCAGTGGGATTTTAGCACTACATTCAAATTAGATTAAACCTTCTGCAATAGCAGATATGTGTTTATTAAGGTATGATTTAGGCTTAGCAAACATTTATATTGCATTCCTTTGACACTTTGGGAGACTATGGATTGGTATTAATTACTACTATCCAGGTCAAACCATACACAAGACCTTCCCAACTAAGGATTTGCCATACAATATTATTTATGTAATCGTGCTATTGCTTTTGTGAAGGGACATACACTCACATGCAAATCACAATTTTCTATACTTTGATTGTGATGTTATGAAATGTTTAATAGAGGCATTCCTTGAAATGTTCCCTTAGTTGTTGATAATCTTGAGCAATAATCTTTACAAAGATATTTCTAAAATTAGCAAAGTAATATATTGTACCTGCTTAAGATGTAACTATCTGTTTTCAACCAAAATTACAGTTTCATTAAAATTATAAAGAATGTTATGTGTAATGTCTTATGTATACATAGGAGTTTTTTTTTACTTTTTACTTTGTTTTGATTTGGGTATCATCTTCAGTAGTGTCCCATTGCAAATTTATTATTTTTGGTCTTGAAATAATCTTCAACAGTGCCCCCTTGCTAATTCATTATTATATTATTTGTCATTTACTTGATTTTACGCTTCTCTTTCTCTCTGCCTCCTTCTTCCCATCACGCCCAATCTCAACTTATTTTTGCCCATTGAAGAAATCACTTTAAGCTTTATGGTTAGTGCTTTATTATTATGTTTATTTATATTTGAAGTTTCTTATATTCTGTACTTTGACTAAACTTTAAAATTTAAACTTTTATTAAAATAAATTGTGATATTTTCCTGTTCTTATACCTGTTGTGTTTTAAGATAGGTAGATAGGCAAGTAGGTAGAGAGATGGGTAGATATTCAAGGCATTCCTCCTCATTTATCCCAACTAAGGATTTGGAAAATCATTTTGATATGTAATCTTAAAATAATTTCCAATATTTCATTGTGGGCTTTATTATATTCTTCCTGAGAGTGCATGTCTAACTAATGCAGTTTACCATTTGAATAGTGTGAACTTTCCTTCCTTCCTCCCTCCCTCCCTCACTCTCCTTCCTTCCTTCCTTCTTCCTTTCCCACCCACCTCCCTCCCTCCCTTCCTCCCTTCCTCCCTTCCTTTTTTCCTTTCTCCATATATTCTTAGACAAATATACAAAATGTTGACTTAAGCACATTGAGAAAATGATAAGTTAATACATCTCTTCTTTCATTAAAGTTCTTTTTTTGTGGGTATGCCTGGCATTTCTAAGTAGGGGTGGTGATCTTTGAAAAATAGATATTAGTGGTACTTATGTAGTTTTACATCTGCCTGCTAAATGGAAAGCTGATTGCATTGTCATTCTATACCTACTAATGAAACATTGAAAATAGTCCAACATTGACTGCATGTGGAATGTCTCTTTAAATGACTATTACCTCAAAGGGGTGAGAATCAAAGTATATATGAATTCCTAAACGATATAGCAGTTGTTTTGGAGAGAAATTTCTATAGCGTTATAACAATACATGTTTATTTATGTCCTGTCTGATGTCTATGAAATAGTAGTATTTCTTTAAAAATGTCTTAATTTTGCTGTGATGGCTTGACTGTTTTACCGGATGGTCAGCATCTTAATGTTTCTCTTATATATATTCATAAGCAAGATGAAAGTGTTAATTTTAATTAAAATCATGCCAGTAGATCTAATGAACCCTCCTAGGAAAAAATAAATTAAACTAAAGATTCTTGACGGAAGTTTTATTATTAGATAAGGAAAAAATTGCCAAATCATTGACTTCTGTTGGTCAACATTTCACTTGTATTTTATAGAGAATTAGGAGCAAAGACTCATGTTAAAAAAGAAAGTAGCCTTCTATCAAAGATATTATAGAAGAAAATGTTATTAGTTGATGAAACCCACTCTATGAGCATACAAGGGAAATAGGTGTTACATTGGAAAGATCAGGGCAAGTTAAAAACTTAACATGACTTTTTCACCTCTGTAACTGAATAGACCCTGCATACAGTGGTGAAATTTTCCCCCAGAATTGCTACATGAATCTGTATTCTTTTCAAAAAGAGCCAGGAGTGCTTGGGGTACAGCTAATTCTATTTCTTATTACAGGAAAGTTACTGGGATCTGTGTGGACCACCTTTTCAATGCCAAAATCAAGCCAGATGAATTTAGAATAAAAAAGTATTATAAGGGCAAAATTTAAAAAGCCGTCAAAACTGTTCCCACCTCCAGTTTCAATGCTAAAAGTAATATATATGTATACTTAATTAAAACAAGATGTGATTGTGATGTATAACTTTTTTAATCAGTAGCTGAAATTTATTAGCTAAGATTTTGTTGAGAATTTTTGCATCAATATTCCTTAGTGAAATTGGTTTGTAGTTCTTTTTTGGTTGGGTCCTTTCCTGGTTTTGGAATCAAGGTGATACATTTCCTTCATAGAATGTTATAAGGAAGGTTCCTTCTTTCTCAGTGTTTTGGAATAAGTTCTGCAGTGTAGGTACAAACTCATCTTTGAAGGTATGATAGAATTCTGATCTTAAAAAATGGAAAAGGAGGGTGGCACCTGTGGCTCGAGGAGTAGAGCACTGCCCCCATATACGGAGGGTGGTGGGTTCAAACCCGGCCCGGGCCAAAAAACTGCAAAAAAAAAAAAAAGGAAAAGGAAGAGCAATCCAATCCCCAAACCAGCAGAGGTAAAGAAATAACCAAAATTAAGTCAGAAATAAATGAAAGTCAAAATAATGAAATCATTCAGAAAATTAATGAAACAAAAAGTTGGTTCTTTGAAAAGATGAATAGAATCGGTAAACATTGGCCAGATTAATCAGAAATAGGAAAGTAAAATATTTAATAACCTCAATCAGAAATGAAAAGAGGGAAATAACAACTGATACCACAGAGGTACAAGAGATTATTTCTGACTACTACCAAAAACTTGATGCCCAGAAATTTGACAATGTGGAGGAAATGGAAGAGTACCTGGAATCACACCATCTTCCTAGACATAACCAGGAAGAAACAGATCCCTTGAACAGACCAATATTAAGCAGTGAGATTGCAGCAACAATAAAAAAGCTTCCAACAAAAAGAAGTTCCTAATTTTGATGAAGACTATTTTATTTTTTCTTCCTTTGTTGATCTTTTTTTATGCTGCTGTTGGTGGTGTCTTCATTGTTATTTGCCTAACATAAGAACCACACAACTTTTCTCGTGTACTTTATTCTAGAAGTTTTATAATTTTAGTTTCTATATTTAGGTCCAGCCCTCTGGAATGTATTTTCTCATGTAGTGGTAGGTATGGATAAAAGATAATTTGGGGGTTTTGTTCATTATGGATATCTAATTATTCCAGCATCACTGGTTAATAAGGCTTTCTTTTCTCTGTTGTCTTTGCTTCTTTGTCAGAAATAAGTTGAGCATATATGGATAAGGCTATTTTAAACTCTATTATATTGCATTGATCTATTTATCTATTTTCACATCTATACATCACTATTTTGTTCATTATTTCTTCAATTTTTCTATTTCCTAGAAAATAGAAAATTTAGGGCCTCTATTTACTTGCAGTTTTGAGTGTTTAAAGTTGGTCCACAGGACATTAATTAATGCCCTAATCATTTTTCCTAGTATTGAAAAAAGACATTTACAATCCTTTGGGGGTGTAATTTTTCTTAGTTTTGGGTACTTTTATCACACATGTGCTAATCATCATTTGACCAAGTACTCAAGGCGGTACTCTGAAAATCTCTGAGGTTTATCATTTTTCATCAATCTCCCTTTAATCTGTCTCCTGCACCCTCCTATTGTCTTATCTTCCCCAGACTCCCCAGACTCCCCATACTCCCCAGACTCAGGAAGACTGCCAGTCTCTACCTGGTTTCCCTCCCTGTGTTGTACCCAAGACTCTTTCTCTAGGCACAAGTTGGAATCATAATACAATTGCCCTCATTTTATTCCTTACTCTCTGGGATCATATATTTTGTGATTTTCATAGTTGTTTCAGCAGGAGGGATAAATTTATGCCACTGTGGTCAGAAGAAGAAGAGAAGTCCTGATGGATTTGATGTATACAGATTTTAATATACTAGAGAGTATGTGTGCTCATATACACACAATGTATATGTGTATATATAATGTATGTGTATATAGATTAGTATATATCATGTTACATTTTTCTTTTTCCTTAAAAATTGGTGTTTATCATGATCAGTTATGCATTTGTTTTAATTTATGTCATTAGAGATGGGTGAATACATTTGTGATATTTGAGTACAGGATGTGATATTTGAATACAGATATCATTTGAATTACTGGTGCCAGATCTTTTTCCTTCCTTGTATTCAAGCTCTTTCCCTTATAACTTTGCAGTACTTTTCCTTAGCAGGGGAGTGTTTTTCCAGACTCTTTGAGTTTTGCTTCAGCTATATGATTTGTTAGGGCCGGTGGAATGGGGGTCCAAGTTACAGGGTGCTAGTTCTGAGCCTGTGTCTTAAGTGGACTGGCTATCTTTTATTTGTTCTTGTGCACTTCTGTCAACACTATGAGAAGACCTTTCCTGGTATTTTCTGAAGCAGGCTGAGCCTTCCACTGCCACGAGGAGCCGAGCCCGGTAAGATCCTTATATTGAATCAATCACCCTGCCGTGTCCAGATGATAGATAAGATGAAACTGGAAAACCCTCAGAATAAATGCTAGGAGACAAAAAAAAAAAATAGAGATGTAGCTGGATTCACTGACAATAATAAGATATGAATAATGCATGCAGAAAGTTCACAGATCAGGTTATTATATCAAAATAACAGAACAACATGTCATGTAGCCCTGGCCAAGCTGGAAAAACAGTATTATTTCTAGGGCAGTACACTTTAGAAAAAAAAGCAAAAAACTGAAATGGACTTGCAGATGATCTAGCCTGGTGAAGTGTAGATAAATGGTCAAGAAAATGCAGAATAGGGAGAAAAATATATAGCAATCAATGCTAATAAAGATAGAAAGTTAAGAATTATATCATTATGCTCAGCAATGGGGGTTCTCGAGTGAGAAATGCTGTTTTTCATGCTCATGGAGCACTAGCTCTAAGCATTACCCAGAAGAGATTTCACAGGAAGAGATTCACACTGATCCAACATAATAACTTCTAGCCATGTGTATAAAGAGTTATTTTTCTAAATGAAATCTGATAAAAGTAGTAAAACCAACCTTTAGGGTCTATTTCTTTGTCTTTGTATAATTTGAAGATAATCCCCATAAGAATTGGCCTAATCATTGTTGACAAAGCTTTTCTTCATTTTAATGAATCACAATTCATAAAAACCTTCCACAGAGATATCTGTGTCTCCACTAGAATGAAGAGACTTGATGCCAGAGTGAGCAAACGAGGTAACTGACACTTTTTTCTCATTAATTCATTACAAAGTTGTACACGCCCTACCTTCAAAGTGTACAGCAAATCTGTTCCAGTCTCTTGATCTCTGTTAACCTCATAGGTCAAATTTGCACTGGGTAATCTAACCGTTCCTCATCTAATTCTAACAATCCATTCTTCAAAGAACAGCTAATTTTGCATTTCATTTTCCTGTGGCTTCATGTTATCTCTAAAATAATATCTAAATTCACAGTCCCGGCTCAGAACTCTCCAGAGCTCTCCACTCTTTCCATAATCTAGCCCTTGCCTGCCTCTTCATTTCCAACACGTGTCTCACTTCCTGTGATTATACACTATCACATCACTCAGGATTTCAAACTTTTTAAGCTTCTTCCTTCTATAAGGCCTTGTGCTTCCTCTATGAATCTGTGAAGGCTGCCATAAAATGATTCACTTAAACAACAGAAACTTATTTTCTCACAGTCTTGCAGGCTAGAATTCAAAGATGAGGTGTCAGTGAAGTTAGTTTCTGATGAGGACTCTCTTCCTTGCTTGCAGAAGGCCACCTTCTCACAGTGCCCTCACATGGTGTTTCCTCTGGGCTCTGGCATTTGTGGTGTCTCTTCTTCTTATAAGGACAGCTATCTTATTTGATTAGGGCCCCTCCCCTATGACCTTATTTAATCTTAATCATTTTATAACTCTCAAAATATGGTCACATTGGAGATTAGACTTTCAACATCTGCATTTTGGGGACACAATTTAGTCTATAATACCTTGCCTTCTCCCCAGCCACTCAGGTCGTGATATGGTTGATGCCTTTTCATCATAGGTATTATTTCCAATATCATTCCTCAGAGAATTCTTCTTCCATTTTACAGGACCAAGGGCATGTCTTTTCTTTGAAGCAGAATCTTGCTTTGTCACCCTGGGGTTAAGTACCATGGTGTCATGGCTCATAACATCCTCAAACTCTGGGGCTTAAGCAATTCTTTTGTCTCAGTCATCCAAGTAGTTGGGACTACAGGTGTCTGCCACAACACCTGATTAGTTGTTGTTGTTTTTTGTAGAGATGGTGTTATGCTCAGGCTGGGCTCAAATTCCTGAACTCAAGCAATCCACTATTGGGTAATCCACCTGCCTCCGCCTCCCAGAATGCTAGGATTACAGGTGTGGACTAGTGCAGCTGCCCCAGGGCATGTCTTAACTGTGTTCACTCATCACTGAAATCACTATACCCATGAATTATACACGAAGTATTGAGAAAATGTGTTGAATGGATACACTCTTTGAATGCAGTGGTTTATGGGTATTTTGTTAGTATTTTGTGTTATTACATTAGTTGTGCTATTTCTGAAAGGTAGAAGGGTGCTTTGTTATCTAATGTTACCCAGAAAGAGAACACAATAATGATACACCAAGTATAGCACTACATAGAGCAACTGTTTAAAACATGTCATTATTTCAATCGTTCACGATACTTCTTCCAATAATCGCCCCCCACTATGTTATAATGAGATATTTCTTCTTACTGTCTCAATAGGTGGCATCTTTTTGACTCTTGCTTGAACAGATACCATAACTTTTCATCTACGGATTATTAATTTATCCCATTACTTATTCATTGTAAAGCATCAATATTAAAGTTTACTCAAAGCTTTTTCCATATGTGCCATCTGTGATGACAGCTCTGGCAGCTGTAAGAGTACTGGTTGTGAATTGGCTTCCAGATACCATTTCTCTCTCTCACTTCCAAATGCCAGCTCTGTGATGTGACAGGAGGGGGCCGATGTCTGCTTTGCTGACTCCATACGAGATCGTCATCTTTTTGTTGTTTGTTGCTCCTTCTTAGGCTGACACTCACTACAGATACGCTCTGGCTAGTCTCCCAAAGCTTATGCTTTAATGTGGTATTTATGTGGGTTTTTTTTTCTTTTTTGAGAATTATGTAAGAGGTAGGGTATCTCATTTCTTGTATCATAGGCAGGTAAAGATTCAGCTCCACTTATTTCATCTCTTTTTTCTTCACTAAAGCCTAACAAAGATTGTTGCTGGGATGCCTGCCCTTGGGGTTATCTGCCTGAGTGTGTGCTAACAGGTCAGGTGAAGCCTGGCATCCTTCTTTCCCCCCATCCCACCCAAGCATAATTCATAGGCTTACTTCATCAAACACTAGGAAGGTGGTTTACTCACTAAGGTGCCTCGCCGCCTCTTCCTCTTTCTGGGTTGTCACGCCTGGATAGCAGTAAAATATCTGTGGATCCAAAGGCTCGCTAACTTTTTAGAAGGAAAAATAGAAGTGATTTAATGAATTGGAGGAGATATTTTGGACAACCCCTAATTTACAAGAGATTATTTTTATTAAACTTCATTTCACGTTACCCCCAAAGGCTGTTCTTTCTCATTGCCCAATTTGCTGTTAACTGGGGGCACTGAAGCTGGCAAATCCTGGCAAAACATTGCTTAAGTTAGCTGTCACCAACTGTTAAATATCATGAATTAAAGTATAGATTCCTAGGAAATATTAAATTCAATGTTGGTCTTTGTTGAATTTTGGAGATTATGGGGGAATTCCTGTTCAACCTCAGTTATAGTAGCATTTTATAGTATAATAAGCATTATAGTACTGAAAACATATTTCACTTTTTTCCCCTTTCTGTTTTTATTTTACTAATAGTTAAGTTACTCAGTCACACTCTCAAGCATTGTTAGATTAAATGGTGTAAAGCATTTCATACTTTTACAGCTTTTAAATTTATCATTATTTTAATATTTCAAAATGTTTTAATTTACACTGTAATTTTGTTTTGTGTTTATATTTATTTAAATTTAAATTTCTTTCCTATGAGAGATAATGCCATATTTGTATTTCAAGCTCTTTTTATTCTTATTTTACTTATTTTACTCTTTTTAATTTGCCCTTAAACCTTTTATTCATGTTCTGATTTTACCACAATATACATGTACTTAGTGAAATGTTAAATATAAGCAAACATAACTAAAAACTATTATCAGGGAAACTGTACTTTCAATTTTATATTCTGTAACCTTTAGAAGTAAAACATAGGGTTTTTTTATGCATTCACAAGGTTTTCAAGTTATTTTCTATTTATACTCATTTAGATAAAAATCCTCTAGTAGAGAAAAAACTCATTTTCTCTACTAAAGATTTATAAAATTCCATTATGCATGAAGACAAATATCACCCTGAGTAAAGGATCATCTGTATGATTAGCAGAATGAATCTGTTGCAACTTTTACGCATCAGACCCCAAAATTGATTTTTATGCATTTTAATGGAGGCAATATTTTGCATTTGAGTACATTACATATGAAAATAAAATGTCAAAGCTTATCCTTCTCAGAGTTCATAATCTATGTCTTTGTCCTCGTCTCTCTGTCTCTCATAGAGGATTTCTTATGAAAAGACATCCTGGTCAGTTTATTTCTCATAGGCAATAATTTGTGTATTAATGTCCTAATACAAATAAACACACCGTACGTCCCCATCTGCTATACTCATTCCATTGAGACCTAGTATAGGAACCAGGTAATAGATTGAAGACCAGCCTAATTTTTCTAACATATAACAGTTTCTTTCAAAGGGAAAATATACTAATATTTCATACATGCTTAAATTCTTACTTATTTGAATCCACTAATGCCAAAATAAAGATTTTGATCCCAGTCGTGGGAAGGGATGGTGAAATAATTAGTAGGACTTTTTTGTAGTTTTCTGGTTTCACATAAAGAACTTTGTTATCTTATGACTATTTCCTATAAGCACTAGGAATAAATCAATTTTTAAGACTTAGTGTTAATACACATTTCCTGACATATTTTAAATCTGATTGGTGTTACCAAAATTCTAAACATAGTTAGATATTTTAGATCCTTGAACATGAAGAGTTTAAACAAAACATAAAATAAATGCAAGGAAGTTTATTGCTGACTTTTTTCTCCGAGGAGTTAAAACCTAGACTCTAAAACAGAAGAAAATCTGGTCCACATGTTCAAAATCAAGAAATCAAGAATATTTTTACATAATTTATTGTACTCACAGTTTCTCTGAGTCAGGTGTCACATTCAAAGATATTGTGTTGAGGTATATATTAACCAGTGGAATGTAAATGCTCCTAATTCTATATGAAATCAGCACATTGTACCCATAAAGGCATTAATGTATACGTGATCTATGTGTTTATGATTAAAAAAAAAAGATACTGCATTGAATAAAACACCATCTCTACCCATGTATAGGTAAAATTTGCAAAGTTATTCCCTGTTACTTCCTTGGAATTTTTTTTTTTCTCGTATTCATGTTAGATTATATTAAATGATTCTTTATTCTTACTTTATGTGAAAAATTATCTTTAAACAAAAACGAACTACTGTTGAGTAACAAGCTTCCTGTTTTCTGAAATCATTGCAAATGGAGATAGTTTTTGTATCACAATAAACCTATGTAAGGAGTTACTTAAGATCTTTTGGAAATGCTGTCTCCACAGGTTTTTTTAAGAAGGAGTAATGTAGTTTAGTGATGATGTATTCAGGCCCAGGAGTCAGATTGGCTGAGTTCAAACTCTGCTCTCCTGCACACAGAGCAAGCTGTTCAACCATGACAGTACAGGGAAGATAGTAGTATGATGTCGTGAAGTGTTTGTGATGTTAAATGAGATAATGTGCATAGAAGATTAAACATAGCACCTTTGACCTTATAAATACTCACTTTATTAAGCAACATTTAAAAAAGTATTAAGAAGTAGTTTAAACTTCTACTAGGAGAGGGACAAAGAGTCAACGAGATTGAGTAAAATGGGAAGATTGATGAAGAAAAAAAAAAAAAAAAGCCCTGACAGTAATTTGAAACTGTGTAGAAAAACTTTATATCTACTTCTTACAAGAGCATGTTCTGATACTTCCTGAAGGCTACTGGTCTCAGCAGGATGTAGCTAATTTTAGTAAGCTAAGAATTGTCATGAATAAACATTACCAGGTTAATGAATCCTCTGTCTCAAAATAAGTGAATTCAGTTGCTTGTTCAGTGTATCAAAACCCAACTTTCTAATGCTTTATAATGGCCTCCGTTCCATTTAGAATGGTGAGGAAATAATTTCTGTCTCTGAGGTATACTGCCTTTAAAGAAAGTCTGTTTTTACTAACACCCCTTTGTGGCCATAACTACTATAACATGGTTGGAGTAAAATATCTTGTTGATGACCCATTTCTGCTGCTAACAGTTCTTAAGAGTGATATAGGATATGCAATCTGGATACAAATTTCTTTTCTTCAGATTTACTCTTACGTCCCATTTCCTGGTCTCAATGTGGAATTATGTATCAAAATTGCCATTAAAACTGTCAATGGCTAATGTTTATTGTTATTATCTACCATTTTAAGTATGTTTAGTGTCACTTCGGGATTTTGATATTTTATTTTGATATTTCAAAAGTAGAAAATATAATATGGAGGATAGGTTTAATACTGCTTGATTGGTCTGTTGAGAAGTGACATAAGGAACAGGTTTAATATGAATGAGAGGAGAAAACCTAAGACTAATATAGTAAGTGATTACTTAGAGGGCAGAACTAAATTACAACTTTAATTTCCTGGGGGAATTTGTAGAACTTATTTCAACACTTTAAATTATAGTTTCTTTATTTGCAAGATGAACACAATACTTCTGCCTTGTGACTATTGGGAGGATTAAATGAGACAATATAGGTTAAACATTTAATATAGTGACTGGTAACAATAAAAGTGCATCCCCATAAGTGATGTGATCACTATGAATATCAAAGTAGGAAGTTATACTTGTGATTGCCTAGATCATTCAGAAAGATCATCTGTGTTACATGGTTAGCTGTAGAATATCTCCTCTGTCTCTCTCTTCCTCTCTCTGCAAAGAAAAAGAATGTGAAATTAATCTTTTTTCTGAAACATATACAATGCTTTTCATAGTTAAATGGTTATTTGTAAAAAATATTTTTAAAGTAATGAGATTTTTCAGTTTATTAAAAAATTACTAATATGTTGTATAAAGATGTTATTTGATTTTATGTTCCTGAAAAGATGTTACAACTAATAACACTATAAGTTAAATATGATTTCTCAGAGAAGTTAACTAATAAAATATGTATATTATTATGGATCATAATTAAATACAAACTTTATACATTTGATATTTTAATTTTTGAACTGATAAATCTCTTTAAGTATTAGCATTTACCTAAGTTAATATGTCTTTTTTCCTTTTAATTATTGGATATAATCAACTCAAACATTTAAAAATAATAAGTAAATGATATATTTCAATTTTATAAAGTAAACTAAAACAAAAGTTAGGACATTGATTTGGTTTTATTACTACTTAACATTATAGTTCTTGAAAAAGCGTGGAATATCCTACTTAGCTTTTTGACTGAATATAGACAGAAAAATTGCTAAATATTTACTTTGCCAAAATATCTACATATAGATATGATAGAGCGGGTAAAATTGTTTTCTAAATTTCATTTTTATTGCCACTTCCAACAATTAAGAATAAAAATAATAAGTATTATACAATAGTAATTATAAAAGTTTTATAATAACATATATTACATATGATTATTTTATGTCCTATGCAATGCTTCAATAATTATTTATTTTAATAAAAATACATTTTTAAATTGAAAAGAAATACTGATAGTAATACTCGAAAGTCACTGTTCCTAAGAAAGATGCTGGAAATTGATGCATACTGGAGCACAAAAAAATACATATGATGCATACATTTTGTGAAAACCTAAACCATTCTATTCTAACAGAAAAGCAGACGGATCATTGACGGAGTAGAATGTATGGGGAGGGATGGATTGCAAAAGGGTAAAGAAACTGACAGGTGTGATGGTCATATTTTGTAACTCTATTGTGGTTTCATCAAATTTCATCATATTGTACAGTCATATAATATACTGACGTTTACTTTCAGAAGTCAGATCTCATTAAAGTTTATTTAAAAAATAAACAAGAACAAAAATTTTACCTCATTTCTTTGAGGTTAAGAAAATTAAGCAAATATAGATCTACTATTTTTAATAACCAATGGATTAAAAAAATAAAAACTAGAGAGAGATTAAAGATGGCGGCCGAGTAACAGCTTCCCTGCAACTGGGAACAGCGAGTCTGGGAAGACAAGACTCCAGGCATCTCTGGCCGGTGGGATCTGCCTATAATCATCCCTCTGAGGATACAGGGAGGATACAGGGAGCCAGCAAGGGACTTCTGGACCCCAAGAGGAGGACAAAAACAGGGGAAAACTGGCAAGTAGTTGTGTGTGTTTGATCGACCTAATCACGCCAGCAACCGTAACTACAAGCAGCAGTGAGACTGCAAACTGGAAAGGCCTTACCTGTGAACTGTTTCGCTGTTCTTGGACTTGGCACTCATTTGAACTGCCTTGGGGAGAGCTTGAGCAAGAGTGTGGAGAACTTTGGGCATTGTATGGGGCCCCAGACTAAGCCACTGAGCTAGGCGCAGGAAGCCATTGTGAGAGAACTGCCCCAGCAAGCTCCACCCTCAGAGTCTCAGAGGAAGGATTGGGCAGGTCAAAGTAACCTACTGACTGAGCAGCCTAAAGGCGGGGACTGAGCTGCCTTACAGTCTTAATCCTTAGGGGCAGAGTGAGACGGTTTTGGCACACTGGAGCCTTGGGCTGTTGCCCTGGGTAGAGTGCTGTAACATCACAGCTCATAGCAACCTCAAACTCCTGGGCTTGGTGCTGCCCAGACCTCTATAAGAGCTGTGCAGTGACCCCTGACCGGTGACCTGCATGCACCGGGCCTCCACATTCCCTGACCAGGAACTGCGGGAGCTACACAACCCTGCGTCCTCCCTCCTGTGTCCTCCCAGCTTACACTCTAGCCTGTTCATCTGGACAGGGACTCTGGTAGCTGTGTGCCCTTTGGAGCCCTCCCTGCCTCTGCACAGAGCTCTTCTCCTGGCCAGAGACTGCTGGAGCCTTGGGCTCTCTGTGCCAAGGTCACTGGGCGCCTGGCACTCCCAGAACCATGCACATCACCCCCAGCCCTGTTGCCGGATCCGGGTGTGTCACAAACCGGAGCTGCTTCCACAACCAGAACTCCCTAGCTAGAGCAGCCCCAGAGGAACTACACAGGGTCACTCCCTACAAAGATCCAACAACAATAGAGTGATCCTGCTGGGGTCTAATCTTGGAGAGACACCTCCCCAACTCTGAGGACAGCCAGAGGCAACAGTGAAAAACAATCATGAGGTGAAATCAACAGAAAAACTCTGGTAATAAATATGAATAATCAGAGTAGATCCACTCCCCCAAGGATCAGTGGGGCAGAAACAGCACAAGACCACATGCACAAACAAATAGCTGAGATGTCAGAAATTGAATTCAGGATCTGGATAGCAAATAAGATCAAATTAGAATTCCAAAAGTTATCTCAAGAATTCAACGGATTCAAAGACCAAATTACCAAAGATTTTGACACGTCAAGACAAGAAGTTGCATCCCTCAAAAATCTGAGAAACATAACTGGCTTATTGAACCCTCAATGAATCCCCAACAATAAAAAAAAAAAAAAAAAATCTGAGAAACACAGTAGAATCCCTCAGTAACAGAATGGAGCAAGCAGAAGAAAGGATTTCTGACATTGAAGACAAAGCTTTCAAATGCTCCCAAACCCTCAAAGAAGAAGAGAAATGGATAGCAAAAACAGACCACTCTCTCAGAGAGCTCTTGGATAATTTGAAGAAAACCAATATTCGTCTTATAGGGATCCCCGAAAGTGACGAAGTGACTTCACAAGGCACAGAGTCTCTTCTCCATGAGATTATGAAGGAGAACTTTCCAGACATGCCAAGAGATTCCGAAATTCAGATAGCAGACAGTTTCAGAACTCCAGCACAACTCAACCCAAATAAGACATCCCCCAGACACATCATAATCAATTTCACTAAAGTTAATATGAAGGAGAAAATTCTGAAAGGTGCCAGATGAAAGAAAACCATTACCTACAAGGGGAAGAATATCAGAATAATAGCAGATCTCTCTGCTGAAATCTTTCAAGCTAGAAGAGGATGGTCATTGACTTTTAATCTCCTAAAACAAAATAACTTTCAACCGAGGATCCTGTACCCAACTAAACTGAGCTTCATTTATGAAGGAGAAATTAAATACTTCAGCGACATTCACATATTGAAGAAATTTGCCACAACGAAACCAGCTCTCCAGGACATTCTTAGACCTATCCTCCATAAAGACCAGTGTAATTCTCCACCACAAAAGTAAACACACCCAAAAAATTTTTGATCAAATTCCAACTTCCATAGTCGCAAAAGGATTAAAAATGTCCACCGGTCTCTTGAAAGGCTTATCAATACTCTGAATTAATGTGAATGGTTTAAATAGTCCTCTAAAGAGGCATAGGTTGGCGGACTGGATACAAAACTCAAGCTAGATATCTGCTGCATACAAGAATCGCATCTTACATTAAAAGACAGATATAGACTCAAGGTGAAGGGATGCTCATCTATATTCCAGGCAAATGGAAAGCAGAAAAAAGCAGGCATTGCAATCTTGTTCGCAGACACAATAGGCTTTAAACCAACCAAAATAATTAAGGATAAGGATGGACACTTCATATTTGTTAAAGGTAATACTCAATATGATGAGATCTCAATTATTAATATTTATGCACCCAACCACAACGCACCTCAATTTATAAGAGAAACTCTAACAGACATGAGCAACTCGATTTCCTCCACTTCCATAGTAGTTGGAGATTTTTACACCCCTTTAGCAGTGCTGGATAGATCCTCCAAAAAGAAGCTAAGCAAAGAAATTTTAGATTTAAACTCAACCATTCAACATCTGGACATAACAGACATCTACAGAACATTTCATCCAAACAAAACTGAAGACACATTCTTCTCATCAGCCCACGGAACATACTCCAAAATCGACCACATCATAGGCCACAAATCTAACCTCAGCAAATTTTTAAAAAATAGAAATTATTCCTTGCATCGTCTCAGACCATCATGGAATAAAAGTTGAACTAAATAACAGCAGGAACCTGCATACCCATACAAAAACATGGAAGCTAAACAACCTTATGCTGAAGGATACATGGATTATAGACGAGATTAAGAAGGAAATCACCAAATTTTTGGAACAAAACAACAATCAAGACACGAATTACCAGAACCTCTGGGATACTGCAAAGGCAGTCCTAAAAGGGAAATTTATAGCACTGCAAGCCTTCCTCAAGAAAACGGAAAGAGAGGAAGTCAATAACTTAATGGAACATCTCAAGCAACTGGAGAAAGAAGAACACTTTAACCCCAAACACAGCAGAAGAAAAGAAATAACCAAAATCAGAGCAGAATTAAATGAAATTGAAAACAAAAGAATTATACAACAGATCAATAAATCCAAAAGCTGGTTTTTTGAAAAGATCAATACAATAGATAAACCTTTGGCCAACCTAATCAGGAAAAAAAGAGTAAAATCTCTAATTTCATCAATCAGAAATGGTAAAGATGAAATAACAACAGACCCCTCAGAAATTCAAAAAATCCTTAACAAATACTACAAGAAACTTTACTCTCACAAATATGAAAATCTAAAAAAAATCGACCAAAACCTGGAAGCATGCCACCTACCAAGACTTAGCCAGAATGAAGTGGAAATGTTGAACAGACCTGTATCAAGTTCTGAAATAGCATCAACTATACAAAATCTCCCTAAAAAGAAAAGCCCAGGACCAGATGGCTTTACATCAGAATTCTACAAAACATTTAAAGAAGAACTAGTACCTATACTACTAAACCTCTTCCAAAATATAGAAAAAGAAGGAATGTTACCCAGCACATTCTACAAACATCACCTTGATCCCCAAACCAGGCAAAGACCCAACAAGAAAAGAAAATTATAGACCAATATCACTAATGAATATAGATGCTAAAATACTCAATAAGATCCTAACAAACAGAATCCAACAACACATCAAAAAAATTATACACCATGACCAAGTCGGATATATCCCAGGGTCTCAAGGCTGGTTCAATGTACATAAATCTATAAATGTAATTCAACACATAAACAAACTTAAAAATAAAGACCATATGATTCTTTCAATTGATGCAGAAAAAGCTTTTGATAATATCCAGCATTGCTTCATGATGAGAACACTTAAGAAAATTGGTATAGAAGGGACATTTCTTAAACTAATAGAGGCCATCTACAGCAAACTCACAGCCAATATCGTATTGAATGGAGTTAAATTGAAATCATTTCCACTTAGATCAGGAACCAGGCAAAGTTGCCCATTGTCTCCATTGCTCTTTGATATTGTAATGGAAGTTTTAGCCATTGCAATTAGGGAAGAAAAGGCCATCAAGGGTATCCACATAAGGTCAGAAGAGATCAAACTTTCACTCTTCGCAGATGATATGATCGTATATCTGGAAAACACTAGGGATTCTACAACAAAACTTTTAGAAGTGATCAAGGAATATAGCAATGTCTCAGGCTACAAAATCAACACCCATAAATCTGTAGCCTTTATATATACCAACAATAACCAAGCCGAACAAACAGTCAAGGTCTCTATTCCTTTCACAGTAGTGCCAAAGAAGACGAAATATTTGGGAGTATACCTAACAAAGGACGTGAAAGATCTCTACAAAGAGAACTGTGAAACTCTAAGAAAAGAAATAGCTGAAGATGTTAACAGATGGAAAAACATACCATGCTCATGGCTGGGAAGAATCAACATTGTTAAAATGTCCATACTGCCCAAAGCAATATATAATTTTAATGCAATTCCTATTAAAGTTCCATTGTCATACTTTAAAGATCTTGAAAAAATAATACTTCGTTTTATATGGAATCAGAAAAAACCTTGAATAGCCAAAACATTACTGAGCAATAAAAACAAAGCAGGAGGAATAATGCTACCAGACCTGAGACTGTACTATAAATCCATAGTGATCAAAACAGCATGGTACTGGCACAAAAACAGAGAAGTAGATGTCTGGAACAGAATAGAGAACCAAGAGATGAATCCAGCTACTTACTGTTATTTGATCTTTGACAAGCCAATTAAAAACATCCAGTGGGGAAAAGATTCCCTGTTTAACAAATGGTGCTGAGTAAACTAGCTGGCAACCTGTAGAAGATTGAAACTGGACCAACACCTTTCACCACTAACTAAGATAGACTCTCACTGGATAAAATATTTAAACTTAAGACATGAAACTATAAAAATACTTGAAGAAAGTGCAGGGAAAACTCTTGAAGGAATGAGCCTGGGTGAATATTTTATGAGGAGGACTCCCCAGGCAATTGAAGCAGTATCAAAAATACACTACTGGGACCTGATCAACTAAAAAGCTTCTGTACAGCCAAGAACATAGTGAGTCAAGCAAGCAGACAGCCCTCAGAACGGGAGAAAATATTTGCAGGTTATACCTCCGATAAAGGTCTAATAACCAGAATCCACAGAGAACTCAAACGTATTAGCAAGAAAAGAACACATGACCCCCTCTCAGGGTGGGCAAGGGACTTGAAGAGAAACTTCTCTGAAGAAGACCGATGCAAGATCTACAAACACACGATAAAAAGCTCATCATCCTTAATCATCAGAGAAATGCAAATCAAAACTACTCTGAGATATCACCTAACCCCAGTAAGAGTAGCCCACATAAAAAAATCCCAAAACCAGAAATGTTGGCGTGGATGTGGAGGAAAGGGCACACTTCTACACTGCTGGTGGGTATGCACACTAATACGTTCCTTCTGGAAGGATGTTTGGAGAACACTTAGAGACCTAAAAATAGACCTGCCATTCAATCCTGTAATTCCTTTACTAGGTTTATACCCAGAAGACCAAAAGTCAGAATATAACAAAGACATCGGTACCAGAAGGTTTATTGCAGCCCAATTCATAATTGCTAAGTCATGGAAGAAGCCCAAGTGCCCATCGACCCACAAATGGACTAGCAAATTGTGGTACATGTATACTATGGAATACTATGCAGCCTTAAAGAAAGATGGAGACTTTACCTCTTTCATGTTTACATGGATGGAGCTGGAACATATTCTTCTTAGCAAAGTATCTCAGGAATGGAAGAAAAAGTATCCAATGTACTCAGCCCTACTATGAAGCTAAATTATAGCTTTCACATGAAGACTATAACCCAACTATAGCACAAGACTATGGGGAAAGGGCCAAGGAAGGGGAAGGGAGGGGGGAGTTTTTGGTGAAGGGAGGGTAATGGGTGGGGCCACATCTATGGTGCATCTTAGAATGGGTACAGGCAATTGCACTAATGTACACAGCTATGATTTAACAATAAAAAATAAATAAATAGAATAAAATAAAAACTAAAACAAACCCCAAATAAATCATGGTGGTATCGTTTAAATCTAGCATGACGATAGTCGAAGTATGAATTTATCAGGCTTTTGGATAAACAATTTGGCACTGCATTTCCAGGGGTTATCAAAAATGTCCCTACCCTTTAACACACCAAGTTTACTACCATGAAATAATCAATGGAATAATCTAGAAGAATAAAGTGAGTTGTTTACTAGTAGTAAATGTAATCCAAATACTAAGCTGTGCAATAAATATCTCTTTCTGTATGTTAAATCAATCTAAATGTATTCTTGGAATATCTTTCTGCAGAGAAGGTATGAATTTAACCTGAATAGTTGTTACACAATTGTGCCAAGTTGCCAGAAGCCAACTCGGTAACTATGAGTCACATATACCACTGAAACCATCTACATGTACTATTTGTCCCTACTGGACAACACCACATCCTGTGCCATTTAGAAGTCTGCTACTTTCCTCTGGATCTGTGAGTAGGGCTGTCTTTGCAGAAGATGAGGCATCCTGTCCATAGAAGGCAGCCTGTTTGGCCATTTCTGGACTTAGAGCCACAGAGAAGGGCTTGTATCCACACTGCTTATGAATCTCTACTACTTATGTAACCCCCAGCAGTCTTCTAACATGTTTTTCTCCCTCATCTTGCTTCTGAAAGTTCTCCTAACCACCCTTCCCATTCCTGAACATCTACCACAATCTTTTCAATGAGTTTGGCTACTACTTAGAATTTGGGTGTGGAGATGTGTGATGCTTAAGTATTACCTCATACATTATCTTGATAAATTTATTTTGGTGGGGAATTATAAGACTAGGAATTAATTAGAAAAGTATCCACTGGATAAAATATTATGACTTTACTAAAATCAAGGAATAGAAGCAGAACACAAAATTATGTTAATTATACATTTAATGTCCTAAGGCTCATGTATATTATTGGTTATGATGAGAGGACTTATGGGAATTTTTACATTTTTATTTTTAAACATTAAAGTTGTGTGTATATATGTGTGTGTGTGTAATTTTGTAAATGTGCATTATTAACATAATAAAGAATGATGTGACCAATTCAATTCCAAGGAGTTAGAGAATACCAATTGATTGTAATTAGGAGATCATCACTATTATAAAAGTTATTCAAAGTAGGGGGGAGTGGGAAGCTTTCAAGAAAAATTAAGAGAGTCTTAGGAATATAGCAGTGCCTCAACCAAAGAATTCGGGAAATACTTAGCAAGGAATTGTCTGAGGGAGCTTCTGTAGATACACTTCTCTCAGAATGGTTGCTGTGAGTTGTCTGGGAGTAACAACTTAACCTTTCCTCTCTGTGCTTATTTAAGTTGAATTTTGAAGTTGAATTTTTAATCACAGTAATTGTAGTTAAAATGTTCCCTGTGTGTATTGATGTTAACCAGATCATTCCAATTTGATGAAAACTTACAGATAATAATGTAGATAAAATTTAACCTAGGAATATTTCCAGCATTTAATTTTATGCAAATAAGCAATAAAGTAACACTCTAAATCCATCACCACATATATTTTGAGAAAATTCTAGAAGATATTTTCAAAAAAAAATTATTAACAGTCACTAGTAAGCAAACAAACCAAAGCATTCTGGTTTTATGCGTAAAAAGTGGAAGCCATATGATGGTGCTTGGCTGAATAAGAATATCAGATGCTGAACGTGCTCTGTAGAAAACTGCACTTATCCTTAACCTAATAACTAGAAAAGATAGTGAGTTATGTTGACTTACATAAAAACAAAACACAATGCCTTAAAATGAAAGAAAAATAAAAATGTTCATTATTATGGAAATGGCATAAGATCATGTATTAAAAAAGGAGTCCTAAGTTAAAGCTGCTGAGTTCTAAGAATGTAAAAGAGTGATACTGTTAAGGCTCGGCATCCCCCAAAGTATAATGTATATATTGTGAAGTAGTGTAATTTTGATATAAAAATATACATCTATCTATTGTAGTTTTGTAAAATAACATTTTCTAAGAATTATTCTTAACTAAAAAAAAAACAAAAAAAAACACTCAAAAAAATCTCATTTTGGATTTCAAGGGCTTTACTTTAGTTGTCCATCTAATTTTTTTAAACTTAATGCTAATTATGAGACGCACCTCTGTATGGCATAATGAGAAGATATTCAAAGTCTACAGGCTAGTTACTCTACACTGGCACTTTAGGACCATAACACTTTCTTGACAAGTATTAATTTGAGAATTCTTTTCTTGAAAGAGTCAAATTTCTTCAACTGATGAAAATGAAAATATAATAATTTTTGAATTGTAACTTCATGTTCCTATGAAGTAAATCGTTTGATCTCAGTAATGACATCTGTACTTTCTGACTTCTAAGGAGTTGTTAATGTGAACAGATCTAAGCAAATTAAAGTCTACGTCTGTTCTTTGGGGAGAATTTTACAGTTTTGGTAATTATAAGTGCTATTCCTGAACATTATCAGAAGCTCAATATTTTCATTTTTATAGCTTAGTGTAAATTTTTTGTGTACATTAAAGAAACATTTAATATGACATGAGTAGTTCATCTAATTTTCTACAAAGGTCCAGTTTCTATTAGAATCTCTTTCTATTTCTGTATTAGCAAATGGGTTCTTTTAAAGTCATTATCATTTGCCTGAAGTCCCCTCTTGCAATAAATTCTTATTTAAGCCATTTAGAAAGCAGTTGCGTCTGAGCAGATTTTTAATTTTTTGCTTTTCTTTTACCTTATTGCTTAACATCATCCACGTTTGACTATTATTTTTAGTAGATTGCCTATACCAGTTGTTTTCAAGGTAGCAAAAACAATCTCATATGAACGTGCACGCATACACATACGCACACACAGAGTACTGACTTTAGGTTTGGAATTGAATTTATTGAACAGCAATATGTATAACAGATGGAGAGGTCATCTTGTACTTCCTTTTGAACTTTTTGGGACCTCAGACCAACTAATAGTCTTCATATCACAGTTTGGAAAAAGTCCTGGACCATTGTACTGTTAAGAGTGATAACATTTCTTTAGAAATAAATACAATTACAATCATATGTTACATGCAGTATTTCCTGAAGATAATTCCAGACTTCAGGGAGCAATTTAAAAGTAGATGAAAATTCTACTTTCTTTTTAACACTGTTTTATTTTTATTTCACAATATTAAAGGGATATAATTTTTCTTTGCATGGGTACCTTTTATAAGGCATAAGTCAGGGCTTTTAGTGTACCCATCTCCTGAATAGTGTTCAGTGTACCGTATTGGGTAGGAGGCAGTAAAAACACTGTTTCTTATTTTGCTCGGAATTAAGATTTAGAGTTTCTACAAAAATCCATTTAGAAATAAGTGAAATCCTGTTAGAAGCAAGTGAAATAGTTCTTTATATAGGATTATAATTATAGGTCAGAAACACCACAATCCCTCCAAAAAGTACATGAACACTCCAGCAATTTCTACTGTTGTTTTGGCTGATCCCTCTCGGGTCACATTTTCCCTGCCTTCTTTTTCCTTATGCTGTAACAAGCACCTTGCCTCTTCAGCAGTTCATCTTCCTTACCAGAATGCTTTCTCTTTTGTATAGAATGCACAGATGAGAAGTAAGCCCTGGTGGTTTGTAGCTTTTATAGGCACTGGGACTTTTTACAGAGCACCCCTGCGTCATCTTTCATTTCTTAGTATATCTACAAATGTATTTTGAAACAATGATGTGCATCACATTGTAAATTTTACTTGTTCCTTGATTCTTTTGTATTTAGTACTTGGTTTCATGTATCTAGAAGCTTAGGATAACAGCCCTTAAGATTCCATTTAAACAAACAATACATTTAATAGAATGGATTATACCTTAATAAAAAGTCTCTATAGTTCTATTTTGGGGATTTAAGCCTTCACAATTATAAGGTTTTTGTAGCATATCCCATTTTCAAAAATAAATTTCTTTATATTTTCAACTTTTAATCTATAAAGATTATGATTTCTTCATTTATTGCAGCGATTTCTACTTTTAGAGATAAATCAGCTTGAAAATTCATTGTGGTAGATTAGTCACTTGAAAATGTGCATATGCATCTGAAATTTTCCTTGTTATAAGAAAAATACATGATAGTGCTTTAATGTATTCCTACTATGTTTCATTAAGTAGGGTGTTGTGGACCGAATTTGAAACCAAAATTTATATGTAAAACTAAATTCCCAACTTGATGGTATTTGGGGGTGGAACCTTTGGGAGGTTATCATGAAAGCAAAGCCCTAGTGAATTAGTGCCCTTAAAAAAGACCCTTTATAATAAGCCACCCAGGCTATGACATTTTTGTTATAGTGGCCTAAAATGACTATGATATGAGGTGATTTAAAAAATAAAGTGTGAAGTATGAAATTAATCATTTTTTACCAATTTCTATCTCTTCTATCTTTTACCATTTCTGTCTCTGTCCATTTGTGGTCCTTTCCTATTTCATAAGAATAACAGTAGTACCAGTCCATAAAGAGTATTAATTGTGAAAATGCTTTCAGAGATTGCAGCATGACAAGCATACCAACACAAAATATCTGATAGCTAGTGTTATCTCCATCATTGACATGGAGATTCTCTTCATGGTAAAATCATGATTAAAAACTGAGGTGTAGGCGTTTTTACATTTTAATCATTCTGGCAGTTTTCTTACCTAGATTAAAAAAATATCATTTGCAATTAAGTCAATTGTTGTCTACCAACTTAAACATTCTTTACGTCTTTTTGAAGCTCATTATATACAAAAACCAAGGTCGAATGGAGAGAAGGCTTGGTTTATAGTGACAACCCTCAATTCCTTACTGGGTACTACTCTGCTAAGGTTTTTCCCTGGAACTAATGATTTACTAAATCATTAAATGTTTTGCATTTAATTTTATCCCCATAAAATAGGGATAATATTCTTGTTAGGTGATTGTCATCATGATTAAATTAGAAGGTCTGCGTACTAGCCACTATGGACACTCCAGACAGGGGTGCACGAACTGCAGCACAGAGGCTGCATACACATTAGATTACCTGAGGCCTGTTTTGCTTCTCAGAGGCATCAGGTATCGTGAAAATTATTCTAATCAGCTTTTGCTAGTGTTTGTGTTTTTATTTTTTATTTTTTTCTTTATTAAATCATAACTGTGTACAGTAATGCATTTATGAGGTACAATGTGCTGATTTGATATACAATGTGGAATGCTTACATCTAACTGATTAACATAACCATCTACTCAATTGCTGTGGTAAGACATTTATACTCTATTCTTAATAGTTTTGAAATGTACCATTACATTATGCACATTAGGTGAAGTCCCATCAAATACCCTCCCTCCCTCCTCTTCTTTCTGGACTATAGTTATGTTTTACCATTTGTATGAATGTGTAGGAGATTATATATTGATTTCATAGTAGTATTGGGTACATTGGATGTGTTTCCCCCCCCATTTTTGAGATACTTTAATAAGAAGACTATGTTTCAGCTCCATCTATAATACAGGCAAATGGAAATCATAAAAAGGCAGGGGTTGCAATTTTATTCACAGATACAATGGGCTTTCCACCAACAAAGACAAGGAAAGATAAGGATGGTCACTACATATTTGTCAAGGGAAACACTCAACATGAAGAGATTTCAATAATCAACATTTATGGGTTTGTGTTTTTAATGTGTGGCTCAAGACAACTCTTCTTCCAATGTGTGACAGAAAAAAAAAAGTGGTTCTACATGCCTTCCACTCACTGAGTAATTGTACCCATTCCTCACTGCTCATTTTTGGCTGCTAAAGGCTCACAGCTGCCCCCTTTCTTTAAGAGTTGCCCTTGCTGGGTGCTGCCAAGTAATTTACATGGCTTACTAACCTCTAGAGAAGCCTACTACCATTGATGGACTAACAGAGTTTCAAAAAGCCAGACCCTATCCCTCAAGTTAAAATAAAAAATCCAAAATGGTGGTTTAATTTGTGTTCCATAGTTCCTTGTGGGATTTAGTTAAAGCTAGACTCTAGGTAATTATTTAAGTTTGTTCATTAAAATGTAAAACTACCATTGAATTAAAAATTATATTAAAAAAAACTTGATGGTGAATTTCTTAATGCAGTTTATGCAGCATACCATATTGGTGATAATTCCTAAGAATATATGATGAAACAGACAGAGTCCCTACTTTCAAGACTTTATGTTTTAGTAGGGAATTTATACACATACACACAAATAAAACCTATATAAAAGTTGAAATAACTCTTGGAAATTTGATAAACTATAAGAACAGAATAGCTAGAGGTCTCAGCTTCAGATAATCAGAAAAGACTCCTCTGAGTAGGTGTCACTGTCTGAAACCTGAAAAATCTCAAAGGGCTACTAACAAAACATATCAGTAAAGAGAATATGACTGTGTGCAATGACCTCTAGGCAGGATACCTTTGAATTTTGCAAGAGAGTACGGAGATGTCAGCAGCATATTGGGTAGAGAGATGATGTACAGTTGAAAAGATAAGAAAGGGTGAGATCAGACAGGATTATACGCCATGTGAGAATGTTTGGATTCTGTTCAACATGCCATTATTCAGCTCCCTCTTGAATATCAATAAATCTCCAACTGGTCTTTGGTAGTAATTCTCTGTATCCTGTAGATAATATTTATTCATTTTTCCTTTTTTCTCCTCTACCTGCATATTTTCTCATATCTTGTCCTTCAACTCTCTGTTCCTTTCCTCTGTTTGATTCATTTTGCTATTGAGAGCCTCTAATGAATTTATTATTAAGCAAATGTGCTTCTTTTATTCCAATATTTGTTTGTTTGGTTATTATTTCAGTCTCTTTGTTAAACTTCTCTGACAGGTTTGTTAAATATTTTTGTGTGATCTTGAAATCATTTTGTATCCTTAGAACAACTGTGAATTCTTGGTCAGAGAACTCATATCTCACTGGTTTCTTGCTTTTTCCCTTTGGGGAAATTGCATTTCTTTATTTGTTGTTTCTTATGCATGTTCTATGTATATCTGTGTCGGTGTATTGAAGTATTCATTAATTCTTCAAGTCTTCTCTATCTTGGATTTTTTGGATATGTTTTTGTTGGATATGTTTGCATAAAGATTCTTCATAATTTACCTATTGAATATCATTTTTCTTCTTTTACCCACTTTGTAGTTATCTCCTTTTTGCTGCTAGATGGCACACTAAGCCTAAGTTTACCTCAGCACTAGTTAGATTGGAGTGCTGCCTGTCCCAAGTAGGAGGGGTCCCAAATGAGATATCCCAATGGTGTGGAAAGGGGGACTGGGTTCCATGTCCTGGCGCCTGTGGATCATACCTCAACAGCGTGGTTCTGCTCAATGTCCACTCTGATTTAGCATCTCCTTGGGCTAAGTTAAAGAACAGTTTCTAAGGCTAGGGTGGGAGCACCAGCTCCTTATTTTGTCTCTATCTGCCCTTACTAATATTTCTCCCTTTAGGTACTTGAGATGCCTCTCCTAGGATGAGGGAGGGACAGGTTTCCTGCCAGGGAATCCAAGATGGTGGGAAAGCTGGTTCTCCATTTTGGTTTCATTATTTCCAGTACAGAAACTAGGAGTCCAGAGAAATTTCCATGTGCTTTATACTGGGCAGGTTGGAGAGAGGGCTATCACAAATATGGAAGTCCAGTTCTCTCACATGTGCTCAGAATTTTTTATTTCTTTGTGGCTCCAAGAACTGTGTCCATCTCTTATTCGAGTCCTGGGATTTTGGTGGTGATAATCTTAGTGTTGTATATTTGATTTTGGTATTCTGTGGAACAGAGTGAGGCCAGCTTGCTGCTGTATTGCTGTTTGTCCTGGAAAACCTCTGCAGTGGGGAATTTAAATGAGTTATATATAACAACATAGATGGGCTGGAAATATTGATCTAATAGTCAACAAGATGACATGGTCTTCAAAACCTGGGAATGGGTATGCTCAGGGAGGCCATATAGACATAGAGAAGAGAGCCTAAAACTCAATAATAAGTGGGCAAAATATAAGCATTTAGGAACAAATATCCCAGAAATATAAGAAGATTTTTAAATGAACGTTTACAATAAAATTTACCTGTGTTGGGTAGTAAAGAGTTAAAAAAGAAAGTGGCAGCTGGTTGCAACCTTTTGTTGCTGACATTTTGTTGCAGCCAGGGGACACTCTGAAGTGAGAGCTGTTAGACAGTAAGTCCTTGTAATATAATTGGACACTGAGCAAATTGCAGTCTCAAAGCCAGCCCTTCCAACCTTTATACTACTAAGTTCAATAACACTGTAGTAGACAAAGAAAAAGAAGCATGACTCAGAGACGAGAAAGAGAACAAACAATTCAAAACTTAATCTATCAACCTGTTGTTAGGACATAGTATTGACCCTAATACCAAGGTCTAGTCGTTAAAATGAATGTGAACCTCACCTGCTAATTATAATCATGATAGTAATTATGATGCACTTATTACAAATATATAAATTTTTCAGCACTTAATTCTTGATGTTTACTTGGAATGGTGGATGTAAGCATTCTTCACTTTACTGCATTTATTTGAAATAATTTTCAGATATTATCCAATTGGGTCTCAAGTCTCAAATATGGAGAATTACATTAAAATATATTCATCGTAAAAGAGTGATTATGAGACAGTGGGAATTCTGATAAGGATTTTGAATTCATATAGTAAATATATATCATACTTCCTAACATAAAACAACTCAATTATATCTGAGATTTTATATAAAACTGGATTTTAAAGAAACAAAAGCTAATAGATCTTTATTAAGGTATGCAAAGCCTTTTCAGTTTATTATGGCCTTTGCTCTCAAGGCTGGAAAAGCTTATTATTAGTTCTTTATGATGTGGGAACTTGAACTCCTTGGAGTATTCTCTACGTTGTTATTTCAACTCTTTTACTGATCAATCCAAATTGACTTTAACGTAGCTATAGTGATCTAAGGATTCATATTCTCCCTGGATGTGCCTGCTGAAATAAAATAACTTAATTATTTGAATATGTCAAATCCTTCAGAGATAATTTATTTTATAATTAGTAACATCAAAGAAGTGATGTAGTTATTTACCATAGAGTGGAAATTAACAATTTGCTCTTCCATCTTTTATTTATGTGTGCTGGTGGATTAAACATTTTTTATATCAATGGTAAATATATTGTTAACTCTGATGTTTAGAATTTAATGCTAATATTTTGAAAAAGAATATAATAACAAGGGGCTGTTTATTCCAGACTTATGTTAACCCTTACCTTTACCTATGTAATTTTCCCTTCGTTTTCTTCCTTTTCTTATTCTTATTTCTATTTTTACTTGTTTATGTAAGATTGAGATTCGTTAGCAGATTGCTTTTAGTGGTTTTTTTCTCCCTTTTCTTTCCTCTATACTAAGAATCCTAAGCAAAAGCATCCCAAAGAACGTTCCCACCAGTACTGGGCTCACTTCTCACTGTTCCCCTGCAGTCTTACAGTGTTACCTGCACACCTTTTTTAGAGCATTTATCCCATGCTTTTGTATACAACTGCCCTTTGACCATTAACTCCTGGAAATCATAAGTGCTTCCTGGTTTTTTTTCAATCCTGTGCCTTTGATTTAATGTCTGGTGTTTGCAAATGGAACTGAGAATTTTGAGTTTATTGGGCATTATTCCTGGAAGTCAAGACTAGTTTCTTATGAGAGTGTACTAATAATGACATAATGTCATAGTGTCATTTAGGAGAATTTTTCCTTGTTATAATGCACATACAAGCCTCCTAGGAAATGGTGACTGCTCTACAGAATGGTATAATCATGTTTCCAAACTCATCCTGGAAAAAATGCTGCATAACTCATTGCTGAATAACACTAGTGTCACCTTCAAAGGACTCCACTTGGGAAGCTTTGCACTGACACCAGTGCCTGGTCCACCCTCCACTTTTGGAACTTTGTTTTTTCTGGAATGGCCATCAAAGCTATCATCATACAAGGTCTGATAATTAAGTTCAAGAACTAACTCATTCTAGAATAAGTGCTACATAACCTCATTGCTGAATATCACTATGGTCACGTTCAAAGTACTCCCCTTGGTCAGCTGGTGACCATAGTGATATTCAGCAATGATGTATGTAGGATTTTTTCTAAAGCAAATTGAGGAACTTAATTGTCATACCTTGTTAGGCTTACTTGCTTCCAAACCCACATAATTACATACGACTTTATTTGAGGACCAACGTTTTCCCTTTCATTCACAGAATCGGTCCTGGAAAATCAATGTTAGGTACTTATCTCCTGCAGATCTGTCTGTGGTTCTAGTCATTAGAAAACTCTCTGCTTTCAAGCAGGGGAGGCTACCCTGCAGGGAGGATTGTAGACTTTTTGAATGTCGGGCTAGGCTTTGAGTAGAAAAGCATTGACTTAGCTATATCCAATTCGGAGCAGTAAGATTGCACATACTGCCCATGTATAAACAGATCAGACTAAAATCTTGACAACTCTCTTCCCACTCACATTCTCGGCAGCAGGCAGTCCAGAGCCTGGTATGATGACTTAGACTAGCAGTGTAGCTCCCTGCCAGCTTGATCTCAGCAGGGGAGCCCTCAGAGCAGAAGGTAGGTAGCAGAAAGACAACTATAATAGCAGAGTGGCAAAGTGAAGCAACTCTCTTATTGCAACCACTGACTCATATAAGGACTGCTCTGATCTTGTGTTTCATCTTTTTTTGTTTAATCCTAACCTTTTCTTCCCCCCAGGAAGGCAGTCTGGACTTTTATTCTTTGTTTTTGAAATTCCTAAATATGTGGAACTGACCCAATGGTCTTACCTTCTGTAATTCATGAACCAATGACAAGATAGCTAAGGTCTCAGTCCCAATGTAGGACCAGACAGAGGATGTCACGTCTCTGCAGTAGCTTGACAGGCCTACTCTCCCTTGGCAGGTAGAGCCAGTCAGCTCTGTGTACATAAATCAAAGCTGCCCATTTTCCCCTTTTGAAACTTTTTTTAGCTATATGTCCCTGAAGACAACCTTAATCCTCTGAGCAGGAATATAATAGACATTTATAAAACTTAAGTGGGCCTTTCTATAGATCAGAAATCCTGGAATATTTTCCAAGAACAGGATCCCTTTTTGTACTAATAGTCTTCAGCAAATACCTAGAGAACACTGATCTTGGACCAAACTGCAAACCTACAACGTGATGCCCCTTTCAAAGCAGGCTCCATAGCTATAACACTCCACCTCCACGCTCCCACCCTGCTGAGCTGATCCATCTTTAGTTAAGAGTCTTTTGATTGTCTGACTCCTCAGTGACCATGGCTTTTTCTATTATCAGTCAACATAAGAAGCATCTAAAATTTTGCAAGTATAAGAATCAAAAACTTCCTTTTCAGGTCTATAGATATCTTTATTGGGCTTTTAGGTATCTTGCCATACAAGCAAAATATGTCTTTTTAGCACTCTGGAGTCAACATGCCTTATTAGTAAAGGTGATTGACTCCAAAAGCTGCCTCAGGCCCTGTCCAAAATCCTCGGTGGCTAAAGGGATCGGCATCCCCACTGGTTGTGAGTCTCAGGTTTACGTGAAACCCTGAGTTCCTCGGGAGGAAATTTGTGGTTCTTCCCAGACTGTCTTCCTCCATTATCTCTCCCTGCTTCTCCACGGCACGGTATCCTGCAGCCACGTGTCGTCTCCATACAGTCAGCTGAGTTTTATGCTCCATACATTTGGTAATGTTGCTCTCCACACCCGGAATCAGCCTTTGTACATCTGGAACAGTCCTTATCCTTTGGAATTCAGCCAAGAATCTTTGCAGATTTTGTCATTCCTTCCTCTGTATTTCTTTAGCATTCTGGTTCATACCCATAATTTTAAAATGTTTCATGTTGAATGTAATTATCAATAATCAAATGTTCTGAGTAAGAATGTGAAATAACTTTCGATTAATCAATTTCTACATGCCAAGTATGGTACTTTTATATCCATAACTGCATTTATTCTCTAAGATAGGAAGTCTCAAAACCATTTTTTGCATAATAACACCGATAAAATCATCCAATCACTTCCCAAGGTGAAACATCTGGTAAGTGATAAAGAGTGGATTTTTCTCAACACCCTCACACTTTACTGGCCATGTCCCCCTCAGTAGCCTCAGTCTTCAGCTTAGCATGAAGATGCCTATTAGCACCTTTAACAAATAAAACAAGGAGGGAGGGGAAGAACAAAAATCAAGAGGGAAGATGGAAGAAAGGAATGAAAGAATGAAAAAAAAATAAAAGTATCAATCAAACAGACAAACTATATATATTCTAGGGGGAAAAAAATCTCTGGATTTGCATGTGGTACACAAACATATTTTGACTGTCAAATAATTATTAGATTATACCTTAAAATTTAGAGATGTAATAAATGAAAATTATAAAACCATAAAAAATTTGTTTGCCCCAACATTGTTTTAATTAAAGTACATGTATTAAGGTAAACATTAAAAACTTTGTCAAACTCAAATAAAAATTAGACAGCTTTTAAAAAATCTTCCAAAAGACTTTTTTATATAGACAAATTTATAGAAGAAAACATTGTGAAGGATTATACCCCCTTGAATAAGTGGAAGTTTAAATATGTGGTTATTGGTATATTTTGATTTCTAACATTCTATAAATCATATTTAATTTATTCTGTAGTTAAATATAGATGCAATTTTAATTTTTTTTTAAATTTCAGATTAATATATGAGTACCATCAATTAGGTTGCATTGTTTGCATTTGTTAGGTAAAGTGTAAGTTGTAGTTAAGCCCTTCACCCAGGAAGTGTGTCATGTTCCTCTACATCAAACCCTTAGGTAAGAACTGACCAAATCCTTCCCTCCTTCCCTCTCCTCTCCTCCCTTACCCACCACCCCTCACCCTAATTGAATTTCATTGTGATTTTTTTTCTTGTGTGGGCCTGTAGTTGTTCATCTACTAGTTTCACGTTAGTATTGAGTGCATTGCTTTTCCATTCTTGTGTTACTTGAGGATGTTCTCTAAATCCATCCACGTAAATACAAAAGATGTGAAGTCTCCATCTTTCTATATGTCTGAATAGTATTCCATGGTGAACATAAACCTTAATTTATCCATTTGTAAGTTGATGGGCACTTGGGTTGTTTTGATATCTTGCTAATTGTGAATTGAGCTGTGATAAACATTCTAGTGCAAATGTCCTTATGGTAAAATTATTATTTTTCTTATATGTAAATAACTAATAATGGGATTGTGGGATCAAATGGAAGGTCTACTTTTAGTTCTTTGGGGATTCCCCATATTTCTTTCCAAAAGGGCTTTATTAGTTTGCAGTCCCACCAACAGTTTATACCTGTTCCCTTTGTTCCACACCCGTGCCAGCATCTGCAACTTTGGGACTTTGTAATGTGGGCTGTTCTCACAGGGGTGAGGTCATACCTCCAGGGCTTTTTATTATTATCATTACTAAATCATAGCTGTGTACATTAATGCAATCATGGGGCACCATACGCTGGCTTTATAGACTGTTTGACACATTTTCATCATACTGGTTAACATAGCCTTCCTGGCATTTTCTTATTTATTGTGTTAAGACATTTGCATTCTACACTTACTAAGTTTCACATATACCCTTGTAAGATGCACCACTGGTGTAATCCCATTACCCTGCCTCCGCCCTTCTCCCCCCTCCCTCCCTCCCCTCCCTCTGCCCCTTCCCCCTATTCTTAGGTTATAACTGGGTTATAGCTTTCATGTGAAAGCCACAAATTAGTTTCATAATAGGGCTGAGTACATTGGATACTTTTTATTCCATTCTTGAGTTACTTTACTAAGAAGAATATGTTCCAGCTCCATCCATGTAAACAGGAAAGAGGAAAAGTGTCCATCTTTCTTTAAGGCTGCATAATATTCCATGGTGTACATATACCACAATTTATTAATCCATTCATGGATCGATGGGCACTGGGCCTCCAAGGCTTTTGATCTGTATTTCTCTGGTGGTTAGGGACAATGAGCATTTTTTTTTTCATGTGTTTGTTACCCATTGTCTATCTTCTTGGGAGAAGGTTCTGTTCCTGTTTCTTGCTTAATCCCCATTAAAACATCAATATCATACTTTGAAGAACTTGAAAAAACAGTACTTTGTTTTATATGAAACTAGATGCAAATGTCTTAATAAACTATGCTGATTTTAAGAATTTAAGTAATATCTGAAACATTATGTAGTGAAAATAAAATTAATTAATGTGTCATTAATAGAATAGTCTCCTTTTTCCAAATGTACCAATTAAAAAATGTATTTGATACTGGTATTTTGTACCATTATAGAGTTCAATTAAGATTATTACCCTGACGAATGGCTACATGCAAAGCTAATTGCAATATGATTAAGAAGGGTTGGAATGTCACAAAATGGTAAATTACCATAAATAGCAAAGAGCAAAATCACATAGTTAAAATTATCTGACATATGGGCGGTGCCTGTGGCTCAAGGAATAGGGTGCAGGTTCCATATGCCGGAGGTGGTGGGTTCAAACCCAGCACTGGCCAAAAAACACACACACAAAAAAAAAAATCTGGCATAGTATTTTTATGAGGGATACAAGGCACAAAACTGCTTTATTTATTTCATTTTTCTTTTAATTTTTTTATTTTTATTCTCAAAACAAAGAAAGCTAATCAAATACTCAAAGGAAATTATCATAAGTATTACATCAATAGATAAATCTAGTCTGAGATTGTAAAACCTCTACTTACATTTTTTTCTAATTAAAGGAATACATAAGCTATAGAGAAATTTTATAAAATAAGGAATAGTAAAAACAATATGCGATATTACCTATACCCCCATAACAAAAAGACAACATGCTTTATCTATACATTTTGCAACAGTGTAATTTTAAAGTGGCCATGTTTGTCAGAAATGTTTGACCATCCCTGTTCTTGAAATGATCAATTCAGATGTAGGTACTTGTGATGGTGGGAATTTCTGGGAATTGTTTCGATTGATATAATTTGTATACTACAATAAGAAGCACTGTAATGAGCTGAGAGGCAGGTATTTCTGAAAATAACAATTGTAAAACAGATTTCCCAGACTCTAGAAGTGAATGTCTCAGAGGAGTACAGTTTGATTTGGGGGAAACATTAAAATCTTTGAAACAGAGAACATCTCTATCTTATGCAAATTCTTGTATTGATTAGAAACAGAGAGACTCTCCCTAACTTACGAACTTAATGTAACCTTAATACTAAGTCTACACAAGGGGAGTATAAAAAAAAGAAATCAATCCATTTTCATATTTGAGTAAAGACATCGTAATTCTATAGAAAACAGAAGCTTAGGCATAACAGCGTGTAAAAAGTAATGAAGCATGACCTGGTTGGTTTTATCCCAGGGATTGAAGGATATTTTAACATAAAATCTTTTAATGTAATATATAACCTTATGAGATTAAAGGAGAAATATGATTATCTCAAGTGATGCAAGAAAATCCTTTGATAAATTCTAACACCTCTTTGTGATAAAGACTGTGGTCAAAATAGAAATAGAATGGAAGGCCCAATAAGGGATATATTCCAAAAACATACTTTATTTTAGAGTATTTAGATGAAATGAGGGATGTGACAAGAGAGGATCACTGTGACTACTTTATAAAATATTGTGGTCAATGCCCTAATTCTAAAGATAGAAAACACTTAAGGATGAAAGGGAAAGAAAATGTTATTATTCAGAGGCATTGTGTGTATGGAAAATTCAAGATAATTGAGCAATAAACTATACAAATCAGTAAGACAGTTCAGCAGTTCACTGAACATAATCCATTTCTAAAAGCCAGTAGTAATCCCCAAACAATGAGAAATTATAATTGAAAAGAACTTCTCGTTTATAATATCATTAAAGAGCATAAGGATTGCGGGGGAAAAAAGTCAAATAAGCCCTACAAATATTTTAGAAAACAATTATAATTTTATTAAAGAAAAAAGAATAAAACTAACGCAATTACCATTTGCATAAATAAGTTTCAATACACAAAATATCTGAATGCACATTTTTAGTGTTGGTAAAATGACATACAATTTATTCAAATGAGTAATTCACTTCAAAATTTTTATTTATAGTTTTCTTTGATCTTGTTTTGGAAATATACATGTACTCTATTATCATAGATTTTCTATTCTTTAACTTTTTTACAAATTTGAAATTTATATTAAGTTTTTTCCTACCTATATTTGAATTTGGATATGTTTTTTTTTTCTTTTTCTATTTTTTTTTTTTTTTATTGTTGGGGATTCATTGAGGGTACAATAAGCCAGGTTACACTGATTGCAATTATGTTATAAACATGATAGGGCACATGAGGATCTGTTAAATAAGATTCATCCAGACAAAATATTTTGAAAAAGGAACATGCTTATTAAATGAATAAGTTCAGAAAGATACACATAGAAGAAACCAAGAAAAAAAGTAAAAATACTATCCACAATCTTCTTTAAGGGATTTAGCTCATATCTAATCCCTAAAATCTAGACAAAGAAAAACTTTGTACAGATTATTTATAAAAAATCAAATGTGCCATGCAGTGTGCTTGAAATCAAATATTTTTTTTTTCATAATAGGATAGGATATTAAATTCTGTAAATAGGAAGGAAAAAAGCAGTGACCATTTGGAACTCTGTGGCATATGTATACTATGGAGTGCTTTTCAGCAGCAAAAAAGATAGAAACATTGTATCTTTCATATTTACCTGGAAGGATTTGAAGAACATTCTCCTGTGCATCACAAGAATGAAAAATCATGCATCCCATGTACTCAATACTAAGTTGAAACTAGTAGATTAGTAACTATAGACCTAGATGAGAGAAAAATTCAATTAAATTCAAGAAGGGAATAGAGAAGGGGCTTATTATGTTCCCAGCTAATGGATACAATGTACTGGGTTAAGGGCCTACTTCTTGTGGAATGGACACATGTAAATCTCCCACTTTACCTTACAAACACAAGCAATGTAACCTAATCATATGTACCCTCTTATCAATCTGAAATTTAAAAAATGTTAAAGTCAAAAAAAAAATCAAGTAACTTAATTTTCCTTCTGAAGTAAATTACTGAAGAAATGCTGTACTAGATGTCCATTTTAGCCAGACATTTGTCAAACATTCACAATAACATTATTGACAAGGGAAGTTCCAGGATTGTTCAATAATGGATCAATGTCTACTGTAATGGAATTCTCTAATGTATGCTATAGAGCTCTACTCATAGAAATATCATGTTTCAGTTTGATCAATACAGTTGATAAGGATATAAAACATTTTTTGTAAATAAGATGACTTCAAATATGGAAAATATGAATAATTCAACAAAACAACATCGTGACTGTCTAACATGGAGATTTATTTTGACATTTTAGGTAAAGTGATTGTAAACTAATAGGAAAGCTACGACAAGCATATCTAATTACTCTGTGACTGAATCTGTTGAGAAAATTATTTTTAGCTAAGAGATAATTCCCTACGAATGTAATAATTGAGGAATGGCTTTGCAAAAGGGTAGGGTTTTGACAAGGAAGAAGTAGACGGAGAACTGTTGCAGATGGAAGAAACTGCATGTGGGCAAAGGCAGCAAAGTGAGGAATTGGGAAGCATTTACAAACAGCTTGAACAGGACAACCAGGTATCAAATCGAAAGTATTTTGAATGCCATGGTATGGAGTTTGGGCTTTGTTTATTAAACAATGGCCTTGAACATCATTAAGCCTAATCATTATTCTCACAGGATGTAGGATATATCTACTCAGTGAGAGATTTCATGAGGAAGACAATAATTCTAGTAAAAAGTAATATAATTCTGAGTTGTGATAGTAGTGATGGATGGGATTGATGTGAGAAAAACTGTAGGGATCACATCATTAGGACTCTAGTATTTATATAGAGGGAAATCATTTACTTGACAGATATTCATTGAGTGTCAAATAATGGAACAGTGAACAAAATTGTGAAAAATCCCTGCTTTTAAAGAGTTTATTTATAGTAGGGAAGAGACACAGTTAATTAATGAAAATAACAAATACAATATATAATAAATAAAAAAATAAAAGATATAGAAAGAGATGTTGCAGTGAAGAGGAAAAAGTGCAACTTTATGTAATGTGATCAAAAAAGGCCTCATTCTGAAGGTGATATTTGAGTGAAAACAAAAAAGAGGCAAGGCAATCAGTCCTGTGGTATCTTAGAAATGGTTATTCCTTGTAGAACGAATGATAAGAACAAATTCCCAGAGGCAGAAGAATTTGCAAGAATATGGGATCTGAGTGAGTAGGAGATGAAGTCAGAGAATACTAGACAGTCACCTTCCATGCAAGACCAGTGTAAAGGTTTGACTTTTCTTCCTGAGAGACGAGGCATTGGAAAGCTTTGAAGAAAAGTGTCATTATCTGACTTGTATGACGAGGCATTGGAAAGCTTTGAAGAAAAGTGTCATTATCTGACTTGTATGTTAATAAGATCACTCCTTGTTGAAACTATATTAAAAGAAGAAAGGTGGAATCAGGGAGACTGGTCAGGAGTTTATTAGAGTAAGCACTTGGGAACAGTGAAACATAATCATGGCAATTAAAATTGGAGCAAGTATGGCTGTTAATTTGTTGAATCCCATAGGGAAATTGGGACTATACAAATTATTTGGAAATGTGTGTCATAGTACATTTTTGTGTTGCTATAAAGGAATAACTGACACTGGCTAATTCATAAAGGACATAGTTTATTTGGTCTAGGAGACTGATGGCTGGAAAATTTAAGACAGGGCAGCTGGTGAGGGCCTTAGGCTACTCCCACTCATGGTGGAAGGTAAAGGGGAATGAGCTTGTGCAGAGATCACAGGGTGAAAAAGGAAGCAAGAGCAAGAGTGAGCAGGGATGTGATAGGCTTTGTAGACAACTAGCCCGGTTTAAATGAATGAGAACAGACCCCTGGGTAGAAGGATGACTGTGTTGGTGAGATGGTACCCTCATAACCCAAACACCTACCATTAGGCCCTGTCTCCAACCTTGGAGATCACATTTCATGAGGTTTTGAGAGAACGAACATCCAAACCATTGCAATGTGCTTAGTGAAAAAACACTGAAATTTAGATGAAATTTTAAAAGTTTGGGGTTAAGAAAAAATAGATGTCTGTAAATGATTTTAAATTGTGAGAAAAATTTCTTCCACTAATCCCTTTTTTTTTTTTTTTTTTTTTTTGTGGTTTTTGGCCGGGGCTAGGTTTGAACCTGCCACCTCCAGCATATGGGACCGGCACCCTACTCCTTGAGCCACAGGCGCCGCCCTTTTTTTTTTTTTTTTTGTAGAGACAGAGTCTCACTTTATGGCCCTCGGTAGAGTGCCGTGGCCTCACACAGCTCACAGCAACCTCCAACTCCTGGGCTTAAGCGATTCTCTTGCCTCAGCCTCCCAAGTAGCTGGGACTACAGGCGCCCGCCACAACGCCCGGCTATTTTTTTGGTTGCAGTTTGGCCGGGGCCGGGTTTGAACCCGCCACCCTCAGTATATGGGGCCGGCGCCCTACCGACTGAGCCACAGGCGCCGCCCCATCACTAATCCCTTTTTCATTGACAAATGTTCTAAGACACTGGACTCACACCAAGGTGGTGTTGTCCTTTTGGTCAGGTTAGGGTCACAGAATCTCTGAGACATTCATGATGAAAACCTTCCAAATAAGCGTTGGGTCCAATTGAGACCAGGAAGACAGAGAGAGACTCTGGATACAAAAGCAAATATTATCCCCAAGGAAGCTTGCCTAGGGAGAAAATTTGAAGGAAAATGTGAGAAGCAGACATGCTGGAAGCAATTCATCTACCAATTAATAGATTGGGTGGCTTCTTACGGGTTCTCGGGTTATGTGAGTCTGGGCTGAGATGTACGTCAGAGGTTAAAGGCATGCCAATGGTAAGCCTAGAAGAGAGAATGAAAGCTCAAATTTCAGTTGCATACCAAAAGGGATATGCTTCCCCAAAGTAGATTGTATTGTTTTCAGAAGCTTTAAAAATTACTGGTTAGTTAAAACATGTGGCAGGGCAATTCATCAGACATAGGTTTTTAAGTAGAGATTCAAGCAGATATAGGAAACAGAGTTAATGATCTCTGTATTCTAAATTCTAAAATATGACAGTGAGATGGATTCTTCCTATACTGAATGCAAGGATTGCTTACAACGGCCACTGCCTTTTGCGATTCTCTGTTCATTTGTTTAGCTTTATTTTATTGACTTACACAGGAAGTCTAAACAATTGCTGCTCACTTGTTGCATCCTACCCACGTGGAAAACTCCACCATGGCATCATCAACATTCTATACTCTAGCCTGATTTCTTTAGGAATAAAGTAGACATAAAAATGTGATTCTCAGCATAACTTTGGAATTCCCTCAATAAATTCATGTACTAATAATGCAGAACTTGAATTTACTTAGCCCGGGTATGAAGAATCCTTTTGAATGAGGCTTCTATTGATTGAAAATATGGATGTTGTCAGAAAGAATACGTTTATTCAGGAAACATGTCCAATGATAATATTTCTGACAGCCTTGTCAGGATCCTTAGAGGATGGTGAAAATTGAGAGTGGCAATACCTACTGGAGGCAATCTGTGAGGCAACTAATAAGCTACATATCCCACATTCGTTTATCACTAAATAGTCTTAATAGTTTTATTTCTGCTGACAAAATATCTTATAAACAACCACTGGGGCATGTGGAATTTGGAAAGTGTCGCTATAGAATTGACTTTTATTCCTTTAATAAATTGAACAAAGAAACATGATTAAACTTCCCCCGTAAGGAACTACAGTGTATATTGTTATGTGTGGCCTGGGATTTCTGGTGCTTAAGACTTGGCCTGACGTTCCAGGAAATTGCTGTTTTATACAGATGGTAAAAATGTATGAGATATTTATAACACAAAGCGCTCTGTGCTGTGTGTCCTATCAGTGATGTACAGTAGTACGCAAAGTCTGTTACGCATGTCACCTACATCAGAATAACCTGGAATACTTTTTAAAAATAAATATCTCTTGACCTTATTCAGTCAGAGCCATGGAATCAAAAGACTCTTCCCAGTGGAATTTAGGAATCTATATTTTTACAACTCATTTCATACTAGATATGGCCCCCCAGACTTATACAATAGGTGCTACAGTAGTTCCCAGAAGGAAGATCACTTCCAGTTAATTCAATGGTCTCAGTCTTATGTTCATACTACAGTTAGGTGGAAAGCTTTACTGATGTCTAGGCCTCACCCTTAGACATAATTGTTCCACATGGTATCCTGGGTATTTAAATGATTTACAACCAACATAGTAGATGATATCTTCCAAATGTTATAATCTGTCTAGGTCACACATGATATTACACATCTAACACTCCATGCATTAGCCATATTGAACTACTAGAAGACTCCAAATGATGATGATGATGATAATTAAAATAACAGTAACATTCAATGTTGTTTTATGCCAAGTATAAATTTGTTTGTCCTTATGAAAATTCTGTGAGGAAAATACTATTATTAATCCCATTTTTCAGATTAGGAACAGAACTATTGTTTCCAATCTTGTTATTACATGACAGAATTTGGATTTGAACCCAAAGCAGTGTGGCTCTGGACACAATGTGTCATGTTCACATATTTTATATGCCCCTATCCTTCCCTCGTTTAATTGAATTGTGTGATACGTGTTTATGCTGCCTTCATATACCTTCCTCCTGGTGGTGCCCGTAGCTCAGTGGATAGGGCGCCGGCCACATACACTCAGGCTGGTGGGTTTGAACCTGGCTCACACCAGCTAAACAACAATGACAACTGCAACAACAGAAAAATACCTGGGCATTGTGGCCGGCGCCTGTAGTCTCAGGTACTTGGGAGACTGAGGCAAGAGAATCGCTTAAGCCCAGGTGTTTGAGGTTGCTGTGAGTTGTGATGACATAGCACTCTGCTGAGGGCAACATAGGGAGACTCTGTCTCCCAAAAACAAAAACAAAAACCTTCCTCTAATCTCTTGCATAATAAATTTTTACTTCACAATTTAAATATTACCTCCCCAGGCGGCGCCTGTGGCTCAAAGGAGTAGGGCGCTGGCCCCATATGCCGGAGGTGGTGGGTTCAAACCCAGCTCTGGCAAAAATAAATAAATAAATAAGTAAATATCACCTTCCTCCTGAAGTTTTTCCTACCTTCATACTCTAAGAAGTGATGTTTCCATTGTAAAAGCTATTAAAGACCTTTAATTTTGTTGTTGTTGTTGTTTGGTCAACATTAGTGTATGAGTTTCTTGAGGGATGATTTTCTGCAATTTAATTTTTATAGTTATTTCAGTAATGTCTGCAATGTAGTAGCCACTGAATATTTGTGGACTAAGTGATTAATTAAATGCAGAAATGCATAACTGAATGTATGGGAAAGTAGAGCTATGTTTGGCCTTTCAAACAAATTAACTGAATTGGTTAATTAAGAGGTAAAAGCCAAAAATGCATCAGAGCTCCATTGATGCATTTGCACCAGTCATGCAAATGACTGGTGTTTGCATTTCTTTTTTTTTATTATTATTAAATCATAGCTGTGTACATTAATGCGATCATGGGGCACCATACACTGCTTTTATAGACCTTTTGACACATTTTTATCACACTGGTTAACATAGCCTTCCTGGCATTTTCTAAGTTATTATGTTAAGATATTTATATTCTACATTTACTAAGTTTCACATGTACCCTTGTAAGATGCACTGCAGGTGTAATCCCACCAATCACCCTCCCTCTGCCCATCCTCCCCCCTCTTTCCTCTCCACTCTCTCCCCCTTCCCCCATTCTTAGGTTATAACTGGGTTATAGCTTTCATGTGAAAGCCATAAATTAGTTTCATAGTAGGGCTGAGTACATTGGATACTTTTTCTTCCATTCTTGAGATACTTCACTAAGAAGAATATGTTCCAGCTCCATCCATATAAACATGAAAGAGGTAAAGTCTCCATCTTTCTTTAAGGCTGCATAATATTCCATGGTGTACATACACCACAATTTATTAATCCATTCCTGGATTGATGGGCACTTGGGCTTTTTCCATGACTTAGTAATTAGGAATTGGGCTGCGATAAACATTCTGGTACAAATATCTTTGTTATAATGTGATTTTTGGTCTTCTGGGTGTATATCTAGTAGAGGAATTATAGGATTGAATGGCAGATCTATTTTTAGATCTCTAAGTGTTCTCCAAATATCTTTCCAAAAGGAATGTATTAATTTGCATTCCCACCAGCAGTGTAGAAGTGTTCCCTTTTCTCCACATCCATGCCAACATCTCTGGTCTTGGGATTTTGTGATATGGGCTAATCTTACTGGAGTTAGATGATATCTCAAAGTAATTTTGATTTGCATTCCTCTGATGTTTAAAGATGATGAGCATTTTTTCATAGAAGCAGCTTCAAAAATATGCTATGGGGACCTGATCAAACTAAAAAGCTTCTGCACAGCCAAGAGCACAGTAAGTAAACCAAGAAAACAGCCCTCAGAATGGGAGAAGATATTTGAAGGTTATGTCTCCGATAAAGGTATAATTACCAGAATCCACAGAGAACTCAAATGTATAAGCAAGAAAAGAACAAGTGATCCCATCAAAGACTGGGCAAGGGACTTGAAGAGAAACTTCTCTGAAGAAGATGGGCGCACAGCATACAGACTTATGGTGTTTGCATTTCATTTGAAGAATAGTAGGTTATTACTGAAGATTTTAAGTAAGGAAGTCACATAATATATTCTGTTTCAGCCAATAATACTTAACCCAGAAAAGCCCTCTAGGAACTCCTGTAAACACATCTTAGCATCCCAAACTGTCCTATCTACATTGCCATGTCTAAGCAGGGAGCTATAGCTTCATCTAACCAGAGACTCACTATGAATGGTGGTACAGGGTGGAAGGAAAGCAAATGTGAGGGATGAAGGAGTGGTCCTAAGCTCAGCTCCAAAATGTGAGCTCCATGGAAAATGAGTTGCCAGGGCAGCAGGCAGAAATGTGGGTCACAAGTTGCAGCTTTAAAGGGACCAGAATTCTGGGTAACAATGAAAGGAGTGTTTTCTGAAGAGTAACCTGCTCACAGTGTGCAAGACGGGAGAGCTAAGAATGATTTCTACATTTTTAAAAGGTTGGGGAAAAAGTCCTTGTTATGTGAAAATTATACAAAGTTCAAATTTTGGTGATAATACACATGGTTTTATTGGAACACAATCATGTATCTCCATGTAAGTGTTGTTTATGGCTCTTTCAATTGTGCTGCGATGGCAGAGATAATTTCTTACATTACAGACACCTAAGACCTGAAAAGCATGAAGTATTATCTGGCACTTTACAGAAGAGGTTTGTTGAGTCTGGAAAAGTGCAAGGCATAGGGGATCATTCGAAACCTTACATAGGGTATGACAATAGCTTATAAATGGAGTGATGAAGGTATTTTATCACAGAGCCTTTTTAAGGTCAAAGTTAATGTCATCTCAGGGAATCAAACCAGGAAAGGTGGAATGTTAGAGTAGGGTAGAGGTTCTGTGTAGAGTGGACTTGTGGTAAGTCTAGTATAGAGAAGGGCTAGTAAGTGAAAACTGAGCAAGGCTGAGGGACCGAAAGTGGTGAGTTAAGGTATAGCAGGGGTGAGCCAAGGTGGCAGGACTTAAAGGAAAGGATACAAGTTTGTTTCTTGATCCCAATAGGCACTTAATAAATACTTACTAAATTGCCTAGACATGAACTGACAGGAATCAAGTGATGTTAAAATCCAGGGAGACTACAGAGTCAGGTACCACGAAGCCAGAAAGGTGATATGTTCTAGGCCTGCATCAGAATAACCTACATTGCTTATTAAATATGAAAGGTCCTGCCCCCTAGACAAAGCCTATTGAACCTGAACCTGTGAGGATGTAGACTGGGGCTGTGTATTTTTATCAAACTTCCCAAGTAATTCCTATGCACATGAAAGCTTGAGAACAAAGTCTTAAATATAGCTTTAAGTCCTAGGAGCATTGCAAAGGTATTATGATATAGTTGCAAGAATACAACAGTATCTCTCATCCAAAGAGGAAACTTGGGAAATCTTAGCTTAAAATCCCCCACTAATTAAGATTCATGAGTAGAAATGGTTTGTTTATAGAAGAACTTTTTCCTGGGTCATTAATTTTTAGAAAGGTTTATGATCTCTCAGGAATTAAATTCATCTGAAAATACACAAGGGTTTGCTGATTGACACTAAAATGAACAGCTGAGTGCTTGAGTATGGTAAGAAACATTAAGAAAACAGAATGGTTTGTAGATAAAATGTAATGGTGAGGAAAAACTGCCCTCCAGGCATCTATTGTCTTATAATACACTTAGAAATGATTTTTCTAACAACAAATCATATGTGCAGTTTTTTCCAGACTATAATTATATTAAATAGAATTACATTTTTTTCTTTAGCACACCTTTGATTTCTTTTTAAAATATAAAAATAATATGTTTTCTTAATATGACAATATGAAAACCTTAGTGCCTAAAAAGTACAACAAAGATAAGAATAGAGCAATTTAGAAAACCCAGTTTTGCATTTTTAATGTGAGAATTTTTTATCTGACATAAAATGTGATATTTTAATTTGCAAATGTTTTTAATTTCCTGTGCAACTTTATAGTGAGACCTTGTATCTAGGAAAAATTAGCTGAGCGTTATGATACTTCTCTGGTCCCCACTACTGCAGAGGCTGAAGCAAGAGGATCACTTGAACCTAGGAGTTTGAAGTTGCTGTGAGCTAGGCTGGTATATCACAGCACTTTAGCCTGGGGCAACAGAGTGAGCCTCAATCTCAAAAAAAAAAAAAAGATATTTAACATTACTGTATCCACAATACCATCCTTCTGGTACCTTGATTACTTAGAGAAAATAGAAATCAATACTTCATGCAGAACATTATGAAGTGTTATTCATCTCATGATAACTAACATTATCATAGGAATAAGTAATGCAGCATCCTGAACCTACTTTAGGCCTATTTGGACTAGTGTATAATCCAGTGTGTCTGAAATAGCCACAACTTACACGTCTTATGGCATTATACTTATTAATAATGCCCTCTGCACTTGCAAGTATCCTGGTTTGGATAACAAATTATGTGCTGACTGTAAATTTGATACTTTCATGTACTTGTAAGAAGAAGCCCCTTCTCCCCTTTAAGCTTTGACACAAACTTTTTTTATCACCATTCATGATAGAAGCAGGAGCACCATCCTAAGAGGAATGGGTCTTGTAGTTTGACCTCCTCTCTCAGTTTAGAGATGTTTGTGCTTCAAAGTTTCATTACCTCTTGTTGACTCTTGGCCTTTTCTCTAGCACGGAGTGTGGAAAACTATCTAAATAGATCTGTGCTCCCTGAGTCTTGGTAAAAGAAATATTGCTTGAATCTGGACTCGGCCATCATAAAACCTTGTATTAACAGTGCAAATGAATGTAAAATGATTGGAGTGTGATAGCGTTGTGGTTGAGATCTTAGCCTTTGGAGTCAGTCAGACCTGGGTTTGCAAACTAGCGTCCTCATTTGAGCTTCAATTATTCCATAAAATAGGAAAATTAAAAATCATTACTTTCCCCTAGTTCTATTGTGGGTTATGATTGCGATAAGGCATCTCTAACAGTATGTTATATATATCACTTGCTGCTACTGTATGTTGGCTGACCACAACTACTGTTACCAATGTTCTTGCTGCTTTAGATAGATGATACATGCACTTCTATTGGAAAAATTTGAGGAAATATTCTAAAGGACAAAAGGGATATATGTGATCATTATTTCTATCTATTTTCTGTCCAAAGATAAATTATAGGAATTTATATAATCTATTAAATCTACAAATATATACTGGTAAGGGCTAAAAATAATACAAAGGAAAATATACTACCCTGACTATGACTTTACCTTTTACTAGATGTCAAGAATAGTTCCTCACAATTAATTTTAACTATCCTTCCATCTACTCTCCCCATAAATATCAATATTTAAAATAAATAACTTTGATACCTAAACCTATCCTATCTAAAAGAGAGGGGAGAATTTCCTTATAGCATTTATTTATTTATGGACTCTTTCAACTTGCTCTTGTAGCCACATCCAGCAAGCAGTTTGCCTGAGTGCTAGGCCGGCTGAGGAGGCTGGGCTGTCTCGGTCTCCCTCTGCAAGTGGTCTTTCCTCCTCAAGGAGGCTTTCATGATGATGGTAATGTTTCAGAAGAGCAAACCCCAATGAGAAAGGGCATTGAAGCTTCTGCTTGGGTCATGTTTGATGATGTCACATTTGTTAAAGCAAATCCTGAGACAGAGCCCTGAATCTTTGTGTAAGGGGAATACACAGGTTAAAAGCACCAGGCAAGCTGATTTATTAATAGTCACTGATAGAGGCCCATACCACAATGATCATAAACACAGCAATTCTTTTTATTTTATAGAAGTATGTATTTTATGCATACTCCCAATATGTATGTAAGACTAGAACACTTTGACCACTGTCTGTATCTGAGCTAGATATTAATTCTCTCTTCTACTTCAGGCATGCAAAAAACTCCTGTCTTATTTCTTAGAACAGAAGGAAAACTTGAGCACTGTTATAATGATGCCTTAATGTAGGCCCTGATCCTTTATCATTGGTAAGCACTAAAGTTTCTATCTCTGTACAAGATAAATTATCTAGTTTTACTCTGTTCTTGGGCTTATTATGTGTTACACTCTCATTTTTTTCCTAAATAATGATATTGACTTTTCTATGGATTTCCAATTTTAATTTAAGCAGTATTATTATCACATTTAAGTTGTAAAAAATGAAAATAATTTACAGTATTCAAATGCCTTGCAGAGAAAATAGGTAATCGATCTAACTATATCTTTCTAAAATTTAATAACCTCCATTTGTCCTTAAAAACATTACTATACATATCTATATATATAAAGATATGCATGTTTGTGCGTGTATACACTATATATAGTATATATATATGTATATAAAATGCAAATGGACTTTTTTGATGGCTCTAGTATACTCAACTAAGAGAGAAGTTTTTTTACCAATTTCTTTTATTGTTTTCAATATAAGTATTCAAATGATCAAGAAATAACTTTTAATTAATTATTAGCATAACTTACCTTATATAAAGAGCCAAACAAATCGTAGTCAAGTTTCTTCTTAATCATTTTTAGCCTAAAACTAGATGTTAAAAATTCAAAGATCTGTGAATCAATTTCACTGATTTAAAGAATCGTCTACTAGAATTAGCTTGATAAAGTCTCCCTAGTGATTTATCTGACATTAGTAATATTGTTTTTATTTTCTTACACAAAATGATTTATCAAAAACACAAGGATTCAGAATAAGTCTGGAGGGAAATGTCTTTCTGATTTAAACTGAAAAGTGAACCTCAAGAAGTTGGGTTTTTCATTTTATAACTAGGACAGTTGTGGAGGTAGATTATCTCTGCCTGAATAGTTGAGTCTTTAGATAAAAAATGAAAAAGAGAGAGATAAGGAAAATGATAAGCTTTAAGTGAAGTGTGTGAAAGCAAAGCAAATGGAAACTAGGAAAATTATAAAGACCCAAGAAGAAAGGAAAGGAAATATCTATCTCCCAGTCTCTGATTTTTAGAGTTATTGAACCAGGTATCTCAGAATAAAATTATTCTTCCTAATAATAGACTATGCAAAACAAAACCATCTGTCTCAAAGGAAAATACATTTCTTCCTCTTGCATTCTAAATGCTTTGATTGGAAAGTAAACCTAAAACACCTTAGGGTCATCCTGTCTTTGGGGGAAGATAATCATTTTGGATTTGGTAAGTAGAACACACATTGCAATTTCGGCAAGATGTTTGACTAATATAGGGTTTTATATTCTCAGTCATTTAAATGAATAAATTATTTCAGCTATATTCTCATCAAGAGTATTGCTACATGGGGACATAGGAAAATTTCACTTTTCAACTCTGCATTTCTGAGTGGTATAAAACCAATGAGATCATCATAAATCATTCGTATTTTCACCTACATAGTTATATTGTTGAGAATTTTATTCCTGATTAAGAATTTAGCACCCGATTCATTATAGAGGTAACTAGAAATAATTTACAAAAGAATTAGATTACAATAAGATTCATAATTTATTGAAATTTATTTCTCAAGTAACATGAAATAGACAGTTGTGTTGAGAATATTCATAGTAAAGAAAGAGCTAGTATCTATTTAACACTTCCTCTGTTTAAAGCATTAAATCCAGTACTTTCATTGTATTATTTAGTCCTTTATTAGATGTTATCCTCTTATTATAGATAGGAAAATGAAGTTAAATAATCAATATGGCATAGATAGTAACATTTGTATCAATGATATTAAGTATCTTATTGCAGTCTGTGGCTATAATTTAAGAAAAGTAAGGTATTAAAGGATATACTATATGCAGAACTTAATTATATCTGTTCATCAAATGAATGTATACAATACAAACTTATCTGTGTTTAATAATTGTGCTACTTCTCTAGAGTTTAAAAAGGCTATTTCATGACTGATTTCGACAACACAGATACTAGTGGAAATAAAAGTTCTGTGAACGTCTTCTTTAGTACCCAGATCTTTTTTCAAAAAATAAACGATTACACATTCAAAATGATTAGTTAACTAATACTCTACATTATTCAAAAAAGTCCAGTAACACCCATCCCAGGAATCTACCAAATAAACCCAAGAATAGAAATGTGGAATAGAGAAGCAGATAATGGCTTGGGTAGATTAGAAATTCCAGTAGAATAAAGCCTTACAGAATCTTGTCAACAGACATTAAAAAGTCAGGAATTAAGTGAAGAAATAGATGATGGTTTTCTTATAGGACTCAAATACCAAGAAGTAAGGGACAGGAATCAGATGTGGTATAGAGCTTCCATGATAAGTCGAGGTGGACCAGGCAGTGGACAGGAACTGGATATGGAACAAGTGTCCTGTTCAGCTCAGAATTAAGGTCAAATGTAGTTACAAGAACAGTACATAGTGTTAAAAGAGGCTGCATCAAACTGCTGAGCTAAGTGGAGGTGTCACTGCCACCGTAAATGCTCATATCTAAATATACAAAACAATTGAGTTATATACTTTGGGCCCAGAATATTCTTATCCTTTTCCTCAAAGAGACTTTGATCAGCTTAAGTTGTTTCAAGGAAGGATCAGCTCTGTGTTTCTTGGATGCTAATAGTATCGGAAACTATGCCTAGAAAACAACAAATGTAGTATGTTTTGTTTATAATAGAAATAATACTACAACTACATGGTTGAAATAAGAAAAGAGAAACCCATGGGAATTTAAAGGATGATGAGAAAGTTAAAAAAAAGACTGGCCTTTGGATACTCCATTTCAGGAAGTCACTTAAGCAATACCACCCAGAAGGAGACATCAACCAGGGAATAGGAAAGAAAAGAATTATCATTCACTCAATCATCTAGCAACCATGTGAGAACAATAGATATAAACTATCTATTATTATGGATGCTGGAAATAAAGGCATGACAAGGCCTTTAACAGACTCCCAGTCTGGTTTGGGAGGTACATAAGTAACGATAAGTCAAGAAAACAAAAATTATCTATAGGTATAGTAAGGAACATGACGGAAATATTCATGGAATGAATGGGAGACAGAAGTACAAGCACGACTTCCGCCTCTTACTCCTTGGGAAGTGGAAAGGTGAAAGGAGGTGAATGTTTCCAGTGAATATATGCAAGTCTGAACACTAATTGAACATGCGAATAATGGAAGATGAGTGTTCCAAGAAGACAGTGACACACACAACAGCCTGTGGTGGTAACCTAGCCTAGTGTATTTAGGAATTGAAAATACCACTCTGATGATGTATTAGAATCTGATAAGAAGAGAGGAACCACATAAAAAATTGGAGATGACAAGTTTAAGATAAAAAGTTATTGACTACAGTAGAATTTGAATAGGAGTGATTGACTAGTAAGAATAAAAGAGAACTATAAAGCATAATGGAACAGCAGCCCTGACATTGAGATAGAGCTTCTCTTAGAATATGCGCGCGCGCACACTCCCTGCACTCCCCGACGAGGGCACTGCAGGCCAGAGAAGTCTCTGCTGGTGGAACTCGCTGTAAGTTAGCCCTCTGGAATTTGACAGAAATCCAGCCTCTAGTAGAGCAAGGAAAGCTCTTCACAGAGAGACATCTCTGCATGTTAGAAGGACCTATGCCACGGGAACCAGATGCTAGACAAGGAACCTGCCAGCAGTGTAGGAGCCAAATGCTGGAGCAGGTGCTAGACAAGCTGCATGCTCTGCAGTCGGGAGCTCCAAGCCCAAGGAAGCCTCGCTCCTTCAGGGTCTCTCCAGCACCACCTTCTGACCAGGAATGGTGCCTCATGCTTGCAATTCAAGCTTCTTGGGAGGTTCAGACAAGAGGATCACTTGAGGCCAGGAGTTCAAGACCGGCCTGGGCAATATGATGAATCACCTTTTATAATAATAATAGTAATAATAATAAAACAAAATTAACTATGTGTGGTGGCAAACCTATAGTCCCAGCCAATCAGGAGGCTGAGGTGAGAGGTTTGCTTAAGCCTAGGAGTTCCATACTACTGCGCTTCAGCCTAGGTGACAGAACAAGACCCTGTCTCTAAAAAAAAAAAAAAAAAATAGGTGCTAAAACTTTGTATATACCCTGTGACTGCAGAGAGAAATTGAGAAATCCAAGGAAGAAAACTTGTAGAATAAATTTGTTGTGGAGTTTCCTGTGTTGTTCTGTGTCAGTTCATAAAGAATCCTCAATTTCTTAGAACTGTGTGTTCTGATATTCAATATGAATGTATCAGATTTATTATGATTTGAGATAAGTTAAATAAAATTAAAGGTGTGCTGCTGTAAAATTTTCAGAGAAACTCTCTCACCCGATAGTCCTAGAAAGATTTCTTTCTTACAAAATGCTCTCAAAGAGCCAACTTGCTTTTCTTCCTAATATTTATCTCAATTTGTAATTACATATTAATGTACAGTATTTGATTATGCCTGTACCCTCCAGTAAACTGTTACCTTCAAGAGAACAGAGACCATTTTAGGTCTCTGTTATTTTCTGAAAACCTCCTCCAATGGCTGACACATAGTAGGATGTCAGTAATAGTGTTTCTTGAAGGAATAGCTGAACAAATTATTTTAGATATTTTTAAAATGATCATGGTAGTCAGAAAAAATATTGTGTATTCTTATTAGAGCCATTCACAGGTAATAACATTTTCATTAGTCTTATTTAAGTCAGAAGTCCTTCTGATATCAACAAATAATTCTGGTGAGCAGTTTTTCTATTTATATTCTAAAATTACATATCAGGGTGCTCCCTTCCCTGTTTTCTCACCATTGCTATGATCTTGGCCTCTGGTGGAAACCCTAGCACTATACAATCCCCCTTTTCCAGCCACATTTATTTCATTACGATTGCTGCTTTAGGATTTTTTGTTCACTGACTTCTTCCCAAAAAGCAAATAGATAAGCAGAAGAAAAGCTTGATTAAATTCTCTATTTTTTTTTCATGCTTATTTACTACTCTAACTTATACATTTTGAAATGTATATACTCACAATTTAGGTGAAGTATATTTGGGCTTTGAAAAAACTACTGCCAATAGAAGTATATATCTGGTATGAAAATTAATAACTTGAGCTGCGACTGTCAAAATTCTTTGAGCTAATGGGCCTTTACAGGGAGTGCATTATTCACAATAGTTTAAAGAATGCAAACAATGTACAAAGAGATTCATAAAGCTATAAAATTATTCTAAGCTAGAACAAAATTTCCTTGATCTTTAAAGGGATTTAGCTATTAATTTTTAAATGTTGAACATAGTTGACATTTCAAATTGAATTGTTACTAAAGTAATCATATTGAATCTCTTGGTTAAATGTTCAAAGTACAGCCCATGAAATATGCATGTTACCAAATCAAGGAAAAGACACTTTCATCAGAATACATGATTTTTATTTACATAAAATATCAGATGCCTTTTAATTAAAAATATAATGATCTCTTAGTAGGAAAATGTACTTCCTCTGCAAAGAAAATTTAAATGTGTGGAACTCAAGAGGTTTATGAAATGTTGACTCTATAGTCCAACTTATTGCATAACTATTGTTTGCGAGGAAGTTCATTGAAAAACTTATAAGATGCAATTCCTTATGTAAATATAAATTCTGAGAGTTAATATTGGGAAAATACACTATTTCAAGGCAGTGTTTCAGATCACAAATATTTCATATACTCAAATTTCCCAATGTATAGGGTGGGTTTGCCACATTAAATGAGTTATATGTATGTGAGCCAAATTTTTATTGTTTTCATTTATTTTTAATTTTGTATAATGGCCTTCTAATTATTCAGAGAGTAAATATATATATATTTATCAAGAGTATAATATATGTAAAGAATAATATATATTTATAGAGTATCATATAAATATGTAAAAACTATGAAGTTTACTTATAAAATAAATCCTAGTTTATAAAAGCAACTTAATTTTTTTAAATATCACATGTCAATAATGATCTATATGGTACAGAGACATTTATAATTACAAGATAATTATTAATAATGATGTTTGAGAAACTATTCTAACAACTCCTTTTTATTCAAGTTTACTAGTGCTCCATTTTATAACATTACCTTTATTTCAAAGATTTCAGAAGCTCATTTTAGGTGTCTAATAAATATTTGTTGAATATATGAATACGTGAATGAATAACATGTCTTTTTTAGAACTTCATTGTTTTAATAAATAAAATCAAGGTGTGGACACATCTGGTGCATTTATTTTTGTTTTTTGTAATTTGTTTTTATTTCAAATTAATATGAGAGTACAAATTTTTAGGTTACATTGTTTTTGATTCTAAGGTAAAGTTCAAGTTGTACTTGAGCCCTTCACCCAGGGGTGTGCTGAGCACCCTCACATTGTGCACATTAGGTGAGATCCCACCAGTTGCCCTCCCTCCTTTTGCCAATAGCTCTCCTTCCTTCCCCTTCCCTCTCCCTCCCTTCCCCTTGTCCTTGCTAAACTATATTTGTGTTTTATCATCCCTGGGGGCATGGAGTTGTTTATATATTGGTTTCATGTTAGTATTGAGAAAATTGGATTGTTTTTTCCATTCTTGAGATACTTTACTAAGAAGAATGTGTTTCAACTCTATCCATGTAAACACAAAAGATGTAAAGCCTCCATCTTTTTATGGTTGAATAGTACTCCATGGTGTACATATGCCACAGTTTGTTAATCCATTCATGGGTTGACATGCATTTGAGTTGCTTCCACGACTTGGCTATTGTGAAATGACTTGCAGTAAACATTCTGGTACAAATGTCTTTACGGTAAAATGATTTTTCTTCTTCTAGGTAGATACCTAGTGATGGAAATGTGGGATCAAATGGAAGGTTGACTTTTAGTTCTTTAGGAATTGTCCGTACTTCTCTCCATAAAGGTTGTATTCGTTTGCAATCCCACCTGTAGTAGAAGTGTTCCCTTCTCTCCACATCCATGTCAGCATCTGCCCTTTTGGGACTTTGTGATGTGGGCTATTTTTACTGGGGTTAAGTGATATCTCAAAGTGGTTTTGATTTTCATTTCTCTGAAGATTAGAGACAATGACCATTTTTTCTTGTGTTTGTTGGCCATTCCTCTGTCATCTTCACGGAAGTTTATGTTCAAGTCTTTTGTGCACTTATAGAAGGGGTTCTTTGCTCTTTTCTTATTGATTAATTTGAGTTCTCTATAGATTCTAGTTATCAGGCCTTTGTCAGATTCACAATATGCAAAAGTCTTCTCCCATCAAAGGCTGTCTGTTTGCTTTGGTTGTGGTACACTATCAGTGCAGAACCTTTTTAGTTTGATCAAATCCCACTTGCTTATTTTTGGTTTTGTTGCAATAGCCAGGGAGAGTTTTTCTTTTTCTTTTTCTTTCTTTTTTTGAGACAGAGACTTAAGCTGTCGCCCTGGGTAGAGTGCTGTGACATTACAGCTCACAGCAACCTCCAACTCCTGGGCTCAAGTGATTCTCCTGCCTCCACCTCCCAAGTATCTGGGACTACAGGTGCCCACCACAACACCCAGCTATTTTTTGGTCGCAGCTGTCATTGTTGTTTGGCGGGCCGGGCTGGATTCGAACCCACCAGCTCAGGTGTATGTGGATGGCACCTTAGCCACTTGAGCCACAGGCGCCAAGCCAGGGAGAGTTTCTTCGTAAAATCTTTTGCCAGGCAAATGTTGTTAAGCGTTTCCCCCACACTGTTTTCTAGAATTTTTATTGTTTCATGCCTAAAATTTAAATCTTTTATCCGGCAAGAATCGATTTTTGTCCATGGTGAGAGGTGCGGGTCCATCTTCAGTCTTCAACATGTGGCTAACCAGTTTTCCCAGTCCCATCTATTATATGGATAGGGATTCTTTTCCCCAGTGCAGGGTTTTGTTTGGTTTATCAATGATCAAATGGTGATATGTGGCTGGGTTCAACTCTAGATTCTCTAGTCTATTCCATATATCTACATTTCTATTTTGGGGCCAGTATCACATGCTGTTCTGATCATTATAGACTTGTCGTATAACCTGAAGTCTTGTAACATGATGCCTCCAGATTTGTTTATATTTCTATAAATTGTATTGGCTATTCAGGGCTTTTTCTGGTTCCATATGAAATGAAGTACTATTTTTTCAAGTTGTCTAAAGTATGACATTGGTGATTTGATGGGAATTGCATTAAATCTATAGACAGCATTGGGTAGCATGGACATGTTAACGACATTGATTTTTCCCAGCCAGGAGCCTGGTATGTTCTTCCATTTGTTAACGTTGTCTGCTTTTTCTTTCCGCAAGGTTTCATAGTTCTCTTTATAGAGATCTTTCATGCCAGTTGTTAGATATATTCACAGGGTTACATCTTCCTTGGAGCAAATGTAAAACGTACAGAGTCTTTCATTTGATTCTCAGCTTGAATGTTATTAGCATATGTGAAAGCTACTGATTTGGGGGCAGTGATTTTTTTTTTATCCCGAGATGCTACTTATTCCTTGATCACTTCCGATAGCTTTGTAGCTGATTCCCTGGGGTTTTCCAGATATAAGATTTTGTCATCCACTAGGGCAAGAGTCTAATCTCCTCTGACCCATTTGAATACCCTTGATTTCTTTCTCTTGCCTGATTGCAATGGGTTAAAAGGATGTATTTATTTTTTTCTATTTAATTCCCTGTAATTTGTTTCTAATTAAGAAGATTTTGTCAACTATCATGGGCCTCATGCATGGAATATGTTGACAATGCCTGTTTTCCCAGAAACTTTTATGACTATTCTACTGCATTGGAGCCCTTTTCACTGAACTTACGTAGAATGAAATATAACATTTATGAAAAAAATCCCAAAAGTATAATGAAAACTCAATATAGGGATTGCTCACATATAAATTAAATGAGCTTTTTTGTATAGTTTAGTATGAAAAAGTAATTTATACTGTTGACTTTATTATAAAATAGGTCATATGTCCTGGGATTTCTAAGTTTTAGGACTTTTAGAGAAGAGAAAGTTTTCATAAACTATTTCCTGGTAAGTCCTACAGAAGACATACTAATATTCTAAATGGAATTAGTTTCTGGTAATAAGACCCAAAAGGAGAAGTTTATCTGATCTAAATAGATGCCTGTGGCTAGTACCTTTTCCTGCATTTTCTAGAAAACTGCCTCATTGGGATCTTAGCACAGTAAATACGCAGTCAGCCCTTTAGTAACTGCAGAGATTTCAAGATATTGACTACTTACAAGTATCTCTTTTTGTTTGTTTGTTTTTGCATGTTTGAGTATACTCAAATGAGTGCAATAGCAGACAGGACTTATCTAGACAGGTATAAAAAAAAGAATCATCATGATAATCTAATTGTTCTGAAAGGACAGACAGAACATAGGGACAGACACCTACTTTAACAATTTAATAAGTCAGGAGGGAAATTTGCCTTTATTTCCTGTTCTGATCTCTCTTATAGTGCTAGTTTAGTTAATAAAGCTCTCCGGAGTGAAGAACTTTTTCATTTTGGAATACTTTTTTTTTTTTTCCTTATTTTCAGTAAATAATGGTAAATTTCAAAAATATGTATTATTTAGTTAATGTTATCTGCCAGTGTCCATTTGGCTTAAGCAAAAATCTACATAGGCTACTTCACTTCATAAATTTACAGCATGTAATCCCCTGAATATTAAATATATTAAATATTTATCATATTTACCATGCACTAGATGTGTTGCATCAGGAATACAAAGATGATAACACACAGTCTATGGTATACAGAGCTTTATGTTCAAGAGGCAAAAACTAATTTTGAAATGGGAGCTATAAGGATTATAATTAAAAAATGAAACCTGTGTATTTAGAGCTGATGATGAAAAGAAAAGGCTGTCATCAAAGTGTAAAGTTTCAAGTAAGCCACATCTAGGTAATTGTGGAAGAAATGACTCATACTGAAATTATTCAGGAAACATATGTATGAATACTGAAGAGAAGCAGCAGTGGGAGAGAAAAGAAAGCTTAAAAGACAAGGGAAGAGAACCTAAACCAAGTGGCATAAGCAAATCCAGAAACAATGGCATGGATGGCATTGCATGCATAAGCAAAAATTTCCCAGCAGGAGAGAGGTAAAGTAGAATGAGGACTAAGAATAAGACATTGACAACTTGGAGCAGTTAAGTTAATGTTGAGGGAACCATTTCTTTAACAAGAAGGGTGTGATGGGTCACTAAAGAGTTAGGAAGAAAGAAATGTTTTGCATTATTGTTTGTTTAATGGTGAAAAAATTTTACTCAAGTATTTTTATGAGCTAATGGGGAAAAGGAAAGAAATTGAAAACCCTGAAAGAAAGAGATATAATAAGCAATAGGAGAGGGTTGGGGGCAGCATAATCCAGAGTGCATGTAGGTGTTCATCATGATAGGAAATTTGAGCGCCTCTTTCTCTGAGATAGGAGGGTCTTTGAATGTATGATCTTGTGGATAACTTTGGAGATTAAGAAGCTAAGAGAGGCCTGTGACAAGGCAGGGAATAAGACTATGATACTAGAGGCTAATACAATATGAAGCTAAAGATTTAATATTCAGCTGCTAAAATAAAAAACATGAGTGATGGCCTTGATCAGAAGCACCTAGAACATGAAAATAGGCCTTTCCACTATTAAAAGTTTGCATTTAAAAAGAAATATTCCTTGTCCAAAAATTTAAAATTGTTAAGAGTTTTCAGGAATATATATATATATACACACACACATCATATATTGGTTCTAGTGTTTGTATTTCCCACCCCAACTCCCATCCCCGCAATTGATATGTTGAATCCTAAACCCTAGTGTGATGGTAATAGAAAGAGGGGACCTTGGGAGGTAATTAAATCATGAGGGAGAACACTATAATGATAGGATATGTGTCCTTATTAAAGGGTAAGAGTTCTCTCACCCTCTTTTCACCATATGTGGACATAAGAACTCCATAATCGGCAGCCTGAACAGTGACCCTCGCCACAATCTGACCATCCTGACACCCTGATCTGAGATTTTTCAGCTTCTGGAAATATGAGAAATAAATATCTGTTGTTTATAAGCCACCTAGACTATGGCAATTTGTTAGGGCAGCCCAAACTGATTAACACACATGCACACATTTCCAGTTGACCCTGAATAACACAGAAGTTAGAGGCATTGATCCCTGAGCAGTTGAAAATCCTTGTGTAACTTTTCACTTCACCAAAACTTAATTACTGGTAACCTACTGTTGATCAGATAACATAGTCGATTGACGCATACGTTGTATGGCATGTGTATCATCTACTGTATTCTTACAGTACAGTAAGCTCGCGAAAATAATGTTAAGAGTACCATAAGTAAGAAAAAGTATATTTACTAGACATTAAGTGGAAGTAAATCATTTTGAAGGTCTTCATCCTCCTTGTTTTCATGTGGGTTGACTGAGGAGGAAGAGGAGGGGTTGGTCTTATCCTCTCCCCTCTGGCAGAGGTGGAAGAAAATCTGCATAGAAGTGTCAAGTGTCAGCTAAATACTAAAACTCAAAGGCAGGTCATTCCATGTAATTACCTTAATAAGTCACTAAGAGTCAGAAAAAGCGAGAGCCTTTTAAAGGTAGGAGAAATTTTCTTCCAGAAATTTTACCTTCTTTGTTGGGAAGGGAACTCTAACTCCTCATTAGAAATTGTTCCACAAATTTCTCCAAATAGCGTCTGTCTAATCACATGGTATGTAACAGGTATAAACACAAAAAAGTGTTTCTGGAAATGTAAACATGTGTTTTGAATTAAATATAATACAGAAAGTTACAAGCAACAGTTTTTAAAATTTTTTTGTAGTTGCTCATTCTTTAGAGTTTGAACATTTAGAGTAGTTACTAATAGGCTGTCCTTTAGTGCTATTAAATGTTACAATTCAACATGTAATTAAATAAAAGGGAATATTTAGAATTCCATATTAAAAATACATTATCTGTATATAATAAGAGTATATCTAATTGGCACTAGCTCAGTAAAGAGGAATAAAGACATGTTTTGCATTATTGTTTGTTTAATGGTAGAAAATTGTAATCAAGTATTTTTAAGAGCTAATGGGGAAAAGAAAATAAATTGAAAGGAGTGAGGCCAGCTCTTGTTTCTCTGATACCCCTTCGCCCCTTTATGCCACGTGCTCTTGCTTTTCCTGGAGCTCTCTTCCGTAGACTCTGTTGTCATTCCTATCTCAGACCACGTGTCAGGAAAACCTTCCTTGATTTGAGTCTTTGACCTAAACGTTTTTCCCACCCTACTACCCAGTTACTCTACAGTGCTATCTCTTGGTTTTCTCCAGAACTTTTATCATTAACCGAGATCACCTTTGTCATCTGTTTGTGTTTTGTGTTTGTTCCTGAGTGTATCCTTAACATATTCTACAAGGCCAGGTAGTCAGTGCCTCCAATGTAGCACTAAATAAATGTTTCTTGATTAATGAATAACCAAAATAAAATCACACATACATTCTGTATTTTATAGTTGGCAGTGCTTTTGGCTAAATGCGTTAAAACATGGAGCATTTTCCTAATACAGAGAATTGCAAGGCCTTGAGGACTATTTAACAGCACTTGTATTTTCTCAGCCAGAGGACCTTAACCTTGACATCTTGTTAGATTAGTTTGTACATATCAGCTTAAGGCATATTATAAGCACTGTCATTCTAATAATAAATTACTGAGGTTTATGTTTAATTTTTTAAGTAAAATGTTGTAGAGTCAACATTATCTCTCTAATGTCATTTATGTATCCCTGTGTGGGAGAAGAAGAGGCATGATACACAATCAGTACAGTGTCAGTGACTGCTCCTCGGGGAATATTAATGTGGTAATGAATTTGAATTATGTAGTGTTCCTTCCCTGCAATTTTTGCTTTTTGTAAGTAACTTGTATCCATCCACAGGAGTGTTTTGTGCATGCTAGGATTATGTTGTGTGTATGCCCATGTGGAAAATAGTTTGAGTGTTGTTGTTCCAACTTACCTTTGTTTGTAGAAAAATAGGTGTTCTGGGGAGGCTGGATTACCTAAGTTATAATTTTGTTGAGGAGAGAGAAGTTCAATGTGTCTTTGTGACCACAGTGCCTGATATCATGAATAGGATATCAAATTTTTCTATCAAATAATAAAATTAATTAATGAAACAAATAAATGGTATAATTTAACTGACATAACAAAGCCCTCTGTAAGATTTTCCATGAATTGATGCAATTAACTTTGGTGGTCTAGACTTTTACAGAGTGATTATGATAGTTATTTTCCCTAAAACATTCCATCAATAACTTAGGCCTCTCCCACCAGAAAACCAGGTGTAAATAGAGGGGCTAAATCTTCTGTTTATCAGTGATTCCAAAAAGGTGGAGAGGCTTTCTTGAGCTACCATTGTGGTTTTAACAACTTAGGCCATTCTTACGAAACTTTGCATATCCACACTATTCCTTGTTCAGCTTGCTGCATTTTGCACTCCTTACTTTTCTTTACTCCTGCGATAAAAATAAATGAAGTTATGTTATTTATAGTAGTGTTTTTTACCTCTAGTATTTAGAAACTGTTATGGATTGAGCAATTACCCCCATGAAAAATGTCAAAATTCTAATCCTTAGTACCTATAACATTTATTTGAAAATAAGGTCTTTGAAGGTGATCAATTTAAAATGAGGTCATAAGGGTGAGGCCCTAATCCAATATAATTGGTGTCCTTAAAAAGGGGGGGAAATTTGTTGGGAGGCTGAGACAAGAGAATCGCTTAACCCAGTGTTTCTCACCTTCCTAATGCTGCAACCCTTTAATACAGTTCCTGTGGGTTGCAACCCACAGGTTGAGAACTGCTGGCTTAAACCCAAGAGTTTGAGGTTGCTGTGAGCTCTGATGCCACAGCACTCTACCAAGGGCAACATAGTGAGACTCTGTCTCAAAAAAACAAAAAAACAAAAAAAAAAGAGGAAGATTTGGACCCAGGCACATATAGAGGGATGATTACATGAAAACCCAGGAAGAACACATCTGTAAGCCAAAAAACTAATAGGGAAGAAGGAACAGATTCTTCCTCCAAGCCCTCACAGAAGGAACCAACATAACACCTTGATTTTGGATTTCTAGTTTCCAGACCTGTAAGTTCATAAATTTCTGTTTTAAGCAACCCAGACTAGGGTGTTTTTTTTATGGCAGCCCTAGGAAACTAACACAGGGGCAAAACTTAGCTGAGAATTGTGGGTTAGATAATGAGTAATTAGAATAATTTAAACATATTAACCATTTAAACATGGTTATTGAGCCTTTAAATAGAAAGGGTCACGTCATTAATGAGTAATTTGCAACTTATTTATTTTTATATAAGCTACTATAGAAAATTTTGAAAAAGTATTTCAGGAAACAGATTTTTCTTACTACCTGTAATAACTTTTCATCTGAACAGCAACTGTTTTCTAGCCCTTCTTAATCTAACCTTAGATTTTCCCATTGGGATGGCACCAGTCGGCACTTAAATTAACTATGAATTTTGTCTAAGCTTCAGGAGCCTTCGGAAGGGGTGCATTTTGTTCACAGCGTGTGGGTCTTTCACTCCTGGCCTCAGATTAACTTCGGCATCAAAAGTTCTAAAACTGCTTACTGCAGAGTAGAGCAAAACTTTCTCTTGTAACAATCCTATCTTCTGTGGTCCTTTTCTATGACTGTAGATAGCTTTCTCATTTACCTACGTCACTCCATGCCACGTGTGACTTATCTTTCCATCAAAATAAGAAACTATAACTATATGAATATAACTGTGCGAGCTGTATATCTGCTATATGAGATTGGTTTTTTCATTTAATCAATTCGAACAGAAAATCTTTGGCACCCAAATTGTCTATCTTTTATCAAGCACATTCCTTCATTCTATTTCTTCTTCTTATTATTATTTTTTGATAAATGACTTATGGAATGAAAAAGGATTTCCTTACTAAGCAGTGTTATAACTTCTCTTCTAATTTTTTCATAATCTGAATACATATATTCTAAGGCAGGGGAGCCAAGAGAGCCACTATCCTCTTCTTATTCCTAAAATGAAACTTGAGATTTTTGTCACGCAATGAATTTTGCATTAATTACATTTACATAACTGATCTTACTGTGTTAGAAAGATACTACTTAGACTGCATGGGGAAAGCTAAGTCTAATAATTTTTGGCAATGTCATAGCAATACTTTAAGCTCTTTAAAAGAATATTAAAAATATATATTGGTAAATACTACTATTTAATAAATAAAAACAGAACAAGGTTATGCATTCTCATATACGGTGTATGTTTCCCTAATAAACTAGAGCAGGGATGAGGAACTCATGGTCTTAAGGCCCCATGGGGCCGTCTAGATCCTTATGTACAGTCAAAAATTCAGCTTTTCGACTGACTTTTACAGAATAAGTCCTTTCATTTTTATTAATCCAGTTTTGTCATGTATATTTTTATTTTATTTTTAATGTGAGCATATTTAAAATACACAAAAATAAAATGAGTTTCAGCAACACAATCCACCCACGTTGACTGGTGCAATTAGAACATTAGTAAACTACAGGGCTAAATTGACCATGGCTATACTCATCATTAGGTTTCTAGCTTCCCCTGCCTCTCTAGTGCCACAGTCATACGCAGCTAGTTGGCAAGAGTTTTATGGGGGTCAAGTATGCTGGTCTGTTATCAGCTTTTGACAACGGTGCACTGTTTCTGTTTGAAATTTGTGAATGGTTGCAAAGTTCGACAGTATTTTTAAATTCTGTCTGCTTAACAATCCATCATGTCAAAGAAAACCAAGAGAAAGCTGAAGGAAGAAAGCACGTTTAATGAGGATTGGGAATGGCAATATTATCTTCTATATGCTAAAGATAAGATGATTTTCTTAGTTTGTGATACTGCAATATCAACATTAAGGAAATTCGGTGCCCATTAGCATTATAATACTCATAAGGACCACAAGTATTTTAACTTAGAGGGTGAGGCATGAAAGGTTATATTGCAAAAATTAAAAGGTGAAAACAAAAGCAAAGACATTTCTTTCAAGCAGCCTAAGACTTGGAAATAATGCCACTGGGGCAACTTATAAAGTGGCTTATATACTTTGGGGTAAAAGGAATCAGTGACATAGAAATTGTGAAAAATGCCTTGTCAAAGTCGCAGGCTGCTTATAGCCACATAACATTTCAAACAACTGCTTCTTTCAAGGGGAACAAAACTGATCAGAAACATGAATTAGCTTTCCAACTAAACAGAACAACTTCATGTAATACTTCAAAGAAAATATGTATTATTTAATTGCTTTGGATGAATCAACTGTTACTACTGAGTTAACACAGGTTTTATACTTCATTTAGGTCATAACAGAAGATTTTCGTTGCTACAAAGAGTCACTCACTTTGGGCAACCTTGAAAACAGAACGTGGGGAATAAAGATATCTTCAACAACTTTGAAGATAAACGTCAGGAAGGTGGATTGAATTTGGTTAAATTTGCTGGGCATATGTACACATGGTGCACATTCCACAACAGGAACACAAGAAGGGTTTATTGCACAGATTAAAACAAACAAACAAACAATAATAATAATAATAATAATAATAATAAACTGGGCAGCGTCTGTGGCTTAAAGGAGTAAGGCACTGGCCCCATATATCGGAGGTGGCAGATTCAAACCTAGTCCCAACCGAAAACTGCAAAAAAAAAAAAAAAAAAAAAACTATTAAAAGATCCAGATGCTCTCATTCCTTTTGATTATATCTTCCATCAGCAAGATCTCTGTGCTAAAGCTGCTGTTTCAAGTAACTCTGCAACAAGTTGTAAGTATTGTTCACCAGATTCCTGCAAATGCAACACTACATCCTTGTTTTGTAACATTCTAAAGTTGATCTATGAGGTAGTCAGTATGGATTTGGTGTATCATTCTAAAGGGTGTTGGCTATCACAGGGACAGGTGTTAGCTAAAATTTTATCTCGGCAATTAGAGATAGTTACATTTTATGAACAATACAGTTAGCAATGTACATTATCTAAAGAAGATGTCTGTAGGAATGCAGCATTTCCATGTGGTATCATTTGAAGAATACTCAGCTGTTATAGACTCTTCACTAAGGCACCTAAAATGCAGTATACCCATTAAATGTGCAGTAGTAAGTGGTTGAAAACCAAGAAAGCATTTTGGGGGGCATGTTGTGACATGTGCTGATGTAAATGACGCCCCGAGTTATTTGCTTCTAGCTAAGATAATTGATGAGAGTGGCTCCACTGTGGAACAGATTATCACTGGACATAAATCAGTTTTATATTGAAAGAAGATGCCATCTAAGATTTCCATAGTTAGAAAGGGGAAGCCAGTGCTTGGCTTCAAAGGACAGCCTGCTTCAGTTCTTAGGGGCTAATACAGCTGATGACTTTCAGTGGAAATCAGTGTTCATTAACTGTTCCAGAAGTCCTAGGGCCTTTCAAATTATGCTAAATTTATGCATTCTCTGGCAGTGCTCTATACGGGAAAGTATAAGCCTGGATGACAGCACAGCTGCATATAGCATGGTTTACAGATGTTTTAAACCTATTGTTGTGACCTGCTCAGAAAAGGATTCCTCTTAAATGATTACTGCTCATTGATAATGCTCCTAGTCACTGATGTAGATTCAGTAGTCATCTAGTTCCGATGTAGATTTTCAAGTACTGTTGTTTTTATACCTTCTAGAACAACATCTATTCTGCAGCCCATGAATCAAGGAGTAATTTTGACTTTCAAGTCTTATTATTTGAGAAATATATTTTGTAAGGCTATAGCTTACAAAGGTAGTGCTCTTATGGACCTGGACAAAGTAAATTAAAAATCTTCTGGAAGTAATTTACCATTATCGATGGCATTAAAACATTTGTGATTCATGAGAAGTCAAAATAACAACAGTAACAGGAATTTGGAACAGGTTGATTTCAACCCTTGTGGAGGACTTAGAGGCATTCAGAATCTCAGTGGAGGAAATAACTTAAGATGTGATAGAAACAGCAAAATAACTAGAATTAGAAGTGGAATCTGAAGATGTGACTGAATTTCTGCAGTCTCAAACTTGAACGTACGGAGTTACCTCTTACAGATCATTAAAGAAAGAGGTTTCTTACGATGAAATCTATTAGTGTAAATTCTGTGAACATTGTTGAAATGACAACAAAAGACTTAGATTATTATACCAACTTTGTAGATAAAGCAGTGACAGAGTTCAGAGGATTGATTCTAATTTTGAAAAAACTATTGTGGACAAAATGCTATCGAAGAACATTGCATGCTATAGAGTAATATTTTTTGAAAGTAAGAGTTAATGGATGTGGCACACTTCAATGTTGTCTTATTTTAGTAAATTGCTACAACCACCCTAACCCTAACCTTTTGCTCCTCCCACCCTGATCCATCAGCAGCAATTAACATCAAGGCAAGACTCTCCACCTTTTTTTTTACACTAATGTACTTTTAAGTTAAGGTATATACATTGTATTTTTAGGCAAGTGCTGGTACACATTTAATAGACTACTGTTCACTGCAAACATACGCGATGAGAAATAAAAAAAATTGTCGTGCTCCCTTTATTGTGATAATTAGTTTTGTTGTGCTAGTCTGTCACTCAACTAACAATATCTCTGTGGTGTGCCTGTCACGTACCAGAGCTTATTATATGCCACATTTTAAAAGATAATACAGTGTTCCAATAAATGTCTATTTTAACATTGCAATTAATGAAATAATGTCACCTTCCCAAGCATGGTTAGAAAATGGATAGCAAAACTCTATGGTACTAGAAATGATTCATTTTAAATCAAACTACTACAGCTCAGTTTGGGAGTACAGGGGAGGGAGGTAATGGCAGGATATGGAAGCAATTTCATATATTGATGTTTTGTCTGTAATGAAGCTATTTTCCAAACAAAATTCATCTTAGAAATAAGTAGTTTTTCTCATCTAAAGCCAGATAACTCTCTAAAACTGCTTATATCACATAATTAGCATTTTCTGTAACTATTTTTGCAAGAGGCATCTGGAAAAGAATATTCAAAGAGCATGCATAATGAATCTGCACTCAGGAGTGCATAAAAACGTGTAATAGTAAGAAGAATAGAAATTACTGGACATAGAAATAGAATTGACAATTTCACAAATTGCAGCATAGACTGGGAAAGGAGTGTACTCCTGCACTGCCGATTTAACAGTATTTACTGCTGGTACATAAAGCATGGATGCTTATGACACTTGCGATGCTTCACATCCATGTTGTTGTCTGTTTGAAATGTTTGCTCATTTAGAAATAAAGATTACATTCATGTTGATAGGAGTGTTAAGAAAACTGAGTAGTTTTCTTACTATTTTATTTATTTATTTATTTGTTTTTTTTATTGTTGGGAATTCATTGAGGGTACAATTAGCCAGGTTATACTGATTACAATTGTTAGGTAAAGTCCCTCTTGCAATCATGTCTTGCCCCCATAAAGTGTGACACACACCAAGGTCCCACCCCCCTCCCTCCATCCCTCTTTCTGCTTCCCCCCCCATAACCTTGTCATTAATTGTCCTCATACCAAAACTGAGTACATAGGATTCATGCTTCTCCATTCTTGTGATGTTTTACTAAGAATAATGTCTTCCACGTCCATCCAGGTTAATACGAAGGATGTAAAGTCTCCATTTTTTTAAATAGATGAATAGTATTCCATGGTATACATATACCACAGCTTGTTAATCCATTCCTGGGTTGGTGAGCATTTAGGCTGTTTCCACATTTTGGCGATTGTAAATTGAGCTGCAATAAACAGTCTAGTACAAGTGTCCTTATGATAAAAGGATTTTTTTCCTTCTGGGTAGATGCCCAGTAATGGGATTGCAGGATCCAATGGTAGGTCTAGCTTGAGTGCTTTGAGGTTTCTCCATACTTCCTTCCAGAAAGGTTGTACTAGTTTGCAGTCCCACCAGCAGTGTAAAAGTGTTCCCTTCTCTCCACATCCACGCCAGCATCTGCAGTTTTGAGATTTTGTGATGTGGGCCATTCTCACTGGGGTTAGATGATATCTCAGGGTTGTTTTCATTTGCATTTCTCTAATATAAAGAGATGATGAACATTTTTCATGTGTTTGTTAGCCATTCATCTGTCATCTTTAGAGAAAGTTCTATTCATGTCTCTTGTCCATTTATATATGGGATTGTTGGCTTTTTTCATGTGGATTAATTTGAGTTCTCTATAGATCCTAGTTATCAAGCTTTTGTCTGATTGAAAATATGCAAATATCCTTTCCCATTGTGTAGGTTGTCTCTTTGCTTTGGTTATTGTCTCCTTAGCTGTACAGAAGCTTTTCAGTTTAACGAAGTCCCATTTGTTTATTTTTGTTGTTGTTGCAATTGCCATGGCAGTCTTCTTCATGAAGTCTTTACCCAGGCCAATATCTTCCAGTGTTTTTCCTATGCTTTCTTTGAGGATTTTTATTGTTTCATGCCTTAAATTTAAGTCCTTTATCCATGTTGAATCAATTTTTGTGAGTGGGGAAAGGTGTGAGTCCAGTTTCAGTCTTTTACATGTAGACATCCAGTTCTCCCAACACCATTTATTGAATACGGAGTCTTTCCCCCAAGGTATGTTCTTGTTTGGTTTATCGAAGATTAGGTGGCTGTAAGATGTTAGTTTCATTTCTTGGTTTTCAATTCGATTCCAAGTGTCTATGTCTCTGTTTTTGTGCCAGTATCATTCTGTCTTGACCACTATGGCTTTTACAGACTAAAATCTGGTATGTTGATGCCCCCAGCTTTATTTTTGTTACTAAGAACTGCCTTAGCTATACAGGGTTTTTTCCGGTTCCATACAAAATGCAGAATCATTTTTTCCAAATCTTGAAAGTATGATGTTGGTATTTTGATAGGAATGGCATTGAATAGGTAGATTTCTTTGGGAAGTATAGACATTTTAACAATGTTGATTCTTCCCGTCCATGAGCATGGTATGTTCTTCCATTTGTTAATATCCTCTGCTATTTCCTTTCTGAGGATTACATAGTTTTCTTTATAGAGGTCCTACACCTCCTTCGTTAGGTATATTCCTAGGTATTTCATTTTCTTTGAAACTATGGTGAAGGGAGTTGTGTCCTTAATTAGCTTCTCATCTTGACTGTTATTGGTGTATACAAAGGCTACTGACTTGTGGACATTGATTTTATATCCTGAAACATTACTGTATTTTTGATGACTACTAGGAGTCTTGTGGTTGAGTCTTTGGGGTTCTCTAAGTATAAGATCATGTCGTCAGCAAAGAGGGAGAGTTTGACCTCCTCTACTCCCATTTGGATTCCCTTTATTTCCTTGTCTTGCCTAATTGTATTGGCTAGAACTTCCAGCACTACGTTGAATAGTAAAGGTGACAGAGGACAACCTTGTCTGGTTCCAGTTCTAAGAGGAAAAGCTTTCAGTTTTACTCCATTCAGTAAAATATTGGCTGTGGGTTTGTCATAGATAGCTTCAATCAGTTTTAGAAATGTGCCACCTATGCCTATACTCTTTAGTGTTCTAATTAGAATGCTGGATTTTATCAAATGCTTTTTCTGCATCTATTGAGAGGATCATGTGATCTTTATTTTTGCCTCTGTTAATATGGTGGATAACGTTTATAGACTTGTGTATGTTAAACCAGCCTTGCATCCCTGGGATGAAGCCTACTTGATCATGATGAATGACTTTTTTGATGATAAGCTGTAATCTATTGGCTAGGATTTTGTTGAGAATTTTTGCATCTATATTCATGAGTGAGATTGGTCTGAAATTCTCCTTTTTGGTTGGGTCTTTTCCTGGTTTTGGTATCAGGGTGATGTTTGCTTCATAGAATGTGTTGGGGAAGATTCCTTCTTCCTCAATTTTTTGGAATAATTTCTGCAGTACAGGAATAAGCTCTTCCTTGAAGGTTTGATAGAATTCTGGAGTGAAGCCATCTGGACCAGGGCATTTTTTGGTTGGAAGATTTTTTATTGTTTCTTTGATCTCAGTGCTTGAAATTGGTCTGTTCAGGAGCTCTATTTCTTCCTGGCTGAGTCTAGGGAGAGAGTGTGATTCCAAATATTTATCCATTTCCTTCACATTGTCAAATTTCTGGGCATAGAGTTTCTGGTAGTATTCAGAGATGATCTCTTGTATCTCTGTGGGATCAGTTGTTATTTCCCCATTATCATTTCTGATTGAGGTTACTAGAGATTTTACTTTTCTATTCCTCGTTAGTCTGGCCAATGGTTTATCTATTGTATTTATTTTTTCAAAAAACCAACTCCTTGTTTCATTAATTTTCTGAATGATTCTTTTGTTTTCAATTTCATTGATCACTGATTACATTTTGGATATTTCTTTTCTTCTACTGAGTTTAGGCTTAGATTGTTCTTCTTTTTCCAATTCCGTAAGATCTCTTCTGAGATTGTTGATGCTTTCTCTTTCTGTTTTTCGAATTCAGGCGTCTAAAGCGATGAAATTTCCTCTCAAAACTGCTTTTGCAGTATCCCACAGGTTTTGGTAGCTTGTGTCTTCATTGTTGTTATGCTCAAGGAAGTTAATGATTTCCTGTTTCATTTCTTCCTGCACCCATCTGTTATTCAACAGAAGATTGTTTAATTTCCATGCCTTTGGGTGGGGTCGAGCATTTTTGTTAGAGTTGAGTTCCACCTTTAGTGCCTTATGGTCTGAGAAGATACAAGGTAAAATTTCATTCTTTTGATTCTGTTGATATTTGTTTTGTGTCCCAGGATATGATCAATTTTGGAGAATGTTTCCTGGGGTGATGAGAAGAATGTATGTTCTTTATCTTTGGGATGGAGTATTCTATATGCGTCTATCAAGCACAGTTGTTCTAGGGTCTCATTTAAATCTCTTATATCTTTGTTTAATTTCTGTTCAGAGGATCTGTCCAGCTCTGTAAGATGAGTGTTCAAGTCCCCTGTTATTATGGTATTATCAGATATCATATTGCTCAGACTGAGTAAGGTCTGTTTCAAGAATCTGGGAGCATTTATATTGGGTGCATAAATATTTAGAATTGAAATGTCTTCTTGTTGTATTTTTCCCTTGACCAATATAAAGTGACCATCTTTGTCTTTTTTGACTTTAGTTGCTTTAAATCCACATGAATCTGAAAATAAGTTTGCAACTCCTCTTTTCTTCTGAATTCCATTTGCCTGAAAAATTGTCTTCCAACCCTTGACTCGGAGCTTTAATTTATCTTTTGAAGCCAGGTGTGTTTCTTGCAGACAGCAAATGGATGGCTTGTGTTTTTTAATCCAGTCAACCAATCTATGTCTCTTCAGTGGGGAATTCAAGCCATTAACATTTATTGAGATAATTGATAAGTGTGGTAGTATTCCATTCATCTTATTTGGTGCGAGTGCATTGCTCAGTTTTATCTTTTGCATCACTGTGGAGGTTAGGTTCTGTCCTTTAATTTCTGAGTTCTTACTTTGCTGCTGATCCATTGTGGTGGTCAGTGTGCAGAACAGGTTGAAGTATTTCCTGTAGAGCTGGTCTTGTTGTGGCGAATTTCCTCAATGTTTGTATATCCATAAATGATTTGATTTCTCCGTCAATTTTGAAGCTTAGCTTAGTAGGGTACAGAATTCTGGGCTGGAAATTGTTCTGTTTAAGTAGATTAAAGGTAGATGACCATTGTCTTCTTGCTTGGAAAGTTTCATTAGAGAAGTCTGCAGTCACTCTGATGGATTTGCCCCTGTAGGTCAACTGGCGCTTACTCCGGGCAGCTTGCAGTATCTTTTCTTTTGTCTTGACTTTGGTCAGGTTTATCACAATGTGTCTTGGAGAAGCTCGGTTAGAGTTGAGGCGACCTGGGGTCTGATATCCCTCTGAAAGCAGTGTGTCAGAATTTTTGGTGCTGTTTGGGAAATTTTCTTTTATAATATTCTCTAGTATGGCTTCCATTCCTCTGGGGCATTCTTCTTCCCCTTCTGGGATTCCTATAACTCGTATGTTGGAACAGTTCATAAAGTCCCATAATTCTGACAGTGAACGTTCTGCTTTCTCTCTCTGTCGGTGTCGCTCGGCCGCCGGCCAGCAGGGACGAACACACTAACGCAGTCAGCTTTCAGCAGGTTTATTATCGGGGGCAAGCAGCTTGTCCGGGGAGAGCAGGATGGAAAAGCTCTAACCTTGTCCGGGGAGAGCAGGATGGAAAAGCTCTCACCTTGTCCGGGGAGAGCAGGATGGTAAAGCCCTCTAACCTTGTTTACAGCACTCTGTATATATACTCTAGGACACATCCTGTTATTGCGGTTTCTTGACCTAGATATCTCTCCAATGAGCGCAAAGGGCACGGGCGGCAAGGTTGTTGCCAGGGCGCAGCCTGCAAGCAGGTTTCCTAAAGTGCGCCTCCGCCATCCTGTTTTTGTGCCTGATCGATACATAGTATAAGGGCCCTCCACATCTCCCCCTTTTTATTTATTTATTGCGAGTTGTGACCATGCCTGTCTTAGGTTGTCCCCCTGTCCGAGTATAGTCTTACCCGTCATGGAGGGTACAGGCAGCAGTGGCCTGTTCTCTGTCTTAGGTTGATCTACATCGGGGGGGATCTTACCCGTCATTGGCTACTGGTCCAGCATGCTAATCTAGATTTGGGGGGAACCTCCTGCTTGGAGGGCGAGGAGGGCCTGCTGGACGATGACGCGGTCTCGTTGTTGTCTTTGGCGGAGGGTAAGGAGAAGTTTGATGAAAAAGACTATGGCAACTAGAAGTATAATACTTAAAGCCGCGGCGCCGGCCCAATTGCGGGCATGGGAGAGCAAACTAGTTACTTTTCCTAGAATATCGCGAGCGGTAATTACTTGTACTCGAGTGCTATTGATACTAACAATATGATTCAACGTTTGGCGGGTGAGGTTTTCAAATTCCGCATCCCAGCTCCCCAGAAGGTAACGGAATAGTTGCAAGGAAGCATTACGCAGGGTCAAAAGGGACGGGGTAATACACAAGGAACTAAACAACCAAAGGAGAGGCATCTCTCCACATCATCCACCCGCTGCTGCAAAATGTCCACTCCCTAATCGACCAACAACAGTCCAGCGCGAAGGCGTCTGGCTGCGGCGGCCCGGGTGCGCAGGGCCTCCGCAACTGAGGCGGCCCGGGTGCGCAGGGCCTCTGCAACTGAGGCGGACAATTGGTTGACAGCAGTAGCGGTGGGGACCGCGGTGGCAAGGGCTGCAGTCGCGGTGGCGGTGGCTGCGAGGGCTGTGGCGATGGCCATGACAAGGGCCGCGGTGACTCCGAAGTCGCGCTTCAATGTGGCTCCATGGGCGCGGCTTCATCGTGTGAGGGGTTCACTGGACAGGTGAGTCTTTCCGGGACCCACACCGGGGAGCTCTGGTCCTGTGGAGAAACACAAACTGCACCTCGGTTCCAGATGAGAACCGGGTCTGGGCCACGCCATTGGCTGGTAAGGACATCCTTCCAGCGCACTTGCACTGGGGAGCTGGTTTGGCAACCAAGGCAGTGGCGGTCTGCTGCTGTTTGCCCTTTGGCATCCAAAGTTAAAAAATTAAAAATGAAGAAGATTGTGTTGAAGGAGGACAGGCAACGAACTGCTGTTCTCACTCAGACTCAAGACAGATACAACAAAAGGGGTCACGAACACCAGACAGTACACACACTTAACAAAAGACTAACACCCGCCACTATGGTCGTGGCCAATGACCCGTGTACACAATCCCCCGCTCTGATCGCGGGCCCTCGCTTTTGTCGCGAGCTGGATCCCTTTTCCTCCCCCGCTCTGATCGCGGGCGCTCGCTTTTGTCGCGAGCTGGATCCCTTTTCCTGGATCCCTTTTCCTCCCCCGCTTTGAACACGGGCCCTCGCTTTTGTCGCGAGCCAGATCCCTTCTCCTCCCTTGCAAGCTCTGCGGCTACCGCAGAAGTCTCCCCCACTACTTATCTACCTGGTGGGGCTACCTGGACAACCACCGGCACGGGGGCGGCTTACCTGTCAGCTGAAAGCAGTCTCGAGAAGGGATCCTGAAGATCCCAGGTTTCGGCACCAGTTGTCGGTGTCGCTCGGCCGCCGGCCAGCAGGGACGAACACACCAATGCAGTCAGCTTTCAGCAGGTTTATTATCGGGGGCAAGCAGCTTGTCCGGGGAGAGCAGGATGGAAAAGCTCTCACCTTGTCCGGGGAGAGCAGGATGGAAAAGCTCTCACCTTGTCCGGGGAGAGCAGGATGGAAAAGCCCTCTAACCTTGTTTACAGCACTCTGTATATATACTCTAGGACACATCCTGTTATTGCGGTTTCTTGACCTAGATATCTCTCCAATGAGCGCAAAGGGCACGGGCAGCAAGGTTGTTGCCAGGGCGCAGCCTGCAAGCAGGTTTCCTAAAGTATGCCTCCGCCATCCTGTTTTTGTGCCTGATCGATACATTGTATAAGGGCCCTCCACATCTCTCTTCTTTTCTGCCTCTTTTACTATCTGAGTTATCTCAAGAACTTTGTCTTCTACCTCTGAAATTCTTTCTTCTGCATGGTCTAACCTGTTGCTGATACTTTCCATTGCATCTTTAAGTTCCCTAATTGACTGTTTCAGTTCCTTCAGCTCTGCTATATCCTTTTTATATTCTTCATATCATTCATCTCTTATTTTATTCTGTTTTTGGATTTCCTTTTGGTTATTTTCCACTTTATTAGCAGTTTCCTTCATTGTTGCCATCATTTCTTTCATTGTTTTCAACATGTGTATTCTAAATTCCCTGTCATTCCTAACATTTCTATACTGGTGGAATCCTCTGCAGTAGCTACCTCATGGTCCCTTGGCAGGGTTGTTCTAGACTGGTTCTTCATGTTGCCTGGAGTTTTCTGCTGATTCTTCCTCATGATTGATTTCTTTTATCTGTTTCCTTGCCCTAATTTTCCTTTCACTTCCTCTCGCTCTTTAAGTTCTTGTGCCTGTGGACTAAGGATTACAGGACCAGAAGGGTGAGAAGGTTGAAGAGCAAAAAAGGGATGAAAGAAAGGAGGACCTAGTGATAAGAAAAACAAAGAAAAATAGAGAAACGAGAGGGGGTGGGTAAAAGGAATATTGACAAAAAGAAGAGAGGCACAGAAAGAGGGAGACAGAGCAATATAGGTGTACAGTAGGGTACTTTGACACAACCTTAAAAAAAAACCCCACCTTCTGGGGGTGCCCTGTTGGGTGGTTCTCTTGAGGTCAGCAGCTCTTTGCTAACCTGATCAGACACAGTACCCCACCTCCACCAAGTAGAGAGGAAAGACAAAAATGCTATAAATCAAACCAAAACAAGCAAACAGAAAACTTTATGGGATAAAATTGGGTGGAAAACCAAATAATAGCGGTAGAAACACTAGCAAAAATGAAGTTCTAATTATTGAAAAAGGCAGCAATGGGAAATTATAATTAAACTAGAAAAATTGAGAAAGAAAAAGGATCTGTATGGAAAAGGTTGAACTTAAAAAACAAAACAACATCAACAACATCAAAATAAACAAACAAAAAAAACAAAACAAGCAAACCAAAAAAAAAAAAACACAACCAAAAACAAAGCTGTATGTATATGTTATTGAATATTGTCTGGGCAACATGTGATCTTCTGGGGTATGAGATGATAATCACAGTTCTGATACGACTGGAGGCTGCTGATTTCTCAAACCCCAGCAGGTAGACACCCTAAATCTCTCTTCAGCCCACTTAAAAGGCACTTTGAACTTGTTCATTTGCTGAGCAGAAGCTTTCCCAGGAAAGTCCTTGTCGCTGGAATCACTGGTGAAGTGTCTATCCATTTACCCAGTGTGCCAAAACTGGTCTCACTCTGCCCCTGAGGGTTAGGGCTGCAAGGCGGCTCAGACCCCGCCCTTAGGCTACTTGGTCACTGGGTTACCAGCTCCCACCCAATTCTAGCTCTGCGACCCTGAGGGCGGAGCTTGCTGGGGCAGATCGCTCACAATGGCTCCCTGTGACCCACAGCCAAACACTATTAGCTCCGTCTGGCTCAGCAGCTCAGACTGGGGCCCTAGACAACGGCCAAAGTTCTCCACACTCCCACTCAGGCTCTCCCCAAGGCAGTTCAACTGAGTGCCAAGTCCAAAGACACCAAAACAGTTCACAGGTAAGGTCTTTCTGGTTTGTAGTCTCACTGCTACTGAACTACAGTTGCGGGCGGGTTTAGACGGATTGAACACACGCGACCACTTGCCGTTTTTCCACTGTTTTAGTCCTCCTCTTGGGGTCCAGAAGTCTCTCGCTGACTCCCTGTATCCTCGCAGGGGTGGTGATAGGCAGATCCCACCAGCCACAGATGCCTGGAGTCCTATTTCCCCAGACTCATGGTGCCCAGATGCAAGGAAGCTGTTACTACTATTTTTTTTTAAAATATGTAGCGTCATCTGAACATTGGTGACAAAGTGCATAGACAAATGCTTATATACTTTCACAGTTATAGTTACATCCTAGATGTTAAATAGGCTTCAAAAATAATTTTTTTCTTTTTCTATTGTCTATAAGATTTGGCATGATCTGTTTTTTGAAATTATCTTTTACTTTTATTCATAAATATTAGTTGTCTATTTTTCGAGACTTAAAAAAAATAATAAGAAGAAGTTAACTGATGACTCCATACTGAATCTCAGAGTCAAAGCATTCTATAATAGACATACTCTTATTGGACAATGTCAATGTTATTTTCTTTGCATGATGATAATTATTATTAATATTTTGATGCAGCAATTCTCTGATTTCTTTTCTGAATGTATTCATGTTCGTTCATTCTTTATGAGGTTTTTGTTTCTAGTCCTTATCTTAAATATTATTATTGTTATTAAATTTTAAGGCTCTTTAATTTTGTGAAGGCAAAAAATGGAAACCTAATAAACACATATATATATATAAATAATAATAATAATGACCTACTATTTCATGAAAACTGGAGGTGCTTTTGTGACTAATAGTTTTGTGACTATTGTTCTTATTAAAGGTGGATGTAGTTTCCTATAGTTTTGTTCAGTTTTGTTTTTCTCAATAAAATGCCACTATCCTAGAAAATAATTCCGTCAAATTGGAGCTAAAAAAGAGAGCTAAGAAGGAAAATTTAGAATATTCTTGTCTAATCAGGGGTTTAAGGACAGGATAATACAGAATAAATAGTTCTATGGAAATTAGGCACAAACTGGTGAATAATTTAATATATCTTCCACAAATCATGGGTAATATTTATTACAGCAAATTAATTTATAATGATTGATATTAATAAATTATTTCATTTATTGATATTTTTATATTCATTTCAATTAACAATAAATTATTTTCATTTAACAGGTGATAGGCTGAAAGATTTTAACATGTAACAGGCTTTTGTAAGTTTTTTACAATACTTTAGAAATACAATAGAATTTTTACAATACATTAGAAAATAAGCAAAGAAAGAAATCAGGCAGTTCAAAAAAACATAAGGAAAACACAAACAGCTAATATGTATAATAAAAAAGTGTTTGAATCATTACAATCAAATGTCAGTTAATACATACATACTCCATATCTGTCAAAACTATTGAATTTATTCAGTATTGACCAACAAATTTTCAATGTAATAAATACTAAAGTTTACAGACTCCAATAACTGTGTGTTGACAGCATAAATTGTACATGCAACTATAATGGTATATTGAGAACAAGCTGGCTAAATTTAATAGCTGTCAATACTTTGTACAGCTTTGCTTTTTCTTATGTAAAAAATATTTTCATTAGAAAAATGCTTTAACTTTATGATATATAATAAAATATATTTCAATCTCTATGCTCCTTCTAACTTAATATTCCATCTGTAGCTTAGATCTACCACATGAGAACAAATCACTTAACCCCATAAATTAATTTACTGTAATATGTAACAATTATCTTGTGCTTCATCTTGTCCAAGTTATTTCAACAAGTGTCTTTTATTAAGATAGATGCTGCCTCACTTTCTGTACCGCTATCATGCATTTTTTGGAAACGTGTTTCCACTTCCATTTCTGTATGTCTGCCTGGTCATTCCTAATTCATATCTTCATCCTGAATATTTTACAGTGCCATTCCTTACTGTGACAATGATCTCATGGCTGATTCAGTATCCCTTTTTCTCCTTAGAATGAAGAGTACTTGCTTTAAATTATTGAAGATTATTGACACATTATTAGAATAGACTCTCTTTGGCATCTGCTTCCTGAGCAGTTCTTTTTCATATCACATGCTGTTTGTACACGTTTACACCACTCTTGCAATATCTCGTAGATATGATATGCAGAATTTATTCTGAACTCCTTACCTTTCCATTTCCAACTACCTTTCTCTATAATGCTTTTATCAAGCTACATTTATTTCATGATTTCCAGGTCTTCATTCTATTCCAAGTATTGTTTATTCTACCCAAGTTTATAATTCCTCCATTCAATATACCCGTATATGAATTTTCCACTGCTTTAAATATTTATTCAAATATAAATTTCACTTTCAGAAATTGTCAAACATGTATATATAAAGATGATCACTGAAGCATTACTTGTAATAGCCAAATAATTAAAAACTAAATATCCATTAATAGAAAAATGGGTAAGTTATAATGTAAGTAATATACATACATTAAATTCTATTTAGCAAGTAAAAATAACTGGTAAATATGAGGTAGAAAGCTATCCATGACATAAAATAAAATGAAAGAAACAACATAGTAAACAGAATGAGGAGTAAGAAACCATTTTTTATTTAAAATGCAATTCTATACTATTGATCTCTGTATATACTTTTATACCAATTCCATGCTGCTTTGAAGTCCTAGCCTTGAAGTATAATTTGAAGTCAGGTAATGTAATGCTTCCAAATTTTTGTTGTTGTTGTTGTTATGATTGCTTTCGCTACTCCGGAAATTTTTTTTTTTTTCCCATATGAAATTTAGGATTTCTTCCTAATTCTGTGAAAAATAAAATTGGTATTTTGATAGGAATTGCATTGAATCTGTAAATCATTTTGGGCAGTATGGACATTTCAACAGTATTGATTCCTCCAGTGCATGCCCACAGGTGTTTTTCCATTTGTTTATATCATCTATGACTTTTTTCATCAGTGTTTTGTCCTTTTCTTTATATAGATCTTTCACCTTCTTGGTTAACTAGATCCCTAGGGTTTTATTTGTTTGTTTGTTTGGTTGGTTTTTACAGTTATTGTAAGTGGTATTGAGTTCTTGATTTGATTCTCAGGTTGGTAGTACTTAGTCTATAGAAATCCTACCAATTTGTGTACATTGATTTTGTAACCTGAGATTTATTGAATTTGTCAATTCTAGGAGTCTTTCAGAGGCATTTTAGGGTTTTCTGGATGTAAGATCATATCATTAGCAAACAAGGACAGTTTGACCTCCTCTCCCTCTTTCCAATTTGGATGTCCTTTACATCTTTCTCTTGTCTGATTGTTCCTGCAAGGATTTCCAGTACTATGTTAAACGGAAGTGGAGAAAATGGGCATCCTTGTCTTGTTCCAGTTCTTAGAGGGGGATGCTTTAACCTTTCCACATTCAACATGATGTTGGGTATGGGTTTGTCATATAAGTAGATGACTTTTATTATTTTGAGGTACGTTCCATCTATGCCTAGATTGCTAAGCGTTCTTACCGTGAAGGGTGCTGTATTTTATTGAATGCTTGCCTTTGTATCTGTGGAAATGATTTCATTTTTTTTTAATTCTGTGTATGTGATGAATCACATTTATTGGTTTCTATGTGTTGAAACATCTTTGCATCCTGGTGATAAAATCCACCTCATTCTGGTAAATTATTTGTTACATGCAGTTGGATTCAGTTTCCTAGTATTTTGTTGAGACTTTTCGGTTTGTATTCATGAAGAATATTATTCTCTTTTTGGTTGAGTCCTTTCATGACTTCAGTATTAGAGTGGCTGTGTCTTCATAGAATGAGTGAGGGAAAATTCCCTCCGCCTTGATATGTGGAACAGTTTCAGTAGGATAGGTACCAGTTCTTTTGTAGATATTTCTTAAAATTATTTCAGTATAATGATTTCTTTTCTTTTAGGTAGATACCTACTAGTGTGGCATTGCTGGACTGAATGATAGCTCTATATTAAAAAGACTCATGCACTTGCTTTTCTATTTCAGCACTATTCACAATTGCAAAGATGTGGAATCAACCTAAATGTTTATCAACAGATTAGTGAAGAAAATGTGATATATATATATATATATGTTTATGTATATATATATATATATACACATGTGTATTTTTTATTATTCTGTATATGACATGAAATTATACTCAGCCATAAAAAAGAATTAATGTCTTTCGTAGCAACTTGGATGAACAGGAGGCCATTATCTAAGTGAATATCTCAGAAATAGAAAAAAATGCCACATATACTGATTAAGTGGGAGATAAAAAATGAATATATATGATCATACAAAGTGATGTAATGGGCATTAGAAACTAAGGAAAGGATTTAGAGTGGAAAGGGTATGGGGGATCATAAACACTTAACAATGTACACTGTTTGGGTGGCAGGTATATTAGCCCTGACTTCACCACTAAGCAATTCACCCATGTAACAAAAAACTATTGTACTCCATAAATATATTTAAATAAAAAGATAGAAACACTATGTACACATTATCCATTTATGAGTAGTTATCAATGCATGTATAATTAGCTGCCAGATGTATGTCAAACTGTTAGAATTTTTCTTCAAGGGTTTAGATAGGGGAAGAGCTTTTTGTTTCTTACAGTTGTATTTACAGAGAGAGAGAGAGAAGAGAAGCTTGTTATATTGAAAACAAATCTACAGTATCCCCAAGGAGCCATTTTATCCTACTTGTCATACACAGCAAAATTTCACAGCAATAGAATCTGTTACTTATCATGTAGAGATCATCAATTACTAGATTTATTTTTATCATTCACAACAAAAATGTCAGATAGAGCCAAACATCCTTGACATTGTAAAATCTGTCACATAGTCTTTATACAAAACATGCTTGCACTTAAGAGTGTGTGCACATGTGTATGCACACGCACTCACATGGACACACACACACACACAAGCATGCATCTACCATCTAATATGCCAGAGTAACATAGACTCTTACCTTTCACATTTCTTTATCATTATGGTACAAATGCTCCTCTATGGAAAGTTCTCTGCCATTTGCATCCTACTCAAAGTCTGCTTTACAGTGGGTCATATCCAACAGTAGACAGAATTTTAAATTTATTCAGACAATAGCCAACATTGTTTGCATTTACCATTCTCGCTGCCTGGTATTCCTCTCAACATCTGTTTGCCAGTCATTTTTTTCTTTTCCAAATCAAACTTATTCCTTATCCAATCAAAAAGGCTTCCCAACTATGCCAGTTAGTTTCAATTATTTGATTTGTGTTTCATTGCCCTTGTTCCTGCATATTGAGGAGTGTTCTTTTTACATGTATTTAATTTTCCAAGTTCTCTTGTCCTGTCTTCTTTTTCTAATTGTGAATCATTTCAGTCAAATTAAAGACCCAGCTTCTTAATGCATTAATACAATTACTCTATTTATTGTCAATATTGATTATAGAACTTTTTGAAATACGTTTCCTTTTTAAATTCAGAAAAAACTCCAGAGAATAGAATTAGAATTTTTCTTCAAGGGTTTAGATAGGTGAAGAGCTTTTTGTTTCTTACAGTTGTGTGTATTTGTATTGCACTGTGGGGTCACTGTGCAATAAATGACAGTGACCCCACAGTGCCTTGCATCATTTTGTGTACTCACAGGATAAATGTGATGATCTCATAATTATAAAATACAATAAATGGGAAAATAATTTATATATTATAATGCCTTGGTTCTCATTATTTTAAACCTCTAATTATTTAAGCATTCCAACAACTATTTGGGATTCTAAAGGTAATATTTTTTAAAAGTCTTAGGATTCTTTAGCAAAATATTTATTTCATGGTTTGCCTAACAAAGAAATGCCTTTAGCACTTCTGAATTCTGTGAGGGCTTTAAATTATTTAAACATTCCAACAAATATTTGTGTGTCTAAAGATAATATTTTTTTAAAGTCTTACAATTCCTTTGCAAAATATTTATTCTGTGGTTTAGATAATCACAAAGAAATGCTTTATACACTTCTGAAATCTATGAGTAGTTCCAGTTTTTATTAAAATATTTTATGATCACAAAACACAATTATTTAAAAAATTTTACATTGAAATTGTTTACAATAAAAAATATTGTAACTGGCTTCAATACATAGCTTAATATGACCTGGCAAATCAAGTTTTATAAAGAATGTTGTTGTTTTTATATTTGTTCTCGTTTTTTTGCCAGAGGGTTTAATTTATACCAGTTATACATGTCATAATAGAAAAGCTTAATTCCATCTTTAAATATCATTTCATGAATTCAGTCTTAGGAAATAAGTGTTCTCTTCTTTCCAACTCTAGCTGTTTTTCTTAGAAAATCACGGTTTGAGTGATGAGGTTGAAGAACTTTGACAGAGTCATATCATTTATATCAAATTTTAATGTTGCTACAAACATAAAGTAGCAGCACATGACCAACATATCCATGTGCAGAGATTCTCTTATACTGTGCCGGATCTGAACTTCCGCAGGTTGCTTTGGGGTTATTGAAGTGCTCTGCAACAAATGCTTTATATGAGTTAAACATCACAGTAGCTTATGTATACCTTATTATCATACATTTCACAGATTTACATTTTATTATTGACTTAATGCATTTATTGAAAATAAGTTGTTATAGATGCTCAGACAAAACAGAGTAATAGTATGAGTTAAATGTTATGGAATAATTGGCTTGTGTCTGTTTCATTCACACCTCACTCTTTATTTTAGTCCTCAGAAACAAAATTGAGCTGTGATTTGATTTTTATTTTAACTTCTTAAAATACTTTTCATTTCTCTTGAGTTGGCCTACCTGAGTATATTTTTCCAATCTCAGTAAAGTAAATTGATAAGTCCTCTTTTGAAATTGATGAGATCAAGTGCAAAATTCACATTTGGGAGCTATTTATGTATATGATGTCATTAATTAATATTATTTTAACTTTCTCTGGAGAATATTGGATTAATGCAACATTATTATGCAAAATCTATCTGAAAGTCTTGAGCTATAATATTTTTTTTTCATGCAGAAATTTTAAACGTTTAGGTCTATCCAAGGTCTGTCTCATCTCCTTTGGTATTTATGTTCAATTATAGGTTAGATATGTGCTGAACAAACATTCCTAAATTTTACTAAAACATAATTTGACATACATTGATTTTATAAAATATGTAATTCTAAAGCAATACAAATATTAATTATGTATAGTATATTAAATTCTAAGGCCATTTTTAATAAGAAAATTATCATTGTCCTACTATCTACAGTGATTTGCTGAGAAAACAGAAAAAGTGTTAAGTTACATAGTGTACCATGAAATAAAAATATAAATATACACACATACACTTATATATATCTGTGTGCATACATACGTTAACAGTTATTTTTTAACATTTGTTGGTTATACTTTAACTTTTTGAACAGCCTAAATGTTTTAAATTTTACTTAAATAACAATTATTGAATTAATTTTTTACCAGAGGGAAAAATCGTTCTGTACATGAGAAATTTATTATTCTGATGAATAAATTTTAATGAAGTATTAATTTACATATCTAAAGAAATACTAATTTATAATTTATAGCTTTTTAAAAAGTTTTAATTTTTACCCATCATCAAATTGTATTATTATTAAAATTATTTTAAGTAATGAAATTGTATGCAATTATTAGACTAGGAATAGGATTCATTGCTTTAAGAACTCTAAAAACATGTTGAATATAGTCAGATAGAAAAGCACTCATGTTTTGTTTTCCTATAGTCATGTCACAAAGGCAACCTTGACTTTAGTCTAGGCACTACCCCTCTCAGAGGGCAATTAAAGTAGTTTGGTTTAAGAAGGCCTGGGCTTTGGGAAGAAAACGATCTTGATGACCTAGATTAAGAATTCTGCTAGCCCTACGTGTGGTAGGTTCCTGGATATTAAGGAAAGTTGTGGAGAGGCTTCTGTGAATAAAGTCATCCCTTTTCCACCATACTGCAGTGGGCCCTGGTGGACATTGATGGGAATATTGTGCCCAGACTTCTGATGGGAGTGTATGTCTGAAAACTGAACTTCAAGTTCAGGAGCTTTAGAAGAGGAGCAGAGGTCCTGCTGGCTAAATTTAGCATGAGACACTGGGCATGATGGTCAGATCAAAGTGACTTGGATAATGAGAATCTTAGTTGAAATGAAAACTGATCTATTTTCCCAGGATTTCTATGCCATGTAAGAAGCCAGAGGCCTTTTTTGCCCTTGACAAAAAGGGAAGGGCCCCCTAACCAGGCAGATAGGTGTTCAGAACAATATTTAATCAATTTAGAAAATGAAAAATGAAAAGGTGCAAGTTATTTCAACTGGTGCAACTTAAAATGTGGAAGCACATTTATATCCACTGCAGGGGTCTACATAAAGTTGAATGTGTTAATGGGTTCCTTGGCTAGAACTTCTTCTCAAATGACAATAGTAACCACTTTCCTCTATCCATTCTTCAGAAAGAACAGGAGTTTTAACCAGCAAGAAACTTAGGACACATAAGGAGATTATTTTCTCTGGTTCCTGAATAAGGAACAGAGCAATATAAATTATATTGAAATTTGTCTGTGTATTTAATTGCTAAGTAGTACACTGCAATTGATAGTTTAAGTACTAATTATTTTTAATGTAATTATATTTAATTATTGTAATTGCTATTCATAGCTTATGACCTAATAGAGAGACATCAAGTGCCTTTTCCACAAAATTATTATATTCCTTTATGCTAGAAAACAGAATAGGGAATTTCCCTTAATTTAGTTGTAACAAGCTATTTGCTACTTCACGTATTTAAAAATGGAATAAGTTACTAATTTACCTTTTATCTTTTTGGATAGTTTTTTTGACAAAGATATTTTATAAAAACTCTGTGCAACCCTTTGAGATTAAAAAAGAAATATTGTGGACTCTTTGTGAATTATGGCTTTGTACATTCTATACATTTACTTGTAGCTCACACAATAAATTCACATCTTTTTTTCTTCTATGGGGTATTATGATATAAAGAGTAGCATAGTTAGACATTGTGGTATTTTTTCTTTTGCTCTCAACATATAATGTTTGGCAATATATTGAGCTCAGTAAATATGTAAATTATAGCACAAATTAGATTTGAAAATTCAAGAAATGGATGGGAAAAGGTAGTCTATGGTAACTAAAAAACAAATTCCGATTTATTGCCTCATATGCCCTGAGTTTCATTTGTTTATATTTCACAAGGAAAATACCTGTTTACTGTGTTCTCTTTTATGTGGTATATATAAAGCTGAAATATTATGTTTCAGTTTGGGTAACGCAGTCATTACCTCAGTTTTAAACATTGTGTACCTGAAATTGGGATTCATAATGGACTCATTGAGTAAACAAAATTACCACAAGTAAACACAATTTCTAGAAACTTAGAGACTTGAGATTTATTTTTTAAAATGCTTTTTTAGATAGTATGGGGAATAAAACTCAGGGAAATTAGAATGATCATACCTTTAGAACTGAGAAAAATTATATAAAAATAGATGTTGTAGAGAGTAAGAGTTAGGTGCTTTAACATCTGTCTAGAAACACTAATAATTAAAATAGTACCCATTGTTTACAGTGTCTTCAGCAGATACAATCATTTGACATAATTTCTATGTGTATTGCTTTATTTAATTTTCACAAAAGTCCTGTGATTCAGATATTATACTTCTCCCCATTTTACTTGGACAACTGGCACAAACAAAACTATTCCAAGAAAATTGGGTTATGTGATCTTCCTTCCCAATCAATTTTCAAATAATAGAATGTTTTGCAAAATAGGTTTTCCTTTTACATTCTCTACACAATGTGGGAAGTTTTATAGTCTCAGAAATCTTTGCTATTTTCCACTCTGTACATTCGTGCCAAAAGAAGTCCCAAAACTAATTGAGAAAAGTAATATTAAGAACTATTCTGCTATAAAGTAGAGTATCAATCAATAACCATAAAAACCAAAATATAGGAAAACCTATGTACACTGGAGCACTGTTTTTAGGAAGGGTATACTCAGACCAAATCTTGTCCTAAATATCGGAGCAAATTGGACTATATGGAACAATTATTTATGTATATATTGGCATATACACATATTTATTTGCATGTATACGATTTACATATATATTTGTCTTTGCCACATAGGAAGTTCACACAGAGATTTTAAAGCATAGACTTTATATAACAGAAAACGTTGAGAGTAGGGGCCTTCATTTAACAACTCTGTGACTTTGGGGAATATATTTAGTTTCCATAAAGGACACGTAAAAAAACTCTAACCTTTAGATTTCCATTCCGTAAGATTAGGCTAATATCTGTGTTAAAGGATTACTGTGGAGCTTTAAGGAGAGACGTTAACACATTCTATTTAGATGTGGACCCACTGTATATTCACACAATATTAACTACCTATTATGTGAATATTTTAGCATGTCAGCTATGTATTATTATTGCCGTCAAGATGATGCTCAATCTAGTTGTGTCTCATTATTGCTCATGGCACTTCAAGAATTATGAACCTCTAAAATAGAGAAATGCCCAGCTCTGTGTCTGTAACATCTGAGTTAGGGGTGTGGTCTGACATCTGCTTCTTAGGAGGTAGTGGGAAGGTGAGAGAACACCCACTTGATTCTCATTGAATAGAGAACCATTGTGATAAGGAATTTGTTGTTCCAGAACAATGTTCATTACATTTTTTGTTTGTTTATTTTAGAGACAGAGTCTCACTTTGTTGCCCTCAGTAGAGTGCTGTGATGTCACAGCTCACAGCAACCTCCAGCTCCTGGGCTTAGGTGATTCTCTTGCCTTAGCCTCCCAAGCAGCTGGGACTACAGGCCCCTGGCACAACGTTTGGCTACTTTTTTGTCACAGTTTGGCCGGGGCTGGGTTCAAACCTGCCACCCTCAGTATATGGGGCCAGTGCCCTACTCACTGAGCCACAGGCATTACCTAGCGTTAGTATTTTTGAATTATTATTTTTGGTTAACAAAGTTGTTTATTTTTAATTTAACATATCATCATCACCACATGTAATTAAAGAAAAGATAGAGGTATTTTTTTCTAGAAAAGCATAGTTTTGATTTTACAATACTTCCCACCTTTATTCTTTCTTTAATAGTTTGTGTGTAAACCCCAGTCTTATTCTACATCTGTCATTGTGCTAAGCAACAGGGATACCATAGTGAATGTTGGAATAGGAGCGTTGACAGGAGAGACAAGGATAGACAAGATATTAACAATCAAGTGAAGATCACAGTTTCATCACTGTGGTTATATAGATTGACTCCCTAACTTATAAATTCATGGATTCTATACATTGTCTTAGAGAATCGTGGTTAGCCTTGAGAGAAAAAACAAGGATTTTGAGTCTTTTCTTAAATATAGAAGCCTATTTATTTCCCTAGAAGATAAAAGTGTGTCTAAAAGTTGGCTGAACCAATTTACTGTGAGTGTCTGTTTTTATCGCTATCATCATCTTCATCTTTTGATGAGTTACTAACATTCTCGCCTTAGGATATATAAAAAGCTGGTTACTAATGTCACTGGTGCTCTGTGCAACTTGAAGTGTTGCACACTTCCCTGATGGAAGAAGCTGTATTATAATTTAGCAGCTCTGCTTAGACCTTTCTGGGTACATCCAGAGAACATTTAAGATCTTTCTGGGTACATCTGGAGAACATATAAGACCATCTGGGTACATCTGAAGTACATACAAGGACCAACATTGGTCTTAGAATCTAACAAACTTAGGGTTTTTTTAAATTTTAAATGAGAATGATAGGTTATTGAGTTCTTTTCTTGTTTCAGTACTTGTGGGCTGTATTAGTTAGAGTTAGATTATAGGAGAAAAAATATCAAATATATTTCTGGCTTAACAAATAGAAATGCAATTCAGAGCTTAGGCCCTTGTCGTATCACAGTTCTGCCCTTCTGTAAGGCCTCAAATTCTTCCTCATCTACTTGGTAGATAAAGTAAAAAAACACAGAGAAAGGCTTGCTAGCTTACGAAACATCTTGGCCTGGAAGAGATACAGTCATCTTTATTCATTGGGTGAGAAACAGTCAACAAGCTTACCCATATAAAAATGGGCTGAAAATATATAATGGGAAAATTCTCAGCTGAATTATTTGAATATAATTTTGGTTAATAAGGTTTTTCTTAAATAATCATTTCATATCATTTTTACCACATGTAATTAAATAAGCATGCTTTTCTCTGGAAAAGCATAGTTTTGATTTTACAAATCATTATTACCTTTACTCTTTCATTAATTTAATAATACATATAACCCAAGATCTTACTCTATGTCTGTGCTGCTAATTCCCCACAATAATAACTCCACATTTGAAAAAGAGTGCAAATTTTTGGTGGATATCTAGCCATCTCACCAAGCTAACTATAGGATTTTTTAAAATGAATTTTTAGGCTCAGTTCCCATAGCCCAGTGGTTATGGCACTGGCCACATACACAAGGGCTGACAGGTTTGAACCTGTCCGGACCAGCTAAACAATAATGACAACGACAACAACAACAACAACAACAAAATAGCCGGGTGTTGTGGCAGGCGCCTGTAGTCCTAGCTACTTGGAAGGCTGAGGCAAGAGAATGGCTTAAGAGTTTGAGGTTGCTGTGAGCTGTGATGTCACAGCACTCTACCCAGGGCACTCTACCAAAGGTGACATAGTGAAACTCTGTCTCAAAAAAAATTTTTTTATAATTCTGATTTTTAATTGAAATAGATAATAATAATGCCCCTGAGAGATAGGTAATGAAGATGAACTGAGATAATGCACATGAAGTATTTGACATAGGGTTTAAATGTGAATTCTCAATGTCTGGAACATGTTCTAAGTGTCACCATCACATGCTCTGTTGCTTGATATCGCTAAAATGATCACTTTCTATTTTTCTTTTTTTTTTTTATTAAATCATAGCTGTGTACATTAATGCAATCGTGGGGTACAATGTGCTGGTTTTATATACAATTTGAAATATTTTGATCTAACTGGTTAACATAGCCTTCATAGTATTTATAATGATGTAATATGCATTTATATTCCATTCATCATGAATACTGATTAAATCTTATAATTTTATAAAATTTCAACTATTTGTGTATGCCCTTATTTTATGAGCATTTCTTCCTACAGGAGTACTAATGCCAAATGCTTTTTTTATATCTTGGGCCTCTGTCTCAGAAAAGCTGCTACTTCCCTGAGATTGAAAACGGTTCCTTTTAGTCAGTAACTATACAGCTTCAGACACAAGATAAAGAGAGCAAAGAAGTTCCCTCTGAGAATACCTAAATCATGGCCAGATCACCCCCCAGTCCACAACTCTTGCAGCATTTGAAAACCTGCGCCAGACCCAACATAAGGAATCTAGTCTATACAATGTACAATCAAACTGATTTGGCCTTTCATTAAAGCTTCTTTTGGCCAGGAAGGCTATGTTAACCAGTGTGATGAAAATGTGTCAAACTGTTTATAAAACCAGTGTATGGTGCTCCATGATCACATTAATGTACACAGCTATGTTAATATTAATAAAAAAATAATAAAAATTTAAAAAAAGCTTTGAGTTCTAAAATGTATGCTTACTGTTAACATGTATTATATTGATTTTGTTATATTTAGTTGCTTATTTGTAAACTACATAGTAGTTTTTGTCTTCATATGGAAATTCTAAGATGCTAAGCAAATCATCAAATAGTTTCTGTTGTTAGAACCCTGGCAATAAATATTTCCAAAATGTTAATGAAAACACTGACTAGGATTGAATATTCTGATCATGATTTCAAGAGTAAACAGTAACTTTTAATCACTTTTCATTCTCATTATAGCTCCTGTCATAACAACTATTTTCTCGGTTTTTAAACAGAAGAACATGCAAGCAACAATTTAATGTCAGTTGTCATTGTTTTTTAAAAATTGCATTGTCACATTAGTTTAACTTCAAATTAAAGTTTAGAAATATTAGTGCTAGGTAGCTATTTCAAGTTATTAACATTTCTCAGTTATTAAGATCTGGTTAATTGTTTGAGGTTTCAATGATTGAAATATAAACAAGAAATAGAGGAAAATGTCAAGTGTATCTCATTCTGATTAGTATTGTAATTGTAAAGTTCTTGAAGTCTTGCTGCATACACTATTATTTTAGCTTTCACGTTTTTAAAAGGCTTGAACATTTTTATTGGGAAAATATGTAGGAAAACAATATTTTGGGAGACAAGAAACAAAAAAAGGAAAACTAAGGTTTTGAAATGTTAAGGATAAAAAATTTAGCCCCCATTAAATATATGTGATGTAATGAAAAGCATAAAGGATTTTGGAGATTTCTAGGTCTCACTTCTATTGGGCATGTGAGATCTTGAGATCTTAAGATCTTGGCATATGAGATTGAATAAGGTAATCTGTAATTTGGAAGTCTCAGTTTTCTTATCTATAAAATTAAGAATAATCCTCATTCCCTCTGATTAGTGTATAATATAAAAATTAAATAACAGGAAAAAGCTACCATTAAATCAAGAAATACCCAGAAAAGAAGCATTATTTGTTTTTAATCAAAAACATTTTCTTAGTGGGCGGTGCCTATGGCTCAAAGGAGTAGGACGCTGGCCCCATATACCAGAGGTGGTAGGTTCAAGCCCGGCGCTGGCCAAAAACTGGAAAAAAAAAAAAAAATTCTTAGCAAAAGTAAAAATTTTATTTATTTATTTATTTTTTAGACAGACTCTCACTAAGTCACCCTGGGTAGAGTGCCACGGCATCTTAGCTCACAGCAACCTCAAACTCTTGGGGTAAAGCTATTCTCTTGCCTCAGGCTCCCAAGTCGCTGGGACTACAGACACCCACCACAATGCCCAGCTACTTTTTGGTTTTAGTTGTCATTGTTGTTTGGCAGGCCAGGGCTGGATTTGAACCCTCAGCTCTGGTATATGTGGCTAGCGCCCTAGCCGCTGAGCTACAGGAGCTGAGCCAAAAGTAGAAATTTTAATGAAAAAACAAAATCCAGCAACATCTTGCTTTCTATAGTTTTAGTCCTCTCCCCCCACCTTCAAAATTACATGGCACAAGATAACAATGTTTACCACTATTGGAACTCCCCTTAGGCCAATGGAATCTCTCATTTTTAGTTGAGTATATGGCTACTTAAAATAATGACTATATTTCCTAGCCTCCTTTTTAATCTAAATTTGGCCATGTGACTATGTTCTGGGCAATAGTATGTGAAGGAAAGTGATGTACATAAGTTCTGGGATATATCCTCCGGGCAGCAGTTTTGGAACTTTACATCGTCAACACTTAAAGAGCTTCTTAAAAAAAAAAAAAAAAAGACCAGGCCCTATCTCAGAATTTCAATTTAGTAAGTTAAAAAGAAGCTTTAATACTTATAATTCTAAAAAGTTCTAAAATGATGCTGATGCTGCTGGTCCAGAGATCATACTCTGCGAACCTCTGCCTCTACTTTTCTGCCCCCCTGCTCTTGTGAACATGAACGTAGTGGCTCATGATGCATCTGGAGTCATCAACTCACGGTGTAGTCCTAGCGATGGTGGACAAGATTCAGAGGACTGAGGACCTAATATGAAATTCGTTATAATTAGGGCATTTTGAGCTGGAGGCTCACAATTTTGATTTAATAATGCTGGTATTTCCAACTTTGGTCTAACAGAGGGATTTTATATGTATTTAATATATAGGAGAAAACGTATTTGTAAAATGTATACATATGTTTATTACACATATGCACATACATGCTGTATATAGCTCCTATATTGACTGCTGAATTTTTCATAGAAAAATTATATTTAGAGTAATTTAAAATTGTAAGTATATATTTTAAATCTATGAACATTTCATAGCAGTACATAAATATGTTCAAGGGTAATGATTAATAATGAGATTTACTGACTTCATAAGTGTTGAGAGTGCTTGGCCTTCAACGTCATGCTTATGATTTTTCTAAACCCGTGAATATAACTCAGGAAAATATAACCTTCGTGGATTATGCTGACCTGGGCTTTAAATTCTCAGTGAGACGTACAAGAATAATAGTGGGTAGGTTTAAGTCCTATTTTTACTGAAAGCTAAAGTCATTGGTAAATTCTGGCCTCTCTTACATGATTCTTACATTTTTTCTTAAGCTTTTTGTAATCACGAGTGGTTTTAATAATAAAAGTTTCAATTTTCATTGAAATTTAAAAACTAAAAATACGTTCTGAATACAATATAAGGGTTATAGACTAAGCTTTTATTTTCATATTCCAATTTATACATGTTTTATGAAAACACACATTAAATAGTTTATGTCACGTAAATCAAAAACAATGTGTACATCTAATATATCCAGAAAGAGAATTAAAAGTAGGCAGTGGTTATTAAATCGCATTTGTGAATGAGAATAATGATGTGAATAATACCATTAACAATGTCACATTTCTTCTTGTGTCAAATTAAAATTTTTCAGAGACAGTATATAATACATTTTTGGTTTTGGAATTTGAATTGAAAAAACTCAAGTCATAAGATGAGGGGGCGATAACACCAGTCGCAAAGTACTTATAATATGCCAGGCTCTCTTCTAGCGCTTGGTATATCAAAACTAACGTAGTTCTTACAACAGCTTTTTAAGGTGGTGTCATTAATAGGCTCATTTTATGAGTAAGGACAGTGCAGCACAGGGAGACACGGTTATATAGCTGGCAGTGGCTGGACCTAGGAATTGGACCATGTCTGATTCCTCAGTGCATGCTCTGCTCAGTCCAGTATTCCAGACCTGGAAAACAGCTAAAATATTCCCTTTGTTCTTTGTATCTGATTATTTTTATTTTCTTGGTATTTTTAAATTTCTATAACTGTTGAAAATAATAAAGTTAATTTGATGATTTATCCTTTGATTTGTAGAATTACATAACTGCCCCTGCATTATTTTTACATCATCTTTTTTTATTTATTAGATCTAGATAGGCCATACAATTTATGGCACAAAGAAACAATTCCATGCAAAATATAGAACAATAAATTAAAACGCAGGGATGTGACTAGAGTTTTAATGTGAACTAGTCATTTGCACATGGCGTAGATTTCTAATATGTTTGGGTATATGATGTGAAATATTGCTGCCTAACTTATAATGAAAAAGACCCTAAGGACAAAGAAGTCGGTAGAGTAGAATAAGGTAATACTTTGTTATAAATCTACCAACAAAAGGGGGTATGTGCAATACCTTGCAGTCTACAGCACAGTTTATAACAGTACAAATCCACTGTGTCCAGTGGGAAGAAAGAGAGGTAATTGCTATGTGGTTCCAGCCACCATTGACGAATGTGTTTGCTGGTGTTTGATGATTCCTAACAAATTGGTGGCTTCTGCTGTCAGCTTTGCTATCAGAGTGCAGTTCCATTATATTCTCATTAACATAATGATAAAATTAACATTAAGAAAACACTTGCCATAAGAATTTATGTGATTCTGTGCAATTATGCATGTAACAATATGGATAGAGAAGTCAGAGAAGTCACGGGAGGCTGTGTAATAATAAAAAAATTTTTAAATATATTTGTAAAAGTAGTCAGTGACCTGAGACTCTCAGACTGTTGATTACTGGCTTGTTGATATGTTAATGTGAAGTAATTATTCCAGTGAATTGAAGCTGAACCTCAACATGTACACTCATTAATTTAGTTAGGTTAAGCTTCCTTATTGTTAAACACAGATGGGGTATATATTTTCAACAGACTGATCCACAATTTTCCCATCATTCTTTGCCAACCATAAAATCCATACATTTGTTTCTTGTCAACTTATAATTTCTGATTAGGAAATGCATTTTTGACTATATAAAATCCTAAATACTTGTCTCTGAAATTCAGAACTGAATTTTTGTCAAAAACACACTTAATATTGCATAGAATCATGGTTTTTTTATTGTATTAGAAACATGTTTTGATATTCACAAATATTTTCACTTTTTTTTGTATAAGCATGTTCACTTATTAAAAGATGAGGTATTTCATAATAAGCATCTCTTAGTAATTGATTGTACGTTATGTGAGGAACAATACTATATGTTGATCAAACCCTCCCTTTTCTTCTTCTTCGTGATGCTTTAATGAAATTTTCCAGAATATCTTGTAGCAGGGTGAGATTGAGTGACTCGAGTCTGGCCTCTTCTGTAATGTAGACTGAAGCATTATATGCCACCTCCAAGCATGCTCCATTTAAAGGCCTTCCATATTACCTGCCAAGCTGTCTGCTGTCCATCTTGTCACACCCTGATGATGAAAGTCCAATGGAGGACTCAAGGCCCCTATGCTATGGAGAAGCAGAGGTGGAAATAGCTTTGATCCCTGAATAATCATATGGAGAAGAGTCCAACTGCCAACTCCACTGGATTATGAAGTGAGCCAGAAATAAACCTGTAGTGTATTAAACCAACAACACTTTGGCAGTCTGTTATAACCCTTGGTCTACCTTGAATAATTTATCTGAGACTAGCAAAAGATTGGAAGTTGAAGAAGATTAAGATCATAGGAGTCTGTACACAATGTATGTGCATATTTCTGTAGGTAGAAAGTTAAAAGTCATTTTACAATGCCATAGTCTATGAGGACACTACTGTATTGGCCAACACATCTATACTATAACTGCAGTAAGAAGCATCAAAACAAACTTAATAGAAGCTGTTTTGTCACTGCAAAAATTAATCTCATGCCTTCAATCATAATGAATAAAAGAATCAAATCGTCATCTAGAGATCAAAGCACACAGTAAATGAAGAAGATATGTAATAGCGCAACAGAGCTTATCACTCTTAAGGAGTTTTGATGAACACAGCAAAAAATATCAGTTTTTCTATGGTATACTATAGGTTTCTTTCTGATTATAACCTGGACACATTAGCAGAAATGAAAATAACAATAATAATTTTCATTTGAGTGCTTCCCAGGTACAAGATGCAAGGTACTCTGAGATGCTTTTCTATATACATTACCCTATGTGATACTCAAACTGATTGTAGAGATGATAACCAAAGTCAGAAAGGCTAGTGAACTTGCCAGATCCCATAGCTCCTGAAGTAATAAGGCTGAGCTTCACCCCCAGGCCCAATCTATTCCAGAGTCAGCACATCGTTCATTGCTCTGTGGCAGAGAATGGAGTTAGAAGGACTAATCAGGGAGGACAATGAAATAGCCAAAGGCACAGGCTCCATGTGCTTTACTTTCATTTCAAAAAATTAAGATGAATTTTAATTATTCAGAACATTTTCAATGTTATATGCCAACTATTCTCATTTCCAAGTTTTGATTGTTTAGGCTAAAAGGCCTATATATTTTAGGCATTATTCTTATAATTTTGTCTTCATATTTTGTCCTAAAACTAAACTCCCCCTGAATACTATTTTGGAAAAAATGGTAAGATTTTAAAAAGTCAGAAATGGAAATGAGGGCCAGGCATGGTGCCTGTAATCCTAGCACTTTGGAATATGAGGTGGGTGGATTGCCTGAGCTCACAAGTTCAAGATTAGCCTAAGCCAGACTGAAACCTTATTTCTAAAAATAGCTGGGTGTTGTGGCAGACACTGGTAGTCTCAGCTAACTTGGAAGGCTGAGGCAAGAGAATCGCTTGAGCCCGAGAGTTTGAGGTTGCTGTGAACTATGATGCCACAGCACTCTACCGAGTATGACAAAGTGAAACCCTATCTCAAAAAAAAAAAGGAAAAAGAAATAGAAATGAGATAAATGGTTAAAAACGAGTCTCTATAATAAATAACATAAAGGTAATCATTAAATACGGTATATAACATTCGTTTGAGAATGAAATTTAATCTCTGTGAATATAAAACCATAATATACTATAATTTAAATTCTCAACTAATTCAGGGTACATTTTCTCTGATTTGTAATTCCTTACTGTAGTGAGTAAATTATCATATCTATATTTTGGTCGATTCAAGCTTCAAAAGTGAATTTTAGACATAAAATGTCTTTAAATATAGGCATAGAGAAAATGAATATCATACCTAAAAATAAAAATGAGTGAATTAAAACATATTAGGATTGAGGGAAAACTTTGCAGATACCTATTCTAACGACCTTATTTTAAAAAATGGAGATTCAGATACATTGAATGGCTGTTCTAAAATGTTACAGTGAGTGAGCAAAGGGTCAAATGCAAAACCTATTCACTATGATATACTCCTTTTTCTCCAGTTTGTTGTTTATTGGTCTATGTGGCCCCTGCATACATTCTGAATGATTTTATTTGATTTCTAGATAAGTTACAATAGACATTTGACTGGATGTTGAGTTACTATAATGTTGTTGTGTGAATAACCTAAAAGGCCAAATAACTGGGCCTTTAAATACACAATTGGAGTGCCTGTTTACCTCTGACTGTCATGTGAGCACGTTTCTCTATCCAGCCTCCCTTCCACAGGCCAATGTCAGGTTTACTGTTAGGTTTCTATTTAGTTAAATCTAAGTAAATATTTTACATTATAGAAATAGTGCATGTGAATTATCAAACTTCTAAATTCTTTACAATAATGCTCCTCAATATTTGCAGAATAAATTTATGATTTCCTAAACAGAGGAAAGTAAGTTAACAGCAATGTATCTTCCTGAGTTTATTGCAGAAGTTTGATTGATATCTTCCTCTCATCTTAATTATATTTTTGTTTGGGATGTAGTTCCTCAGTCAGATCTGCATTCAGTTACAGCTCTGCCAGGTGCTGTCTCCAGGATTCTTCTGCCTACAGTTAACTACCCAGAATCTCGGTTTCCTCCTGAGTGAAGAGAAACACTATCTCCTTATTAGAACTCATCACATCTCTTGATTAGCCTGTCAACTTGCTTGATCAATAAAATTTGCCCGAAGTGACATCTGGGACTTCTACGAGTAGGTTAGTAGAAGCTCTGCCCCTTTTATCTGGACGTCCGGGGACTCTGGCCACCATATAAGAAACCCTCATACCTTTCACATTTCATACTGGAGGGTCATATTTAACTAATGCCAACAATAATCCCAGATGAGTCCTTTCTCCCAGCCATGTGCACTCAGACAGTAGACATGTGAGTGACACAACGTTGGTTTCTCTAGCCACTCTATCCATATCAGACAGAGGCTGGAGTGACCTCAGCCGATGCTCAGAAGTACTGCAGCAAAGTATTGCTTATCTAACCAGATTCTTAACCTGTGAGCTATGAGTTAAAATAAAGTGATTGCCATATGAAACCACTATGTTTGAGAGGAGGGTTACTTATGGCAATAACATTTAGGTGTCAAAAACCCTCTCTAGCCTGATATATTGTAGATTTAATAAAGAGCTGTTGCAAGGATACAAACATCCAATTATGTACATATATAGTTACTATAAATGTATATATACATGGCTATCCAGTGTCACAATTTGTGAGTCCAAATCCTTTATCTTTTACTCACTACATTAAAAATAAAAAGATAAGTAGTATATTATCCATTTTGTTTTTCTTTTCAAAAATTGAACATGGCTTTCAAATACTAGAATTGTTTTTAGATACGGATTTAAAAAAACAAATCCTTGCCTCACATAGATGTGGAAATGGTTTAAGATAGGGCTGTCCAGCTGGGCGTGGTGCCTCATGCCTATAATCCTAATACTCCGAGAGGCTAAGGCAGATGGATTGCTTGAGCTCAGGAGTTTGAGATCAGCATCAGCAGAGCAAGACTGGTCTCTATTAAAAATAGAAAAACTAGGCAGGCTCTTGGAGGCCAAAGTGGGGGTGTTGCCTGAGCACACAAGTTCAAGACCAGCCTGAGCAAGAGCAAGACCCCATCTCTGAAAAATAGCCAGGTGTTGTGGCAGGCGCTAATAATCCCTGCCTCTTGTGAGGCGAGGCAAGAGGATCATTTGAGCCCATATAGTTTAAGGTTGCTGTGAGCCCTGATGCCATGGTACTCTACCGGGAGCAAGAAAGTGAGATTCTGTCTCAAAAAAAATTAAAAATAGACATAACTAGGCAGGCAGTGTGGTGGGTGCCTGTAGTCCCAGCTACTTGGAAGGCCCAGGAAAGAGAATCTCTTAAGCCCAAGAATTTGAGGATGCTGTGAACTATGATGATACCATGGCACTCTCTGCCTCAAAAAAAAAAAAAAAGATGGGGTGTCCAACCTGCTGCTGGTGGGCCACATATTGATTTTGTGAAGACTATTTCTGCTTATCTATGGTGTCAGATATCATGAAAAAGATGCTGGAACTTTTTTTTTTTTAGCCAATTAGCCTTTTTTGGTAGTGTTTGTGTATTTAATGTAAGGCTCAAGACAACTCTCATTCTTCTAATATGTAGTACAGAAAGTTTGGACACCCCTGCTTTAAGACATTATGGAAATATTATTTTGTTTTGTTGTCATAATTGTTATTATTGTCAATTGATACTAAGTGGCTCAGGATATCAGCAAGCTTCTAAGCTGCATTAGTGTATCCACCTTTAACTGAGAAACTACCATAGATTGATGCAAACTCAAACTAATTCAGCTTTTTATTCTATGCTTTTCAAGTAATCTGAATTTCTCCTGATCCCAATTCCAGATTCACCTACACGTCCTTATAACAATATTGAAAATTATTCTAATATCTCCAAAAATATTAGAAAGCAAAACTTCCATATGGCCAATGAACATCACTAATCTTATTTTCTCTTTTTTTTCCTTAAGGTCAAAAAAAAAGGGGAAGATGACATAATATGGTTGCTTGTTTTCTCAAAAGTTAATGAATTATAAAATATTTCATTTGAATATCCAAAAACCTATTTCTCTATTAATATATTGGCTAAATTATTGCTGAGCCTGCTTTTAATTATGCAGCTTTTATTTTCCATTGTTAATATTTTTAAAATTATTTTGATTTTATTTTTAGCTCAGTCATATCATCTGAGGATTTCAAGAAAGCCAATATTTTGAAAAGCTTTCCAGGATATAGTGTTAAGAGTTGATGCTCATAAATAAGAATTCTACCATTCCCATTAGAAAATGTTTTATGAAGAAATGTTTTTTAACTTAGACACATGCAGTGTCTTCTTAAGGGGGAAAACTAAATGCAATTTATAAATTTTGTGGATTTTATTTTCAGAGTAATTTTAATAAATGAGTTTAAGCGATTTACTAATGTCAGTAACATAAACTTGGATAAAGATTTTGTTGAGTTTAGGACATGGGAAATGACTGCAAATATAAATAAGAATGAATCCACATTTCCTGCCTTTCGATATAACAACTTATTGGCATTAGCTAATCCTTGAACATTCCTGTGGAAGCCAAAGTCAACAGAAATTATGGCTTTTCAATGGAACATAAGAACTAAAGATCCTGGGGTGGGAAGCAAATTCTCATGTAAAATGACAAGCTGTTGTCAATGTTAACATTTTTCAGTAATGGAATTAACCAAGGAAAGGGAAGTCTCTAGGTAGGAGAGACTCATTCATACTCATACTCCATTTGGATAGCTGCCTTTTAAAGAATTAATCGGGATGCTTGACTTGTTTGGTCTTCAACTTGTTCTGAACATGTGGTTAGAACTCTCTCTGTCCCTCCTGCTGCCTCCTTTCGTAATCAACATTATATTTTCCTTCCTTTAAGCTGGCTGCATTCCTGACATCAGGTGTCTCTTCTGTTAGGTCCATACCTTGGTCTGCACCTATATGGTGGCAGCTGTGTCATGTGAGACCACTACTATAGCCAGAGACCAGCCTGGATTCTTGTGATATTTTCTACAACCAATCTATATGCTGGACTCCTATCAGCAGTTGGGATAGAAAATATTTAAGGCTAAACTGGGTGAATAGAATTGACAAAAATTTATTCCTGAGCCAAGTTTAGTGACCCACTCAGAGCCACAAGGGGCTAAGCAACCCGATGGAAAATTGAAGGGAAGGGATCCCACGTGGGAAACAGACATTTTGAATTGTCCGAAATGGCAGACACCTTCTTCCAGAACAACAGGAGTGATTAAATAGACTGGACCATTCCTGGTGGGGAATGTTGGTGTGGGCTGGCAGTTCAGGATGTGTGGTGAACTGGCGGGTGGCTAGACTCAAAAGTCCAGATTCAAAAGTGAGACGCTGAGCCACAAAAACTGAGGATAAGGTCTCTGTGGGCTGCAGCCGCAGGAGCCGGCAACAGCTAAAGCTGGCGGGAGCCAGCAACCTCCCCCACAGACAATTGCAGTTGCCAGTTTGCAGGACAACATGGGAGCAGAGTGGAAAGATTTGTCAAACACAGAATCATGCACCGAGTTGGGAGGTCAGATAGGAGTGCTGTCTGGAACAGAGCAGCTGACGTTGGACAATAATTGGGTAATAGACTTTTACAGAAGCTCCACAATCGTGATCGGCCAGGAAGGGTGGTTACCATGGTAACAGTGTAACCTGGGAACCACTCACAGCGCCACCTGGTGTCCAGAAAGTATATTGCATCATAAATATATTCCTATGAAAGTTGATCCCTACGTCATACATATAGATGTATATTTCTACATATGTACAAGAATAATATTTTTGTGGTTGGTGCCTTTTTTTTCCTCATCATTTTCTTGGACGAGCTAGTGGTAATTTTTATATATATATATTTTTATTTTTTCTATTTTTAATTTTTTCTTTCTTCTTTTTTATGAACACCACTTTTTTTTCCTTTTTCCCTTCTGTCTTCCCCTTCTTACCTTATTATTGTTTCCAAGAGTGCTTACATCAGATTTTTAGAGGTTGTTTTGTTTGTTTGTTTTTTACCTTTTTTTCAATTATTTTATGATTATCATTATTTTTATTGTAGTTGTTTTTTTTGTTGTTGTCTGTATGTCTATGTGTTTCTGATTGTGCCTCTGTGGGATTGTGTGTCTGGTAGCCTTTTTATCTGTCCATTTGCTCATTTGGCCTCAATGAGTTTGGTGTTTTGCTAAATCCTCGGGTTGGCTATTTTCCCTAACTCCAATTTTCACATTACGAGAACAAGGAGGAATGGGGGATGATGGCTGATTGGAGCCAAATCTCAGTAGAAGCCCCAGTCCGGAGGGAGAGATAATGACCAGAAAGAACCCACCAAAGCTTCAGGAGGGGAGCCGAGCTAAGAGATGAGATAGATAATTGCTCATCTTCCCTGCTGAGGCAAGCTTCAACTCCAAAGAAACTATTTTCAGAGGCAGAGGCAACATGGCTGACTGGAGCCAGCTTTCCACAGAGGCTCCCATCCAGAAGGAGAGTTAAAGGACAGAAATTTAGCAAGTAACCTGGTAGATTAGAGTTACACCAAGAGAGAAGGTTGAAGAACGCACATCAACCTGTCTGAGACAAGCTGCGAACCCAAGGATACAAACAAAAGGTACAAAATCCACCACCAAGCGGATGAGAGTCCCTTTCTCCATGACAATGGCTCGGAGTGCCCCACAAACAAATGAGCAGAGTTCAAAGGTCCTCCCACCAAACTCCACAGGAGAGACCCTCTAAAAACTTGACCTACCTCCCCTACTAGGGTGCCACGGCATTCTCCTGCCAGGCATAAAACTGTATAAAACTGTATATATCCTCTACCTGCAATTCTGAGCCCCCAACACTCCCCTCCACTCTCACTCTGAGGTCTAGAAGCCTGTACCCCAGGAGTCCAGATTCTTGCATGATTTACTGAAGGGTATGGACAGGGCTTGGACTGCAGCTGGTCAGTGCTGATTCTGAGGCACGGGAGTGAGGAGAGGATGGTTGGCTGAGAGGGAATCACACCAGAGCAGCAGTGCCCCCAGTCGCAGAGCAGCAGCCATTTTTGGTAATAATAGGGCTCACCCCGGATATTCCAAAGCCACACTCCCTGTCTCCCTGGGCAACCAGAGGAGGCTGGGCATCTTCTCAGATGGCAACCACCATGGAATAGATCTGGGACTGAAACATGGGCCCCATGAGTAAAGGGTTTGTCTGATGTGGTGGCGGCCTGGGTGAAGCACGGGGACTAGAAAATGCATGCACAAAGCTGGGAAATTCCCAGGATGGGGCTGACCCAGAGGACCGCTTTACTGAGCCTAAGACACCCCAGCCCTCAAGGGATCATCAGCCTATTGACGAAGGAAGGAGGCTAGAACTGACAGCTAACCGTGCTGTGAATACAAACCTGCAGGAGTAAAGACAGGGCCTGAGGCACAGGTTCTGGGAACTCAAAACAGCTTCTCTTCTGCAGGGGAATTTAGCAGGGACAGAAAAAAATTCCCACAAAAGTTGTACTGTTCTGTCAGTAACATCAATCAGGGGCGGGGCTGGAACTGAGTGAACACCCCCCAGCCTCCATGAAGCGTTCCATGTTATCAGGCCTCAACTCTCCCTGATGGATAGAGACAGAGAGCAGTGGCCTGGCTGAGCAGATATAGATTTCCTTGTGATTCAGGCAGGTACAAACCCCTGGAGCATTTTCTCACTGGAGGCAACGGGGTCACAGCCCTGCAGGGCTATCAGTGACTGGATTTGACAGAGGTGCAGGTGGGGAAGAAGGCATCAATCAACCTTTCCAGACTAATCTATTTGCTGGGTGGGTCTTCCTGACTTCACAAAGCACTGAAGCAAGTCATATTTGAGTTCTCAATACACCCCTGCCATCCACTTCCCGGAGACCTTTTAAGCTCTCCCACCTGAGACAGGTGCTGACTGAGACAACTTTTTTTTTATGTTTTTTCTTTTATTGTTAAATCATAGCTGTGTACATAAGTGCAATCAAGGGGTACAATGTGCTGGTTTCATGTACAATCTGAAATATTCTCATCAAACTGTTCAATGTAGCCTTCATAGCATTTTCTTAGTTATTGTATGTAGACACTTGTACTCTGCCTTTAGTAAGTTTCACCTGTACCCATTCTAAGATGCACCATAGCTGTGGCCCCACCCATTTCCCACCCTCCACACTAACCTCCCCCCACCCTTCCCCTTTCTTGGCCCTTTCCACATATTCTTGTGCTATAGTTGGGTTATAGCCTTCACATGAAAGCTATAATTTAGCTTCATAGTAGTGCTGAGTACATTGGATATTCTGCTTCCATTCCTGAGATACTTTGCTAAGAAGAATATGTTCCAGCTCCATCCATGTAAACATGAAAGAGGTAAAGTCTCCATCTTTCTTTTAGGCTGTATAATTTTCCACGGTATACATGTACCACGGTTTCCAAGTCCATTCGTGGATCAATGGGCACTTGGGCTTCTTCCATGACTTAGCAATTATGAAATGGGCTGCAGTAAACATTCTCGTACAGATGTCTTTGTTATATTGTGATTTTTGGTCTTCTGGGTATATACCTAGTAAAGGAATTATAGGATTAAATGTCAGGTCTATTTTTAGATCTTTAAATATTCTCCGAACATCTTTCCAAAAGGAACGTATTAGTGTGCATTCCTACCAGCAGTGTAGAAGTGTGCCCTTTTCTCCACATCCAGGCCAACATCTCTGGTTTTGGGATTTTGTTATGTTGTGAGCTACTGAGACAATTGATATGGACCTTTTGAACTGAACCAAAGCCCGAGGACTATTCAAATGGTGCCCTGAGTATGTGGTTGTAGGAAGGTTTGATTTTCCTTTTCCAATTGTTGCCTGTGGGGGACAGGGTGACTTAATTTTTGGTATTTCTCCACAGCTGAGATTTTAACCCAGAGTAACTGTTTCACTAGGGTCAGACAGAGACCAACTGAAACCAAGAAAGAACCACTTAGCTCCACCACACAAAACAGGACCCCAGTTTCTCAGGCCATAGCACTGTACGGGTCCTCGACAAAGCTCCAGGAGAAAAGTCAAATGGTGTAAAATAATCATGGGCGGAATCAGCGGAAAAACTCTGGTAACATGAATACCAGAATAGATCACCCCCCCACCAAGGATAGATATGGCAGATGTAACTGAAGATCCCATTCATAAACAGCTGGCCAAGATGTCAGAAATCGAATTCAGAATTTGGATTGCAAACAAGATTAATAGAATGGGGGGAAATTTGGAATTAGAAATTCAAAGAGCAATTCAAAAGTCAGAATTAGAAATTCAAGGAGAAATTCAAAAGTTGTCTCAAGAATTTAATGAATTTAAAGACAAAACCAACAAAGATTTTTATGCACTGAAGCAAGAATTTGCAGCCCTCAAGGATCTCAAAAATACAGAATTCCTCAGTAACAGATTGGAGCAAGCAAAAGATAGGGTCTATGACATTAAAGACAAAACTTTTGAACGCTCCCAAACTCTCAAAGAGGAAGAGAAATGGAGAACAAAAATGTATCATTCTCTCATAGAGCTCTGGGATAATTCAAAGAAGGATAATATCTGCCTCATTGGAATCCCTGAAAGTGATGTAGTGGCCTCGCAAGGCACAGAGGCCCTTCTCCATGAAATTACATAAGAGAATTTTCCAGACATGCCTAGAGATTCTGAAATTCAGATAGTGGACAGTTTCAGAACCCCAGCATGACTCAATCTGAATAAGATATCCCCCAGGCATATCATAATTAATGTCACTATAGTTAATAGAAAGGAGAAAATTCTGAAAGTAGCCAGACATAAGAAATCCAATACCTACAAAGGAAAGAATATTAGAATGACTGCAGATCTCTCTGCTGAAACTTTTCAAGCCAGAAGAGGGTGGTCATCGACTTTTAATCTCCTAAAACAAAATAACTTTCAACCCTGGATCCTGTATCCAGCTAAACTGAGTTTCATTTATGATGGAGAAATTAAATGCTTTAATGACATTCATATTTGAAGAAATTTGCCATAACCAAACCAGCTCTTCAGGATATTCTCAGACATATCCTCCATAATGACAACCCCAATCCTCTACCACAAAAGTAAACTCACTCAGAAACTTTTGATCAAACTCCAACTTCCACAATAGCAAAAGGATTAAAAATGTCCACAGGACTTTCAAAAAACTCGATACCCAAAATTTTACCAGACTTATGAATATCCTCCATTAATGTGAATGGTTTAAACTGTCCTCGAAAGAGGCACGGGTTAGCTGACTGGATACAAAAACTCAGGCCAGATATTTGCTGCATACAAGAGTCACACCTTACCTTAAAAGATAAATATAGAAAAAATAAATAAAAAAGAAAAAAGATAAATGTAGTCTCAGGGTGAAAGGATGGTCATCCATATTTCAGGCAAATTGTAATCAGAAAAAAGCAGGTGTTGCAATTCTATTTGCAGACACAATAGGCTTTAAACCAACAGAAGTTAGGAAGGATAAGAATGGTCACTTCATATTTGTTAAGGGTAATACTCAATATGATGAGATTTCAATTATGAATATGTATGCACCCAAGCAGAATGTGCCTCACTTTATAAGAGAAACACTAACAGACATGAGCAACTTGATTTCCTCCAGCTCCATAATCGTCGGAGATTTCAACACTCCTTTGGCAGTGTTGGATCGATCCTCCAATAAGAAGCTGAACAAAGAAATTTTAGATTTAAACCAAACCATCCAACATTTGGATTTAGCAGACATCTACAGAACATTTCATCCCAACAAAACTGAATACACATAATTCTCATCAGTTCATGGAACATACTCCAAAATCGACCACATCTTAGGTTACAAGTCTAACCTCGGAAAATTTAAAGGAATAGAAATTATTCCTTGCATCTTCTCAGACCACCATGGAATAAAAGTTGAACTCAGTAACAACAGAAATCTGCATAGTCATACAAAAACATGGAAGTTAAATAACCTTATGTTGAATGATAGGTGGGTCAGAGATGAGATTAAAGAGGAAATTGCCAAATTTCTGGAACAAAACGACAATGAAGACACGAATTATCAAAACGTCTGAGATATCGCAAAGGTAGTCCTAAGAAGGAAATTTATAGTACTGCAAGTCTTCCTCAACAGAACGGAAAGAGAGGGAGTTAACAACTTAATGGGACATCTCAAGCAACTGGAAAAGGAAGAACATTCCAACCCCAAACCCAGGAGAAGAAAAGAAATAACCAAAATTAGAGCAGAATTAAATGAAATTGAAGCCAAAAGAATTATACAACAGATCAATAAATCAAAAACTTGGTTTTTTGAGAAGGTCAATAAAATACATAAGCCTCTGGCTAACCTAATCAGAAAAAAATAGAGTAAAATCTCTAATTTCATCAATCAAAAATGACAAAGATGAATAACAACAGACTCCTCAGAAATTCAAAAAATCCTTAATGAATATTACAAGAAACTTTATTCTCAGAAATATGAAAATCTGAAGGAAATTGACCAATACTTGGAAGCACATTACCTTCCAAGACTTAGCCAGAATCAAGTGTAAATGTTGAACAGGCCAATATCAAGTTCTGAAATAGCATCAACCATACAGAATCTTCCTAAAAAGGAAAGCCTGGGACCAGTTGGCTTCATGTCAGAATTCTACCAAACTTTTAAAGAGGAACTAGTACCAATATTACTCAACCTGTTCCAAAATGTAGAAAAAGAAGGAAGACTACCCAACACATTCTATGAAGCAAACATCACCCTGATCCCCAAATGAGGAAAAGACCCAACAAGGAAAGAAAATTATAGACCAATATCACTAATGACTATACATGCAAAAATATTCAACAAGATCCTAACAAATAGAATCCAGCAACACATCAAACAAATTATACATCATGACCAAGTCAGTTTTATCCCAGGGTCTCAAGGCTGGTTCAATATACGTAAATCTATAAGTATAATTCAGCACATAAACAAATTAAAAAACAAAGACCATATGATTCTCTCAATTGATGCAGAAAAAGCTTTTGATAATATATAGCATCCCTCCATGATCAGAATACTTAAGAAAATTGGTATAGAAGGGACATTTCTTAAACTGATAGAGACCATCTACAGCAAACCCACAGCCAATATCGTATTGCATGAAGTTAAATTTAAATCATTTCCACTCAAGTCAGGAACCAGACAAGACTGCCTATTGTCTCCATTGCTCTTTAACATTGTAATGGAAATTTTAGCCACCGCAATTAGGGAAGAAAAGGTGATCAAGGGTATCCATATAGTATCAGAAGAGACCAAACTTTTGTTCTTCACAGATGATATGATTGTATATCTGGAAAACACCAGGGATTCTACTACAAAACTCTTAGAAGTGATCAAGGAATACAGCAGCATCTCAGGTTACAAAATCAATATTCATAAATTGGTATCCTTTATTTATACCAACAATAGTCAAGCTGAAAAAGCAGTTAAGGACATTATTCCATTCACAGTAGTCCCAAAGAAGATGAAATATTTGGGAGTTTATCTAACAAAGGACTTGAAAGATCTCTATAAAGAGAACTATAAAACTCTAAGAAAAGAAATAACTGAAAAATGTTAACAAATGGAAAAACATACCATGCTCATTGCTTGGAAGAATCAACATTGTTAAAATGTCTATACTACCCAAAGCAATATACAGTTTTAATGCAATCCCTATTAAAGCTCCACTGTCATACTTTAAATATCTTGAAAAAAAAAATACTTCGTTTTATATGGAATCAGAAGAAACCCTGAATAGCCAAGACATTACACAGAAATAAAAACAAAGCAGGAGGAATCACGCTACCTGACCTCAGACTATACTATAAATCTATAGTGATCAAAACAGCATGGTACTGGCACAAAAACAGAGAAGTAGATATCTGGATCAGAATACAGAACCAAGAGATGAGTCCAGCTACTTACTGTTATTTGATCTTTGACAAGCCAATTAAAAACATTCAGTGGGGAAAAGATTCCCTATTTAACAAATGGTGCTGGGTGAACTGGCTGGCAACCTGTAGAAGACTGAAACTGCACCCACACCTGTCACCATTAACTAGATAGACTCTCACTGGATTAAAGATTTAAACTTAAGACATGAAACTATAAAAATACTAGAAGAGAGTACAGGGAAAACCCTTGAAGAAATCGGTCTGGGCGAGTATTTCATGAGGAGGACCCCCCCCAGGCAATTGAAGCAGCTTCAAAAATACACTACGGGGACCTGATCAAACTAAAAAGCTTCTGAACAGCCAAGAACACAGTAAATAAAGCAATCAGACAGCCCTCAGAATGGGAGAAGATAATTGCAGGTTATGTCTGTGACCAAGGTTTAATAACCAGAATCCACAGAGAACTCAAACATATAAGCCAGAAAAGAACAAGTGATCCCATCGCAAGCTGGGCAAGGGACTTGAAGAGAATCTTCCCTGAAGAAGACAGGCGCATGGCCTACAGAAATATGAAAAAATGCTCATCATCTTTAATCATCAGATAAATGCAAATCAAAACTACCTTGAGATATCATCTATCTCCATTAAGATTAGCCCTAATCACAGTCCCAAGACCAGAGATATTGGCGTGGATGTGGAGAAAAGGGAACACTTCTACACTGCTGGTGGGAATGCAAATTAATACATTCCTTTTGGAAAGATGTTTGGAGAACACTTAGAGATCTAAAAATAGATCTGCCATTCAATCCTATAATTCCTCTACTAGGCATATACCCAGAAGACCAAAAATCACATTATAACAAAGATATTTGTACCAGAATGTTTATTGCAGCCCAATTCATAATTGCTAAGTCATGGAAAAAGCCCAAGTGCCCAATGATCCACGAATGGGTTAATAAATTGTGGTCTATGTACACCATGGAATATCATGCAGCCTTAAATAAAGAGGAGACTTTACCTCTTTCATGTTTACATGGATGGAGCTGGAACATATTCTTCTTAGTAAAGTATCTCAAGAATGGAAGAAAAAGTATCGAATATACTCAGCCCTACTATGAAACTAATTTATGGCTTTCACATGAAAGGTATAACCCAGTTATAACCCAAGAATATGGGTAAGGGGGAGAGGGTGGGGAGGGAGGGGGGAGGATGGGCGGAGGGAGGGTGATTGGTGGGATTACTCCTGTGGTGCATCTTAGAAAGGTACATGTGAAACTTATAAATGTAGAATATAAATGTCCTAACGCAATAACTAAGAAAATGCCAGGAAGGCTTTGTTAACCAGTGTGATGAAAATGTATCAAACTGTTTATCAAACCAGTGTATGGTTCCCCATGATCACATTAATGTACACAGCTATGATTTAATAATAATAATAATAAAAGAAAAAGACAAATAATTCTCAAAGAGCTAAAAACATGAACTGCCGTATTTCACAGAGAAAAAAAGCATAAGTCATTCATAAATTTACTAAAATATACTCAGTCTCCTTATTGCTAATGGAAATGACAAAATAAGAAGTAATCTTTTGATACTAAGCAGATTGGCAAACATTAAAAAATCTGATTTAATAACCTTTAGTGAGAAAATAGAGCAATTTACGCTGATCATTGAATGCAAATGGGTATAATTGCTTAGGAAAATAATTAGTATTATTTTGTAAAATTGAAGATACATACAACTGCAGCCCCAGTAATATCACTACTAAGTAATTGATCTAGAAAAATACTTACACATGTTTAATAGAAGACATGTATGAAGTGTTAATAATATACTCAAAAATGAAATAAAATATGGAAAAAAATAAAAATAAATAAATTGGCTGAGTATTTTCTTATTTTGCTGTGTAGTTTTTTTGTGTGTCAGCTTTAAACTGTAAGTGCTATTTCTTAACAGCTAATAAAAAGCTTCCTCTAAGTAAAATATCCAGGTACCTGCACGTGTTTGCCTGTTCTGCATCTCCTTTGCCATCTGCTGGTAGATTCATTTTGCCAAAACAAGACATTATTTTTTTAATTCAAAATGTTACACACACACCCGCAAGTTTCGTTATGAACAGGCCAAGGCAGCACTGGAAAAGGTGAAGTGGAAAAGGTGAAGTTTTCAGTAAATAGAGACTATGTAGTAGCCACTTAAAAACAAAGTTCTATTCACACATCACACGAAATAAATAAGGAAAAAAACTAAGCAAATATTAAATAATTAGTACCTAAAAATAAATCACAAAATAAAAGAAATCAAGGAAAAACCTTTTTTGTAAATAATCTCTTATTGTAAATGGTTTACTGTCAATAAAATAATACCCCAAAGCTATAAAACTAAAGATAAATCAATGAGATGCAAAATTTAAAAAATATATATAAATGAAACCACTGTAAGCAAAGGTAAGCAAAAATATGAGAAAATACATGAAGTTCAGTCCATAAACTAAAGACCTGTTTCCCAAAGTACACACAGGCCCCATCACAATAAAAAAGGATCAGAACTGAAGTAGAAAAACAAGAAATTATGAGCTGTTGTCTCAAGAAATGAAACACAATTGACTATTAAAGACAGAAGTAATACTCGAAACTATTTATAATCACATAAATATACAGATAAACAGTCCGTATTCAGATAGAATGATTTTCCTATTATTTTGGCAGAAAACAAAGTGGTAACATGCCGATTTTGGGAGAATGTGGAGAAACTGGTACCAAATCACAAACTGTTAGTGCAGGTTAAAGTGGTATAACTATAATGAGAGGTATTTGGAAATATAGTATATTTTGCAATAAGAAATAAATATTTGTATAACAATCCTACTTCCAGAGTTAGTTGTTACCTTTACTCATATAGATGTGAAGTAATACTTAATACAAGATTATAAATTGCAGCATTGCTTATAACAACCAAATATTATAAAATAAAACTATATTTCTATCAAATTAGTGTATCAATCCAACAAATAAAGCATATGTAAAAAATTGAGAAAGATTATGTGCATGATGTAAAATAATCTCTATAATAGGGAGACAGAAATGCGATAAGCATATCAATGCCTAGACTATTCTACAATTTCGGTAGAAAAAGAGGAGTGTATCTACGTATGTCTAAGCTTTTATAACCATAAAGAGTCCCCACAATACTCACCAATGTCATTTAGCCCATGGAAGAAGAGCCCACGGGTCATGAGAGTACAAAGGAAATGGACCAATTTCAATATAGATGCTTGCTTTCTTTTTAATTTTGAATTATATGAATTAATTTCTTATTCCAAAAATAACTTGACAATTTGGTTGTTTGCCCAAATATTAACATGCAGTTACAATAAGATGCATTATTTTTTCTGCTAGGTATCTATCCAAGAGACATTAAAATATATGTCCATACACAAATTTATATGTAAATGTTTATAGCCACATTATCTTTAATAGTCAAAAACAACTGAAATTTCATAAGCTGCTGCATGAAGAAACAAAATATGGCATGTCCACACAATGGGATGTGATTCAACAATGAAAGGGGATGAATGACTAAAATATGTAAAAACATGGTTGAGCCTCAAAAATCAAGTCTGCTGAATGAACGAAGCCTATCATAAAAGACCACGTATTATATGATCCCATATATGTGGAATGTCTGGAATAGTGAAATCTGTAGAGACAGAAATTAGATTAATGATTGTTTAGGGCTGGAGGGAGAGGAGACGGGAATAATTGCTAATGATGCAAAGTTTCCATTTTAGAACATCATGTTCTGGCTCAAGCGGCCAAAGTGCCAGCCACATATACCTGAGCTGGTGGGTTTGAATAGCCAGGCATTGTGGCGGGCACCTGTAGTCCCAGCTACTTGGGAGGCTGAGGCAGGAGAATTGCTTGAGCCCAGGAGTTGTAGGTTGCTGTGAGCTGTGATGCCATGGCACTCTACCCAGGGCAACAGCTTGAGGCTCTGTCTCAAAAAAAAAACAAAAACATCATGTTCTAAAATTAGATTATGAAGATGGTTCCACAATCCTCGAAATATACTGAAAACTATGGGATATTGAATTGCACAATTGTGTGAACTTCACGATATGTAAATTATATCTCAATAAAACTGTTAAAAATAAATCAACATAAATAAATTTAAAACTTCCTCATTGTTTACTGGATAAGGTCATTTGTTCATTCAAAAAATATTTTAGGACAGAGTCTGTGCCAAGTGCTGTGTTAATCACCTAGGATACACAATCACTGAGATGTCCTATCTGTCCAGAAAGGGATAACTGCCAAAATAAGGAGAGAAACAGGTGCATGCATGATATAAAGCTACATTAAAAGTTGTATAATAAAGGAACATCCAGAAGATTTGGAAGCACAGAATAAGTAAAACTTCCCAGGGAAGATTCATAAAAGGAGGTAACATTTGAACTTCTCTTAAATTACTATGATTTTTCCAATCCTAGTAATTGCCTTGAACAATGGTTAAGGAATTTAATGTAAGATTGTGAAGAGTTAAAATTCAAAAACATGATGGCTTTTGGAACTGCAGCGTAAGCAGCAGAATGGGGAGAGGTGTGGCAGGTGGGAAACAGTGGTTAGATGGGAGCCAGGCTGGGAAGGGCCTGTGCGCTTTGCTGAGACGTTAAAATTTCATTGCATTTAAAATAGGGTATCATGGGTGGTTTTCAAAGGGAATCACCTGGGGTTTTTTTGTTTGTTTGTTTGTTTGGAAGAAATGTCTTTGAGGTAGTATAAAGATGAGATTAGAAAGAAGTGAGATCAAAGGGCATGGGGACCATAGAGGAAGCTCCTGTGTTATGATCTGGGGAGAAGCAATGAGAATCTGATCAAGATAATAATGAAAGAGGTTTGCAGAGTTAGATTTGCATGACATTTCATCATTAGAAAAATACTTGATAACTCAGCGAAGGTAGGTAGAGGGAAAAGAATAACAACGAATCAAGTGTCTGGGATCAAAGTGTTTCAGTTGGAGGAGGTGATACTGGGATTACCAAAGAAAAGGACTGTGGAAAATTCACCATTCTTGTATCTTCATGATACCAGAAGCCTTGACCATTCTATTAGGTAGCTAGCCTAGATATGAGCAGGGTGGATGAGAGGTGCAGTTGAGCTCTTTTGGACTGGTGGGTCAGGCTGACCTGGGCTATTATCAGAATGAGGCTGATTAACGTTGTTTCCAAGACCTTGCAGGTGGGCTGATTTGAGAACAAAGCTAATTAAAACCCCGAGAGAATTCCAATGGGCAGCTGATGTTCTTCAAAGCTGTCTGCAAAACCCAGAGGCTGTGCTTCCCATGGTGCCCGCAGTGACTGGAACTGGACCCAGCTGGCCGTGCAGGTCGTTAGTACTTTCTTTGATCTGGACTCCTGAATATTCTCCTTAGTAAAATATCTCTAGAACGGAAGAACAAGCATCCTATGTACTCAATACTAACTTGAAATTGGTAGATGAACATGGCTACAGGCCCACACAGAGAAGAGAAGAAAATCATAATTGAATTAAAGAAGGTTGGGGAAGGGGCTCAGTAACAGGTATAATGTAGGGGTATATGGCAACCTCATGGGTGAAGGTCTCAAATATAAGACAAATGCAAACAGTGTAACCTAATCACATGTACCTTTATATTAATCTGAAATAAAAAAATAAATAATATAGAAATACTTTTTTTTTACTAAAACTTTACCTGCTCTTTTCAATTATTTGGGAGACAAGTCGAGAGCCACCCCATAGTTCTCATATTTTGGTGAGCAGCCAAGAGGAGGTGTATTTTGCTGGTTTACTTTCACTGTTAACTCTCTCTTCTTTACTACTGAGGAGGTACAGATGATCCTGGTGAGAGCGTGGCTGAGAGTCATCTGTTTTCTGTTAAGGCCAGCTTTGACAAGGGGTCACAGTGAGCGAGAATCTTTAATTGGCACTATCGTGTCTGGGCTCATTCTTAGCAAATGGCTTCTGATTTGCATTGAAATCCAGAACTCGGCCTCTTCCCTTCTTTTTTTACTAGAAGGTGATGAGAAGAGGCATGCCAGACATTGACCTGATGAGGGGAAAGAGATTCACATGCTTCCTGTGAGAGGTGAAGCCTTTAACCAAGCCTCTCACAGGTGCCTTCCTGGTTAGCTATTTAAGACAACTAACAGCATTGGCAATGTGGGAATCCATCTCTCAGCTGAATGGGAGAAAAATGGAGCTGTTATTTCAGAGGCTATATCGAATTATTCCTTCAACATAGCATTCTCCCCCATTATGTTTTTTGTTTGTTTGTTATCAGTGGTAGCCAAGGGGATGGCATTAGTTTACCATGGCCCAATAATCCCATCCATCCCCTTCTCCTTTTCCACTTCATGCCTTTCTCCCAGTGTCAGCTGAGTCTCCTGGCTGAGACTCCCGTTTGCAGATGAGTCTCCTTGCCAAGGCCTTCACCTGAAGGTGGCTGTGAAGGACCTCTGAAGGTACATCAGAGACAGCGTCGGCTTACTGGTAAGAGACCATCCTCCTTCAGAACGTCTGAAGGAAATAGCAGATGATACCTTGTGAGGAAGGGGTCACTTATTAGATCCCAGGACACTGAGCTCTCTAGTCTTTTCATTTCCTAGTTCCAATTGGGTAACCTGTTGTCTATCCTACCTGACAGAATATTGGGTTATGTTCTTACTAATTGGAAATACTTTTATTCCCAGACTCTTAAAAAGCATCGTTTGCTGTTCTTTTGTAATACAACTTGGCCCCAATATAAATTAGAAAATTCTCAACATTGTCACTTAACAAGACCTTTAAACTATGATACACTGACTGCCTTAGACAATATGTGTAAGCATCTGGGTAAATGGGCAGTGATCCCTTATGTCCAGGTATTTTTCCCAGAGATCAACATGACCTCTGTCACCAAAATGTTAAATCCTTAACGGTAGCAGCCCTATCTCCTTGCCTTGGTCCTTCCTCTGCAGCCTCTCACCCCCTGTACCTGAAAATCTTTTGCTGTACACCAGACCACCACAGTCTGATGCCAAAGGCACCAAGGTGGTACCCGGTTGAGACTCCTGGTGGAGGGTTTGGGCTAGCACTAGTTTGAAAGCCCTTTTCCCTTATTGAGTAAAACAAATCAAAACTGATTTAGGTGCTTATACTGATAACCTTGATCTTACTTGGAAGGACCTCCACATTGTATTGAACAATGGTGAAGAACAGGACCTAAAAGAGGCTTTAAAATTTGCAGACAGCCTTTATCTCTCAGATGAACACTACCCTGTAAGAGTACAGCCATGTCTGTAGGTGATACCAATTGGGATTAAAATGACCAGTCTCAACAGTAGAAGCAAGATCATTATGCCCAAAATATGGTCTCTGTATGGGAAGAAAGTCATTAATTATAGGGCAGTGCCTAGTGTCACTCAATCCTTGGAAGAAAATCTTGTCACTTTTCTTCAGAGTCTTTTAAGATACCCTGGCCAAGCACACAATAGTAAACCTTGAGAGTTGTGAGGACAAGGTCATTTTGAGAGACAAGTTCTTAACTCAGCTTTAAACATTATGAAAAAGCTCCAAAACGTTTGTCTCAAGACTGTGAGGCATCTTTGGAAGAGCTTTCAGCAATTGCAAGTACAGATTATCACAGTAGAGACCAGGAGCATGAGGGCAGAGAGGGCGAGGAGGAAACAGAAGAGGCATGCTTACTTATTAGCTGTACTTGGGGGATAGGTCAATGCCCCCAGGGTGTCCACGTGCACTTTGGACAATCCTACAGTCTGTATCTGCTGCAAAGAGGGGCATTTTGCAAAGCGTTGCCCAAGTCGTAATCAGTGCCCATAAACGCCATGTTGAAACTGCAGTGGAATGGTACCTTGGGCAGCCCTTTGCCGCACTAACCAGGGAGCCAGTTGGACAGGGGAAGCATTGCCCTCTTTGTGTGAATACTCAAAGTTTTAAATAAATAGCTGAATGAATAAAGGCACTAGGGTCCTTCCATACCACTTCCAGGCTTTAGTATGTGTAATATAAATGCATGTAAGTGAAAATCGAATGGCCTTTTCATTGAGTAGTATTTTATATTGGGGGGAAATCTGCCTGAATATCCAAGAGGTGAAGAGGAATAAGAAGTTTCACAGTTTGTCCTGGCCCCAATCTAGTTTTCTGCTTGGGCTGCTCTTCCTACTCCTTTCCATAACCAGGTCATCTTGGGGGTTGATGTCTGTATATACATTTGTTATACACCACTTCTCTTATTTCTCATTTTGGTTCAAGGCTATCTGTTGTTTTCCTATTGCCTACTGAATTGAGTCTTTATTTCCTAATTTTTATTCATAAGATGACTCATTTTTCACTTTTCATCTTCCATAAGGACAGCTCTTCGTAACCGATTGACGCTCATGCCTGATCCAGATACCAACAGTTCTGACCCCTGTTCGTATGTTTTGAGTCACGTGTCTGGTCTGGAATGCCCATCTCCAATCTTATTCAGAGTCCATTTCCTGTTTCTGTCTTCCATCAGGAGATGGACTAGGAAGGCTGAATTTCTAGAGACTAAATATAGCACATACCACATGACTTATCATTTGGTGAATATTATCTTTTGTTCATTGCTTTTTCTCTATTTTATTTCCTCAAATAGACTTTAAGTTCTTTTAGCCTATGGTTATTTTTAGTTGCCAGTAAGTCATCACTTTTGAAGTGAAATTATGTGTCTTATATTTTAAAATTTTATTTTAAAGCTTCTTATATTCTTGGTTTTCAAATAAAACCGCATGATACTTTTCAAAGTGCCAGAACTGTTATTGTGCATAAGAGACCTAAGTTTCCCTAAGTTTGGCCTCATTCAATACATAGCAGGGTACCTTTTCTTGTTTCTGAAACCTTTATAATTCTAGCTGGTATTTCCCATATCATGCAGGGCAAACATGGCTAAATTACAAGCTAGGTAAAAGCTGCCATGGTGTTACTCACCACAGGAAGTAGTAGAAAGGGAGTGTTAGTGGGAAGTGAGTGGAGAACACAGTAGGAAAAGGAACATGCAGAAACAATATGCTGGTTATTATCAATAAAGTCAACTGGATAGCAAGTGTTCCCATTTAAAACCAATCAATGGATGCCAAAATAGCTTAGTCAGCATGAACCACTGATATTTGCTGATTTTATTCATTGCAACTCTGGTATGAGATTGGGCAGGGAAAGATACTGAATAGGCTTGAGGAAATGGCTCCTCTGTTTTTACATGTATAGACACTGTATTTCTCTTTCTTCCAAATACATCATGCTTCAGGAAAGAGAGATAGTAAATAGGAAAAGAAAAAAGGTTTAGCTCAAAACACAGGTGGAATTCTTAAATTTATGACATTATAGAGTTATGAGATCTAAGAGTTGGAGTGTATTGCAATAACCCACTCACTTCATCTACTTCTGGCGAAAGTTACTGCTTGAGAAGATGTAAGCACCGAATTCACCATCCTATAAGGTAGCCTATCCCATTTTTAAAGGCTTTTCTTTCTAGTGGGCAATGTAAATTTTAACAAGCTAGAAAATTTCTGGTGCTTCTCTCAGCCTCTTTGGGATCTTGACCTCACCTCCAAATACTCCATTTTCTTGTAAATTTTCAGGGGGCAGTATAAATGTGCATTGCGCGACACTCTTTGGCAGCTACAGTGTTTCAATCAACATTCTTTTTTCTTGCTCTGATTTCCTATGCTGATGTCCAAGGCTATGCTGGGCTTCAAATGTAGGAACCATTCCAATGGTACTTAACAACACTTCAGAGACTGAGCATAGTGGCAGATCACGGGGCATACTCATAACCACCTCTCTGTTCTATTTGCAAAACTCCCTTGTAATGACTAATATATTGCTAGGCTTTTTATAGTAAGGTATTAGATGCTTGAGAGCAAAATCCATGGTTTATTTGATTTGGATTGCAAATTTGTTGAATGAACGAGCAATTTTAAGCATCTGTCCACAGCCAAAATTATGCAATATTCACTTTTATTTGGGTGAGGGTTTTTTTTTTTTTTTTTGAGAAAGCTACCTTATCGAACATTACAGTTTAGCTTTTTATGGACATGTGCAACTCAAATTTGGGGTGAAGACTGTTTAGGCAATAAGATGGAACACATGTTAGATTATAAATTAGTTTTGGTATGAAATGAAACTATCTCCCATGGGTCTAGTTCAGCCTAGTGAAACTAAACAGAATAAAATTTCTACACTTTCTGGAAAGGAAAGTGGTGTTAGGACCTCAATTATATAGCTTCGTGAACATTTTCAAGTTAAGTTTTAGGAAAAATGGCTGTCAATAACTCTATCACAAGGAGGAACAAAGTAAAGATGCTAAGAGCTGCTATAAAGTACAGAAGTTTTGTTTGTTTGTTGTTATTGTTGTTGTTGCTGGGAACCAGAAGCTAGGAGCAAAATTATGAGAAGCAGAGACCTTGGAGAGGGAGATTTCATGAAAACATGAAACATTCATTTATTCATTAGCTGTGGAATATTTATTGCCTAAGAGCAAGGTACTGTGACAGATGTTGACAGCAGTAAACTGGATGGACAAATGCTTCCGACCTTAAGAAGATGTGTCTAGTCGAGGATGAAGAAAAAGTTATAATACATTTCTTCAAATTATCAGGGATAACTATGAATAAGTACAGACATTGTCATATGCTAACACAACAATTTTTACCCAAATAATCTTTGGGACAGGATGGGCTGGGGTGTAGGAGAGGCATCATGCCAAGAAACATTTTATATCTACAGCAAATGAAATTCTAGGAGATCTTTGGGAACAATCGAAATCCTCCCTATTTTTTTTCTTTCAACTTGGGGAATGAAAGGCTAAATGAACTTTGTTTTAGTCTTCAGCTATGTGGTTCAGTTACTTTTCCTACTCATTGCATTTTAACACCATTCTGCGAAAAAGGTGAAATTATTATCATTCACAGGGATAAAGTGATTAAAATATTTCTAGGTGGCTTTGGGTGATGGGCACAAGTTACTTAAAGGTGATAATGGTAGCATCTCTGTAATAGTAATTTACCATTTACACAATCCATTTAGGGGAAATTTCTGATACCACCCCATGGTCATACAGCTAAAAGGCAGTCAGCAATCAAGTCCACTCTGATGGTTGGGTCTGATTCACTTTCCTTTTTATTTTATTTTATTTTTTTTTTGTGGTTTTTGGCCGGGGCTGGGTTTGAACCCGCCACCTCCGGCATATGGGACCAGCGCCCTACTCCTTGAGCCACAGGCGCCTAACTTTCCTTTTTAAAAACTATTATTATTATTTATTTATTATTTATGTTTTTTGCTAAGTCACATTTCCAGATTTCACTTGGTACTCTTGTTATTGTTATTTAGAAACTCTGAAATGTGAGATCACTAATGTAAGCCTTTAATTTTAAAGAGGAAATTGGAATTCAGAGAGAAAATGTGCTCAGAATCTTACTGAGATTAGACCCACGTTGTCATCATTTGCAAGAAGTACTGTAGAATATAAGATGATTACACATATTTAAACAAATAATTTATGTCCTAGTGAATAGGCAGTATTTTTTTCTGAAGATTTTATTATTAGAGGCCTCTAGGAAAAGATTCAGAGAGAGTTTTACTATGAAAATGTTCCCATCCTTTAAGCATCTGCAATACTTAATGAAAACTCCCCCTAACTCAGCCAGGGATTAAAGGCTCTGATTTATTCAACTGACATTTTTCATCATGTACAGACTTATAGGTTATTTTCAGTAGCAAATATGATCCATTTATGAGTATAGAATTTTCATGTGAAAAAAATTAGGTTTTATTCAGGAACTTCTTTGCATTATTATAAAATATATCTGTCGAAGTGTGTTTTTAAAATCTATTATTGTAATGCTCATTTGTTGAGTGAATTTTTTTTAAATTGTATTTGACATGTACCTAGTTAAGTACTTGTTTTCAGCCTTTAGCATAATAAGCAATATGTGCTATCATAGCGTCAATGTTCCTGCCAAGTAGAGAATGACGGCTGGGTGGCAATATGTAATACATATTTTCATCTACAGATAAATTGGAAGGAAGGAAAAACAGCTTCTGGGTGGCAGGTCACCATCATTTAAATGAATCGTTAAAATTATATTTTTCCCTAGAAACTAAAATGTAATTGCTTTTCTGGTTAGATGCACACTGGAAGGCTTTATTTATATTATTGTAACATATTTTCTCTCAATTGACAACTTTTCCAAGATTCTTTGAATTCTTTTTCATTTTAGTTACTCTTCTCCATTGAAGCAATGTGCACTTATTTCTTAGAAGAGCTTTGTGATAGTGGAGTAAATTTATCCCTGAAGGACCTTGTTCCATACGCAGCTTCGTACGAGAGACCTCCCTCTTCCACATTCATCTTACTGCCAATGAGGGACTGAAGCTATGCCTGGACTGCCGCTCCAGGAAGCTTCTCAGGCTCCCCTTGATTGAGGAGAGATTAGAGCCCCAGGCTTGGTGTTTAAGTGTGGTACATTTTTATTCAATTTCAAAGATAAGTAAATATCATTTATCTATTGCATTTTTCCATTTTATCATTTTAGATTTTGCTGCTAATTGCAATACATTTGCCCATCTCCAAAATAGCATAAGAATGCCTTAACTATATTTCCAAATTATGTTTTAGTGTTGTTGCCTAAAACTTAAAATTCTGTCACCAATATTTTATCTAAAATACATGGTTTGTAAAGATATGGTAGTCATTTGATAATTTGCATGAATAATGAAGAGGAAATTTTAATCTTTATCTTTTCCAACTCTCAATTTGTTTGCATATAAGTGATAATTTGGTATTTTATGTGTTGGCATGTCTTTATTCTGATACTTCCAAAGGTTATGATGGTTAATAATATGTGAACGCTGTCACTTACCGAAACAGCATGAGTATTCATGAGTTCTTTGACACTTTAAGTAAATTTAATTGCACTTTGGAGTCCAGGGATATCATTTACAATCGAAAGAGTATTGGGGAAATAAGCTTATTATCTCTGCATGGTCATTACTACAATATTTAGGCCTATCAAACTAATAAAATATTGAGGGCATTAGAGAGGAGGAGAAAAGCTAAGTGCTATTTTCTCAGTTTATTTAGAGTTTGAGATGTTCTTGATTCAGAGGCCATAGTAGTTTCTGTTGTCCCCCAAGTACATGCAGAAGTTAACTTTAGATGTGAAGTTTAATCAGCATAGTTAAACTTTCTGGCTGCAACAATACATTATGAATGTTCTAGCCTAAAATGATGATTTCAATAAACATTTTGGACCATCTTTTCACAAGCAGTATTTCATAGGTCTTCATAAGATTCAGATACGGTACTGTGTCTTTTTCAGATGAGCTTCTGTTTTTATTTCAGATTGATATGAGTGTACAAATGTTTATGTTACATTGCTTTCATTTCTAAGATAAAGTTCAAGTTGTAGTTGACGGCTTCACCCGGGAGCATGCTTTGTGCACCTTAGGTGAGATCTCTCCAATCACCCTCCCTCCTTCACCTCCCTTCTCCATCTTCTCCCCTTTCCCTGGCTTGACTATGCTTGTGTTTTCTTTATAATGGGATTGTAGTTGTTTATATATAGGTTTTATATTAGTATTGAGTATGTTGGATACATTTTTTCCCCCATTCTTGTGATACTTTACTAGGAAAAAATGTGTTTCATATAAACATAAAAGATATAAAGTTTCCATCTTTTCTTATGGTTGAATACTATTCCATGGTATACATATATCACAGTTTATGAATCCATTCATGGGTTGATGAGCCCCTGGTTTGCTTCTATGTCTTGGCAATTGTGAATTGAGCTGCAATAAATATTCTAATGCAAATGTCCTTGTAAGAAAATGACTCCTTTTCTTCTGGGTGTGTATCTAGTAATGAGATTGCAGGGTCAAATGGAAAGTCCACTTTTAGTTCTTTGAGAATTTCTAACACCTCTTTCCGTGGAGGCTGTATTAGTTTGCAATCCCACCAGCAGTCCAAAAGGGCTCCCATCTCTCCACATCCATACCAGCATCTGCAGATGTAGGACTTGTGTCGTGGGCTACTCTGACTGGAGTTAGGTTAATCTCAGAGTGGTTTTGATTTGCATTTCTCTGATTAGCAATGATGAGGATTTTTTTTGTGTGTTTGTTGGCCATGTATCATCTTCAGAGAAGTTTCTGTTCAAGTATCTTGCACACTTATAAATAGGGTTGTTCGTTCATGTCTTGTTTGAGTTCTGTGTAGATTCTAGTCATTGGTCCTTTGTCAGATTCATAGCATGAAATATCTTCTCCCATTCCAAAGGCTGTCTGTTTTCTTTAGTTGTGCTACCATAGATATGCAGAAGATTTTTAGTTTGATCATGTACCATTTGTTTATTTTTGGTGTTGCTGCGATTTCCAAGCGGGTCTTCTGCTTAAGTCTTTCCCAGGCCAATTTTGTCAAGAGTTTCCCCCACACTTTCTTCTAGAATTTGTATTGTTTTGTGTTATATGAGCTTAATGTAGGTCCCTCTAAGTTTTTCTCATCTTAGCATCAGTGAAGCTAAGATGGCCTTTCAGAATGTCCCTAATTGAGTCAAGAGGATCTACTTGGTCCTCCTCATGGGCAATTTATGGGTGTGAGCTATATGCTCCCCTGGGGTAAATAGCTCCCTCTCTGGTCAAGGGCAAGTCTAGTGAGAAACACTTCCCTGTGTTTCATCAGCAGCCAATACTCTTTGCAGTTGAGGTAATGAAGTCCTCTGCCTCCAAAGGGAAATCTATGTGGCATACTAAAGCACCCACAAAAATGTCTTCCTTGCTTTTTTTTTTCTCTTTTCACTTGACAGTAATATTTTTTCTTCCTTTCTCTTATTCTCTTTTTCCTATCTTCACTCCACACAAAGGATATGCTAATTGTATTTCTTACTGTCATGTACACAGAAAATTAGCTTTTTGTTATTTTATTTATTTATTTATTTTTGGAGACAGAGTCTTACTTTGTTGCCCTTGGTAGATGCCACAGCAACCTCAAACTCTTGGGCTCAAGCAATTCTCTTGCCTCAGCCTCCCAAGTAGGTAGGACTACAGGTGCCTGCCACAACACCCAGCTATTTTGTTGTTGTTGTTGTTGTCGTTGTCGTTTAGCAGGCTGGGCCCTGGTTCAAACCTGCCAGTCCCAGTGTATGTGGCCTCTGGCTATTTTTTTTTAGATACGAGGTCTTGGTCTGGCTGAGGCTCATCTTGAACTTATAAACTCAGGCAATCCACATGCCTCAGCCTCCCAGAGTGCTAGGATTAAAGGCATGAGCCACTGCACCTGGCCCAGAAAGTTAACTTTAAAAAAAAAAAAAGCTTATTGGAAAGAATGTTGTATAGCAAAAAATATCTTATACATATGTAGAGTAAGGAGAGAGATAACAGGGAATTTAATCACTATGTTATCTACAGATTAGTTCTAGACATTCTCTGCACTGAAATATTGCAAAAATACTAGTAGCTTTGGTGTGGGTATCTTGGGACTGATGGCCAGTTCCTGTTCACCATGAGGAGGTGATTACTACCTCTATCATAACATCTGCTGCTATTATGCTATTCATTCAGAATATGAAAGTCATAATTAGATGTAGCAAAAGTAGAAGCCAAAGGAGACCTTCTTGCTGAGCAAGGCCTATTGCTTTCTAAAGATTACAGGCAGTGGCTCGTGCCTGTAATCCTAGCATGCTGGGAGGCTGAGGCATGTGGATTGCCTGAGCTTACAAGTTCAAGACCAGCCTGAACCAGACCAAGACCTCGTATCTAAAAAAAATAGCCAGAGAGCTCAGCACCCAAGCTCTCAACCTTAGGAGAGCTTGTAAAATCAAATACTAATAATGACTAAACTTAAGTGTATACATATGTGTATGTGTGTATACACTATCAGATGTATGGTTCACTTCTAGGTGAAAAAAATATGAAAATTTTGATGCAAATATTTTAGTAACAATAAATGACCATAATTTCTTATATTTAAAGACTTCAAATTTCTCTAGCAAATATGACTGAGTCACTATAATATTAAAGTTATTTGATTAATTTATAACATTAGCGCTACTTTATTAATGTCTATGCCCATTGTTCCACCACCACAGAATCTTATCATGTATAAGAGCATCTGCTTAGCTCATCAGCAGTGCTCTTATATCGTTTTACAACTTTAGAATTTTATTTCAATGATTCTAAGTTTGATATAAATTTATTTCCATTTCTCTTCCTTTAGCAAATTTAAAGTAATATTATTAGGGTCCTCTAGCTTCTCTTTTAATATATATATTATATCATCTTTATATGATATATATATATATCATCTTTAGAGCTCCATAGCTCATCATAATTTTCTCCCTTGATTAGGTCAGATTAAAAGAAAAGTCTTAGCTGTGAGTCCATTAATTCACTCAGAAGCAATTTGGAGCTTCTGTATATACATAAGGGATGCAAAGATTAATAAGTTGCATTTTTGTCTCAAAATTCTCACAAATATGGTGGAAGATATATATATGTATATATTTGTGTGTGTATAGACATATATATGCTAGTCTAATACAATTGGATAAATATTTTCTAATACTGTGAACAGTGCTATTGGAAACAATGAAAACAGACCTAATTCTTAGTAGAGGATTTACTGGAAAATAAAGTTAATTGAGGAGTCATATTTGAGCTTATTAGCCTGATATCTGATCAGCATTATGAGCTGGAAACTAGGCTATATTATGGGTAGCAGAACTAATAAGAACAAAAATTGAAGTCAGACATCAAAAGGCCTTAAAATTAACTTTTCCTATATTTAATGAATAGCTGCCTAAGTATTTTTGTTTTTGTTCTGTTTTTGAGAAAGAGAGGGACTTAAATGCCTTTATTTCAGAAAGGAAGTTTTGGGTATATTCTATAGAACAGGCTATCAGTGGGAGCCTAAACAGGAGGCAATATAAATAATCCAAGAACGTAAGTGTTCAACTAAGAATGAAGGCCAGAGATACTATGAGAGATAATTACTGCAAGGTAGACGGAAAAAATATAGGAGAGGAGAAGTGGGGAATTATTGGAGTGAACAGTGATAGAAAAACTAATACAGGCTGTACAGGAGAAGGACCTGAGAATGGCAGGAAATATTAATGCACTTTCAAAGTGTTGTCTCCTTCAGTGTGACTTTGGCACCACCAGATATGTTTGTTCTATATAAAGTTGGAAATTTGCAGCTGTAACTCAGCATCATGCATATCAAGGCTTCAGCTGCAATGATTGAAATTGATGAGAATGCAGAGAGAGAGAGAGAGGAGTTGAGCATTCATTATATCATACTCTTTTTGGTTGGATGTCCTTTAAATGTTTGCAATCATTGCCTACATTCATTTAATCTTATGCCCTAAGTACTTTATTTTTCATACTGTTATGGAATTTAAGGCCTTTTAGGATTCTGGAGTTAAATATATTGGGGGACACAAATAATATATTTGGTAAATTATATCAATGTCTCGTGAAAGGTACTGTTGAAGACATTCACCATTCTATTATGTGACTGCCTAAAAGCAAATTATAATATTTATACTCTAGAGTCTGAGATGATAATTGTAAAGACTTTTTAAGTTGGCCCCAAAGGCAAACACAAGATGAATCAGCATTAGAACTTTTCATATTAATTTTCTTTAATACTGAACAAATTTTTTTTTTCTTTTTTTCTTTTCTACAGTGAGAGCTTGTAGTGACAAAGGAGGACAAAAAAACAGAAGGCAGATTGTTGGCACACATTAAGTTTTAAAATGCTCACTAATTTTAAATATTTCGTTTTCAATTAAAGGACCATGCTCTTTGTTTTCTGCCCTCAGCTCTATTGAGGTGTAATTCACAAATGTACAAACGTGTATTTGTATAATATACAATATGCTTTGCTACTTATACATTGTGACATGATTACCATAGTCAAGATAATTAACATATCTGTCACCTCATATAGTTATATTTCGGTGTGTGTGGTAAGCATATACTTAGGATAGGCTCTTAGCAATTTTTAAGTATACATGTATAATACAGTATCATTAACTGTAGCCACCATGCTGTACAATAAATCCTCACCACTTATTCATCCTCACTTGAACCTTCCAACCATGGGCAATTCCATATCATTCAAAGCATTCTGATATAAAGATTTTATCTAAGGTAAATCTTTTTTATTTTCTTTTTTTGTAGAGACAGAGTCTCACTTTATGGCCCTCGGTAGAGTGCCGTGGCCTCACACAGCTCACAGCAACCTCCAACTCCTGGGCCTAAGCCATTCTCCTGCCTCAGCCTCCCGAGTAGCTGGGACTACAGGCGCCCACCACAACGCCCGGCTATCTTTTTTTTTTTTTTTTTCCCTAGTCTTAACATATAACTAGTATGTTAAGACTAGTTCCTTTCTTTGGAAAGTGGTTTCCATATATTCATTTTCATTCAAGGACCTGCTATGACCCTTTGTATAGTATAAAACCCACATGTTTTAGCATCATACAAATGATATTTATTTTTTTTAATTTCAGAATATTATGATATGCTCATTTTAGGTACATAATTTGATTTTGTATAATTTAAGTCAACATTATAAGTGTGCTCCTTACCCAGAAAGTATTCAATGTACCCATGCAATGTACCTGCTGGGTGGGAATTTGCCCATGCTTTTCACCCTTTCCCACCACCTTAAATTTCATGATTTTTTGTTTCCATACAAACACGTAATTAAGGATCAACTAGTTCCAGTTTGGTAGTGAGTACATGTGGTATTTGTTTTTCTGTTCTCGTGATACAGTTTCCAGTCTTTAGTACTTGTAATTTTGGGAAAATCGCTTAAATGTCCTAACATTCAATTTTCTCATGTGTGAAATGGTCTTAGGAGCAAATACAGAGGTTGTTGTCAATATTAAATTAAAAGGTGTCTAAAATTGTTCATAAAATACTCTGATAGTTTAATACATTTTCATTCCTCCTTTGATTTTTTACTCTTACTAGAAGATCAATACTATCTTCTCAAGCATTCTAGATACTGCAAAGCTTTTTGGCAATATCATCACATTATTTATTTAAAAAGATTTAGCAAGAAAAATTTAAGTTGTTTCTTCACTAGAAATCTTAGCCTTCGTGTCAATACCATGCATTCATTTGGCCCCCGTTTGTTAAGCCATCCATTGGAAATTGATTCAGTCACCCAAAGTTGTCTCCTGCCAATTTGTGATAAAATACTCAAAGTAGGAGGGAAAAAGATGAAACCCAGACTATTAAGAAACTATGCACTAATATTACATGCCCCTTTTATTTATATGCCCATATCTAATCCATTGTACTTCATGAGAATCTATCAGACATTTCTGTAGCTGGTTGCCTACAAAGTTATCATGAGGGAAAACTGCCAAATGTGATGCTGAAATACATAGTTACTCTCTCCTCCTGTTCCTGCCTCTGGGTACAATTCAGTCAGGGCCATCTCACTAGTGATACAGATGGCCTTGACTTCATGAAGACCAGGAACAATAAAAAACAGAGCCCACACCAAAATCTTAATGAAGAATAAAAAGGCAAAGCAGGAGATATTTAGAGTTACTAACTAAAAGAGCATGGCTAAAATCCAAAGAGAAATCCAATAGCTTAAAAAAAAAAGAAAGAAAAGGAAAAAAATGGAAGTTTTAGAGAGAAAAACAGGGTTCTGAGCAATCATTTTAAATGAAGAAAATTTTTAAATATTTTTTGCTTTGCCTATGTAAATGAAATTAGCTAAACTTATGAGAAAGGAAGACTTTTTTTTTATTCTAAGTAAGCATTTAATCTATCATAGTTTATGGTAAACCTATGTAGGTTACTTTTTGTTTTTTTTAACCATTCCTCTGCAGAAGCTCTGGAACATTGATTTATAGCATGTAATTTTATTCAAGATCAATATAAAACCAATTTTAAAAATTGACTGCCTTCCTTCTTTTGAATGCTGACTTATTTTCTCACTTCCAGAGCTGCAACCTTATTTCCAGTACCATTATTTCTTAAAAATCATTGATAAAACCACATGAAGTCCTTTTAGTCACACTGGGATGTAATTAGTCTGTGTAAGAAAACTTAAAGTACAGCAGTTAGAGGTTTTCTTATGATCTCTTACCCATTTGGAGTTCAAATTCCTTTTTCTGTCAATGTATTTTATATTGCTCTTTGATTAAGAAGTCATTCTTTCTATTACTGATGAGCAAAATATGAATTCAGTTTTGTGCATTTCATAAAAATTAGTTTGTGATAAAGTAGATATCCTATTTTTAGTTAATAAATTATAGGTTTTAAAAATAAAATGTAACACTTTTTTTCTACAAACAGTAATTCTTTTTAGAAACTGGTACAGGAGAGGTATATAAAACCTGGTGTGCCAATGTTGTATGTTTTTACAAAAATATTTATAAAATTTTGTATAGATATTTCTTGTACTAAATAGTAACCTACATTTGCACGATAAGGAAGTACAGAAGCTTAAAAATTAATAACTTATCTGGCAGCTTAGAAAAACTAGTTGGTAATGAATAGATTCAAATCTGCTAGGCAACTACTAACATGAGAAATAGGCTTAAAAACAAAATCTCTTGGTAAACAAAAAAACATGTTTTACTTAAGTATATTTCTAATTGCCATGTATACGTTTAAAAAAAATGCCTAGGTCTCATTTGAGTTTTGTCTCATAGATGACCACAAAATTCAAATGTATTTAAAGAATGTTATTTTCCAGATCATAGAGCTATGACTCTGTGGTTTCGTGGGATGTGTGAATACAACAATTAGCGAGTTTTTTCCCTACAAACCAGACAAATAGAACTTTCAGCACTCACGCTATGTTACATGCTTTGCTGAATATAGCGTGAGTGCTGAAAGATATATATTATGTTGGCCCAAAATATTGTTCTAGTATAAATAAAAATAAACACTGACTTTAAATAAAATGTGTGAAAGATAGAATTAATCTAATATTGAGATGATAAATTCTTAATATTTATTAGTTTGGAATTTTATAATTGACAAAACAGGTTCAAAATGTTATATCCTGCCACAATTACATAGCTCTGAAGAGAAAAGGGAGTCAAACTGAAGTCCATGTTCTTTTCAATATAATGAATTGCTTCACGTAGAAGATGCCCTGATTTCCTCTTCTCACTGTCTCTTCAAGTGCGAGGTCTATTGATAACACCAAATCTTGTAATATTCTAAGGACACAGTTGCCAATTACTTTGAAATGCTAATCCCTTACAGAATCTGATTAAAAACTATGTGCCCTTGCTCCGGAAAAAAAATCACAAATGCACGTTCATGCTGGATTTAAGTAGTGGCCAGCAGGGCAGTTCTCAGAGGTGCTAGTCAAAGAGCAGGGTTAAAATGGCACTAGGAATATGTAAGACTAGGAAGACTTCCCGGCAGGAATTCTTCATGCGCAGAATCTCGTATGTAGCTGGAAGTTTTATTATATAATTTTCTTAGGGGGTGGAGAAAGGTGATTGAAAAGATTTGGGCCCCCTCTAACACACATGAAACTTGGGTGCACATTCCTGCTTCCAGGTAAACAGTTGGAAGTGTTGAGGAGCATCAGAATGCAAATATGAACTGGTTTTACAGCCCAGTTGTACCCTTGGCTATCTGCCTTTCTCACCATAACATAGAGATAGTGCTCAAAGGCAGACACTCAAGGCGATGGATCCTATTAACTACAGGATTACTGAAAGGATTATGGTAGTGCCCAGGCAACCCAGGACAGAAAATAAAGGATGACTGTCACTGCTAGTGCCCTAATGATAATACAATGCTAAGCAGACATACTGAGCATGTATTCAAGTTCATCAAATCAGCAGCCTACTCTGATTTTCAAACTTTCTGGAATGCTTAGGTGTTTTGATCTGGCCTTTCATATACATTAAATATTTTCTGTATTTTCAGAGAACTTATAAATACTTGATTATTGTAGATTTTGCTACATATTTTTTAATTATTCAATGACAACATGTTATACCATAAACTAAATGTATTTACAGATATGACCTTAATAACAAGCGAAACAGAATAATTTTTGCACATGATTGTTACAACCCCTAAGGCCCTGGTCTCAGTCTCCGCAGGAAGGAACCAGGCATGATACGGATTAGAAATACAAGCTTGCGGAGGCGGGCTAACGTTAAGTGCAGAGTAGCCCTGAGCCCCCTCCACAATGGCTATTTATTAAGGTTATACACAACAGGTGTGGAGAGTTAAGGTAATTCCATGAGGGCTGCATGTGTAAGGATTGCCACGTGCTCTCTTCACGTCTTCTTTCCCAACGTGTTCTTTTCCCTACAACCCCATGATGAAGTACCCTGTTTCCCCGAAAATAAGACATCCTCCAAAAAAAAGACCTACTTACAGGAAAGATAAGACATCCCCTGAAAATAAGACCTAGCGCATCTTTGGGAACACACCTTAAAATAAGACATAAAATAAGTCTTATTTTCGGGGAAACAGGGTACTAAGCATGAATGTTTAACACATGCTTACCAGTGAGTGACCGATCGTCTCTCATTCCGGAACACTGAGTTACTTGGGGGACTGCCCCCGAGTCACAAAACATCTCTAGGCTTGCCAGGAGACTGTCCTGTTCTCAGCGTTCCCTTTTAATGTGAATGTGATAAGAATCAGTAAATGTCCTTTGCAAGCATGGTGTCCATTCCTCTACATTTGATAATATTAGATTTAGGTTAAATCTAGAAATTACTATAATACCATGAAGTCATGATATGTCTTTGAAAGAAAAACAAGGAGTTGAAATTTCACTTTACTCTTTTCTCATTTGAGCTATTTCCAACTGCTTCTCTGTCAGCAAGTTGGTGCTTAATGGAGAAATCAGCTTGAATTCTGTGTCTGTATACTTTAACAATATCATCTCTCTGACACACAGTCTAGAACAAAATGCCTCTGGTTTTCAATTGAATTTACTCATATTTTTTAGAAATCAGAGTGTTTTAAATGGATTTCAGAGTCACCCACTGTTATACATCATGTCGATTTGGTAAGCATGGAAATCTATTGATTTTATGTGTTTCAATTTTCTACTGAATGGTTAATCCTTTTATAAACCAAAATGTATTTTAGTGGAAAGAAAGAAAACACTGCAAATATCTTTAGGGTGATAAAATACTCCTGGCATCAGAGACCTTGAATGTTTCGTTATTAGCTTGTACACATTTCATTGCTGAACACCGACTAATGATAAAAAGCTGAAAGATTTTAAGAAATTGTATCACCCAGATTAATGTGTTTTTTTAATCACCAAAAGCCTTAAAATCCATTTAAGAACAGTGTTAATTGTATGAAATTCTTTATACACAAGCCTGTGAAAATGGAAAATCTGTCATCTAACTATATGGTTAAAATAAAAGATACAAACGTGTGTGTATAATATATATTTATGATATATTGATAAAGCAAATACAGCTATTTTATGAAAAAGAGATCAATCATAACACATGATGTTGTAATGCTTGAAAAATACTTATACAAAGAAATATAAGTAATATAGTATTGTAAAAAGTATTGGCGTTATGTATACTCATATGTATATACACATTTCTTCCCAATATAATCTTATCTGATTTAGAAATAGCCACAAGCTGCGTTGCTTTTACATTTGTTATCCAAAAGGATACTAATATATGCAATTTTCATTTAGTTGTTTATCCAACAGTAAATGCAAATCCCCAATTAGGTACAAATCCACAATATTTGCGATATTTAAAAAATGTAAGATAACGAGTGGTGCCTGTGGCTCAAAGGAGTAGGGTGCCAGCCCTGTATGCCAGAGGTGGCGGGTTTAAACCTAGCCCTGGCCAAAAAAAAAAAAAAACTGCAAAAAAAAAGTAAGATAACAGCACGTCTGTCCAGTACTATTAGTTGTGCTAATGCTTGAGTTGAGTTCAAGCATTCCCATCTTTAACAATTAAGTATTGTATTTAAAAATGTACGTGGGCTGCTACAATATGTTTCTATGGCTAATGTATATGATAATTTCTCATAAAAAGCTTTTCATCATTTTTCTTTCTTTATGTATTAGTACTTCAAATAAAGACTTCTTTAAGTTAGGATAGCCATTTACTACCAAAACCAAACATGACAAAAAAACCTCTAAACATGATGACACCCACCTCCCCCACAACACACACAGCTAGGAGCCATGAAGCACTAGTTTGCTAAATTATTCTACCATCAAAATCATACAGTATCAAAACAAAAATGCCACTGACAGGATGTGAGTAAACATGAACCCTCCTTCACTGCTGGCTGAGTAGCAATCGTATGATACAACCATTTTGAAGAGCAGATCCACTAAAGAGGTGTGTGTGCCTTTCCACGCATCAGTGTTGCTTACAGAGGGATAACTTAGACCCGTGTTCTTCAGCCTTTTTTATCTCACGGCACACTTGAACCTATAGTTAAACTTCAGTGGCACACTTAAATTATGTACCAAAAAAGAGTAAAAAAAAAAAAATACCCTTACTATGTTTTGAACTTCTTTTGCAAATAATTTAATTAATGAGCTTTAAAAATTTTCAAGGAACACCTAAGATCTTCTCAGGGCACATCCATTGAAAATCGCTAGCCTGGAGGGATTCCCAGACATCCACAGGAAGGAGTTCAAGGCACACTTGTTTTTACTAGAAGAAAAAGGGGGGACGATTTAAATACTATTTTTAGAATAGAAAAATAAATGTATAAAGGGAATACTTTGCAGTAATTAAAATGAACGAACTCCACCTATATGCGTGGACATGGACCACATTTTTTAAAACTATGAGAAGCAGTGCTAGTGTTCTAGGGCCAGTAAGGAGGTGACTCTGGAACAGCTGTTGAAGGGCCTTAACTGACATATCCACCTGATGACAGTGACACAACGGCTTTAGAAACCGAACGTCAGGTTCCTGTGCAGAAGATGACAGCAGTGAGGTCAATCTTCAAGGGAGATTATGACAATGTTTTAAAACTAGTTTGATTAAATGTCTTTTAAGGGTTTATGTAGGTACCATTCTTATTCTAGTGCAGTCATTTTCAATTGCTGTGCTGAGGCAGGATATTAGGTGTGCCTTGAAAATTTTTAAAGATTGTTAATTAAGTTTACTTTTTTGTTTGGGATTCATTGAGGGTACAAAGAATTAGGTTACACTGGTTGCATTTGTTAGATAAAGTCACTCATAATTGTGTCCCACCCCCAAGAGGAGTGCTATACACAGAGCCTCACCCTCCTCCGTCCTCCCCTCTCCTCACTTGTTCATTCCCCTACCCACCTTGTATTAGCTCATCTATTCCCTTCACATTAGAATAGAGTACATTGGCTTTTTGTTTCTCCATTCTTGTGATGCTTTACTAAGAAGAATGTGTTCCACCTCAATCTAGGTTAATACAAGGATGTTAAGTCTCTTTTTGGTGACAGAATAGTATTCCCCGTTACGCATGTAACAGAGCTTGTTACTCCATTCCTGGGTCCTTTAAGCAGCAGTCTTCTGTAGTTTTTCTGTGTAAAGCTCAGGATTATTTCCATCAATACCTGTCCCTCCCTTAAATTTAGTAACACGAGAGGTATTGGCTAAGCCAGTAAAATACTACTTTGGAAAATTGAAATTTGGAACATAAAAATCATGGTCAGATGTGTATGAATCATGAAACTTTTAAATGAGATGAGCCTGTAACAGCTATTTCCAGACATGTGAATAATGGTTAAGTCAGTAGAGAATGCAGTCTTCAAAGAGAATGAAAAGAGTAGATTGAATATACAGAGGGTACAGATTGATAGACCATTGCAATGTAAAGAAGTGGTGTACTGGAGTCAGTTTGTTCTATTTCACAAGAACCAATTGCTAAATGTTGGGGAATTTTTGCATGTGGGTTGACGTCAAGTGATAGCTTGACATCAGACATATTGATGTATTTCCACAATAGAATTGGGCAAACATTTCACATCAGGGCTCCCTGTCCGTGAGAGCTGGTGGTTATACATTTAGCAGCACAAACGGCCAGAGAAAAAGAGGGTGGGAGGAGGAGATGAAGGAAGAGATCTCTTATGTAGTTTTCCAGATCCTTGACAGCAGTCCAATTCCCAGCTGTATACCGTGCTTTATTTCTGTGGAATATTTTCATAGCCTTCTAAGTAGCATTTTTGTTATGCTCACTCTACTTGTTACAAAAAATTAACTATTGCTATAATTCTAGTCAATATAACTGAAAGATAAGGAACTGAAGATAACTGATCCTGTGTGAAATGTCTTACTTACATACATAGAAGTCTCTATGCTTATTTATTTATTTTCTTTATGCTTATCTATTATCCCATGTAGTTTAAATTTAGTCCCAACTAACACTGAATGCCAAGTGTGTAGGCACCATGGTGAGACATTTTTTCCTTATGCATTTTGGTGTTAATCTGATCACCACCAAGAGGAAATTTAGAGAGAGAAAGCTACACTAAATGCAGTGCTTTAAAAAATAATGTGAGCATTGTGCGTGTGTTCAAGGTCCTGTGTTTTTAAGATACAGAGCTGGGGCCAGTTTCAGTCATCACAGGCAAGAGAAGCCAACTTTGATTCATTAGAGAATTATCCTGTTTTTAAAAAGAGAGAAATAAAGACTAATGTTGACCTGGATTATCTTTCTGGATCTTTTCTAATCTTGCTTTCACACTATTCTCTCTAATAATCTTTTAGAGTAAGTTAATGAATACTTTGCCACAGATTACCTTAAACAGACTCACTGTTGGGCTTTGTTTTGAAGGTAGGCAAACTCTTCCTTCTGCCTACACATCTCTGCCCTGGAGTTTCTGGATACAGATACAATATAAAATTCAGTGATTCTGAGACAGTCCCACTGATCTTGGCAAGCCACATGCAGAAATGTGTGCTTAACCCTAGGAGTTACTAAAACCCAGTAACTGCTGCAGGGCCTGATTCAGCCTGTCTTTATTGGCCTTAGAAATTTTAAGGTTAGGTATCAAATGCCAGCAAGGGGGATAAGCACTTCCAGACGTATTTTTTGATGCGCTAGAAGTATCCTTACTAAAATGCAGTGACCCATTTTTTAAGGCTTTACAAATCTAATTGGGGGTAGCTTGACCCCCTAAGTGCCAAAGGAAGGATTTTACCTCATTAGAAGTCTAGCAATATTAAACAAAGAATGCACGATCTCATAAAGGACTCTTGCAAACAGCTATGCTTTTGGGTTATCAGATTTAAAGGCAGAGGAAACCAATGCCCTGCTTGTTTTGTGTTTATTTTAAAAATGCCACCAGGAGAGACCATTATTTTCCTCTCTGAACTGAAAATGTTATGTGATGTTAGGGCAAACATTAACCTTTAGGGCGAAGGTCCTTATTTTGTATCCGTAGTGAAACATGTTTCTACTGTTTGCTTCTGGCATATTACACGAAGTGCAGACTATAGATGGATTCCTATAGGTAAAGCTCACCCTAATACATTTATTTCTGTGGAATAGCTTTTTTTTCATGTTAAGCTAACATGAATTGAAATACTCTAATAATATGATAGGTAGATATATTTCTAGAAAGTTTAAGATCACATTTGTTATCACTAAATATATGTCTTGGGTTTCTTTTTTCCCATGGATGCAACAATAAGTAGACGTCTTACTGGGAGGAAACATGGAGCTGTATAATGTGTCTTCTGGCTTGTGAGTGAGAATTTAAAGTAGGTTGCCTTTTGGTATCTTACTTTTTCTAAATTTAGAATAAGTACTAGATTCTCCTCTCATGAGAAATGGAAAAATGACTACAAAATTCTCATAATTATGTGGATAAACATATAAATGATTAAAGTGAAATAAATATTTTCAGACAATAGTACTTAAATATGTATGTGTTTGAGTTTTAATTATTAATGGAAGCGTAGGCTGCTGACCAAATAATTCAGAAGATTCTCTCTCTCTCATACACACACACGCCTACCTCTCACTGAATTTCAAACCTAGTTACAAATGCTTTCAAATTATTTTAGTATTTAACGCAGTTGTATCATAATAAGGACGTAAACTAATACCACTGCTGTGGTTCTTTGTGGAAGACTAAGAAATGGCTTCACTCACAAACACACATGCGGATGTGCCTCAGCTTCATGAATGGGTTACAAAACGAGAGTTATCCAAGATCAAATGGCAAGCAGTCTAGCATCCTAAGGTTGTGATTACAAAACAAAAGCCTGCGTTCCTGCAGGTGTGGGATTTCCTATTACTTTACAAGGCAACATTTTTGGCCCTTATAGTATTGCTGGGCTCTTGAACATTTGAAAAGGTATTGCCGTCTGTTTCCTTGACCCGGGTTTGAGATTTATTGATGTAGACCTGGTAGCCATATTAACAAATTATTACCCCCACTTGATTCTAATGACCCAGGGGATTGTAGTTCTCTAGACTCAGAATCCACAGCGCAGCGCTGACAGTTTGGAGCACAGCCCAGGAAAGCTAACTCCAGGTGTGAGGCATCAGCCCGCATTCCCAGAGTGCAGAGGAAATCAGTAATTTTCCCACTTTACTGAACAGCTGTTTCAGTCTGAAAAGTGAAATAAAACATAAAACTTATCTAAGATTGCTTTATTTTTGGCATTACCACAAATGATAATACAACACCACAAAACAACCCTCCAAATAATTATGTAAAATGGCATAGTAAGGAATTAACGATTGCGTTACGACTAAACAGCTTTCTCTTAGGAATTTAGATATGCCACACCAAAAGATGACAAATTGCTTCCCTTTGTATTCAACTGCTACTAGATATTACGTTACTTTTGCTCTGCTATATTTTCAGGAGCAATAAAAGTCCAAAGCCTTCACCTGTGTCAAAACATGTATCTGTTGTAATACAAATTAAATCCATCAGAACTGAAAGTAGCTTATACAGTCAGTTCTACTTATGTTTAATCAACATTGGTTTATTGAAAGTCATCTTAAAAAGAAATTAGAGAAGAGGATGGGCCATGGGAGGAGGACAGGGAGAAGCATCAAAACACTTGAATTTAATGGTGAACCAGAAATAAAACTGAAAGAACTGTAGAGGAGGAGAGATATCTTTTCCTCATCATCCTAGGTTCATGAATAAGGCCCCTAAAACAAAGGAAAAAAAAATATTAAGAGAAAGCATATAAATTTATTTCATAAGTTTTACATGACATAGAAGTCTTCTTAAGGAAATGAAGACCCCCCCCATAAAAAATAGTTAAACTTGTGTAATTTTATGCTAAATTTGCTAACAAGTAGATAGACATGGAGAAATATAATTGAGCCAAGGGACATGATGTAATGGTAATAACTGGGAGAGCTGAGCAGGGCCTATTTGTCCAGTGTCCCTGTGTCTTTAGATGCAAGGATGTTCCTCTCCTTCGGGGATAGAAAGTTACCTCTCAAATGAAGGTCTCCTGATCTGATTGAGAGGATGATCAGGAAATCCTGTCTAGATTTTATGACCTGCTTCAGGGAAGCAGGGCTTGGAAAAGTTGAGGATGACCTTTCTGCTTCTGTTTTCTCTAATATAGGTCAAAATATTCAATATGCCAAGGTGCCATATTTGGAGGTAGCATGTCCTGAATCCCATAAGGACCATTCTATAATGATCTTGATAAAAAGGTTATAAACTTCTATTAAGTCAGTCTGCCTCTCTGCTAATCTGTTGGGTTACAATGCTTTAAAGTTTGTGTGCTGGGGGTGAAAGCATTCTAAACTCTCGACACTGAAAATATACATTTTTATTTAGATATTTTTCCTTTTTATTTTTCTACTACTACCTGAGTTTCTATGTCCTCTTTGGAATCATTTGGCTATAATTATCTATAAATAATTTCCTTGATATGCAAAGGTACAGTGGTAAAATACCTTTTAATTAAGTGATGTACTGGTAAAATTTTTCTGACACTTGTTAAAACAGTAAGACGGACTTTATTCAGGATTATAGCAATTGGTGTAGGGCAACTGCAATGGGGTTTTACAGCAAGGGAGAGAGGCATACAATAAAGAAATGTGGGAATTTCTAGCTGAGGAGCAGGCCTGGGAGATTGCTGGATGGAAAATTACTAATACAGTAGGGTAAGTACTTTTATACTGACCTAACAGGATTCGTGCTGAAGGAACATCAGGATGGTATGATATTGCAGAGACAGGGAGAGAGAAGGATTTGTTAGATAATTGAGTCTGATCAAGGGTGAGCGATTCTTACTAAATTGATTTAGCAGAGTTCTTGCTAAAACTGGGCTCTTGAGAACATGCTCAAGGATGGGAGTCCAGTTGGACTTAGAGAAGCCTCCGTAGAGTTATGTCAGGGAGACAGTGTTTATCAGTACAAAGCAAAATGGGACTTCCAGGTCTCTCATGATCAAAATAAATATATCTGTGAATGTGGATTTTGTTCGTTAAATCATTTCTCTGTGTGGCGGTGATGGTTGCAGAACATCACTCATTTCTCAAACCAGCCTTTGTTATTTTTTCTGCTTATATCTACAAGATTCTATGTACTCTTCCTACATTCTTCTAGCATCTTGGGTTTATTCTATTTTTCTTCATTTGTTCTCTAGTTACCATCTGTCAAATTGGGTTTCACAATGCTTCTACGTATGGGTAGTTAAATTCAGTTTGCTTTTACTATAAATTGGTTGGTCATAATTCAGATATAACCTTGTTTCTGTAGAATTATTTTAACTTTTTTGCTTTATTAATACCTATGTTCCATTTGATTATACAAGTATTTCCAATTGACTCACATTTTATGACTGTCTTGCATGGTGTTTTTGTCATCTTTCTATACCACTTAAAACATCTCTATTACCTTAAACAGACTTTATAACATTTCTACTCATACATTTCCTAATTTATCTGTGTCCTGTTAGTGATATATCTTTCCCGTTTGTCATATTCGTTAGTCATTCTCATGTCAATATGTATTTCACTCATCTGACATTAGAGGGAATTGAAGGAGTGCAGACATAAATAATGCTGACTATGTAAAAATTCTAATGAAACTATGTCTATCCTGGGCTATGTGTTATTTTCAAGTTCTACTAAAAGTTAAAATTATTTTCCTTATTCTCCTTTGATTTACTCTTATTATAGCCAAACTGTATTTTTTCCTAGTGAAAAGACCCAAATGTGTTTCTGGGAGGACATGTGAAGGCAGAAGTCATGTAGTTGTAATTATTGTAACCATTTACATGCCACTTAATTTGCACAAAACGATCTCTAATTATTTAATAGTTCTTCTACCATTCCATAGGGAGAAGTCAATAGCGCAGTTGATTTACATATATAAAAATCCTAATTACAATAGTAGATTAAAATTGCTGTAGCAGAGAAGAACTAGTATAGAGAAAAAGAGTATTATGTAAATTAACTCCCAACCGTGTGCTTTGCTTATGTTTAGATATGTATAGGTAAAATATGCAAGTCTCTATTATATGAAATATACATATATAAGGCTATGTATGGAGACTTTAGAAATATAAATGGAAGTAGTAATATATACTTGAGTTCACACATAAATGAATGGTTTGATAGGTGTTATATGAAGAAGATAAATACTAATATGTACATAATAAAATTTGTCAATATCCTCAGAGTGTTGTGTAAAAATTACAAATCAAGGTATCCTTAGAATATTTCTTAGTCATAGTAATGGTTAAATTGAACTATACCAATAATAAATATAAAATAATTGTAAGGCTGAGATTCCTTAGTAAAATGATAAATAGGGTGAAATATTGGAACAAACAAATAAAAAACAAGTGAATAACAGTGATTCAACCAAATGCCTCATGTATTATCTAGAAAATCTGCCATGATATTTACAGAAAACAGGTACAATCAGCAAAGTTTCCACTCAGGCAAGGCATATGGAGTAATGAATATTTTCCTCTTGCAGGACTTGTTTTGCTAAAAGTAATAAGCAAGAAAGATGCTATCTTTATTTTCATGCAACACTGATGTAATATATATTAATTCAGTGTTCTTTATTTTTTCCTTTTTTTTATTAATATTAAATCATAGCTGTGTACATTAATGCGATCATGGGGCACCATACATTGGTTTTATAAACAGTTTGACACATTTTCATCACATTGGTTAACATAGCCTTCCTGGCATTTTCTTGGCTGTTGTGTTAAGACAATTATATTCTACATTTACTAAGTTTCACATGTACCCTTGTAAGATGCACCGCAGGTGTAATCCCACCAATCACCCTCCCTCTGCCCATCCTCCCCCCTCCTTCCCCTCCCTCTCCCCATTCCCCATATTCTTAGGTTATACCTGGGTTATAGCTTTCATATAAAAAAGTATCCAATGTACTCAGCCTACTATGAAACTAATTTTTGGCTTCATATGAAAGATGCTATTTTGATCAAAGTGTATGGCTGTCTGCTTATGCATTATTGTACAAGCTGTGTGTTGCAAATCAGCCAGAGCAGGCAAACAACCTCTGGTGGTATCAGTCATAATCTGATCCACCATGTTTAAAAAAAAAAAAAGAAAAGAAAAACTGGTATGTCTTCCTTCAAGGATTAAACAAAAAAGATAAGATAAATTTAAAATGTATAAAACCTGCAAGTTATAATAATGCTAGAACAATTGTGATATTACCCATGTATGAAAAATCTGTGAATTGAGAAGTTGGCCCTCAAATTAGTTTGATAATGAAATATACAAATACATATGTATATATAAAAATTATTTGTAAAGTTTCAAGCCTTTGCTTTACAAAGCACTCCTCCATTTTGAAATCAAGGCATATATTATTTCATAGAACAAGTACTTAATGAATACTCACCATATATCAGGGACTGTTTGGGGGTCTTGAGGGATATATATAATACTTTCCAAGAGAGGTACTCAGGATTGATTAAAGTGCTCCAAGCCAAGTGATATTATTTAATTTGGGGGAAATTTCAAATTAGGGGAAGTAAAAAATCTGTCAAATAAATATGTTCAATATCTTACTCTACCTCTACATTAAGTAGTTTTGTTAATAAGGTAGATGGTTCCTTACATGATATTTAAAGTTATTGACTTTTTTTTTTTTTTTGCTTTAAAGTATTTTTCTCAAGCTTATTTCCCTGCCTGAAATGGCAAAATAAAAACATCTTCTAGAATCACAACACACCATGCTGGGGTTAATACATTAAACTTATTTATAAAATTATCAATTTTATCTTACAATTTCTAAAATACTAGTTTATTGAATTACTTTACCCGAGTGAGAAGACAAATATGAGCAAAGCAACAATTACAGAATATTGAATGTCTCTTGAGGAATGTGTGGATCAGAGTGGAACACTGTAGAGAAAGAGATACGTGGAGACTCAAAGTAAATTTATAAGGCTTCTCAAAGTCTGCTTCCACAGAGGGGTCAACTTGGTACTAAAGTCGGTAAATATATGTTAATAACATAGAGAACATTTTATTTTCCCTTGAGGATATTATATCTGCCAACTCAAGATTAATAGTTTTCTTTCCTGTTATAGCATGAGGGGATTCTAAAATGTCTCAAATATATAATTTTATAGTAGAATATTAAATAAGTTGATAAATAGTCATAGAATGGAGAGTAGAGGATAATTGGTAATTTTAAAGGCTTCCAGTGATTGGTAAAGGTTGAGATTTCTCTGAAGAGATGGTGGACGTCGATTGTGGATGCGTGCAACCAGGTGGGAGTGAGCAGCCCGATGCATAGGTGACTGAAATAGGTGGGTAAAGTAGGGAACGGATTTATTTGGGGCAATGTCTATTTTACGTAGTCAGTGTTTTATAAAGATGCTCAGAGCTTAAGCAACAAGTTTGTTTCAGAAATGTAAAGCATTGTAAAAGCATTGAAAGAATAAATTGATATAAGGGAGTGTTGACTAAATTTTTCAAATATAATTTGTCCACATCCAATCTGTCTTATGTTTTCATAGAAAAATAATTGTCAGAATCTTCATTAAATATTTATTAGAAAAAGAGTGGAGAAAACCACTTAGAATGCTACTGAGGACTAAAAGGGCTTACATTCAAGTGTTAGGAGATGGAGTTATAATCTTCATGAACTATCCCTGTGTCTAATGCTGAATATGCAAACAGAAAATCACAGTGCATTATGTCTGAATATGCAGAAGAGGATCTCAGAAGTTACCCCTCTGATGTTTTCTATTTATGGAATAGCACAGTGGTATTCGTTTTTGGAATTATATTAAAATCTTTATGTTAACAATTGAATTTTTAACAGTACAAAAGTGATGAGAATATCATACAAATACCTGTATCACTTAAGAGAATGAAAAATCAAAAATATCTTCTATAATAATGAGTTTCATTTGTTCCCAAGCAGTAATTCTAAATTTTTTCCTTCCTTCCTTCCTTCCTTCCTTCCTCCCTCCCTCCCTCCCCTCCTGTACATTTTTTTGAGACAGAGTCTCACTATGTCACCCTCAGTAACAGCTCACAGCAACTTCAACTCTTGGGCTTAAGCGATTCTCTTGCCTCAGCATCCCAGTAGCTGGGACTACAGGCACCTGCCACAATGCTCAGCTATTTTTTTGTTATTGTTGTCATTGTTTTAGCAGGCCCTGGCTGGGTTCGAATCCACCAGCCCTGGTGCATGTGGCTGGCAACCTCATCACTGAACTATAGGTGCCAAGCCTAATTTTATTCTTCAATGCATATCAAAATAACTCAAGCTGTTGATTATGTAGTAGATTAATGCTACTGAGTATATGTCAAATTCTATTAGCAGCTCAGAGGGTGATTTTAGAAAAATAATCTTATATAAAACTAAGAGAAATTGGTTTTGCCTTTGTTTTCATGAACTTAAAAAATTAAGAACCTACTTAAATATAACATGCTTCAGAAAATGACTACAAAGTCAGACACCAGTTAAAAACAAATGAAGTGTAAGGTGGTGCCTGTGGCTCAAAGAAGTAGGGTGCCGACCCCGTATGCTGGAGGTGGTGGGTTCAAACCTGGCCCTGGCCAAAAACTGCAACAACAACAAAAAAAAGTATAATTCGGCATAAGGTTTGTACTTTACGTGCGTTAAATTTAGTATCCAAAAAATATTCTCCCACTTGATAAGATGTTTTATCAACATATGAAAATAGTGTCTCTTTCAATACACTTTCTGAAGCTATGTATTTAGATTGTTCCTTTGATATTTTTACAGATGGAAGAGTTTTGGAAATTTTATTTAGATAGATCAGTTGTTCTTAGCTCTAGATAAATGTTAGAATCATATAGGAAGTCTTTTAAAAGTGTTGCTATTAGGTTATTAAGGAGATCAGACATTCCATACTTAGGTCCTAATTTGACGCTTGATGTCTCTGCCATTTCATTTTGACACTTTGATTTTTTTATTTTATTGTGAAGGTACAGTCTCATTTTTTCAAACACACATTTTGGCTTGGGATTATCTTCCAAACATTTTTTAGAGAACCTTTATGGAAACCATGGATAAACCAAACTTTATTTTATTTTTCAATATAAGTTCCATTGTGTAACCGGTGCAGTGCAGACAGCTCGGAATGTCAATGACATTTGGGAGAAGGATGTAGCTGATGAATGTACAGCATGGCTGTGGTTTGAAATGTTCTCTTTTGGTGATTTTAATCTTGCAAACAAGCCATGTGGCCAGGCATAGTGACTCATGCCTGTAATCCTAGCACTTTGGGAGGCTGAGGCAAGTGGATTGCTTGAGCTCAGGAGTTTGAGATCACTGTACAAGAGTGAGAACCTGTGTCCACTAAAAAAAATAAGAAAACGAGTCAGGTGTTCTGGTGGGGGCCAGGAGTTCCAGCTGCTTGGGAGGCTGAGGCAAGAAGAGTGCTTGAGCCCCGCAGTTTGAGGTTGCTGTGAGCTATGACTACATAACACTTTACCCAGAGCAACAGTGAGGAGATTGTGTCTCAAAAGCATAAAAAAAAAAAAGAAAGAAAGAAAATGAGCCACATGGATGACCTGATACCAAGGTAGAATAATGAAGAGCTGAAAGTTGTAATGGAAAGCAAATCCATCACAATGGAATTGGGAACAAGCTTTGACATTACTAAACCAATAAATAATATTGGACCATTTGAAACAAACTAATAGGATAAAGAAGCGGCATACATGATTTTCACATGAATTAGATGACATTAGAAGGAAATCGTCTAGAAGCTCGCCATTTTTTGCTGTCGCAACATAGAGGCAAATCATTTATACAACACATTGTTATGTGTGATGAAAAATGTATTCTTTTTGACTATAGCAAGCATCCAGCACACAGTTTGGGATAAAGACATGTGCCGAAACATAGTAAAAAACTGAATATTTATCACAAAATGTGTTTGATGTAGTAGGCATTTGCTGTAATCTACTCACCAGGTTTCCTGAAGCTATAGTGGATGATACTATAGTGGACACTATATCAACACAGTGTCGGTATCATCCACTATACCTTCAGGAAACCTGGTGAGTAGATTATAGCAGATGCTTACTACAACCATTTAGATAAAATGATGAGGATACTTAGAATTCAGCAGCCATGATTGGTCAATAAAGACAGTCCAATCCTCCTGCAGGACAATGCTATTGTACAAATAACACTGTTCAAAGTACAGAAGCTGGATTAGAAAACTGTCATCCAGACCTTGCAACAACCAACTACCATTTCTTCCAGACTTTAGACACTTCTTGCAAGAAAAACTCAATTCTCGACAAGCTGTGTAAACTGTGTGTGTAATTTCATTGTCACTAGTTCTCCAGGTTTCTTAGCTTCTGGCAGAAACAAGTTATTTTTAAGATGGTGTTGATAGTTTGGGTACATACTTTGATTAATTGTCCCACTTCTTGTTTGAGCTAAAATAAACTCAGCTTTGATTTGAATAGGGCATTACAGATTGAATGACCTAATATCTATGCTGTACACTCAAGAGATGGCATAATCACTGACTTCGTGAGTATTTTGGGCACTCGCATGTGCACAGACTCAGCCATGTGATTCTTGAGTGCAATCAGTGTTGAGAACAAGTAGGAGACATCAAGTATTACCTATTTTGAAATGTGACAAAATATTTTCAAGATGATAGTATTGGATATGATTTCAAAGCAATTAACCAAGTGAAATTTTCTACTATGCTTATGTTGTGTGATTAAAAACTTAAGAATAAGTATATCTTATTACAAAAAAAAGTCTTATAAAGAAGCATTGAATTATAAAAAAAGTCATAAACTGATTTTCTATGTATTTGGTTTTAAAAATTAAGTAGAATAAAAGCAGAATGAAGATAGAAATTTCAGATAAAAGCACTGAATAAATTCTTATGATACAGTCATCTGAGTTTAGAAATACACTAATACATACATTTTTAAATTTTTTATTACATTATTACTGTATGCATCTATGGGGTACAATGTGATGATTTTATGTACAATGTTGAATGCTTGGATTGTATTAACTAAAACATCACCTCACTTATTTTTTGTGGTAAGACATTTACAATTTACTCTTAGTTGTTTTCAAATTTGCCCTTGTATTGTGCACATTGGGCAAGATCCCACCAAATGCTCTCCCTCCTCCCTGCACTCACTCTGCCCCCTCCCCTCCCCTCCCCACCCTCCGGCTCCTCTTCTCTCCTCCCTCCCCTCTCCATCCTATTCTCTCTTCTTGCTGGACTATATTTGTGTATTATCATTCATATGAATGTGTAAGTGATTATATATTGGTTTCATGGTAGTATTGAGAACATAGGATACCTGTTTTCCCATTCTTGAGATACTTTACTAAGAAGAACATGTTCCAACTCCATGCAGATAAACATAAAAGATGTAAAGTCTCCATGGTAGACTGGAGACTGAATAGTATTCCATGGTATACATATATCACAATTTGTTGATGGGCATTGAGGCTGCTTCCACAGCCTGGCAGAATTATGAATTGGGCTGCAATAAACATCCCAGTGTAAATGTCTTTGTTGTAAAATTATTTTTGTTCATCTGAGTAGATACCTAGTTATGGAACTGCAGGATCAAATGGTAGGTCAACTTTTAGTTTCTTGAGAATTTTCTAAACTTCTTTCAAAAATGGCTGTATTAGTTTGTAATCTCACGAGCAGTGCAGAAGTGTTCCCTTCTCTCCATATCCACATCAACATCTGCAGTTTTGGGACTTTGTCATGTGGGCTAATCTTACTGGGGTTAGGTGATATCTCAAAGTGGTTTTGATTTGCGTTTCTCTGATGATTAAAGATGATGAGCATTTTTTCGTGAGTTTGTTGACCATTCGCCTGTCATCTTCAGAGAAGTTTCTAGTCCACAAAAAGAAATAGGGTTGTTTGTTCTTTTTTATTGATTAATTTCAGTTCTCTATAGATTCTAGGTATCAGACCTTTGTCAGAACCATAAGCTGCAAAGGTCTTCTCCCATCCTGAAGGGTGTCTGTCTGCTTTACTTGTAGTTACCTTAGCTGTGCAGAAGCTTTTTAGCTTGATCAAATAATCCCAGTAATATATTTTGGTGTTGCTTCAATTGCCTGGGGTTTCCTCCTCATAAAATCTTTTCCTAGACTAGTATTTTCAAGTGTTTCCCCCACACTCTCTTCTAGTATTTCTATAGTTTCATGTCTTAAATTTATATTTATCCAGTGAGAATTTTATCCAGTGAGAATATTTTATCCAGTGAGAATCAATTAAATATTTTATCCAGTGAGAACATGTGGGTGATGTATCAGAGAGCTGGAAACTGTTAAGAAAGAATCCAGAGGACCTGCTAAAAAGCAAACACTGTGATGGAAATTAAGAATGCTGTTGGTGGGCTTACCAGGAGGCTGGACACAGTAGGGAAAGCATTCATATACTTGAACACAGGGCAGTAGAAGCTTCCCATCTGAAACAAGAGAAAAAAAGAATGAAAAAAGCAAAAGGTGGTTAGAGGTGTAGGTCTAGTTTCAGTCTTCAATGGGGGCGCTAGCCAGTTTTCCCCAGTACCATTTGTTAAATAGGGATTCTTTTCCTCAATTCATGTTTTTGTTAGGCTTATCAAAGATCAACTGATGATTTGTTGCTGGATTAATCTCTAGATTCTCTGTTCTTCTCCATATATCACATCTCTATTTTTGTGCCAGTACAATGCTGTTTTGGTCACTATAGATTTGAAGTATAACCTGAAGTCTGGTAACTTGATGCTTCCCAATTTGTTTTTATTTCTAAGTAGTGTATTGACTGTTCGAGTTTTTTTTCTGATTCCATATAAAACCAAGTACCATTTTTTCACATTCTTTAAATTATGACATTGGTGCTTTGATAGGGATTGCATTAAATCTGTAGATTGCTTTGGGTAGCATGGACATTTTAACAAAAGAATTTTTTAGCATAACTGAATATATAAATCAAAATTGTATTTTTATTTTATAAAATGCCTATTTAAATCATTCCACCAGACATGAAAAAATATAAAAGTTGTCTGACATTGTATTGGCTGACTTTTCCCAGTTCTTAGCATTACAACTTTGCATTTGACCTAAAAGCAAATATGTCAGTATTTATTTTATCTTACCAAAATACAAATGACTAATTCATTTTAATCTCATATGAAGTAAGTTTCGTTGGTCCAAGAATACATTTTTGAACTGTATGCAAAAAGGAAAAATATTAAAGTGTTGACTTTGTTTTTATATTGCATATGAAAATGGGTATAAAAAGGCTTTAAAAGTTTTTTTCTCCTGGATGGTGCCTGTGGCTCAAAGGAGTAGGGGGCCAGCCCCATATGCTAGAGGTGGAGGGTTCAAACCCAGCCCCAGCCAAAAACTGCAAAAAAAAGAATTAAAAAAAAAATTTTTTTTCTCCTAAAGTCAGTAGAGAGTGCAAAGAGATGAAAAAAAGACTTTCCTGCTAACCTCTTAGGTTCAAATCTACCTTTTGAAATAAACTGGCAATAGGCAGGTTAACAGGAGAAAAATTATAGAAATTCATTAATTACTTGTGCACAGCAGAATCACAGGAAAAAAGTGAATACCCAACAAGGAACTTATGGGAACTTATATACATCTTAAAAGGAGAAAGGAAGTGGGATGCTACTTAGAAGGGAGTAAGTGATTTTTAGGAAAAATGAGTGGGCTCTGAGAGGAACAGATGTGAGAGATGACAGTTTGCGAGCACGTTTTTCTGAGCATGGTGTGGACCTCACTGATCCTCCTGTGGTGACAGTCCGTTTTCCCTGGTTAATGAAACTCTCAGGCAGGGAATTATGACAACTGAGTTCCTTTCTAAAGACCTGTCTTTAGGCAGATAAGGGAGTTCAGAGATAGCCTCACCTGAATTTGCTGCTTTTTATGTCTTCAGTTCAAAATAATCAATATACCAAAATGGCATATTGGGGTGGCATCCTTTGATTTCTGTCAGAGGTGATAACTAGATCACACATGAAAACCTGAAAATACACACTCATAAGTTATTTGGCCAATATCCCCAGCAACTAGGGGAGTATATGTGGTGGCACAATGCTGACTTTTAAAGTTAGAACACCCAGCAGCATAAGCTACATTAACTGGAGGGAAAAACCTTCATCTCTGCAAACCTGTAAATTTCAGAGCCAGTTAAGCTTTCTAATCCTAGAGCCCCAAACTTTACTGATCGTGTCCATGTACACAACCTCTGATATTTCCCTTCGAACCAACTTGATTTGAAAAATTGAAAACCTATTTTTACTCCAAACACAAGTAAGGTATTGTTTGGAAAGTAGAAACTAACCATGCAAAATATGTTGGAGGATATGTGACCAAACTTCAGTTTTTATTTATTCATGCTTAAAAAATAATTTATAAACATTTTAAGAATCTCTTAGAATCATTTCTCACAAACTTTAAAGTTTATTGAAATAATTCTGGACTTCCATTAAAAATGTAGACTCTAATCTGAGAGGCCACAGTGCTAATAAGTTCCCAGGTGGTGCCAATACTGGTGATCACACACCTTGCCCTGGGTAGCAAGACATCAAAGTACCTGCACTTTTGGCTGTGTAGGTAAGAAGATGTTCTGAAGGAACTTCTGGATAAAAGTTGACCAGATCTTGGTTTACATGTAAAAAAAATAAATAAATAATAATTTCATTGCTGTGTTTGCCAGAATGTAAAAAAAAAACCTTGAAAAGCAAACACACACACACGAAAAACAAACGATGTGCACTCACAAGCTGAACGCACAGCACCAAGCTGTGAGTGGTAAGATTAAAATGAGGTAGTTTTGAGACTAAAGTTTGTATAAACACTGCATCACATAGGCAGAACCTGGGACTACTACCAGGTAATGGATCTGTACCTGAGATTTCTACATTGAAACAAACAGGAACAGGAACAACTCTAAAAGGAGACTAAAGGGTCTTAGTTTGGTAATACGCAGAGACTCCCTAAAGAATCATTTGAACATTCTCTTTATGGAAAGCATCCCCATCTATGCCTTTAGGATTCCCAAGAGGACATTCAATGATCTGTGTAGGCTTAATCTAAAAGTACTCAACATTCATGAAACCAGGCTATTATGAATTAGTACAAATAGACCAAACATTACAAACTACCTCAAGAACTAAAAGATAGGTATATTTTTTCAAAAGCAAGGTAGAAACTTTCAAAGTCAGGCAGCATAAAATATATGTAAACAAGGCTCTGTGCCTATAGCTCAGTGGTTAGGGCGCCTGCCACATACACCGATCCTGGTGGGTTTGAACCCAGCCAGGGCCTGCTAAAAATAACAATGACAACTATTACCAAAAACTAGCCAGGTATTGTGTCAGGCACCTTTGGTCCTAACTACTTGGGAGGCTGAGGAGAGGGAATTGCTTAAGCCCAGGAGTTTGAGGTTGCTGTGAGCTATGACATCATAGAACTCTACTGAGTGCAAAAAAGTGAGACTCTGTCTCAAAAAAAAAATATATATATATATATGTAAACAAAAAGTTAGTGAAGCTCAATATATATGTTAAATAGCATATTAAAAAAGCATTAGAAGTGAAATGGAAGATAAATTGAATACACTCAGAATGCAACAGAGATTAAGAAATAAAAAAATCTAAAGACGTAAACAGTGGAATGAGGAGTTCTATTATCTAACTGCACAGTATCCCAGAAGTAGAGAACAGAGAGAATGGAGAATTTAAAAATATTTAAAGACATAACAACTAGTAATTTTTCATAACTTCTACACGATACAAATCAATAAGTTCAGGAAGTTCAATACAGAACAAGCAGAATAGACCTACCTACAGACACACAGATGGAATTTCATACCAAAGAAATCTTAAAAGGATGCAGAGATAAAAAGACAAATCACTTATAAAAGAAAGACTCTCACCAGAAAACTTCTCGAAGCACCAATGGAAGCCATATGGTAAGAGAATAGAACCTTTAAAGTTCTAAGAGAAAAACTATCAGTAGAATTTAATTATCCAGAAAAACTGTCTTGATAGTATGATGGCTAAATATGTACTTTCACATGAGAAAATAAATTTTTAACACCAATATTTCCTCAATAATAGAATTTGTGTTGATGTTCTTGAAGAGGATGGCCAATCATATTGCAAAGAAGGATACCCTAAAAGAATAGAACACAAAAATATCCAAATCTTAATTATTTATCACTAGATGATAAAATATAATATAGCACAAAAGAATTGCTATTATCAAATGAAAAGAATCACATTTAGATTGTAAAATGCTTCAGTTTTTTTTTTTTTTTTTGGCCAGGGCTGGGCTTAAACCCACCACCTCCGGCATATGGGGCTGGTGCCCTACTCTTTTGAGCCACAGGCGCCACCCATGCTTTAGTATTTTTAAAAGCACTAAAACAAATACAGTGTATCAATATATAAATATTACATATGATAAATACATAAAGCACATTTATGATTTCGAGGTAGAGATAAGTGGCAGAGAACTGACATTTCAAATTATTTGGGGGGCTGCAATTTGAGATGTGATCCCTCCTGCCATTTGCATGTATTCACATAGTTCCTGCACCACATTCTCTTTGGGGTGCTAGATTCTTTAATTCTTTTTTTTGTTGTTGTTGGGGATTCACTGAGGGTACAATAAGCCAGGTTACACTGATTGCAATTGTTAGGTAACGTCCCTCTTGCAATCATGTCTTGCCCCCATAAAGTGTGACACACACCAAGGCCCCACCCCCTCCCTCCCTTCCCTCTTTCTGCTTTTCCTCCCCCCCTCATAACCTTAATTGTCATTAATTGTCCTCATATCAAAATTGAGTACATAGGATTCATGCTTCTCCATTCTTGTGATGCTTTACTAAGAATAATGTCTTCCACTTCCATCCAGGTTATTACGAAGAATGTAAAGTCTCCATCTTTTTTAATGGCTGAATAGTATTCCATGGTGTACATATACCACAGCTTGTTAATCCATTCCTGGGTTGGTGGGCATTTAGGCAGTTTCCACATTTTGGCGATTGTAAATTGAGCTGCAATAAACAGTCTAGTACAAGTGTCCTTATGATAAAAGGATTTTTTTCCTTCTGGGTAGATGCCCAGTAATGGGATTGCAGGATCAAATGGGAGGTCTAGCTTGAGTGCTTTGAGGTTTCACCATACTTCCTTCCAGAAAGGTTGTACTAGTTTGCAGTCCCACCAGCAGTATAAAAGTGTTCCCTTCTCTCCACATCCACGCCAGCATCTGCAGTTTTGAGATTTTGTGATGTGGGCCATTCTCACTGGGGTTAGATGATATCTCAGGGTTGTTTTGATTTGCATTTCTCTAATATATAGAGATGATGAACATTTTTTCATGTGTTTGTTAGCCATTCATCTGTCATCTTTAGAGAAAGTTCTATTCATGTCTCTTGCCCATTGATATAAGGGATTGTTGGCTTTTTTCATGTGGATTAATTTGAGTTCTCTATAGATCCTGGTTATCAAGCTTTTGTCTGATTGAAAATATGCAAATATCCTTTCCCATTGTGTAGGTTGTCTCTTTGCTTCGGTTATTGTGTCCTTAGCTGTACAGAAGCTTTTCAGTTTAATGAAGTCCCATTTGTTTATTTTTGATGTTGTTGCAATTGCCATGGCAGTCTTCTTCATGAAGTCTTCCCCCAGGCCAATATCTTCCAGTGTTTTTCCTATGCTTTCTTTGAGGATTTTTATTGTTTCATGCCTTAAATTTAAGTCCTTTATCCATCTTGAATCAATTTTTGTGAGTGGGGAAAGGTGTGGGTCCAGTTTCAGTCTTTTACATGTAGACATCCAGTTCTCCCAACACCATTTATTGAATAGGGAGTCTTTCCCCCAAGGTATGTTCTCGTTTGGTTTATTGAAGATTAGGTGGTTGTAAGATGTTAGTTTCATTTCTTGGTTTTCAATTCGATTCCAAGTGTCTATGTCTCTGTTTTTCTGCCAGTACCATGCTGTCTTGAGCACTATGGCTTTGTAGTACAGACTAAAATCTGGTATGTTGATGCCCCCAGCTTTATTTTTATTACTAAGAACTGCCTTAGCTATACGGGTTTTTTTCCGGTTCCATACAAAACGCAGAATTATTTTCTCCAAATCTTGAAAGTACAATGTTGGTATTTTGATAGGAATGGCATTGAATAAGTAGATTGCTTTGGGAAGTATAGACATTTTAACAATGTTGATTCTTCCCATCCATGAGCATGGTGTGTTCTTCCATTTGTTAATATCCTCTGCTATTTCATTTCTGAGGAGTTCATAGTTTTCTTTATAGAGGTCCTTCACCTCCTTTGTTAGGTATATTCCTAGGTATTTCATTTTCTTTGAGACTATGGTGAAGGGAGTTGTGTCCTTAATTAGCTTCTCATCTTGACTGTTATTGATGTATACAAAGGCTACTGACTTGTGGACATTGATCTTATATCCTGAAACATTACTGTATTTTTTGATGACTTCTAGGAGTCTTGTGGTTGAGTCTTTGGGGTCTCTAAGTATAAGACCATGTCATCAGGAAAGAGGGAGAGTTTGACCTCCTCTGCTCCCATTTGGATTCCCTTTATTTCCTTGTCTTGCCTAATTGTATTGGCTAGAACTTCCAGCACTATGTTGAATAGTAAAGGTGACAGAGGACAACATTGTCTGGTTCCAGTTCTAAGACGAAAAGCTTTGAGTTTTACTCCATTCAGTAAAATGTTGGCTGTGGGTTTGTCATAGATAGCTTCAATCAGTTTTAGAAATGTGCCACCTATGCCTATACTCTTCAGTGTTCTAATTAGAAAAGGATGCTGGATTTTATCAAATGCTTTTTCTGCATCTATTGAGAGGATCATGTGATCTTTATTTTTGCCTCTGTTAATATAGTGGATAATGTTTATGCACTTGCGTATGTTAAACCAGCCTTGCATCCCTGGGATGAAGCCTACTTGATCATGATGAATGACTTTTTTGATGATAAGCTGTAATCTATCGGCTAGGATTTTGTTGAGAATTTTTGCATCTATATTCATGAGTGAGATTGGTCTGAAATTCTCCTTTTTGGTTGGGTCTTTTCCTGGTTTTGGTGTCAGGGTGATGTTTGCTTCATAGAATGTGTTGGGGAGGATTCCTTCTTCCTAAATTTTTTGGAATAATTTCTGCAGTACAGGAATAAGCTCTTCCTTGAAGGTTTGATAGAATTCTGGTGTGAAGCCATCTGAACCAGGGCATTTTTTGGTTGGAAGCTTTTTTATTGTTTCTTTGATCTCAGTGCTTGAAATTGGTCTGTTCAGGAGCTCTATTTCTTCCTGGCTAAGTCTAGGGAGACGGTGTGATTTCAGATATTGATCCATTTCCTTCACATTGTCAAATTTCTGGGCATAGAGTTTCTGGTAGTATTCAGAGATGATCTCTTGTATCTCTGTGGGATCAGTTGTTATTTCCCCTTTATCATTTCTGATGGAGGTTACTAGAGATTTTAGTTTTCTATTTCTCATTAGTCTGGCCAATGGTTTATCTATTTTATTTATTTTTTCAAAAAACCAACTCCTTGTTTCATTAATTTTCTGAATGATTCTTTTGTTTTCAATTTCATTGATCTCTGATTTGATTTTGGAGATTTCTTTTCTTCTACTGAGTTTAGGCTTAGATTGTTCTTCTTTTTCCAATTCCATAAGATCTCTTGTGAGATTGTTGATGCACTCTCTTTCTGTTTTTCGAATGTAGGCATCTAAAGCGATGAACTTTCCTCTCAAAACTGCTTTTGCAGTATCCCACAGGTTTTGGTAGCTTGTGTCTTCATTGTTGTTCTGCTCAAGGAAGTTAATGATTTCCTGTTTTATTTCTTCCTGCACCCATCTGTTATTCAACAGAAGATTGTTTAATTTCCATGCCTTTGGGTGGGGTCGAGCTTTTTTGTTAGAGTTGAGTTCCACCTTTAGTGCCGTATGGTCTGAGAAGATAGAAGGTAAAATTTCAATTCTTTTGATTCTGTTGATATTTGTTTTGTGTCCCAGGACATGATCAATTTTGGAGAATGTTCCATGGGGTGATGAGAAGAATGTATATTCTTTATCTTTGGGGTGGAGTGTTCTACATGCGTCTGTCAAGCACAGTTGTTCTAGGGTCTCATTTAAATCTCTTATATCTTTGTTTAATTTCTGTTTAGAGGATCTGTCCAGCTCTGTAAGATGAGTGTTCAAGTCCCCTGTTATTATGGTATGATCAGATATCATATTGCTCAGACTGAGTAAGGTCTGTTTCAAGAATCTGGGAGCATTTAAATTGGGTGCATAAATATTTAGAATTGAAACATCTTTTTGTTGTATTTTTCCCTTGACCAATATAAAGTGATCATCTTTGTCTTTTTTTACTTTAGTTGCTTTAAATCCACATGAATCTGAAAATAAGATTGCAACTCCTCTTTTCTTCTGAATGCCATTTGCCTGAAAAATTGTCTTCCAACCCTTGGCTTGGAGCTTTAATTTGTCTTTTGAAGCCAGGTGTGTTTCTTGCAGACAGCCAATGGATGGCTTGTGTTTTTTAATCCAGTCAGCCAATCTATGTCTCTTCAGTGGGGAATTCAAGCCATTAACATTTATTGAGATAATTGATAAATGTGGTAGTATTCTATTCATCTTATTTTGTGAGAGTCCGTTGCTTAGTTTTGTCTTTTGCATCAGTGTAGAGGTTAGGTTCTGTCCTTTAATTTCTGAGTTCTTACTTTGCTGTTGATCCATTGTGGTGGTCAGTGTGCAGAACAGGTTGAAGTATTTCCTGTAGAGCTAGTCTTGTTGTGGCGAATTTCCTCAATGTTTGTATATCCATCAATGATTTGATTTCTCTGTCAATTTTGAAGCTTAGTAGCAGGGTACAGAATTCTGGGCTGGAAATTGTTCTGTTTAAGTAGGTTAAAGGTAGATGACCATTGTCTTCTTGCTTGGAAAGTTTCATTAGAGAAGTCTGCAGTCACTCTGATGGATTTGCCCCTGTAGGTCAACTGGCGCTTACTCCTGGCAGTTTGCAGAATCTTTTCTTTTGTCTTGACTTTGGACAGGTTCATCACAATGTGTCTTGGAGAAGCTCGGTTAGAGTTGAGGCGACCTGGGGTCCAATATCCCTCTGAAAGCAGTGTGTCAGAATCTTTGGTGCTATTTGGGAAATTTTCTTTTATAATATTCTCTAGTATGGCTTCCATTCCTCTGGGGCATTCTTCTTCCCCTTCTGGAATTCCTATAACTCGTATGTTCGAACACTTCATAAAATCCCATAATTCTGACAGTGAACGTTCTGCTTTCTCTCTCTTCTTTTCTGCCTCTTTTACTATCTGAGTTATCTCAAGAACTTTGTCTTCTACCTGTGAAATTCTTTCTTCTGCATGGTGTAACCTGTTGCTCATAATTTCCATTGCATCTTTAAGTTCCCTAATTGACTGTTTCAGTTCCTTCAGCTCTGCTATATCCTTTTTATATTCTTCATATCATTCATCTCTTATTTGATTCTGTTTTTGGATTTCCTTTTGGTTATTTTCCACTTTATTAGCAGTTTCCTTCATTGTTTCCATCATTTCTTTCATTGTTTTCAACATGTGTATTCTAAATTCCCTTTCTGTCATTCCTAACGTTTCTTTATAGGTGGAATCCTCTGCAGTGGCTACCTCATGGTCCCTTGGCGGGGTTGTTCTGGACTGGTTCTTCATGTTGCCTGGAGTTTTCTGCTGATTCTTCCTCATGAGTGATTTCTTTTATCTGTTTCCTTGCCCTAATTTTCCTTTCACCTCCTCTTGCTCTTTAAGTTCTCATTCCTGTGGACTAAGGGTTACAGGACCAGAAGGGTGAGAAGGTTGAAGAGCAAAAAAGGGATGAAAGAAAGGAGGACCGAGTGATAAGAAAAAAAAAAGAAAAATAGAGAAAGGAGAGGGGGTGGGTAAAAGGAATATTGACAAAAAGAAGAGAGGCACAGAAAGAGGGAGACAGAGCAATATAGGTATACAGTAGGGTACTTTGACACAACCTTTAAAAACCCCACCTTCTGAGGGTGCCCAGTTGGGTGGTTCCCTTGAGGTCAGTAGCTCTTTGCTAACCTGATCAGACACAGTACCCCACCTCCACCAAGTAGAGAGAAAGACAAAAATGCTATAAATCAAACCAATACAAGCAAACAGAAAACTTTAGGGCATAAAATTGGGTGAAAAACCAAATAATAGCGGTAGAAACACTAGCAAAAATGAAGTTCTAGTTATTAAAAAAGGGCAGTAATTGAAAATTATAATTAAACTAGAAAAATTGAGAAAGAAAAAAGATCTGTACGGAAAAGGTTGAATTAAAAAGCAAAACAACATCAACAACATCAAAATAAACAAAAAAACAACCAAACAAAAAAACAGAAAAAATAAAACACAACCAAAAACAAAGCAGTATGTGTATGTTGTTGAATATTGTCTGGGCAACACGTGGTCTTCTGGGGTATGAGATGTTAATCACAGTTCTGAAGTGACTGGAGGCTGCTGATTTCTCAAAACCCAGCAGGTAGACACCCTAAATCTCTCTTCAGCCCACTTAAAAGGCACTTTGAACTTGTAAACTTGCTTAGCAGAAGCTTTCCCAGGAAAGTGCTTGTCGCTGGAATCACTGCTGAAGTGGCTATCCACTTACCCAGTGTGCCAAAACCGGTCTCACTCTGCCCCTGAGGGTTAGGGCTGCAAGGCAGCTCAGACGCCACCCTTAGGCTACTCAGTCGCTGGGTTACTAGCTCCCACCCGATTCTAGCTCTGCGACCCTGAGGGCGGAGCTTGCCGGGGCAGATCGCTCACAATGGCTCCCTGTGGCCCACAGCCAAACTCTATTAGCTCCGTCTGGCTCAGCAGCTCAGACTGGGGCCCTAGACAATGGCTGAAGTTCTCCGCATTCCCGCTGAGGCTCTCCCCAAGGCAGTTCAACTGAGTGCCAAGTCCAAAGACACCAAAACAGTTCACAGGTAAGGCCTTTCCGGTTTGCAGTCTCACTGCTACTGAACTTACAGTTGCGGGTGGGTTTAGACAGATTGAGCACATGCGACCACGTGCCGTTTTTCCACTGTTTTAGTCCTCCTCTTGGGGTCCAGAAGTCTCTCACTGACTCTCTGTATCCTCACAGGGGTGATGATAGGCAGATCCCACCAGCCAGAGATGCCTGGAGTCCTATCTCCCCGGACTCACGGTGCCCAGATGCAAGAAAGCTGTTACTTGGCTGCCATCTTGCTCTCTTCCCCAGATTCTTTAATTTTTATAACCTCCTGCCCGCAGCTTCGTACCTTGCCTTCAGTAGATTTGGGTTTTAGTTGCTAAAGAGGGTAGAATGGAGTCAGACTGCTTGGGTTCAAACCCAGACTTAAGCTTTGAACCTGAGCAACTTAGCTCTGCATTTGTCTCAGTTTATGCATTTGCAGCATGGAGATGGTAACTGGGCCTGCAAAACTGAAGCTGTTTTAGAGGACTAAGTGAGGTGGTACACGCACCTGGTGCTCATAACAGTGCCTGAAATGTAATAAGCGTTCAGATTTTCTTTCTTTAAACTGTTTAATATCTTGATTCATTTAATACATAGACATTAATTTAGCAAAATGTCAATAAAAATATATTACTATTTATTACTAAATAAAGTAAGACATTTATCAAGTGCCAGTAGTAGAATAGGTCTAGAAACTGGTTTTGCCAATGTACTGTTTATGTCTATGTCTTTATTAATAATAGAAAATGACTTGCATTCTTATGTTTTCATAACTATCTGTAAACTAATTAATGACTTTCTTAGAAACATGAAATACTGTATTTACAAAGGCAATTTAAAAATACTGAGCAAAGCATGTTACAGATTATGTGATAACTGTATTGTCTTATGGTCTCCACCAGAAGAAAGAGATTTTCATTGATTTATTTTCCAAAAATTTTGGTCTGACTTTAATGCATCTCCTGGCAAGTGCAACTACTCATATAGCTACTTCAAAATCTTGCTAAATACGAAACAGTAAATTTATTCTGTGAATAATGTAAGTGCACTAAAAAGCGGTATGACCAGGAATACTGTGTTATAAACAGTGTTATTGTTGATCATCAGACTCAGTTGTTTGCTTTATTTTGTGTGATTCCAGAGGTCTTTTTTTGTGGGCCCACCAGCAAGTAAGTATTGTAGAACTGTCAAGCTAAGTAACAGAAAAAAATGATTTTTTTTTTTTTTTTTTTCAGGAGTAGGCATTGCAATAGAAATGTGCCATAGTGAACCGTGTGCATATTCAGGGACATAAAGGCAAACAAAAGTTTTTTAAAGAAAACAAGGAGGGCTACATAATTGTTTTGAGTTAATTATTCTTGGCTACAAAAATAAATAACAAAGGCGACCCTAGTTCAAGGCTCAACAGGTAGTGCTGGTCAGATGTTCTGACGGAAGTATTTTCTGGGTGTGTAAGGTTGTGATGACCTTTGTGCAAAGTCGTAGTTTTGGCAAAGTCCTTTGTGATAGTTCTGTGCTTGTTATCAGGCATTTTGCACTGAGAGCCCTTTCTCCATGGCATTCCCTGGCTCTGTCTGTCAGCTTTTTAATGTAAGTGACTCCATTTTGATTCTGACAACTTTTACAGAATTTTCCATTTTCGTCAGAGGTGTTAGTTAAGTGTTATCAGTCATGTTTTGATTTAAATAAATTTATCTGATCAACAGGAATTTGAATGTCTTCCCCTTTCTGCAATTGTTTTTCTCTGTATTTTCTATTAATACACTTTACACATCTGCAACTTATTTACATGTAAACACTTTAAAATTATATGTTATAGATCAATTTATAGGAGAAACAAAGAGAAACCAGTTCCTATGTACCACAGACTGTTTTTTATCATGTTCATCAAAGGCAATCGGTTTCTCTTTTTTAGCTTTTTTGTTTCAGTTTTTTTATCTGCACATACATATATGAAATGCACACACTGCAATCTCAATTTTAGATATTATGGCAAATTAGTATTTTTAGCTAACTGCCTTTCCCCTCCTCAAATGTTGCTAAATCTTTATTCAATATTTCTGTTGCCGCAGCACTGTAAATATTGTTCACTGCTGGGCTGTACAGCATACAGGGAAATCGTTTTTTTTCTAAAATTATTTTATCCTAGGACTAATAATCCTTCTCTTGTCTTCTTTAGTGTGATTGGTTTTCTTTAAAACATAACACTAAGTTTTCCCACATATCCTATCAATTTTTTGTATGACAGATCACTCTTCCATTTGCCCCTTGTAAACTTTTCTTCTGTGGCTCTCGTCTTGCTTTTGGTTTTGTATTTGTTTTGTTGTCTGCTGTACGGTTTTTGTCCTAGGATTTTCTTTCACTCATTTTTAAATTTCCTTTCACTGTTCTTCTGCTGAATCCTCTGTTTCTAGACCTCTGATTGTAATTTTCTTCTACTAATGCTTTCTTATTTCATGGACTACTTCTCAAAGCTTTTTGAGCTGTTGAGAAAAGGGTTTGGAACATCTATGCTGATAGCTTTTCATATCTTTAAGTGTCTGTGTCTGCATAGTCTTCTATATTGAGTATGGAGTAAAAAAAATTTTTTTCTTTATCTTATATTTTTTCCTTACAGTGTATTTTTCATTGAAAATATATTAATTTTATACAGCAAGTAAAATAATACAATATTGACAGATGTATAGTGAAATATAACTCTATGTATTCTAAATTATTAACACAAGGGAACTTACTCTTCATTTTTCTGCATCTGTTTTCTCTACTTTGTCATGATCAGTACTTTCTATATATTCTATATTTTCAGATTGTATTTTTTCCTTAATTCAGATGGTTTTGATTTTTCTTCTTTTTAAAAATTTTTTTTGATATCTAAAATGTTTCTTTAGATTTTTTGGTTGCCTATTATTTTTGCATGTAAGTTTTTCTTGTCTTTTTTCTTTATTTTTATAGTTTTAATTTTAAAAATTAATTTAGTTTTAGAAAATGAGAACAGTAAGGAAAATGTTATAATGCACTTTACTAAAACATCTTATTTCGTGGTTATATTACCACTTGTTCATATTTTTACAAAGGGAAAATATTTTTAAATAATTGGTAGAATTTGGCAAGTCTCAGTTTTGAAACTCTTCTACTTAAGTTTTTCATTTTTTATCAATCACCTACAATGAAGGATTCATTCTTAAATGTGAATATTGTTTGTTATTAAGGGAAATAAGTACAGCAAAGTGATTTTGTATTTTTCCAAAGCAGTGCTTTGGGTACAAACTCTAGTATAAAAGGGAATAGCAAAGGCATCAGATAAAGAGTTGAGCACCTTCCAATGATTTGGGGAACGTGTGGGTTATAAAATTCTTATTGTCAAAAAAAAAAACAAAAAAACTACCAATTTTTCAACTTGAATTTGGGTTTCTTAAATATTTTTAAATTGCTTCATTCTCATAGACTAGTAAATTCATTCCCCAAATGATAGTGACATATACACTGCCATATTTTTATTTGGAACTAAATGCTTTAGTATTTTCTTTAATTACTCCTTTCAAATTATACAAGGAAGACATCCTATGAGAAATGATTTTTGAATAATATACTTCTGTAAGTGGAAGCTTTGGCACTGTCAAATTTTCTCCTTTTAACTCTGTCCTTGAATGTTGAAATCAGCGTTCTGGTTTCGGTACAAGTGTTCCTGGTTTTACTCTCTCCTTGCTCGCCGTTCTTTCTTCACCTGCTTTACTCTGCAGTCCACTTCCACCCACTAATTAAACATGGGTGTTTTCTGAGAGTTTCAACAACACCCTTCTTTGTTATTCTCTGTGTTGCTGGCAGATATCATCTAGTTTTATTATTTCTAATACTAGCTATATGATAATATCTCCCAAACTACATCCTCAGCCTTCTCTCTCCTAATTTTATCTCTAATAATCATCAAATTATTGGGTATCTGTATGTTATTTTCTCAAATTCTGGCATCTCAAATCCAAATTGTTGAACACCAAAATCTTTTCATTCTTCCCATCCCTCACTCCTTGCCTCTTTTTTCCTTATCTTTGGCACCTCACACCACTAGCTCCCCAAAAGTGATACTTCCTTTTCTCTTATTTTCATGTTTTAACATTCAATTTTATGCATGGCCTATAGATTTTTCCTATCTTTTAAAACTCTTCTCTATATTTAATTTGTAATTTCATTATTTTTGTTCAGTTATACTAACGGTTTTCTAATTGCCGTATTCCCTGATTCTAATTCCTTTCACTTCAAGTTTATTCTGTACAACACTGCCAGAATACTCTAAAATGCAGACATCAAAAAAATGAAAAAACATCTGTACTACGTGGAGTGATGTATGCTTCTGTTTTCAGTTTTAAAAATAAATTTAAAAATGCAAATCTTATTTGTCATGCTCTGACTTAAAATCAGGAGGGGAAACTAATCCTCTCATAACTTCCCATCTTCATTTAAATAAAATCTAAAAGAACTTGGCAGAGCATGCTGGCATCATATGCTTCAACCACATGAAAACATTTGCCTCCTTTGCCTCAATTTCCCTTTGTCCCACCTCATGAGTCCACAACTCATTCTATAAAATTTGGATGTTGCCTCTTATCCCTAAGCAGATACAGTTAATATTTTTAATGATAACAAAATATATTTGAGCACTGTCAATTTTTTCTGTCTTTACAGAATGGTCTAGGCATGTCTCTGACCTCAACCTCCCACACAGTCCCCTGTGCGCTCTGTGATAATTTTAGGTTTACTGGACTTTTTCCCTTTCTTGCCTATGCATTCCCTGAGGAAAAAAAACTGCATCTTTTATTCCTATATTCCTTCTACAGAACACAATGCCAGTCACAAAATGACATTCATTATTAATCCAACCAATAAATCTCATCGTGGTGACTTTCTCTGGTAAAGCTTTTTAACTAGTAGAGAAAATTTACCAAGTCATTCTGAAGTATGACTTCCTCCATTTTAGTAAAGAAACACAATGTTTCTTTCTCACTTTATTTGAGTGATTAGTTATTAAAAAAATATACAGAGGCAAAAAAAATATGTATATATATTCATATATACATATATATATACATAGGCATAACCATAGAAATATCCGGGTGGCACCCGTGGCTCAGTGGGTAGGGCACCAGCCTCATATGCCGAGGGTGGCGGGTTCGAACCTGGTCTCAGCCAAACTGCAACAAAACATAGCCAGGCGTTGTGGCGGGCATCTGTAGTCCCAGCTACTGGGGAGGCTGAGGCAAGAGAATCGCCTAAGCCCAGGAGCAGGAGGTTGCTGTGAGCTGTGACGCCACGGCACCCGACCAACAGCGACAAAGTGAGACTCTGTCTCTTAAAAAAAAAAAAAAGAAAAAAGAAATATCCATCATAGGATTAAAAAATCAGTTGCTAAAAAAAAAAAAAAATCAGTTGCTGGCTAGGCACAGTGGCTCATGCTTGTAATCCAAGGATTTGGGGAGGTGGAGGCTGGAGGATTGCTTGAGTCCATCAGTATGAGGCCAGCTGGCCACACAGCAAGATTCTCTCTGTACAAAAAAAAATTTAAAAATTAGCCCAGCCTGGTGGCATGCACCTGTAGTCCTAGGTGTTGAGGAGTCTGAGAAAGGAGGGTCACTTGAGCCTAGAAATTTAAAGTCACCGTGAGTTATGATTTCCCTGCTACACCAATACACTGCAGTCTGGTAGATGGAGAAAGATCCTTTCTCAAAAAAAAAAGCAATTGCTCGAGAGAGAAAGAAGGAGGGAGGGGTGAGGAAAGGAAGAGCAGAGAGAGGGAAGGAGGGAGGGGGTAGGATCTTGGTGTGTGCCATACCTTTTGGGGGCAAGACACAATTATAAGAGGGACTTTACCTAACAAATGCAATCACTGTAACCTGGTTTCTTGTACCCTCAATGAATCCCCAACAATAAAAAAATTGAAAAAAAAAGCAATTGTTCAAGCCTAGCCCAGATGGAGGAACATATTTGGATTCAGTAGTGGAAAAGGATCTGGAAAACTGGTGAAATCCAAATAAAGTTTGGAATTTAGTTAGTGATAATGTGCTAATGCTTGTTTGTTACGTTGTACTATGGTAATATAAGATGTTAAAAATGTGGGAAACTGGGTGAAGTATATAATAGCTCTGTACTATTTTTGTAACTTTTATGTATATCTAAAATTACTCCAAAGTAAAAAGTTTACTTATAAAAATGCAGTTATGACTTACCAGATAATCTCATGTTAATATGGCAAACATAAAGTAGAAGCTTACACTGATTTTTGTCTTTGGACAAAAGTATTATGGACCATTTTAAATTTTTATATTTTAAAAATCCCTCACAGCAAAATATGTTTTAGCAATTGGTCTTTTTATCTGCTACAAAAATGAAACATTCCACTTCCCAATATCAGGGGACATATTTGAGGAGTGGGCAAGCATACATTTGTTTTTCCCTTTTATTAATACTTTGCTGGAGGGCAAATGTCAGTGTAGCCACTTTCATTTTTTTACCCCTCTTGCTGAAAACTCCTGTAGGGAAATTCTGCACATGGGTTTCTTTGATGGTTCTTTTCATTTTTATCTCCTGCTGTGACTTTGACAGTCAGACTGGCAATAGGAAATAGAAATAAAAGAAGGAAGCTTAAGAAATGTTATAGCTTCATGCTGTGAATTTAGAAGATGACAGGGTTTTCTGGCTTGCTCTCTCTGGCCCATGACTAAAAGAACCGTCACTAGGTTACAGTGCTAACGAAAAGTAATGAGAACATATTTTCCCATGCAGATACCTAGAGAACTTTGATGCACGTAGCCCGCCCAAGTCAGTCTGAAATTCTAAGGCTAAAAATCGCTATGGCTGGGTCCAAAACCACCTGGCTAGGAAAGAAGCTTGGCAATTTTCTGTGTACAGTTTTACACACCAGCATATAAGAAGCATTTATTAATAATAATGACATGTAAAATCGCCTTTCACACCACTGCAGCCAGAACTTATCATCTGACAGTTTGTCGGTCTCCACTGTAGCTAACGTATTATTAAAAAGAAATGTTGAATTCAGTGTGATAGATTTGATCTTGTCATCTTCTTTGCAGAAAAGTGTCTCCAACAAGGGATAAGACTTCCACTAATGAGTATCCTTGGGGCGATGGAGTAAGTCATACTATTTCTAACTGGGAGCCTCAAAAAGTAACTCTGAAAAGACTTAAAATGTGAACTTCTATAAGTTTGTTGGAAATCTTAAGAAATGTCTAAAAGTAAAATCACTTAGTGTAGACATGAGAAAGAATTAGTCTCTGATGGTTATAAAATGATCAAGTTATTTTAAATATGGATTTATATTTAAGATACGCTGAAGTTTTTTGAAGTTCCATAATAATAATATATATGCATTTAAGATTAGTGTGCTGCTTTCAACTAATGCTTAGTAAAGTTTATTTTCTTAAATAAAACAATTTAAAATGTATTTGGAAAACAGATTCTAGAATTTCATGAAATTACATATTCACACACTCACATATATTTAAGTATAAATTGCAAAAAATAAAATGGGGTATAATTTACATATTATGCAAATCAAAAATTTGAAATTATAAAAATGGGAAATTGTTAATTTCATCTTATGGCATTTATATATTAATATAAAGTGGATTATGTCAGAATGATATAAACTCTTATATATACAAATTATATAGATAGATAGATAGATACACACACACACATACATATGAGGGCTGTCCAGAAAGTATCAGCTATGAAAAATAGAAATAGAGACATACATAACTGAATACTTTCTGGACAGTCCTATGCATATAAGTATGCATGTATGCATATATTTAGATTTAGGACCTATGCAAGTTAAAAGGAATACAATTTACTAAGACCGTGCTTAATTCTGAAGCCACTTATAAGTTAGAGATTGCTAAAACTACTTTTAAGTTCATACATTCTACTAGGAGGATTCACAGCACTCTCTAAAAGCTGATACAGATTAAATCATACAAGAGAAGAAATGTATAGGGTAGTGCTATGAAATGAATACTTGTGGCCCCAAAATAATCATATCTTAAAATCCCAACCCCTAACATTATTTGGATGATATTAGGATATATAGCCTTTGGGATATAATTAGGTCATAAGGGTGGAACCCTCACAAAGGGGATTAGTGCCCTTATCAGCTAAACCCCAGAAAAGCTCTCCTTCTTTCTTTCTACTATGTGAGGGTAGGATAAGAAAACAGCCATCTGGAAACCAGGAAGAGTGCCCCCCACTAGATACCATATATGCTGGTACCTTGATATCCAACTCCCCGGCCTCCAGATCTGTAAGACAAAAATATTATACTAAATACTAAACCACCCAGTCTATAAAATTCTGTATTCTGTTATGGCAGCATGAGCTTACTAAGGCAAATGGAGTCCTTTATAAATGTGGAGATTCTATTTATCATGGGATCAAAACAACATTTCTTCCTCAGCATGAAATATGTGGCAATACATACAGAATATTGCCAGCCAAGAACACTCACTCAAGTTTCAGTGTCTAGAGTTTCTCCTAGGGCTCCATTACAAAGGCATGATTGATTTCCTCCATGACTGATCTCAGTCTTTAGTACTTTCTAGGTGTGTTGGTGACCAAAGCACACCCTAAATCACTTTATTGATATGGTGCAGAGCCCTCTCCCATATCACATTCTAAGTATCTGGCTGACCCAGGGCAACCAAATGAAGAGACTTTAATCAGACATGAATTACAAGGGATTAGAATTACCTCCCAGAAGCCAAATTACCTTTGATCAGACATGAATTACTTCCCAGAAGCCAAAAGGAAAGGCCAAATCTCATTTTGGATATGGTTAAATTCTTTACTACACAGGACCTAGTAAGTGTAAGGCCACGTTCCTCTTTCTTCTTTTTCTTTTTTTTTTGCAGTTTTTGGCCGGGGCCAGGTTTGAACCCACCACCTCTGGTATATGGGGCCCACACCCTACTCCTTGAGCCACACACAGGCACTGCCCCCTCTTTCTTTTTTAAGAGGTTAGTTATTTCTCAAAAATTGCTACTATATTCACAGATCAGAACAAAACACATGTCATTCATACCCATAGAATGAAGTCATCTTTTTTCTTACTACATAAGTATTTTTAATTTCATCTTACAGAGTTTATATATATGTATATTAATATAAAGTGGATTATGTCAGAACAATAGAAACTCATAAAAATATTTTAAGTTCTGTGAATTTAACTCCTATCTTTGAGAAAAAACAGAGGTCTTAAATTCTGACTTACAATTTGTTGTTATAAAAAGTCAACATTTACCTTTTAGAGTATGATAAACTTTGGTATAGATGCAATAAAGCATACTAATTGTTCTTTGTATTAGTTTTGAGAAAAGGTAATATAACAAATAACAATCTCCTTCTCTAGTTAAAAATTTGAACTGTAATTTAAATAAAAGCACAAAAACATGACATGAATACAGTAATGGAATTTTCACTACCATCGCCTAATTCAAGCCCTCAGTATTGCTGTCTTAAGTTTCTGTACATCTCATAAGCTGCTTTTGGTTTGGGCTGTCTTTTCAAAGATGTGTATGTAACAGCCTTGAACAAAAATCATACTGTCTGCTGCTGGGGTAAAGGGAAGATTTGTATACTTGGCCAGTAAAATAAAGTCAGTATCTTGTTTTGGACCAAAGTTTAGGCAACCTTACTACCTGTTATAAAAGATCCAAAATCCGCAAGTTCAGGCTTCCTCTATTATAATGCAGCCCACTAAGCCCACTTATCTCTATCTTTGTGGGAATTAGAACTTGGGGGAACCAATACAGGTTATGAGTCTCTGGTTACCGCTACAGCTGTGAGTAATGAAGTCCTTTATCTCTAATCCAGGGGTCTTTTGTCTTCCGCAAGTATCTATGAGACTATTGTGTGCTAATACATGTATTTAAGCTTGAAATTAGGATAAATCTCAGCCCCTTCATGGTTCTTCATGTTCACCTCCTTTTCCTTAGTCATAGAAAATGTTTCTTTTTAGTCTTTCCTGGAAATTCCAACCTCTTTAGTTCATCATAATATGCTACTCTCTGGTTATGCTTTCTAATATCCAGCTCTAGCCCAAATCTCAAATTAACTGTTTCTTGTTGATTGATGTTTAAACTTTAATTCACTATTTCACTCATTTATCATATTTTTAAAAATGTTTACTACCTACTTTTTAGACACTTGAGATAAATGGTGGATGTGTTAGTAATAGAAAAAGCCTCTGTAAACTTAAGGAGTGTAACAGTGCTTTAAGCTGGAACTCCCCAGTATTGGCTTTCTGTGCCTTTCTTATCTTGTTTTACACTATTTCCTTGTAAACCTGTGCTCCAGAAACCTGGATGGAGCCCCAAATAGGCTCTGTGATTTTCCAATCTGGGCCTTTGCTTGTTTGTATTCTTGGAATACAGTGCTTTTTGGATTTCCAATTATTAAAGTGTATTCTTTATATCCCTACTTTAATCAAAACGTCTTTATAATTTTTTCCCTTTTAACTCCATTTACAAGTAATTTTTTCATTTGTCTCCTTTAATATGACCCTCACTTATATGTTGTAATCATTAAATACATTCCTTTTTCTTATGCCAGATGATGGCTATTTAGGAAATATCCTGTATACCTTTTATGCTTTTCAAGGTAAATACATATATGAGAAGTGCCCAAAACTTGACAAGCCAAGCTAATGTCTTTTTCTTTAACTATCATTATCTGCTAACTCAATGTAATTGGGTTTATTCCTTTAGACCTGACCATTTGACCATCAGCGCACGCACTCCATGTATGGTCTATTGTCTGAGTTCACCACTCCTCTTGCCTCAGCCTCTTGAGCAGCTGGTACTATAGAGGCATGCCACCACTACCCGGCTAATTTCTTTCTATTTTAGTAGAGACGTGGTCTCACTCTTGCTTAGGCTAATCTCAAGAGATTCTCCCACCTTGGCCTCCCAGAGTGTTAGAATTACAGATGCAAGCCACCATGTCTGGCCAGGTGGCCCCATCTTTAATAACTAGGTAAAGATTGTATTACCTTTTGCGCCTTACTGAGAAACTTCACAACTCCTGATAAATAGAAAATAACCTGAAATATAATTCTAGACAATCAAATTATCATTTCATGATAATTATATGGTAAAAACAAAATATGTATTTTATTTCTATTTTAGTATAATATAACTGGCATGATTACTAAAGTTACTATAATTTATATTGATAATCTGTTATGAATTTATATTATCAATGGTATTACATGTGCATAATATAGTAATTACATAATACTTTATCAATAATCATATTTAGCATGTTTATTCAAGAATTACATTTGAGTGTATACTATATATCAACAATTTTTCTAAATGATTTACCTATTCACAGTAACCCCAAGAGGTAGAAACTAACCTTATTACTTCCATGTGTAAGGTGGGAAAAGAAATAAAGGTCTAGAGATGATAAGTAACTTGTCTGGAAAACTAAATAACCTTGAAAATAATGGCTATAATGATTGACAAACAGGATGTTAAGAACAAAGCTTTCTTTGGAGATTATATTCCTTTACAAATAATGTTTTTGTACAAGTATAATCCCTGACAAGATAAGCAGAGATTTATACTAACAGCTTGTTGAGTTTTGTTTCTCCTAACCATTTTAGATCAGGGAATGAAAATAATGATAATGTCTACATTAGCAGGTGAAGATAAAATTTATTACTGTAACAGCTCTGTCCCTTTAGTATTTTCAAATAAAAATTAAGGAGAAAAAGTTGATTCCAGTAAAACTTTTCTCCAAATTGTAAAATAATCTTGAAAAATGACATATATGAAATATTTTATGTAAGTAGTTGTGAATACCTGAACTTAATGGAAAAATATTATAGAACTAACATTAAAATGTGTAGATGAGCAAAAGTAAATTATCATCTTCAGTTTTGATTAAAGAAAAATTATATATGTTAAATCATATGTAAAATTAGACTTTTGTATTGCTTTGAGCAGTGACTCAACATTTTTAAAATATTTTTTACTTCAGTTTGGACGCACAACTAAGAATTCTTAGAGCTAACAAGGAAGATAGTTTTAATGATTACTTCTTTTCTGCATGTATAATTACTATAGATCTGACCATTTTCTGTTCTGAAATAAGAGCGCAGTAAAAAGATAGCCAACTCAATGCCTTTTTCTCTTCATGTGAGACAAAGACAGGGCATTCCGGGACTGAGATTTAAACCCATCTTTGGGCAGCATTTTCTCTAATGTCTCCTGTAAATTCTCTTATGTTATAACATCATATACCTTGTATTTAATAATGCTACCAAGATGCTTTGCTGCTGCCTTAGAGACTGTACCGCAAAATTACTCATTATTTACCTAAAGATCATTGTAAGAATCTAAGTAGGCACAAGGATGAAAGAGTCATCTCTGTTATATACTTTGTAAGACTTGAACTAATGAACTCTAGCATACAAAATGAAAGATTGAGTTTAATTAATATATTGCATAGCTATTACCCTGACAAGCTGATAGCTCTTTCAAATATCCATTTTGTACACTATTCTCCATAAAAATTCAATGCTTATAATTTCTGGTGAGATTGCAATCAACATGTAGCTTTTATGTATCATGGTTTGTCTTCAAGGTGCTCCACGGGCATCAAATAACTGATTGGAAATACACTTCTGGACAATTAAATTATGATTACATAAATAGTTTAATCAAAAAATAAAATACACTATTCTGTCCATTTCATTCAATGTGATAAAATTACTCCTTGTATCTTTAAAATGGCTATTAATGTAAAACCAAAGTGGTGCCTTTGAAAAGTTTTCTGAACACAAGATGAATCACTTTTTAAAAAATTATAAAATGGATGTTTTAAATAAGTAACCTAGAAAGGACCCAACTCTTAAACATAATTTGTGTTTGATGAGTATTTGTTGAATACAAAGCTCAGTAATAGAGTTCAAAGGGGTAATAAACATAGTTATTCATACCTACATCATTTTTTTCCTTAGAACTGCTGGGAAGAATGATCTGTAATAAAATGCTTGTGGTATTTATTTGTATCTAACCTTTGACTAATTGTACCATGTAGAATTTTATCACACTATGTGAACTCTTCCAACTATGAGAACAACTCTGGTCCTGGAAATCATACTGCATATGATCAGAATTAAATTTCTACCTCTGGCCAAGTCAGAAATTCTATTATGGGCAATTATAATGAACAAAGATGGTCCCTAGAAATGTTTGCATATTTACCTTAGTGAATTTGAATATGGTGTCTCAGAAAGTTATACTATTGTTTTTCTTCTAACATAACACATAAAATTAATTTAAACACTCAATAAAATTATATAAACCTTTGACTAGGCTTATTTCTCTTAATTATTATACATCAAAATACTAAAATGTAATTTATGGCAAAAACTTTTAAAACTATAATGCCTCTATTCTCCTACAAAAGCTTTGCTTATTTGTTGTTAGGAAAAACAATATATGTTTTGAATAGGGATTTTATTTTGATATCCATTATTTCATTAACATGATCAATCTATAGTTAAAATGTAATGTGCCAATATATCATAAAGATTCTTCAGGCTTTGAGGAAAGTACCAGGACACTCATAATATCTAAATTATCACAAATTGAGAAGACAGTTTTAACCTTTTTCCTTTAACAATAATGAATAAATTTTATTCTTATTTTCTTCCTCTACTAAAAATGTATATTTATTTGGGGGTGCAATGTAATATCTCATATATATTATGGAATTACTAAATCATGCTAATTAACATATTCAACAGCTTACATTCTTGTTTATGATCCAAACATTTCAAATCTACTTTTTTAGCAATTCTGACATACACATTACTTATCAACTGTAGTCACCATGCAGTACAACGGATCTCAAATGTGCAATCTGTCTAACTGAAATTTTGTATTCTTTGTCCAACATCTCTTCCTTCCCCCACCTGTAAAATTTCTCATTGCTTTTTATAATAAACCTATATTTATACTGATACATTGCTATTATGCATGTATTTAATCAACTTTTATACACATTTAACCTCATTTTATTTTTTTTTTTTGAAAAAGTTAGCTATTACTTTAAGAACAATCCCAATCTCCAGATGGTCAATTCAAAACACAATACTGAAATCACATTGGATCAAAGACACTACAGCCATCTGAATTAGTTCAGGCAATGGACCTTAAATATACATATTTTATTCACATTGTTAGATCACATACATCTGAATATGTAAATTAGATGATTATACAAAGAACCTAGCTTTCTGTATGATCTCAATGAAATGAAGTTTATGTTTCACTGTTCTATATGTTTTCTAGGGACTTTAGCACTTTAGAGCTTTTATATGATGGTTATTTTTAGAAGAACTGAAAGAAAATTTGAAGATTAAAACATTTATTATCTTAAAAATGCAATATGTAAGCATTAAGTGAAGATCCTCTTGAAATGCAAATAAAGGTAATATTGATGAAAGAAAAGAAAATTTCAACTTGTATTGTTAATTCTGCAGTTAGGTTTTCTTTTTTTCTTATAGTGGAAGAACCATAAACCAAAACCTAAAAAGACTTGGGTTTTATTCTCCTGCAGTAGCTATATAGGATCTTCCAAAAGTCATTCAGTTTATTTGAGACCATTTTACTCATTAAAAAGAGGAAACAAGTATGTTCTTCCCCAATACCTGATGATTATAAATAAATTTATAATAAATATGAGTATTTCCAAATATTTTTTAAAATGTAATACTGTATATTAGTTTTCTATAGCTGCTGTAACAGATTGTCACCAATTTGGCATTTTACAATGAAAATGTAATATCTCACAGTCTTTTAACTTCAGAAGTCCACGCTGGCTTGCTGGGTTTACCTGCTAAGTTTTATGAAGTTGAAACCAAGGTATTAGCTGGGTTGGATCTTACTGTAGCGAATCTATTTCCAAGCTCATTGTTGGAAGAATCCAGTTCCGCGTGGGTGGAGGACTAAGATCCTGTTAACCTGATGGTTGTCATCTGGGAAATGTCTTTATATGCTAGAGGAATCTAAGGCCTCTGTATGTGGGTTCCTACATCTTAGTGCCATCAACACTATGCCAAATCTTTTTCACATTTGGAACTTTTCTGATTGTCCCATCTGCCACCTCTCTTTTCTGCTTCTTTCACTTTCTCTCTTACACTTTTGAGTTAGAAAAAGTTTACTGATCCTAAGGACTCAGCAAATAGATTGGGTCCATCTGGATAAATAATCCAGGGTAATTTTCTTGTTTCAAGATCTTTAGCCTATTTATATCTGCAAAGCTCCTTTTGCCATGTAGCCTAAGATTTTCACAGGTCCCAGTAATTAGGGCATCAGCATCTTTGGAGTGTCATTCTTCTGCATACCTCATACTCTAATACAAACAAGAAGTTATTTTATTAGCTCTGTAAGTGGAAGCAGGAGGATAATCTTTGAAAATTACAATAATACTGCTCAGAGTCAACGGACTGTTCATCTTAAGACTGGAGTGATTAAATAATCTTTTAATCAGATGTGGATTTGATCCAAAATTTGATTAGAATGCTGGGAGGAAAAGGGACCTGTCAGGTCAATGGCCACATCTAAAACAGGTTCCATATTGGAATATAATTCTTAGAATTTTACGTACAAATGGATATACTTAAAATTTTCACCAATGTAATTTAATACAACTAACATTAAGCAGATTCATGGGAACATGTTATGTATTGTCTGTAATAATTTACCTTGATTAACATAGCTATTGATTTCAATTTGAAACAACCCTGGTTAATATGTGGCTAAAGATGTAATAGTATCGGAGATACAATGAAATAAAATGTTAATAAAATATATTTACTAGAAAGTGTATGTAATAGCTGAAACTACATTTATGCAGTTATGACACAGGCAGATTTGCTTCCATATAGTTTTTAGTTACTCTGGCTTTAACATAAATGCTGTAAGCTTGAGACTTTAAGTGATGGCAAAGAACGTCATACACTCTTCTTACAATTTAAGCACGTTGTTTGTTTTACTCTTACTTCTATCTAATGTCAGTTTAATACTTTTCTGTTTGAGGAAGGGACTAAGTAAGGGCATTTCAATATAGGTATACCAGAGTTTAAAAATTCACCTATGTTCTCACATTTGAGATGTACTTTTCTTGTTTAAAGGTGAAGAATTTATATTAAATGAAAAAAATGGTAATTAAAGAAAGAAAACAACTCTGCACCGAATATTTAGCATGACAACTTTTTAGGTTCATAACCATTCTTGCTTGAGAAGTACAGTTTCATATTGTGGAAATGTTGAGCTTATTTTTAAAGTACAAGTCATACCTCTATTATAATGGATTTGAATTTATCAATATCCATGATGTAATCTCACAGTTTATAGAGAAAGCATTAAGTTTTAGAGTGTTCATTAAGTCCTTTACTCATAGAGTAGCTTCATCCAGTCACAAACATATCACCATGAAGATTAAGAAATTTGATTTATTGTCACTATGAACATTAGTCCTTATAAAATGTATTCTTACTAAAACTTCCAGGAGTTGGAAAATTATAAATTCTATTGTTTGCAGATATTATCTATTTTAAGCATTATGGGTAGAGAATGAATTTTCTTCTGTAGTTATTAGTGGGTTTTGTGAGGGGGCATATAATTTTCCAAAGTGTTAGTGTACACCTCAAATAACTTCCCTACTTAGCAGCACACAAAAATATTAAACTCTGTATTTCAATCACAGAATTTCCAAAGTTCATGTTAAAGAGACAGAAAATACTAGGAATTGGCTCATATCATCTGGAGGGTGGGAAATCAAAAATCTACAGTGAGCAAGCTAGATATGCAGGATAGCTGATAGCATAAATTCAATCTGAGAGCCAGCAACCGTGAGACCCAAGAAAAGCTTATTTCAGTCTGACTCCAAAAGTAGGAAAAGACCAACATTCCAGCTCAGTCAGTAAGGCAGGAGGAGTTCCTCTCACTCCGACTTTTTGTTCCATTCATGTCTCCAATTGTTTGGTTAAGCTTCCCCCACATTAAAGAAAGGGTGAAGAGGCTGCTTTACTCAGTTTACTAATTCCAGTGTTAATCTCATCCAGAAACACAATCGCAGACACAGCCAGACTAATGTTTGGCCAAATATCTGGGCATTCCCATGGCTCAGTCAAGCTGACACATAAAATTAACTACCACAAATTTGTACCTTGTCAGCTTGATGACTGCTTCTTCTTAAGAAAGCAAACTTAATGCTTTCTCTATAAACTGTGAGATTACATCATGGATATTGATAAATTCAAAGCCACTACAATAGAGGTATACTCGTTGTATCTCCAAACAAAGTCAGTAACATGGTCATAATTCCCTCTAAAGTGAAACAACTATCCTGTGTGCAATTAAAATGTACTAACATTTTAGAAAAGGAGATAAAGTCCTGGAGTGATGTTTACTCTTCCCTCTGATATCTTGTGGCCTACATACAATGATGTAAACTCAATATATCTTATGTTACATGATAAGGGAGTAAGAAAGGGAAGAAACAAAAAATACGTATCTTAGGTATCTATTTACAAGCACACACACAATGTTAAAAACAAAAGGAGAAAATATTCTTGAGAATTACCAGCTTCATTTCTGTAACAAATCCCACGGCCATGACTGCTGTGTATAAAAACCTTCTCCTACCTATTCTGTATGGCCTTGGCCATCAGCAGGCACCTCAGACCTCAGCTGGTGGTGCTTATTACATAGTGGAGTGACCCAAACCTTGGTTCCTGAAGGGTGAAGGTCATACTCAGTCCTACCTGGATTGAGTTGATTTTATTTGCCAATGATTTCTTAACCACAGGCCCTGGTAATTCTGACAGTGGTGCTATTTCCGTTTCCACCCCTGGATTCCTCAGCCCATCAATCCTGGCTATTGGAGACACAGTACCATATACTGAAAGGTGACTCAAAATGTATTTAACCTTATGGATAGCCATCCTCAGTGCTGCAAGGCATTGCCAACTAGCTGGCACTGTGACTGAGTCTTCAAAATACAATGCCAATCTCTGTCAAGCCAGCTGCTCCTGGATGATGGGGAACATTTTAAAACCAGTGAATTTCATGAGCCTGAGCTCATTTTAGCACTTTTTTTTTTGCTGTGAAGTTAGTTCCTTGGTTAGAAGCACTGTTGGGTGGAGTACTTTAGTGGTGGATGAGCTTTCTGTAAATTGACATGTGGTAGTTTTGGCAGGAGCATAATGTGTGGGGAAAGCAAAAACTGTATCCAGAGTTAAGTCTCTATTTCTGCAAGAGCAAAATGCTGCCTCTTCCATAATGGTAAGTGATCTAATGTAATCAACCTGCCTTCAGGTATCTGAGTGATCACCTGGAAAATGGGCATTTCAGGAACTCATTGTTGATCTCAGTTGCTGGCAATTCAAAAACTCAAGGATGGCCATAGCCAGGTATACTTTGATAAGTAGAAGTCATGTTTCTGAGCCCAGGTATATTCCCTGCCACCATGGCCATGTGATCTTGAGCCCGTTGGGTGATGGCAGTGGTGTTTGGGAGAAGAGACTAACTAGTTTCTACGGAACAGGTCATTCTATCCACTTGATAATTAAAATCTTCTGTGGAAGTCATATTTTGATGTGTATTGATCTGGGACATATTTTTTAATCCACTCAAGAGAGACCTCTTCCCCAATTTTCCTTGTCACCAACTTACCAATCATGTTTCTTCTAAGTCCCTAGCCATCTGGCATAATTGGCTGTAGCCCAGGAATCAGTATGTATGCCAGCCGAAAGCAAACTTCTTTTCTGGGTTGACAAAGGCATTTCCCATATTAAAAGCTGAATGTCAGGTACAAAATGAAACCATACCTAATGCAACAGGTGAAGCTGGATCACTTGGTTAAGCATATGATAATCCACTGTCACACCCTAGGATCCATCTTTCTTCTACACATGCCAAATAGGGAAGTTAATTGCAGATGTAGTGGTAATCACAACCTCTGCATCTTTCGAATTCTTGATGATGGTGCTGATTGTTGCAATCCCTACAAGAATATAGTATTGCTTTTGGTTTGCTATTTTCCTAGGGAGAGATAGTTCTGGTGACTTCTACTTGGCATTTCCTGTCATAGACCTCACTCAGTAGCTCAAAGGATGGGTTTAGGGATACACTGGGCCAACAGCAAGACACACTTGAGCTAAAAATCTTACCAGCTGATCTTCGTAAGCACCTACTCATACTGGTAGATCAGAGTAGCATTTTGGGTCTTCTTGAATTAATATCATTTTAAAGCCAGTCTCCCATAGTCCCTGAAACGTCTGATTATTTCTTTTACCCAATGGACTGTTACTATGGCAAAATGCTGTAGGTTCTTTTGGAAAAGGCTTGCAGAATGATTCAGTATAATTTTTTGATACTATTCTGGGGTCCTTTCCCCAGAATAGTGGTTCCCCTTCATTCAAGTGGTTCTGAGGTTGTAAACTGGCTCGATTCTGGAAATGATTCAGATTAGACTTTTGATCATTTGACCTAGAATTTTTCTGGTTATATAACTCAATAAAGAATTTATTAGGCTCTTTGTCTATTTTACTTCCAGGGATACCATGATCAGCTAACCAATGCCATGTTCTCACTTCAGACTATTTATATCGCTGCTTCATCTCTTCCGTGCACTATATCACCTTCTATTGGAGGTTGAGTACTGTCACTCAGCCTCCACCAACTCGGGATCAGTTGCTACCATTGCATTTGGGTTTCCCAAATCAGTAGTCACAGTTTCCACTGTAGGGTGTGGCCTTTAGAGAGGGGCAATTACAGAGATTTTTCAAGGATACTGAGACTCACCTTACAAGTTTATTTCTCAGAGAATTCATGAAAGATATGTCTTTGGGAGCCTTCCGGTGTGGGTCTTAGTTAAATGAAATTAAGACTGACTTGAATGACAGATCCACTCTAGTATTCAATCTCCTTATGTTTTGTAATCCCTTTATCCACATTAAACCAAAGCAGGTCTGGCATCTCTAACTCATAGTAGGTCATCTTTTGACTGATGTTTGGTCCAACTAAGCAAAAAATTAGAACATTGTCTAACTTCCCAAGCTACAATATGAAATATAGAATCTCTCCTTATTGAGCTCCTATCAATGAATTCATCCTGGCCCAACTTTTTATTCCTTCTACCATTTTACCACACTCTTAATATCCATTCTCACATGTGTTCCCAGGATTTTCGTCTGTATAAATTTAGAAAACTCAAGTAGTTCTTTTGTAATGTAGGACACCTCGTCATAGATCACAGTTTGTATCTTACCTGTAGGGGCCTAATGGGACTTGAATTAGTTATAGATCTAGAAGTGATGAGGAATTGGGCCCTGAGGAAACTCAGCATTGCCTTGTAAGGTAGCTGCCTCAGAGGAGACCGCTACAGCTTCCTCAGGCAATGCAAAGTTAATCTTTTCAGATAGAGATGGAAAAGCTACTCTAAAGGAAGGGAGGCCTTTTCTACTGGCAAAGAAGGTTCATCAGAATTTAGGAACTCATGTCCTTGGAATCATTAGGTTCTTCCCACATGTTCCCAATTTACACATCCCATTCCTTCCCATTCAATGACCTTACTTTAATATCACATGCCATGCAAAGCTGGGAGTTTACTTGAATTATAATTCAGCCAGTTGCAGGATGAGATTCTGCATTTGATTTTTTTTTTTTTGGTAGAGACAGAGTTTCACTTTATGGCCCTTGGTAGAGTGCCATGGCATCACACAGCTCACAGCAACCTCCAACTCCTGGGCTTAAGCGATTCTCTTGCCTCAGCCTCCGGAGTAGCTGGGACTACAGGCACCTGCCACAACGCCCGGCTATTTTTGGTTGCAGTTCAGCCGGGGCTGGGTTTGAACTGCAGTTCAGCCGGGGCTGGGTTTGAACCCTCCAACCTCGGTATATGGAGCCGGCGCCTTACCAACTGAGCCACAGGCACCGCCCTCTGCATTTGATTTTTTTTGGCTGGGGCTGGGTTTGAACCCACCACCTCCAGTATATGGGGCCAGCGCCCTACTCCTTGAGCCACAGGCGCTGCCCCATCTGCATTTGATTTTTAGCAATTTCAATTCTGTGACCACCAGAGATAAGACTCTCCTTGAGGGTACACTTAGAATCCTTCAAGTCATTTCTGTGGATTGCTGAGCTAGGAATTTCCATCCCTGAGCTTTTTTTCCCCCCTCCATTGTGTCCAGTGACAATAAAATTAACTAGCCAATCTCATTATATTTGTTAGCTTGATTAAAAATGTCCCAATGAATCCCCAACAATAAAAAAAAAAAAATGTCCAAAAATATATGCAACATTACCCAGATTCCTGCTTCTTATAAGTGATTGATTAGGAGTATCCCATGGTGATATTTTGTATGTCTATATTGCCAGATTATACTAAAGAATCTCGGGGGCAGCACCTATGGCTCAGTGAGTAGGGCACCAGCCCCATATGCTGAGGGTGGTGGGTTTGAACTCAGCCCTGGCCAAACTGCAACAAAAAAATAGCCAGGTGTTGTGGCGGGCACCTGTAGTCCCAGCTAATTGGAGGCTGAGGCAAGAGAATTGCCTAAGCCCTGGAGTTGGAGGTTGCTGTGAGCTGTGAGCTGTGATGCCTCGGCACTCTACCAAGGGCGACAATGAAACTCTGTCTCATTAAAAAAAATAAAGAAAGAAAGAAAGAAAGAATCTTGGTGCTCCCTATATTTTTTGGGATAGTATCATTAGCACTGTTAAATGTAATCCAGTCAGTTTCTGTTCCTGCATGTACTCACAGATATCTATTTTGGATATAAATTCAGGCATTAGCAAAAGGTTCAAATAAATAGTGTATTTTATGGATCTCATTTTATTTCTCATGTGTTTTATGTAGGCTGTTAGATTTCTGAAAGTTTAATCTGCTTTTTTTGCATCACTTATTGTTTTCCTTTTCTGCTACATTTTAGTGTTATTGTTTCCTTTATAATTACAGAAACAAGTACAAGCTTAGTTTAAATATTATTTGTACTTGAGAATTGGAAATGGTTCCCAGCAGGCGAATGATACTTTGGGAAATGATTTTTGTTTGTTTATATGGGTTTTTTTGCAGTTTTTGGCTGGGGTTGGATTTGAACCCACCACCTCCGGTATATGGGGCCAGCACCCTACTTCTTTGAGCCACAGGTGCCACCGGAAAAGATCTTTTCTTCATGGTTAAGTCATAAAGTCTTCCCTTACTTTCTCTTCTTTCCCAACAGATTAATTGTCAGATTTTATTGGCTCTGCTTTCAAAGCACCGTTCACATTTCCTTTTTCCTGCTACCACTCATCCTATTCCAGGACCCGATTCCCTATGGAAATTTAATGAAATTTTTTTCTTTAGTCGCTTCTGCCTCCAACCCATTCTGAGTCCTGCAAGAGTAGAAATCTTATTAATGACCTTTATTTCTCACCACTGCTAACTAAGTGTGAAATTCACAGCTTACATGTAAGACTTTCCACACTGTGGCTTCAGCCCATCAACTCAAACATTACTACTCTCCTGCATTTACAGAGATGGGACAAAACTGGCCATTTTATTGTAAATTGCTTTGTGTCTTTGGGTTTGTGTTTGCAGCCCTTTGCTTGTGTTGTTACCTTCGGCTGCACTTCTTTGCTCCTTTCCTATTATCTTTTCTTTGAGATACCACCTGTACACCAAGACATCCTCAAATCTCTCCTTACTCCCCCCCAAAATGCAACCTTCCTACTCCCTGAAACTTCACAAGAGCTTATCTAAATTCGACTGTAGGAATTTATGGTTTTTTTTTAATAATATTTACAACATCAAATATATATTTATGATAAATTATTACCGACAGTATATCTTCCACAGTGTGTTCAGTTTGGCTTATATTTACAAGGCATACTATAAGCATTTCTTAAATTTAATTAAACTTCAGATTGCATTAAGATTATGGGTAATGGCAGTCAGAACAAACATAACTAGAAGGTCTGGCTCTAACAAGGAATGGAAACTCTGTAAGCCTATTAATCATCAGAAGAGAGTCAGGGTGCAGGGAGCAGAGACGGGTATGGACTGAAGTGAGAAAGACTAGTGGTGATTGTTATTGCCTGGGATCATTTGGACTCTGCCAGTTACGTTTTCTGCAGAAGGGAATGAATATTTTGCTAGTATCCTTGAGCACCATTGTATGGAAAAATTATCTATAAATTAGTAGGTAAAGAGCTTCATATTGGAATTTGAAATGGTATTAACTTTTGGTAATTAATGATTTTTTTAGAATTGTATTTTTAAGTATTCAAAAGAAACTGCAATGTATCCTGCCTATACAAAGAAGGTTTGCGATGCAGCCTTACAATATAGGCTTTGGTTTTCAACTTAAAAGACAAAGACATGACTAGATGTCAGCGCACCTATGAAAATATAAGCAATTGCCTCATATTTGCATTTGGAATAGGCTCGCCTTCTAAGGGACCTATATTTTTTTTAATATTGAATTTGGGTGATCATTTTATTGTGAATGTAATTACCATCCCAAAGGAAGTTTTAAATTTAATGGAACAGGCATTTGGTAATACCATCTGTTGTTATTATGTGCAAATATGTAAGTCCTGCTATGAAGGACACCAGGTATGGTTCTTAGTTCTGAATATTTACATGCTCTAAGCAAATAGTTTTCCATTAAAAAAAAAACATAATTTTTAAAAATACCTGGTAACAATTAGCAAAACATCTATGTCTTCACGGATAGAAAAGCTGAAAGCATGTACTTTTTTTTTACACAGAATGGCAAATGTGTGAATATTGGTTTTTATGGTGGGGGAGGGAAGACTCTGCCTGTGATCTCAGATATCCTGAGTAGATGGTTTAGCAAGTCAGGTTGAAAAGTCAGATTAGAGTGAAAATTAAAACCGTGCTTTCCCATGTTTAAAAAAGTCCCCCTTAATTATTTAGATATGGCAGATATTTTAGAGTCATTGTTTTTAAAGTATTTTTGACATATAGAAATAGAATGTAGGGCCAGGACTGTCATGCAGTGTTCAGTGTGTGAACTACATAACTCCAAAAGTCTCATTTTCCTCGGGATGGGCCATGTAATTCTGCAATAACAAATGCCCCTCACATCAGAGCAGATTGTCATAACCGCATTTTGTTGCTTTCTCATGTCTTACGAACGCTGTTTTGGATCAGCTATTCCTCTACTACCTGTCACCTTCCTGCTGGGTCCTAGGTGAAGAAATAACTTCTATTAAGAATTTCTAGTCAGAATGAAAAAGGAAAATGAAACAGTGAAACATACTCAGGCTCCTAAAGCTTCCATCGAGACATAATACAGGAAATTCTGCTTATATTTATTGGACAAAGTAATTCAAATGACCAGCAATCACTGAGGCATAGATATAGAATCTTTCCACAACACAGGCCATGGAATTTTGGCAAACAATAATATAATCTATAAGAAGCTTAACTGATAGGCAATAAAATATAAATGATGCCATCCAGGTATGAAAAATGTTGTTCTCTTAGGTATTATCTTTTCTATTTGTTTATAACAAAGCAATATGATATATTCTGTGTTTGAAAAGATTAAAAGATCAATATGTTGATGAAGCAATTGTCTGATTCCTTTTCTGAATGTATTCATGTTCCGTTGTTCTTTACAAGGTTTTTGTTTCTAATCCTTCTCTTAAACATTGTTATTGTTATTAAATTTTAAGTCTTTTTAATTTTGCGAAGGCAAAAAAAAATGGAAACATTATTAACACATGTATATGTAAAAATAAAAATTAAAAAAAAGAAGGATAGAAACATTTAGACAGTGGAAAGAGTTTTAATAAGAAAACAAAAGTACAGATTGCTTTCTTTAACACTTCTAAGGATCATTCATCTTTTCATATACCGCCATCCTAAAAGTAAAATACAAAGGCAAAGAGATACACAGATGGTAGCCAGTCAACTTCTTCTACCTCAGAATTTCTACGTAGTCCTGGCCTCCTTATCATGAAATCTCAAGTCTTTTCTGATCCACTTAGCTTTTCAATTTTTATGTTTGGGATCTCTATAAATATTTATTTTAGTTTAGTTTCTTTACTATGGTTTGTTTTTATTGTTTGAGATTCATTGAGGATATGAAGAATTTGGTCACACTGATTGCATTTGTTAGGTAAAGTCCTTATATTCGTATCCCACCCCCAGAAGTAGTCCATGTACCATGACCCTCCATATTCCTCCTTCCTTCCTTCTTCTTATTGCCTCATTCCCCTACCGCTACCCGCCCCCCCAACCTGGTATTAGATCATCTACTGCTTTCATATTAGGATTGAGTACATTGGATTCTTGCTTCTCCATTCTTGTGATATTTTATTAAGAATGTGTTCCAACTCTATCCAGGTTAATACAAAGATGTAAAGTCTCCATCTTTTTTAACAGCCACGTAATATTCCATGATATACATATGCCATATACATGATATACATATGCCTTGTTAATCAACTCCTGGATTGGTGGGCATTTAGATTGTTTCCACATTTTGGTGACTGTAAATTGACCGTCAATTAACAGTCTAGTGCAAATGTCTTTATGATAAAAGTTTTTTTTTTTTTTTTGGGGGGGGGTAGATGCCTAGTAATGGGAGGTCTAATTTGAGTTCTTTGAGGATTCTCCATACTCCCTTCCAAAAAAGATGGTGTTAGTTTGCAATCCACGAACAGTATAAAAGTGTTCCCTTCTTTTCACATCCATCTGCAGCTTTGAGACTTTGTGATATGGATTCTCACTGGGGTTAGGTGATATCTCAGGCTGGTTTAGATTTGCATTTCTCCAACGATCAGAGACAATGAGCATTTTTTCAAATGTTTGTTAGCCATTCATCTTTCTTCTTCAGGGAAGGTTCTATTCATATCTCTTGCCCAGAGGTACATAGGACTGTTTGTTCTTTTTGTGCTGATGAATTTGAGCTCTCTGCACATTCTAGTTGTCAACCCTTCGTCAGATTCCTACCCTGAAAATATCTTTTCCCATTCTGAAGGATGTATTTTAGCATTACTTGTTATCTCCTTAGCTGTGCAGAACCTTTCCAGATTAATTCCCATTAATTAATTTTTATTGTTGTTGTGATGGCAGCTGAAGTCTTTGTCATAAAATCTTTCCCTAGTCCAACACCATCAAGAGTTTTTCCCACACTTTCTTCTAAGATTTTTAACATTTCATGTCTTAGATTTAAATTTTGTATCCATCTTCAGTCAATTGTTTGTAAGTGGTGAAAGGTGTGGGTCAAGTTTTAATCTTTTACATGTGCTTATCTAGTTCTGCCAGCACCATTTATTGAATAGAAATTCTTTCCCCCAGTGTACGCTTTTGTTTGGTTTTTCAAAGATCAGATTGCGAGCAGAAACTACTTTCATCTCTTGCTTCTCTATTCTGTTCATTTGTCTATGTCTCTATTTTTATGCCAATACCATGCTGTTTTGATTACTGTGGACATGTAATATAGCCTGAAGTCTGGTAGGGTGATGCCTCCAGCTGTGCTTTTATTACTAAGAATAGCCTTGGCTATATGAGTTTTTTTATGGTTCCATACAAAACAAAGTACTATTTTTTCCTGTTCTTCAAAATATGAAGTTGGTATTTTAATGGGGATTGCATTGAATCTGCAGATTGCTTTGGGTAGAATAGACATTTTGACAATGTTGATACTTCTCAGCCAAGAGCATGGTGTGTTCTTCTATTTGTTAATGTCTTCTTCTATGTCTTTTCAGAGAGTTTCATAATTATCTTTGTAAAGATCCTTCACCTCAGGAAGGCGCCTGTAGCTCAGTGGTTAGGGCCCCAGCCTCATGCTCTGGCGCTGTTGTGTTCAAACCCAGCCCAGGCCTGCTAATAATAAAAAAAAAAGTAAAACTAGCCAGGCTTTGTGGCAGGTACTAGGGAGGTTGAGGCAAGAGAATCACTTAACCCCAAGAGTTTGAGGTTGCTGTGAGCTATGATGCCACAGCACTCTACTGAGAGTGACAAAATGAGACTCTATCTCAAAAAAAAAAAAGAGAGAGAGAGAGATCCTTCATCTCTTTTGTTAGGTATATTCCTATGTATTTCATTTTCTTTGAAGCTATGTGAGGGGAATTATGCCCTTGATTTGCTTCTCTACTTGGCTGTTATTGGCATATACAAAGGCCACTGATTTGTAGATATTGATTTTATACCCTGAGACATTACTGTATTTCCTGATCACTTCCAGGAGTTTTGTGGTCGAGTCTCTGGGGTTTTCTAAGTATAAGATCATATCATCAGCAAAGAGGGAGAGTTTGACCTTCCTCTGCTCCCATTTGGATGCCTTTTATATCCTTCTCTTGCCGGATTCCATTGGCTAGACTTTCAGCACAATGTTGAATAATAGTGGCGATAGAGAACAAAGTGGAAATAGTGGAAAAGCTTTCATTCGTACTCCATTCAGTGTGATGTTAGCTGTGGGTTTGTAATAGATGGCTTCAATCAGCTTAAGAAATGTGCCCCGTATGCCTGTTTTCTTAAATGTTCTTGTTAGAAAAGGATACTGGTTTTGTCAAATGCTCTTTCTGCATCTATTGAGTGGATCATAAGGTCTTTGTTTTGGATGACGTGTGATCCAAAAACTTGTTTGTGATGTATATACTTGATCATGATGTATAATTTTTTTTTTAATGTTTAACTGCAATCTACTAGCTAAGATTGTAGTGAGTATTTTTGCACTAGTATTCATTCTTGCAATTGGTCTGTAGTTCTCCTTTTTAGTTGGGACCTTTCCTGGTTTTGGAATAAAGGTGATGTTTTCTTCATAGAACCTTTCAAATGAATTAAAGGTGAGACATAAAGCTTAATATTTTTTAAGTCATGGAAGACATCAATAGGAAGATATAGGAGAGTCATATCAATGGGGAGAATACAGGGGTGAGAAAGATGGTAAGGTGTCTAGTCTTTATAAGGAACAAGAAATAATGAATGCGGAATTAATAGAAATGGAGACAATGACAAACATGTAAGATATATTGCAAAACTAGAACTAATGATTCTTAGAACTGGTTTGTAAGTAAGTTTGTAGCCATAGCTAACTCCAAAATTCAATTGTGAGTCATTGGGAGAATGGTAATGTTATTATTGGAGTTACAGCAAATTATTAAATGAACAGATTTAGCCAGACAGGGATGTAGTTAGCGATGGGAGAGAAAATGATTTATTCAGTTCAAGAAATAATGAGTTTAAATACACATCAAATAAGATATCCAAAAGTAACTTCAAACAAATCTATGTAACCTGTGAGAGACTGAAGCCATGGAAATCACCAAGAGCCAAGTTAGAGAAGAGAGAATACAAAGATGAGAAGAAACCTTGGGAAAGTATAGACTAAGAAGAACAAGCTATCCTATTATAAAATTTAAAATGGAAATATCAAGAAATAAGTACGTTCGGTATTGCCCAAGGCAATATTGAGGTGGGGAATTGAGACAGGCAATTGGTATCTTGTTTACTGGTGACCTTTGAGGATGTGATTTTAATGAAAGGTGAGTGGAAGCGAGGACAAATGATGTCATGGGCTAAGGAGATGGTGGATGCTGAATGTTCATAGTAAGACATTGGTTTGACAGAGAATATAATAACCTAAATAGCATGAGGTTCAAGAAATGTGATATATTCAGGAGTAGTAACTATATCTTAGCTGTTTGATATCTCCCGTGGAGCTATTCTAAAATCTCTCACTGGTGTTTATGCGGGAAACATGAAATGCTGAAAGACAACTTTAAGCAAATGGAAAATCAGGCATACAGTTAGACAAAATGCCAAATAGTTTTTCTTTTTTTTTTTTTTGCACTGAATTAGTGAATTTTTAAATGTTGCTTCTGATCCATTAATATGTATCTGAAGGTTTGTGGGCATCTGCTTTGATCATAACATTCTAAAAGTGTCATATCCTAAAATAAAGGAATTGCTCTAAAACTTACAGATGTACTTCCTGTTGTATTCTATCAGTATCTCAACTGGCTTGCTTTGAGTAATAGCATCATCAATCTACTTTTCTATTGCTCAAACGACCAGTTACACAGCACAAGCAAACTGTGGTAGTTTCAGGCAATCAAAAATATTTACATTTTTATTGAGCAAACAGAATGCTATTCATGGCTTTGACCTTGGGTTACTGGTGACCTGATGGTGAACAACAACAAAATTATTTCATTAGCTTACAGATTTCTATAAGATGTGATTTTTATGCTTCCTGTTGACTTGCTATCTTTGCTCATTTTCTATTATCCCTCATGCCATGTACTATCTAGATATATTAAACATGTTTTGAGATCTCGTAGAGATTGTGACTATATCTAGGGTTAAATTTGGACAGGTTAAATAACATACTAATAGTAATAAATACAAATGTAAAATGTCATAAAATACTCTCAACATGTACTAAAACAAATTTTAGAAGTGGTATCCTAGTGTATTTTGAAATATGATTTACATTAAATTTCTAAAATATTTTAAAACATTCAAATAAATATAAGCTAAGAACTAGTGGAAATATTTGTTCACTCAAAAAATTTCTCAAGATGAGACAAATGTGGAAAAATTTTACAAATTTCATGAAATATGTAGGTAGTAAATCCATCATGGTCAGTAAATAATAAGGACTGGACTGTCGTGAATAAATGATTGAACTTTTAACCAGGTCATTGGATTCTAGTCCTAAAAGGTACCTGAATAGCAGCAAAGTTGGAAGTTGTCTGGAAAACTATACTGAGTTATTATTGTATCAGGAAACAGAATATTGACTAGAGTCTCAATTCTTTAAGTATTCCCAGCAAATTCCCTTTCGTGCTTAAATTTATGAAATAGTCTTCTTCTCTTTCACCTATAAGCTATAAATCAGACATCAATTCAGGAGGTAATAAAGATTCATTAATTTAAATGTGCAAATTTGTAATTATTAACTATCCCACCAAAGTCATATATGACATATTTAAATGCACACATGTAATGTGTAGAGATTTTCTAAATATTTTACATTTCCTTATTTATTAACACTCCCTAGTATGGAAAAATCAGGCAGGTACCATGCACAATAATTGTTGATTTGATGAGTTTGTTTGAAAAGGCATCAGATAGCAGAAGTTTATAGATATATAAAAATTTAATCCAGAGTAAGTTAAATTTAACAAACTTGAAGTTTTCCAAGGTAGCCTATTTATAATAATTAGAGTATTTGACAAATTGATTTTGACACTCAGCAGGAAACACACACTGGTTGATGACCCTTTTTAAAAAAGGCAAATGGAAAAAGCTAGTTTTATGGCCTGGAGACCAGTTCTGTTTAAGGCAACCCAAAGCTTTTTATCCAGTGTCACTTCTTTTTTGTGTGGTTTCATGCCCAGTGAATATCCCAGAGGCCATCACGGTTCCTTTTGACCTTGACCTCTGACATTACTATTCATCCAGCAGCAGACAGTTGGCACAACTGGGCCAGGAACATCCCATCTCATTTAGACTGAAGCTTGTAATGAAGTAGTGTAACTGGCAAAGGATGTTGAAGATGAAGCGTGTTGGTGGCTATCCCTGAAAGAAAAGGTACACTTCATAGTATTGTGTACATTGGATACTTTTCGTTCCCATTCTTGGAGATACTTTACTAAGAAGAATATGTTCCAGCTCCATCCAGGTGAACATAAAAGATGTAAAGTCTCTCTTTTTATGGCTGCATACTCAGTGGTAATATTATGAAAACAATATATAAACACAACACATTGATAGGAATGATAAAAAAACAAAGATAGTCCAGAAAGAAAGAGAGGAGAGGGGGGAGGGCGAGTAGAGGGAGGGTATTGGCTGGATCTCACCTAATGTACATGATGCAAGGGTACATTTGAAAACAACTAAGAGTATATTGTAAGTGTAGCACCACAAAAATAAGTAAATGAGGTGATGATTATGTTAATTGGTTTGATTCAAGCTTTCCACATTGTATATCAAATCATCACATTGTACCTGATCAATGTATACAGTTACAATTTAATAAAAATTAAATATCTGATTCATGAATCAAAGTAATAAAAGATGCTCTCATTTGAGGTAAAGGAAAAAAAGGCACATTTATATGAGGTCAGACAATTAAGTTCACAAACTCATCCCAAAGAAAGTGCTACATACTTTATTACTGAATATCACTATGGTCACCTTCGAAGTCCTCCCTCTGGGAAGCTATGCATGGACACCAGCGCCTAGTCCACCTGCAAAGCAGTTTAGGAACGCTTTCTGGAATGGCCATCAGAGCTGCTATCATACAAATATGTGTCCTCAGGAGGTGTCCTGGTTCTTGCCCTTCTGAAAGGTATATGCACCCTACATGTTCACTTTTCATTTTGTCAGTTTGTCTTTCCTACAACTAAAATGACATTAATATACTTTTCTAATTGATTTTCATAAAATAATTTTTAAATTCCTGAGACAAATATTTTCCCCACTAAAATTCTCTGAGAATATGGACATTTTACCCAAATGCATTGTTAGAATTATATTGTTATATAATTATTAATTAAAATAAATGTTATATATTATTCTCCTTATGGACTTATTATCTAAAGCAGGCGTCCTCAAACGGCGGCCCGCAGGCCACATGAAGCGGTGTGAATTGTATTTGTTCCCATTTTGTTTTTTACTTCAAAATAAGATATGTGCAGTGTGCATAGGAATTTGTTCATAGTTTTGTTTTGTTTTTTTAACTATAGTCCGGCCCTCCAACGGTCTGAGGGACAGTGAATTGGCCCCCTGTTGAAAAAGTTTGAGGACGCCTGATCTAAAGGATAGCAATATTGCACAGTTTAAAAAATACAAAGAACTGTTCATTTTATAATGACAGTCTAAAGATTGGTTCTTACCAACAGGCTCTTCCGAAGCCATAAATTTTTAATTGTTAATATGTCATAGTTGTGAAGCTGAAACACAAGCAGTATTTTGCCTTTATGGAAGATTAATGAAGGTGATAGAACTGAATAGTCAAGAAATCAGTCTTGTTTCAACTAGCCCCAACAATTTTGTACGGAAGAAAGAGACTTCAGTATGGATTCTACCTTAGGAGCAAGTTTGTATCCTTAATAGCGTTGATGTTTTCTTTGTTGATGTTTCAGAGACATGTCTTCCCACATAGTTTCAAAGGAGAAAAGACTATAGACTTAGTTCATTTTAAATAAGAAAACTAGAATTATGTGAATGGTAAACATAAGGCCACAGCCTATATTTTACTGAAAAGTGTGTGGCTATCTGGGACTTCAAAGCCAGAAGAAATAAAAGCAACCATTTATAATAAAAAAAGCTTAAACACGGGCAATTTCTCTTTTGTTGTTTTCTGGGAAAAGAAGACTATTTTTTCTTTATTTGGGTTTTATATTATTTTCAAGTTGATTTTAAAATGTCTTTCATTTTAAATGTCATTTAATTATTTAGCTTAATTTCATTTAATAACATTTTGTAGTTATGATTTATAAAGGTCTCTCACATATATATCTTTTTAATTTTCATGTGGCCTAAATAGTAAATGTTATGCATTTTCAGAAAAGGAGGTATAATCGTGCAAAGTCAATATAATTTTCTCAATGTCATCCCACTCTCTGTGTCAAGTCTAAAGAAAAATTAAGTACAATTCCATACATTGGAAAAATTTTGGTTACGACTAGAAATGAAATAAACATACATTAAAGCAATGACATATAATTTTAAATTACAAATTTGTAAGTATGAAAATAGTTATTTTCATGGAAAGCTGGACCTTTCTGTTATCAATGTAGTAATATGTAAAATATATTAATTGGTTATTATTACTTGACAGTCCCATTAGGAATTTAATCCCAAGAAAACAATCCCAAATGAGCATTAGCCATTTAAAAAAAAAAAAATCATCTTTTTGTTAAAACTGTAAAGAAATGGAGGAGGTTGGCTAACTAAATTACTGGACAACATATGTTTTAAAATACTGTAAAACTATTAAAATTACTATATAGAAATCCATTTGACACAGAAATATATCTACATTTTATTAAATGAAAATGATTAACAATAGCGTGAGCATATATATACTTACAGGTTCACAAAAAGTTAAGTACTATGTATACATTGAAAATATTCTAAAATATACTATGGCTGTGCATTGTTCATGTACTATGAAAAATAGAGACATAGATGGCTAGATAGTTTCTCGGAAGCCCTTGCATGTTATGATGTTAGTACAAGATATTTCATTAGTCTGATAAAAGTTAACTTTTGCCTTTCTGTACTGTCTAAACACTTTCGTAGTAAAGATGAATCTCATTTGCTATTATACCCATACATTTTTTAAATAATTTCACTTATATATTAAACGTAGACTTTTTACTTACTATTTTCATTTGAATGTTGTAAAGAGAAATGATTTTATGCCCACAGAATTTTTCCAAATACCTAGAACTGAAATCTTTGTAATTAATATGAGTTGATATATGATTAGGACATTGTAATAGAATGGACAAAAATGAAATTTCACTAAATTATGCTACTATGCAGATTTACTTTGTGGCCTGACTATATTTTATGACTTAACACGAAATAATGTCATAACTCTAAATTAAATGCCCTCGCCTATACATACAGAGACTAAAACAAAGGAATATTTCATAAAAGTTATTTATATTCTTTACTAATTCACACAAAGCAGGTTATTCTATATTGTTTTAGAATAATAGTAGAAGTTTGAAGGGTTTTATTTTTGTCAGATTTTTTGTCTTTAATTAAATTAAAAATAATTGCCTCACTTAAACACAATCTTAAACATGTTAGTCTTTATTGATAGAGTTGATTTTACGGGTGTGATGTTTGGATGCACACACACAGAGAAATATGTACTTTCCTAGCTATAACTTCGGGTAAAATCTTGTCACGTCAGCATCGTAAATTTGTCCAGACCCCAAACCTTCCTTTTCATTAAATTAACCAGTCAATGTCTGAAGCGATCAATGGATTCTGCAGCAGCTGACATGCCTTCAGTAGCTGTTCAGTAACAGGAGCTCCTTAGTTCTGCGTTACAGTTTAAATTGAATCAGTTGGTCTCACAATAATATAATGCCTTCCTTTATTTAACTGAAAATTTAAAAGTTAATATAAATATAGATTTATAGTTTTATAGATCGAATTATAAAAATATTTAGAGATAATTTTGTATGTCGTCATTTGGGAATAGCAGAAGTTTGCCTTTGCCATGGTATTTTTCAAAGCAATAGCAACTAATACTATGTACTATTGTTCAGAAGTAAAGCTTTTTTCTTGATTCTTAGAACCTATGTTCTGGATATAACTCCTCAGTTTGTTTCCATGGCTCATGGTTTCATGTCCTGGGAGATCCTTTCTTGCCTGGGATATTCCATAGCCGTGTTTGAAAATATGTCTTCTTTGAGAGCATAAGCAGCCTTCTTCGCCTGCTTCCTAGCTATGGAATTAGAGGCCCAAAGGTTTTAATTTATCTATTCCAGACTGGTGGCTTTCATAGCAATAGAGCTCACAGCTCTAAAGAACTTAGTTAAACTTTTGTTAAGTTCCAATCAGCACCATATGCCTGTATCTAAACTCATTACTGGTGTTGAGAGCAGTCTCTCTCATATTCACTGGCAGACCTTGACCTTATACTTCTTGTGAGAGGCATCCTTTTGGTCTTTTCTCTGATTATTTTGTCCAGTGAAAAATATTTACTGGGAACCAAATCAATCAATCCACAGTGGTTTTAATATAGTTTGTGGGAGCCTAAGTCTTGAGTTAGGCTGAGCAGCATTTGCTACTCAAAGAAGTAGCAAATAAAAAATGGTTGGCTTTCTCAAGTTTATGAGATATATGTCTGGGGATCTCTGTGTTCACTCTCACTTTTTTCACTTTTTTTCCTTGTCTCAAAACAGTTTTTTTTTTTTTTTTTTTTTTTTGGTGAGCTCATGACTCCCTGACTCATGATTTTGCCAAATATACAACCAATAGCATTAAAGACATATGAGTAAAACTCTGTTTTCCAGTTTTTCACCTAAACTACAGCTGCTTTGGTGTATTACCAATTTACTAAATGTTTTATCAATATATAACATGGGTTGCCAGCTGCACAACCCAAGAACTATTCTCTTATTTGGCCTAGGAGATAATACCGTGTATTTAATATTTTTTTCTTGTAGCAATACCATATTTTCATATCCAATATATTTAACGTCTTTTACATAACTAGGTTATGTTATTGTAACACAAGTCTCAATATCTCAGTGGTAACTTATAACAACCAAATATTCTTTCTTGTTTACATTATGGTAGCTGTGAGGCTTAGCTCAATGGCTCCCTTCATCTGGTAATACAAGTAGAAGGATCAGATTTTTTTCTGGGTCATATTGTTATGAGGCAAACAAAAAAGAGAAATGGTGGTATGATGTGATGGATCTTATAATTTTTGTCCTAACAACATTTGTAAGATCCCAGATCAAGAGAAATATCAGTGGGTGGGCAGAATGGGGATGATGCAGTCTTCTTATATTATTGTTTGGATAGTAAATGATTATAAATAACGATACAGTCTTTTACCCTGTCCCTAAATATAAAAGGAATACAGATTAAAGCAAGAGTGAGATTTCAGGGCGGTGCCTGTGGCTCAGTGAGCAGGGTGCCGGCCCCATATACTGAGGGTGGCGGGTTCAAACCCAGCCCCAGCCAACCTGCAACAAAAAAATAGCCGGGCGTTGTGGCGGGCGCCTGTAGTCCCAGCTGCTCGGGAGGCTGAGGCAGGAGAATTGCCTAAGCCCAGGAGTTGGAAGTTGCTGTGAGCTGTGTGATGCCACAGCACTCTACCGAGGGCCATAAAGTGAAACTCTGCCTCTACAAAAAAAAATAAAAAAAGAGTGAGATTTCACTTGTCACATGTATGACTGACAAATATCCAAAATATGCCAAATACATTTGAAGATGTGAGAAAAGAAAAACTTTCATTCACTACTGTTGAAACTATAAATTGGTATAATCACTTTAGAAAAACATTTGGTAACATCTAGTAAAGTTATGTATAGTTTATGATCCAGAAATTCCATATTTTTTCCAGAAATTTTTCCACATGTGTACCTCATGACATATGTAATGGGGTTTATCACAGCATTTTTTTTATTTCAGGTTAATATGAGGGTACAAACAACCAGGTTATACTATTTGAATTTGTTAGGTAGAGTTCCTCTTGTCGTTGTGTCCTGCACCCAGAAGGTGTGCCATATACCCTTACATTGTGCCCATTAAAGGAGAGAAATCGAACCCCCACTTCTCTCCCCCTTTCCTCATCCCCCCACCAACTTGAATAGAACTAAGTTTTTCTTCTATGTAGGTATGTATTAGATCATCTACTTTCTTCATAATAAAATTGAGTACATTCTATATGTGCTTTTCCATTGTTGTGATACTTTATTAAGAAGAATGTGTTTCAACTCCCTCCAAGTTTATACTAAAGATATAAAGTCTCCATCTTTTCTTATGGCCAAATAGTGCTCCATGGTATATATATACCAGAGTTTGTTAATCCATTCCTGAGTTGATAGACATTTAGGTTGTTTTCACATCTTGGTGATTGTAAATTGTACTGTGATAAACAACCTAGTGCAAATGTCCTTATGATAAAATGATTTTTTTTTTCTTCTGGGTAAATGCCTAGTAATGGCAAGGAAAGATAAAATGGGAGGTCTAATTTCAGTTCTTCGAAGATTCTCCATACTTCTTCCAAAGAGACTCTGTTAGTTTGCAGTGTAGATGTGCTTCCTTCTCTCCACAGTAGCACCAGAATCTAAGAATGGTGCTAGAAACTATTCCGTAAGGTATCTATAAAATCTGGAAATGTGAATATGATGTCATCAAGGATGACTTCTAACTGTAAAAAATGAATGCAGTTATCTATATTTGCATACTTTATTGAATCTTTATGTATGAGATGTGTCCAGATCATCAATGTCAAAAAACAAAATGCTGTTCAAATATGTATTTTGAATTGTTTAAGCAATATAACTTGGAAAACATGATCATTCTTAGAGAATGCAGAATCATTCAAGTCCTGGAGAAGTGAGGTCAGGTGAAGGTTATCTGAAATAATATTGTTGCCTGTAAAGAACAGTGTGCAGTGATATTAAAAGCATGCCTACTGTAATTTTTTAAGATATTTCCTCCAAACAAAATTATAATACCTTCTAAATGTCTGGCATTTCCATGTCATGATTTAGGCTTAGAATGGGTAAAGTGAAGTAGAGTAGAATTCTATTACAATAGAATACAAGGTAGCCTCACAATTTTCTTATACCTGCCCCTCACCACACACACACGCTTTTCACTGCAAAGTTCCACTTTGGAAATTGGACATTATTAGAGTTTGATCCAAGGGAAGCTTAGAACTACTGTCCTAGGGGAATTTTTCTCCATTTCAAATTTTGGGGCATTGTGTGGCTGTTACCTAATTCAGAAACTGTAGTTTATACAAAGTAAACCGTTTCTACTTTTACATTACAAAAATAACATTTTTTTTAATGCATAGACATTATTCACAAATTTCATATGCTATCCTAACAGTTCAGTGTTTCATGCTCTAGCAAAGGTCCCTTCACTGTTGGTAACAGTACGCACAAGGTGGATGAGGATCTAAGTAGCCTTGAAGAGAAACCCCAAATCCCTCATAAATTGACCAAGCACCATCTATAAGCTAGGGATACTTGGGAGATCCAGTGGGCCAGGTCATCAGAGACTTCTTGTGAGAATTTGGGAACTCTGAATGCCACAGGTCCCGGTGAGGACATATTGCACTTCTGAAAGCAACAGTATGCAACAGCAAACCTATACTTGTGGTAATGCTGCCTTGTCCCATATTTCCGCTATTACCACTTCAGAACTCTCTGGCCCTACTTCCAATTGCCAGAGTATTGAACTGCCAGTATCTTTGTGTTTTGCACGAAGACTTTTCTTTCAGCTGGATTCTAGTTTGTAAATGACTAATGTCCTCCAGAACAGCACTCAATAAATGACTGATTGAAAAATCAGTATAAAAACTCCTCACCTTCTTACCCCTAAGCCCCTGGAATAATTCCAAGGTGCCAGCTACTTTTGCTTCACAGTTTCCCCACCTGGTTTTAGCTACAGTCATCCATAGAGGTCACTGGTGTGAAAACGTCCCCTCCACTTGCTGCCTTCACTTCCTCATCGCCTTTCCCCCCAAACCCTCTCAGGCCTCTTTACTCACCAAATAAAAAATATGCTGCATTCTTGTTTGAGTCATTATCTGGAGGAACTCAAGATTATATAGCTGCCTTCTTTATAATTTTATTTACTATTTTTAATTGACCAATAAATACTGTATATATTTTTGGTGTACAGCATGATGTTTTTGGTACATATACATTGTGGAATGGCTGAAGAAAGCTAATTAACACATCCAGTATCTCTCATACATACATTTTTGTTGTAAGAACACTTAAAATCTATTCATTTGGCAATTTTAAGTATATAAAATATTGCTATTCACTTTTTATGTCCTGTAACACCCCAAGTTCCTCCCCCTACAACTAGCTTCTGGTAAACACTATTTTACTTGCTGCCTTCTTAAATGAACTTCTTAAAATAGTTTGTAAAGGATTTGGCTGCATTCTAAAGCTAGACAATGGAGCTCTTCAGTTGAAAAGTACCTTTACAGTGTTCTAGAGACTGAAAACATGGCGGGAGCTATAAGGACTCATACAAGAAAAGTTTTTTTTTATTATTATTATTAAATCATAGCTGTGTACATTAATGCGATCATAGGGCACCATACACTGGTTTTATAGACCATTTGACATTTTCATCACACTGGTTCACATAGCCGTGTATCTTACAAGGGCACATGTGAAACTTACTAAATGTAGAATATAAATGTCTTAACACAGTAACTAAGAAAATGCCAGGAAGGCTATGTTAACAAGAAAGGTTTGGCTGAATCCCCCTGGTGCTGCCATTTATATCAAACATACATTTGATTCTGTATTCAGGTAAGCTCCTAGTCCTCACATGCTTGCCCTTCTAACTTCTGGCTACTGACTATCCAGGCAGTATCGACAGAAGCCCCCTTCCCCTGCCCCCTCTCATGTGCAGGCTGCACAGGATATGGTGTAGACAGCACTCTGCATTGCTCAGCAACATTGTAAAAGGACCCGCGGGGATGAGGTGTGGCAAGTGAGGTCTTTCCTTTGGCCCCTTCAATCCTTGAGATTTTCATCTGGCCAAGGGAATTAAAGGTCCAAATTTACATGGGAATAAAAACCAACATTAGTAGAATGAAGATTATCCTATTGATTTCTTTCCTTTGCCTAATTGTGTTCTTAAAAAAACAAAACCATTTACAATGAAGTCATTAAAGAAAAGACTCAACATTGGGCGTGCTACTCTTTATGTAAGAATGAAATCAGAAGAGGAGAAACTAAATTGTTGTCCCTGACTTGAGAGTTTTATGTATGTATAATTTATGTATGTATAATTGCCTTCTACTTGACTGGTGACTGACTAGGAAGAGTCTGGCATTTCTCAGCTTTCTGTCAAGGCTTGATCTCTCCTTATTTATCCAAATAAGTTTAGGCATCTTGCTTCCTGAACGAGTTGGGTTAATTGTAGTTGACCAGTGAGCACTGAGAATGCCCCAAGTCCCAAGGACACTGGTGGTGTTGACACAGGTTTATATGAAAGAAGGAAAAAGTCAGAGACTCAGAGTTCTAGTTCCTCCCCAATTTTAAACAGTCCCAAGTATCTTATCTGCGGAGAATGATATAAGATTTTTGTTTTGCTTAATGTTATTAAATTGGTGATAAGCCACAGATGGAAGTCATGGATGCATTTTTTTGTAGAATGGGGCATAAAGAAAGGGAATTAGTCTAGGCAATTACCTGTGTCTTATTTTTCTCGATTTCATTCACAAATGCACAATTGGCCTTACAAGAAACAGGCATATTATGTAGTGATACTTCTTATCCTTGGTTATACGTTAGAATAACTTGGGTAGCAATGGAAAACTATACCCTTATCTCTTCCAGAGTTTCTGATTTAATTGGTGTGGGAAATAACTAGGACATTAGTACTGTCCACGGTGCCTTACATGATTCTCATCTGTCCCTGAGGATTAGAACCACTACTAACGAAAGACAACTTTTCATTATGGATAGAACATTAGAATTATAACTGTACAATATGAGTTCTAGGCCTGGCTTTGCCATCTTAACCAGTATTAACCTCTGTGGAAAGAAACAATTTCTTCAATAAAATGTGGTTGTTATATCCAAGTTCTCAAATTCTTTCTTCTCTAAGAACCTGGGATTCTAATTGTCTTCTTCCAGAAAGAAACTAATGTCAAATTTCAGATCTTAATACACGCTTCAAAATGTAACCTACATACATTTGGATCTGATATTGTTTCTGACCTCCAGCAATTCATTAGTTAGTGTGGGAGGCTGAGAAAGGCCACGAGTTATTTTTAATTAGGAGTTTTCTTGATACAAATAAAGCACAGAAAACAATGGCAGTAAGCACTTACCTTTTAAAAAGAAAAATTTCAACATCATGAAGAAGCTATCATTTGAGTTCAACCTCAAATAGGGACGTGCTAGCCAAAAAAGCAGTATTTGCAAAGGCTCTGGCAAGTTCAAGTTTATTTGGGGAACAAGTAGTTTAGGATGGGCACATTGATACAGCAGACAAGAAGTTACAAAGACTTCCCAGGACCACATTTTGAAGGGTCTTAAACACTAAGCACCCATTCAGGTATAAGAGAAATAACAGAAGTTTGATAGTTATTTCAAAGAACTTTACATTTTACATTTTAAGAAATATTTACCAGGTGCCCTCCAGGCTTATTCCTCGGACAGTGCTACAGGAAGGCTATAATTGACAAAACCAGGAATCAAACTCACGTCTGAATCCAGAATTCACGAGGTCTTTCTTAACCACCACAACACGCTGCCTCAGGTTTTTTGTACATATCGTAATGAGAAAAACCCTTTCTGCCTTATAAATTTGCAGTGATTGTATGAGATGGTGCATGTACAATGCTTCACTGCATGCTCAATCCATATTAACTTCTCAGTAAATTAGATCTTTCTGGCCTATTGTACTCTCAATCTGGCAGCCTCTGTGTACGTGCTCCCTCCAGCAAAGCATGGAGACTCAGCAGTTCTACCTGACCGACAGTCTCCATTACCCAGATTCTTAGTGTAATTTCTTATTCTCATTCAGTTTAATTCAGTACTTACTGAAAGCTTAGTAGTGCTCAGCAGACCATGTAGAAGGACCTATATTAGGTCTAAGAGGATGCAAAGACGAATATGACATAGTCTTTGCATTCTAGGATCCTGCAATCCAAGAGTGGAAATAGTGATATTCATAAATATTTAATACAAAGACATTGTGGACCCAGCCTTGATTGCCTGTTGGAGGCAGAGAAAGGGCAGATGGAAATAGTTTTTTGCAGTTTATTTTTTAATTAAGCCTGAGGATAATCCCTGGTTTAAATTATAAACATTTGCCATTCACTAGTTTCTCTTCAAACTGTATAAATTTTTTACCTTTTAAATGATAAACATTTGCCAAAAAGCCTAAGGGACTTTGACTTAGAAATTCTACATGAATTATAATCAAACTGCATCTCAGGAAATAGAGGAAAATATGTCTGATTTCCCAGTTTGTGAATTTTATCTATCTTTCCATAATCACACAAAACAAAAGCTTATTTATCAGTTGGACAATTCTGCATTTTAACATGAGTATGTACATATACAACACATCATAATGTATTTATAGAATTCAGTAAATGAACATTTTATTTCCTCCCATAAATCATCAAGCAATAATTCTTGTCAGTTTCTCTAAAGCCTCTTAGCTCAGATCACTACATTATTTACTCATAAACACATCTTTAAAAATGATAACTTGTTCTGGGTATTCTTTTTATTAGCATTATTTCTGTTTGTTTCTTCAGTTTTAAATATTTGCTAAAGATTTTGGTTCTTTTTCATATTATAGTCAATGTAGGAAAATTGAAAGTTACCAGAAGCCTAAAGTCTATCAAAAGTTTTTACTAAGATTCTTGAATTCTTAACTGGGGTACTCTCATCCTCTGTACGATGTATGCAAGTCACCTGATTTACGTTAGCTAACATCCTAGAGAAAATGAAACCACAGCTATTATTTATTTATTAAAAAATAGTGAACATGCCTACAGTCTATTATTGTTTAAAAACCCTTCAGAAGCTAAATATTAAGTTGTTCTTAGCCATTTAATAGTTTTTATTTTCAAGTTAAAGGAACGGAATTGTACTATTTTTATATAACATTAAGGCATTATAATCAAACGGGTTGCAACTTTCATCCCACTGCGCTGTCTCAGTGTTCTCATCTGTAAGACAATAATAGAGAGTAAAGCTAAATCGGGCTTCCAGCTTTAATAAAGAAAGTGCTGGTGTATGAAGCAACCTACATAACAAATGCCCTGCACTTCCCAATGCCCAGTAAAAACATAAATTCCTCACTGCCTGAATTAATACCGGCACACAGGCACATAAGGACCAGAATCTTCATCACCAGCTCATAATTTTTGATTGCTCATCGTTGGGCAGGTGCTTTAACTAGATGCTCTAATGGGCACATACATAACCAAACATGTTGATGATGTTGCTTTTCTATCTGAGGATTCCATATGGGCAAAAGAAGCCTTATAGAGAAGAGGGAATAGTGGAGAAGACATCATTCTATGAACTAAGGACATTACTGAAAGTCCAGAGACATAATTAGTATTACCCCCCCACAAAGAACTCCTGTATATACTCTTCTTTCCAGAAATTTCTTTACAATACACAAAAGATACGCTTTCTGTGAAAAAATATCATGTTTATAGAAGAGCTAAGAGGGAACTGTGGAAATTGGTTGACAATGCTGAAAGAAATTCAAGCTCTGGTAAAGACATCTTAAGAGTATTTTGAAGAAGGAATATTAAGATATATGCCTTATAGGGATAAAAATTTTCTAATAACTGAACTGGAAGATAGTTGAATTTATGTTGATCATAAGAGCTCTATTCACTCATTTAAGAAATATTTACTGAGCAAACTCCTATTACCAAATACTCTTCCAGGTACTAGGAATAAATCATTAAAAAAAAAAAAGAATGATATATCTTGTTCTCAAGAATAGCAATAAAAAATAAACTGAGAAAATTTAGTTATAGTAATATAACGCAGAAAATAAGAATATGTGATGTGATGGAGACTGGCTAGAATTATCAATGCTAAGGCTGATAATTAGTGATAATAAGTGCTAAATATCTTTGGGGTGATCCAGAAGGAGCAAGAAGGCCAGACAGACTGGCACACAGTGTGTGTGAAGGAGAAGAATTGGAGAGGTAGATGGGGGCCAGACCTTACAAAACTGCCCTTAGGACATGTGAGGAATCTGGGTTTTATTCTAAATATAATACTTGCGTTGAGAGGATTTAAGCAGTAAAGGTAATTTAGAGTCTCTTCCCCTAAGTAAGCGGTTCTCAACCTGTGGGTCACAACCCCTTTGGGGTCGAATGACCCTTTCACAGGAGTCACCTAAATACATCCTGAATATCAGATGTTTACATTATGATTTATAACAGTAGCAAAATTACAATTCTGAAGTAGCAATGAAAATAATTTTATAGTTGGGGGTCAGCACAACTTGAGGCACTGTATTAAAGGGTCACGGCATTAGGAAGGTTGAGAACCACTGCCCTAAATGCTCACTTACATATTTTATAGATTATTTTGATAATTAAAACTCTGCTGCAAAGTGGTAGAGGCAAAGGCAGAAAGAATGATGGCAATGTGGAGTTAGGTATTAGCGGTGGAGATGTTTGTAATGGGAAAGATTTAGCATCTATTTTGTCCTTATAGCCACGGGCACTCATATAGTGATTTGCCTGCTGGAGACAGGAGACTGCATAAAACTTTTGATGTTAATATTGATTATTTGTAAGGGTAGAGGAGTTACCAAAAAAAAAAAAAATTACTATACCTAGTTTTGACAAAAATCATAGTGTCTCTGTGATAGAAAGACTATAGGCAATTTTGATTATGATATTTAAAGAAAAAGAAAAGGTATCAGAGGAAGATCCAGAAAAAGATAATAAAATGCTAGAGATCTGTGAAATGATTATAGTATGGAATACAAAATAAATTTAAGAGCAGCACCTGTGGCTCAAAGGAATAGGGCGCTAGCCCCATATCCTGGGGGTGGCGGGTTCAAACCCAGCCCTGGCCAAAACTGCAAAAAAAAAAAAAAAAAGAAAAAAAAATTTAAAAAAAAAAGTATGGGCCAGAGAGTCAGGAGACCTGAATTCTGAATCCAGCTCAGCTATGAATCCATAGGATAATCTTGAGGAATGAGCTTTATATTTTTAAAAATCTGTCTCCTCATTTGTAAAACAGAAGCAATATGGAAGAATATTATATCTATAGTCAATAATAGGTTAAAATTTTCATAACTATCAGTTTTTGTTTTGGAAAAATGATGGCTAGGAAATGGATGATAAAAGATTACAGAATTATGTGTTTTAAATGACAATATTTTAAACTGAGAAAAGTCTAGAACTTTGAAAAGTATTGATCTTTTTTCCAAATAATAATTGATTTCCAATGTACTAAGCTCCAAAAATACAAAGATATTTACATTGTTAGATAAAATCATGTGAAAGTGAATCATTACATAATCCTTACTGGGTAAGAGGGCCTAAGTACTTTAGAAATAATTCTCAGGGTGCCCCTCAGTGCTATTTTTGTACCCATTTCACTAGTAAGAAAATGAGACACAGATAAAGTAATTAGCATGCCTAAGGTCACAAAGTTAATAAGTGGATGGGCCAATATTTAAATCCAGGGTATCTGGCTCTAGAGTCTCTGTGTCTAAATGCTATGATGCCTTGTTGTATCTGAGATGGATAAAGAAAAACTTTATAATAATCTATGAAAACGTAGTATACAGAAACTGTTCCTACATTTTTATGATTAATTATTTGCCATGATCAAAAGGAAAAGAACAAAGACACTCAAATCCATAGAAAGGAATTATGGAGAAATAAAAGGGATGTTTTATAGCTCAGAGACATTTTTTGTATTCAGCAGAGTTTACTGAATAAACAGCATACAATCCCGATTTGTTGACTGAATCCATACTAGAATAGGTTTTATTAAATGGACATTTCACCTACGTATCTTTAAGATCAGTTGATTTGAGTGGTTTAGAAAATATGATCTTAAAGGATAAAGAAAGGGAAAGGGGAAGAAATGTTGAGTATGTTTTTAGCTCTATCTGCCAGATTTGTAGTTCTCATGAAAAGTACACATAAAAATAAGGCAACTATAAGGATGTGACTGTTATAAATTGTGGACTTCAATTCACCAATTAACTTAGCACAAAATTAAATTTACTTGTTTCAACAAAACACTTTTATTCTGCTCAGTTGTAAGAATTTATTTCTTCTGGATTACCTTTATTCCACAAAGCAAATTTAACCTTTTGTTTATTTTCCTTTTATTTGGGTTACTGTGAGGGAAAATAGAAGTTAAATATATTGAATATGAATTTTGAATGAAATCAGATATCACAAAACTTAAGTATAAATTTATTGAATCCTAAATTGCCTTTTTTGGTTACATAGGATAGAATACATTTATTAAATTTAGCTATATTGGTGTATATTTTACATTCTATTTACTGGAAAATAGTGATCCATTTAGGATATATAGTTGACCCTTGAACAACACAGGTTTGAATAGTGTGGTTCCACTTATTTTTTTCACCCAAACCCAGTTTGAAAATACAATATTCAAGGGATGGAGGAGACTCTACATGTATGGAGAGTTGACTTTTTGTATTTGTGAGTTCCACAGGATTACCTCCAGGACTCAAATATGTATGAGCTTTCATATATGCAGGAGCACTGGAACCAACTCTCATATATTCTGAGGGATGACTCTACATCATTGGAATATTTGTTCAGCCATCACAGCTATTTCTATGACTATTTTGAATATGGAAGAATTTATTTCTTGGTGCTGTGAAATGTTCTGGGCTGATCAATTTTAGAGAATTAACATTAAATCATTTGAAACAGAGGCTGGCATACCATGCTAAATGCATTACCTAAATTATATTATAATCATCCCAACTGTAGGTACTATTCTCATCTCCATTTTACAGAAGAGTAAATTTAGACTTACAGGGATTTAATGATTTACCTAAGTCAGTATAATTCAACCAATGAGACTTGAATTAAGATTTTTCCATCAAAAGCCCCAATTCGTAGCCACAAGAATACAGTCAACATTAAGAAGACGTTGTATGTATTTAACGTTTATGTCTAAACTGTCCTTAAAGTTTGTCTTGTTCTTTGCCCTTAGTGTAATGAAATGCTATTTTAAACATCATTTCTCTTTCGTGGTCCTGCCTCCATCATGCTTCTTTAGTTGACAGGTGTTTCTTGCTTGGATCAGTGCTTTGGTCTCCTACCTGGTCTCCTCGCTTCTTGTCTAACTAATTTCTTAAAAGCAAACATCACTTTCAATAAACCTTTTCTCCCTTGTTTAAAATATTCTATGCTCTTTAAAAATAAATATGAAATTCTTTAGACTGTCTTTCAAGAATCTTGATAATGAATACCTCCACTAACTACATTATATTGTCCTTTTTCCACTCTTCATTGTATCCAAGTTGATTTTTTCTCTGTATATAGAAGCTTGTGAAGTTCATTTTCATTTCCACATCTTTTTGTCCATCCTTCTCATTCTAACTTTCTGTAGAAAAGGTCCACTTGAAGTGCCCCATCCCTAGGCCAGAAAGCTGATCTGAGCCATTCTGCCCCATGCTAATGTGTTCCTTATTGAAACTCCGAACATTTATTATCTGTACCACTTAGAATTTATGTAATCTCACAGTACCTAATATTATCTTATAAGTTGATATTTCTGTTCCTTAGCTCTTCAGAGGCTAGGTCACAAAAAACTTGTACTCTTTACTTCTGTATTATATGCTGAATGAAGAGTACTATAATTTATTATATATTTACCAAAGTTATTCTATAGGAGAATAATCAAAGGTGATTATACTTGAAAATGTAGTATTAGCTGAACAGTTTTTCCAATGAGGCTGTTATTTTTATTTTTATATTAATCTTCAGTTTGCAAAGGTACAAAAATGAAAATTACATATCATTGAAATTAAAATGTGTAATCAAATATGACAGCTGAATATATTCATTGATATGGCAATTTGAGACAAAAGTTCTATAATTGCAGGATTTAACGTAAAAGCGTGCTTTACAATTTACAAATAACTTTCTAAATAGGATTTGAACATATTTCTTTGATAATGGATAAAGTAAAATGTTATGTTAATTCTACATGTCTTTAGCAAGTATTCTTGTTCCCTTTGTTATCAGAATATAATTTTACAATATTGAATTGTGTGAATATTAAAAATTTGGTTTTATAAGCCAAATAATATAAAAGATAAATTATTTGGTTATTCATTTAGTAAATATTTATTAAACACAAAATATGTGCTAAGCTTTGTCTTAGATGATGAGAATTTTAATACAAAGATGGTTTCTTTTCACAAATGCTCATAGAATCAAAGCACTGAAGCAATCAAACACCTGTGTAATAGAGGCACATGAAATATGCAATTACAATAGAGGCAAGACTAGCAAATTTGTATATGTTGATGATGTAATTGTTTTGGTCCAATAACTTAGTAACTAGAGTATTTCTCAATTTAAAGAAATATTATGTAACATATGTAAGATTAATTAGAGGGCTTGGAGTCGCATAAAAGAACTCGTTCTGATAAGAATTCCTTTACTATGTTTAAAATATTTAAATATGCATGGACATTTGTAAAAAGGATTTACACAAAATGTTGTATGTGTACAGCTTCTGATTCATAGGAAGGATTTATAGCTCTGTAATAGAAAACTATCTTTCTGGTTCCTGGTTTTCCATAGAAACACTCATTATAGGCTTATAAAATACTATAACTGGTTTTACAGAAGAACTCCTGCTTGCTATGATAATTAGATTATTCAAGTACCAGCTTATAGATAGATGATCTGCCTAAGTATGAAATAGGCATTGGGAAATCCAAGCTCAAGCCAATAGCATTAGTATATGGAGTGGCTGTATACATGCAGAACCGAAACCTACTTAATGCAGAATACAAATGTCTACATACAATAACTAAGAAAATGCCATGAAGGCTATGTTGAACAGTTAGATGAGAATATTTCAGAGTGTATATGAAACCAGCACATTGTACCCCTTGATTGCACAAATGTACACAGCTATGATTTAACAATAAAAAAATTTAAAAAATAAAATAAATTAAAAAAAGAAAGAAACCAAATTCTGATCAGACATATCACATTTATAAAACCTGCATCTCCTCGTTTCTGCTGATTAGACAAAGCCATATAGCAGAATTGCGAGCAATGTCTTGGAAGTTCTGAATTTCAGGGGCTGCGTTGCCACATATATCATTTCACTCTACGCAAGCCCTGTGATCCGTGAGATCATATCCAAACTATGCAGAATCATATTACTACTCTACTTGTACCAGATGGACCATGCTGTTCCAGTTTACTTCAATATTCATACAACAGTCAAATGAAGTGTAGTCCAAGATCTGGTAAGCTATTTTAAAATGTTAACAGGAACATGGTAAATGAAAACTGTTTGCTAGCAACCATTAGGTGTTATTCAACATAAAACCCTACCTGCAATAATGGACACAAAGTAAGATTCTTATCATTATGACATTTAAGCACGACTGTTGAATAGAGGGCTGCTTATGATGGAAATGCGTGGGAAACAGCCATTCGCATTTCAATATGCATACTCATGGGGAAGATGGATTAGATAACAAAGTTTTGAAATTTCATGTCAGATGTTTAATATCTTTATAATTTTTAAGAAAAGTATTTTGAACATCTGCTTTGCCTGGTTTTATTCTATAATATTCTTACATAATTTTGACTAACAAAGATATTGATTAAATATGTATGAAAGCAATTCATACACTTATATTTGAGCCTCTCCTCTGTCTGCAGTATTATTCCAGTGTAATGGCCTATACTATTAAGTAATTTCCAATGGAGTTGAGAAGACATACTTCTTTATACACATATGATATAAGAAATAACAGGTATCAAAATGTGGGATGCATATGATAATTCCAATGGTAGGTTACAGAAGAAGAAATATACTATGAATGGCTTCACATGTTAAGTATACACACACATATGCCCCATATACCGTATGCGCATGTATATCTGCATGTTTGTGCATATATATATGATAACATGTTGTACCGAAGTTTGGACTTCAGAATCAAAAAGACTGACTTGCTTAATACCATCTTGGTGACCTGAAACAACTGTCAGAGCCTTTCCATTTGTTGGGTTTTTATAAGACTTAAATATAAATATGTAAAACACCAAGTTGTAATGAACAGTAAATTGTGATTATTATAATGATCACCAATGCACTTACTAACTTTCTATAAAAACATGTTTTCCTTGCCCAGTAAAAATTTGGTACTTGTAATTTAATAGTTTTTATATTAGTTTTCTATACTCTTCTGCTATAGCAATGCCCCAAACACATGACAGTGGGACATTTACAATTGTCAGACTGAAGAACAGATTGAAAATTTGTTGCTAAGCCAGCAGAAGACATGGCTGTCAGATTTCCCTAAGGTGTCAGAGTACATGGTACTTTAAGCAGCAATGAGTGAGTTTGGTCATAATTGTCAAATCATGTGTACAATCCGTTTCTTGAATCCATTCTTCTATTCAAAATAAAAGATAAAATATACCTTGTTTACTTTTTCATAAAATGAAGTGGCAATGTCAAACAAATTTATGAAATAAAAGTGTAGAATACATTTATATTTGTGTGAAGCCATTTTTTCAGATTAATATGAGGGTACAAAATATTAGGCTGGTCTTAATAAAACTATATTAATTTTGCCTCTTACAAAAAAGGAAAATAGTTAAGAGTATATAAAACCAGGAGGTAAAACCATATCTGCCAATGAACTTCCACAAAAGAGTACTTTTTATTATAACATTTACAATCCAAATACTATCATCAATTTTCCTTTAATACTATTGTTCACTCCATCACTGCCCTAGATTGCAAACCAAGCACAATGTTCCAAGGATAAAAGATAACTAATGGATTTAGAGAACTCAGATTATAGATTAGAATGGACCTAGGCCCTAACTTTTACCTTATGACATTGAGCAAGTGTTTCAAATGAAACACTGTTGCATAAGAGACCACGCTGAAATTTAGTGCCTTAAAACATTACTAATCATTTATTTTGCTCCTTTGCTTCTAAGTCTGTAACTTGAGCAAGCGTGGCAAGGACCGCTCAGCTCTCTTCATGCAGCATCACCCCAGGTGCCTTGACTGGGAGCTGTGAGATCCCCATTCCAGATAGTTCATTCCCCTGTCTGGAAAATCGGTGCACTTGTCAGCTGGGAGCTCAGCCTGAGCTGTGGGCCAAGAACCTAAGTTCTCCACATGGTCTACTCCATGGCTGCTTGGCCTCACTCCTGGGTAGTTTCTAAAGGTAAGCATCCCAAAGAAGCAGAGGGAAGCTCTGTCACCTTTTATGATCTAGCTTTGGAAGTCGCATATAATCACTTCTGTCATGTCACTTCTACTATTAAAAGAATGCTGGATTCCAAAGGAAGGAACTTAGACCTGACATTTCAGTGGTGAGAGTATCCAGGAACTGTTATCAGCATAACATACGGTTTGGAAGATATCGTTGGGCCATGTTTTGGAAAACACAATCTGCCACAGCACATTATTTGATATCACTTAGCCTGACTTTGCTCATCTAAATAATAAAATGCTAGACATCCTTTACATTTATTAAGCCCTTACAACAGCCTCTGAATTAGGTGCTATCCTTTATTCCATTGCCTCAGCAGTTCAAGTGTCTGGTTGGGGCTGTCTCCCTGGTGTGCAGGTGGTTGTCTTCTTGTTGTGCCCTCACATGTGAGAGAGCAGAGAGCTTGGTCTCTTCAATCCCTGATTCCCTTCATGGAGGCTCTATCCTCATCCACCCTCAAATATCATCACACTGTGAGTTTAGGCTTTAACATACACGTTTGGGTTAGCGGGAGACACACACAGAGAATCTATAGCACATATTTTGCAGATGAAAAAACTGATGTACAGAAAAATGAAAGCTGAAATGACAAAGCTAGTAAAATCCATGTAATCTAGTTCCAAAGGCCGTTTTTTGTTCCTTGGAGTTAATTTTTATAAGAATAACCAACAAATTGTATGCAAAGTGCTTAGCAAAACACCTGGTTCATTCTGAATGCTCAATAATTATAAATGGTTTTGTTGTAGTTATTATTATTAATAGATCTTAGAGTGAAACACTGGTACTTTGAAGATATTTTTCTTTATTCATAAAAGTAAATTCATTCTGGCTTTAGGAGTATGCATGAAAGGCATCAGGAAAAAGAGTGAGAAACTGCAATTACTGGATGTTTAGAAATAAATAGTGAAATAAGAATAAGAATCTCTGCTTAAAGGATAAAAACCTGAACAAAACTTCATTTCAAGGTATTTGTGAATAAGGTGACAGAGTTACCAAGCACATTTTTTAAAAGTAGTGCTAAATATGAAGGAAATAGTATTCATGTGGGCTTAAGTATTGTTGGCTAAAATATACATGGGAATAGAAAATTAAATAAAAATAATAGTAGAGGATGTGAAATTTTTTAAAAACTTAAAAAAATTAGAAGATTAATATTGGAACACTTAAAAAGTGATCTGTGTTTATAGAAACAATATAGTGAGCATTTAATGTTGTTGCCAGTATTATTACTAGATTATATTACAAATGGTAATTAAAACATAAAAAATGGTCTTATCTAAAAACTATTGATGAAAACCTTGGTCTCCATACCTTAATTTTCAAATAGAAATGCATACCTTATTCTCACATTGGAAACTACTTTAGAATTTTAACTTCGCTTGTCACTAGCCTCAGACACTCACAATGTTTGTGACTTGACTTTCCAAATCATACCCTGTTCTCGACAGCTGTCCATATCTTGAATGAACGTGCTTTCTTCAGATTATATAAATTATTAACCTATAAATGAGAAAATGGAAAAAGTGGTGGAAGATAAAATTAATCTAATACATTCACCTTATGCTTATTCATGATGACCCACCTGGGTTTACCAGTGTGTGTGTGCAGGTGTGTGTACATCATGTATATATGCACGTATAAGAGAGCTTCAAAAAGTTCATGGAAAATGCATATTATGAAAAAAACTCTGCATGGATTTCCAAATTGTTTTTCACTGAAATGTATACTGACTTGTTCTAACATTCTGAAAAGGATTTAGTTTGAGGCACCAAGAAAGATATTAATTGGAAAAAAGGCATTTTGGAGCAACATGAATTTCTAAAACTGAAGCAAGAACAAACAAATTTATATTAAAGTTTGGGTGGAAGAATTATGGAATAATCGATGCTTTATGAAAAGTCCCTGGGGACAATATTTCAAAGAAATTAGCAATTTACATTAGCCTGGCCTGGTGGCATATTGCTATAGTCCTAGCTACTGGAGAGGCTGAGGCAGGAGGACCACTGGGGCTCAGGAATTTGAGGATATAGTGAGTTATGATGATGCCTCTAGACTGGATGATAGAGCAAGACTCTGTCTTGAGTGGAGAGGAGAGGAAAGAGGAGAGGATAAGAGAGGAATCAGCAGTTCACAGAAAAGATGAAATGATGTTGAAGATGAAACCCACAATAGCAGAACATCCATATCAATTTATAAATAAAAAATCTTATTCATGCCCTAATTGAAGAGGACCAATGACTAAAAACAAAAACAATAGCTAACACTACAGACAAGGCTTCAGCTTACCCAATTATGACTGAAATAATTACAGGTAAGCAGACTTTTCACTCAATAGGCACCAAAGCCATGTGCCTAGATCAGCTGCAGATAAGAGCAGATCTCTCAATGAAAATTTTGAATAAATGGCATCAAGCTCATGAAGCATTTCTTTAAAGAATTGCTACAGGAAATGAAACATGGCTTTCCCAGTCCCATCCTGAAGACAAAGCACCAGCGAAGCACTGCCCATTAACATACGGAAGTGGTCTAGTCCAGCAAAAGCTGACCTGTGAGGAGCAAAGGTCATGGCAACAGTTTTGGGGGGCACTCAATGTATTTTGTATGTTAACTTTCTGGAGGGCCTGAGAACAATAACAAACACAGGACTGTGTTTTGGTTAGCCAAAATTTTAGCAGAAAGATTCCCATAAAAGCTCACCAAAGGATCCCTCTCTACCACAACAATGCTCCAGCTCATTCCTCTCATACAACAAAAGCAATTTTCTAGAGTTTCAATGGGAAATTGTTAGGTATCCACCTTACTGTTTGAATTTGATGCCTTCTGACATCTTTTTGTTTCCTAATATTTAAAAAAATCTATAAAGGGCATCCATTTTTCTTCAGTTAATAATGTAAAAAAGACCACATTGACATGCTGAAATTCCTGGAATTCTCTCTCCTTTAGGATTAAGGATTGATTAAATGGCTATTATCACTTATAAAACTGTCTTAAATTTAACAAAGTCTACATTGAAAAACATAGTTTATATTTTTTTACCTTTTAATTCTGTTTTCTATATATTTTGGAAGTCTCCTCATGTGTGTTCATGTGTGTATTTATCTGTTTATTTTGTAAGTTAGGGTGTCAGTATAGTAACAACAAACAAAACAACAGTCTATAGTTTCTAGGTTAGTGCCCTCTCCTCTACCTACCCAGATGATTAAGACCTCACTAGTCTGAGACCTGAGTGCTTGCTTGTCTTTTGGCTCAGTTCTTCAGTCTTTAGTATGTTAAATCAGATCACATATGTGCAACATGGCGTTCTTAAGCAAGATTATGGGACTGCTTTCCTAAGATCCTCAGTCTCCAGGTTCTCTCTGATACTTGCTGAATTCCTGTGGTTCCTCTTTAAGATCCCTTGTCAACCAGAACAAGGCCTTATTTACTACAGTCTGGTGATCACTTTTGCAACTAGATTTGCATTCAGGGCCAGGTAAAAGAAGGACAGAGAGAAAAAGAAATGCGATGAGTTTGGCCCAACTCAATTGGAATCACAGCTTCAGTGAACAAAGGAAATTCCCTTTTGTAAGAATTATGGCTCCTTTCAGCTCCCTTTACCAATAACTACCACAATGTGAGTGCTCAAAGTCTGGGCAAGAGCCTAGGTAGAAAAGAAAAAAGAAAAAAAAAGGGAGTGAGAAGTTCTACATTCTCTCTGAGCATCTCACTCCTAAGGAAAAATGAGCAGGTTTGTCCTGGACCTACACACATTATCTTATGGGGTCTTTATAGTAGCCCCAACCCCAGGGAAATTAGGTTGAATATTTTGAAGAGCCAAAACACAAGCTTATTATATATAGACATGGATGTGGTAACTTTGATATTTTTCTTGGATTATTATTAGTGGGTTATTCTGAAGAAACAAAATTTTTATGCTTATTTACTCTTACAGTTTAGTGCTATATTTTTCTTATCTTTTTATTTTTAAATTTCTTAATCTTCTTTGCCTTCTCTACTTACCTGACAACAGATATTATTGCATAGCACCATCTAGCAGAACACTGTCTTTGCCGATTGCTTAAATTCCTTTTATGAATTCTATTATTTTGAGAAATGATGCTGATCACATATTTACTGATAAGTCATTCAAATTTATCTAAACCTACAGGCAACACTGATGAGGGAGAAGCAGTCAATTATATTAATATCAGTTCCTATCACACAAGATGGAATTTAATATTTCATCAAATGGTGAGAACTGCACAGTGTGATATGCCAACTAGGATTTCTCATGGTTCCTTGTCTTCTAGTTCTCTGATGATAAGAATAAGCCTAAAAGTCATTGCAGGCAATATACAGCCTCGCCATTCAATGTTTAAAATAAAGTATGTGTAGAAAAGGTCATTTATTTCTCGATTTTTGTTTCAGCAGAGATACTTTATGAATTTGTATTTTGATCAATACTTCAATACTCTGATTTCAGTTTTCCAGAGATAATGAATTTCAAACATCAAGGGAAATTACATTGTGAGATGTACGTTATTACTAGTAGCAGTATTTCCGTCACTATTCTTATATTGAGTATATCTCTAATACTTTTCTCTTTAATGCTTTTCTCTAAAAATTTATTTTGCTTTTAGGTGTGGAATTTTTTTATTGTTTTAACCATTTTTTTTTTTTTTTTTATTGAGACAGAGTCTCACTTTGTCACCCTCTATAGAGTTCAGTAGCATCATAGCTCACAGCAACCTCCAACTCTTGGGCTCAAGCGATTCTCTTGCCTCACCCTCCCTAGTAGCTGGAACTGTAGATGCCTGCCACAATGCCCAGCTTTTGTTGTTGTTGTTTTTGTTTAGTAGGCCCAGACTGCATTTGAACCCACCAGCCCCAGTGCATGTGGTCGGCACCCTAATCACTGGGCTCCAGGCTCCCAGCCTTAACCAATCACTTAAGAATCCTCAAATTTTAAACATATTTTGAAATAGAAAGCTGAACGTTTTAATTTAGATTAGTTACTATCTAAATTATGATTACTGTATAATTTTGGGGGAATATTATGTGTTCTATTTCATAGATCCACCATTTCTAAATCACATTGTATCTATTTTTCTAACATTCTTACTACTATGATTAGTAGGTACATGGCAAGAGAAAAATCAAGAATTAATTTCAACAATCTTTCACAAATAAGAATTGGTTTATAATTTGATTATTCCCTTCTGAATATATTGTCCACTTTTATGGTCAGAAATTTAAGAAGGTGTGGACTTTATGTAAACATACCTGATTAAACATACAAATTTATCTCTAGTTCCCTACGAACACTAATAAGAGTAAAGATATATAAAAGATTTCCTCTAATAGAGATAAGCAAAGGATAAAAGGAAAAGAAAATGTGTCAGTTGAGAAAAGATAATATGTGAACGAAATTTCAGAAAATGAAAATCAGATGAAGAGTGAGAACTCACGTAGCAATGGAATGTAGTCTGAATGCCTAAAGGAAGAGAGCCACTTCACTTTGTGATTTTCTGTTCACTATATACTGAGCAATGGAATTGCTGCGCAGATGGTAGACCAATGTTCATTCATAGTAGGTACCACCAAGTAGTAGCTACAAGAAGTAATATTAACATTTTATACTCCTATGGCAATATAGGAGAGTTCATATTGCATATTCTCAGCAACCCTCGGTAATGTGTGTTTCTTTTACCTTAGGAATTCTGGAAGATGGTAGTAGCATGGCATTTTACACAGAAATAAGTTTTTAAAATAGATTTTTGAGAAATTAAGTGTAGTATTCAGGAGAAGGAAGTGAAGCATGAAGACAAAAAAGTAAGAATTTAGGATGACTCAAGCAGTTTAATTTTTACGAAGGACCTAAAAGGAGTAACATCTGCTGTCTCAGATAAACCAAGAAAACCTATGAAGAAGATACAAAAAAAAGTTGTCTATTTAATCTTATGAGATTAAATAACTAATAAATGGCAAATAAAAGAAGAAAGTCCCCATAATTGTCCCAAGTTACCACCTTAAGAGAATGTTTTGGCCCTAGGACAGGTAGAAAGGACCCTGATAAAACCTTATAGACGTCCTCCAGGGACTGTAGATTAAAAAGACAGAACAGAGAGTCCAAGGATTTAAAGGCATCCAGAATTCATAGGACAATGTGTGTGAAAGGAATGGGGCTCTGAAAAAGAACTCCGGAGAGCTTCAAGGGTTTTTATGAGTGTTTGCCTAAATTTTGCTAATAAGCATATAACCCAACAAAGGAGATAAAAGATATCACAAAAGTATGCTGCATTTCTAAAACAATGCCTAAATAGAAGAAAATAAAACAAAGAATAGAAGGAATAAATTCAAATAATAAGGTAGCCTTAATTCATATCAGTAATCACATTAAATATAAATAATATAGATGTTCCAAATCAAAGGTGGAGTTTGTCAAATTGAATGAAAAAAACACAAGGTGTATGCTGCTTACAAGAAACATAATTTAAAGAGAAAAATCAAATAGGTCAAGATAGAGGGGGCCAGCCAGGGAATCTTCTGGGGTTGACAGATATATTCACTGTCTTGATTATGGCAAAGCTTTTACATTTGGCATATGTAAATATGCCAAAACTTATAAAATTATACACTTTATTTATATTTTTTTGTATGGCAATAATACCTTCATAACATAGTTGTGTGGAGATGTATAAGATAGTATTAGTAGTGGAAGCTGAGTTTGGAAAAATAGGTGTGATCTGAACTATGAAGGGACTTAAATGTTAATCTAACATAGCCTGAAGTCTGGTAGGGTGATGCCTCCAGCTTTGTTTTTATTACTAAGAATAACCTTGGCTATGCAGGGTTTTTCTGGTTCCATACAAAACAAAGTACTATTTTTTCCCTGTTCTTCAAAATATGATGTTGATATTTTAATGGGGATTGCATTGAGTCTGTAGATTACTTTGGGTAGAGCAGACATTTTGGCAATGTTGATTCTTCCCAGCCAAGAGTGCGGTATGTTCTTCCATTTGTTAATGTCTTCTGCTATTTCTTTTTTGGGGGTTTCATAAATTTCTTTGTAAAGATCCTTTACCCCTTTTGTTATGTATATTCCTAAGTTTTTCATTTCCTTTGACACTACTATGAAGGAAATTGTGCCCTTGATTTGCTTTTCAACTTGACTGTTATTGACATATAAAAGGCTACTGATTTGTGGACATTGATTTTATACCCTGAGACATTACTGTATTTCCTGATCACTTCCAGGATTTTTGTGTTGATTCTATGGGGCTTTCTAAGTATAAGATCATATCATCAGCAAAGGGGGAAGAGTTTGACCTCCTCTGTCCTCATTTGGATGCCCTTTATATCCTTCTCTTGCCTAATCACATTGGCTAGTCTTCCAGCACAATTTTGAATAATAGTGGTGATAGTGGACATCCTTGTCTGGTTCCAGTTCTAGGTGGAAAAGCTTTCATTTTTACTCCATTCAGTGTGATGTTAACGCTGGGTTTGTCATAGATGGCTTCAATCAGGTTGAGAAATGTGCTCCCATGCCCATTTTCTTAAGTGTTCTTGTTAGAAAAGGATGCTGAATTTTGTCAAATGTTTTTCTTCATCTATTGAGAGGATCCTGTGGCCTTTATTTTTGTTTCTATGATATGTTATATCATATTTGTGGATTTGAATACATTAAACCAGCCTTGGATCCATTGGATGAAGCCTACTTGATCATGATGAATAATTTTTTTTTTAATGTGTAACTGCAATTTATTAGCTAAGACTTTGTTGAGTATTTTTGCATTGAGATTCATTACTGAAATTGGTCTGTAGTTCTCTTTTTTGGTTGGGTTCTTTCCTACTTTTGAAATCAAAGTGATGTTTATTTCATAGAAAGTGTTGGGGAAGGTTCCTTCCTTCTCAGTGTTTGGGAATGAGTTCTGCAGTATAGACACAAGCTCATCTTTGAAGGTGTGATAGAATTCTGGAGTGAAGCCATCTGGTGCCAGGCTTTTTGTTGTTGTTGGAAATTTTCTTATTTTTTTCTACAATCTCAGTGCTTGATACTGGTCTGTTCAAGAGAGCTGTTTCTTCCTGGTTAAGTCTGGGAGGTGTGATTACAGGTAATAATCTATTTCCTCCACATTGTCAAATTCCTGGACATAGAGTTTTTATGGTAGTCAAAAATCTCTTGTGTCTCTGTAGTATCAGTTGTTATTTCACCATTTTATTCTGATTGAGATTATTAAAGATTTTATTCAAGTGAGATCTTCCCTTTGAACCTACAATCCTACTACTAGGCATATACCCAGAAGAAAAAAATAATAATTTTACCATAAGGACATTTACACTAGACTGTTGATCGCAGCTCAATTTACAATCACCAAAATTTGGATCACCTAAATGCTTGCCACTCTGGAATGGATTAACAAACTGTGGTATACGTATACCAAGGAAGATTAATCAGCTGTTAAAAATAGGGAGACTTTACATCTTTTGTATTAACCTTGGATAGAGTTGGAACACATTCTTATTAGTAAACTGTCATAAGAATCGAGAAGCAAGAATCTAACATACTCAATTCTAATATGAAGTCAATAGACTAATACCCACATAAGAAAAATCTCAAATCAATTCAATTTGGGGGGACAAGGGTATGACGGAGCAGGGAGAGGGGTGGAGGGAAGCGGATGGGTGTACTCCCAATTAATGGCACAATGATAGGGTCTATGGCATATCTCTTGGGGGTGGGACCTAACAAATGCAAATATTGTAACATAATTCTTTATACCCTTAATTAACCTGAAACAATTAAAATTTTTATTGTTTTTTAGACAGAATGAGAAATTTTAGCATCTCAGTGTTGTACGTAATGAATAAAAAGATTAATTAGAGGAGAAGGGAGACAGAGAAAGGTCTCAGATATTGGAGTGAATTTGTGGCAGGTTTAAAACTTTTTTTAAGGTGTTTATTTTTATAAATAAGAAATTTTTATTGTTTGGGATTCATTGAGGGTAGAGAGAATTAGGTTACATTGTTTGCATTTGTTAGGCAAAGTCCCTCTTATAATTGTGTCCCGCCCCCAAGAAGTATGTCACACACTGTGAGCCCCTAGCCCCCTCCCTCGTCCCTTCTCCCTTGTTTCCCCACCCCCCACCTTGAATTGATTCGAGGTTTTCTCTTATGAGGGTTTAAGATTATCTACTGGCTTCACAGTAGAACTGAGTACATTGGATTCTTGCTTCTCCATTCTTGTGATACTTTACTAAGAAGAATGAGTTCCAACTCAGTCCAAGAGTTTAAAACTTTTCAGGGTTGATGGAATAATTGTTTACAAACTCTATTTAGGTGTAGGGCCTTCCTTTTACCTGACAACTTTAACTAACAGTTCTTACAATATTAAATTTAACCAAAGTCTCTCACCTGTCAACTTGAATGAAAAAAAAAAAGAGCAAGCAAAATAAAATTTCTCTAGTATACAAGGGTATTAGAATTAGTTTGTTTTCTTTGTATTTTCACATACATTTTAATTAGAAACTTTAAGGATGTTTTAATTTTTGCCTTTCAAAAAGTCAGGACAATAGATTTCCTCAAATTATAAATCACAGTATCTTTGTAAATGATTGAGATACATTTACAAGCAAAATTTTAGATGCTCCTGGAAATACATTTTAAGATATAACACACATAATACAAACTTCTTTTTGACTTTACTTATCCTTTTGAGATAAGGAAGAATACTCAGTTTATTTTATACTGAAAATTTAGCCTTTGCTAACTAAGACCTGAGTAGATCACAAACTGTAACTTTCTAGGTTTTCTCTACAGGTTTTCAGTGCTGAAAAAAACTCAAAGATATCTTGTGTCCTATTTGCATATATATTTTTTCTCATTAATTAGTATCAGTGGGGTCTGATATTGGTTATTTGTCTTGGTCATGATTTGCTCTTGCAAAACCACCTTTACAGTGAAACAAACATGAAAGTTATTTTCCACAATTAAATGAAAATAATCTGGATCAATAACAAAGTCAAAACCACAAGTGTTTCAAGACATTCTTGAGAACAGATTTCAACAGTCCTAACATCCTTTCTCTTCAGTGAGTCTCTTCCTTATTCACAACTAAATAGTCACTGTCCAGTTGTCTCCTGTTCTGGAAAAAAAAAAAAATACTTTTCTTAAAGATCAAGCTTTTTATTAACACAGGACTATTTGGAATGAACCCAAAAGATAAGGAAAAGTTGGCTCTCTCCTCAAGTAGGTTCCTTCTCTTTTAGCAGTATTTAACTACTCTCTATCAATAATTTCATCACAGCTGAGTGCTTCAGATGATTGAGGATTGTAAGTGAGGAAAGCTCTTAGATAAAATGAAGTCTTCTCTCATGCATATGAAACCTGCCATCCAGGGCTGCTTCTCTTGCTCCAGATGTTCTCAGAAACATTTGTTGATCTCTTTCAAGGGCCATTGAGATTCCATAGCCAGCACTATTCAGCTGCTCTTCTTCCATAGAGTCTTGGTTGTCTTCCTAGTCATCAAATTCCTATCCCTCATTGTTACTCTTGAAGTCTGGGCCGGTGAGCCAGCTCAGCTGCTCCCCAGGGCTGAGCCGCCTCCTCCTCCAGCTGCGTGCAAACTGTAGTGGGACCCTCAGTGGGAAGGCCTTAGGGATGCGTCTCACTCTCACCGCCTACCCCAGGTCTGTGGAAGGTCACTCTTGCCAGGCGTCACATCCATCTACATGTCACTGCTCTCTCATACAGCTCCAACATCTCATCTTTCTTTAACGTTGTGCAAACTGCTCAACCTCTCAGAAAGCACTTTCAGCAGGACCAAAAAATTATTTAAATTGTTGTTTTACTTACTAAAGAACATAATAAAAGGTGAACTCAGTAATTTTACTGCACAAAATTCAGTTATATGTGGCCTACTTTATAAAAACTGTAGTTCAATAGAAAATAGTTATTTTATTGACTATGTATGCTTGATTTATTGAATATCTTATGATATATTATCTTATAACTACTGTGTCATAGGATTAAGTGTAGTAATTAAATACTTCTTAAAGAATATTTTCATTATGAAAATATAAGTTGGGTTAATTATATAATATGTATTTATATACTTTGAATTTCCACCGTTTTAGAAAGCTGTTTTGATGGTTAAAGGCATTTCATTGGTCAGCCAAAGAGTACTAATTTATCACCAAGTTAGAAAAGAGACATGTTGATACTGATATTGAATAACCATATTCTAAATAGGAATTTAGAATTAGTAATTTTATTTTATAGAATTGTTAAATTTTCCTCTCTAAAATTACTAGATTATTCATAAAAAAATTTTAAAGAATCAAATATAAACTATAAAAATACAGTTATAGCATAAACAAAAGAAAAGTTAGCCACAAAGAAAGGTGTGTAACATACCAGCACCAAACTGGGATTTTCTGCTTGAGTTTTCAGAAGGACTGAATGAGAAGTGGAATGTAAATGCATTTTGAACAGCATGATTCAATTATTTCATGTCATCTCCCAGAACAACACAAAATCATCTTCTTTATTGACAGTTGTGGACATCCCTATACTTAGGGGAGCACTGATACTTTGTGTGTGTGTGCGCGCAGATGTATACTTGAGGTATGATTTAAAAATTAATGTCAATTAAAATATGACGTCATAGTTTTGTTATTAACATTGAATGACTAATTCCACATACTAGTATTAATATATATTATGTGTGACACTGAACTCTGACATCCAAAGTGTGTGTAAGTTGTAATATGTTGTACATGGAAAAATAAAAGAACTCTAGCAATAATAACTTAAGAAAAAATTTTTTCCCATTTTTACAGCTTGCAGACCAGGATTCTATAAAGCATTTGCTGGGAACACAAAGTGTTCTAAATGCCCTCCACACAGTTTAACTTACAAGGAAGCAACTTCTGTCTGTCAGTGTGAAAAGGGTTACTTCCGAGCTGAGAAAGACCCTCCTTCTATGGCATGTACCAGTAAGTCTATATGTCTTATTTTATTTTATTTTTTTAAGTCTGTACAGTTTAGCTTTGGAAGTTCTATGTTTAACCCTTTTTGTCTCTGTAGTCTAACTTTAAAAAGTAAGTACACATACAATATCCTGCATTATCTATTCCATTTGTCTTTGATAACAGTCGAGAAAAAAGCTTCTCTCTCTTCTCATCATAGTATTTTTTTTTCACCTGCTTATAAAGAAAGTGTTTACACTTAAAACTCATATTGATTCCTGATATACAAATTATAGCATTGCTGGGAGCCACTGCATCTTAACTATAACCTATTCCTTAGAAAGTTAAAGCCATTTAAGGATACATGAGAAGTCAGGAACAAAACTTCTGTTCTTTGCTTCAACCCTTGACCACTTTAAGGTACCTAAATTTGAGATCATAAAGTTAATGTGTAAGGGAGGTTCCAGTGGAAACTTTAAAAATCATTGTATTACTTTTATGAAGAAAAGTTTTGAGTTTCCTTGGCATTTATCATTAAAGGAAGGTATTTTTGAGTTTGTCCACATTTCGCCTCTTACTCTCTCCTGTTTTTTGTTTGAAAGAAATAGAATATGAAATCTAAATGCAAAGGTCATTTTAATTCATCACTGAGAATTTTATTTTTTATTCTATTATTAAAATATTGTAAAACATCTATACATTTAAAAAACTAAGCTGAATATATTAATACTTAGCTAAGCTATGCAAAAATAAAATGTCACCTTGTTAAATTATATAAGTAAGATACTATAATGTAAATTTGCACTTGTTGGCAATGAACTTGTACCAAAATATTCTTCTCTTATATAATTCCATAATAGCAAAAAAGAAGCTGAAAATTATATAATGTCACATATTCCTTAGAAATAATGATGGAGATATCCATTTTTTAGCTTCCCTGATTTAGTTCATAGATTTTTTTCTACATTTATGTAGACTTTATTGTGAATTATTACTATAGAACACACTTAATAAAAATGCAACACATTCATTAGTAAAGGTAATTTTGTGCTTTCTGATTGTAAATGCTAGGTGACTAATTTCTTCAGAAAATTTCATCCTGGGAAATTACTACTTGAGGTTTATTTTATTTTTTTCCCCCTGAGAACAAATAAATAGGAAAAGGAAAATTCTAAAAATGAAGTATAAGTTCTAACATGATTGTGGAAATGGTTTTGTACAAGAAAACTTTGCTATTATAATATTTTTTGTTTGGTCACTATTTATTATTTTATTATATTGTAGATAACACGCCAATTAGGTAGATGGTAGTATTTCAAAAAGTTACAGTTCTACCAGACAATTATCTCTCAAAATCTATATAGGAAAATGAGCTTCCTATGTGAATGATAAAGGAAAATCTTTATTTTCTGAGGAGACCATAAATAGACAATTGATAAATTGAAGTAATAAATTGGTTCCCATCCATATAACCGTTCAGTGAATTAGTAGTACAGTGGGTAGTTGGGAAGGCTTAGAGTTCTTTGAAGTTAGAAATTAGTTAAATAATATGGGATGCCACAAGATCTATGAACAAGGTAAGCAATCAGTTGTTGAATCAGATATGTCTAATTTTCAACTTATCATTTTATTTTACTTAAATTTCCTTTTTTACTTTTTAAAGCTTGGTATTACAAATTACAACTTTAAAATGCTAACCTCCTTTGGCTATACTAAATAGAAGCAGAGAAATTTAATTCTGTCATGAGTTTTAGACAGGGAAGAGCATGTCTTTGTTGCTATAGGGTAGGAAGAAAATATTTCCCCCTACCTTTCATAGTATTTACTTAGGACAGACTCTTGTAACAAAAAAAACTGACAAGAGAAAAGCAAGTTTTTAACACGTATGCCTCATGTCCATGTGGGAGACACACAGGACATGAATGACCCTCTAAGTCAGGCATCCTCAAACTTTTTAAACAGGGGGCCAATTCACTGTCCCTCAGACCGTTGGAGGACCGGACTATAGTTTAAAAAAAAAAAAAAAACTATGAACAAATTCCTATGCACACTGCACATATCTTATTTTGAAGTAAAAAACAAAACGGGAACAAATACAATTCACACCGCTTCATGTGGCCCGCGGGCCGCAGTTTGAGGACACCTGCTCTAAGTGGTGGCTTTGAGTTCAGGCTTAAATACATGTACAACTGAAACAAAGAAAGAAGGATGTTTGAGGGGCAGTAATGGTCCCAGAAAAAGCACAGTAAATAAGAATAAGGTTTGTTAGGCAAATGGAAGTCACTGCTTTCCTCATAGATAAGAGCTTGTAGTGATTTAGTCAGAAGTGAAGGAGAGGACTTAAGGTGTTTTGTTTTGTTTTTTTCCCTTGTAGATATAAATTTCCCATAGAAAAAGGCAACTTCTACTCTGTTTTCAGAGCTTCTGCTGTGCTTGCAGTTTCTCAAAATAATCAGCTCTAAATAATCTTATGCCAAAGGGGCATATTTTGGAATAGCATATTCCAATCCCCTAGAGTCATATTTTGAAGAGGCATATTCCAATAATTGTATTTTGGGGTGACATATTTTGGTGTCATCAGGAATATTATGATGATCTTCCTTTTATTGTGCTTTACTCTTCTTTGAGAACCCCCAGAGAAGAGTGAAATGCCAGGCTTTAGTCGGGGTTCCCTAGTCCAGTCACAGGAAGCTCCGCATTCAAGGCTGATCTCTCCTACTTCCTGAGGGCTTATGTGTTTTGTTTAACAAAGGCTCAGCACAGTGTACCAGAAAGTGCACCATCATTTAGAACCAGATTATCTAAGGATGAATCATGGGGCTATAACAACAAAGGAAAACCTCTTCTGCTTTCTCTGAAGGTCACTAAAATGAATGGACAATAGATAAATAGAAGAGAAAGGATACAAATATATTAGTGTGCAGAAGCATGGGAGCCATGTAAAATATGAGATTAAAATAAGGCCTGGATGGTAGAGTCTTATATGCCTTCTTCCAAGAGAAAAAGGTAATATGGGCTGGAGGGTAAGGCAATTGTGAAGGGTAGTGAATTATTTTTGAGGGAAATGGATGAGCCCAAATAAAAATGGCCTGGAACAAAATTTCTCTCAGCTCTGAGGGAGGGAACAAGAAGGGGAAAGGTAGAACTGAACTGTAAAAAAGGATTTTGTCTTAGATAATCTTTCAGAACTGCCCACAGATGCAAAGATGAAGTCCGTCTGGGCCACGATGATGATGTTGTTTGCTTCTCTAGTGGTTAATTGGTCCTGATTATTTGTTGTGATGACAGAAAAGAAAGAAGTCCAGGCAAAATAAATTTAAGTAGAGAGCTTATTTGGATCAAGCTTGAACATTGCAGCTCAGGAGCATAGTTTCAAGTTGCATTGAAGATATATTCAAATGCACAGCAGGTAGTAAGAAAGAGGGCGGCAAGGAGTGATCCAATACAAAGTTGTTTGTCAGGATTCTCATTGGTTTATAGAAGTAACATTGATTGCTGATTGGCTATACATTGTTAAATTATAGAGTGTGGGCTATCGTTTCTGGTGAGGCATTTTAGGTTACTTTGTACCTACTCGTGGTGATAGCAAGCAGTTTCAGGACATGAATACATAACTTAAAGGGGGATGGAGGAATAGGGCATCGTTGCTATCTCATTTTTTAAATTTAATTTTTATTTATAATTATGTTGCTATCTCACTTTATGCCTCTCTGTGCATGATAATTTAAAAGGGCTAATATTCCTCAGATAAAATTTTTTTCTTTCCCACTTTTGATCAAGATTCTTTCCTCTTGAAAGCATTTATGATCAAAATTTGAGTTTCAACATGTCCCTCGTCACTTCAAAGTCCTTGATCTGTGGTTCCTGTCTCTTGTTCAATCTTTATCTAGTCTTTGGAGTACCAAAAATTTACTTTTCTCAAAAGTAGTAAATCAATGAGTGATACATAGTAGAAATATAATGCACATTAGGGTTATAACTGAACAGAGAATTTGGACACAAAAAAGGGAAAAAAAACTGGTTCCAATGGGACTCACATTTCCATCTCCTACTGAATTCCACCCTGGCTGTATGTCTCCACTAGGACCTTGAGTGTTCCACAGGCTCTCCAAATTTAATATTTACTTCAGAGGGAAAATGCATGCTTGTATAGGCATTCTCTTACCTTCCCTCTGATACTGGTCCTTGGTCCTTGGTCTCGGGGATTCGAAGAATGAACCACGGACCACAGATCAGTGGTAAGATAGGACTTTTATTAGAAGTTAGAAAGGAATACTGAAGAAGTAAAAAGCACCAGAGCTTCTGGAAGGGGGAAAGAACTGAAGAACTCCCTCGAGAGTCTCCACATGGGCTCTTTTATTTAGGGGTCTTAAGTCTAGAGGATTACACATGGCTGGCAGTTGGTCCTTTACAGTCTTTGTCCCTGAGAAGGGATTAGGGTGTGCGCTCCTCTCCAAGGTGGAACCACCCAAAAATCATCACAGGCTGCTTTGTTCATGATCTTATCAGAGCCCATATGGTGTGTCCCAAAGAAGGCAGTCTGCTTGTGCCTGGAAATGCGGGTCTGACTTCTGAGCTCACCTGAGTCTAGAGAATGGGGGGCTCCCTGTCTAGCCCCTGAGTGGTGGAATCCTGTATCACTGCTACTACACTTACAAACCTGTCTGTGTAACTAACTGTTCTCCTTCCCACCGGTATGATTACAAAAGGTTGTCCCCTTCCAACTAAAGCCAATCTCCCCACATGTATTTTGGAATCTATTTTCTCTAAAAATTTATTTCAATCCTCTATTAGTTTAGTCTCATGTAATTAATTCTTGCTCCACTTGATGTTGGGGTAGCAATCTTCATGAATACACCAGTGTTTACTTGTTTGTTTGTTTGACAGAGTATTACTCACTGCCCCAGGCTAGAGTGCCATGGTGTCAGCCTAGCTCTCACCAACCTCAAACTCCTGGGTCTGAGCAATCCTCTTGTAGGTGATAGCAGGGACTAGAGGTGTGTGCCACCATGCCCAGCTAATTTTTGTATTTTTGTATAGACAGGGTCTCCCTCATGCTCAGGCTCACCTCAAACTCTTCAGCTTGAGAGATCTATTGAGTGCACCTGGCACGTCAATATTTTAAATTAGAATCTGAAAGTTTTATTTTTCTATTCAAATAGTATAATCACTGAAGTACGCAGAAACCTATATTCAAGAGTAGTTTTTAGAGTTCTTTCCATAAATTCCCTTCAAGAGGAAGCAAACTTTGGGCATAGCTGATTGTAAACCTTTATTTTGAGAAGAATCAAAGTAAAACAATAATAGTCTCAGAATAGCCATGGTTAAAGACAGAATTCACAGGGAAATCTGGTTATTTCTGTGACATCTAACAGTTTAACATAATAACCGTAATTACTATTATTGATAATTTTCATGAAGATGTATCAGAATTGTTAGATATATTATAGGTGTATAATTTGGAACACATATTAATAAAACATTTATATAAATATAACCAAATGAAAGTTAAGCATCATTTCATAATTGGCAGTGCTTCATGTATGATTTTAACATATCACATAAGTATAAGATTGTCTATCTCTTGTAGGTGCCTAGGGGTTCTAATATCCAAAGAGTTGCTTTGGAATTAAAAAGACTGAATTTAGAGTTGGAAATTTTGATTTTAGAAAATGTGTCCAATATCAGAGGTTTAAAACAGTTGTTCAAAACAGCATCCCACAGGTCACTGTAAAATAACAGTGATTCACTTAGCCAGAGTGAGAATTCAAATATTTTATAAAACAAAAATCTTTACTCTTTAAAAAAGCAGAGCCTCAGGTTCCCAAACCATCATAAACCTAACAAAGAAAACACAAGGCAAACAAAATCTCTCTCTCCTCCTCTCTATTTTTACTTTTTGCAGTTTATTCAAAAGGTAAACAGAAATGTTTTATTATCTGTTTGTCACGAATACTACATGAAAATCTTTTTCAAAAGCAGAAACCAAATTCTATCTCTGCATCGGCGTATTGTCAGTGGTGTTACAGCCCAACCCGGTTCATTGCCTGCTGCTCAAGGGGAAGCCAATATATTGAGTCAGCAGAGAAAGTTTTATAACGCAGGTGCTATGTCAGAAGAAGGGGAGTATTTTCAAGTCCATCACCACCAAAATTTGGAGAAAGCATTTTTAAAGATAGTTTAGCAGGCAAAAGGCTAGGCAACTGGGTCTGCAAATTGGCTGGGTTAGGGGCAGAGCTGTAGGGATGTAAATATTGTCTTCTTGGCTGAGTTGGTTCTTAGGAGGGGTTCCTGGTATCTGTGTGTCAGTTCCTTGGGATGGACCACTGGTCTGGTTGGGTCAGCAGTTCCACAGGAATGCGGGACCTGGGAAATAACTCAAAAACTAGCCTTGAGTTTCACAAGGGTGATGTCATCTGTGGGGAAAGTTAAGAATCTTTATGACTGTTATCTATGGAGAAAATTAAGAATCTTTCTGACCATTAGCTATATGACACCTGAATAATACTTACAGAAAAGCAAACTAGGGGTCAGTGGCGGGTTGTGGTTTCCATCATTGTTTTCAGCCATGCCTGTGCCTTGGCGGAGTTTAAGCCCTCACCATCATTTTCATCTTGCACTGCTTCATTAATTTTAAAGGACAGTTTGAACACTTATAGAATTGTTTTTTTTTTTCATATCTGGTAGTTTTAATCACATACACTAATTAAAATAACTCTTGCTAACCCTTATTTTTAATGAAAAACCTAAGAAGAAAGCAATTTTAATTGTGTGCCGGATTCAGTGTTCATAACAAAGGACAGAGCTGTGAAGATAATGCCTGGAGAATCTAATCTCTTCCAGCCTGGCCAAGAGACACAGCTGGGCTAGTGAGGATGGTATTCAGAAAACAAGCTGAATTTAGAGCTGCTGTCCCAGGTTTTCAGAATCTGTCTGAAGTGTAAAAACAAAAAAAAAAAGGGTAGATTTTCTGTGCTTTGACCTTCTTTTATAAATAATTTAATTATTGATCTTTAAAAATGTTCACAGCATTCCTAAGTTTCTCCTACGGCGTGCTGGTGTGCTGCGGCATACCATTTGAAAATCACTGGTATAAGGCTTTAGAGTAACACAGCACTCAACACTTACAGCATTAACTTACAAGTTAAGCAAGTATTTAAAAAATACTGCAGAAGCAACAGTTTTATGACCTTAAAACAAATATAAACCCTTCTTGCCAATGGACCCAGGCAAATTTTTCTATATTAAATTCTGAATATGTTTGTATTTTATTTTACCAACAACTTTAAACTATCTTTATCTACCAGAGATTTCAAGTCACATGAACTTGAAAAGCATTTGGACTTATTTACTTAATTTATGAGTACTCATTTATTTATAAGTCAATATGATATTCATGCACAGAGACAGACATATATACACGTGCATAAAGATACAGACAGAAAGACTTTTTAGTTTTAATTTCACAAATTTTAGCCCAAAGACCAACAAAACTCACTGATTCTTTAAAAGGGCAGTTGGATTCAAAATATAACTTTGTGATTGGAATAAGTTAAAGGTTATTTTTCTCACATGGCCCAATCTTTTACTGAGTTTTAAAGAAAGCAGAGTAAGGGCAGTGCCTGTGGCTCAGCGGGTAGGGCGCCGGTCCCATATGCCAGAGGTGGTGGGTTCAAACCCAGCCCTGGCCAAAAAAAAAAAAAGAAAAAAGCAGAGTAAAAAATTAACATTTCAAAACACATACAGAGAGAATTTAACCTTTTTTCAAGACGTTTGAGTGTGTTAGAGGAAGACTGAAAATGGATGTCAAGGTAACACGAAATTGTAGGAATTTACCACAGGATTTGATAAGAAGACCAATTTCATTTTAATTTAGTCTGTTTTCCAACTGGACAACAAAGCCCCTTCAAGAAGAGAAGCAACAAAGCGTTTGCAGTTTAGGGCTTGATCAGTTAGATATGTGAAAAGAAGGCGAGGTTCGAATGCGGAGCATTTAGACCTTTAAAGATCAAGGATTCTACTTTTAACAATGAATTCTGGCTCCCCCAAAAGAAGAAAATGTGTGCAATATTTTCACAATACACTTCACTATAAAGACATTTTTCTAAATGTTTAAACCACACATTTCTTATCTCAGTGCACAAAGAAATGAGTAGTGCCCTGCAGTGATAACTATTTACTGTAAACAATTGCCCTTAACCACCTCCAAAACTGCAGCCCTCACCAGTCAACACTCATACCAAGGTCAGCTTCTCCCTCATAGTACAAAGTAACCACATGAGCCCCCCCAAACCCAAAGACATCAGGTAACACAATACAAAAGAGAGTAGAATTTTAGACCTGAGAGGAATCTGTCCATTACTCTTTAGACAACACAGGAAGACAGAGGGCCGCAAAAAGGGGTCAGTGGTGCCTTTTTCTGTGTTTCTTAAGGTGTCTGAGTCATTAGAGGTCCTCCCATAGATGTCTTTATGATCCAAAGAAGAGGAAGAAATTGCAGGGAGGACTCTAAATAAATAAAGGAACAGTTCTTAAGAAGCAAACGGAAGGACGTAGCCGTTTCACTTAGATAAGTAGATTTTAATTTAGTTTCTGTTTTCTAACTGGACAACACTGGTTCATTTGGAAAATGGATAATAATTAAAAGCTAATATAGCTTGAATATCAGCTTTTAATTAAGCTAACTTCTGACCAAAGAGCTCTTTAAAAAATAAAAAAGCAAAGTCTTTCAAATTTCTCATTTTAACTGGGATGAACAGCTGACATCTCTGACTTTTGAGTCTTTTTCTTTCTAACAAAAGTACCCTCCTAAGTGGAAAAGCAATACTCTAAATAAAGTCAAAGTCATGCAAATATTAAACCAAAAGAAACTGGTTCCTTCACCAGGAATTGAACCTTGTCCACAGAAACGGCACTGTATCTAGGTAAAAGTGACAGGGTAGAAGTGATTTTACTTCTTTCTTTTTGTGGGTGGTAGAAGGGTAGAAGTGATTTTATTTCTTTCTTTTTTATTTATTTATTTATTTATTTGTTTGGCATATCTTGCGTGGGGTCCAAAGCAAGCAGTTGGAGTGTTTAAAAGATTTTAACTTTTAGAGCTGATCTCAGCTGGAATGCTGCTTAGCTGATTTCCTGGATGTTAGCATTTCAACATCAGTGTCCATCATTAGTTCTGGTTTAGAAAAAAATGTGTTGCATCTGCCCATCTATAATCTCAGTAGTTTTATTTTTATTCAGCTCCTCCTTTTTAGAATATTAGTCTTTTAATTTCCTGCTTTATTGCCCTAATCAATTTGTGAGCTAGGCAACAGAGGTGTATTTTTGAAACCCTTCTTGTTCATTTTGTGGTCTTCTTAATTGAGCAAACAGTGTTTTGAGAATTCAGCAGCCTCCAGAAACAGAAGGAGTTCAGAGTAACTCTGGAAGGCTTTGTTAACCAGGGTGATGAAAATGTGTCAAACGGTCTATAAAACCAGTGTATGGTGCCCCATGATTGCATTAATGTACACAGCTATGATTTAATTAAAAATAAATAAATAAAAGTTCTAAATATTAAAAAAAAAAAAAAAGAGAGAGAGAGTAACTCTGAAACTGCCACAATAGGAATTCCTGGGAGGCAAAGACCGAGAGAATTTCCTCAGGTGGAGGTGGTAAATATCTTATGTTTATCTCCTGAATGTAGGCAATTATCTCAGAATTTCTTTTAGAAGCTTTTCAGATGCCATTGGGAATAAATCTTCTATTTAATTTGATTCTTTTTTTTTTTAAATGAATGTTCTTCAATTGCGCATGCAAATAAATTATTTTAGATACTTCAAAAGGTCCCCATTTTCTTTTGTCATTGTTGCTAATAACAATCATGGGTTAGGTGGGTCCACTTTCCTAGATCACTATAAGTAGTCATCACATAAGTGGGAGACATAAAACCAACTGGTGTTTAACTAGAAAGAGTTAGGGCAGCACCTGTGGCTCAAAGGAGTAGGGCACCGGCCCCATATGCCAGAGGTGGCAGGTTCAAACCCAGGCCAGGCAAAAACTGCAAAAAAAAAAAAAAAAAAGAAAAAGAAAACAACAAGTAAGAGTTGGTCGTAAGTGAAAAAAATCAAGCCTGAATTTCAGAAATAGGAAAGCAGCTGCAGTATTCTTTAAGTGTGCTATGGAAAACAAGACACAGGTGCCTCAATGTCAATCCTTTAAGCTTCCCTGTGAGATAGAGGCAGAGAAACTTTGACCTGAACCCCCGTCCTGATGTTACCAGAATTTCTCTGCCAGGTCTTTAGTCTGGGAAAATCGAAGAATGAATTCACAGACTTCCAGGAGTAAGAAACAGATTTTATTGATAGATAAGAGGGAAAACAATTTCTCCAGCACAGTGGAGGTGTCCCCAGCGGGTTGCCCATTTTGGTTCTCTAGGGGTTTATATGCATCTTCTGTTTCCCTGAGGGCAAGGGCGGCTGGGGAGAAGGAATGTATGTCTAATACATGTCACAGTCATTGGTGCCAGAGACGTAGGAGAGAAGTTAATTTTAAAACTGCCATGGTGTAGGAATGTGGTCTTGTTTAAAGTGTTCCACTCCTGTCCAGGAGTGGCAGCTTAGATGGAACATTGATCAAACTCGTTTATGAGGTTGCTTGGGCTCAGAAAATGGGGTCTGTGCTCAGCCCTAGGTGAAGGGTACCTATATCACTCAGACAGAGGCAGAAAAAAGGGCCTGAAAAGCTCATTACCTGAATCTCCTGTCCCAGGAGAGAATGATTGTGCAGGTACTCAGAACAGTTTTCAGAGAGAAATGTGGTGTGGTCACCAGAAATCATCCTGAATCCTAAGGACTCTACCAGCTCTGTCGACCTTAGAAGGAAGGAGCTGAGACAAAATTAGTGTATGTGGATTGTTTAGGCAAAGATTGAAGGTTGCACACCAATTACATAGGTTCAACTTACCCTGAATAAACACTGCAATTAGTAAAAGTTATAAGAGGATTTTTAAATGCAAAACAAAAAAACAAACAACAACAACAACAAAAAAAAAAGAACCTGGGAGTGGGCTGGCAAAAAGTTGTTTGTCAGAAATTCTCAATGATGTATAGAAATAACATTAATTGGCGATTGGCTATATATTGTTAAGCTATAGAATGCAGATTATAGTTTTTGGTGTGGCATTAAGTTGCTTTCTACCTACTTGTGGCATTAGCAAGCAGTTTGGAGAGATTAACATGTTGCTTAAAGGGACAGGGGTAAGAGATGATGGCTAGCTCATTTTAATGTCTTTCTAGGCCTAATAATTTGGAAGGGTTCTTATTTCTCAGATGAAAGTTCTTTTCTTTCTTCAGTTGAGATCCTAAAAGGAAGACCATTGCATTTCTTTTGGAGAAAATTTCTTTAAATAAATAAGGGAACTTCAGAGAAAGCCTCTACTGATGCCTGGGGAAAGAAAGGAGATCAGAGAGTAGGGGCAGGGGAAGGTCAGAGAGAGATTTTGATCCTAAGGCTTTTTTCTGAAGCCTTTCATTTTCCTTCAATTCAAAACACTCTGCAGACAAAGTACTAATACTTCAGTGTATTGTATTGTTTCCTGAGCCCCAAAAGTCCTACTAGATTTAAAGGTTGGGCTAATTATTTAACTTTTCTTAACCTTAGTTGCACCACCCTTATTGGTAACAGCAAAACATAACCTTAGTTGCACCATAAAAACAAAACATACCTCAGTTGTACAGCAAAACATAACAGCAAAACATACCTTAGTTGCATGCACAGCAAAACATAACCTTAGTTGCACCACCCTTATTGGTAACAGCAAAACATACCTCATATGATTATCACACTGATCAAATAAGTTAATACTTGAAATCTCCTAAAAATACCTTACACATAGTAGGTGCTCTATAAATGTTTGTTAAAGAAATAGACTTGTTCTGTTACAATTTATTTTGAAAGCATTTGTGTTAAGGTAAAATCTGAACTATTGATACCAGAATTTCAGGTTCTTGGTCTTGGTGATTTGAAGAATAAATCCGCAGACCACAGATCATCGGTGGTAATTATTTACAGAAAAGAATGCGAAAACACTAAAGCTCCTGGAGATAAAACCAAGTCGGGAAGAAAAGCTCTCTTTGTCTCTCTCCATCTAGCGGTGTATATATAGGTGCACGGGTTCCTTGGCCAGGAAATGACTTGGACACAGTCTTCTGCTGGGGGAAGGTGAATGAATGTATTAATGAATGGACACAGTCCACTCACAGAATTGAGGCCTAGGAAACTTACATGAAATTGACCTAGGCATAGGAAATGGGGGTTCCGTTTTCAGTCACAAGAGTAAAGGGAAGGAGACACCCAGGCGCCCTGTTTCCCCAGCAGTTGTTCCGCTCCTTTGGTTATTGGAGCCTCCGGTGGGAGTGGGAGTGGGAGCCCCCCCTTGCCTACCCTCCAGCTCTCTGGTTCCGGCTGTCCCCGCACTAAAACGGCCAAGGCGGAGGCGGCAGGTCCCTTGAGCTAGCTGGGGCACCACTGCGCCACCTGTTCTGTATCACTATCATCTATTTTTTGGTTCTATTATGTTAGGCTCACAAATTCTGTTAGGTAGTTAGCTAGCTCTGAGCAGGGTGGATGATGGATCTGGTTGTTAGGGTATTTTGGATTGTTTTGGGTCAGGCTGACCTGGGATATTATGGGAATGAGGCTGATTAAGAATTTGCGGGTGGATTATCATAAAGATGTTGTAGGTGGGTTGTTTTGAGAACAGAGTTAATAAGGACCCTGGAAGACTTCCAAAAAGCTGATGAGAATCCTCAAAGCTGTGTATAAAATCAAAAACTGCTCTTTCCACAGAGCCTGTAGTTACTTAGATGGGGCCCAGCTTGCTATGCAAGTCATTAATAAACTTTTCCTTTCTTGCTAAAACATTATTTCCTCTTTAAATTATTTTGGCAACTACCTGGAGCGAGCACATGCTCTAACAATTCCATCATTTGTGTTCCTACTGGCTAAAGAGAAAAAAATACTGAATTTTTGTGAATGGCTTTCACAAAAGATATTAAGTCCTGTGCCTCTAAGCCTATCTGATTATCAATGAAGTTTTCTGAATTATAGTCTGACCTGTCCTGAGTGACCCTGGAAAATATCCCAACATATGCACAAAATAACAAGGACCATGAACCCCAGAGCATCATGGATTGTTAAACTGAAAAGATTAGATTATTTGCGAAGAAAATCAGGGAAATGACAAGTTATGAGGTTGTTGAAAATTAAGCTTAAGAAGATCATGTTAAATACAGCAAGATAGAAAAGTTTTTAGGCCAAGAATCCAATAAGCAGTCAAATTTTCCTATTTTTCATTAACTAAAAGCAATAGCAAAAGTTTAATAGAAACTTTTGTATGTCTATGAACTTCTTACTATTATTTATTACCTTTATTCTAGTATACTATTTAAGGGTTGGAATTTGGATAAGTCATTTTTACTCCTTTCTGGTGTTTTGTCAATTTTACCATCTTAAGCAATGCTTTTAGAGAAACGTGTAGGGTTTTAAAGGGAAGCTTTTTTTTTTTGTATCAGAGGTAGAAAAAAGTGTAGGTAGGGTTTTGAATGTGTGATAAAACCATTTTGAGTATATGGGGAAAAAAATGAAGAACTAAAATTTTAGAATTGGCTAACCAAAACATATGGACAGTAAATGGCCTAGTAGGGCAAGATTTCATAGACAGGTATAGTAGGTGATCATATAAATGATATCATTTTAAGGTCCTTAAGAACCCCTGTTTCTTAGTGCCTTCTCAACAGAGTTAAACATAAAATTTTTAGGAGTTTCAAATGACTACAGTCTGAAAAATGATGTATCACTTTCAAAGCTATTCCCTCAGCTGTGGGGGATGATCTGATCCTTCAGTCTTCTGTTTGGCCTCACTTATTATTATTTCCTCTTCTTACTTTTTAATTCTGCTAATTCCTTCCTTGCAGTATATAATATATATTCATATCTTTTATTATTAAAAAGGTGCTCACATTCCATTTTTATCTCCTCTAGAACAGACTTTTTAATGGCTGGCTATGTTTCTATTTTAATTTGATACTTGCAGTCAGGTTTATCTGTTCACTCTACTGAAACTGTATTTTTTTCCAAGTAAAATGTATAAGAAAAATTCAACAATGAACTTCATTGTCATTTTATATTTGAGACATTTTTATGCTGTTATCTGTGACATCTATCTATATTGATCAGTCTCTTTTTATTGAAATATAAATTAAAATAATCCTTATTTTAATGTAAGACATTGAAATCTCCTCTTCATCTCCCCAATTTTCTGAGCACTTTTTGCTAATCTCCATTGATGGTTTCTCATTTCCTGATTGCCTGTTAAATAGTAACTTTCCCCATGTTCCTTTCCTTACACTCTTGTCTTTTTGAATGTTCTCATTTTCTCTCATGGTTTCAAATAACTCCTAGAGATACGTAATGGCTCATATCTTTATCTACATCCTGAGGCCCAGTGTCTTCTAGCCAGCTGATTATGGGATCTCACAACCTGTGGAAGCCTTCCTGCATCTCTGACTGTATAAGATATTATGCTTTCCTTGATTATTAAACTTCTGAATTTCAAAGATTGTCAGCTTGTTCCCATCCTCAGTGCCAGTAGTTTCCTCTATCTGAAATGCCCTCCCTTTAAGTTTTCTTTTTGTAGTGAAGGATCAAATATCAGCTCTTAGGCATTTCCTGACCACCCATTCAAAAATATAATCCCTCTCAGTTCCCCTTTTTAATGCCATTGTGTTTTATTTTTTATGGATTATATCACTCTATAAAAATACCTAGTTTATCAAAACACATCCTTCTTATTATTCTACCCACATTAGACTACAAGGGTCATGGGACCATGGATGCTTTTTCTAAACGGCATCTTCATCACTCATGGTAGACACCAAAGAGTTGATGAATGAATAAACTAATAATTTCAAGTTGTCCAGCAGAAGCCAATTGTATTGCTCCCTACCTCAGCCTGCTCGTTCACCCTAGTTCTTATTTCCTTATCCTGACAAATCATCATCTACCCGTGAACCTAAGCTATAAAGCTTAAAATCATAACGACTGCCCCAGTCCCACGATGTCAGTTCTACTTCCTAGCATTTCTTCCATCTGTTGCTTCTTGTCAATTCCTAGCCTCATCCTTTTAGTTAAGGCTATCAACTCGCCAATGGGCTAATTCCATAGTCTCCTAACAGGTCTCCTTCCTTTAATCTTCCATCTCTCCCATATACCATCCAATCAAACTATTATTAAAAAAAAAAAACAAGAGTAACAAAAGCTTCAATCGTATTTTCACTTCTGCTTCTAGCTTTCAAATCTCAATCCTTCTTTGCCAAAATTGTAAGTCAATCTAAGGTCATCCAAGGTTCAGGACTGGCCTGTCTCTACCTCCTCAAATTTATATCAGGATCTCTCAGACAATCCTAATGGGGGGTTATACCAGCAACATATATGCAAGTTCAGGTCTCCTCCTCTTCCTCCTCCATTTTTCTTTTTTATGTATTATATCTCTTTTCCATGAACTTTGAAATATATAATAGAAATTAGGACTAAGAAATTTAAAATACAAGGCTGAGTATTTTTTCTCCTATGTTAATCTATTTTGTACACTCTTAACTTTGTTTCACAGGTGACTCATTAATGTGGGTTTTGTGCCTTAAACAATGAGCTGTGGGGGACACTCCTCCACAGTAGCAGGTCCCCGTCAATTAGGGCAGCCTCTGAAAACAGTTCAAAGCACAAGAGACCATGCTGCCTGCCAAAAAGTCTGTTATCAAGATAACTAAGGCTTTTCCAGAACAAAAGGGAAAAATACTTAGCTTGAAGAAAATAAGGACTACTAAAAAAGGTACTTGTATTAGATGTCAAGCAGAAAAGACAGAGTATAAGAAGATAGAAGTGAAGTAAGAGTCTGTGGATGAGATCAGGAAAAATAAAATTTCATGATCCTAGTAGTTTTAGGTTGATGTTTCCCATGAATTTAAATCAATAGGAAAATTGTTTGGCAAAGCTGAAGAACAAATGCTAAAAGATTAACACATTTAACATTTATGTTACACAGCAAAGATCAAATATGAAATGTAAATCATGCATATGGGATAGGTGACTCATTGTAATGAATACCCATAAAGATTTTATTTTTATTTTGGTCATCTAAATATGCAATCAGATACCTTGAGAATAAAGACAATGTCTCCCAACTTTATCCATAATACACAGACAGATATCATAACTTTGTATTTGATATACAGTGGCAGTGATTGGGAAGAAAGTGTAAAACTTGAATTTATTTTGCTCTAAGGTTAACATTGTAAAGCTTGGCTTTTCTATCACTGGAATAATTGGCTGCTTGAGAAAATCATTATTGTCTCACTTCTACTCACTTCTATTCTGAGTAGAACAAATCATGATTGAAGTGCAGTAGGAGAGGGGTGCTGTCCTTTCGTCAGCTGCTACAGCCAGGTCTCCTCTTTGGGTGTTTATAGGAGGCTCACGATCCAAATACCACTGTTCTGCTTATTATCTCTTCTTTCTTCCGCCTGACTTTTTTTCTTCTCTCTCTCTCTCTCTTTTTCCATCTCACAATAGAAATTCAGAAGCACAACTGATTGGATAGGTGACTCATTGTAAACACTATGAGCATCTACAATTTTTAGATGTATATAGCATCTACAATTTTTCAGAGGCTAGAAAGAAAGAAATTGCAAAGAAGGATTTTTTTTCCTTACCTTTAGAAGGCTATGTTATATATTAGACTGTCTTATTATTCACAATAACTGTAAACATTCACTTAATTTATTGCAATTCTGTATTTTTTTAATTAAAATGACCCTTACACACTGAATAGACATTTGTATGTAATAAACCCCACTTTTCCCAATCTAGGTTACTGATCTATCAGTTTGGTTTTGTGGAGTTTTCTAAACACAAATACTTTAATTTTTATTTCAGCAGAGGTTCTTTTACTGAATTACCCAGAAGAGGTTTCTCTGTAGGAAGAAATATTAAGTGTGCCTTCTGTAAATGTTAGAGAATTGTTACCACCTCTTGTCAGTGTGAATCTATTCCCAGCCTCTACAGTTGGAACTCACAGAGAAATTTCCCACTCATTTTTATCTACTTGCATACAACAGACCATTTACCAAGAAAACATCCATAATTATTCCTACAACATTATTCATTTTAAGGGAAGTTTATTAATTTACTTGAATCTATTCATTAATTGTTTTTCATTTCCCCTTTGAAATTATAACAGTGCTTACCCTCTTCATATTTTTCATTTCCATTTCTAATGGATGTTTATTTAAAAGAAATTGACTCCCTTTTCTCCACATCCATGCCAACATTTCTGGTCTTGGGATTTTGAAAAGCGAACACTTCTACACTGCTGCTTGGAATGCAAATTAATACATTCCTTTTGGAAAGATGTTTGGAGAACACTTAGGGATCTAAAAATAGATCTGCCTTTCGATCCTATAATTCCTCTACTAAGTATATACCCAGAAGACCAAAAATCACATTATAACAAAGATATTTGTACCAGAATGTTTATTGCAGCCCAATTCATAATTGCTAAGTCATGGAAAAAGCCCAAGTGCCCATCGATCCACGAATGGATTAATAAATTTGGTATATGTACATCATGGAATATTATATAGCCTTAAAGAAAGATGGAGACTTTACCTCTTTCATGTTTACATGGATGGAGCTGGAACATATTCTTCTTAGCAAAGTATCTCAAGAATGGAAGAAAAAGTATCCAATGTACCCAGCCCTACTATGAAAGTAATTTATGGCTTTCATATAAAAGCTATAACCCAGTTATAACCTAAGAATAAGGGGAAGGGGTAGAGAGAGGGGAGGGGAGGGAGGAGGATGGGCAGAGGGAGGGTGATTAGTGGGATTACACCTAAAGTGCATCTTACAAGGGTACATGTGAAACTTACTAAATGTAGAATGTAAATATCTTAACACAATAACTAAGAAAATGCCAGGAAGTCTATGTTAACCGTGTGATGAAAATATGTCAAATGGTATATAAAACCAGTATATGGTGCCCCATGATTGCATTAATGTGCACAGCTATGATTTAATAATAAATTTTTAAAAAATGGCAAATTATGGGCCATGCCTGTGGCTCAAGGAGTAGGGCGCTGGCCCATATATGGGAGGTGGCAGGTTCAAACCCAGCCTGGGCCAAAAAGCTGCTAAAAAAAAAGTCAAATTAAAAAAAATAAATAAAAGTAATTGAGTCAAATAGAAAAATGCTACATGTAGGATGGATATCGTATTTTTTTTTCATGGAATAAAGAAAACTAGATAGTGTTTAACTCCAAAGATATAAGACCAGCTGCTCATTATTTCACTGAAATTTTAGTGACTTTGTTGTCATGCATGTGGTTTTAACATTTTGCTCTTTTTCTACACAGGTCTAACACATTTCCGTAAATCTTATTCTGTGTGTTTTATATTAAGAGTTTTTCCCCCTGCCTTGGTAAGGATAGTTGATCACTATTGTTGTGGAGCTTCCACAAGCTGAAATTATGTCCATGTTTTACAACATAGAAAGATGGAGATATGAATGTATAATTTTCAAGTTTCCAACTATCTACAGAATTGTATTTTGAAAAACTTTTATTCCCTCCCAGTGGGTAAGAGATGGCAGCTGCCCATTCTGCTTCAGCTCATTATGAAGTACGGTTTAGGTGATATAAATATTCCCTTCCATGTCAAGTGATTTCATGTCACTTGATTCTATTCTTAGTAATACCAGGCTCTTACAAAGACTATAAACTTGAGCCTTCAGCTTTTTTTTCAATATTTGTAAAAATTTGAACTATGTGAGATTATAATTCTTAGAGTATTTCACAAAAACCACATGTTCTATTCAATTCTTTATTTAAAACACATGTTACCTTTGGATCAAGCTAGACAAGCCAAGATTTCTGCCCATGAACACAAATTCTTCAGTGTAATATATATGTTATTTGCTAAGCATCAGTTATCCCTTCTATAAAATGGGATTGTAAAGAACTAACTTATGGGGTCGTTGAGATGATTGAGTGAAGTAAGTCATGTGAAATACTAAGTACAGGATAGACTCTATTATACCAGAGAATAGCAAAGAACTGTAGTGAATGGAAACATGAAGGATGAGCAGGAATTTTCCGCAGAGCAAAAAGAAGTAAGAGCATTTCAGGACCAGCATGTGCCAAGGCACTGAGTTGCAGCAAAAGGGAGCAAAAGGCTGAAGGATGGACCAGGACCTGGTTATGAGACACTTTTAGACAAAGATGAGAAGTTTAGGTTTTATCTGTAAATGAACACTCTTCTGGTTTATTAAATGTCTTTTTAATGTTTTCTTTAGGAATTTTAGAAATAAAAGAATCTGAAAAAGTATCCAAGTCCTGATTCATGGTACTATGAAAACATTAGTGAATAATAAATTTTAATTATAGACATCGATTTAGTTACTGAAAGTAGATGCAAGAATATTAAAGATAAGGAGAAGCAATTCGTTTTGCTGTGTGGAATGCATAGGATTTGAAATGCACGTGCTGCTGAATTTTGAGCAACATTTACTTGAAACTCAAGTTTCCCTTGCCATATTGAATATAAAATTATTTAAATCCTCTAAGATGGTATTATTTAAAGGAACCTTTTGTAGGAAAACAATACTCACTAATTTGTGTGTTTCGAAGGTATTTGACAGTACTTTGAAAGCAAAGAACTATATAAAATGTAGTTGCCTCTTAAACAATGTAAGGTATAGGGGAACCACTCCCAGGGGTCAGCCAAAAATCTGCATTTATAAATAACTACTAATAGCTTTCTGTTGACCAGAAGTCTCATCAATACAATAAACATAATTAACACATATTTCATATGTTATATGTATATATTATGTACTGTATTCTTATAATAAAGTAAGCTAGAGAAAATATTGTTAAAATTATAAGGATGAGAAAATGTAGTTACTATTCATTCAGTGGAAATGGATCATTGCAAAGGTCGTTGTCCTTGTCATCTTCTTGTCCAGCACACTGAGGGAGAATGGTTGGTATTGCCATTTTGAAGATGGCAGAGACACAGGAGGTGGAGGAGCTGAAAGAGGAGGCAGGCATACTTGGCGTAACTTTTATAGAAGAATTTTCTGATATAAGTGGCCCCACGAAGTTCAAACTTGCATTGTTCAAAGGCCAACTATATATTTTTTTTAATATTCAACCGAATTTCTATTTATAAGCTAAATATTTAATAGAAATTTATAAAAGTCTAAATATACAAAGACTAATTGTTATTCTATCACTAATAAACTTCATGAGCTTCACATAAGTATGGTACTTGCCTGAACCTAATGTTTTATCTAACTACATTGATATGGTTCTTTTCCTGTGCTGAGGTTGGAGCCCCAGGTTGTGATTAATTGTCATCCATTTCCAAATAAAAAATATTTAATAAGCCAAACTTATAGATACGGCAGGAAGTGGTTTAAGAAAGAGAATACAAAATTCTTTTCACAGAAGGCTTATTAAATATACGTTTAAAAGATTATATAAGAAGGACAGTAGATTAACAAAATAGTTATAAATAAAAGTTAAAATTAATAGTGAAGATGAAAAGGATGATATGACTACAGAGTTTGGAATTATTTCTATACATAGATCTGTCAGTTTATATTTTGTGTATAATATTAATGTCTAGGGATGAACCTTTTCGTTTGTACCTGTGTATTTATCTTTCTATAATAAATTCTATAGTCTTACTCATTTGCAAAAGCACTTACCTAAATATCTCTAGATAGTTGAATGTGTTCTCAATGTTCTCTTTGACACAGATCAACATAGAACAATTTCTCTTTCACTCGTAATCTTATATATACGAATACATTTGACTTTTTAGGACATTGTACTACTACAATCCTCATGTCATTAAATTAATGGACGTAGTCCTTTCTATCACTTTGTGTCCATGCGTACCCATCTTTATCTCCTACTTAGTGAGTAACTCAATAATTCATAAAATATAGCTTAATAGGCAATAGTCTTCCATGACTTTATATCTTCAGACATTTAGATGCAATTTCCATTGTTACTAAAACTAAAAATACATCTGAAAAACATAATTAGGTTCACAGTTAACAGGTGAATAGTTACTCTTCAGTCAGTATGAAAAATTCCTGTTCATGAGTTAATGTATTTCTGTGATCATAACAAAGGAACATAAATCTACACGAACTCATGCAATAAATCAAATACATATCACCCTTTAGCTTGCTCTACTTCTGTGTCGGCCTTTAAGAGTGTTCTACTGAACGTGAGCATTCTTCCAGATGCTTCTTAGAAAATAAAATCCTGTGAACTAACTTTTGGGAGATGTTGGATTCAATAAAGTGAAGCAAGTAGTGGTACATTTGTTTCAGCATCACTCTGCCAGAAGAGACTTATTTGAGCGCTCAACTGATTTTTGTGCAACGTCTCATGAGACTAGAGGTAATGCACAGGATGCATTTTGAGAAACACCATTATGTTGAGAAACAATTCACATAAGATCTTAAAATGAATTAAAACAAAAATCATAGCACACTTGATCTCTCTTACTCTGAGAAGAAAATTAGAGCCTGCAGGGCCAGGCGCTTTTCTGGAAAGGGGAGAGACAGAAGTGCCACAAGCTTCTCCTAGGTTTTACTGGTAGAACACTGTTCCTTTATTTCTTTTTAAGAATACAGAGGAAATCCAAATTGTAGCAAAAATAGTGTTTCTGTATAGGACATTAGTCAAAAATAAAATTGTAAGAAGTAAAGTAGAAATAAATAAATTTGCAGTTTTTATTGCAGTTTTTATATTATGGGCTTAGAAAACAACTAGTGTTGCAAAGCAGAATTGCCCATTTCATATGAAGTCAATTTGAAGGGAAAGGGGTGGAGATTGCTCTTCTTCTATGTGAATTACATGCTTCCTTAAAAAACAAAAAACACACACACAAGGAAATCCCTGAGAGTTTTTAGTCTAGGTGTCTCCAAAAGTGTTATTTCTGCCAAGTTATTTTTTCAATGTGTCACATAATCTTTGTATAACTTATAAATGATAACAAAGCAATGAGACCACATTCATAAAAGCCCAGTGACACATAATTTAGTTGAATCTGAGGATTAGAATTGTCTCTCTTTGTTCCAAGTTCTAAATCTTAGTAAATGATTCACTGCATGTCATTACAGCTTAATATTTGCATGAAATCACAGTTTAGCTGGCATAATTTAACAGCAATTAAAAAGCTATTTAATCGTCATGCAAATTGGTAAGAGGACCCTTGAGTCAGAAGGGTGTCAGCCTTTTGTTTTTTTAAAGTATCTTCAGGCAGTTATATACTTGTAGACACCCATAACATAATTGATAACATTCTTCCTAGTCATGGAAATATAAGTGAATAATAATTGATGTTTTATATTAGAAATAAAAGACCAATAATATGAATATGTCATCCTGTAGGAAGATATTATTATGATAGTGATAATGAATCTTTATCTCCCAGACATAAGTCTAGGTTAGAGGTAAAAAGCTACGTTTTTCCCTAGGTTCTAGTTTATAATCTGCTCCATATTTTCCTTTCTGAAAGCAGACACTCTGTAAATGGCCTGGAACATGAAATGGCATAAAGCAAGGTACCTAACAACCTTTCAGAAAAATTACCCAACCCATTTCTAGGTCTAGCTTTGGGTAATATGCATATAAGCGGTCCTGTTCCTTAGTCTACAGGTCACTGACATCAGGATCTGGCAAAAAGATAAAAGAAAATAACTCATTTTAAATCTCAAACCCAATACACAGCCATGTAAATGTCTGACTAATAGTATGTTACTCCAGCATAGCACAACAGCTTCCACTGCTCGGTCTGTGCTTGTGCTCATTCAGATCATTCACCCCAGTGCAGCCAGAATGCTCTTTTAAAAACATATATCCGTAAATAAAATGTGTCATTTTCTTCTGTTGTACGTAGAAGAATCTTCAGACACATCTTAATGAGTCTAGCAAGACTTCATTATCCAGCCTCCTCCTGTTCTTCAAAACCCACTTCATGCGTTCTCCTTCTGTACTCTAGCTACAGTGATTTTCTGTCAGTTCTATAAGTGCATCAAGATTGTTTTTGAGTAAAGAAATACACACTTTTTACCCCTAATATTTTTCCCAACCCCTCTGCACATTCTCCTTATCCCACCCCCACGAGGCCTTCTCATAATGTTACCTCTAAAGTAGTGGACCCCCAGAGTTTTTACTTCAGCTCTTATCCTGTTAAATTTTGTAATTGCACTTACCATAATTTGGATTGTATTCATCTGTTTATGTGTGTGTTTAGTGTTCTGTAAAATATAATCAATAAGAAAGCAAGATAATGTCTATCTTGTAAACCCGAGACCTCCCTGAGAACCTATCCCACACATACTAGTCACTAAATAAAATATTTATTTAATGAAAGAATGATTGCAGCTTAAAATCCAAAAGGAATCTATTTCAAAATTTTAATTTCTTTCTAGGACAACATGTTGCAAAGATATTCCTTTCCACACTTTCAGCAAATTTCCTTGGTAACAGAAACTTAGAGAATTGGTTTAGATTTCTTTAAATTAAGCCTTCTAAAATATGGCAGGAATGTTATCCCACCAGTCTTCTGTACAATGAAATATTTTTCAAATTTCTATCATAAGCATGGTATCTTAAAGTATACGTGGTATTCAAATATGGCACTTAGAACAGTGCCCAATACCTGCTAGACTTTCAGGTAATATTTGCTCAATAAAGTTTATGGAACAGAGGTTAAAAGGACTCAGATAAATATAAAGGGTTATTGCTGAAATTTTAAGAAAAGCTGGAATAATTAAAGGCCATTAGGTACTCTATGCAGTATGATCCATTATGGAAAAATAGTGAGAAAGAAAATTCTCACTCCTTGGACTTACTGGTTTATGTTGTCTTGATGACAAATAAGAGGATTGTGTGAATCTCATTTAGACACACACTTACTTTTAAGCACACAATTAGTTGTGTTTAATAGGTTTTTGCCATCTCCATTTTCCATTTATTTTGTCCTTTTTCCAACCTGTCTGTCCACCCAAAATTTGTTGTCATTTATTCTCAGTCTTTGGGGAAGAGATCCTTAGTGATTTTCAAAGGTAATGAATAGGGGTTTTATCTACAGTCCAGCCACAGTATTAAGACCGAAAGACTGAACACAACATGTCTTCAATATATGTTACTTCTTTTTTTTAATTTTGAGAATAGTAATGTCATTAATGAGAGATAATTACAGTCATGACATAACTTAAAATAATTTTTGATATGTATTTTTCAGTCAACAAATTTTAAAAGTATAATTACCGTATCTTTTGCAGGTATGTTTATTTTTTATACTAAGTATTGGAATTAGAGTATAGATCATCTATACCACTAAGGACTCCTTCCTTACTAGACTAAATCAGATATTTTTAGCCACATGTTCTTTATAGTTACATTAGAAAAAAGAGCTCAAACTAATATAAAAGACCACAACAAATATTTATTGATAAAGTTATCAAATCAGTATGATTCATTGTCCTATACGTGTACATTTGTTTTTTAATTGCTTTTCTCTAGGGCCACCTTCAGCTCCTAGGAATGTGGTTTTTAACATCAATGAAACAGCCCTTATTTTGGAATGGAGCCCACCAAGTGACACAGGAGGGAGAAAGGATCTCACATACAGTGTAATCTGTAAGAAATGTGGCTTAGACACCAGCCAGTGTGAGGACTGTGGTGGCGGACTCCGCTTCATCCCAAGACATACTGGCCTGATCAACAATTCCGTGATAGTGCTTGACTTTGTGTCTCACGTGAATTACACCTTTGAAATAGAAGCCACGAATGGAGTTTCTGAGTTGAGTTTTTCTCCCAAGCCATTCACAGCTATCACGGTGACCACGGATCAAGATGGTAAGTTCCACTGCTATTCTCTCAACTCAGCCTCGTACTTCCTTTTGATATGTACTATCTCCAATGGGCCTGTCATCACCAGAGATGCAATGCAGTCATATATGCCATACATTTTCTGATGTGTGGGAGGTGGTTCCGATTCTTTCCCTAGATGGAGAAATATATTTTTGTTATTATTTCTTAGCAATATGGTTAATAAGACAAAGTGCTTCCCTCCAATGTGTATGTATTTGTTTTTGATATAATCATATACGGTATATCTTAATGAGTAAATTCATATTACTTACAAATGGACATCAGAAACCAATAACATTTAGCTGATTAATTTTAATCCCTCCCTTAGGCTACCATATTTTTTCTATGTCAAATAAAGCAAATAGTAAGAATTTATTTATCTATCTTGTAAAAGCATTGTAGCTACTATATTTAACCGCGAGCCACTTTAAAAAGAAATAGCCAAGAAAATCTAGGAATGTGTTCAAATGCTATTGTCTATGTGCAGTTTGTGAAAAGTAGTTAAACTGTCTATAAAAATCCGACTATTTCAGTTAAATGTTCTCCTTATAACACTATAGATTTTTACTACAATATAGCCAGGCATGAACACTCCTGTGATTTTTACAAGTATTCTCTCTTTAATTCCCCCATAACATAATTATATTGCAGAACATGAAATGGGAAAAGCTTCAGAGACTTAAAAACCTCCTTTTGAGAGGCATTAATAAATTATGTGGGTACACAGATGATTGCTTTATAGCTGAAAAGTATTGTAAATTAACACTTATATATGAGTCAAATTTATAAAAATAAAACTATTCTTATACACTGCATTTAATTGCTAGGGCAGCCCTCACAAATACAACAGACTGTGTAGCTTAAACAGTAAACATCTATTTTCTCATAGGTTTGCCAACTTGATGTCCATGATCAAGTTGTTGACAGAGTTGATTGATTCTGAGGCTTATCTCCATGGCTTGTAGATGAGCATCTTGTCCCATGTCTTTACATAGTCTTTTCCTTTGTGCCTCATCTCCTCATTTCTTCCTTTTGCAAGGAAACTTGGTCACATTGGGTTAAGGACACACTCATATGACCTCATTTTACCTTACCTATTCTTTAAGGACCCATCTAAATGAAGTCACATTTTGAATTATCAGGGCTTATGATTTTGATATATAAATTTTCAGGGACACAATTCAGCTCCTAATACACCCTAAGGCACATATGGTGATATTTAAGGTATAGTATGTTGATTGTGCTAGAGTACTACTCCGCAATAGAAATGAACAAACTAATTGATAGACACAACTTGAATGACCCTCAAGTGCACGATGTGGAGTGAAAATGTAAATGTCAAAGGATGCATACTGTGAAATCCCACTCATATAACCTTTCTAATATACTTACAGATATGGAGAAAAGATTGGTGGCCACCAGTGATAAAAGGTTTGGGGGAGGGCAGTTCGGCTATGAGGGGGTAGAAGGAGAAAGCACTGTGGGAGTGTTCATATATATCTTGATCGTGGTGCTAGTTACAGGATGCCAATGTGATAAATCAAATAGAGCTGTGTGCACACTCATACACAGAAGCCTTGTGGAGCAGACCAATGCTGGTTTTCATGTTTTCTTGTTGAACTATAATTATACAAGTAGTTAACTTTGGAGGAGGCTGGGTACAGGATGTACAGAGCCTCCCTGTGTGTGTGTACTTTTTTGGGCAAATTCCTATGAATTTGTAATTATTTCAAAATGTGAATTTTGAAAACATTAAACCTATGACGTGTAAGAAGAAAAATTTTATATTCTACTAAAATATATAGTAAATGGATGAATGTAAATATTTTATTTAAAATGTTATTCGTAAATTTGTTTTGCTGATAAGCTTCAGAAATGCCTGTAGTAAATCAAGGCCACATAATGTTATGCAATCACAGTCTTTGTATTTAATGTGTAACTTTCCCCTACATTTTAGCAAATAGCACCACGAATTTGCTTAGTGGTTATTCTAGACGGAATCCTTATTTCCTTTTTTTTTCTTTCCCTATTTTCTTTAGAATCAACGAACTTCCTGTCAAATCTGTCTTCCACCTAAAGCAGAATAGGGACTTCTGTTCCTCTCTGCCGTAGCAGATTATTTCTAAGGTTTTTTTTTTTTTTTGTAGAGACAGAGTCTCACTTTATGGCCCTCGGTAGAGTGCCGTGGCCTCACACAGCTCACAGCAACCTCTAACTCCTGGGCTTAAGCGATTCTCTTGCCTCAGCCTCCCGAGTAGCTGGGACTACAGGCGTCCACCACAACGCCTGGCTATTTTTTGGTTGCAGTTTGGCCGGGGCCGGGTTTGAACCCGCCACCCTCGGTATATGTATTTCTAAGGTTTTTATTGCTGCCATCTGATCAAAAATATAGTCCACTACAACCATTCTTAACTATAGCACAGAAATAATATAAGGAAAAATACATCACTTTAAATAAAACATATATGTACATACGTTAATATGTTTCAATAATTGTATATAGACAGGAGGTTTTCCTTCTACAGTTATAAAGAGAGGACATTTAGTCTATTTCTCTACTCATCAGGAAAACAGAGTATGAGTTGTTTACACTTTTGAAATGAGGTAATTTATTAAAAGCATTTTGCTGTATGGGTAAAAGGCATATTAAATATGAAAGAAGATACAGTGTCCATATATTGTTAGTCCACATTCTTAAAGGGTAGTATCAGCAAGGAATCCTCTCCAGTAAATTTATCTGGAGAGGATAAATAGACTAATATTCAGAAATGGTTATTAATTTGACTTTGTTTTAGATATAAATAGTAACAACAAATCAAAATGTGTTTTTTACTTAGAAGTACATAAATGTCCTAAACTAAACTATTATCACAAACAGTAAACCTCTGTAAGTTGACCACCTAAAGGGCTATAATCAACTGATCTACATACGGAGGTGGTCAACATAAGTGAGTAGGCCAGAGGTTCTGAAGCATACATGTGGGACATGTCTGGTTTATGAAAATTAGGCCTGTTTAAGGAGGTGGTCAGTGTAGGGGAGGTGGTCGACTTCTACTCTATTTAATAAAAAAGTATGTATAATATTTTATAGTATTACATATAAGCAGCTACTTTCATGTCATATTTTTGAGAGATACCACAGTGACCCTCTCTACTTGTGTATGAAATTCTAAAATTAGAGAATCACATGTGTGAAAATGTAATTATTCTGGGCAAGGGTAACATTATGAAATAATTCAATCTGTGAATTTGTCAGTTATTCTTTTCATATCCAAAGGAGTCAGAATCTAGTGTTGAAAGGGTATTTAGAGAAACTGGAAATTCCAGACCCAGATTTTAAGTAAGACATTTGTGCCAGCCTTAAAGAAGATAATTTTATTGCTACAAAATAGAGGGAGGGATTTCCTGTCACTCCAGTTGGAGTGTCTTTGGGAATTCTTTTTCAAGTGAATTAGGAGGAATGTTTCATATTTATCTAATGATATATTACAATTTCATTGGACTAAGGGGATCACATAAAATGGTTGGCCTTCTTATCTGTAGGTTGTATATCATTGTTTTTATACTAAAATGGAAAAGTGATATGTGTTACTTATAAACTTTCAACTGATTCGACATATCTTTTAGTGTATTCCTGTGTACCACAGTGAGTAAGCTCTTATGAACCTTAAGTCTAGTGGGGAGATAGAAAATAAACAACTAATTTCACAAATATGTAATTGGTACTATTGTAAGTTCTGCCAATGAGAAGGCTGGGAGCTCTGACAACATATATTCTCCAGATCTAGAGGATAAGAGGTGGAGGTTATTTCTGAGGGAGCAACATTTAAATTTTATTCTGAGGGATAAATAGAATCTGATTAGGCAAAAGGAGGCTGGGAGAAGGGAAATAATTCTGAATAGAAGGAACCAAGCAAAGGTTGAACAACTGAGGAATTAGGCGTCTAAGAAGGTATATTAGAGAAGTACAGCAGGATCTGGAGAAGAAATTCAAAAGTTCATCTAAAATTTGGGAAAATGAGGAGCATCTACAAATAACTGAAACAGGTTGGAGGAATCAGCCTCTTTTCAGAAGATTTCACCAGGGATACAAATAGGGAAAAGAAAGTCAGCAGAATAATAACATTGCTCATGAGTTCACACTTATGAGTCTGGAAGAAAATATTAGAGACCAGTACCAATTATGTGTTTAGTATGCTATGGATTCATAGTGTTGAATGTGAAGACATGGAGGAAGTTTGCATTGGGTTGGCTTTTCTTGCATGTAGTTGATGGTATATATGTATTATATAGTCACATATACATGACTATATAATGACTATATATGACCGTATAATATATAGACACATAAATGTATGTATGTATATGTAGATTTCTCTCATATTTATGAAATATTAAGAAAACCACCATAAACAATCCTGACTTAACTGTTTTCCCCCTGTTTACAATTAAACGAGTATAAATTTTTTTTTCCAAATCACTTAGAACCACTTAGGTGTAATTAGGAGAAACATCTCTCGACTGTTCTGATTATAGTTGATAAATAACATCATAGAGTTCAGTCTATGACTCTTATAATTAGAAATCTTTGAAATAAATCTTAATTCACTGACATGATTCCTAAGCTATATTGGCAACCTTCTATTTTCATAGTTGATTTAAATGGTCTTCAAAGGTGTTTCATTTAGAAAGTAAAACAAGAAAGCAACACCTAGAAAACATTTGATTTTAATCTGCGATGCATTATAGATGTAAGAAAATCAAGGTGCATAGTTCAGTAAAAAGTAATTATATTTAGGTCTTAGGATGTGAAGGAAAATGTTAATCATGGATACTCAACCTGAAACAAATTGTGTTTGTAGATATCCTGGCACACGTAAAAACCTTTAGGGACCATGTTCAAAGCGAAAGACATGCTAAATTGCAAACCAATTCTGCTGATATTTGCTAAAGGGTCTTTAAAGCAATTTTTGTCAGAAGCAAGCTGTCCGATTCATTGGCTTCTTAAAATATACACTTAACACCCAATCTCTGTCCTTCAGAGACGATTTTGTATAGATCTGCCTTAGGCACACATTTTGATTGCAGATTTTATATGTTTGCCTCAGCTGCAATAATTAATTAAGCTGACATTGAAAATATATTTAAATCAAGAGTCACTATATATTTTCAAACTTGAGGTGCTATTTGATTTGCATTCACTGCGTGGAAGAAATACAGTCAATACAAGGCATTTTATGTCAACCTTTCACATGTTGCTGGAGTAGGTAATTAGAGACTGTAAACATTATCTTTATATTTGCAATATAATTATTTTAATCTCTGGACATCTCTCACAGTCATCACTGTGTTTCCAAAAATGTTGCAGCAAATATTTCTTCTAAAACTTGGTCAGCTCTATTCAAAGTTAAAAATGATGAGCATAAAAGTTTTAATTATATACTAAAAATACACCAAATGCAAGCCAGGAGCATGATATTTTCTTTGTTTTGTTTTTTAAAACAGACAATAGCCATGAGTTTGCTAAGAGAGATACTGTACTATTTGTATTTTTCATATTTCTTATACATAAGCAAATTGTATATTCAAGAGGTATAGATACCTCATATAGAAGTATACAATTTTTCTTTCTCTCCTGAACAGCACAGTCAGTATTTTATTTATGGGAGATAATTGACATGTCTATCTGCTAATCATTACTAAATAACTTCATGGTCGAACCAAATTTTAAATTATAGCGTCTGGTTGATTTTAAACTTTGTGTACATCTGAGAAACATCAAATCACTTTCAACGTCAGTGTCTTTTGTGGAATGCATCTTTTGATTACTTGAGTGGTATGGAAAAAGACCTCAGATCTTAGAATTGGCTTTTACAGTGATCAGATGTTTATTCAGAGGAATTCTCATTTGCACATTTTGCAGGAAATGTGATTAGGTATTTTCTTTGGTATAAGATAATAAGACTTTATTGTTTTTTTGGTTCCTCTATATTAACTGTAACTATATTAACAGTTTTAATGCAATTTGTCTCTACAAATTGAAAAATAGTAATAGAAGTTACTTATAATGAATATACTTTAAATGCTGTAAAAATAAACCAGGTTAGCAGATGTCTAACTAAATTGAAGGTAAGTGTGGGTGATCATATTCTGCATAATCTATAACTATCATACGATTTAGGGCTCTTTCTACTTTACGGTTAGATAAACGCTTAGCAAACTATTCAGCCCATTTTCAATGCAATTATTTGTTTGGAAAATGGAAGTCAATTTTATTTCATTAATTTCTGCCTACAAAATAAATTGACTGATTTTTAAAATATCTGATTCATGTCTGACTACTATTAAACTCTGGGTTTTATTTTTAATTATTTTTCTAAAAGCCTCTTTTACTTTGGAGCCTCTTTTACTTTGGAATACATGTAAGGATTAAAAACACATTAATATGTAAAAATAAAACAAAAATGTTTCCAAGGTTGACAGATTATTCGGATCATTATTAAGAATATAATATTTCTTCATACTTAAAAAGACACTTCAGTTGTAAAAACTGAAAAACTAATTGCTGATCTTTTAATCAGAGTAACATTCTTTATAACATCTTGAGATTAAATAGTGTTTTTACTTAATTCCAGCAGCCCAATAAAAAATAAAAATGCAAGACCCTTTGTTAAAAAAAAAAAAAACAGAAGGGACATAAAATGTGCTAAAATATAGTGCTCTGTCCTTCAGTGATTTCCTCTCTCTCAACTTCTCATGGTGCTTTTGGTTTGCCATTTATGTCCTTGTAAGTAAAGAAAAAGTAAAATTTCAAATTAGTGCATACTGTACCATTTATCTTTATATTGCTCAATGCCAGTATTAAATGCTTTGCATTTATGAAAGTGTTTAATATATACGTATATGAAATCATCAAATTATACAATTCTTTTTTCTCTAGTTGCCCTCACCCCAACTGCCTTCTCCCAAACATGGTTTAAGTAAGCCAGATTCAGAAAGTTTGGAAGGACAAAGAGAGGTTCCCCCAGACACTGAGTCTGCCCAGGGAGCATTCTCTTTGCAACCAGGGTTATTGAGCAGAACAGTGAGGACTCTCCTACGTTCCCAGGAAAACACACACACACACAAATACCCCTAGATGCTTCAGGGTGAGGAAACACTGCCTAGATCCTTCCTGTAATGTTCAGATCTCCCACTGGAGACAGGAGGCAACCCAAGAATTTGATCCTTCCTCCACTGAGGTCAATACATTCCCCCAACCCAAGTGGCTTGCGGCAGCAATCACATAGCAGGAGTCAGGATTGGAAGCCTGCGTGGTTGAGAGTAGGGAAGTATGTCAGGGAGAACCTAATCATGTGCGAATGGTGAGGGGAGCAAAAGCTAGACCCTGATTAGAGCCTGGGATTCGAGCTCCAATGGGACAATGTGCTCCATTGTTCCATTAGTCTTCACTTACAAAACGTGCAAAAGTAAAAATTATTAAGAATTGCAAGATGTTATTAGCTGAGCATTGGTCTGTAGGTAGTTTGAGGGAGCTGTGCAGCTGTTCAAATCACACACTCATGAAGCCAGTCCCGAAACATTTTTCAAATTTATAATGTCATAGTTTTTCCAATTTACCTCTATATTACTCTACAAACCAATATAGTCAGTGACTATGACACACTAAATACTATGCTATATGTCATGGAGTGATAAAAAAAGTTGTGTCTAAGTGTTTGAGACCTGGTGCCTGCCATGGAGTAGGTAAGGGGCTAGGAGATAGAAGTGAGAGGTTGCCTAAGTAAAATAAAACAAAGCAAAAAACAAAACAAAACCCTAAATTATATGACACAATATCTGATTCAGTATACATTTTAATAACTGAGTGCCTGAAATATTACTTAGTACACAAGCCTTTAAAATATGTATAAAGTAATAAATGATTAAGTAGTGACAGGACAGGCAGTGAATGTTGACTTTTCACTTACCTATTTTTATGAAACAAAGTCTAGTTGTTTGACCACACATTTATTCCGTTAGGAAGCAAGAAAAGCTTTAGTAATGAAAGATTAAAAATAAACAAACAAAAAGTACCAAAAGACAGTTCCATTATTTGCCTAATGCAATTCTAATTATTTTGAGATTCTAATGGACCTGAGGATACATTTCCGTTATTGATACCTCTGTGCTCTGCTATATTTTGTTATACTTAGTCTCTTTCAAGACGTGTCCTGAAATAGAAGAGCGTTTTTTCCTCAAAATAACTATGCTATAACTCATTTAAGTTATCTGTATTCTTCCTTTTAAACTCTGATTTAAACTTACGAATTTCTTAAGTATTTTGTCATTAAAGCAAGTAAATAATATTCCAAAGATAATAACATATCTATAGTATGTAACTAAAAATATATTTCTTGTTCCCTTTCATTTGGTCTTTATAAAACTTGTTTTAATCTTCTGTCAAACCACTGAATCTCTAAAATGTACATTATTTATGACTTTATAATGCCCATGTGAATGTATGCATGCCCAATTTTAACTACTTCCTATTTAGATAAATAATGGATGACTGGCCCTTGTCTGTTTATGAGTTTAGATTGTATTTAGACCTGTTTGTTTAGTAGTTATGTCCTATTTTGTAATTTTCTTTTCTTTTTGGAGACGGAGTCCTATTTTATCACCCTAGGTAGAGTGCTGTCGCATCATAGCTCACAGCAAGCTCAAACTCTTGGGCTGGAGTGATCCTCTTGCCTCAGCCTCCAGGGTAGCCTGTATTATAGGCATTCATCACCAGGCCAAGCCCGTTTTTCTATTTTTAGTAGAGACAGGGTCTCACTCTTGCTCAGGCTGATCTCGAACTCCTGAGCTCAAGCAGTCCACCCACCTCAGCCTCCCAGAGTGCTAGTATTACACTCTAAGCCACTGCACCAGCCCCCTATTTGGCAATTTGATATTTTTAAGTGTATTATTATTTTTTATAAACATAAACCTGTTGATCAGTTATAGATAGGAATTACACATTCAGATTCCTAGAAATTAGGAAGAGGTTTCTTATTCTATTTTTATGAGAATAAGTATTTAATGTGCTGAGCAATTTTGAATAGTTGAAATGTTCATTTCTTTTTTTTTTTTTTTACAATATGTGAGATACTTGTATTAAGAGTTGAACAATTCAATGCTATTTGAAATGCAACTTAATTGTGTATTTAAATTCACACTATAATTGATGTGCAAAGTTATGTCCTAAAAAAAAATTATTTTCCACTAGCTTAATTTCGTTAGCCTAGTTGTTGCCAGCTCATATGAGTTTCAGACTCACAAGGCAACAATTTTCATATGCTTGAAAGACTCTCAAGAGAATGTAGACTTTAGCCATTAGTCATCAGGTAAAATACATATATACTTTCCAAAATAAATTATTTTTGTCCTATTTCAGAGAGCTCTAAGAACTATTGCCAGTCCTCTTAAATCTTTTAACTAAATCATTTTGTTTGATCTTCCATATATTGCACTTAAAATACTCCATCACCAGTGGAAATGTTAGCCTAGTGTCACAAATGTTAAAAGGGCCGCAGAGGAGTGAAGCCGTATCAGACAAAGAATTCTTCAGGAGGCACAACTTGAATTCATTTTTTTCAAAATAATGTGAAAGCCTCTCCGTCATTCTCTCAAATAAGTGCTATGGAAATGTTAAGCTCCAGAGGAAAGGACTCCCCTCCAAAAGAAGAATGCGATTCACAAAATGTAGAGAATTTTTCCAATTTGAGTGCTTCCATAGACATCCTAGCTATATGATGTTGCCTCCAGGGAATGTTCAGGCGAGAAGAAAAAGAAAGCCACCACCTTAAATGTTCAGGTCCTGCGGACAAACCAACATTGAGTTTCAGTTCTCCTCTCAAATTCACACCCTTAACATGCATGCTCATGTTCTTGGAATAGGGAAGTATTTATTCTGAGAAAATTACTAATTTTTCAATTTTTTAAATTTTAGAACACATAAAATGAAACCTAATCGTGAAATATCACAAGGTGCTATACATTCTTTGATTAAGCTAAGCTGATTCTTTTTTTTTTTTTTTTTGTAGAGACAGAGTCTCACTTTATGGCCCTCGGTAGAGTGCTGTGGCGTCACACGGCTCACAGCAACGTCCAACTCCTGGGCTTAGGCGATTCTCTTGCCTCAGCCTCCCGAGTAGCTGGGACTGCAGGCACCCGCCACAACTCCCGGCTGTTTTTTTGGTTGCAGTTTGGCTGGAGCCGGGTTTGAACCCACCACCCTCGGTATATGGGGCCGGCGCCTTACCGACTGAGCCACAGGCACCGCCCAAGCTAAGCTGATTCTAATGCAGACACACTAAAAAAAATACGTAGTTTAACACATTTGTATTTACTCAATTTGCAATTTAAATGTAGCATATATTAAAGGGATTATTTGCTTATGTTGAATTTTGGAAAAATATAGTAAGAATAAAGTCTTAATGGTTTATGTTAAAATCTCATTAATTGGGTGGCACCTGTGGCTCAGTGAGTAGGGTGCCGGCCCCATGTACTGCGGGTGGCAGGTTCAAATCCAGCCCTGGCCAAATTGCAACAAAAAATAGCTGGGCATTGTGGCAGGCGCCTGTGGTCCCAGCTACTCAGGAGGCTGAGGCAAGAGAATCACCTAAGCCCAAGAGCTGGAGGTTGCTGTGAGCAGTGATGCCGGGGCACCCTACCGAAAGTGACAAATTAAGACACTGTCTCTAGGGCGGCGCCTGTGGCTCAGTCAGTAAGGCGCCAGCCCCATATACCGAGGGTGGCGGGTTCAAACCCCGCCCCGGCCAAACTGCAACCAAAAAATAGCCGGGCGTTGTGGCGGGCGCCTGTAGTCCCAGCTGCTCGGGAGGCTGAGGCAAGAGAATCGCTTAAGCCCAGGAGTTGGAGGTTGCTGTGAGCTGTGTGAGGCCACGCACTCTACGGAGGGCCATAAAGTGAGACTCTGTCTCTACAAACAAACAAACAAACAAAAAAAAAAAGACTGTCTCTAAAAAGAAAAATATCTCATTAAACATTACTACTTTCTATTGATTAAATAAAACTATAAAAGTGTATTATTGGTAAGTGTCATGCCATATAATTTGTCAGTACTTTAAAAGTAAATAGTAAATATAGATAACTAATAAAAAAAAATAATTTGTTGGGCAGCGCCTGTGGCTCAGTCCGTAAGGCGCCGGCCCCATATACCGAGGGTGGCGGGTTCAAACCCGGCCCCCGGCCAAAACTGCAACCAAAAAATAGCCGGGCGTTGTGGCGGGCGCCTGTAGTCCCAGCTACTCGGGAGGCTGAGGCAAGAGAATCGCTTAAGCCCAGGAGTTGGAGGTTGCTGTGAGCTGTGTGAGGCCATGGCACTCTACCGAGGGCCATAAAGTGAGACTCTGTCTCTACAAAAAAAAATAAATAAATAAATAATTTGTTTCTTTGCTATAAATAAAATTTAAAAATACATTGTAATATTATATAGTTTTGTCATCCATTTTTTAAATAAAAGAAGAATCCACAGTAAAGACTGAAATGCAAAAATTAACTATAATACATTTCATTTACTTTCTGAGGGAGACCTCTTGTGATACGGAGTACATCCTTAACATACCTCTTTCATCATTTATGAAGAATTGGATAAAGTTTTAATTACTCATCAAGGCAGAGATCCTCACTCTCATACTACAATCTGGAACTGATTATCCTTCTCTAAACTTTTCACTATACACGTACCAAATGTTCAAAATTTATAGTATATTTTCATTTTCTTCTTTTCCCTCTATGATGGTTCACAGTACCTCACCCCCCAACCCCATCCCAGTAGAGGGAATGAACTCACGCACCTACCTTCATGTGACTATTAAACCAATTATCGCTTGTCAAAGTGTCATAAGCATCATAGGCAAAGTAAGGGGAGGAGTCATTCTTTATTTGACAGAAATTTGGCCAATAGAGACTTAATTTCAGGAAAACTACAATTTTAGAGCCAAAAAGTGCTAAAGGCATTGTTGCCTGTTTATTAAACAACAAGAAAAGTAAATATGTTTGAGATTTGAAACACCCAAATGCTCAAATTCTTTACTGTCTAAACTTAACACAATATGCCAAACAGATGGCATTACTAAACTGGATTGGGCATAAAAAGCCCTTTCTTTATTTTCAAATTTTTATTTTTCAGTAACATAGCTTTTCTCAAGATTCCATTTCTTCACTAAAATTTTGCTTAGTTTTCTATGTAAAAGTTTCCTTTTTCATAATACTGTCCAAGATTTCAATGTATTGTGTTTGTATAAGGAAAATGTCATCTGTTGGGATAATGAAAGTGTTACATAAATATAAACAACAATGCTGCTTCATTTGAAAGTGGTAACTTTTAGAACGGATTCTCATTTCGGAGTGTTTCTTTAAGATGTTGAGAAGTATATTTAATCAAAATCAACTAATAACTAATTAGTTCATATTTTGAATATGAAAATATGAAATCATATTATCGTCCAAGGAGAACATACAAACATTTTCTGATGAAAGGAACAGAAGAGATAGCCTTGAAAGAAGTTCTTAATAACCAAAGAGATTTGATGTGAGATTAAGAATATATTCCAAACCAATGGGAAACACATACATCATTGAATAAAAATTGCTGAGGGAATTATTGTTTAAAACGTTTCAAGTTAAATCATTAACTAGGAAAATACCCTAAATCAGATTATAAAGGATTAGGTAAAAATAAAATCTTTAAGAGAATTAAATATAGGTGAACATATAAATAATGAACAGATAACTACAAAGCAAAAACAGGTGGATTTAATAGATATTTCATACATCCAGAGCCATTATAAGCAAAGTGAAAATAAATGGTAAGCAGGGAAAAATATTTGTACTAAGTAAACTATGGTAAAAAGTGGCAGAGGACAAAGGCAATCAATTACCAGAAGAAATTCAGTTGCTAATGTGTATTTTTTAAAACTTTATTCTTGCTACAATTGAAAGAAAATGCAAATTTTAAAAGTGACAGTAGGTAATATTCTTCCTATTGAACTGAATGTGTTGACGTTTTTCTGGGAGATGGTAATGCTCATGTCTGCTTAGTGTATAATTTGGTCTAAGTTCTCATACCACTACAGAAGTAACTGCAAGATTGTATGGCAATGTGTAGTCAGCACTTTAAAATTATTATACTCCTTAAATCCACTAGTATATACCAACAAAATTCAGGAAAAATAATACAGGTAGAAAAATTATATCTATGCGTAAACATGAATCATAATAGGAAAACATTTAAATATCCATATGACCAACAATAAATAATAAGTAAAATATTCTAATTTCATAAGATGGAAGAACAAGATTAATGAATGAGAATAATACTTATAATATTGTGGTAAGCGTACCAGGGTTAGACAGCCTCTATACATCATCATCCGGGTTATCATTATCCCACAGTTGGTGTGGGTGGAGATATATGCAGATACACGTGAAAAGGAACGGCAAAATTGTGAAACATTGGCGATGCTTTCTCTGTGTGGTATGTTTATGGTTAATTATTTCTCTAAAATGATTTTCAGAGTCCTTCGTAATGTAGCCCTTTTTATCCCATTATAGCTCTTTATATTTACCCTATCATAGTACTTACCACATAGGCATTCCAATTACATGTCAATCTTATGTATTGGATTGTAAATAAATATTTATATCCCCACGTCCTACCATAGCCCCTGTCCCATAAAATCTATATGTTAAATATTAGCTATAAATTAGTGAATTCAATGTGTGTGTGTATATATACATATATACAGCACAACACACGCACAGAACTTCCGCCCCACTCAAAGCGGAAGCTTTTAAAGTTTTAATGTCATGGTAGTTTTACTTCTGGGTCATGAAGGGCTCACTAAGGACATTAACAAGAAGCATTTTATTTATAGACACATAGGCATGGAACAGACCTACAGGGGCATTGTGTTCAGCTATGTCAACCTAATCACGAATGCCCTGAAAATATACAGGAGGGAATATTGTCTGTTTGTTTTCATAGATCTCTAGGGTCTCAAATTTCACATCCTGTGTACATAAGTTAGTTTGTTACTTACCATCTGGATACATGTGGATTTATAGCTTACAATGCCACTATTTTTTCCTGTTGAAATGTCCAGTATTTTCTTCATTTACAGAGGCAGGAAACAGCTGGTCAGAAACCAATCAACTCTGAGTTCTAATCCCTGAACTGCTACTATCCAGCTGTGTGAATTCACGCAAGCCATTTAGTCTCTCTGGATTTTAGATCCTTTTTCTACAAAATGAGTATATTGCATTCAGTAAGGTGATGAGCATCCTAATAGTAACTGTGTACAGTCTTTTCCTATTTAAAATCAGCCTTCCATATAATTCTAATTATTTAAGTTAATAAATATAAGAAAATAACACAGTTTATAAATATGCAAATTAATTTCCTATACCTTCACTGAAAAATAAAAAGAAAAATTCTCCTGAAATCTTATTTTAACTGTCAATACGTACAGCTCCTGATAGAGGCCTTATGCTGTAATATTTTGAGGCATTCTTAAAAGTTTGCCATGGTAACTTCAAGTTGTATACTTGTTTTTAGAAAGTAAAGAAGTGTGTCAGTAATATTTCCTCTCCTGTTCAAGTCCATATCCTTTGACTGTCAGTGAGAAGAATTAAAAATCCTTACCGGTTTTGAAAAATAAAAAAATGTGCTACATTAAAAACCTGATTGTGTAAATAGAAATTTTAATTCTTTAAGCATAACTTCTTTTTTGCACACTCTACTCTTTCAACTTCATCATATTTTTTGTTTACCATTTGCTTTTATCATAAATTTATTTCCCAAAATCATGCCTATGTAACTGTCTTTAAAGTGACTTATGTGGATTTTATATTTTATCAGTTAATTCCATGATGCAGTACTTTCTAAATATAATTTGGTTTATCAGCAATAGAATATAACCTCCATGATAGCTGGACTTTTCTCGGTGTATTTTATTATTTGGTTTATTCTATTCTTTGAGCCTTGCACGGTAATACATATAAAGAATCTGCTTAGTAAATATTTTGTTTAATAAATGAATGAACAAACATGTAGTAAGCCATAATGTATGAGTTCCCCATTCTATCCCAAGAAAGAAACAGGTAGTGTGGTCTGCTTCAAAACCCTTACCTACTCTAATTGGGAAGATAGTAAAAGCTAGTGGAGAATGAAATGGACTATATTTTATGATATGTATTAAATTATATATATATGAATGCTTTAGTCAGAGGAGAATGTTTAATTGAGCTGACATACTTTCTGGAGAAGCTTTACCCCGAAGGAAAAATAGCATTTGTCCTGGCCTTCTAAGGAGTGTGAAGTAAGCCTGGGGATTATGGAGCCGTGCAGGAAGAACGGATGTTCACAATTTGTTTCTGTCAGTGCTGTAGAAAGCCAAATCTTTCATGTTGGCATCTGAACAAGTCTTCACGGAGTTAAGATTTATACCACAGCCAGTCTCTGATAAGAAAGTGAAGAATTTGCTTCATAGAATCATGCTTATTCAATTTAGGAGATCATTTTGCATGCAGAATTATAGTCGAGGGCCTCGTAGCAGTATTATATTTTATTTCCTCAAATCTGAGAAATGCTGGAGAAAGAGTTTTGAATATCAAAGATGAGATTTGCCAGAGGGAGAAGCTTACTTGCTAGTGGGGAGGTTGTTCTTTTAAGGAAGGCTTAGCAAAAAATTGTTTGCATCTGGGAGCAAATTTACATGGCACTGTTACAAGACACACAGTTTTGATGGTGATTGATAAACAGCCATTCGAGTGGAATACCCGTTGTCTCCCACAGCAACATCTCTGTGCACTAAGCACTTTTTGGTCAAGCCCCTAGGATTTAACTGCAGGGCATTTAGTTTTAAAACTGTTTTTCATGGATCTGAGCTGTTGAGTTCTTAACTGTAGCTTATTTTCACTTTGATTTTGAAATCCATAAATGCTAGTCACAGCATTTAGGAACTAAAATCATTGGCATGGGAATTTAAATGAAGAGTGATAAATCAATGTTGCCAGTGGCTACCACCTCAGCCAGATGCAAATACCACAACCACAGTTTTTAATAGCCTTGCATGCCTAATTTCAAATTAAGTGTGGCAAATTAAGCAAGAAGTTAATTACTATCTTGAAACAAATAGTCTGATGCTGATTGGAAAGGGCATCATAAAGCTGTGTTTTACCTTAACAGGGTACCCAGAGGAAATATTAGAAAATAAAGATGTACAAATAGTGATTAGTTCAGGCAAAAAAAGGGGTCGATGAGGCCTAGATAGTCCAGATATATGAAAAAAGATTTCTAAGAATAGCTTTGGTAGTCTAGTCTAAAAAACAAGGATGTTTATTGACAGATGCATCGGAATCTTGGTCCCTACGTGGTAGACGAGGTAGGAAGAGGCCCAGGTGTATGTATCTCTACCACTGGTGAGCGGTATTAGGAGGCCTGTCAACTCTTCCCATGGCAGAAGGGCTAAAATGGATAACTGCACTTTAAATTAATCTAGCATTAAAAACCTAGAGATATTATAAATCACATAATTCTTAGTTTCTCGTTTATTTTTCTAAGCCTACATTCCATGGCCCCTATTTTCTTTTCTTTCTTTTTTTTTGGCCGAGGCCGGGTTTAAACCCACCACCTCCGGTATATGGGGCCAGCACCCTACTCCTTTAAGCCACAGGCACAACCCCCCTATTTTCTTTAAACATTTATTGTACAATAGCTTCTTCTTTATAAGACTGTCTACTTGACTTAATGAATGTTAGTGGGGTTGAAAGGGAAATGTTTCAAGAAAGAACTTAAAAAAGTTCAAATGAATCTTAAAAAAGATGCAGTTCAACTTTCATTTAATGATATAAAGTAACAAAGCACTTACTATGCCAGACACCACTCCAAGTGCTTTACACATATTACATCATAAACCAACCCAATGAAATGTGACTATTGGCATATTGCAGATGAGGAAATTAAGACAGAGAGAGACTAAGTAAAATATCGAGATTTGCTAGCCTCTTACCACAATATCTTGCCTAAATTGGAGGAGGCTATAAATCAGAGGTGGATACTGAAACTTTAAATTATTCATCTTTCCTTACATGTAAAAAAATAGTTATTTTTGTTATTTGTTAATATTCATGTTTATTAAATGACACATTTTATAAATTTTAGGGAAAAAGCCATAATATTAAATGTTATATTTCATAAAGGAAGACTTCAAATTCAAAATGTATATATTCCATGTTAATCTTCTAAACATTGGTATATTGTGACAATTGCAAAAGACATGTATTTAATATGGTCCCACCCACTCTGTCCAACCTCGCTTGGGACTTTTTACTGTTTCCGAACACTCCAGACACATTCCTACTGCGTGGGCTCAGTTTGTTTGTTTGTTACCTCTCAGATTCTTTGCTCAAATGCTACCATGTCAAAGAAACCTTACCTGGCCATTTTATTTAAAATTATGATTTTTCACATCTACCCCTCCTAACTCTTTGTTCATGTCATTATTTCCCAACTTAACTTAAACGTTCATTTTTCTGCCTCCCACCAACCTTACTATGAACTCCACGCGTGCAATGATTTCTTTTATAGTTATTTGCTATATTTCTAGTATGTACAACAGAACCTGGCTTAGGTGAGGCGTACTTACTAGTAGAATAAGTAGGTACTTCTTGAGCGTATGAATGAGTGAACAGTTAAATAAGTGAATATTCCTCACAAGGCATAGTTTCATGAAAATAATTTATTAATTTCTTTTTAATGAGTTGGTCTAAATAGATCTACAATTTGGAATTGGTATAAAGTTCTATAGTAAAACTAGCTAGAAATGACAAATATCTCTTTGGGCTTTTTAACCCTAGCAAATTATTAAAATAGTATGTATAATTAGCACTTTCTTTTAAAAGGTGATGTTAACTGTTAAGCAGAATCAATTAATGTTTATTCATGACCATACTTCCATACTTAAAATAGAAACCAGTTTAAACATGGGTTGCAAGGAATACAAAAATATTTTAAAGATGCATTGCCAAGGAACACAAAAATACCTTAAAGAACTATTTCAAGGTGCTCTCACAGCCAATCTAAATAATTCTCACTTTATAATTAGAAATAAATCAAATTTTGTATTCTCAGGGCCTATTTTATAGTGCCTGGTACCTTGGAGGTATTCATAAATATTTGTTGAATGAAGAATTTCATGATCAGATAAAGGAATGTACTTTTAAGTTAATTTTTATGATTTTTTAATAAGATATCTTCTAATTAAAAGGGATATATAGGGACACACATACTTATACACACACACACACATACATACATAATACACCCTCCCCAGCAATAAATTTTGCAAACAAATGAACTCACAGGAGACTACTTTTCTTATTATATTTCAAAGATACATATATAAAGATATAAAACATGTTATACTTAGAAAATATTTCATTAATGAATGTAATAATTTAAATTCTTAATGTAATAACTTGAATTTATTTGGAATAAAAATTCTTTTTGAAATTTCCTGCTCCTCTGCCCATACCATCTGGGATTCCTCCACCCCAGAGGCCTCTGTAATTCACCAAAAATATTTTTTAAGGCTCAGAATCTTAGCTATTTGCTAATTTATACCACCTTTTGGCATAATTAAAACACGCTGAGTTAAAATAAGAAAATGATAAAATGTGATGGGAATTGTTCAAGAAGAGAGTTGTGATGGATGGACATGAGATAGTATCTGTAGCTCCTGGTTCTAAACTTGTCCACAAATTTGAGTGGAATTGGAACATGATTATAGTTTTCTGTACCAAAGCTATTTCATGACATAAACAGGACAGTTCCATTATTTATTTTAAATTTTTAAAGTGAATATTTTATGAAAAAAGATGCCAGGACTCTTTATGTGTCCCCCTAGAGCCCATCTTTTTTTCTATGAAGAACCAGATAATAAATATTGTGTAGGCCATATATTCTGTCAGACTATCAACTCTTACCTTGTAACATGAAAGTAGCCCTTGATAATAGATAAATGAGTGAGTATGACTGTGTTTCAATAAAACTTTATTTATAAAAGTAGGTATTGGGCTGAGTTTTGCCCATGGGCTGTAGTTTACCAACCACTTGCCCTGGATGATAGAATCTTATATTCTTAGGTAAAGTGATGAAATGTTTTGATTACTATGTCCATAATTTAAAATCTGAAGAAAGGAAAAGATTCTCCAAAGACCTAGGATAGTTTTCTCATTTAGAAACAGATACTTTGTAATAGAAAGCTGGTAGTTTTATTTTTTAAAACTATTAAAAGGACACGAAGAAGGGTATTTTAACTTTTAGTCTTCACAAGATACCATTAGTTATTGCTATTCTAAAGTAACTAATGTGAAAGTGGAAATATGATCAATTTCTATGTACATGCAACAACATAATGAAAATAATGTGATTTAAAGAAATGTTAATATTACCTAAAAAAAATCCTCTCAACTAGCAGTTCCCCTTATCCCATACTCCATTCCAGGATGACTAACACAAAACTGCCTAAAATTTCATACAAACAAGTAAAATGCTAATATTTCTAATTAACAGGAATTATCTTCACGTGATCATTATTTACAGAAGTTCCCATCATTAAAAAAATATATCACTAGGCTTTTACTACCACTAACAAATACAAGTTATTTCAGCTCTGTACCTTTCACTTTATTTGATTATTGATTTAAAAAAAAATCAGTAAATTCAAAATAAAAGCTATTGACAAAAGCCTGGGTACATTGGTAAAATATTGAAGAATTAGAGTAATATTATATTACTTTGAACCATAAGAGAATTATAGTAGTAATATCAATTTGAACCATCAACATACAAAAATCAACACTTTCCGTATGGCATTTTTCTTAACCGTGTCTTGATCAATTGTATAAACCCCTGGGAAACTAGTTAAAGATGGACTAAGAATGTGGTACAAATATAATAACAAAAAAATGTAAAAATTAAGAACTTGATATTTTTCTTCATTTTGAAAAGATGTTCCTGAAAATGAGTATTTCCCCAGAGTATTTTCCATGAGACGATTTGCATTTAGATAAGTTGTTTATGTATAAGGTCAGTTTAAACTCAACTCTCCATCAGTAATAAATAGGAATAAAGAAGTAATTACATGAAATAGAATCAGAGATGGGGATATTGAGATCTGTAGCTAATATTTTGTAACCACAGAATTTTATTTTAATGTTTAGATATGAGTTTGTTCTGCTTTTTAACTAAAAATTGGTTGACTACTTTTTTTAATTTGCTTGCATGTTAAAATTGTGAATATGGTTTTCTATACTTATGAATATTTTATTGATTTTTTAAAAATAATTAAATAACAAACTGTTTCACAAGCCAATTTGCCCAAATATATTTTCTTGCTTATTTCTCTTACTATTTTTTTTTTCTTTTGGGCTCCATATTGATGGGAAATTTCTTAATATTTTATATGAACATATATATCTATGGTCCCCTGTGGTTAGAAATACTCTTATACCAACTATAGAACTATATTCCAATTTATGATTTGCTTTCATAATGCTTGTCAGAAATCAGCCTCTATTAGAATGGTTTAAGATCAATAGAAAGGAAGGAAGGAAAAAAATAAAAATATTACTCACCACATCTTTCCTGAGGGTACAGTATGTGTCCTGTAATAGACCTTCACATAAATGTTGGTTGATATAAGTAATTGAAAAAATAAGAAAAAAAAGTTTATATTTACTATATATTTCTATTTTGTATTTTAAATTTGAAGTTTACTTACTTTGCTTCAGATCTTTTGTTTTTCATTTTTCTCTCCTAGCCCAAATGAAAGAAGATAAAGCTATTTATGTCTAAATATCATTAAATAGATGAACACAGTGGGGCAAGGTTAAATTTAGAGAATTCTGGGTCTAAGAAAGATTTATGTAACTATTCCCCCTTTATACATTTAAATAGACAAAATATTCTCTCTCTCTCTCCCTCTCTTTTCTTTTTCTTTTTTTTTTTTGATGCAGGGTCTTACTCTCTTACCCTGGGTAGAGTGTCATGGCGTCGTAGCTCACAGCAACCTCAAACACTTGGGCTTGACCAGTCCTCTTGCCTCAGTATCCCCAGTAGCTTGGACTACCAGTGCCTCCCACAACACTTGGCTATTTTTTTTAGAGATGGGGTCTCACTCTTGCTCAAACTTACTGGTCTCAAACTCCTGAGCTCAAGCAATCCACCTGCCTTGGCTTCCCAAGTGGTAGGATTACAGGCGTGAGCCACAGCGTCGGGTCCAAACATTCTATTCTTGTCTTTCTTTTCTTTGCAATGAAGGGATTCCCATGAAATTATGTCTGAAAATGCTGAGAATAAATATGAGTAACTTTTTACCAATTGGCAATGCAATTGGCTGAAAGTAACAGAAAATCTGCTCAAGAGTTGCTTACATAAGGAGAGTTAGGGTCTTGCCAGAGAGGTTTAAACAATTCAGAGGTAATTCAGGGATTCAGAATCTTTCTGTATTTCTGATTCACCGTACTATAGTATCCACCATACTATTCATCATTTCTGATTCATCAGCCCTTACACCTGATTTCAAACATGCCAGCAGTACCTCTAGACAGCAGAAAAAAGGACATTTTCCAGGCAGAGAAAATGATTCCAACAAAATGGCAATAATAGTCTTTTTGTCCCCTTAAATAAAAATCTCCTAATCAAATAATAACTAGGAAACTTCTGTTTGATTCTATTAGTCTAAATTTGGCTCTATAGCTATCCCTCACTCCAAGGCAAGCTAGAAAATCAAGTTTGGTGCACTTCAATTCCTATAAAATAAAAGGTCAACATGTGAAAATAAAAGAGAGCATGTTAGAAAGTGGGAGTTGAATACACTAATCTATATTGTGTGTCCTGATAACCTTTAGCAAGTTTAATTGAACTATTGAATCCAGGATATTTACATATCCATCACATTGGACAATACTACTTACTTTTATTGTACTTCAGCCATATAACTGTCCCATCATTCCTCTACATAATTATGCTTTAAAGTAGCCTCCATGAGATTAAAAGCTCACTGTATATATACATATTGATTACATGCTTAAAAGTTCACATGAAAACATTAAATAATTTTGGGAAAACAAGTTTATCTGACCTAGTGTTGCTAAAACATTAGTACCAACACATAAAGCAATAAAAAATTTCAAAAGCAAAGACAGATACTGCATATATACACAAAAGTAATTTCTATGTATCTAAAATAACATTGAAAAGGTAAAATTTTTTGCAACAAGAATGAAAGAGGATACACTTTTCTATAGATATAAATAAGTCTATAATTCAAATTAATCATATAAAAATAATTTTAAAAGGAAGAAATAAGCTACTTAAACATTATTTTAAACGTTATTTTCATTTTTAAGAAAAAAAAATTATAAATGGATTTTTCCCTATCAAATTAGTAGTGATTTAAAAGTGGGCAATATTTGATACTGGTAAAGATTGCAAGCTAAAATTCATAGACTATGCAAAGGAACTTAAAAACATTTAAACCTGGGTGGTGCCTATGGCTCAAAGGAGTAGGGCACTGGCCCTGTATGCTGGAGGTGGTGGGTTCAAACCCAGCCCTGGCCAAAACTGCAAAAAAAAAAAAAAAAGGTATTTAAACCTTTGGAAGAGGATGTTAATATATTTATTAGGACACTAAAATCTTTATACTCTTTGATATAGTAATATTACTACTGGCAAAAAACTAACAAAAATGTTGTAAAATAAATTTAAAAAGATAAAAGAAAAATGACTTAATATATTACTATAGTTTTATTAAGAAAATTTAAAGGTAGCCAGGTGCTGTGGCGGGCGCCTGTAGTCCCAGCTACTCGGGAGGCTGAGGCAAGACAATCGCTTAAGCCCAGGAGCTGGAGGTTGCTGTGAGCTGTGTGATGCCACGGCACTCTACCAAGGGCCATAAAGTGAGACTCTGTCTCTACAAAAAAAAAAAAAAGAAAGAAAATTTAAAGGAATGGTAAATTCCACTAAAGTCCAACTTTGTTAATGGTAGAAACAATATATTTTGTATCATTATATGCTTTACAATCTGTTGAATGAATGAAACAAGGTATACAAAAAGGAATGGTAGTTATTTATCCATGTGGTTAAAATAATCTAAGAAACTAAACAACGAGGGCAGCGCCTGTGGCTCAGTCGGTAAGGCGCCGGCCCCATACACCGAGGGTGGTGGGTTCAAACCCGGCCCTGGCCAAACTGCAACCAAAAAATAGCCAGGCGTTTGTGGTGGGCGCCTGTAGTCCCAGCTACTCGGGAGGCTGAGGCAAGAGAATCGCTTAAGCCCAGGAGTTGGAGGTTGCTGTGAGCTGTGTGAGGCCACCGCACTCTACCAAGGGCCAAAAAGTGAGACTGTGTCTCTACAAAAAAAAAAAAAAAGCACACAGAAACTAAACAACGAATTTGAATTCATAAATATGTTAACAATGAATTTATTTTTATTATAATGTGAATTTAAATTTTTATCATTTTGTGATTGTCTCTCATAAATTAAAATGGTCAGCTACTAAAGTTTGTACATCTTTAAATTCATTACTAATTTCACAATCTAATATTACATATACATAGAATATACTTTATAAATCTTCCACAACTTGAGTTTTGGTTGCCTAGATGTTATTAATAGGAGTATAATTTTTGGAAAAGGTTGAAATCATATCACACTTAAAAGTATCAATATTTATATTGATATCACAATTACAGAAAGTAAAACATAATGACAATAATCATTTTTAATACAGAGAACTAATTTAAATTACACATGAACTTCATGGACAAGGCAAATATTTTGCAAAAATCTTTATTTCTACTAACTGTCCTACAAATAAATGCTAACACACTGTTTCCACTTTTCACATTTCAGAATATATGAAAGGTACCCAACAATATGTTGGTAAAGAATCTCCTTTAGGGTATTACTTTCATCATTTTTTCCCTGTTGCTTAAGAAATCTTTCTATTCTCCAAAGACTTCTTTCTGTGCTTAAAGCATGTTAACACTCTTGTCAAAAATTAATGATATATATAATCTTGGCTTGCTATAGGGTATATTACTGCATTGGTAATTTTTCGTGTTAGAAGAGAATATGCTTCCTCTTATTAAGCAGGTCAGATTTGCCTTAGACAACATAATTTTCTGAGCAACTCCATTCTGTCTATTTTTGACAGATAAGCATTCAAAACTTCATAGAATAACTAAATTAGGCAATCTTACCACACTACTTTGAATTTACAAGTAGTAGTTTTCTGCTGCATTATTAGAAATAAAGGTCTTTCCAAGATAAATGACGATCTTTTAATTGATAACTAATTGTATATAGCTGGGTCTTTTATTTTTACAAAAAGGATTTCTCAAAATGTGTTTTAAAAGCCAGGTATGATGGCTCATGCCTGTAATCCTACCACTTTGGGAGGCTGAGGCAGGTGGATTGTTTGAGCTCAAGAGCTTAAGACAAGTCTGAGCAAGAGCCAGATTCAGTTTCTACTAAAAAATAGAAAAATGAGCTAGACATTGTGGCAGGTAGGTGCCTGTAGTATCAGCTACATGGGAGGCTGAGGCAAGAGGCTTGTTTTAGTCAAATAGTTTTGAGCTATAATGCCTCAGAGCTTTGAGCTTGATGTCAAGGCTCTACCCAGGCGACAGAGTGAGACTTTGTCTCAAAAAAGGGAGGTGGGGGGATTTGGGGCTGGGCATGGTGTCTCGTGTCTGTAATCCTAGCACTCTGGAAGGCTGAGGCAGGTGGGTTGCTTCAGCTCAGGAGTTTGAGACCAGCCTGAGCAAGAGCAAGACCTCCCATCTATAAAAATAGCCTGATGTCCATGGAAGGCACCTGTAGTCCCAATTACTCAGGAAGCTGAGATAAGAGCATCATTTGAGCCCAGGAGTTTGAGGTCCTGAGCTATGACACCACGCACACTACTGAGGGCAACAAAGTGAGACTCAAAAAGAAACAAAAAAAGTGTTTTAAAGTTTATAAATTGAACTTGGCCTTACAAATTAAAAACCCTTGTGGTTTCCATTACACCATGGTATGTTCCACTGGCGACACTGCTTGCTGCACCAAACTGTCAAGCACAGCACTTGTCAAGGGTTGTGAGTTCCGGGAGACGATTCTGTATGGAGGACAGCAAAGATCATTACTGTACCACCCACACCACCAGCAATAGAAGTTCGTGCATACTTCTGTTCCCTTGCGTCTCAATATCAGACTTGCCAAGAAAAACCCAACACAGCACTGGAGGGTGCAGTGTTTCACTCACACATAAAAGAGATGAGACAGAGCAAGAATAGCTCCTCCAATAGAGGATATAGATCCTCCAGGGCCAGAGGGTTCCTCTGAGCAGCTGACACTTAGCTGTCGGCCTGCATACACCCCGCTCGTGTGGTAGCAAAGGACCTCAAAGACGCCTATTCCCCTATAGCGTGTGCTGAGGGTGCGCCTGAGACTCATTGACAGTTATGATCAAGCAGAACAAAGAAAAACACACGCGTATGAAACAGGGCAAGCTATTCCCACACAAGGCAATAGCTGGGTCTTTAAAAAAAAAGCTCCAGTGGTAGGAGCTTTTCATCTCTTGGTAAGGAGTGCTCCAGGATCAAGACCCATTCTTACATAGTTGAAAAGGGATGAAAGATGACACAAATGCAACAGCTTTTCCCAACAATTGTAATCTATATTACATTTACATACCTCTCCGTGGATCTTTTTCAGACAAATTAAAATGTTTCTTTCTTTTGTTTGTTTCAAATTAATATGAGGGTAAAAGTTTTTAGGTTCCATTGTTCTCACTTCCAAGGAAAAGTTCAAGTTGTAGATGAGCTCTTCATCCAGCGGATGCGCTGAACACCCCCACATTGTGCACATTAGGTGAGATCCCCCAATTGCCCTCCCTCCTCCTGCCAATCGCCCTGTCCCCTTGTTAGACTATATTTGTTTTTTATCATTTTGGGGGGCATGTAATTGTTTGTATATTGGTTTCATATTAGTATTGAGGACATTGAATATAGATTGTTTTTTCTGTTTTTAACATACTTTACTGAGAAGAATGGGTTTCAACTTCATCCAGGTAAACATGAAAGATGTAAAGTCGCCATCATTTCTTGTAGCTGAATAGTACTCCATGGTATAAATATACCATAGTTTGTTAATCCATTCATGGGTTGATGGGCATTTGGGTTGCTTCCATGCCTTGGCAATTATGAATTGAGCCACAATCAACATTCTCGTGCCAATGTATTTTTGATAAAATGATTTTTGTTCTTCTAGGTAGATACCTAGCAATGGAATTTTGGGATCAAATGGAAGGTCCACGTTTAGTTCTTTGAGAATTCGGCACACTTCTTTCCATAAAATTTGTATTAGTTTGCAATCTCACCAGCAGTGTACAAGTGTTCTCTTCTCTCCAAATCCATGCCATCATCTGCAGATTTGGGATTTTGTGCTGTGGGCTAATCTTACTGGAGTTAGATGATATCTCAAAGTGGTTTTAATTTGTATTTCTCTTACGATTAAAGATAATGAGCATTTTTCCATATGTTTACTGGCCATTTGTCTATCATCTTCTGAGAAGTTTCAGTTCAAGTCTCTTGCCTAGATCAAAAGGGGGTTGTTTGCCTTTTCTTGTTGATTAATTTGAGTTCTCTGTAAATTCTAGTGATCAGGCCTTTGTCAGATTCATCTTATGTAAAAATCTTCTCCCATTCTGAAGGCTGGCTGTTTGCTTTAATTGTGGCACCTTAGCTATTCAGAGGCTTTATAACTTAATCGAATCCCATTTATTAATTTTTGGTGTTGCTGCAAGTGCCATGAAGGTCTTCTTTATAAAATATTTTCCCAGACTAATATTTTCAAGTGTTTCCCCCCACCACTCTCTTCTAATATCTTCATTGTTTCATGTCTTAAATTTAAATATTTTTATCCAACAAGAATCAATTTCTGTCAATGATGAGAGGTGTGGATCCAGTTTCAGTCTGCTACAAGTGGCTAACCAGTTATTCCAGCACAATATTAAATAGGGATTCTTTTTCCCATTGCATGCTTTTGTTAGGCTTATCAAAGATCAGATGGTGATATGTGACTGGATTCATCTCCACATACTCTGTTTTATCCCATAGGTCTACGCCTCTACTTTTGTGCCAGTACCATGCTGTTTTAATCACTACAGACTTGTAATATAACTTGAAGTCTGTAATTGAGATGCCTTCAGATTTGTTTTTATATTTATGCTTTGTATTTTCTATTTGGGGTTTTATCTGGTCCCATATGAAGCAAAGTACTATTTTTTTCAAAGTATGACAGTGGTGCTTTGATGGATATTGCATTACATCTGTAGATTGTTTTGGGTAATATGGACATTTTAATGATGTTTATTCATCCCAGCCACAAACATGGTATATTCTTCCATTTGTTAATGTCTTCTGCTATTTCTTTTCTCAGGGTTTCATAGTTCTTTTTATAGAGATCTTTCACATCCTTTGTTAGATATATTCCAATGTATTTAATCTTCTGTGGAGCTAATTTAAAAGTGATAGAGTCTGATCTTTTTCTCAGCTTGACTGTTACTGGCATATATGAAGGCTACTGATTTGTGGGTATTGATTTTGTATCCCAAGACACTGCTATCTTCCTTGATCACTTCTAAGAGCTTTTTAGTTGAGTCCCTGGAACTTTCCAGGTATAAGACTATGTCATAGACAAAGAGCAAGAGTTTGCCCTCCTCTGTCCCTGTTTGATTACCCCCGATTTCCTTCCCTTGTATGATTGCAATGGCTAGGACTTCTAGCACTATATTGAATAGCTGTGGTGACAGTGAGCATTTTTGTCTAGTTCCAGATGTGAGTGAAAATTTTTTCAGTTTTACTCCATTCAATATGATATTGACTGTAGGTTTTCTGTAGATGGCTTCTTTCAGTTTAAGAAATGTCCCATCTAAGACTATTTTCTTAATTGTTTGTATCAAGAAAGGACGTTAGATATTGTTAAAAGCCTTTTCTGCATCAATTTAGAGAATTATATGATCTTTGCTTTTTATTTTATATGTGGTGAATTATAATTATGGATTTACATATGTTGAACCAATCTTTTTTCTTTTTTTAATTTTTATTTTTACATATACATGTGTTAATTAGGTTTCCTTTTTTTTGCCTTCACAAAATTAAAAAGACTTAAAATATAATAAGGATAACAATGTTTAAGGTAAGGATTATAAACAAAAACCTTGTAAACAACAAAAGAACATAAATACATTCAGAAAAGGAATCCGACAATTGCTTCATCGACATATTGAGCAATAATAATAATAATAATGCAAAGAAAGTAACATTTGACAACATTATTTAACGTTGTCAAATAAGAGTATATCTATTACAGAATGCTTTGACTCTGAATTTCAGTATGGAGTCATCAGTTAACTTCTTTTTTTTCTTCGAGTTCATTAAGTTCTTGAGACAACTTTTGTACCTTTCTTATTTATATTTCCATCCTCTTCTCCATTCTAATAATCTTATTTGCCATCTGTATTCTGATTTCTATTTATGACATTTCAGTAATTTCTCTATAAATGGCATTTTGTATTGTATCCCCCCTACAATCTCTTGGGGAGTTGATCTGCTCTGATTTTTCATGTTGCCAGAGTTCTTCTGCTGGTTCCTCCCCATGAGTATTGCCAGCTTTTAAAAAAATATATTAATTTTACTTTTTATTGAAATGATAGATTGTCCCTTTATAGTTATTGAGAGATAATATGATTAGGGACCCTTAGGATACACTCTATTAACCTATTTGGCAATTAAAACTGGCAGGGTGATGCTGGATCAGGAGGCCCCAGGAACATAAGCTAACAACCACTTCTCCAATGAGCTGGAACCTGTGATTGTGATTTTTCCCTTATAGCCCTGCAAAGGTCTGTTTCTGGCCTATAGCCAGAGACTCTGAGGACTGGCTTGATGAGATAGTACAACCTGGCTCTGTTTTGGTTCAGCCTCCCCTCTCCCCAATTCTAAGAAGTCTTGGTATTTGTCAGGAATCTCTGCTGGACAAAGATGTAAACACCTGCAGGCCTGCCCACTGGCAATAGCTGGAGGAGGGGAATCTGCAGACAGATCCTCTGAATCTGCTCCATACTGCTGCAAACCTCACATCCCATCACCAAAGACAAATAAGTGTTGAACCTGCAGCCCCAGACATCAGGAGCAACAGATGTCTGTGGATATCTCTAGCTGAGAGTTCTAGTCAAACTCTCTCAGGTAGAGTGAGCAACGTTCACTCAAGTGAGTTCAGAGGGTCTCCAGGAAGGAGGCAAACAAGAATACACAGGCAATTCACCTAAGAGTTCCCAGGGAAGTGGGGAAGGGTCTTTTCTAGTGGGAAAGTGAGTCAGGAGAGACCACCTCTCCCCACCGAAGTCAGAACTGTGAGGAAACTGTTTCTGGGTAGCAGTTCAGTGGCCCACACAATGCACTCACCTCTCAGTGAACTTGCCAAATACTCTGACCACTCCAGAGAGCAATCCACTAGGCAACCAAGATAGGGGGAAGGGTGAGGTGTGGGCTCAAGATCACAGAGAGAATATTTGTTCACTTTTCTGCAGGGCAGTATGGACTCAGAGGTGAAACCTCCCAGGTATAAGACAATAAGGATTTCGTGGCTCTCTCCCATGGGGTGAGCTGAGAGGTCCTTCGTTCCCTACACCTCATAGAAAGCCCACTGCAGGCCTCCTGGTTGCAGATGGGCCTCCTGTCCCCATGGCAATAGGGCCTCCTGAATAGTCACTCCATTCCTAATCTGTGTTATTTTTGTTCCCCTTTCTTGGCCTGGCAGCTTGTCTCAGTGAGTCTAATGTGCACCTCACGTTCTTCTCCCTGTGCTCAACACGCCACCTTCAGCTTCTCCAAGTCTACTTCATTCTACCTTCTCTCCTTCTGAACAACAGCCTCTGGCAAAAGCTGCTTCTATCTTCAGGCTATTTTCCAGACAATTCTTTTCTTGACACAGAGTGTCTCTCTGTTGCCAAGGCTAGAGAACTACAGCATCACCATAGTTCACAGCAATCTCAATCTCCTGTGTTCAAACCATCCTCCTGCCTCAGCCTCCCAAGTAGCTAGGACTATAGGCACACCACCACAATGCCTGATTAATTATTTTAGTCGAGAAGGGGGTCTCATTCTTGCTCTGGCTGTGCTCCAACCACTGAGCTTAAGCAATCATTCACTTCAGCATCCCAGAATGCTAGAATTATTGAAGTGAGCCACCATGCCTAGCCTAACTTAAAATGTTTCTTAAACCATCAAGACAAGAGGAGAACGTATAAGTCATTAAGTAAGAAAAGAACCAGAACATCTTCCTGGTTTTGCTATTACCACGCACATAGTCAAATGGTACTTATTTGAAAAGAGAAATATGCTATTCTTAACATATTGAATTTCTTAGAATTTATTAAAGTGTTTTTATCCTGAGTGTTAGAAAAATTAACAACAGCTAACTTACTCCCATATACCATATTTGAGCCACCTAACAAAAGTGTGCTATTTATAAAAAGAAAATGTTGCTCCAACAAGTTCAATTAGCTTGAAAAAATTTAAAGTAAGCCCTTATAAGTGCTGTCAGATTGCTCAAATGCAGAAAATAAGGAACCTGTAGGACAGAGCAGGTCAGAGAAGGGGACGTGCAAAAAATAAGGCAGGGCTTCCAGGGCTCCTCAAACTTTTTAAACAGGGGGCCAGTTCACAGTCCCTCAGACCATTGGAGGGCTGGGCTATAGTTTAAAAAAAAAAAACAAAAAACTATGAACAAATTCCTATGCACACTACACATACCTTATTTTGAAGTAAAAAAAAACAGGAACAAATACAATCACACTGCCTCGTGTGGCCCCCAGGCTGTAGTTTGAGGACTCCTGAAGCAGAGCACTTTACAAGAAGGTCCAAATCTAGTTACACAATATATCATAGGCAGGAAGCCATGCAGAGATCAATGATAACTGGTTATGATCAAGGTGGACTGAAGGATGGAAGAAGATAAAAAAGAGTAAATGTTTAATGCTAATTTTTGCGGAAGACATAAGTGACATTTTCATTTCCAAATTTTCTTTAGAAGAAAGGTCAGATATTAGATCAAACACTATCTAGTTCATAGATGTTATGAATCCTGTTTAAGAATAGAAATCGTTACGGAAAAATATATGCCCTAAGACATTTGGAAATCATGAATGAAATTGCAAAAAAAGTTGATCTACATATTTAGAAAGTAACTCAACCAGATTCCCTGTCTATAAAATAAGAGTTGATAAACTATTGTCCGCCTTGAATGATTATTGTAAAGATTAAATGCAGCCAGATAAATAAAATTCTTACAGTTGTCCCTGGCATGTTATAAGAACTCAAATAACATTATTAGTATTGATATTTAGAAAACCAGGAGAATCTGAAGGAGTTACACCTCTCTGTGTGTGTGTGTGTGTGTGTGTGTATGTATAGGATATATGTCTATATATAGGATACCCAAGCAAGCAAATGTTGAAACACAATGAACATAAGACTCATTGATAACTGAGCCACAGTCTTTAGTCTTCCATCTGTATAACCTTTCTAAGGGCACTTCATTTTTCTGAGCTTTTAAAATCTTCATTTATAAAATCAAGAGATTGAACTAGATTAGATTATCTCTCTAATTTTTTTAGGACATTTACGATTTTTAGATAATCATCTGAACATTTTTATAGAGTTGAGGTCTATCATATATACATATATATTCTTAAACTATTTTAACATTTATATTTTTCTTATGTATCTCTTTATAAGGTTCTGAATTTCATACATTGTACAAACATTAGGACAAGTTCTAAAACCAAAAAACTTCTGGGTTTCACTCTCAAAGGTGGAGTGTTGAGTTGCATCTCTATCAGTTTTTGATGTTTAACAATGTGCATATTAAAAATGTCCTGCAATACAAGCAATTTGGCCGTTTCCTTATCTCTGTTGGATGGCCAGCTCCAAACTTCACAGTGATTATTTCCCAGTGCTTTGTGGAGATGAGAGAATTAAGGAAAATGAAAAGACGACACAGATGTAAAGTTTTAAGGGATCTTTGGGATCTTTGCTCCATACAGTGAGACTTCAGGAAAGACCAAGATCTTGGCCAAGAGCTTTCATACATCTAGTAGGGGAAGGCCAAAATGTTTACATCATAATTCTTGCTGAGCTTGCATTACCTAATTAAACTATGTTTTAAACTAGCTACATAAATTAGACTGATTTGCTTTTTACTATTATTGCTGTAGGTTATTTATGATCTTAATACAAACAGAACACAGGACAGGGAACACAGCCCAGAAGTAGGATATTAAAGAAGACCCCAATTAAGCCATGCACACAAATCACAGGAGTGGCAATTAACACTCAAGAAGCTTTATGCTCAGAGGGACTGATGCTTCTGAGCATACCAAGGCCCCAGAAGAAAGGAGGTATTTTTCTCCTTATCTGGGCCAGAACAACTCTTACGTTAACAAGGTACAAACATTCTACATTCCCTAACTCCGCAAAAGCACTTACTCTTCCTGAGAGAGCAGCTCTGTCCTGGCAAGCCTTGCCTGCTCGGTGACCTTGAGTGGAGTCAAGCTTGGGGAGGGGTGAAGTTTCAGCAAGTTAGCCTCTAGCATCATAAAGGGGCTGCCCTTCAGCAGTGCATTTTGCACCAGGCTTTGGGTTTCTCTGATCCACTTCTGTCCTGTCTCTGTTCCCTTTTGCCCATCATCTGCAATCATTTTCTTAATTTAATTCTTAACCTACTTATAAATAATAATTGGATATTGGTTTTAAGCTTATTAAATCATTATTACTAGCAATGCAAGCACATCAAAATATGACTCTTCCCTTAGGTACCCATATGTGCACCCGCAACCTCAATCAATAACCCTAACAGGTGTGCTAGTTCATATTTGGCAATTACTCCTTCGAATAATAGACTAGTTTTGTCTTTTATTAATACTTCAGTCACTTGGCAAATTCTGTACTATTTCAAAATTAAGTAAACCTCTTTATCGTGGTTGTTTGTAATGGGGGAGAGAAGTTAGGTTATACCAGATGACACTAGAGAAAAGTTATTAAAAAAAGGAGAAAAGTTTTGTTTATGGTTTGTAACAATAAGATATAAATTGAGATCATTAATTCTACAAGAGCCTGTATGTTTGTGTGTTTTAAGGTCACTGCTTTATTAAAATTATCCATTTAAAGACAATTAACTTATAACTTCTCTGGGAGGAAAGGAAGCACATATGTCAAAGAGAAGGATGGATCCCGTTTTAATTTGTATTTTAATTTTATTCAATTTATTTTTATTTTAATTTCCATTTCTCTTTCTATGAGTAAATCTGGACTTTTTTTTTTTTTAAACTGCTAAGGGAGAGCAAACTGAATCTCCCACAGAAGTGTGCCTTTTCCCCAGTGAGTCCCTCATTGTGTTTCCATTCATTTTTATTGCAAACTACAGAAAATTACATAGAAAATCCAAAAAGAGTCCTGAAGTGATCAAAATTCTAAGGCAAGTGAAATAAATTGAGATTATAGTAATAGCAATATTATCAATATTCTCATTGTTACCATGTGTTAAGTTTTATTCAGTGCTTTCTATAGACAAGGTAGAATGCTAAGAGGCTTCCATATGTTGACATAGGTAATTCTCACAACATGCGTGGGTATAAAAACAGCTGTTATTCTTCTTTCATAGCTAAATAAATTCAGGTACAAGGGAGTTTTTAATCAGTCAGGGTTTATACATTTAAATTAGATTTGAACATTGTACAAGCTTTGTACATTAATATTTTTCAATAAAAATTTTAAAGTTAATAATAGATCAAAAAATCTTAGAAATCTTTTATAACATGGTACACATAATAAGCGCTCAGTATGTAGCTGATTACAATTTTCAATACAGTTTATGATTCTCTATTTCTTCTTATAGGCTGTGACAGTCAAGGAATGTTTATACATGTATCAGTTCAATAATTGAACACATTTCTCTTTAAAATTACATTTCTTACAATATTTACAGTGCTCATATAGGCTTGCTTTCTTACTCTTTTTACAATAGGTTATATTGAAAGATTGATAATGTCAGCAAATGCTCAGCAAGATAGTCATTATATGTATATAAACAAAAGATACTACTGGAAGATTAATTTTTAATAACAAATAAACTAAGATATACTGCCACAACCAAAATGTTGTGTTAGATTCTTTCTGCATTATCCTCTAGTATTGACACAGCATTATTCTGTCTTATTGACTTGGAGTATGAACTTTCATATTAACAGCCAACAACATTAACCAAACAAACAAACAAACAAAAAACATACAGGTAGATGATGCTACATCATGTTTTAAAACATGACTGGTGTAGGCTGGGTACCATGGTTCACATCTGTAATTCTAGCACTTTGCAGAGGCTGAGGCAATAGAATTACTTGAACCCAGGAGTTCTAGACAAGCCTGAGCAATATACTGAGACACTGTCTCTATAAACAAAATTTAAGCATAGCTGGGCATGATGGTGCACCCCTGTTGTCCTAGCTACCTGAGAAGCTGAGGTAGGAGGATCTCCTGTACCCAGGAACTTAAAACTAAAGTGAGTTATGATGGCCACTGCGCTCTAGACTGGGAAAAAGAGTAATATCCTGTCTCTAAAAATAAAACAAAAATGGCAAGTTCAATGAATTTTAAAAATATTTCAGTCCCATTTTATACTTCGATTTTGAAATTTATTAATTTGGTATATTGAAGTTAATATGGGTTAAATATCTCCTAAATTATAACAAATATTTATTAAATAATGTATGCCAATTTTTATCTTAAATTTTCTTTTCTTTTTTAAATTTTGTTGTATGATTATAATTGCAAAAAAAATGGAATGTTGTTTTCTAAACCTAAGAAATTATAATTATAAAATTAAAAGTAATTAGGCAATCTATACTTTGTATATTAAAAAATAAAATTGTGACTAAGAAATGATAATTGGATACATTAATTGTGATAATTTTTATTATTATTATTTTTTTGTTTTTGAGATGGAGTCTCACTTTGTCACCCTCAGTAGAGTGCCGTGGCATCATTCCTCACAGCAACCTCAAACTCTTGGGCTCAAACCATTCTCTTGCCTGAGCCCCTCAAGTAGCTAAGACTACAAGCACCTACCACAATACTAGGCTATTTTTTAGAGATGGACTTTCACTCTTGCTCAGGCTGGTCTCGAACCTGTGAGCTCAGGCAATCTGCCAGCCTTGACCTTCCAGAGTGCTAGGATTATAGGCCTGAGCCACTGCACCTGGCCTGATAATTAAAATCTTATGTTATGGAGATTAAGAGTAGTTTTTTTTGTTTGTTTGTATGTTTGTGTGTCTCACTATGTTGACCTCGGTAGAGTGCTGTGGTATCATAGCTCCTAGCAACCTCAAACCCTTGGGCTTAAGCAGTTCTCTTGCCTCAGCCTCCCAAGTAGCTGGGACTATAGCCGCCTGCCACAATGCCTGGCTATGTTTTTGTTGCAGTTGTCATTGTGTTTAGCAGGCCTGGGCCAGGTTCAAACCCGCCAGCCTCAGTGTATGCGGCCAGAGCCCTAACCACTGACCTATGGGCGCTGAGCCAAGAGTAAGTTTTTTAAATGGCAGAATTCATGTCTCGATCCAAATAGTCAAACAAGACATAAACTAAAACAAATTTACTTCTCTAAGCTATTGATCTCATAATCCTATTTTTCTAATATTGAAAATACGTTATTTTAGAAATTATGAGTTATACATTTTTTAACATTGCTTAACTCAATTTGTAGCATTTAATAAAAAAATACATGTTTTAAAAAATTCCTAAAATCAAAAATTTGTATCTTTACAATTTTTAAAGATACTTACTCAATGTTTACTCTTTTTGAGGTAATATCCTACTTAGCATTAAAGTATTGAGTTAATACTTCTTTCCAAATACACATTTAATCCTTATTGTTTTACTAGCTTTTAAAATCTGTGCTGTGCCCTTTACTTTTGAATCAAAAATCCCTGAAAGTTTCATTTTAAAATGAATTAACTTTTTATTTTTTTTTCCTTTTTTTTGCAAGGAAAAACAGGGTTGTTAGTTTAAGAAGAGTAATCTCTCATTTCTCTTCTGATTATTCATCTTATTCTTGGAACAACTTTTCTCTTTAAATATTTACATTTACTTTTTTTCCTTTACCCATGAGTTCTGTTTTGTGTCTCCACTCCTGTTTCTTTTGTTTATAAATTTTAATTATATATTCTATTTACTACCGCTATTCCTCTGCTGAATTATCTTCTCTAAAAAAAACAGTATCTCCAAAGATGTGGCTGTGGATTTCATATACTAAGGGGACACTCATTTCAGAAGTGCTGGTTTGGCCTTACCGTGCTGAAGTGCTAATGGCACTACTTGACAAATAGTGGACTATCCAGATTTTACCCTAGTGTTATGATGGTGATTCTTTGCCATTGCTATTGAGTTGTGAGAAAAAAGATCCCCAAGGGCATTTAGTTGTCTTCTCAATGAACATAAATATATTAAATCTTCAATTTGTATGCTAGTGCAATAATTAGAACATTTAGTTATATCTGTGGTGAATAGTAAATTATTAAACATGGAACACTTTAGTTCTAGAAGGATGCATACATTAGTTATATAATTGACATCTGTTAACATTTTTCTGATTTATGTGCTTAGCATTTAAATGGTATTAGGACTAGTAGTTTTGGGAAACTTGTCTAACCAATGGGTATGGCATCTAGCAAGTCACTGGTAGTAGTCATTTATCTGACACATAGATAAAATCTAAGGTACTCTTTATCTTTTTAAAAACAAACTTAAGAGCAATAATGATTGTTAAATGTTCCCATTTTGTTAAATACCATTTAATTACACAGAAGCATAAATGAAGTAAGTATAATATAAGTAAAATATCTATACAAGATATTTTACCTGGCATATTTATGGGTTTCTGTCACATTCATAGTTAATATGATAAATGTAACTCTTTTAAATGTTCATGATACACTTATAAAACAGCTAATTCACTGGGAGGCTGAGACAAGTGGATTATTTGCACTTAGGAATTTAAGACCAGCCTGAGTAGGAGCAAGACCCTGTTGCTACTAAAAAAGCCCAAATAGCCAGGCTTGTGACAGGAGCCTATAGTCCTAGCCACTTGGGAGGCTAGGCAGGAGGATTGCTTGAGTCCAGGAGTTTGTGAGCTATGATGCCACGGCACTATATCCAGGGCTACAGAGTGAGACTGTCTTGAAAAAAAAAAAAGAAAGAAAAGAAAATGAAACAAAACAAACAAACAAACAAAACCCAGCTAATTCATTTATAATATCAGGAAAAATAGAAAATCAGATACAACTAGACTTTAATCATGATACGTTAATATATTTCCAAAATTATTAAATCAAATACTTAGGAATTCCCTTTAAGAAAAACCTAAGATTTACATTAAATTAACATAATATAAAGTCATGAGATGAATTGCAACCTTAATTTATAAATAGAAGTTGTACTAATAAAGTATAAAAATTAAGAAAATTATCAGGAAAAATATGCAAGAGTATGAGATAAGTTTCTTCAAATAAAAATATGTAAGTCAACAAATGACTCATGTAAGTGACCCTCTGTCATTCATCTTCCCATTGAGACTACTAAACAGTACAACTTCAGTTACATTATGTTCCAAACTGGATTAGTAATGAAAATTGACAAAACACTGAAAATTCTGTCTTTTTTACATATTTGTGGTCATTTTCTGATCAGCACTACTATTAACAACTGTTTTCTTTCTCTTTCTACTAAAGTTGGTTTTTATTTTATTTTTTTATGGGGTTTAGTTTTTTAGATTCTTATGAACACAATATTTGTACATATTTATGGTGTACATGTGATATTGTTATATGCATAGAATGTTCAATGATCAAGTCAGGTTTATTTATTTATTTATTTATTATTTATTTGAGACAGAGTCTCACTATGTTGCCCTCAGTATAGTGCTGTGGTGTCACAGCTCACAGCAACCTCAAACTCTCATGATTCTCTTGCCTCAGCCTCCTAAGCAGCTGGGACTACAGGCACCCGCCACAACGCCCGGCTATTTTTTGTTACCGTTGTCATTGTTGTTTTTAGCTGGCCCTGGCTGGATTCTAACCCTCCAGCTTCGGTAGATGTGGCCAGCGCCCTACCCACTTAGCTATGGGCACTGTCCCATCAAGTCAGGTTTAGAGTATTCATCACCTCAACTATCTATCATTCTATATGCTGGAAACATTTCAAATCCTCTCTTCTAGCTATATTAAAATATACAATACACTATTTATTATAGTCACCCTATACCACTATTGAATATTTTATTCAAAGAACTTAGTCCTTCTATCTGACTGTACCCAATAACCAAACTCTATCTCCTCTTCCACACACACCCCCTTTCCAGCCTCTATTATTCTACTCTCTACTTCATAAAATCAACCCTTGTAACTTCCATACATAAGTGAGAACATGTGATATTTGTCTTCCTGTACCTGGCTTCTTTTACTTACTATAACGACTTCCAATTTCATCCTTGTTTCTGCAAATGATGGAGTTTTTTCATTTTTATAACCCAATAGCATTCCATTATGTATATTTATAGCATTTTATCTGTTTATCCATTTATCTGTTGGGTCTTTATCTTTGTTATTATAAATATTGCTGCAATAAAGAAGGAGGTGCAGGAATCCTTTTGACACACTAATTTCCTTTTTAAAAAATATCCAGTAGTGAGGTTGATAGAGTATATGGTAGTTTTATTTCTAGATTCTTTTGAGGTGTGGGGTGGGGAATCTCCATATTCTTTTCAGAAATGGTTGTACTGATTATTCCCACCAAAGGTGTATGGATTCCCTCTTCTCTGTATCCTGACCAGCAATTGTTACTTTTTTTCAATTTATTAATAGCCATTCTAGCTGGGGTCAAATAAAATCACATTGAGGCTTTTATTTGTATTTCCCTAATGATTCGTGATATTGAGCTCTTTATCATTATCTGTTGGCCATTTGTCTGTCTTCTTTTGAGAAAAGTCTGTCTATGTCCTTCAGCTACTTTTTAATGGCATTATCTGGGGGAAGGGGTTGCTGTTAATTTAAGTTCCTCATATATTCTGGATATTAGTCCCTAGTTGGATGAACAGTTTGCAAATAGTTTCTTCCAATCAAGTTTTCTCTTCATTCAGCTGATTGTTTCCTTTGCTATGCAGAAGGCTTTTAGCTTAACATAGTCCAATTTCTCTATTATTGCTTTTATTACCTGAGCTATTGAAGTTAACCATAAAGACTTTGCCTAGGTGACGTCCTGAATTCACCCCTTGTGTTTTCTTGCAGTAGATCTATAGTTTCAGGTCTTATGTACCAGTCTTTAATACACGTATATTTTGAGTTGATTAGTGAAGGTGGTTGGGGATAGTTTCATTCTTCTGAGTGTGGATAATCAGTTTTCCCAGCACCATTTATTGAACAGCATATCCATCCCCAAAATAGGTTCTTTGAAATTTGTTGAAATTCAGTTGGCTGAGGACACGTAGATTTATTTCTGGTTTCTGTATTATATTCCATTGGTATATGTGTGTTTTATTTGGTTTTTATACCAAGATCTTGCTACTGCAGCCTTGTACTAGCTTATGAAGTCACGTGGTGTGGTACCTCCAGCTTTGTTCTTTTTGCTCAGGACTACTTTGGCTATTCAGGCTCTCTTGTAGTTCTATACACATTTTATGACTGTTTTTTTCTATTTTTTTGTAGAAAAATATTATTGGGATTTTGATAGAGTTGCATTGAGTCTATAGATTGCTTTGGGTTATACGGTCTTTTTAATAATATTAATTGTTCCAGTCCATAAGTATGAGATGTGTTTTCATTTGTTTGCATCCTCTTCCACTTTTTTAATCACTTTTTTATACTTTCATTTATACGGTCTTTTACTCCTTGGTTAAATTTATAAATATTTCATTTTCTTTTTGTGTCTATTATAAATGAGATTGCCCTCGCAGTTTCTTTTTCCACTAGTTTCCTATTGGTGTATAAAAATGCTACTAATTTCTGTGTGCTGGTTTTGTACCCTGAAAGTCTATTGAATTTGTTTTTTGGGGTGTTTCAGATGGCAAAGAAAAGACCGAAGTCACAAAAATCTATTCAACAAAATAATAGCTGAAATATTCTCAAGTCTGGCAGGAAGCTAGATGCAGGAAGCTCATTGACTCCCAAATAAATACAACACAAAAAGGTATTTTCCATGACACATTATAGCCAAACTGTCAAAAGGCAAACACAAGAGATTTAAAAGCAAGACAAAAGCATCTAGTCCTATATAAGGGAATCCCATCAAACAAACAGAAGATTTCTCAGCAGAAACCTTATAGGGGAGAAGAGATATGATTTCCAGGCCCCCAGCAGAGTTCTTGGATGGTAGTGACAGCAGCAGCATTGGAAAATTCCAGTTCTCAGCGTAGATACAGATCTGCTAGGCAAAATCGATTGACTTTCAGTGACAGCAGTTACTGGCAGGCAGGTGTCAGGTTCTTGGGAGCATGTGTTTTGGGTCCCTTTGTCCTGGGGCTGCCTCTCTAGTGTACTGCCTTGCCATTTTCTTTTTCTTTTCTCTTTTTTTTTTTTTTTGTTTGTTTGTTTTTGCAGTTTTGGGCAGAGGCTGGGTTTGAACCCACCACCACTGGTATATGCGGCCGGCGCCCTACTCACTGAACCACAGCCACCGCCCTGCCTTGCCATTTTCTGGGCTGCAGTACATACCAACCCTTCAGGTGGACATAAGGCAATGTGAATAGGTCTCCCAGGATGTGGATATATAGCAGCTATTGGGCCACAGGGTAAGACACAGTCTGGTAGGGGCTGTGCTCTGAAAAGTTCTAAGCTGTAGCTGCTTGGTACTTGGGGGCAGGGGATACCCAGTGTCCGCTTTCTCGCTGGAGTAATGCCATCATGCAGTCTCCAGGCAGTTCCCTGTGCCTGTGAGCGTCAGGAGTCTCCTGTGGCTAGGATTACAGGAGTTCATGGAATTACACTGCTGGGAGCTCTCACACACTTTCCACAATCCTGACTGAGCAAGCTTCCTTGATTGCCCCTCCTTTGTGACTACAGTTTCTTGTCACTTCTCTGGGTTCTGCCTTCAGTGCTCTATTTGAAATGTGATAATCTATTTGCTGTTTTAGTTCTTTGTGTAAGAGGCAAGTGCCAATGCTTCTAGCCGGGCTTCTTGAAGCCTTCCCCTTGATTTTTACTTTTGATGTCAAGTTTTAAATGAATATTTTCTCTAGCTCTAAATTTAAGTGATAGAAATACTATTTTGCTTATTATAATCCTATAAAATAAATGGAGTTGATGTGCTTATATAGAAGTTAACATGATATTATTTAATCTGAAATACCCAGAGAATGTAACAAATAACAAAGTCCATGTCTTAAGGTAGATTAAGTATATCTTTCTGTAAAAACAGCATGATGAAGTATTTCTATTTTTTGCATCCTTTTTGACACCTTAACAAATGACTAGAGTTATTTTAAAGAAGTTGTAAAGGCAACTATATTCTATTTTTACTCCTTTTCCTAATACTTGGACACATTTTCATATCAAAAATAATACCAGATTTGCTTTATTTAAGGCTTTGTTGTTTTAGCAAAGCATTGTATTTCCATTCCTGTCATTGTTTTCTGGATTTGCCCCAGTAATGGGAATTTCAGATTAGAGATGGGTTTTGATCAAGTTTTATGGCTGATTTCTATAAGAAATGACAGGGTTAAGGCTTACATATCAATCTTAGTGTGACTATGACTGCACATTTTCCTGAGCAGACACAAGTATTAGATAACAATTATCACTATGCGAAAAGAATAACAGCGCTTTATTTCACTTGTAGATGACTATTTCTAGGATATGGAAGAACATAGTAAATAATTAATTACAGTGTAAAGGTTATTACTTCACTTGACAATTTCTCTTAAAATGAACTACACACTTGGTTCCCTCCTTAAATATTTTCTCAACCTAGACACACATCTAAAGTGTCTATAATGTAAATTCATGATTTAATATTTATTGCCATATATAATCCAACCAAAAGCAAATTTTCTCTTAATCATAGAAAAAAATGAATATTACTTAGTTGTTTATTATTCCATTTATTGTTTGGTAATATAACCATTATTCACAATAATCCACACTTATCTATTGAAATAATTTTTGATTGATTTGCTTCTAAACAATTCCAGTCTTCATCAAATCTCTAATGATTTTTTTCTGAATGTCAGGAAAGAAAATAATCATGTTTATCTGCTCTTCATAATTATATAAAATCTGGTTAAGAACTTGAAATTGAAATTCTAACTCTATCACAGTCTTCTTTATCTTGTAAAAAAAATCACTGCATTTTGTGACTACTTTTTCTTATTTTGAAGTGATTATAGTCATTAATTTAACATGCTTTTTTTTTTGATGTTGCCAGTTGATCCTGTAAGATTTTTCTCAATGTTCACAAAATAGATTGTTTTTTGAATGAAAATTCTATAGAATCTGGCTTTATTATTATTATTAAAGTAAGAATTTATGATAATCCATTAAATTTCAGTTTCTTTTAAAATCCTCATAGCTCCTTTCAGACAGACAGTTTTCTCCTACTGGTCAGGTATGTGTGTGTGTGTGCGCGTGCGCGCACGCACGTGTATATATGTTGTTTTAGACATACTAGTTTTCCTACTCAACGAATATATAGCTATATTCAAGCATATCTTTTAATTATATAGTAAAGATGTTCATTTAAAAACTCAGATATGGACCCAAAAAACTGGTTCAGGTTGGAGATAGGTGTCCCAAGGATTGAAAGGCACTGCTTTGCCTAAAATTAGCGCAAAAGGTATTATATATGTGAAACTTTATTTTCTTTTAATTTAGAAAGATATTTTCATTTTATAAGCTTTTCAGAAGTCCTGAGCAGCCATTTGAGGAAAGTAGATGAGTATTTTTCTTATGGTAATTTATTTTTATCTAAAAGGAAATTTTGACAGAACTGAGCATCCATCAATTTTAGAGTGAATATAAAGAGATGAGGCACATGATGTAAAAATATATTTGTATAATTTGATAATTTGCTACAAATATACGTGTGTGTGTGTGTGTGTGTGTGATTTTATATTCTTTCTAGTTAAAAAGGAAATTTATTTCAGGAAATTATTTTCTCTTCTTAATAAATTTACAAATCACATATAGGTTCCTGATACCCAGAATATAAAATGTCATTTAACTTTTCTAAGGTTGTACCTATGCTAGAAAATAAAGTTTTTATTTAATGTATGTCATGAGAAATTCATGGTCTTTGGGCAGTAGCATGGCTGAAATGAACCCAGTCAATAATAGATTGCATACTTAATTTATTAGCCCACCTGTTTTCATTCTTACAGCATAATAGAATAATTAAGATTCCATCATCACATATGAAGTATTTTATTCTCTGAATAGTCACAGGACTATTTCAAATAAGATAAAAACTCATGAGTTGAAATAAAAAATGAAAAAACCTTCATAACTTTCAAGAAGATTAGATATAAATTCCACTTTTGATATTTTCTTTTATTATTATCTCTGTCATAGTAACTTTTTATTACAAAAAGCCAAAATAAATAAAGGAAAATGATGCCAAGATTTCCTAAAACCTTGAGCGGGTTTAACACCAGTACAAAAACAGTTACTTAATTCTTGACGCTTTACTTTATCTGCCTCAATTAAAAATCACTGTGAATTCCAAAGATAATTGGAAGATGAATGAAGGCAAACATATCTACTGGTCTCCTTCTTCTGGATAAGAACAGCGTCTTTGTCACATTACTCTTAACTTTTGTGTATACAGATTCACATCCCCCTCAATCACTCAAATGAAGTGGACTCACTTTCTAAATAATTACTTTCACTTTCCCTTCACAAAACATGAACACACTTTCATACACACGCACTAGGTGTGGATCAACTGGTAAATCGTGAACATGTTTCTGATGATATGTGGATAACTGGGAGTCATGTGACTAGAGTTTTTGATACCGGGATCTGCAGGTCTAGTTAGCAGGATATTTCTGTGTCTCATCCCCAGTTAGAATTCTACTACCAGGCGCCGTCTGGAGTGAATTTGGATGAGCCTGGCCTACCAAAGGGACAGGGCTTAGAACAAGAAGGCCAGCATACTTAAAACGGGTTTAGAATTGAGAAGTACATGCCAGCAGGTTTGAAGCATGACTGTGTACTTTTAAGACATGACAAAAGCATATTTAAAAAATGAAAAAAAATTTTTAGTTTCATCTCTGCAAATTTACTCTGGTGTTTTAGATTTGCCTTGTGAGAGGCTCAGCAAGATTGCATCCTGTGAGAAGCCTGAAATGATATGCTCTCTCTCTCTCATCAAGCTCGCTGGAAACACAGTGCTTCTTACAGCAGGTGACCTCCAGCCCTCCCAAATCATGTCTGCAAGTTAAACTATCCATCCAGCCTTACAGATTCTAGTTTCCAGCCTCTGTTGGCCCAAATAGTAGTCCTAGTAATAGCTTCCAATCCTGGCAATGACCATTTATATGTCTTCCCCCATTACTTGAAGATTATCAGATCTTGGCAGGATATTTAAAAAAAGAAAATGAGAAAATCTACTTAGAAAGCACATTTTAACTTTAAATATTTTCTATTTTCTCTATTTATTCCACAATCCAGAATGTTCTCCCCTACTATTTGTCAAATACCTTCTTGTCTTCTAGAATTTAGCTGAAGGATCACCATGAATTTAGCATGCTGACTAACTAGATTTAATTACTACCTCCTTTGATATTAATCAACTTATTTAAAAACATATTCATCATTTTGTATCAGACAAAATTCAAATTTATTTATAAATATTGACTCATTTATCACAAAAATACTTTGAAATACTTATTTCCCTTATATCAGTGATAAGGAAACTGAGGCAGAAAAAGAATAAATAACATGTGTATAATAATAATAGTAAAACAGGTTTGAAGCTGTTTCAAATGCAGGCATTCAGCTCCAGAGACTATGCTGTTCACCCTCAGTGGCTCTTATCATTCTGTGCTCTGATGGTTTGCTCATGTCTTTCTCCCTGCTAATAATGACATGATCAACTAATATCAATTAAATACTGAAAGCTTTTATATGAATATCTTTGTAGGATTACCAAACAATTTGTTTTATTAGTCAAAAAAATCCTACATTTTGATTAATATTTCACTTATACTATGAATCTGATATTTTTCTTTTAATATTTAGAGATTACTCACCCATATGTTGAGCAACTGAACAATATGGTAACTTATTTTAACCATATTTGAAACTGTGTCACCCAGTAGAAAAAGGGCATAGGAATTATAATATGTGCTTGTGGTAGGAGTGAATGTCTAGTAACTTACATATGTACAATAGTATTTTCCTACCAACTTTAACTTCCACTTACCAATTACTGTAAGAGAACTGTTGACTATACTTCTCTTGCTTTCAAGTTCACGTTGAAATTTGATGTGGTTCCTCAGCTCACATGCATCAAGCTTCTGCCAAGTTAAAGTCATATTTCCTTTTGTTATAGCATTTCAGAATAAGGGCTATTGGTAATTATATGCCTTTTATCAGTGACAAATGATCATTACAGTTTAATGAACCTCTTTGCAAAAAAAGAAGTTAGTATGTTTTTTTTATTTTTAAATATGTTTTGCTTCTGCAGAACTAGTCTTAAAGTAGTAAGAATTAACAGCTCTTGTCATGATAAAATATTAAAAAACAAAGAGTAACACTTGTTCCTAAACCACTGTATTTTTTTTTCTGCAGAAATTCTCCTAAGCCCCTATATCTTTACACAGAGATTTTCATAAGCAATGATATTTTTAACCACAGGCAATTCTTTTTAGTTACTGTCAAAAGTGACAGCTCCCTTTAAGTGGTATACATTGTCTTCGCATAGGAAAGCTTCATATCTGGTGACTTATGACATTAATTATAGCTACCAACATTTTAAAAAGAAAATGTCAGAAATGAAATCACATTGCTTACCTCCTCAATATTTCTGGTTGGTAGACAGTTTAATCTTTGCCAGGAAAATAAAAGACTCAGTCTCCAAGTTCTTTGCCTTTTCTTATTTCTCAGAGAATATGTTATCTTTCCCATTTAAGAGAAGATCTTTTCTAATATGCAATGCTTTAAAGTTTTCTATATTCAGTGGAAATATTGTTCATTATGGCATAAACCATATTATGGACTCAAAAAAAAGTAATCATTCACCCAATAGAGCTTTCTATTAACTATATACGCAAATTTATAGAGTTGGCTTTTTTAGGAAATAAGAACATGAGGCAAAAAGTTATGATTTCATGTGATAAAAAATAATGACTTCCTTAAAACTTAATGTTGAAGTGAATGGAATCTTCACTCAAGTAATGAAACCAAGAGCTGGAAAGAGAGAAGAAATATTTAATTATTAATTAAATTATCTACAGAACATGAAAGAAAGTTCTTTTCTAATGTTAAAAGATAATAAGCAACATTAAAGACTTAGAATCGTTTCATACTAAAACACTTACAATTCAAAATATTTGGGTGTTAGAAGGCTAAATATAATAATTTATTGTGAATAAATTTGTAATTTTATTGCACTCCTAATTCAGATTCAAAGGAAACATTTAAACTAGAAAACATTAATTGTGAAATATCTCTGGAATAATACAAGGGCAAAAGTGGCTAACAGAATTTTTAAAAGGGACTGATGTAAGGAAGAACTCACCATTTCAGATGTATCAAGATATATAATAAACGAGAGAAATTTAAACAAGGTGTAAATAGTGTGTTAGTCAGAGATTTCCAGAAAGACAGAATCGACAGAAGACGTGGGATACAGTGATGTGGAGGGCGGAGAGAAGGCGGAAGAGAGAGGGGACATGATAGGAGATTTATTTGGGAAATTGATTAACGTAATTGTGAAGACTGAGAAGTCCTGTGGCAGCCTGTCCGCAAGCTGGAGACTCTGGAATTATGTTCGCATGGCTCATTCCAAGTCTGAAAGCCTCAGGGGCAGAAAAGTTAAAGGTGTAAAGCTCAGACTGAGGCTAAACACCTGAGAACCTGGCAGACTGCTCGCGTAAATCCTAAAGTTCAAAAGGCGGAGACTCTGAGTTCTGATGTCCCAAGGCAGGATAAAAGCAGGATAAAAGGCAGCTCTAAGAGAAAAAAAAATAAAAGTTGCCTTCCATCTGCCTTTTTGTTCTTATTCTGTCCAGACCTCCTCCTACCCTGACAGGATGGTGCCTGCTCACAGTGAATCTTCCCCACTCGTCCCAAACTCACTTTGCCAATCTGCTCTAGAAATGCCCTCACAGAGACCCAGAAATAGTGCTTCACTAGTTCTCTACATGGTTCTTAATTCAGTCAAGTTGATACCTGAAATTATCCATCACAAATCCACCCCTTGTCAATTTGGCACCTACTTCCATCCTTTAAATCATACTTAATCCCCAAATAAAGATAACAGCAAGGTAATAGCTCTGCTGAACATGATATAGCCATCCTGCATGCAAATACAAATGCACTAATCCCTTCCCCAGGAGTGGAGGTAGTCCTTGGGTGATGTTTACTCTTATCCTAATATCCCTTAATTAAATACCATGAGGTAAAATTAACTATACTTAAATGCTGATATAAAGTCAATAATCCCATGTTACATAATACGGAAGGAGAGAGATGAAAAGAAAGACATATACCATATATACATGAACACTCTGAACACAATAGGGTGGAAAGTCTCATGATAATTACAGCCCTTTCTATAACTGGCCATATGGTTACTGTTAGCATTTGTAACTACCTTCTTCTACCACCCATTTTGTATTTCCTTTGCTTTCAGCAAGCATCTCACCTGGTCACATTTCTTTACCTGCTGGAGTGACTCAAACCTTTATTTCTAAAGGATCTGGGCCATTCATAGTCTTGCCTGGATTGGACTTTTGTAGTATCTCATTGACCTCAGTCACAGGGTCTGGTAAACCAGGAGGGGCTCGATGGGATCTCCTGTATTTCTGAGATGTTCTTTCTTATCTTCATTGTGGAGTAGTAGTCCAGTTTCCTGGTAGTCTGGATCAATCACCCTAGCCAATATAGAACTCCTTTTTTACTCTGTTGAATCAGAGGCATAAGGAGCCCAAAGTGAAAGTCTTAACTTCTATTTGAATGGGATCATTGCAGAAGGAATCACTTTTCCTTCCAGAACTAAGATCTCTAGGCCTACAGAGCATAAGGTCATGGGAATAGCTACCAAATATTTTGCTAATAGATCACTAGGGATAATAGTGAGTGGTGCCACTCACATTCCACCTTGATTCCTGGACCCATGAATTCTGGCTCTTGGAAGAACAGTACCAGATATTGGACAATGATTCAGAGCAAGCAGCCTTCAGGACTACCCTGCTTTAGCCCTTCAAAATACTGTCATGTAGGGTGGCGCCTGTGGCTTAGTGAATAGGGTGCCAGCCCCATATACCGAGGGTGGCAGGTTTGAACCTGGCCCTGTCCAAACTGCAACAACAACAACAATAACAAATGCCCAGGCGTTGTGGCGGGTGCCTGTAGTCCCAGCTACTCGGGAGTCTGAGGCAAGAGAATTGCCTAAGACCAAGAGCTGCAAGAGCTGGAGGTTGCTGTGAGCTGGGACGCCACTGCACTCTACGAGGGTGAAAAAGTGAGACTCTGTCTCTTAAAAAAAAAAAAAAAAAGAAAAGGTTATGTCATGGTTTTATGAAACCAGCTGGTTAAGCATGATGGTAGACATGGTAAGACCGGTGAATCCATGAGCATGCGCCCATAGCCACACTTTGGCTGTGAAACAGGTTCCTCAGTCAGAAGCAAAGCTGTGTAGAACACCATGAGGATAGATAAGGGGTTCTTTCCATCCATAGATGTTAATTTTGGCAGAAACATTAAGTGCAGAAAAAGCAAATCCATCTTTAGGTCAGTGTTTATTCCAGTAAGAAGATGGAAGCAGTCCAATGTAAAGCACCACTAGGTTGCTGGTGAATCACCCCAGGGGACAGTATTTCTCTCAGTCACCCCTGGCAGATCAAGCCCACGGTGGTGATAGCCAGGCTGGCTGTGGTGAGTGAGTCCACAATGCTGAGCCCATGCCTGACCTCCCTGCTGCTACCAGGGCCACTTTATACACGAGCCCACTGGGCAGTGACAGGGGTGGCTAGGTGAAGAGGCTGAGTGTTATTTACCAAACAGGGCATGCTATTCACGTCATTGTTAAAACACACCTCTGCTGAGGTCATCCTTTGGTGAGTATTCACATGGGACACAAGTCTCTTCACATCTTTTTCCCACTCGGAGAAATATCTACATGCCTTCTCCTCAGATTTCCTCTTCACCAATTTCTAATCAATTCCTTCCAAGTCACTTACCATGTGTCCAAACCATTCAGTATATAATTACAAATCTTGCCTATATATACCCCAAAATTAAACCTGAAAAGTGAACTATTTCCCTTGCAGCCCATCTGTGCCTGTCTTCACCAGAAGGACATTGATAAACCTGTACCTATTGAATAACCATCTTTTTTAAGCTTGTATTCTGACCTATGTTGTTTTTCATCAAAAATAAAAAATCTGAGGAGAAAAATTCTATTTGTCTCTATAGATGGCAAAAAATCATTTGATGAAATTTAGCTTCTATTCAGAATTAGGGTTGTTAATACACCATAGGCAATGATAAAATGCAGTAAAGTGACTAGGCACAAAACCGATATACTATAAATTAATAGCATTTACAAACAATAATGAAGTAATATAATGAGGAAGAAAAGCCCATTAAAAATAGCAAAAATACATGATAGATACGTAGTTATAAATTACAATGAATAAGCTTAAACAGTAATGTGAAATAGCTGTATTAACAATTTTAAGTCCTCCTTGGAAACACAGAAATAAACGTGAACAAATGGAAAGATTCAGATTTCAATTACCAGTAGGTAATTATATTCTATAGTTCTTATATTCACAAGTTTCTATGGGGAAAAAAATGAGAATGTCCAGGAATAAAATCTGTAAAAGAAAAACAAGGAGAGGCTATCCATATTTGATGTTAACATGTATCTTTAAATCTTATTAGTTGTAGAAACAGAAAGAAATACAAAAATCACAGGAAGAATCAAAAAATTAAAAATAAGACTAATATATATGAGAATTTATAGTAATGGCAGCCTTTCAAATTGTGGGGTCAAAGATGGATAATTTCATATATCATGGTATCTGGGGAACCATGTGAAAAAAAAATAATAAATTTAGATCCATGAGTCTTATTTTTTCCCAGAAAAGAATTACTAGTTGGTGAAGGTTTAAAAATTTATGAAAATAAAATTAGCAAATTAATAAATCAAGGAATAAATATTTTAAACCTTACAAAATTAAAATCCACAAAAAGAAAAATTGATAAATTTTACTATATAGAAATTAAGAATTTCTAAATGGCAAAAACCACTACAAGCAAAATTTAAAGGAATCGATAAACTGAAATACAGATTATATATATATATACATACACATCTATGTACATATCTATGTATATATATATACACACACATATATGACTTATAAAATAAGATGGCTAAAATTTTCCTAAAATATGATAAGATTTTAAGAATCAGTAAGACAAATAAACAGAAATTTATGCCTTGCTGATGGCAGTGTGAATTGATACAACTTTATACATATAGGGCAATTGAGTTTCTTTCCCTTTCTCTCTCTCTCTTTAAAGATACACACACACACAGACACACACACACCTCTCTTATATACCTTTGACTTAGCAGTTCTACTTTTAGGAACGTATTCGGGACATGCTCGCAAATGTCTGAAATATAAGATTACAAGATTATTCAATCAGAATTGTATATAATAGCAAAGCTTGTTAACTACAAGCCTATGAATGGTTAAATAAATTATGACACAGACAACAGGGTACTATTTGAGTATAAATGAAAAATGAGGAGGCTCTTGATAATGAATTGGAAAGATATCCATGATATATTATTAAGTGAAAATTAAGTTATGGGACAATATTTAGAGTGTCAGATGCTACTACATATATGAACAGACTGGTAAGGAGAGTCTATCATATTTCTCACATTTGTGTGTGTGTTAAAGAAATAAAAATTTAGGCAAGACATGGTAGCTTACACCTGTAAATTCTAGCTCTCTGGAAGGCCAAGGCAAATGGATTGCCTGAGCTCATAGGTTGAGACCAGACTGAGCACGAGCAAAACCCCATCTCTAAAAATAACCAGGCATTGTGGCGGCCCCCTGCTGTCCCAGCTACTTGGGCTGAGACAAGAGAATTGCTTGAGCCCAAGAGTTTGAGATTTCTATAAGGTATAATGCCACAGCACTCTACTGGGGGTGACAAAGTGAGACGTCTCAAAAAAAAAAAAAAAAAGAAGAAAGAAAAAGAAATAGCGATTTGTCTAAAAGCTTAGAATCAATAGAAAATAGAGTTATAGCTGAAATTAAGATAAAGAATTTGCTATTGCTATCTGTCATGTGATGTTATGGTAGAGTCAAGTTGGAAAGTAAGCCACATTCTACTTAGTTAATAATAATAATAAAAAAACCTCTTAATGAGATTTTTGTCATTCATAAGGTCTGACTTAACTTTAATCTTACATGACCTGAGGTTTTCTTTGCAATTTAGTATCTTATTGTCCAAAGAGTCTATTTTAGACTCAGTCTTATAATTTCTATTTTAACATTAATTTTGATGTTTTTAAACTTAAAACAGTAGAGGTTATAAAGAGAGGTGCCCAACCTTCCTTCTCTTTATAGCCTGGAAGTCAGTTTTAAGTTTTTTGTGGGGTCCCCTTAGCCAAGATGGGGTCTGTTCAGTCAGTAGGAGGCGCTCAATGTTTTATTTTTTAGTTTGTACAACAAAAGCAATATGTCTCTGAATAGTCGATTTAGAGAGTTTTTTTATACTTCTTGTAAGTTCAATTCAGAAATTATGAAGGAAGTAAGATGTACAATTTGAGTTAATATATAAAATGTATTTTAAAACCATTTTAATATTATAACAGAAATAAAGTCCAGTTATTTTATGTGATAAAGATACCTAATAGCATTTAAAATTTTTATTTTTACCCAACACTATTATAAGTTACTGGAAAGATTGGAAAGGACAATGAATTTTCTCCATAAAGACTTGAGTACCCACTTTTAGTTTCCCAGTCTCTGTAATTAGTAAAATATTAGAGAATAATTTTTACAAGATTAAAATTTAGTAAGAGACATTAAAATACTTTCAAAAATTCAAGCTGAATACAAAGTATTTCATAGTAAGTATTGTATTTATATATAAATGAGAAAGTACAAAACTCTAATACTAAATTTGCTTTTTTAAAAGAGATCAGGTCTCAATCTGTCACTCCAACTCTTGCTGGAGTTCAGTGGTGTGACTATAGTTCAGTATAACCACAAATTCCTGGGTTCAAGTGATCTTCCTTCCTCAGCCTCCTAAATAGCTAGAACTGCAGGTGAACCATCAGATCCAACTAATATTTTCTTTTTCTATTCATAGAGATAGGGTTTCACTATTGTTGACCAGGCTGCTCTTGAACTCCTAGTCCTAAGGGATTCTCCTACCTCAGCCTCCAAAAGTGCTGGGTTACAACAGTGAGCCACGGTGCCCAGGCTAAAATTGCTTTTCCATACTTAAATACATATGGCTTATCACATAAATGGAATGTGTAAATTATCTTTACACTGAAAATAGGTTCTGAATTAACTGAAGAATTGCTAGTTTATTGGTAACATATTCAAGTACATCCTATGTCTTTATCTTTTTTTATTTCTCTACTCCCAAAGCTATGCCAATAATTAGAAGATGCAGTCATTATAATTTCAATAATACTCTGTGTAAGTACTCAGGAAAAAATATAGTTAGCAAGCACATCTTGACAGAAGGAGACCCCGAGGGAAACAGCTAATAAAATTTGTGATGAGCAAGTAAAATGCTGCAAGTAACCACCTTTGTAATGTAAAACAATAAAACAAAATAAAAAGATGAGCATTTTTAAAAGTCATTGATTTAGGGCTCGGTGACCCTAGCTCAGTGGTTACAGTGCCGGCCATGTACACAGGGGCTTGCAGGTTCGAACCCAACCCAGGCCTGCTAAACAACAATGACACTACAAGGACAACAAAAAGAAATAGCTGGGCATTGTGACAGGCGCCTGTAGTCCCAGCTACTTGGGAGGCTGAGGTAAGAGGATCACTTAAGCCCAAGAGTTTGAGGTTGCTGTGAGCTGTGACACCATCACACTTTACCTAGAGTGACATAGTGAGACTCTGTCTCAAAAAAAGAAAAAAAAAATCACCGATTTAACAGTTTACAATAACCACCGTAATCATTGCACTATCAAATAATAACTTCACAAAACACTTTGAACCATTATTTATTTCCAAGACTCATTAATAAGTCTTCACAAAATAGGTTAATTCTATAATTTTTTTGATTAAAAGACTTTAGTAGCTCTTTCTCACAGGATAAAATCAAACTCCTTAACTACTCCCACCCTCCCCTTTGAGACTCTTTCTCCCCTTACCTTTTCAATAGTTTGCTGGTTAGAAGTGTTAATTGTTGCAAATACTTTTACTCTGGAAAGACAATAGTTTCTCACAGTGGGTTTGCTAGCAGGCAGTGGGTATTGTGAAAACTGTTAATAAATGCGTATCAACTTGAAAAGAGCTCTCTCAATCTTGAAAAGATAAGATACAATGGACCACCAAGAACCACTGAAAAAGTTTGAGAAAGAGGCTGAAATGAAAATGAGCTCTATGAAATATACCTGAGTCTTGAATCATCTAAAGATTCAAGAGAAACATAGTCAATTTCTTCCTGTAGGAATATGAGAATAACACATATAATTTGATAACCATTATCCCCCCATCCCCAATAGTGTGCAGTTAAAAATAGGATTGCAGACACAAGAGAGTCTGATCCACTTCCGGGTGTTACTGCTAGTGTTGGCTGTACATTTGCCATTAATGTCGCAAGCAAAAGGAAGAGCATTGACATACCTTTCCAGCTTAAACATAGTAAGTCTTCAACAAATGCTAATTCTCAACAGATAAATTTTTGATGTATCCTTTTCTAACCAGATTATAACTTAACTTACTGCCCTCCAGAGGGTCTGTGAAATGTTTTAATTGTTGAAATGTTTTCATAAATATTTATTAAACATTTGCTTCTTCTTGAAAGAGCTTAAGAAGTGACTCTCAATCTCTAAGTGTACGTATCTCTCAATCTCTCTCTAAGATACGTGTATGTATGTCTCTAAGATTTTTGTGTACGGCCCATTTACATATGTTAAGGTATGTATCAGTATGTGCCTACCTGTTCTTTCCCCTGGAGTCAGCTTGATTAATCTGATGAGTAATATAAGGAAAGAGCTGCCTTTCCAAGTCTGGTGAGTTGGACTCCTTTGCAAGCCTGGATGCGGAAGCACCAAAACTTGAAAAATATTTCCTCTAATTCTCTACTCTGTGATGAAACATGGAAGTATTGACAGCATATTGTCTCTATTTCTTGAAGACAGGAATTATAGCAACCCACAAAGACCTTTCTCTGTGATAAAGAGATTAAAAGTAGATGAATCTGACCAAGACTTCCAATGTATCTCTGAAGTACTATAATTATTCTGTTACATTCCATCTCCAAGTTTGTGTGTGTTGCTCACACTGTGGTGATTATCTCTGGCTGCTTTTATCTTTCTGAAGACTTGACCATTGCCAACCCGTTGTACTACGAATCATTATTTGGATGATGCTTTCACTAAAACAAAACAAATTCATATTTGTTCTGGGTCAATAATTTTGCTTTTTGTATACAGATATCAAGCTGCTCCAGCACCATTTGCTGAAAAGACTTTCCTTACCCTTTTTGAATTGCATGTATAATTTAAAAGAAATTTAAATCTCAAAATGACTAGATTATTTTTGGAATGTATTTGGCTCCACTGATTTGTTTATGCAATCTTCGTTTCATACATTATTTTTTTAGTTATAACATGTCATTTTAGTTTCTTTCTCTCTCTTAATAATTCCACAATGTTCTCATTTTCTTTCAAATTATTAAACATATTTCTAATAGCTCTTTCTACGATTTTGTCTGGAAACTTGAGCATCTGGAGCATTTGATATTTTTTCTTTTGATTATGGGTCACATTTCCCTAACTTTCCATATCTCATCCTTTCAATTATATGCTAAATACTGTATTTCAAATTATTTTTGAATGGATTCTTTTTATCTGTTTGGCAGTTAGTGTGTGGGACCAACTCATTTATCTTTTTAGTAACTAAACTGAATAGGTCCTGAGCTTTGAAGTGGGCTGTAGCATTTTCTCAATAGGAATTTGGCATCTAAGCCCTCCAAAGCTGTGCAAACCCTTCTCTTTGTTTTCCATTTCTGTTCTTGGTTTCTTATTATTGCCACGTACTCCACAAAAACTTCCATAGGAGGAATTGACAAGCAAGAAGAAATAACTTGGTTTTGAAGGTTTTTAAGTCTCTTCCTACCTTCTAATGCTGGGCACTTAAAAAGAAAAAAAGGGAAGACTTTCCTAAATTCTTATCTGCCATGTCAGCTCATATATGGCCATTAAAGATGTGACCATTCTCTCCATCATCTAAATAAAGTTTCTTTGTGACAGGATCACTTCTTTGCTAACCATGCAAATGAGCTAAGTGCCTACAGATGGAAATGGTTACTGGTTTCTACTCACCCTATTAGGACTTGTCTTGTTTTGAGATTTAGTTTATTTTTGGATTTCTTTGTTCTCTGTATAACATCAATATTAAAAATATGATCTTGTTTATCTTGTTTTTTTTCTCATTGTTATAGTGAGCCCTGTGTTCTTTCATGACTTTATATGACTAGAAGTGGAAGATCTGTAATGGGCTTTCAAAAACTAGGCCTCCTGTGGCTCACGGTGACATTGCTTCTCTATTAGTGCTCAGCAGGTCTTATAATTTACGCAAATGTTTCCTTTTGTTTTCCAAGCCACTGTCTACATTGTGATCTCAAGTTCTTCTATTTTAATACCTATAATTAACAATTCTAGGTTTCTAGTTGAATGCAATTCCTTGCTAATCCTTCTCTGCTGCTGTTGACTGGTATGGCTTATTTTCAGAATTTTTTACATACAAATGGAAATAAATTAGCTTCAAAATATAATGCATACATAATTTCAAAGACTTTTCTACCTTTATACTTTTAATATTCATCCTTATAATATTCCTATATCCTTAGGGTATACAATGTAAACTCCTGATTTAATATGCATTTTTGTCCTTTTTGATTTCGTTTTCTTTCCTGTAACATTCAGTCACTTAAACAGCAAAGAAACCATACAGTTATAGTGGATGAGTTTGTTATACAGTATCATTTTTACTTTAAAATTTTTATTTATTTACTTTTAATGACTAATAAGAACTGTGTGTATGTATGGGGTTCAATGTAAGGTTTATGCATTAGAGAAAGATTCAGTGTAGCTAATTAACATATCCGTCACCTCACCAACAGATCATTTTGGTGGTAAGAATGTTAAAAATCTATTCATTTAGCAATTTTGAAATGTCCAATATAATTATCATTAATTGTGGTCACCACGAAACATAGTAGATCACTAAAACTTATTTCTCCAGTCTAAATGACTTTCTACCCTTTTATTAACGTCTCGCCTTTCTCTACCCTTCTCCCTTCTCTTTCTTCCAGCCTTTGGTAACCACCTTTCTTTTCTCTCTGTTTCTATGAGATCAACATTTTTTAGATTTCACATATGAAGAAGATCATACAGTATTTGTGTCCCTCTGTCTTATTTCATTTAACACATTGTCCTCCAATTCCAATTTTCTTCTTCTGTAAGGTTGTATTACAATTTTTATACATAACACTTTTCTTTAACCATTCTTTTGTTGACAGACTCTTAGATTGCTTCCATAACTTGAGTATTTTGGATAATGTTAAAAGGAATCTGGGAGTGCAAACATCACTTTGTCATACTGATTTCAGTTCCTTTGGATATATACCCAGCAGTGAAATTACTGGATTATGTGGTAATTCTATTTTATGTTTTTGAGGAAACCACATAGTATTTTCCAAAATAGCTATACTAATTTACATTTCTACCAACAACATACAAGTATTCCCTTCTTTGCATCCTCATCAACACTTACTATGTTCAGTCTTTTTTATAATTGCCATCCTAACAGGTTATATCCATGTGGTCTTAATTTGCATTTCTCTGATGATTAGAGATTGTTGAACATTTTTTCATGTATCTGTTGGTCATTGATATGTCTTTAAAATTGTATGTCAGATTATTTGCCAAATTTTTAATTGGATAATTCTTTTGCCATTCAGTTGTTTAATTCCTTACACATTTTGGCTTTAGCTCCTTGGTAAATATATGATTTACAAATATTTTCCCCCAATCAGCAAGTTGTCTCTTTATTCATTGTTTTCTTTGCTTCTCAGAAGCTTTTTAGTTTGATAATATTCATTGGTCTATTTTTGCTTTTATTGTTTACGCTTTTGGAGTCCTATCCAAGAAATCATTGCTTACACCAATGACGTGTAGCTTTCCAATTATTGTTTCTCCTAATAGTTTTTAGCTAAGGCCTTATAATTAAGACTTTTATCTATTCTGAGTTTACTTTTGTACATGGTCTGAAATAAGGATCTGATTTCATTCTTCAATATGCCTATATTCAGTTTTCCAATGTTATTTATTGAAGAGACTGCCCTTTTCCTATTGTGTGTTTTTTGGCACTTTTGTCAAAAATTAATTGACCATAACGTTGATATTTATTTCTAGGCTTCCTATGCTTTCCTGTTGATTGATGTATTCATCTTTATGCCGGTACCATGCTGTTTTGATTACAATATCTTCAATATGTTTTAAAATGAGAGACTATGATGCCTCCAGCTTTATTCTTTTTGCTTAAGGCTACTTGGCTATTCAAACTCTTCCCTGGTTACATGTGAGTTTTAGGATTCTATTTTCTATCTAACCAAGAGTATTGTATAAAAGCTGAGGAATATTATAAATCAGCAACTGAGAAGAGCTATAAGTTAGTGTATCTAGACTCGTTAAAAACTATGCTAAAGATTACAACTAGGGTCTTGTGTTTTTCCGCTGTGTGTCTTTAATTCATGCTGAATTGTATTTCTTGTATCCTAAACTGCAACACCCACTGGCAGCCACTGAAAGCCTTCATCCTGAATCACAAGGTCAAATAAGGAACAGATTAAGATCATTTATTTTTTGTAAGAGAATAAATTCTAAAGTGTTTATTATAAGTTGGGAGAAGAATGAAATGGAGTAAAAGAAATAAATGAAGTAAACCTTAGGTAAGTAAAAGAAGTTACAGAGAAGATAGAAATTAAGTCAAAATGACTTACAGAAAGGTTGATGAGAAAAGTTTGTAACCCTAACCCAAACTTACTGGCACATAGTAGTAGCTGATATCACACACACAAAGTTCTCAGATCACTATCAGCAATTACATCTTTATCTAGCAAAAGCCATTTCACTGGATACACAAAGCAAAGTAACTCAGTACAGAGCATCCCACAGTGACCAAAAACGCCACTTCAAAATCCATAGTGTTTTCACCTTCTGGTTACACACCTACCATGGTAGAAATTGATAAGCCAGCGTGGATCAAATTGGTTGTGTTCTTCCCAGGGAGAAAAAGTTCTCTCGGCAGTGGATTGACAATATAAGGATTAATTATAATTCCAATAGTCTTTTACCAATGTTGTGGATGAAATCCTATAGATTCAAATATTTATTAAGCAGTATATGTTGGCATCTGTGACACAGGGATACAGCAAACCACTATCCTCTTTACACTTCACTTTGTAGGTCATGGAAATAAGTCACATAAAATGTTGTTTGTGTAAACAAATAAGGAACAGAAAAGAGTATACAACCATATGCTTGCCATACAGTCATGGCCTAATCGCACTAAATACAACCACATATGGAAATTTATTTCCCCTCTAAAATGGGATACTTTTAAATCTCTTCACCTATCTCAGAAAAATAAGTATGAACAGTCAGGGTGGTTCACTCTGTCACAAAACTTACCTATGAAGAGAAAGGACAAGGGACAAAGAGAAGAAGTAGAACGAAAGAATTTCAAATGTAGGAGATGCTGCTTAGAGATTATATGGTGAACTTTAGTTTGCAGGTAACGTTTTTTAAAAGTGGCTTTAAAAACTGCAGGAGGTGGGGCAGCACCTGTGGCTCAAAGGAGTAGGGCACCAGCCCCATATGCCAGAGGTGGTGGGTTCAAGCCCAGCCTCGGCCAATGCAAAAAAAAAAAAAAAAAAAAAAAAACTGCGGGAGGAGGGGAATAGTAGGGAAAACTTATTATTTATATAAAATCATATACAAATAGTTTAAAGCAGATAAAAGTGTCAGTAGATATTACTTTATTTAATCCTTTAACAATGTTAGGAAGTGTTTCTTATTCCCATTTTGCAGAGAACAAACCCTGGAGAGTGCCAGAGCTGATACTTAACTTTGGTCTTTTCATTTTATGTACTGTGTTCCTTCCACCGTCATTTGCATCTTTCTGTAAGTCTGTATAAAATATCAAAACAAACTATGATCATAATGCTATTCCATGAAGTTTCATTTCATTAAACTAAGACCTATTAGCACTGGGTCTACTTAACAATACTTATAGAATTTTTTGCATAAGTATATAGTCCACGGGCTCTCAAACATCATTTAGAATCCCTAAATTATCGTATCAAATTAAATGATTTAAAAATGATGTACTGTTACAATGAGTGACTAAGTTCTGTCAAATCCATTTCCTTCCAGCTACAGGAAAATATTAAGCTGCCTTCCTAGCTAGCTATTTCACTTAAACCAAAACAGACAGATCAAGAATTACACAATAATGGGGCCAAAATCATGATAGGCTTGCTGAATTAAAAAAAAAATTAATATTGGCAACTGACAACTTTCATTTTCCGACATGAATGAAAAAAGTCATAAGATGAAAACACTCTTTGATCAGATACACTCTTTTGCATTGTGTTATTTCCCACACCCACACCCAGGGCCACTGAACAGAAGGAAATAAGTAATGAATAGTATTCCAGGTATAAGGAAAAACCTCAAAAGCAATGCATCTTTCTAGGGACTGCAGCATTTTCTAAAGGGTTGTGTGTTCTTTCTTATGACGATCCCCTTAAGTGTACAGTACATAAAATCCATCTACCTCCTGGGACTATATATCTTAAATGTATTTAGGATTCAGACATCAATAGATTTCAGATTTTGAAATGACCTAGTGAATTTGTTTTTTAGCTTTAGAATTATATTTCTTTACCTACATTAGGACTATTCACATTTTTCAGCTTAAATATCAACTCTGCTATGAAATAAACCTTATTTTGCAAATAGTATAATGTTGAGAATGTAGAGAATGATAAGAAAAATAGGTATTTCACTAATGATTTGGGAGGTTGTCAGTAGGCTTTAATTAAGTTAAAAAATGTTACAATCTAAAAATATTTTTATTGGATTCCAAAAGATAAGAATAGCCTAGAATTGTTAGTGATCCTGGAAAACTGGGGGAAATTTATTGGTGCTCCGCTGTTTCATCTATAAAGTGAAAGAGATTACTAGATAAACACTAAAAAAACCTATACTCACCTACATACTAATTCTTGGACTCATTAATATACTTTTAATTCAATACACTATCAAGTTATAAGACTTAAACAACACACACGCACATGCGAAGCTTTAAAAGTGCTTAGCATCTCAGGAGAGACAAAAAGAAAAGAAATTGTGATAAGAAAAAGGCCACAGTGTCACTGTTACCCCTGTTAGGGTTTTCTGTAGAAAGTTTATCTCCCAAAAGAAGATAAACACAATACCTCATGTCAGTGGTTAGAAGTTCTGGAGATGACCAGTTTTGTAGCACTCTCCCCCATTCAATTAGAAAGATCAATTATAAGAAATACTGCACAACTATATTCCAATTCTCTTTTGCCCTCATGTGTAATCCAACCACACAGATATGTTAATAAAATATTAAAATATGTTAATAAAATATGTTAAAAGGAATATAGTTGAGCCTAAGTTCTGAGATATAGAATTGGAGTAGAGTTAGCGCGCCATGGGGAGTGGGCCAGGCGGGAAGGACAGGGGTCTGTGCAGGGTAATTCCAGGTCACAGTTTAATATGGTGGTTCCCATTCCAACACTGCTGTTCCTTTCTGCAGGGCCTGGCTGGGAGGAGTAGGTGGTCCAGGAGGATGGCCGCTGCCACCTCACTTTCCTGTCGGGGCTGGGGTCCCTGCTGAACCATACAGGACCTAAGTTAACAATTCATTTCTCCTACTTGGGTGCCATACAAGGTCTTCCGACACTCCCCAGCACCAGCTAAAAGGGGCTGTAAAGTTAAAACGATGTGCAAGTTCAGTGGCATCTTCTCTGCTAATGGTGAGGACAGACAGTGGCCTAGAGTTCTCTCTGGTTGCTCTAATAGCTGCACATGTAAAGTGGGCAGGGATTTGGCCTGAGCCCACCCTTCATGCTCTGGGGGGTCCTCCCTGCACCGTGTTCAGTTTCCCAGAGATTCTCATCAATCCTAGTTTGGGGAGGGGACCTACAGGTGGCCATTCAGACCTTGATGAGGGTGTCTAAAGAATTAGTGACATCACAGTGACATTTTCATGCTTAAAATATAGTCAAAATGATCCACCACCAAATGCCCCCCCCCCAAATCAATTATTTATTCTTAATTCCATGGCAAATTCTATTTAATTCTCTTTGTTATCATAGTAATCATGATAACAGGGAGACAAATTTTCTCCTGGAAGTTATCTTATAGTTGTATTTTTTTTTCCCACTGAGTTTTCTGAGATACACCCCTCAGAATGAACTAATACTAGATTATTTCACAAAGTCATAAATTTAGACTCCTTTTAACATTTATTTATATATGTGTGTGTACACACACAAACACACACATATGATTCATGCTCCCATAAAACTAAAGTATGTAATGATCCTAGCTGTTGCTAATGCACAGGGTGGCATTCATCCAAAACATTCTTCAGGACAAACAAACACAGGTGCTGATTGTGGGAGATTAGATAATTAGAATAGAAATTGCTGGGTTTTTTGAATGGTTTTTCAAGCTCCATGGTGCTCCCAGTGCACGGGGACAGCACAAGGCAACACAGAATGTGAAGAGGTGACATTCATGGAAGCCAAACTATTGGTTATAATGAAGTTGGTGAAGAGCGAACCAGGGAGATTACATTTGGTTTGAAAATGGAGACTTAAATTGAAGACTTGCAGAAAATTGTTCTGGAAACTACCTCTTATTGCATGCAAAGGACCCAATATCCAGAATACGGGTGTCAGTATATGGATACATAATGGGAAGTTTAGAATCATGAGGAGCTGAGATCTTTTGGGGAAAAATGCACAAATCTCTAGAGGGATAACAGCCTCCAACTGAAGCAAAATAATATCATCATGGAACATTATGATATTAAAATCCAGAGAAGGTCTTTTTTTTTTTTTTTTTTTTTTTTGAGACAGAGTCTCACTTTGTAACCTTTGGTAGAGTGCTGTGGCATCACAGCTCACAGCAACCTCCAACTCTTGGGCTTATGTGATTCTCTTGCCTCTGCCTCCCGAGTAACTGGGACTAAAGGCGCCTGCCACAACACCTGGCTATTTTTTGTTGCAATTCTCATTGCTGTTTTTTAGCTGTCTGGAGCCCGGTTTAAACCCACCACCCTCTGTATATGGGGCCAGTGCCCTCCTCACTGAGCCACAGGAGCCACCCAGTCCAGGGGAGTTTTAAAACTCAAAATGGAAAGAACTATAGGAGGACATGTGACACTGAATTGTAAAGTCCTAAAAATCTAACAAGACATGTAGACCATTAAAGGATTTGCCTAAAACACATTATCAGTTTAGCAGCAGAGATCCAACTATGTAATTGAGGTTTTCTAATCTTAGTTCATTCAAAAATAGGATATTCTCTTAATGTCTCAGTTCTAATTGGAACTTATCCTTTGTGCTAACCCATCCCAACCCAAACCAAAGTGTTTCTTTTACTTTTGGTATCATTGAACAAATAAATTTAATGTTATAACTTTTCAACTGTATTCTGGCTTCTTCTGGGGCAACTGAAACTCTTCTGTTATGGTCCTCTATTACCATTATTTTGTTCATTTAATGCACATTTTTCAATTCCTGTCTTATTTCACCATACTGCATTAAACAACAAATCAACCTGATAGAAATATATGGCCAGCAAAGTCTGGATTTCTTACGTCCTCCTTAACTCCCTAAGCTTTCTCAGAATTTCTTAATTATATCAATGGGCAGGAACATGAACTGCCCATAGTATTATATAAACATTACAGTCAACAAGTTATTTTAAAGTTCTCCAACAAAATTGAGTGACTTTAATCATTTGATAAAATATCACAATTTTAATACCTTGAGTGATTTCTTCCAAAGAAAGAAAATATTGATATTCCTTCTATTTATTAAGCTACTTTATAAGTTATTTATGTAAAAAAGTGATCAATTTTCCAGTAAGAGAGTTTGTCTCTCTATAATGAGAAATAGGAAAGGAAAGTGATTTGAGTAAATTATATGATTTTAAACTTAACAAAACTAAATGATTCAAGGTCAATGTTAACCTGTTCCTTTATATTTGAAGTTCTTGAAGAAGTACACTTATAATACCACTTGCACTTTTATCATTAGAGACACTTCCTTACATATCATTTATCTAGCTTTTTACTTCAGTTTAAAACCATTCATCTAGTGTGTGTCCTCTGTGAGAAAGGAGACTGGATCTGAATTCTTTCTTCACAATAAAACTTCAGCTAAAAGACAATTTTTAATTTAAATAAAATTTTGTTTTTATATTATAAAACTTGTAAATACCTTCTAATTTTTATTATTTAGTCACTTCAGTATTTTAGACCTTTTCAGCATTTTTGTGACACTTCCTTTCCAATGTGGAATCAAAAATTGTATATGCTACTTCACATACATATTTTATTTACCATATAAAGGTTACATTTTTTCTAAATGCTATTTAAAGAATTTCTATACACTGAGCCAGTCTAAGGACAAAATACTTTTTGATAGGTAAAATTGAGACAATTAAAACGTTTAAATAGTAAATATAAAGTGTGACTCTCTGGTTATATCACGACTTTAGGGGTACTTTGGAATTCAAACAAGTAATTATTTCAAAATGTCTAATGACTATGGGACATCCAACCTTTTTTACAAAATAGTTATTTTTAAATCTCCCTCTAAAATCAAGAATGAAAGATCTGCTGAGTTCTCTCCTCAACCTCCTTCCTTACCTATTTCCTCTTCTCAATTTTCCAACATTTTGCTTTAGTCTTGACGTGGGTTTATAATCTTAACTATACACTCTCAGTATTGATTGCTCTCAGTAAATAAAATTTTATCTTTTTTCAGCCAATGAACACAGCAGAAGTTGGTATCACACAACACATTTTAGAAGTGAACTAATCCTCCATACTAAGACTGGGATATTTTTAAAGATTTCTATCCTCCATGACATCCCCTTATGCTATAAACAGATGCATTGTAAGGAATAAAAAAGCTATACATGTATTTTTATTTCCTCTCTTTGTAGTAAAACTTTATTTTTTATGAAGTAGAAGGCTAATCATGAATCAATATAATGTGGAGTCTGACTACCAATCTGCTCGCAAATCAACTCTGTATGCTCTGGAGTGGAGTAAAGATTTGAATCTTTTCCTTAAGAGAGGCAATGACCCAATGACCAAAATGATAGCTATAGAGAAAAAATATTATTTCCCTCTTCCCTCTTTCCACAGAGAGATAAAAGATCTCTTTATCCAAATCTTGTATTCCTTTTCAGTTGCATAGGCCTTCAAAAACATATGTTTGTAGGAGGTTGGAAAGAAGATCCAGGATAGTTTGTGAATATGCTGAAGTATAGCACAAAACAGGGGGGGAGAGAGAGACAGAAAGAGAGAGAGAATATGGAACAAACACTCCTTTGCACCAAAGAGATGCTTCTCTAATTTGGGGCTTAAAAAACCTAACATATTTTTGGCCTTGAAGAAGCAGCTTATTTACTACATCATTCTCTGTTCTCAGGGGACCAAAAAAAAAAGTATGAATTTAATTATATCCTTGTCAAAAGGTAATTCCATCTCAAAAATTAATTTTCAGTTCTTTGGAGTTATTGCACATTAAAAAAATACTGTCACACAAAAATACGTGGGTGGCCTGTCATAAGCATTACGAAACTATTGACCTTACAAAGCTTCATCTGCACAACTATTGATTTTTTTTCTGCCTTTATTTTGACATTTCATATGATTTCATCTAAGATTCATCACTGTGGACATGTCAGGTTTAAGGGTATGCTTTTATTGTTTGGAGAGAGCAATCTTAGAAATAGTTTACTATTTATCTATTAGAGGCAGTAGGCTGGATTCATCAATGCTGAAATGATTCAGCTTAGAGTTATCATACTCATTTTCTCAGAGGTTTCCAGATTGCTCTTTTTTTTAATCTCAGAAGTAAATTGGGTTGTCACTTGGGTTTTAGATGCCAATAATTCCTTACTTGTGCCAGAAAACACTAACCCCATGAATACTTTTAAGCTCAGGACTCTTTGGGCCCGTGAGTGGCAGAAGGAACTTGATACAGTTTCTGTTGAGAAGGTGACGGGGGCACTAATCCATGTCCACCTACCATACTCACCACATAGAAATCAGTATTTTAATGCAATTCCATCATTTAAATGTTTTGCCTTGTCCACATTTTCAAACTAAGTGTCTTCATATTTTCCTTTCTTCCTACCATCACTACAATGGAATACAAATGGAGATTTAGAGATCTCCAATGGGATCAGTGACAAAAATATCATCTGAAAATGTGTCTTAAAAATGACCTTTGCAATGTGTTGGGGGATAAAAATAAACCTATGATTTCACAATTGAACTGTTGTGCCCAGATCTTGAAATCCCCCACAAAGACCCCATCAGGGAGCCGAGTCCGATGCAAAAGCAAAAGGGCCGTTTATTGCAAGTTCGAACTTGGGCTCCTGGGGTCTCTGCTATAATGGATCCGAGCCAGGAGCCCCAAGCTCTGGAGCAGGGGGTTCTTATGGTCCCGCACAGCGGGTGGGTGTGCACAGCTTGAAACAAAGGGGGCATTTCTGGATTGGTCAGGTCGGGGGGTCCCTGATTGGAGGGCAGTTGTCTCATGATTTCGAGGAATTGCCTGGGCTTGCCTGGAAAGTTAAACTTACTGGGTGAAATGGTGTGGGGGAGCGAAACTTAACTCCTAAGATGGCAGTGGTCTGGTTCTTTCAGAACAGTAAATAATTTAGGTGTAAGTAAAGTGACTTTTATTAGTATAAATATTAAAAGAAGAGTCAACAAATAATTTGTGTTACTATAGACTAGTCCTAAACTAGTCCACAGCACATAAAAATCATATTTGTAGGCATGATGGGCTACATAATTTGCAAGGCTCAGTGCAAAATGCAAATGTGAAGCCCTATGTTCAAAAATTAAGAATTTCAAGATGACAACAAGCATTAAGAGGCCTGTCTAAGCATGAGGTCTTGTGTGAGTGCAAGGGTTGGATGTCCCTGTCTGCAGGTCCTAGCTCTGAAAACTTAACTCTCTAATTTCATTTGCTAATGGGGAAGAATAGCTAACACTACTGTTTTTCCTTTCAATAAGGAAACTATAACTAACAAAATATCACATAGGTAACTAGAAATATAAAATAAAAGCTAAATTCTGCAAAATATCATTTAGCTTGACATTTTTTTAAGCCTGTGAATTAGAGAAATATTTTAAATTTTGTATTACTAAAGTAAAAATAAAGTAAAAAGCAGTGAACTCTACTTAATCATTCTTATGCTAACATTTCCTGTTTATGGAAGGCGAACCCCAAAACCTTCAAGTATTTCCATCTGTCAGCAGATTTGCAGAGAAAAGTAGTTAATGAAAATGGCAGGACACACAAGGTGACCTTTAGAAGTTACCCACTATTCTCTAAATGACACTACTTTCCATGGCAAATAAGGAACTGTGATCTGGGTTTCATGATCTCAAACACTATCAAAGCCATAAAAAAGATTTAAAAGGAATAAAAGCATTAGAATATTGTTTATATCTCATTTATCAATGAGCATGTTTCTATTGGCTGGAAAAAATTGTTCCTAGAAGATATATCATACTATAAAATACACTGGGAGATTCATTCTGTAGGCTTCTCGGATCCTAAATATTTACAGTGATTTTAAAACAAAGTCACTGTACTTGAATACATTTACATTTTTAGTGGCATTTTTTTTCTTTTAATTGAATGGAAAAACTCAGATTTTTTAAAGTCGTTAGTGTTTTAATTAATGTATTTGGTTCAGTGAAGAACAACCCTCCTAACAGTCCCCCTATGCTGCTCTGCATAATGACATTGCCTAGTATATTATTCAATCAGATTTTTCCTTCAATTCCAGCATTTGCTACTTTTACTTATACATTCAAAGCAGATGCCTTTATGCTAGCATTTGTATTAATGTTAATTGAAGTAATTCAGGTGGATAACAAAAGAAATTAGACCTCTTAGGGTATTAACTTCCCTTGTAGTTTAAGAAAAAAGCTTTCAAGAACTGCTTGTATAAATTTGAACAAAATACTCTACTCCACATGCCACTATAAATTTTTGAAGCATTTGATCATGCTACTGAGAATGTCTCTGACAAGATATATGTCTCATAAAAAGTTCAAATAATGAATGGGATTTTTAAAGGAAATTCAGCACAAGTTCTGAGATATAATTGTGACTATTAAATTATGAAAATATTTTAATAAGTTCATTAATTTTCTTCAATATAATTTTATTCCAACAAAAGGAAATACAAGGTAACAAAAATATATGCATAGAGAAGAATACATAGGTGGAGAAACTTATTAATGAACTGTTATAAATTAAGTTTGGAATAAAGTATACATTCTTGAGAATGAGGGATGGTAGACTATTGAGGGAAAATAATCTTATTGGTTGAGTTAGTGTGTCAAATGGTCATGTCTGTTTCTATGACATGGGATTTTATAAAGAAAAACATTCTGTCCATGATACCTATGAAATTTTTAAAAATTTTGTAGTCTATGGAAGACAAAGCTTTGGAAATATCTTTTAAAGCGTGTATTTAATTGTATATTCAAATCCCCACTTTAAAAATAACTTCAAGAGATCTGATAAAATTGTAAGACGTAATGGTCTCTACTGATTTTAAGAAGAATGAAAACGGAAAGAAAATACGATCCTTTCCATAATAGTACCACAAGGAGAAAAATATCCACAGTTGGAAACACAAGAGAAACTCTATGCTAATAGGATTATTAAAAACTGAAATAGAACTGAGAAACACTATCTCAACCAAAAACTATTTAAAAAAATAAAAAAAAAGATTAAATAAGATACTGATAGAAATGTAAATCTGAATTTTATTCTAATTTACTTAGTCTGTGAACTGAAACAATGTTCTTTTTTTCTAATTTACTTAGTCTATGAACTGAAACAATGTTCTTTTTTTAAATTTCAGAATGCTAAGGTGGTACACATGTTTTTGGTTACATGGATGATTTTCATGATGCTTAAGTCACAGCTATAGGTGTGTCCATCATCCACATAGTATTCCATGTAAATGCTATCATATAGTTTGTGCTATTTTCTCCCATCTGTAGATTGTCTATTTTTTCTGTTGATTATTTTCTGAGTTGTGCAGAAGCTTTTCAATTTAATCAAGTTCCATGTATTTATTTATTTTTATTTTTGTTTTTGCTGTAATTGCCTTTGCCACCTTAGACATAAATTATTCTCCTAGGCCAATATCTAGAATGAAGTTTTTCCTCCGTCTTCTTCTAGACTTCTTATGGTTTCATGCCTTCCATTTAAGTCTGTTATCCAGACTGAATCGACTTTCATGAGAGCTATGGATCCTGTTTCATTCTTCTGCATGTGGCTATCCAGTTTGCCTAGCACCATTTATTGAATAGGGCTTCTTTTCCTCAGTGTATAGTTTTGTCTGCTTTGTCCAAGTTCAACTGGCTGTATGTAATATTCTCTTTGTATTATAAAAGGAAAATGCGGGTTCTGTTGATGGAGTGACCCTCCATGGCATTGAGAAAGCTTCAGGGGTTCCAACTGATTTCTAATCCAGTTTGACTGCATACTTCCAGACTATTTTTTTTTTCAATCTGTCCCATCATATTCCTTTCCTTTCCCTTGTATTGCTCTCTCTATCTGTGCTCATGTAGATTTCACTCTTTGAAGTTATCAACTTGACAGATATTTTGAATAAAATCTCAAACACCATTTCTAATTCCAAGACTTTCCTGAACTTTTCAGATCAAAGAGATCTCCCTTTCTCTGAATATCTATAGTCAATTTTCACCCTTCAGAAAGATCTTTCTTTCTTCCTTTTAACTTCTTTATGGATTTCTTTTTTGTTTGCTACCAGATTCTGTATTTTTTAAAGGAAAAATATATGATGAATTTACATTAATATGTGAATGTCTTTCATATATAACACATTCGGTAAATATTTAATTGATAAATTAAATGTGAGTGAATGCGTTTAACATTCCAACATTTCCTTTTTTTTTTCATTAAATCATAAACATAGATAATTTATATATTAATGTGTTTATGGGGTATAGTGTGCTGATTTCATATACAATTAGGAATGCTTACATAACACTGGTTAATATATACCTCATCTCATTTACTTAGTTACTGTGTTAAGACATTTATATGAGCTACCCCATTCTGAGCAATATTAGCCCCACTACTCTAGGCTCAGGCTCTGGGTCTAATTCCAGGCTGTTATATTAACTGTTGTGTGATCTCAGGCAGAGATACCACTTAACTCCTCTTCCTTCATTTCTTCACTTGTAAAATGGGCATTAATAATATAGGGACTAATGTAGGTTAAGTCATTCTATTAGGTTTCTAGGGCTGCCATAACAAAGTATCATTGACTGGGTGGCTTAAACTACAGAAATTTCTCATAATTATTGAGGTTGGAATTCTAATGTGGAGGTGGGGAAGGGTCTGGTTTCCCCTTTGAGGCCTTGCCTTGGCTAACAGATAACTGCCTATTCCTCACCAACCTTTTTGGTACCAGAGACAGGTTTCATGGAAGATAGTTCTTCCATGGAACAGGGGATGAGGGAGTGGGCATTAGATTCTCCTAAGGAGTGCACAACATAGATCCCTCTCATGAGTGGTTTATAATAGGATTGTGTGCTATAATGCTGATGTGACACAAGGTAGACCTCAAGCGGTGATCCCAGCAATGGGGAGCAGCTGTAAATACAGATGAAGCTTTGTTTGCTCACCTTCTGCTGTGCAGCCTGCTTCCTAACAGGCCACAGAATGGTATCCTTCTGAAGCTTGGGGGTGGAGGACTGCGTCCTTAACACGGTCTCTCTTTGGTGTGTGCACCTCACTTGCGTCTCTCTGTGTATGGAAATTTCTTTTCCTTATAAGGTAATGTAAGTAATCAAGCAAAGGTAAAAAAGTCTCAAATAAGGAGAATAATCTGACGGGGATGTGAAAATTACCCCATCTGCAGAGATTTAACTAACCACAGTTCATTCTAAGGGAAAATTAAATTAAGGGCATGCTCCCTTAGAAACCACTTAGTTTAGAACTTAAGGAGCTTAAACCTTTTTAACTTGAGGCAGAAATGTGTGCTCTTTATAGGAGTTTCAGCTTTTTAGTTTTCAGTCAAGCAGTATTGGTAGAAATTGGAAGTATGTCTGAAACAGTAAAAATCTTTCCCACAGCAAAGGACTAAATAATTTTAAACACAATGTTGAACTGCTTGGATAGTAGCAGAAAGCATTGGAAATCAGATAAGACTTCTAAGAAATAGGATTTGCCTCATTGCAAATCCTCTAAAATGTAATGTGGGAAACATCTTAATTCGCATTAAAACTGACTTAACCAATCCACTGATGCTCCTTAGCACAATGCCAGTAGCAAATCTTTGTAGCAAATCTTTATGAATTCAAAAAAGAGCATCTATCAACGTTTTTCCTATTATAGTGTAGCTTCTCAATAGCAAGTGTAGAGTTCAGTCTTCCAAATACTGCAAACAGATCTATTGCTAGTGAAGCTATCAGTCTGTGTGTTAATGAAGAATGCTGACCCTAGAAAACTTATTGTCACTTTTAAATTCAGCTACATTTTGAATGTATCAGAAAATTTTATAGCTAAAAGTAATAATCAATAAATTATATTATAAAATATAAATATGATTTATAATGCAACCAACCATCTTCTCTTTTGTCTTATGTATAAACTATATACTTGTATATTATGTTTTATTGAGTACAATTCTTATTTTTAATTAATTTGAGGGGAAATGATTCTAGATTTACATGCAATTAGAAGACATAATAGAGAAAGATCCCTTGTATACTTTGTCCAGTTTTTTAATCAATAGTAATATTTTGCAGAACTATAGCATAATGTCACAACCAGGATGTTGACGTAATCTACTAATTTTATTCCCCTTTCCCCACTTTACTTGACCTCATTTATGTGTGGGTGTGTGAGAGAGAGAGACTGTTTATTAAACCATTTATCTGTTGAAGAATATCTGTCTAAGAATTCATTGTTGAGCCCTAGATCCTGAAGTTTTTCTCATGGTTTTTTTCCTAAAACTTCTTTAGCTTTCTGTACGTATTAAGTAAATTTACATATTCAATAAGTCTGTAATTCATTCTGAGTTAGTATTAAGTTTACATTAAAGTTTATTTATTTATTTATTTATTTGCCTACAAAAAACCCTGCCTACAAAAACAAGTATGTTTCAGAATTATTTGTCAAAAAGGCTATATACTTACTCCACTGAATCACTTTTGAACTTCTATTAAAAATCATCTGGGCAAATTTGTGTGGATCTTTTCTGGATTATTCATTCTGTTTGACTGATTTGCATGCTTATATTTCCTACAATAACATACTGTCTTGATAATTTTATACACCTAGATATCAGGTAGATCATTTTACTCCTTCATTATTTTTTGTCAAGATTCTTTTAGATATTTTAGGGTCTGTGCCTTTCCTTTTATATGTCTATAAAAAGCTTTGGTGGAGTTTTAATAGGAATTGCACTAATCCTACAGATCAAGCTGGGGTAATTGACTGTAGAGTCTTCTTGTCAAGTATCAGAGTTTATCTCTCTATTTATTCAGGTATTCTTTAATTCTGTTATCAACTCTTTATAATTTTTAACACATAGATCCTATACACATATTGTTGAGTATATATGTAAGTATTTGTTTTTATTTGGAGCACTTCTGAATGGCATTAGTTTTCTAAATTTGGACTTTCACCTGTTTGTTCTTAGTATATAAATACAATTAATTTTTTATATACTGATCTTGTATCCTGCAAGTTTGATGAACTCACTTGTTATAGGAGTTTGTTTTGTTTCTGTTTTTTTATATATTTCTTATGCAAAAAGATTGTTTTCTATGAAGGCAATCAAGGAGTTTTATTCTTCTTTTCTATCATATGTCAGTTATTTATTTATTTTGCTCATTACAGGGGCCCTACTCCTTTGAGCCACAGGCGCTGCCCAAATCCATGTGTTTTTTACATGCCGAATAAAAGCATTTCATCCTAACAGCCCCTAGAGCAGTGATTCTCAACCTTCCTAATGCCACGGTTCTTTAATACTGTTATGACCCACAGACTGAGAACCGCTGCTGGAGTCTTAAGAAGTCATTCCAGTATTAACTCTAAATTCTATGTCCAAAGCTTCATATAAATATCATCTAAATCCATGTGGGTGACATTCAGGTATAATTCATACTAGGCAATATTCCTGTTTAGCAATAAATGTTTAATAACAGATGTGTTATGTGTTTCCAAAACATAAGCATGAGGTAGGCACAGAATAGAAATACCTATTCCAAAAGAATAAAAGGGAAAATAAGGAAGTGGTTTGGGTCCCAATGAAGTCTAAGACCTAGGACAAGATATTCTATTAGGTCATAAAGCTCCAGATTAATACTTTTTGATTCTCTGCTGTCTGGAATCTCTGGGATGGCAATCTCTCCCATGGCTTTGTAGAGCAGCCTTGTGCCTGTGGTTCAGTGGGCCCCATACATACCATGGATCTCTGGTATGCATGGGTGACAGTTCAACTCTTTGAGGTAGAGGCAACATTTCTCCTACCCCCTACAGACCTAAACACTTTGGGCCTATGTTGCAAGTAGTCCTTCTCTTTTCTTATAAGATAGTGCATATTGCTTTGTAGCCAAATAACTCTATGGTCTATCTTATAGAATCCAAAAAGTCTGACAGTCTTCCTTCATTCTGTCTCACTTTCAATATCCTTTTAGCTCAAATTGGCTATATCTTTGATAATATAATATCATCCATATTCCTGGCTGCTTCTGAAATGTCTGATTAAGTTCATGAGTTGCATCCTTGAGCTCTTTATGAAAAAAATACTAGTCATACTCTTCCCATAGTTTTCTCATTATTTTTCAACATGGATTAGCTAATAAATTTCTAAATCTCCACATTATCATACCATTTTTCTCATTTTTCTCTAATTACTTGCCTCCCATTGCATTTTACTGTAAGTAGGAAAGAGGAACCAAGACAAACCCTCAAAACTGTGAGTAGACATCTTCACAAAATATAGAATTTCATCTTTCCCAAGTTTTACCTTCCACAAAATAGTAGAATATTTTGCATCCAAACTCTTTGCCACTTTATAAAAAGTATTATCTTTCCTCCAATTTCCAATAACACTTTCCTCATTTCCATCTGGCACCTCACCAGAATGGCCATATTTCTACTGCAATGGATAAAATGTATTTCTACCAAAATTCAGGTATTGCTAATATAATGATGTTAAAGAAATTAAGAGGCATATCCCTTAAGAAAATGGAATCAAGACCCTTATTAAAGTGACTTTCTCCAATGGCTTTTCTTCTCTTCTGCCATGTGAGGATGCTGGAAGAAGGTCCTCACTAGTCACCAAAGTGACAACTTGATCTTGGACTTCTAACCCTGCAGAACTGTGAGAAATTAAGTTTCTGTTCTTTTTTATAAATTACTCAGTCTTGATATTACAGCTTCAACAAACAAATTTGGGAGGAGAGAATACAATTCTGTCCATAGCAGGGTGCTCGAATAAATAGTATTCTGTGGTCATCAAGTGAATGTTCTCTGTATGTCTCCAAGTTTGTTTTAATTAGTGATTTCTATGAAGCAAAGTTGCAAAACCATGAAGAATTGTGTTTCAGGTTCTATTCATGTTGGATTTCAGCCCTATATTTAACATAGAACTTATACCTATGTAAATTGTGTGATTCTGACAGCTAGTGTATTCCCTCTTTCGGTAATTTATTGTGATTTGTGTAGCCTTTCTGAAGTGCTTGCAGAGTTTTATTTTCATTTTTAGAAAGCAAGAAGAGATCCAGGAATCATAATTCTATTGGATTTTTACAAATATTGTCAGAGATATCTGAATGTCTCAAAGTACCATATTACCTGCATGGAACAATATTCATTTATACTCAGAGAAATTAATGCATAAAGGATAATCATGTTCCTCACTGTCACACATTCCAGAAGCAAGACTCACATATTTCTCTAAGGTCTAGAAAAATAGGCTGGTGCTTTTTCTTTCTAGATTATCTTAGACACAATTATGTTGACCAGTTATAATAGCAAACCAGGACTATGTGATAAACAAAAGTTAAGAAAAATACATTGAATAAAATTTATCATTATACAATGTTCTCTTTAAATTTCATAGAATGACAAAATAACTTAACATTTTAAATACTTTTATAAAACAAAGTGAGAAAGACCCATACTGTGTATGAGTTTTGAATCACATATTGATAGATTTTACTGGCATCACAAAGGATGAAATAAGTAAATTATAATGTTTTACTTTTACCAGCAAGTGATGTACCTGATTTTTGACTTATAAAGAAAATTTACAACTTCTTCGAAGCTGCAGCTTATTTCAAAGTAAGATTTTCAAATAGTCAATTATATTTTTAAAGACCTAAGTGACCTGAAAAATTCTTTTCATGAGTCAAAGACACTCATTATTTTGAGAAGTATTAAACTTTAATTGGCCTGACCCATTCACTCTGTCATTCTATTTCTTGTAATCATTTCTCAACTTTTCCCTTGCTCCCCACTTCACTAGCCTAAAGAATGAAAGGAGATAAAGTGATTCTACTTTTACCAAGTCAGGGTAGGTACAGGATATATTTTCAAGAAATACAACACAAAATATATAGAGACAAAAAATAATTATTGCCACAAACATTTCATTGGCATTCTTTCAACATTTATGCTACAAACTTTTTGCTTTGATATGGTAGAAAGGGGTAAAACTAACTCTCGGGGATATCACCTATCCACTAATCTTGAACTGTAATTACCAGAATGAGTCTATCAGCTCAGAAAGCATATCAGCTAATAGCATAAGAACTACAGTTCAGAGAGGTAACTTTTATTAAAATTAAATTGAAGGATTTAGTTGATAAACTAATAGGTGTATCACAGTAATCATAGGTATACCATGAGAATTTATGAAGTTAGCCTCAATCCTTTGAAGAATACTTAACTTTCTATGTGTAAATGTATTCAGTTTGGGGTAGCTTATTCATCTAATAACTATGGGGACTTGACAATGAACAGATGAGGTGGCAGAGGAAAATTAGATTAATAGAGGGATAAAAGATGACTTACAGATATTTGACTTCAGCCACTGAGTGGATGTTAGAATCATTTACTAAGCTAGGAAAGAAAGCTTAACAGAGGAACTGTTTATTTTGGCCATGCTAAATTTGTGCTAGTTCTCAGATTTCTAAGGAAATATTTATCAAATTCACTGGATTTATGAGTTTTGAGTTCAAAGAAGAGACCAGAACTGGAGAAGTATAAGGAAAAATCAGATAATAGTTGTTTTTTCTCCAACCAAACAAATTAAACTTATTAGTCTTTGAAAGTATATCCCCAAGGATCCTCCATCGATATAATTCTGCCACATGGTACAATTCTACGTGTCTGCCTAAAACTGGATCTTATGTCAATCATAACCAAACTTGGGTTATAAAAGTCACAAGGTCTGATTAAGCTATTAGAGCTTAATAAAGCCATGAGTGTATCACTTCTGTCATGGACCTTATTAATGGAAACTATGTCTGAGATGAACCCCTTGGCACCTGTAAGTTCTCTAAAACACATCCTTACCCCAACCTCTCTCTGAACACCATATCACACAATCAAATTTTTTTGATTTTATATTTTATGTCCTTATAACTCTTGCTTAAATTTTAATCATGTTCAGCTGTGGTCTTTCCCTGAAGATACTTCTGTTTCAATTCAAATGAATTATTTTCTAAATCTCAGAAAATAAGATTCAGCCAGCCTCACAATAGCTGACTCCAAATATCACCACAATCTATAAACTCTAGTATATTGGCAAACTCACATTGTATCAAATACTTGAAATTTTGCTTCATTTGAAAATGTATAAGATCAGTAAGAAAAACTATGGTTTGAGGTTAGAGTGTTACCTACATTACTCAGCCATGAGGTCTACTGTAGTTAGTATTATTTTCGTTGCAAGTAATACTTTTACTTCTAACCGTTATCCTGGAGACTTCTCACTGCCTCCTGTGATTGATCGATCTGTGATTGCCTTGTCTTATGTAAGGAATCCACTCCTAGACAAATCATGTAGTAAAAGGATTGGAGTAATGTGGTGGATAATCCTTCCAGAATCATAGAGAGTGTGCTGGAAGCTAGAAGGGGCTGTTATTGTACACCCTGTATGTAAAATGGGAACAGGTAGACTGGACAGATACAAACAACAGATGCCTGTCTGTGATTCCAGCATGTTTCATGACGACCTGTACAAAGTCCAGCCCTTAGAGTATCAAAAACTGTATTTGCCTGGTGTTCACTCTGACCCTTCAGGCTTCTGTCTCTTCATCATCACTCCTTCCTATTTTTATCTTGCAATTTTCATCCTCAGAAAGAAGAAAATTAATGCATCTGAGCTTCCCCTCCATCATGTAATGCTTTACGATGGCAATAGATTGAGTTATTTTACAACATAGGATTTCGGGCCAGGCTAATCTGGATTTAAAGCCTGATTTTTCCATTTACTATCTTGATGTCCTCAGGCAAGTTAACCCATGTCTCTGTAAAACAGTGATTCCAATCCCTACCTTAGGATTAATTATTAGGATTAAAAGATACAAGAAGAGTTTTTCATAGCACTCGAACAAAACCACACCTGTATTGTTGTAAGCCTAGGCCACAGAATAGCAGAATAAACAACACATACTAAAGAGGCAAATGTGAGTTTACAGTTAGCTCCTGGGCCCCCACAGCTTATGACCCCACCTCCACCGAAACAGCCCACATCTGAAACTGACAAGTCCTGTGAGGTAGACAGGTGGCCTTCAATGATGATGCAGAAAGTCATACAACAGAATCGAGTTCTGGTAACATAGTTCCCATTGAGCTTTTTAAGAACAAAACCTCCTTTCTGCCAAGAAAAGTCACAGGCTGGGCTAGAGCCAGCTGGCTTGTCACAGGGCTTGAGATCTGTGTGAAGTAGTAATAACCTAAATATTTTTTTCCAAATGAAATTTTTTAAACAGATAAAAAAATTATGAGATGCTTATTTATAGTCTGTTAAGGACAAGTGCTACAAAAGGTAAGGCTCTTATTCTAAACAATGTAGCACGAAAGATTTAGGCTAAATATTGAAAGGACTTTTCCAACAGTAAAAATTGGTAATTTTACTGACCACAGGTCTTTGTGTGAATAGAAGTCCCCAGGCTTTTGAACTCCCACACCCACTTGTGGTTGGAATCATCACTGGAGCTCCCTAGGGCAGGAGCTAAGCAGGTAGGAATTCAACTGAGACAGGGAGGTCTGGGTGGGTGGGAAGACAGAAGTTTGATTTATGCAAGAGTGCAGGAAAATTATCAAGGACCCAAAATCTAATTGTTCAACTAATATTCTCAGCCTTATGGCTTTTGTTCTCAGCCTTTTGCCTTCTTGATCTCAAGATAACTACAGAAGCTTCAGTTATCACAATGTCACACAGCTGTGTCTAGATCCAAAAGGGGAACAGTGGGTGTTCCCCGTGTGCATTTGTCTTCTTGGGCTACCATAACAAAATCCCACAGCTCACACAACAGATGCTTAGTATCTCACATTTCTAAAGGCTGGATGTTCATGATCAAGGTGCCAGCAAGTTCAATTTCTGATGATTCTTTTCCTCACGTGGAGATACCTACCTTTTTGCTATGTTCTCACCTGACCTTTCCTCTCTGTCATTATGCAGAGAGAGCAAGCCCTCATGTCCCTTCTTCTTCTTACAGGGACCTGCCCTGTTGGATCAGGCACACCTGTCCTTTTGACCACATCTAACCTTTATTACCTCCTTATAGGCCCCATCTCCAAACACAGTCCTATTGGGGATTCGGGCTTCATTCTATGAATTTGCACAGGGGATAGAATTCAGCCTTCAACATCTTACTCATATCACATTTAAAGTGTGATTAAAAAATATATATATCTTTCCTAGAATCCCCAGGTCAATTGCTCAAAGAAGCTATTCACTAGCATGGGAAATAAAATTACGTCTGTTTTCAGAGACAGAGTGGTCTCAGCCTCCCCTTAAGCACCTAAACACCCAGAGTGAATGAAATCTGCCTGTGTTAGCAAGGAAGAGAGAGAAAGTGTGTAGATGCAACCAACTGAATTAGTCACAGTCGCTGTCATAAAAAACAACTTGGGACTTTAAGACATTCTGTACATTTAAAAGTAAAGTGAGAGAAGGGACAAAGAAAAGAGAATAAGTTAGAAAAACTGACTCAACAGCTGGAGACCCTTGTCACACTGTGGTGTTATGCTTGTTCTTTTAGACCAAAATATTACTATTTTCTTTTTTACTACCTTATTTTAATATATATTAAGTTCAATATCTATTAAACTTTAAATCATACATAATGTTTTATGATTTAATGTTTATATAATTTAATGTTTTATATATATATGCAAAACTTTTGACGTGCTTTAATGATACAATATTGATATTTTAAAAAGGTATACTAGCCAGGTGTGGTGACTCACACTTGTAATTCCAGCATTCTGGGAGGCTGAGGTAGGTGGATCACCTGAGTTCAGAAGTTTGAGACCAGCCTGAGCAAGAGCAGGACCCCATCTCTAAAAATAGCTGGGTGTTGTGGTGGGCTCCTGTAGTCCCAGCTACTTGGAAGGCTGAGGCAAGAGAATTGCTTGAGCCCAAGAGTTTGAGGTTGCTGTGAGCTATGATGCCACAGCATTCTAGCCAGGGCAACAGAATGAGACTCTGTCTCAAAACTAAATAACTAACTAAATAAATAAACAAACAAATAGGTATACTTTCTATCCTCAAAGACCCTTACTGTGTTTCATGCCTTCAGATGTTTATATTAACACAACAAAAAGAAAAGCAATTTCTCTGCATACATTACCGATAAAAAACTTCACTGACAAGGATTTGCATTTGAGACAGGATGAGACCGTGGACAATTGTAAAGAATACAGTATTACATGGCTGTAGACATACGTAGAAGTTACATTTTAGAGCTGAATATATCAAAGATATTTCAAGGTTTCTGGAACTGTGAGAAAGGAATAGAAGAATATACAGAGAAACAGAATTGTGATGCTTTCCAAATTTGCCTAAAATCATTCTGACTAATCCACATAGCCCTGTGTTCACAGAATCAGGGCTCAGAGTGAATATGGCTTCTATGTGTTTTATTTTTAAAGAAATCTCATCTCTGATCCAAATTTTTAAATAAAATATTGAGGTATAATTTACATTTAGTAAAATTCACTATTTTTTTTTATTGAGACAGTCTCACTCTATCACCCTGGGTAGAGTCCTATGGTGTAGCAGCTCATCAGTAACCTCGAACTCTTGGACTCAAGTGATCCTCCTGCCTCAGCCTCTCCAGTAGCTGGGAGTACAGACACCTGCCACATACCTAGCTAGTTTATTATTATTATTATTATTATTTATTTATTTTTTTTTTTTAGTAGAGATGGGGGGTGTTTCACTTTGCTCAGGCTGGTCTCAAACTCCTGCACTCAAGCTATCCACCCACCTTGGTTTCCCACAGTATTAGGATTACAGGCATGAACCATCACCCAGCAAATTACTCTTTTTAATTTTACAGTTAGGTAAATTTTGAAAAATGTATAGTGCTATGTAACCACCACAACCATAATCAAGATACAGAGCATTGCCATTTACCCAACAAGCTTCTTCATGTCCTTGTGTTGTCAACCTCCTACCTCTAAACAGTCCTGAACACCAGTGATTAGATTTCTGCCTATGTAGTTCTCCCTTTTCCAGAATGTCATGCAAACAAAATCATAGTGGTCTGACTACAATGTCTTTGAGATTTGCTATGGACTGAATGTTTGTGTTCCCATAAAATTCCCATGTTAAACCCTAACCCTCAGGAGAAGGGGCCTGTGGGAGATAATTAGGTGATAAAATGAGGCTTGCATGAATGGGGTAAGTGCACTCGTAGTAACAGAACAACTGGAGGACTTGCTCCCTCTTTATCTTTTTCTGCTCTATTCATGTGAAAATACAATGAGAAGACAACTGTCTGCACACCGGAAAGAGAATTCTAACCTGAATCTCAGAATTCCAGTCTCCAGATCTGTGAGAAATAAATATTTGTTATTTAAGACACCCAGTCTGTGGTATGTTGTTATAGCCTCCTGCACTGATGAAGACAGTAATTGGTACCAAGATGTGGATGGTAATTGGTACCAAAATACCTGAAAATATGGAAGCAGCTTTGGAAGTGGGTAATGGGTAGAGGCTGGAAGATTTTTGAGGTATATGCTACAAAAGGCCAATATTCCTCTGAAGGAAGTTATAAAAGCAAGTGTGGTGGAGCTCAGGGAGAAATGAGGAGAGCTACAGAGAAGGTTTCCACGTTAGAGAATACAGATAATAATCCTGTACATACATACAGAAGGTTCATTGAAATGTGTTTGGTAAAGGCCATTCTGATGAGATCTCAGACAGAAATAGGAATATGTTATAGAAAATGTGATGAATGGCAACTTTTGTTATAAAGTAGTAAAGAACTTGTCTGAATTGTGTTTGTGTTCTGTGGAAGGTAGAACTTGTGAGGGACAAAATTGCATATTTAGTTGAGGAGATATCTAATCAAAGTGCCAAAGGAATGCTTTGCTTTCTCCTGACTGCATATAGTAAGATCCAAGAAGGAAAAAAAAGCAAAATACAATTGTTAGGCAAAAAGAAAGTAAAACCTAAAGATTTGGAAAATTCTCAGTATTTCCACATTGCAAAAAGTAAGAAAGAATGTTTGGAGAAAAACACTAAGGGCTAGTTGAGCAACCTTAGGAGATTATTATGGTAGTGAACTATAGTCTTTTTTTGTGTGTGTGTGTAGAGACAGAGTCTCACTGTACCGCCCTTGGGTAGAGTGCCATGGCGTCACACGGCTCACAGCAACCTCTAACTCTTGGGCTTACGTGATTCTCTTGCCTCAGCCTCCCCAGCAGCTGGGACTACAGGCGCCCGCCACAACGCCCGGCTATTTTTTGGTTGCAGTTTGGCAGGGGCTGGGTTTGAACCCGCCACCCTCGGCATATGGGGCTGGCGCCCTACTCACTGAGCCACAGGCGCCGCCCGTGAACTATAGTCTTAATCAGCCATCTAACCAGAAGCCAGGGATAGAGATGATATTATGCCATTAACACTGCCAGATGGAACTAAAGGAAATAGAGAAATGGATGGAATGAAGAAAGACTGTTAAGGTATGCTCTCCTTCAAGAAAAAGAAAAGGACTCCAAAGGTGATTCAAAGGTCATGGCCACTGTCTGTGTGCCTAGAGGTCAGGCAGCATCCATTAGAAGCCGTGAGTTTGGGGCTACCCAATAAAGCCCTGGGCCTGGATAAGACCATCACAGAATTGCCCTGCTGAGCAAGGGAAGTGATATTGCCAAGCCACCCTGGTGGTCCCAGAAGGCAGAGAAGTAATCCAAAGAGGATTATGCTAGAGCATTGATACTTCATGGGATTTTATTTTTGCTAGGTTTTGGATTTGCTTGAGGCCCATTACCAATTCCTTCTCTCATTTTTTTCCCAGAATCACATTACTTATTTTATTTCACAGGCTCACAGCTGGAAGTGAGTTTTGTCTCAGGATGGATTATACCTTGACTCTGACCCATATTTGATTTAGATAATAAAGAGATGAGACTTTGGAGTTTAGACTTTAGAGTTGATTCAGGAATGAGACATTCTGGGATGGAATGTCTATATTTTATATATGAGAAACACATGCATTTTGGGGGACTGCAGTTAAAGAGTGTCCCCCATTATGGGAGTGCTATGGAGTAAATAGTGTCCCCCCCCAAAATTTTTAAGCCAATTTGGTAATATTTAGAGGTTGGATTCAATGTGACAGTATTTAGAATTGGGACCTTTGGCAAATAATTAATTAGATCATGAAGATGGAGCTCTTAAAATGGCATTAGTGACCTTAGAAGAAGAGATACCTGAGAGCTTCCCCTCTCCTCCCAACCCCCCAAACCAGGTGAATGTACAAGAGGACAGCCCTATGAAAATTAGAAGTGTCCTTAATGGACACCTGATCTGCCAATACCTTGATCTCAGATTTCTAGCCTCCAAAACTGTGAGAAATAAACTGCCAAATTGTTTTACAAAATGGCTTTATCATTTTTCATTATCATCAACAGTATATAAAAGTTCCCAATCACTCCATGTTATTGTCAACACTTGATATTTTCTGTCTTTTTAAAATTTTAACTACTCTGGTAGATGTCTAGTGGTGTCTCCTTATGGTTTTAATTTGCATTTCCTAATGGCTAATGATGTTATACAGGCCTTTTATTAGCTTGAAAATAATATACAATCTATACGAGCTAAAGAGAGAGAGAAAGAAAAGAAAGAGAGAAAGGAAGGGAGGAAGAAAGGGAATGGAAGGAGGGAAGAAGAAGAGAGGAAAGGAAAAAGGGATTACATTTTTTTATTACAACCAACTGGTAAGTTTGGCGTTAAGTCTTAGAAACCTAAACAAGAATGTAAATTGCGCATTATTTTACTTCATGGAAGGCAAATAGAGTGAAGGACAGTAAGGAGGGAAGCCCAATGAGGAAAAAAATAGTTGGAACCAATATGTGTGCTATTAGCAAAATATTTCACAAGTACATAAAGTCAAAAACATGTAAAAATAAAATGAGGCAAGTAAAGGTATGTATACTGAATGGAATTTCCATAAATTTTGGCAGTGTGACACTTAGAATACTGCTTTGCAGGCATTTTGACAAATATTTGGAGGTCAAAACAGTTTAAAAAATGACATGATGTGTCAGGTCATAATCATGGAGAAATTAAGATGCATTCACAAGAATGACTCCATGATGGCATGAGGTACTTTTCTAAGCATCTTTTATTCCTGCCTTGTATCTTTTCTTGTGCCTTGATAAAATGCCTAAAACATAAAAGGACTCCATACATGAATCAGAGTTTAATGACAGTTTGCGTCTTTTAGTTGGGCTTAAATAGACTAAGGGAATTCCATGCCATTCACCAATAGTGTGTTGAAGTCAAAGGTATGTGAAACTATTGGTAGTTGCTAAGATATTGACTAGATAGTATAATATTTACTATCTCGGCGAATGTATCAAGGTTATAATTTTTAAATGTAGATATTGGATAAACATATCTAATTGTGATTAATACTATATTCTGAATTCTAAATATAAATAAATAAACAAACGAATATATAATCACATGGCATTCCTTTACCCACAAAGTATTGATAATTTAGAAATTTAGAAAATGTACACATTTGCACATCTGATAAATTCAAACTATAGCTGCTTAGAATTTTGAGTAATTAAAAGAAAAATGAAAGTAGGATGCTCACAAAGTATCCATAGATTTTATTGATATTCTAATACCGATTGACATTATGACACAGGTCATAATCTTTCTCGAAACCGTCTTGAAGAAACTGTCACAAAGATTTTATTGATTAACATCTGCCCCTTAATGTAATATCTTCTAACGATTTTACTTCCCTTTTATTTTAAAAAAATCTATCCTGCATTGTGGATAACTAGCAAGACTTTTGATATTTTTCTTTTTTTTTTCCCCCTTTGTTACAGAAAGGATGAGATCTCCTACTGTTCTTTTACTTTGCATAATTCAGTTCATTAACCAATCAATTGTAATCTCCTAAAAGTTTCGGTGGTCATTTCAAAATCTGCAAACGTGTTAAAAATTCTGAGATACACAGTTTTTATATAGCAAGCTGGGAAAATAAAGTCTCTTTCAAGAGAGTCATTAGCTTTGAAGAAAACAGTTAAAGACAGAAAGGTGTATTCTAAAATACTTAACCAAGAAACCAAAAGAAAAGGAAAACTAATTTGCTGAAGAATATAGTCACATAAATACAGTATTTGAAACTGACTCCAGTGTGCCAAAGGAAGTAAATTTGAGGCTATTTCTCCTAATTTTCCATCTTAGGGAAAAAAATGTTTGAAGGAGGAAAAAGGTTCTGATTAAATCAGTCAAGATAATACCCGAGGTCAGTAATTCTCAGAGAAAGAATAGTGATTAGTCATTCATTACTTTTGACCAGCTCCTGTAGTATATATATCAACTTCCTTGCTGAAATTCTGCATGCTTTTCTGAAGTATTTTTTCAATTGAAAAGACTCTTTCCATTAACTTCAGCATTTCCAAAATGAATTTCTATAATAAGTATTTTTTTCACATTTAAGAATTAAGATCTTAATCTTTTTAAGGGCCATATATCAAAACAAGATATCTTTAATTAAAGAAACATGAGGTTACAAACATCTGCAGTTAATTTATTCTACAGAGTTTTATATGATTTTCTAAAATTTTACAGCACTAACAAAACTGTTGTTTGTTTAACATACTGATAAACATTTCAAACTTAATTTTTTGTCATACTAATTTTGTGTTTGTATATGAAATAAAATTATTTTACATACAGGCATCTTTTATGCAAATATTAAGGAGAAAAATAGTGTGAAAAGGACAACAGGAAAAAAGTCTATCATTCTTCATAAAGAATGTACTGCCATAAGCCAAATACCTTTCTAAAAATTCTACATTGATCCTTTAAAGCATAAATTTAATAATAAAGATGACTCTGAGAATGTATTGCAAATTTAATTGACAATTATATTCATATACTGACTTCTGGATAATTCCTTAACTTTATAAATTATTTTTTCTTGCCTAATTTAAAAGTTTAACCCAAGTTAATGTGATTACTTATTTAAATTTGGCAGAAAAAAATCAGATCTTTATAGATTTAGTCCTACTTTCTTCAGAATTTTTTATAAACAGGCTTGATTCAACTTATAAAATGAAAGACTTTTTTATTATGTAGTAACTTTTTTCAGGTCACTTGAGAATTGTTACTGTACTTGAAAAGATAATTTATCATTATCATATTCAAAAAGTATTTATTAAGCACCTAATTGTGCATAACTTGGCTAAGTGAGCACAAAGTTGCCAAATGAAATTCATGAAATTACATAAATACAGGAACTAAAAAATTTTAAAAAATTAAACTAAAACATTTAGATAAAAATAATAAATACATTAAGCATTTTCACCATGCTTTGATCAATGATACATCCACTAAGTTTAACATAAGGTAGATAGGTCATGGAACAGGAGAAACTAGAAGCATATACAATTGGGATCACCAGATGAGTAATGATAGGTGTTTTTCTTCCATGGGAAAGGGAATCATATTTATGGAAATGATAGAGCGGACCTGGCAGTCCTTTTCAGATTTCTCTGGAATGCTAATATAATTTAACCTGATGGACAATTATCAGAAATAACTAAAATATCTTAACAAATGAATTTAACATTTTAGCAGATTTTTACGGTTCTTTTCTAACAATGTCTTTTTATTCTACCTATAAAAGTAGCTTATACATGCTAATTGTCATTTAATACTTATCTAAATATTAAAACATGTTTCCCATGGCTGCTTCATATATCCTTAAAATTTATTTTAATATAATTTCCCATGCATTATTAAAACTCCTCTTCAATTTACTTAATATCAAAATTCCATTTACTCTTATAAAGATTTTTAATAAAAGTGAGGAACATTGCCTATTGAGTTAAGTTTGATCAGGATTTTAGGTTTGAAAAGCATTCAAGTTCCATTACATGAAAGGAAAAATAAAAAATCAAAGTTCAGGCATTTGGTTAGAGTTAACTTTAGGAAAGTGAGTAACATTTTGACTAATGTCATCACCTGTTACACTTGTATTTCTGTTCAGGTTAATCAACAACAGCTCACACAGGCTGTCATCAGCATTATCAAACAGTATTTATTGAGGCAGAAATATAGTTCATTGTGCAAAACAATAGCAGGTTATAATGGCATATTCATATATGCATTTCCTATGTGATTTCAGAGCTGTAAAAAAATAAAGAGTCATAGGGAGAAAGCATAAAAATTGTGGCGGCCACAATTACTTGGCTACCACAAAGGATCCTTTTTTATTCCTACCATCATAAACCCAATTTTACTCAGGCGTCAGTCTGCCTAGCCCCAAGGAAAAGTATCATTTTTGTCCAAACTAGATCTTCCCATGAGACTTTAGAAGCAGTGAAGTCTTCCATGAGTAGGACTTTCTTTCAGCATCATATTGATTGTTCTCGGCCCCCACAACTCAAGTTCAACAGTATATCTCAAGCATTATTTGTGATAATTTAAAAAATGCCCACAATGATTTCTGAATATGTTTTAGGGGCAGTCCCACTCTTAGTTGAGAAACAGTAGTCTGAATTGGTAATAGTAAGCATGCCCTCCTTTGTCAGTTTTTGGTTGAGAGGAGCCATATGACCTAGTTTTCAGAATTGAAATGCACGCGTGACTTTTTTGGGTTGCTTCTAAAAGTCTTTTATTAGTTCTACTCCCTAGGTACAAGCATTGCACAAAGATCTTTGTCTTCTCCTTTTTCAGCCATTCAGCTTTCGGGTATGTTGAGAAAGGCTGGGATATGTGAAATGTTAGCAGTGGTCTTCTTACTCTGAAGCAAAAATCGTGACCCCCAAAAAGGCTATACACGGAGGATGAGGGAGTAGGAAAACATCCCCGGACCCTAGAAGACATTAGTTAACTGCTGAACATGTGAGGAATATATGTAAAGGATTTTATGGTTAAGGATTAAATTAGCAAGGCAATCAGCTACTGTAGACTAACAGCATATGGAAAATTTGAAAGACCTATCCATTGAAGTTTTTGCGTTGAATATTTTCTTACAGACTTCATTTTTAGGTCATTTTTATAGACATAGTGACCCAACAATGAGTATTGTGCAAAGGCCACAGTAAAAAGTAAATTAAAGGTATTTTGTAGCTTCGTGAAAATAATATTTTTGTATACAGTGGGGGTGTTCCTTAAAGGATATTTTAGAGAACACTTAGGCACACATCTAGTCCAGTCCTCATCACTTGCTTCACTTTTTCCATAACAGCTTCTTTAAATAGTACAGCATCAGCCTGAATATTTCCATGATATAAAACTTAACAACCTCCAAGGCATCCCATTCCACTTTGGACAGCTTTCATCATTAGAAAATGTGCCTCGTGTCTGTTCCAAATCAGGCTCCCTGTTGTTTCTCCTGCATTGTTTCTGTGTCAGAAGCCCTAAAGAAAAAGAAAATCCAATCTCTCTTACCTTGTTAACAGGTCCTAATTAGGCAAGGTTAACAATAGGAAGACAAAGATAACCTGTGGGATGAAACTGAAATATGACAGTCAGGTAATTCCAACCTGGCATGAATAGTCCTTGCTAAATGACCTTGTACATTTCCTGCTAAGCCCATTTGGTCTTTAACTCACCATCATTCTTTGCCTTTTTGGTATAATTAAACCTGCCATCCTTAAGCTCTAAAAATGAACAACACACTGCATATGTTCATAGCTATTTTACTAGAGACCAAAAAATGGCAGACATCCATCCTTCTGTTCATGCCAAAGTACAATTTGTCGATTGAAAGATGTTAGTTGATACAGTGGGAATGAGTTAGAAAAACTCATTTGGCATGCCAACCAACAGAGCTCTTACACAATGATTTCCAATTTTAAAAATAGGCTGTGGCCAACTTTCATCTCAGAGGTGACTTGGATTCTTTATAAAACAGTGACTAAATTTGACATCAAACAAATCCTAAATCCTAGCAATGTGCCTGCAGCTTTCAACTAAAAATGATTCTATTGTTTTCGTAACGCTTTGTTTTGTTTCTTATAGGAGAAAATATTAGCAATCCCATAGGTATCTATTTTAACTATTGTCAGTTTGGGGGAAAATTTGAGGTCTTAAGTTTTATCATGTTCAATTTTTTGGGAAAGATATACAGTGAAGGAAATTATTAATAAATACACATTTATATAAAACCATTTCTTCTGTTCATGAAATGACTCATAGTTTTCAATAACATATAAGAGACAACCTACTCTGATGAATTTAAAGTTAAAAATAGAGGAAGATCTCTAACTTGAAGTAATAGACATAGCTATTTTAGAATTAGAAAATACCTCATAATCACTAATAGAAAATTGATATGTGATACAAATTGACTTAATTCTTCCTAAAAACAGGGTTAACCTATAAGAAGATAGGTGATAGAAGAAACCTCTGTTCTGGGAATCAGGGCTTGGGGGGGTGGGACGTAAGATGGGAGTAAGTACTAACTTACTTATAGTGAGTTATCACTACTCATCTTATAAGCATTAAGTATTAATAAAGGAAGAGGATAAACAACTTTCTGCCAACAAAATTCAGCAACTTTAAAGAAACAGTAATATGTGACAAGTTAGGTAGTAACAGGGATTGAATATACAAATATCAAACAATGAGGTCAAAGCAGTTTTTTAAATGACCAGGTACAGAAAACACAGAAAAGAGGAGGGGAATATCTCAGCAGCTAAAATGAAAGCAGAATTAAAACTGAAATGTTATTATATATTTTCTGTATGTAGGAGGATTTGTTTTTAGTTATTGCTGATAGAGTCTAATAAACGGAAAAGATGGCAGTGTCTTGAAGAAAACCCTCCTGGAAGGTAGAAAATTCTGGTCACTCACGAGTATATGACTGTCTTTTAGTTAAAGTATCTCAAGAATGGAAGAAAAAGTACCCAATGTCCTCAGCCCTACTATGAAACTAATTTAGGGTTTGCACATGAAAGCTATAACCCAGTTACAACCTAAGAATAGGGGGAAGGGGGAAAGGGAGGGGAGGGAGGGGGCAGGTGGGTAGAGGGAGGGGGATTGGTGGGATTACACCTGCGGTGCATCTTACAAGGATATATGCGAAACAGTAATTGTGGAATGTAAATGTCTTAGCACAATAATTAAGAAAATACCAGGAAGGCTATGTTAACCATTGTGACAAAAATGTGTCAAACAGTCTATGAAACTAGTGTATGATGCCCCATAATCATATCAATGTACACAGCTATGATTTAATAAAAAAAAATAATAATGTGGAAAAAAAATAAAAAATAAAAATAAAAATTATGGAAATTTTGAGTATAGGACCCTAGTCTGATTTACGAGAAACTCCACTGAATGTGAAAATGGAAAACTATCAGAAAAAGAAAAAAAACGTTTCAAAACAGAGAAAAAGAGAATATTTTAACCACTGATAAAAAGCTGCCTACATCACACTTTATTACTTATAATGACCAATTCTTCAAAGTTCTACAATTATTTGTGTCTATAGGAGCTGTTATTTCATATAATTCTCTTACTAGTTTTCTCAAAAAAAGGCATTACGATATTTGCACATGAAAGGTTAATACTTTTAATGGTGATGTGTACAATTGTATTTGTGTTAGAAGATTTGAGACATTTTTCAGGCCACAGTAGTCCTTTTTCATCTACTAGAACTAACTTTATAATATTTTTCAAGTCGTCTTCTATCAAAGTTGTAATTCAATTTTTGAGATTAAAATGGGAAAAGAGTTTAAGTGAAAAAATTCACAAAATTTAAAAGTTTTACAACCATCAGTTTTATACATATTATATTCAGGAATACTCAAAATACATTTTTTTCAATGTTTTATTGTAGTCAGATATTCATAACATAAAATTTACTATCTTATACATTTTTTAGTGTTCAATTCAGTGGTATTAAATATATTTATAATGTAGTACAACCATTGTCACCATTCATTTCCATAAGTCTATTTAACTTGTAAAACTGAAAGTCTGTATCCATTAAACAATAATTCCTCATTCTGTCATACCCCAGTCTTCCAGCAGCCACTGTTCTACTTTCTGTCTCAATTTTGACAAATCTAAGAATGTCATTTAAGTGGTCGTACAGTATTTGTCTTTGTGTGCCTGGCTTATTTCACTGAGCGTGATGTCTTTGAGGTTTACCTGTGTTATACCATATGTTAGAATGTTTCTCTTTCCCATTATCTTAGTTCATTTCTGCTGTGATACAAACTACCACGGACTGGGTAATTTATAAGTAATAGAAATTCATTTATCACAGTTCTGGAGGCTTAAAAGTCCAATATAACAAAATACGTTAATGACTATTTACTGTATTCTTACAATAAAGTAAACTAGAAAAAGAAAATCTATAAGGAAAATTGTAATTAAGATAAAATATACTTAGTAATCATGAATGGGAACTAGATCATCATAAAATTATTTATCCTTATTAATGTCCTGTTGACTAGGTTGTCGTGTTGACAAAAGAGGAAAAGGAGGGATTGGTCCTGCGGATGTCAGAGGTAAAGGGGTAAAGGAGGTAGAAAAGGAGTCAAGAGAGGCAGATGCAGTCCGTGTAACTTTTACTTTTAGAAGTCTGCGTATAATCGGACAAGAGCTGTTCAAACCCATGTTCTTCAAGGGTCAACCGTACTTTCCTTTTCTATTTGTCAGATAACTTTCATCCCTCATTGCCTGCATCGTAGTCTTCTTGCACGTTCACCTGAGCTTTTTATAGTAAAATAATTCAATTCTTTTCCTGGTTTGTATATTCTATAGCTATTTTCAGTGTAGTTACATGGAGATTACCTCTAACTTCCTAAAGTTATAAACATTCTCATTTGAATTTATACCAGCCTAGCTTCAATAACATAAAAATCTCTGGCCCAATACAGATTTATTCCCAAACTCTTTTGGTTACTGTCACATAAAGTTAGGTCTTTAAATACTACGTGCCCCCTAATATAAATTAATAATTTTTTTAAATGTATTAGTTTTATAAATTATATAAAAAAAACAAAATATGGTGTTACAAACCAAAGTTTTGGTAACACCAGCTTTTAGAGTAATAATTGGCTTTGTTTAGTATATTTCTTAAATCACATAGCTCGCTTTTAGAATTGCACATGTATTTACCTTTATTGAAATCTTTTTTTCTAATGGCTTCAAGTTTCTATCTAATGTCCTTTCATTTCACCCTGTAGGACTCCTTTGAGATTTCTTGCAGAGCAAGTGTAGTGGTAATGAGCTTCCTCAGGTTTCTTTGTCATATCTTAAATATCTTAATTTCTCCTTCACTTTGAAGGACACTTTCATCATTTATGGGATTTGAGGATGACAATTTTTTTTCTTTTAGGACTTTGAATATACTTACCACTGCCTTCTGCCCTTCAAAGTTTCTAATGAGAAATCTGTTCATCATTTTAATTGAGGATGACTTGATTGTGAGTCTCTTTGAGCTCATCTTATCTGGAGTGTGTTGAGCTTCTTGGATTATTATATTCATATCTTTCATTAAGTTTAAAGGGTTATAGCCTCCATTTCCTTAAATAGTCTCACTTTACCTTTTTCTGTCTCTTCTTCTTCTGAATATCCTATAGTCCATATATTCGTCAGCCTGATGGTGGCCCACAGTTCATTTATGCTCTATTTACTTTTCTTCAACCTTTTCTGTTCCTTAGACTCAACAATTTCCATTCCCTTACCTTTAACTTTACTGATTATTTCTTCATTCTCAAATCTGTATGTGATTCCCTTTAGCCATATGTAACTTCAGGTCTTGTAATTTTCACCTGCATAATTTCTTTTGATTTCTTCTTAGGTTTTTCTCTTTATTGATATTCTATTTTGTTCACAGATTATTTTCTTAGCTTTCTCTGCATATTCTTTTTCTTTTATTGTTAAATCATAGCTGTGTACATTAGTGCAATTGCCTATACCCATTCTAAGATGCACCATAGATGTGGCCCCATTACCCATTACCCTCCCTCCACCAAAACCTCCCCCCTCCCTTCCCCTTCCTTGGCCCTTTCCCCATAGTCTTGTGCTATAGTTGGGTTATAGCCTTCACGTGAAAGCTATAATTTAGCTTCATAGTAGGGCTGAGTACATCGGATACTTTTTCTTCCATTCCTGAGATACTTTGCTAAGAAGAATATGTTCCAGCTCCATCCATGTAAACATGAAAAAGGTAAAGTCTCCATCTTTCTTTAAGGCTGCATAGTATTCCATGGTATACATGTACCACAATTTGCTAGTCCATTCATGGGTTGATGGGCACTTGGGCTTCTTCCATGACTTAGCAATTATGAATTGAGCTGCAATAAACATTCTGGTACAGATGTCTTAGTTATATTGTGACTTTTGGTCTTCTGGGTATAAACCTAGTAAAGGAATTATAGGATTGAATGGCAGGTCTATTTTTAGGTCTCTAAGTATTCTCCAAATATCCTTCCAGAAGGAACATATTAGTGGGCATTCCCACCAGCAGTGTAGAAGTGTGCCCTTTTCTCCACATCCACGCCAACATTTCTGGTTTTGGGATTTTGTTATGTGGGCTACTCTTACTGGGGTTAGGTGATATCTCAGAGTAGTTTTGATTTGCATTTCTCTGATGATTAAGGATGATGAGCTTTTTTTTATGTGTTCATAGATTGTGTGTTGGTCTTCTTTAGAGAAGTTTCTCTTCAAGTTCCTTGCCCACCCTGAGATGGGGTCACGTGTTCTTTTCTTGTTAATACGTTTGAGTTCTCTGTGGATTCTGGTTATTAGACCTTTATCGGAGGTATAACCTGCAAATATTTTCTCCCATTCTGAGGGCTGTCTGCTTGCTTTACTTACTATGTTCTTGGCTGTGCAGAAGCTTTTTAGTTTGATCAGGTCCCAGTAGTGTATTTTTGATACTGCTTCAATTGCCTGGGGAGTCCTCCTCATAAAATATTCACCCAGGCCAATTCCTTCAAGAATTTTCCCTGCACTTTCTTCAAGTATTTTTATAGTTTCATGTCTTAAGTTTAAATTATTTATCCAGTGAGAGTCTATCTTAGTTAATGGTGAAAGGTGTGAGTCCAGTTTCAGTCTTCTACAGGTTGCCAGCCAGTTTACCCAGCACCATTTGTTAAATAGGGAATCTTTTCCCCACCAAATGTTTTTAATTGGCTTGTCAAAGATCAAATAACGGTAAGTAGCTGGATCCATCTCTTGGTTCTCTATTCTGTTCCAGACATCTACTTCTCTGCTTTTGTGCCAGTACCATGCCGTTTTGATCACTATGGATTTATAGTACAGTCTCAGGTCTGGTAGCGTGATTCCTCCTGCTTTGTTTTTATTGCTCAGTAGTGTTTTGGCTGTCTTTAGACAACTGTTTTAAAGTCTTTGTCTAAAATATGCCATCAGATCTTTTGAGGAAGAGTTTTTGCTGATTTTTTCTTTTAAATGGGTCATATTTTCCTATTTCTTTGTATGCTTTGTGATTTTGTTGTTTAAAATCAGACATTTGAATCATTTGTGTTAACTCCGGCAATCAAATTTTCTCCTGTCACCGGATTTGCTGTTTGTATTATTATTATTTTTTGATTTTGATTTTTTGAATGTTGAAGGCTTTTTTTTCTGCCAAGAATCAGCCTGAGGTATAAAATTGAGGTCTTTTCGCGTCTTTTCTGAGCCTGTGTCTTTTTCTATGTCCGTATGATCATCTGCTAATTTTCCCTGTATGTAAAGTAGGTTTGAATGTCTTGCTCCTTAATGTCAGGCTCTCAAAAGTAAAAAAGGAGAAACTTGAAGAGAAAAAAAAGGGGATACTAACCCCTTAAATCTCCTGAAGTCAGTTCAGCCAGTGGGGGCCTCTTTATCTGTACCTCTATGGCCAGAAGCAGCAATTAGCAATCAGAGCACACAGATCCCTGATACTTAGAGTATAGGGTACTTTTGCCCACCCTGGCTCCCACAAGCTGTGTGCAAGCTGCTCCAGAAACAAGTGCACAGCTGCCTGCCACAGGAATGGGGTGGGAGATGGTTAGCTGCTACTGTGCTAAGATCTGAAAGTGACTGAAATTAACTGCCATTTATCATCCAAACCTCTCTCTGAATATTGCAAGCCTTCAATAGACTCCAGAGTTCCAAAATAGTTACATCAGCCAGAGTCTGCCAGTGCAATTAGTGACTAGAAGGGGTGACAGATCTCTCGTGCTCTCTATTCTAGCATCTTCCCAGAATCATCTTATGTTTGTTTTTAGTATAATTTAAGACATTTGGTTAAAATAAAGTTTGAATATTAATTTTAAAAATTCTTCAAATATTGTCGGTGAACTTGATCTTACATTTTACAACACAATTATTTTTAAAAAATATTTTGTGTGGTCAGAATCAATTTTTTCAACTTCTTTTATTTGAATGAAGTCAGAAGAAAGCGTGAGGTCATATGTTTCTGTTTCACATTGAAAATTGAATAAGAGTATGACCATATGAATTTTTCTGTGCATTATTTACCTCAAACTGCATTTGGTTAATAGTTTGAGAAACTAAAACATATTTAAATGGTAATGGATGTAACTCTACATGGAATCAAAGGAACCAGCTACTTAGAACATTATCTCAGAAAGTATATTTTACAGTATAAATTTACTCAAACACAAACATTTATTTTTCTTGTCAATCTTTCTCTAACTACTCTGCCGGAGTCCATGCTAAAGTGCTTCTAGACATGCTTGTGTTGGCCCCCTTAACTCCGTGAGGTTTCCTGAGGAAGCTATCTGTGTAGGAGGCATTACTCAGCTCTCTTCTATCAATAAGACATGCCCTTTTGAGTTGTTTTCCCACTACTGTAATTGTGATGCACCTTTCTGAATCTTCTGTCCAATGGGGAACAAAGAATGCTTTGTTTTTATGCATCTCATAGGAGTCTCATTCTTTTCTGTGTAAACAGCACAAAAATTTCATAAGTATGTATCACTTGTGGCACAAACTAGGAAGGCTGCCTCATTAATGTGTACACCTAGAGTGTCTGTAGCTATCAGTAAGAAACTGTGTTAATAAATAGCTTTGTTTTTTTCACCTGCTTGGCTCTAATAGCATCCCCAAAGTAATCTTGGTCTAACAGCTTGAGTCTTTTGAAAAAAAAAAATGATCAAGCGATCAATTCTTTTTAACTCTAAGGGGTACACTTCAATGCTATGCAGGATGCCAGGTGCAGGAACAGTTGCCAGGAATAGCAACAGGAATTTAATATGAATCATGCAATTTAGCTTGTGTCTTAGGCTTTTTTCTGTTGCTTCTAACAGAATACCTGAAACTGGGTAACTTACAAATAAATAATTTATTTCTTATAGTCAGAGGCTAACCAGTGTGATGAAAATGTGTCAAACTGTCTATGAAACTAGTGTATGGTGCCCCATGATCACATTAATGTACACAGCTATAATTTAATAAAAAAAAGAAAAAGAAAAGAAAGTGCATTTGGAGACACAACTATGTTTCCAGAATGATTATAAGAAATAAAGACTATCATTGCAACAAAAAAAGAAGTCCAGAGCCAAGGGGCTATATCTCTTGAGGGCCTTCTTGCTGGTGGAAATTGCAGAGTCCCAAGGCAGGGCAGAGTATCACTTGGTGATGGGACTGAGCATTCCAGCTCAGGTCTCTCTTCCTCTTTTGACGAAGCCACTAGTTTGACTCCTATGCAAATCCATGAATCTATTAATTCATTAGAATTATCAATGTATTAATCCTATCAATGTATTAATCCATTCAGAGGGCAATCACCTCTAAAAGGCCCTGCCTCTCAATACCGTAACATTGAGGATTAAATTTAAACATGAGTTTTTGGGGGACAAATGTTCAAACTGTAGCAGCCTGGATACCTACTAACAGACTTACTTTGTTGTCATTATAGAAAGACATGAGGCAGTGGTGCTAAAGGAAATCAGGAAGTTGAACTAAAAATATGCTTTTTCTTCATTCAGAAAATATTTCTTAAACATCTAAGTTGTGCTCAGCTGCGCTAAGCACTGACGATAAAGCAATAAATAAGGTTGGTCATTGCCTTCATGGAATGTTCATTTTGGTAAAGGAGAGAAGTAACTGATGGAATAAATCATCACTTAGTTACAGTTTCGTAGGAACCGTAATACAATAGAATACTTCAGTGTGCAATGAGAGCAAATAACTCAACGATTAACATATGATTCTCATGTTCACGGAAATTAATGGCTCTGAATAACTTGTCATTGAGTTTGCTAGAGATTAATGGATCTCATTTTGTTATATAGTATTGCAAATAACCATATCTGTTTTTTGAGCATGTCCACATGTATTTTTTTTAATTTTTTAATTTATTTTTTTTTATTGTTGGGGATTCATTGAGGGTACAATAAGCCAGGTTACACTGATTGCATTTGGAAATCACAATGCATTATAACTCAAAAGTCTTTTTTATTAGAAATAAAACCCTTCACATGCATTATTTAGAATTAAATTTCAGAAAATGAGAAATTGAAGTTTTCATAATATTTAATTATCATTTCCATGATTATCACTTTTTTGCACATTTTAGACCACATAGTAATTTTAAAATGTAATTTGCATATACTGTATATGGGCTAATGAGATAATATTTCATTTTTATATTTTTTCTTTAATTTTGGAACCTTAATATATATGTGTAATATATAATGTCATTTAGGTATTCTTTGCTTCATAATATTTTATGAAAAGTACAGCGACAAGAATGGTGTGGGTTAATTGAATCTATAGTTCAGTATCCACACGTTAATGAACTTAAAGGGAACTCTATTGAAATATGCAAGCTACCAAGTAAAGGTGTCAGTATCATTTTTTATTTTAATCAGATGGTCTTACCTGAGATGGTGCTTATGGTCCTACTTAGTAAAGTAGAGGGATGTGTGAAAATTAATCAAGTTTGAACTGATGAAAAAAAGAACACAATCTCTGTTTAAAATTGAAGTAATTTAATTATTTATAGAATTAAAGAAGAATTCACTGGGGTTATACTTTGTAGATTTTGCTTTGTATGTGAATGTAATTTATGTAGGATAGGAAGTAATTTGGAGGTGTTGTTCTTTAAGGTTAAAAATTCTTGACAGACAATAATTTTTAAACATCAGATGCAGGATACTTTAATGGAAAATATCAAAAGTGATAAATATGTCACATTGCCCCTCACTATATATCATGAAAATCTCAGGTGCTAAAAGACAAAAGAAAATCATTTCTACAGGTTATCAAAGCTTTTTTTCTTTTTTCTGAAATCATAATTAAGTTTTTAGTACCAAGTTGCTTTATGGGGTAACCGTTGGCCTGGGAATGAGAGTACCAGTGTTATACATCTCAAAAATTCCCTTCACTGTATCTGGCACATAAAGTAATGGTGTAGGTTAATAATTAACTAGCAGGAAATTTTACAATCATACTAACTTTATTTTTATACATTTTACTGTTTAAAAACTGCTGAATTAGCATAGAACACTATGAGAGTTCTTCAAAAGATTAAAAGTATAATTACCATATAATCTAATAATTCCACTTCTAGACATATACCCAAAAGAATGGAAAGCAAGTACTTAAGCACATATTTGTACACCAAAGTGAATAACAGCATTATTCACAAGTAGTCAAATGAAGAAAGCAACCCAGTATCCCTTGATGAATGAATGATTGGGTCAACAGTGTGTAAACAGATGAATAAATGATTGGGTATACAAGGAAATATTATTCAGGCTTAAAATGGAAGGAAATTAACTGAATTTATATAAATGAGTCTTTGAGGACATTATACTAAATAAAATAAGCTAGTCACAAACGAACAAAAAAAGTATGATTCCACTTATATGAGGTACCTAGAGTAGTAAATTCATAAAAACAGAAAATAGAATAGTGGTTACCAGGGGCTGGAGAGGAGGAAATGGGACTTGTTTAAAGGGTACAAAGTTTCAGTTTGGGGGATCAGAAAGGTTTAGGAGATGGATGGTAGTGATATGTATGTACTTTATGCCACTGAATTATACGCTTAATAACGTTCAAAGTGGTAAATTTGTTTTATGTATATTTTACCATGAAACCTGAATTACTGGGACATTTTTGAAAAAATAGGAGAATGAAGAAGCCAGAATGTAGTCTATTACCCAGTAATTATTCTTTGAAGTACTTGTACTGTAATATGCTAGACATTGTTAGTGTTACCTAAGCCAAGTTTTTATTTTTTTTTTCTTTAAAGTTGACACAAATAGGAGTTTCCTATCCACTATATAAGTATTTCAGGGTACATCAAAAAGGCAGGATGATTTTGAGGTATGGGTATAAAAAAGACAGAAGATTATATTTTACTGTGATACAATTCCTTAGAATTATGTTACAACTAGCAAAATTTCAAAGAAAAAAACTAATCTTGATGATTAAAATTGTGTTATAAAGAACATGTAAAACAGTTACAGTATAAAATCATAATTTATTTCTATGTCATTCTGGACCCTTGAGTATAAATAGTATTAACACAGGATCTATAATTATTAGCCCACAGGATGATCAAAAGGCACTGATTTCTTAAAATAAAATTCCTTTTAAATAATATATAGGTTATTTTAGAAGTTGTTTAGAAATTATATACAATTATTATGTATTGATAATAATTAAAAATAAGTAAATAGGTCTGAATTCTTTGGGAATCACATCCAAAGATTACTGAAATACTAATATAAGATTTAAATTTGGCATATTCATCCTATACTATTTTGAACAACTTTTCCATTCAAGAAAATGCCTTCTATAAGATTGATGTAGAAAGGTGGAGCAAGATGGCGCACCAAGGGATCATTCCTCTGAGCTCTCCTAGAATGACTGAGTTAAGGAAAAGAATCTGGTCATGCCTAGAGTGAGGACCTTACCTGGAGTTAGGGCTCAGGAAGCGTGGTGAGGAGGTGGTGAGCTGAATGCAGCATGTGGCCCAGAGTGGTGAAAATCTGAAGAATTGGGTGGGGGATTGCAAAAAGATGGGATCAGCTGCCTATTCACAGAGGTTCAGGAAGGGAGGAAGCCTTTCTGGAGTTTTCAGTTGTTGTGGGAAGCTACAGGTTGAGTGGAGCACTTGGGAAACTGGCCAGATTTGAACAGTATACAGCAACTAGATTTTGAATGCTGATTGGAATGGATTGGCCATAGGTTTGGTGGCTGATGAGGCAATCATACTGAGGAGGTCTCTGCGAGTAGGGGACTGCCATTGGAGGAGGGTCATGAGGGGTGTCATAGCAGTGACCTAAAGCACAGCCATCTTGTTTCCATCTACTGGGATCAGACTCCACTATTGGGACAGGCTGAGGGACTCCCACACCACATGGGAACTGGAGTCAGGGGGCATTGTGAGAACTGCCCCTGAAGGATTCTTGTGAACTTTACTAAAGCCTTGATATACTGAACACATTCGTGGATTAATTATTTGATAATGGTTCAAGAGGCAATGACTTAAAATTTTTGTGTTAAAAATTATAACCACAATCATATTCACTTAGAACTGCTACAAAACAATGATTAGTTTACTGAGAGATATTTTAAAGGCATGTCTTTATATGGAATAAAGATATTCCAAAGCAATGAGAGGCTCAGCAGTAGATGAGCTTCAGGCTCTATACTGTTCTATTTTATTTCTTCTAAACACTACTTTATGGGTATCATTAGCAAAATATTTAAATTACTGCAATAGAAAAAAAAAGTTAACATTTTAATAGACTATATTTCCACTTCTCTATTTGCAGTAGTGAACATAAGCTCCATCCTGTAGTCCTATGATTTTCACATAAAGAATCCATGAATGAATTTAAATAAAAAGTAAGTTTGGATTTGTTAGGGTAGTAGATTCTTTTTGTCAGAACTGTTCTGTTTTGATCATTTTTCAGTGAGAGATTTTGTTTTCTGTTTTTCAATAATTATATTTTACAAGATAAAAAAGAATCTTTTTATGTGAAGTAAGATTTATTCACTTGATGGAGTATAATCTTAATTGCTATAATCTAGATTCAAAATTTACTGCGGTACAGCCAAAATTTCTTCTTCATGGTAGTTATGGAAACACATTCGAAATTAAGCTGACTATGTATAAATCAGTATGAAAAATTCAGTATGGTATTAGTATAGTTTATACTGTATTGAAAGACTACATTGATTAAAGGGAGTTCTAACTATTTATTATTCATCTATATTTGAATTTCTATCTAAATCTAAGTATTCTTGTTTCCTGGTCTTTTAGTGTTGTGGACAGTTTTCATATATATTAATAAAAGTGATATTTTAGGTGGAATACTTTTACTAATTAATTCAACAAATATTTGTTCTTCACCTACTGTGAATCCAGAAGCATTTATGGGCTGACATTAAATAAATCTAGTAGGCAATGGCTTAAAATACTGTGGTTATTGAATGTTTAAAGTGGTACAGCCTTCTTTTAAAATTAAGAATTTAATTGGATCATTTAGATAACTAATGAAGATACACTGTTGTCATATGGTCATGGGTGGAAATAGTGTATCTGATTGGGTTTATTGTTAATAAAGTAACACTAGACTGTAATTAATAGTTAATCACCATGGAATGCATCATTACTTTTTTTCCTTCACTATCATATGAAAAGAAGGGAAAGAGTGAGTAGGGTAAGCAATGATCAGATATGGTAAAGAGCAAAGCAGACCAAAAGTGTTTTGAAAAAACAGCCAAAACTATAGACCATGATTATTCAATTATACAGAATATGAAACGCTCTGGATTATAAGACAGAACACTTGGGTATAGGCTACCTCTCACCATTACTTGAAAACTCCATGGCCTTAAATACTTTGGGTTCATTGAATTTCATTTCTGTTTCTGTGAAAGGGAAATAAGAAGATCTGGCACTTAGCACATGCCAGGAACTATTCTTAGTGCTTTAAATGTATTGACTGAGTTCCCGCAACACTGCAAGAGATCTTCCCATACCCTTCTTCTTACAGATGAAGAAATGGTAGTAAATAAATTAGGAACATGTTCAAAACTACGCAGCTGATAAATGAGCACTCTGAGATTTGAACTCAGTAAGGCTTACTCCAGCATTCATATTCTTTTTTTTTTTTTTTTTTTGTAGACACAGAGTCTCACTGTACCGCCCTCGGGTAGAGTGCCGTGGCATCACACAGCTCACAGCAACCTCTAACTCTTGGTCTTACGCGATTCTCTTGCCTCAGCCTCCCGAGCAGCTGGGACTACAGGCGCCCGCCACAACGCCCGGCTATAGCAGCACTCATATTCTTAAAGTGAAAGTGCTCTTGAGGATACACATGAGATAATAGAAATGAAAGAGCTTTGCAATCTATCATGTTACATACGCTAAAATAGAGTAATAGAGTATCACCATTAACTAAAATAGAGTAATAGAGTATCACCATTAATGTGGGAGTGATAAACACTCCCTGTTTTATTGCATCCTCATTTTTAAAGTAACAGAAATTACGTTGACCACCTAGATCAGCTAAAACTAGGTCAGATGATCATACCCAGCCCACTGTGTGACTGTGTTGTACCAACCTGTGAGGATAGTGAGGTCCCAGTTTCTGGGCTCCCATCTTACCCGTTTATTTCTGACTGGCTATGTTCTCTGCCAACAGGTCACTGCTCTTTTCCACGCAGCTTCCCTCTACTTTTCTTTAGGTTGTCTGGTTAACTGCTTATTGTAATTTTTTAGGTTCAAAGGTGATAAGAGTTGTTTGGGAGGGTTGCTTTTGCGGGAGTTGTTTTGTTTTTTAGCTCTGAACTATTCCTATAGTTCCCCTACAATTTGGCCATATCTTTATAACCCATCCTTTTTACAAACCCTTCCTAAATTATTTCAATTAGAATATATTATTTATTTCCTATTAGTAACCTAACCCATATGATATACTTACTCTTTGGAAGAATTTTGGAAGGTTTCAGGTAACACTGGCAAGCTAATATAACTAACAAGAACATCTATGTTAAATATGAAGAATAACAATTAGACATTCCAGTGAAGTTTGTCTCTACTTGAGACATAATATCTTTAAAAAGTCCACACTTTTAAAATACAGAAGCCCCAAATAAAAATCTATGTAGTATGCATAACCACAGCCTGACTGTATTTTTCTAATTTTCTACTTCCTTCTGTAACATAGCACTACTTTCACACTTCTTAAATAATTCATATATACTTTCACAAGTTCAAGGCGCTGACTTCAAAGCTCAAAATTTACATGTGTTTTGTTTGACAACATTACCATATGTTGGTAAACACTGAACCCATCTGGAATATTTCAAACCTTTCTCTAATCATAGTAGAAAGAATCAAATGCCAGTCACTACCTGTTTTTCTGAGACAAATGCCAGTTAATATCAACATGAAAACATTTTAATTTCTATGGTCTTCATCATATTTTATTATTTGAAAAGAAAAAATAGTATATACACTGACATTAAAATGATAGACTATATCATTTTTGTTTCTGCTAAAATATAGTGTGGGAATGATTTTTCAGCATACTTCATTTTTTATAAATATATATTATTAATATAGCAAAAGAAGTCATGTATAAATTTCCTGAGTTTGAAAAAATAACTGCTATGTAAAGATAAATAACATTTTTGTTTTCATGAGTCATGTTGTATAACAAGTGGCTTCCTTTTTTATCTTGTAAACCATATATACTAGTCAAAGGTAATGAAATTTATTTATTGGATTTATATTTGCTACATTTTTTATTTATTGAAGAATTCAATCTATATCAGTAGTGATATATCTTGAGAATGAATGAATAAATGAAATATAAAAGACTTTTATATTTTATTAACTTAGTTAATAAAGTTAACTTCATCCACAAGTTAACCTCTTTAAAAATCTCTAGAGAGACATACACTAAAGAATTCATTCATTCATTCATTCTTTGTGCTTATATGTAGTAGGTACTCATTATATCCCAGGCACAGTCCCAAGCGATTGTCATAATAGTGAAGTGGTGAAAAAAACATGATAAACCTGTAGATAAATGAATAAATATTTGCTCATTGTCATTATTACAGAAATAACCTAGTTACTATGACAGCTAGTGTAACTTATTTTGAGATACAGAGATCACAGAAAATCTCTTGGAAGAGTTGATATTTAACCAGATATCTAAAGATTGAGAGAAAAACAAGCCTTGTGAACAGCATTCCATAAACAAGAAAAACCATATGCAATGGCCTTGAGCTGGGGAAAGCATTGTCCCTATCCCAACAGAGGACGATTGCAGCCGGACTACAGTGAATGATGAAGCAAAGAGTCATAATATAGTAGTGGAATTTAGGGCTTGAAGGAGCCAGAGCACGCAGGTGATACATTCGGATTATATTTTCAGCTCATTATGGAAGACACTGAAAGTTCTTACACAGATGTTGACATTAACTGAATTGCCTTTTTAAAAGATGAATCTGGCAATTTTGTGACGGTATCGAGCCTGAAAGGAAAAAGACCCGTTAGAAAGGGGTGGCTGGGATTGGCGTAGTGGCAACGGAGATGAAGAAAAGTAGACGGAGTGAGATATATTGAGAAAGTAGACCAGACGGGATTTGCTGACAATGGTTGGATATATAGGATTAAGGAAAATGGAGGACTCGTGCCTGACTCCTAAATTTTCCCCTTTTAGCAACTGAGTAAATCTTATTCCAGTTACTAGAATGGACAAGCCTGCAGAAGCATCTGGATGGACGGGCTCGCCTGGGCAGCTGGCGTCAGCTTCTTGCTTTACATCTGGCAGGGTTCTCATCTTGCTCTCCGTTCCTTGCAGCTTTGACTTTCTTCTTTTATGTGTTCCTGAGTCTCACTCATTGATACAGTGAAACATTTCACAGCTGTCATGTAGTTTCTATGGCTTTTTAATAACATTTATATACTACTAATTGATATGTATCCTTCCTATATTTTGTAGGTTGCAAACAATATCTAGACCCAGTTGTTTATCAAATTTTGGGGTATATTACTTTAATTTTCAGGTTGCTACTCTATAACAATATACCAAGTGGAAAAACAATCAAATTTTTCAATTTTCTATCCTTTCCATGAAGATAGTAGTTTGAAGAAAGCAGGGACACTGTAACATTTTAGTCCCTACAGTGCCTAACAGAATAAGAAATAACTTTTTATTGATTTTGAATTCAAAGCAAAGCACTACGGTGATTCTTGTACTCCCCACCCTTGCCTCTGCCATTCTTTTCCATTTAACCCTGTTAGCCAAGTGACATTTGCAGCTGGCCTGATAGCAGACTCAACCAAAATTGAGGTTTGGGCTCATAATTTGCTACTTGTGAAAATTGACTCTTCATTAACAGAGGCTTTAGTGCCTCTGTTTATGAAGATGACTCAATTCTGCCAAGGAAAATGTGATTTTCCTGAAAATCAGCAGAAGAAATAAGAATTTTTTCTACATTCATTCATTATTCACCTTGCATAAAAGAATGCTGACTGTATGCCAACCCATAGAAAGATAAAGACGAATAAAGAAAATTTCTGACCCCAAACAACTCACAGTATAGTAGAGAAAAATGGTAAGTCCAACACATCTGTCTGCTATTTTTCACCTGCCATTTTTACAGGTAGAACTCCAGTATTACATTCAGCAAAGTAACCGTCCTTTATCATTTATACACCATGTTAGGTCAAAATACGTACAAAAGTGAACTTCAGGGTTTTTGTTAGACTCTACTTGTTAAATTCTAATTAATAACACAAGCACAGTATTAGATAAAATAACATTAAATCTAAAGGAGAGAAAAAAAACATATAGTGGCTATTCCACAGTTTCCAAAAAAGTCACCACTAAAGTTGCCATATCTAGGCAATGGGAAATGGGAAATTGTAGCTACATGTACTTTTATTTACAAAATGTTCATAGCAAAATTTTATAAATAGGTAGTCAGCACATAGAAAATATTTTGTAAAATTTGTAATGAAGATTTTGTAAATAAAAATATATTTAGCTACAGCGTCCATTTTCCTTATGTAAGGTGACTTTTTGGACACTTTGTATACTAAAGGTTTATTTTATTTTATTGACTTTAACATGGTAGATAGAATGGTGAAAGAATATTTTCTAGTACTTTGTGATAAACATTGTGTTGGATGAATTATAAATGTTACTTGATTTATATCTTTGAAGCAATATTATATAACTGTAGTTAAGATCACCAATTTTTAGGGGAGAATCTGAAGTTCAAAGAGTTTGAATAAGATCAAAAGAGTGGGCCAGATCATGTAGCTAATGAGAGCTGGAGGTGGGATGGAGGGCGAGCCTGTCTAGTTCTAGTCTGTCACCAGTCTTCTGATTTATTTCCTCTCGGGTATTAGAGAATTTTAATGTCTTCTATTTCTGTGATCGTAAGTAAGGAGTGAAGAATGAAGAGCCTGGTTGTGTCTATACCTTAATTTTGCTATAATTAAATAGGTTTAATTAAAACAAGAATTATATTCGTTTCTTTATTTAGCTCACATTCATTTGAGGGACCCATAGATCCTAAAGCTTTTTCATTATAAATGTGAAATCCAACAAAGCATTTTAACTAATATGTTTTATGTTAGCTATCGTCAGTACAAGCTTTATGTTAATTTCTAAGTTCAGTTCTTAAATGTAAGCATACAGATAAAGAGGAAGGAAAGGCCAAGGTCTCCTACACTCTGGGAGAGCACGTCAATTGGTACAATCATGCTGGAGAACAAGTTAGAGTAATGATATGTATATCCTTCCTGCAATCCGGCAGTTCTTTCAGATTCATGCTTTGAACAGATTCTCACATGTGCCCATGGAGATGCTGACAGAAATAGTCAATGCAGGGCGGTGCCTGTGGCTCAGCGGAGTAGGGCCCTGGCCTCATATGCTAGATAGGTGGCAGGTTCAAACCCAGGCCCGGCCAAAAACTAAAAAGAAAAAAGAAATATTCAATGCAACATTGGTTCTAGTAGCAATAACTGAAAAAGACTTACATCTTTAAAGGGATAAGCAAATAATTTTTGGTATAATCATGCAATAAAATATCTTATGTAGCTATTCAAATGAATAAAATAGATGTACATGCATTAACATCGGTAGGCTTGAAAATTTATAAAAGGTGTCATTGAATAAAAGACATAATATAATTCATTTTCAGTAAAGTTTAAAACACTTCAAAGAATAACTAACACATAATATCACCTATTGTTAAATATCCCATATTGTATATTCAGTAGATCCTCTGTAAATTAAACACCTAAGAGAGTATAACAAACTGTAACATTCAGAGGTGGTCAACATAAGGAAGGTCTTAATGTATGTGGTGCGTGTCTGTGAAAATCTGGTCAACATGTAGAGGTGGTTCGTGTAGGGAGGTAGTCGGCTAAGGAGGTCTAGTGCCTTATGCATTGTTTCATTGATATATACACTGAAGGTGAACATATGGAAACATTAATAAAAAGGTAAATGCCAATTCCTGGTAAGTGTTTACCTTTGGGGTAATATAAAAACAACAATATTTGATTAAGGAGATTAAAAAGTGATCTTTTTATCTGGAAAGTTATTTTTCATTTCAAAAATAAGATGCAAACTACGTCCTTCAAATGTTCCCACTTGTTAAAAGTACATGGTTATATGTGGGTGTCCAGTAGACTGATAACACCTGTTTGTTCATTGTATGAAATTCCATAATAACCAGAAGTCTTTTATTTGATATTTTTCTTTGAAACATTTTATGATTTACATTATAAAGCACATTTGCCTCTCTATTTTTGTTAGTAATTCCTGCTTATGAAATGCAATTTTGGAAGAAAAATTATATTCACAATTTCTCCTTAAAATGTGTATATAATAAAATTAGGTACATTTTTGGATGAGATTCACCATTTCTATCTTTCTTGTAAGTTTAAAAATGCACCATGTCTATGATCTCACATTTCTGAAAAATGATAGTTTGGTCATAAAATAGCAATCTCAGCAATACTCTGTGAGAATAAGCTAGTGACATTCCACTTTTCCGATGAGTTAAGTAGTTGGAAATTTGTAAGTTCCCTGTTACGATGATCACATCCATTTCTTTGCTAATAAGGAAAGTAAGTCATTTTTAAAGAAAAAGGTAATATTGGGATATTATTCCACAGGTCATTTACTCTTCAAGTCAGAAAATTGATATAAGAATGGCTTGTTATTTGAATTCATCAGCCATAAAGTAGTAACTATTCAGCCTTTTAAGAAGTCATATCAATAATAAGAAATACTGTTTTTGAGCTATTACAATGTGATTTGAAAGAGGGAGGTGATCATTTCAAAAAGAAAATATCATTTGACTCTGCACTTGTCTTTTATCACTATCTTGCTTTACATCACTAAGGCTTCATACATTGTAGTAAGTTTAAAAAGCCACGAACTATCTCATTCCCTTCCTTTGTGCAACACAAACTTTTTCTCATCTTCAAAAATTCCTTTGGTTTGATAAGTCGCGACCCACAGGAACTGTATTAAAGGGCCACGGCATTAGGAAGTTTGAGAACCACTGTATTAAACTATTGAAAATAATTTATATCAAGCATTTGTTGGCTATATAATTCTTAAAAACAAAAGAAAATTCTTGGTTTTAAGCAAAAGTGGTCTTTCCCTAGTAGATCCATGACGTTTGTTTTTCACTAGAGGCAAAACTTTTCAAAGCTTTTGTAGAGACCAAAATATGTTCTCCAATTTTATTTTTCTTTACTTCAGAAAATAATAACTATTTGAACTCCTTCTTATCTCAGTACTTCCTATATTCTAGGCTCATTATTTATTTTAAAGTACTAAAGTGTAACTTAAGGCAATGCCCCAAATCTTATATACTTCTCCACCCTTATATCTAAATTAATTCCCACTTTTACCTTCCCATATCCACAAGTGTTATCCTAATTCTCCTAGTCACTCAGATTCAAATCCTCACTCTCCTACCCTTCTTTCATCTTTAACACCTTCACCAATTTACCTGCTGATCATGAATCAGTTACCAAGTGAACCGTCCTATTTGGTGCCTTTTGCTGCTGCTCTGTCCTAGCCCCATGGCTGGATTACTGCACTGGTGTAAATTTTCTCCATGATACCGTTCTCTCCTCATCTTGCTTAGCCACCCTACACATCGTTATGTTTCCTCCAAGCTTTTCACTAGTTGGTTTAAATATTCTTTAAAGACATACTCAACTTTGGGTTGGCTTTAAAGACAACATGGGCTTGGTCAACACTTTTTATGAGACCTATTCCTTTTATAGAACAAATATTTGTTGAAAACCTCTTCTGTGTTAAGCCTATTCAGGCACTGGTACACAGCACTGGACAAGACAAAAATGGTTATTATTGTACCACTTACTCTCTGCTTTCCCTACTTCCCCATAACGTAAAGGTCCTCGCTCATTCTCCAACCCCCAAATGGCCAACTCCTGAAGTGTAGAGAACGTATACATAGCTATACTTTGTATATGCTGGTCATCCTGCGATATAGGCCTTTTATTTTCTCCTTGCTTAATAAAAGGAAGGATATTTTTTGAAAAAATTGTTTAGTCATTAAACCATTTCTTCCCACTTCTGTTGTGTCTGATGTAAGATTAGCCTCTTTCATGTGACTGAGAAAATATCAAGGAGAAGAATTTAGTGAATTCCATAATTATGTGTATAGTAAACTATATAATTAAATGGTAACTGTACCACAACTTCTTTCCATTAACTCCCAGGTTAGGACAAGATGGGGAAAGGGACTGAAGTGAAAAAAAGCTATTGAGCAAAAGTGATGCTCAGTTATACTATCTAAAGAGACATTTTCTTCTTGAACTTGCTTATTTGCCCCACATGCAAATTAATCAATTTTTCTAACTTTAAAGAAAAAAATGAAGGCCACAATTTATGAAGAAAAGATAGCAAGCACATTGCCTCATGATATATCTCAGCTTAATTTCCTGAGAAAATGTAAGTATCATGTTAATAAATAAAACCATTTTAAATATTTGAACCTTTACTATAGATACAAAATTAATGCTTAAAAATATTAATAATTGAATACTACTGAGCAGCTATAAGGAATAGATAACTAAGACATGCACCAGCATGGGTGAATTCCAATTTATTATGCTAAAAGGACAAACCCACAGAAAATAGCAGTATTAGACTGCATGATTCACTTATGTAAAATTCTAGAAAATACAAATAATTTACAGTGAAATAAAGCACGTCTGGTTACATGGTAGTGGAGGAAGAGACTGCAAATGGAATGAGATAATCCTTTGCAGAGAATTAAAATATACAGCATCTTGATGATGATTGTTTTATAGGTGAAAACGTATCAAAACTCATTAAATCATACAATGTAAATGCAGGGTGGACATGAAGTTCATGTGCAATTTAGTATGTTAAGCTATTTTAAGTTGCACATGAGCTTTATGTCCACTCTATATATACAGTTTATTATATATAGGTTTTATTTGAATAAAATTAAAGCAAAAATATTAAATTTTAGTAATTCATCTTTAGAGTAATGGAGAGTCTGTGATAAATACAATACAGAGTTTTTCCTCCAACATACTAGTTTTATTAAAGCTAAAGTATGCAATCATTCTGAAAAGATAAATTGAACTATATGTGGAAATATTCAAAATGAAATAGGCAGGCTTCTGATTGTAAGATCTTCTGACTAGGAGAACTTGCTGACCATGTATCCCAGTTTCCCCTTTAAAAATCTATAAAGCAAATACAAAAACAAAATAAGGATAGACTATGCACAGGTCTGAAGTAATTTAGGGCTGTGTATGCTGGACGGTGATTTCTACACACTGGATGCCTCTTTATTGAGATAGAAAGACTTTGCCCACATGATTACTTTCTGCATTCATTGAGGGATTTATACTCTTCAGAAAATCAGGAAGTAAAGAGAATAATACCAAGAATTGATAAATTAATTATGCTGGAGGTGACATGGGGGAGACAAGAACATAAGTAATAGTTTATGATTTTATGATGCAGGTTCCATATTTTCAGGCTGCCAAGCACTCCAGTCATGGGATAGGAGAATTTTTATAGAACCACATGAGATAAAAACTGTCAAGAATCTGAAAATCCAGACATATCCCGCTGTATTACAACTCTGGGTCTGAGTACATAAAAGTAGGACCTACGTGGACAAAAGCGGGACAAAGGTGATTCTCCTCCACTCTGTGCTGCCAAACCGTGGAGAGAATTCACGCGTGTGAAAGACAGTTAACAACAGCAACTAAAGCTGTCCTCTGACCAGTTAAAAATACCTCAGAGCCAGGGGAAAGTGGGGAATATAGATGATTCTCAGACAGTTCAGAGCTCCAAAAATCTTTTTTTTTCTATAGAAACTAGAAATATACATTAGAAACATATTCCATTTAAGATGTTCTAAAGGATGTACTTTGATCTCCTGGGGAAAAAAATCATAAAGTGAAAAAAAAATGGATGTAAAATGAGAGTGACCTACTTATGGATGGCAGGAAACAATACATGATCAAGAATAATAAAAGTTGGCATGAGGGGAAATAACACACACAAAGGACAGATCAACTGACAACATGATGGACACACTGACAGTGTTCATCCAGGATTTTCGGGCATTGTAAAGTAATTAAAGCAGAGAGCCATAAGTTCATGGGCGAATAGATAAACTCTAGTACGTTGATGCTTCTTAGAAAGAATCCCGGGGGGAAAGAAGAAGCTGTAATGGAAAACAGACCTACACTCACAACCCTGAACATTAATATCTCATCTGTCTGCAGAATGAAAAGACCCTCTGCATTCATATTGGCCGAGATACTATCTGAAACATGTTTAGTTCGTTGTGGTATGGATATATATTCAACACAGAATTTAAAAATATGTATCTTGCAGATTTTGTGATAGAAAAAGTTAAACAAAAAAGAAAAGGAAAGCAAACTTACCCTCAGCTAGAATAAAATCTAGAAGGTGCTGACTGCAACACACAGGATGGGCTTCACAGTCTGCCTATAACATACCCAGGGGTCTCCTTCCACACCAAGTACACCAGCTGTTGGGAGGAAAAATGTTATGACACGAGACTTTTATGCCTGACAAGTTGCATTTCTTGTGTGAGGAAAATGGGAACAGTCTGAGAGATGAAAGGAAGACCCATGTACTGCATACTCTTAAATGAAAAAAGTGTTTGCTGACACAGCTCAGCTGTGAGGTAAATCAAATTTAAAAACTTAAGTCTGCTAATCACAGAATATTTTAAAAGCGTAACTTGCCTAAAAAAATAATTCCAACTGGTACATGTAGCAAAGTATCCATATTAATAACATCATAATAGTGAACATTTTTAATTTCATGTTTAGATACATTAATCTGTCTGAAATATTCAATTATTAAAACATCTCCAAAACTTATCACAACTTCAAAGTTTACCACATACAATGTATTAGTTTTATTTTAGCATAGTCTTATTTTATTTATGATTGTAAAGGCAACTTTCTAGTCATCTCAATGCTTTTTCTCTTCAATCTCATCACAGTCCTTTCGTGACTGTGGCATTTTCTTTCTGACCTTTATTTTGAATTTTAGAGCATACTAACTTTAACACAGCATAGAAATTCTATTAATTTCTAAAACTTTTCAGTCTTATATATGTTAGTTGCCTTATCTTTCCCAAATAAAACAAAAAAAGTAAATTTGAATGGAAATATACTTGATAGCATTTATGCTGAAATATATACATTAAAAATTTACCTAGAATATATTATTATACAATGTTTCTGAAAAGATTAGTTAGCATAATAATGAGAATCATAACCTCCTTACTTATTACTGATGCCTATTATATTCCAAGCACTGAGCTAGTCACTTCATACAGATTTCACTAAATTTCCCCTAATAATCTTATTAGGTAGACACTATTAGCATTCTCAGTTTATAGATGAGAAAACGAGGTTAGAGAGAGTAGGTGAAGAGCTTATAGTTAAGCTGCTGTGCCAGAATTCAAAGTCAAGAAAATCTAACTCCAGTTTAGACTTTTAAAAATCCTCCTTCGTATACTCTATTAAGTAGGATGCATCACACTTAGGGAAAAATCAAGTTAAAGAACACATATCTTGCTTTTGCTTTATTCTTCTCTCTTCTTCATGAGGACCATCCTGTGAATACTCAAAATAATCTTTTGATTTTCAGCAAGTAAGAATACTAGGAGGTTTAGAGGTTTTCCTGATGGATATGTCATATGCAAATGCAGCGTGTTGTGAAGACTTAGAAATGTTAGACACTATATTTTAAAATATCAAATAATCATGCCTAATAAAATTAAAGAAACTTAAGTAGGTTGTGAGATGTGGTTATTTTTAGTTAACCAACTATGACCCCTTTGTCATGCAGGACCCAGGAGACTGCTTAGCACGGAACATAAGTATTGGAAGCATTTAATGGAGAAATAATTCTGTTCTCATTCAGATAATTAAGTTATTCATTGTTTTATTGTTTTTTTCACATAGACTCTAGGTTTGTATTAGAACCAAGATAATATTTATTTACAAATAAAAGGATGCAAAATTTGATTGTATGTAATATAAATGTCTAGAATATTAACTATTTAGGAATGTATATTCCTATGGATATACATCATATCCATATGGATATGGATAATGACCATATATGTAAATGAAAGTCTGATACTTATACAATATTAGCAAAAGTTATATTACAGTAACTGATTTTGACACTCCCAACAAATAACCAAGAAACATAGCTTTTTCAGCAAGTTCATGAAAATGTTCAGATAAAATATTCATGAATTCTCTACTAAAAGAAAAGCCTCTTATGGTCTTGTTTGACAGAAGATGACCTTTGCTTCAATAAATTCCCATCTTTGCTGTATCTTAGTGTTTATATACCCTGCTTAGATGAATAAAACATAGCATTTTTTTCTTTGTGTTTGTGAGTTTATGTGATAATTAATAGAAAAGAAGACTTTGAAGTTTTAAAATAAACTAAATGGATTTACAAAAAAATAAAAAAAAAAAGACTTTAAGGAATCTTTGAAGATCAATTTCCCAGCAGGATATTTGTCAAAGCAATTAGGACCCACCCTGACTTGGGCGTACCCAGTAGTGTTCAACTGATATGTTCTTTCAAATACTAAAGCATTTTAACTTTCGTGATATGCACTGGTCCTACAGTCAACCACCTGATGTTTCATACAAAGATGGATCAACAATTGTTTATTTCTATAAATATTTATACTTTCATATATTTATGTTTACATATTTATTTCTATATTTATTTACATAGAGAGAAATAAAAGACTATGAGGATAAATCAGTTAAGTACACCAGTTTTCCATATCATAAAACCAAAACAGAGAAACACAAATTGGATGATTTTCAACCAAATGCACAATATAGATCCAGTCTAGGTACAATTTTAGTATTTGTGTTATTAGGTTTAGTCTTTGTATTTCTTGAAAAGAGACAGTAGTATCTACTACTTATCTATACTCAGAAAATTTTATTAACTAAAGTAAACAGAGATCATGTACACATGTCCTAAAGATCTGAAAGTTTGCCAGGATGACCATCTATTCAGTCATATCATTTTAGCAAGTAATTGTCATCTAGACTGAAGGAACATTCCATATCACCATTTCAGGTCCTAAGATATTGGTGATGCATTTAATAAGTAATTAATGGCCTGAACCCCCTAGGTAGGAGTTTATTCTGTATTATTGAAAAATTAATTAAGGCCACAATATATGAACAAAGAGAATGACTATGGACTCATTAATATTTTTATAATGGTCTGTTTAAAAGTCATGTGAAATTTTATTTTAGTGGGGATACTGACATTGCATGTCCTTGAAAAAGGAATAATTGTATCCCTACTGTGGAAATTATGTCTATCCTCTCTCAAAACTATCTGACGCATACTGACATATCTAAAGACATTGGAAGAAGGGCATCACCCATGTGTAGTTAACGAGTATTTATAGAATTATAACAAGTAAAATGCTGAATTTCCATCAGTGAAATTGCTCATTGAAAACACATACCCTGAAAATTTGATTCTAGCATATTGGCTTGATTTCTAGCCTAGTATTTTCAATTAATCAAGTACCGATGGATGACATGAAATTTTTATGTATGTTCATTTATAATGCAATTAACATGATATAAAGAATTCCAAGAAAGTATATTCATGAGAGTAAAGGTTTAAATTCCCTACAGTTATCTTCTAGATTAGTATTTCCTAAATACTAATTATCTTCTAATTAGTATTTCCATGGAGTGGTGCCTTAAAATATGCTTTTCTGAAAGTGGTTCCTTGGTCAATCAAGTAAAGGCAATGTGCAATCTGTATTACCACTCTCTTCATGTGCAAAGCAGAAAGTACACTAGAAACTCTGATAATTCTCTCAATAAGAAAATATATTTGGCTTTTTTCAGTCTAGGTTTCCAAACAGGTACTTAACCACAAAATATTTTACTTATGAAATATTTATTAAAATTCTAAACATCTAATTTTCTGGAAAATGATTCTCAAGGCAGCAAATCCATTTACAAGATATCTTCAAGTTTGACAAATATCCTTGGGGAAATATTTGGCAAAAACTTTCTCATACATGAAGAAATGCAGCTTTTTAGTAAATGGAACATGTGAGTTTTTCCTAGATCTGTAATGCTGACTATTCCAAAATTTTCTATCAGATTAAATTAAATGTTCCTTTTCTGATGATTGCAGTGTTTATTCAATGTTGTCTTTGGTCTACAATAGTAATAATGGCCAACTGTTTTGACCTCCTGCAATGTGTCAGTCTTTAAGTATCTTAAATGAAGCGAAGTACTTTTAAAATGAAATAATGTTTTTATTCCCAGCCTCCTGAATTATGGATTTTATTATTTCATTTCCTGGAATAAGAAACCAAGGATACATAAAAGGGATCACAGTTATAGGCCCAGTCAGTAGCAGAGCTGGGATTCAAACCCGAGTAGCCTGATTCCAAGGCTCATGTGCTTAATCTCAGCATGATGCTGCCAGCTAAGACTCCCTCAATCCTGCCATCCCCACTCATTTGTAGCTTTAATCTCTCAGTGGATACTAGCATATGTTGATAAGGAGAAGATCTGGTCTTGTTGCAGAAGTCCATGACACCTTACAGTCCTTCTGACAATTGCATGCCAGCAACACGGCAGTAGTCAGTACAGACTCTTGAGACATATCATTTGATTCATCGATCCCATTTCTGGGTATATACCCAAAGGAAAAAAGATCATTTTAACAAAAGGGCACCTGCAGCACAATTCACAATTTCAAAGACATGGAAATAGCCCAATGTCCACCAATGTAAGAATAGATTAATAAGATGTGGTATATGCATACCGTGAGTACTGCTCAACCATTAAAGAATGTGGTCTAGTATCGTTTATGACAAGTTCCTGAATGGAGCTGGAAACCATTCTTCAACACAAAACATCAAAAGAATAAAAAAAACAAGCACATGTACTCATCGTTGCCAAACTGGAACTAATTGACCAACACTTAAATGCATGTAACAGAAGTAAATCTAAATGTAAACCAAGCTGCGGGTTCATGGGGAGGAGGAGATGAGTAAATTCACACCTACTGGGTAGAGTGCACACTAACAGTGCAGAGCACACTTGTAACTTTATTCAATCTGTACAAAAACAAAATACTTAAAAATGTACCCCCTAACATTCTGAAATAAATAAACAATGATATAGGCCTAAAAAGTAATAGAGTCAGAAAACGAAGGAGAGAAATGGGTCCTAAGGAGGATAGATGGAAGATAGGAGGGTTTTGTGACAATGTTCAGATGACTTCTTATCACATGGCTGACTTCCTCTGTCCCCTGGTGATAAAAGTAGGTCTCCCCTGGCTGCTGAATTCCTGGAAAGGGAGTTCTGAGAGTAGCATTCTTTGGGGAGGGAAGGCTCTTCTTTCAGGCAGATAATGGAATTGGGGGGCGAGGTATTCCAAAATGGTGTATTCCAGAGCCCTCAAACCTCAACTGGAGAAATGTGGTATATATACACAATGGAACATATACAGCCACGAAAAAGATGGAAATCCTGCCATGTGCAATAACATGGATGGAATTGGGGAACATTATGTTAAGTGAAATAATTCAAGGACAGAAAGAGAAATTTCACATGTTGTCACTCATGTGTAGGAGCTACATATTAAAACAATCGATCTCATGGAGACAGTAGAATGGTGGTTATCAGAGGCTTGGAAGGGAAGCGGGTGGGGGGATAAAGCGGGGCTTGTTAATTGGTACAAATATGTACTTTGAAAGAACTGAAAGAGTAGAATTGGACTATTCCTAACATGAAGAAATGATGAAGGCCTGAGGTTATGGATACCCTAATTACCCTGATTTGATTAGTTCACACTGTATGCCTTAATCAAAACATTACATGTACCCTATAAAGATATATGACTATTATGTGCTTATGATAATTAAACAGGAAAAAAAAAACACTGCACAATGACTTACATAAACTGTGAAGGGCAGTACAGCAACCAGAAATGAAGACAGATAGGGACTGAAGTAAGGAAACTGATCAGAGCAGATATTCTCAGGTTTTATTGAAACACATCTTTAGGCCAGAAATGTCACTGGAGGTATCTGCGAAACAAAATGTCCAGCAAGAAGAGGCCATTTCTTAGTCAAGTACAATATATGATGTGGGAAATTTTGACCCTGGTAAGCCACTTCTTTTTGAGCAATATTGGGCTTCTTAAGAAGCAGGGAAAGGCAATTAATGGCTACAAATACCAATGAAAGCCAAATTTATACAAATGAGTATATAAATAGGGAAAAAGTGACCATTGTTTGAAATTCGTGTCTTAAGTCAAAGCAGAAGAACATGCTGAATATTACAGTAAATGACATAGTTCTAAAGTCATTAAGGATAGTGGTACATAACATTCAAGGTGATACACCATATACTTAAAAACTTTATGTCATCCGCATTAGCCAGTTGAAAGAGTGCCAACTGTGACCTGTTGACATGGCTGTGACACTGTGTGCTGGTTAAATGTCAGTGTTGTACATATCCAATATTTCTTTTTTTTTTTTTTGCAGTTTTTGGCCGCGGCTGGGTTTGAACCCACCACCACCGGCATATGGGGCCGGTGCCCTACTCCTTTGAGCCACAGGCACCGCCCATATATCCAATATTTCTGTTTCCTAGTTTTCCAGCCATTTTGCTTACACCTGACCTAATATAATTTGAATATTCAGATTTATATGTGGCTGAATTGCAATATTTCTTTTTTGGGAAAATAATATTTTATGTATATTTCATACATACTGTGTAAGTAATTTATTATGTGAATTCTGAGAAAAGAAATATCTTTTGGTCATGTAAACAAACCTTGCAAATGTTTACAATAAAAAGATTAAATTAAATTTTATATATGGTTTTCCCTAGAAGCATAATTTAGAAAAAAAAAGCAAAGATTACATAGCATAGTGTGTTGCATTTTAAGTAAAGTATAAAATCGTGGCAAAGACTTACAATGTTATTCATTATGATTAATTATAACTTGAACATCTTCAATTTTTAAAATTCTTTGGAATTCTATTAACTTCTGCAGTAGATATGGAGCAATGTCACTGTTAACAAAAGAGTCACAAAAATTAAGGGGAAAAAATGTAACCTATGCCCTGCCTGCCTTTGAAGGTACTGTGAGAACATGAAGTAGAAATCAGGAGCTAGCACCCAGTGTGAGAAAACACAAGCTTCTTCTCCGCATGTAGTCCATGATATGTAAACAACAATTACTAACCAGAGAAAATGAGAGGAAAACACAGGGCTCAGCCAGGTGTTACTTTATCTCAGTGATTTACTCTGTTATTTTATCAATGATGAGAACAAAATCACCCACATCCTTAGGAAGCCATGAATGTTCGAAGGCAGCTGTGGGAACACCTGGCTTCCTGTCCTACACAAAGACTACCTCCATCAAGTAAGAATCAAGATTTATTTCTCTGGACTTGAACCAGAAACAATGCAATGAATCTGCTGTTGAATTGCATTATTTCCTTAATGAGAAAATAAAAGCAGTTTTGCATTCCCATTTCTGTTGAATTGGCAAGAAAGATAGCACCTCGCTAAATCAATGTGACAGAATTATTCAACATTACCTTGAGTGGCCAGCAGTATGAGCACTTTCTCCCTTTCTGTACCTTCTGGAATGTGTCTATGTATCTATATTTATATCTATATTTATAAATCTAATCTATATTATAGACACACATATATGTGTAACATATATACTCATGTATATACTATATTGTGAATATAGATTTTACTTTCAAAAGCAATAGAGATTAAAATACAAAAACTGTATGTTTTTAAAATAATTTACAGCTAAATTATACAGAAAACATTATGTAGAATCTTAGGCTAAGTTGTGACACTCTATAAAACAAATGGAATCCAGCAGAATTTTACCAATTAGAATTTTAGTGATCAAGGGGTATTAAATTGTGTTTCCTAAAAGTTCGCTTACAGTTTATAGGATGAAGATAGGGGGATAAGAATGGGTTTAGAATTAGTGAAAAGTAATCACCCACACATTCATATGAATGATAAAACACAACTATAGTCCAGAAAGGAGGGAAGAGGAAGGAGAGGGGAGGGGAAAGGGGTGGTCGAGAAGAGGAAGGGTCTTTCGTGGGACCTCACCTAATGTGCACAATGCAATGGTACATTTCAAAACTATTAGGAGTAAAGTATAAATGTATTACCACAACAAATAAGTGAGGTGATGGTTATGTTAACCAGTTTGATGTAAGCATTCCACATTGTATATCAAATCAGCACATACCCTATAAAGCATTAATGTACACCATTATGATTTAATAAAAAAATAGAATTAGTGAAAAGGAAACTGATACTGCAGGCATTTTCAACTAATAATCAAATAACTCAAAATATTTTCTGCTTTTATTTTTCAATCCAGATGCTTTTTGAAATGAAACTGTTAAATATTCTTAAACATTGAAAATTCAAAAAGTTAACCCAAGATGTATTTTAATATTATGCATATTAAAACAGTTGAATCATAGCATAATGTATTTCTTGTTTATAAGCAGTATGATTTCAAACTCTCATCACTTTGAAATAATCTTTAGTGTTGTTATGAAAGGAGAGAAGGTTAGCACTCCACTTGACAAGGGTGGAAGATGTCCTTGGGCCTGATAAAATGAATATGGTTGAAAAGGCAGGAAAAAAAAAAGAGAGAGTGAAAGTAGAACGTCCACTGGAGACTTCAAACATACAAATTAGGGATCCCAGAAGGTAAAAAAGAACTCCCCAGAAGAATGGAAGCCCTACTGGATGTTATCATAAGTGAAAATTTCCTAAATATCACCAAAGATTCCAACATACTACTTTCAGAGGGATATCGAACCCTAGGTGATCCCAACTCAAACAGAGCTTCTCCATGAACCTTTCCAAAGTGAAGACAAAAGAAAAGATTCTACAAGCAGCTAGGAGTAAGCACCAATTAACCTACAGGGGCAAATCCATCAGGGTGACTGCGGATTTCTCAAATGAAACTTCTCAAGCCAGAGAGGATGGTCATCATCTACCTTTAACTTCTCAAACAAAACAATTTTCGACCCAGAATTCTGTATCCTGCTAAGCTTTAAAATTGATGGAGAAATGAAATAATCTTCGCTTATTTTCTGTCATTACTATTATTATTATATATTATTAATTTTTATATTAATTCTACTTTTATAAAATGATTATCATATGCATGAATGTAATCATATCATGTCCTAAAGGATTTATAGAAAAAACTAGAGGGGAGGACAACTGTCTGATATACTGTGAAACAAGTTTTAAACATGCTGAATAAAGGAGATTTTCAAATGAAACCTACCTAATATGTAGCTAGGTGCTAGGAGAGGTTCGGAGCTATAAACGTACCACGATTGCTTGAATACTATTTGGAAGTGCTACACTTAAGAGTTTGGTGTCTGCTCTTTTTATGTTATATAACTGTGGATAAGACTTTACCAGTCTTACTTTTCCTCATCATTAAAATGAGAATAACTGTACCTACAAAGTTACAGTGTATTTTAGGTGACTTAATACATGAGAACCAGCATAGGAAGTTGAAAAGTGCAGTAAGATCTATTTTTGTATATTCTGTAAGGAGGAATAGGGAGAGCTTCAGATAAAAGCAGTTGATTGTTAGATGTCGTGAGGAATAGATAGTAATGTTCTAGGAGTTCAGATTCAGACATAAAAATCAATTCCATTTGAAGTGATCAAAGCAGTGTTAAGCTAGTCTGTTGTTTATCTTAAAGAAAAAATGTGAATTGCTGCTATTTTATTACATATTATGAATGGAAATCTTTAAACGTGAACTCTCCTCTAAAATGCCCAAGGTTGTTCGTGCCTCATTTCACAGCCCCAAAATATGACTGAAATTTTCTTGTCCATTTATGCACCTTAAGGGCACAACAAGAACAAAAAAAAAAAAGGAATTCTTTTTCTTTCTTCAGATGTCCAGTAAACAAATCCATAACACATAAGTGTAATTTTCATAAAGCTTTGTGGTTTAAAACATCTGAAGCCAATGGCTGTTCAGCTTTCACTGCAATTTTGTGTCATCATATGAAGTGAAGGATAAGATACATGTGTTATTTTATGCTTATACCGTATATTTAGGCTTATTTTTTGAAAACTAATAATATTTCAGAAACAATATTTAGAGCACCACAGGGCTAAAACTAGGTTTAGTTAGGCTCTTTATAATAAAATCATATTTCTTTTAAAGAACTTTCAAGAAATTATAGAGAATATAATTACTATAATTTAAAAATCAGTACTTAATGGGAAATTTCAAGATTTTTTTTTTGTTTTTCTCTTATTATATCTAGTTTTACCAGGCTAGCCTATAAAATCTCTATGAACAATGCAGAGCTAATCCTTTCACACACACACGTCTACATATGGATATATATGTGTGTATGTGTGCATATATGTGTGTGTATATATATGTAGTATATGTATATGCGTATATGTGTATATGTATATGGGTAAATGTGTATATATGTACTACACTTATGTGATTTGGAAATATTTTCTTTTTACAAAAAAATGGAATCATGGCATGCATATTCTTTTGTGACTTGTTTTTGTCACATAATCTATTGCACCTATTTTCTCATGCCTGTATAAAGATATATCACTTTTAATTTATGGATTTATTTCATACTTTTAAACATTTTAAAGGCATAAAAATAAGATTTGTATGTAAAACTTTATCCAGTCATTATATCAGAATATTTTAAATATTTGTCTTTCTGCAAGCTTCATCACTTATCTGCCTTCCTTTTACAATATTAGTTAAGATTACTTTCAACATTGACTTATCAATGACTTTCCTGATCATTTTAATAAAATTTTTCCCTTTTTGATAGTGTTTAAATTAGCTCATACCTAAAAAATGATGCAAACTTTGTGTTGAACAATCAACTGAGATCCAGAAGTTTCAAACCGTATTCAAATGGAACTAATATATTTATAACAGATTTAAAATCTGTTTACTTAATTTTCATATATAATTCACATGATCATATGGTTTACATAGTAGTACTTTGACCTAGAATTATTAGTAGAAATGAATGTTCTTTGTATTCATATAATAGCATGTTATGAATAAGGAATTTGTTTGTAGTTAAGGTACAATTCTTAAATTTTCTCTATGGCCAAGACAACTTTCTACGTTTTGGGGGAATAGCCTATGTTAAATTCCTAGAAATGACTGTTACAACATACAGTCTTTCTGCTATAATAAAACATGACAGTATTAAGGTGAGAAGAGTCTTAGATTGTCTACTTGAGGATACTTTTTTCCTTACCTTGCAAAGATACCGCATTTTATCGCATCTGCCATGCTTTCAAATGCCTCTGGAATTAAATAACAGTAGATGTGTGGTGTCAGTTACTGAGAAGAGCAGCCTAAAGACAAGCTTAACAGTGAGCATGTTAAATCAGCCAGTTATAACAACAAAAGACAAATTTAAAAGGTATAGATTATGCTTTAAAAAACTTTAAAGATAGTACATGAGGTCTTCCTTAGTATAATTAACTGCTGAGATGTTGTGCCATTTTTGACTCACCATTAATATGATGGTTTTTCAGTGTTGCTTTCCCAAGTACTAAGAGTTTTCTAAGCAAGTGTACTCACATATTTTTCCACTGATTTTTTTTATCAAGCTGTTATCCAGCATCGCATTGACATGGCAGGAAGAAGTAGAGAGAATGAGCAGGATTTATTTTATTAGATTTTATATCTCCTTGGCAAAGACTTGAAATTTAAAGGTAAAGTCTCTTTAAAAACAATCAGAACACTATAACTCTGAAGAAAAATGAAAAAAAAAAAAAAACATCCTGTATTACCTTTAATTTATGGTGACATAATTAGAAAGAGGAAAATATATCTCTTTTTCCGATGAGAGAGAATGAACTATAGATTAAATAAGGAAAATCTACAGGTCCAGAGTACGCAGTAGTATTTTTAAAGAAACATATTAAAAACTTTTTTTTTTTTTTAGGCAGAGTCTCATTATGTTGCCCTTGGTAGAGTGCTGTGGCGTCATAGCTCACAGCAAACTCAAACTCTTGTGCTTAAGTGATTCTCTTGCCTCAGCTTCCTGAGTAGCTGGTACTACAGGTGCCCACCACAAGCCCAGCTATTTTTTTTTTTTTTTTTTTTGGTTGCAGCTGTCATTGTTGGTTAGCAGGTCCAGGCCAGGCTCAAACCCGCCAGCCTCGGGGTATGTGGCTGGCGCCCTACTCGCTGAGCCAAGTACTTTTTAAAAGTAACAAAATATAAAATGAGTTAGGTTATAAATAGATATCTTTTAATCACTGATTTAGAAAAGCTATTCTTGAAAACATAGTCACTTTTCCCAATTGAACCACAAATATACAAAATTAAGTTCTTAAAAGATTTATCAGTTGAACCATGTTAAGTTTCCTATTGCTACTCTAACAAATTACCTCTATTTAATGTCTCAGAACCACACATGTTTTATAGTTATAGATGTCCGAAATCTAAAATGAGAGCTAAAACCAAGGAGACAGTGGTATCAAACCTTCGTTCTTCTCTCCCACATATTGAAAGAAAAAGAATTATCTTGGGTCACACATTAAATACACAAACACTCATGAAAGCTGATGAGCAAAAGAACAACAGCAACAACAACAAAGATCGATATATAATTTTGGCAATGTCCGACACCATGGTTAAACAATACAAAACAGTCCTTGTATAAGCCACATGCAGTGCAGCTCATAAACCACTGCACATGATCTAGTTCCTACAGGGGAAGGGCATTGTCCAGGAGAGAATCCACCCCTCCCACCATCCAGCTTTTACAGGCTACCAGCCTTGGTTCATGACCCTCTCTTCTGTAAACAAATCTGCCTCTCTCTAAGTTTAATTTTGTTTGAATTGACACTTAATAATTGTCTATATTTAAGGGATACTGTGTGACATTTTGAAACATGTCTTAATTGTATAACGATCAAACTAGAGTACTGAGAATATCCCTTTACCTCCAACATTTTTTCATTTCTGTGTTTTGAGAACTTTCAAAATCCTCTCTCCTAGCTAATACGAAATGTACAATACGTTAGTATTAAATATAGTTAGTCTTCTGTGCAACAAGACATCGGAATTGATCTATCCAATCTAATGTTAACTGTACCAATGAGTACATTCACAGACCTCCCCCTATTTTCCCTTCCCCCACTCTGTCCAGCCTCTGGTAACAGCTATTCTATTCTCTACTTCTATGAAATCATTTTGTTTAGATTCCATGTGTGAGTTAGATGATGCGGTATTTAACCTTCTGCGCTTGGCTTATATCACATAACACAATGGTGTCTTGGTTTATCCATGTTGTCACAAATGACAGGATTATTGGTTTTTTTGTTTGTTAATTTTTGGCCAACTAGCATCATATCGTATATACAGACCACATTTTCTTTCTTTATCCATTTATCTGTGATGAACATTTAGCTTGATTCCATCTCTTAGCTCTTGTAAGTAGTGCTTTAATGAACAGGGGAGTGCAGATATCTCTAAAACATATTTCATTTCCTTTCGAAAAATAGTCAGTACTTGTTGTCAGAAATAAATTACATCCAAGTAATTTTCTCAAAAAGCCCCAAGAACACACATTGGGGAAAGGACAGTCTCTTCAATAAATGGTTCTGGGGAAACTGGCTATTGTGGGGAGTAAAACTAGATCCCTATCTCTCACCACCTACAAAATCAACTCAAAATGGTTTAAAAACTTTAAAGTGAGATCTGAAACTATGACACTAATAGAAGAAAACATAAAGAAAATGTTTTATGACATTGGTCTGGGCAATGACTTCTTTGGATAAGACCTTAAAGTAATAGGCAACAGAAGCAAAACTAGTCAAATGGGATTATATCAAACTAAAAAGTTTCTGCACAGCAAAGGAAACAACTGCAGAAAACGAGAAAATACTCATAAACCACATATATGGCAGAGATAAGTATACAGAATCTATCAGAAATGCAAACAACTCAAGGGCAGAAAAGACCCCCAAGTAATTCAATTAAAAAATAGTAAAAAAATTTAATAGACAATTCTTAAAAGAGAGAGTACAAATGGACAACCAATTAATGAAAAAATGCTCCACATCATAAAACACCAAGGAAATGCCAATCAAAACCATGATGAGATACCGTCTCACCCCCTTAGAATGGCTATTATCAAAAAGAAAAAAAAAATAGCAAATGCCGTTGAGGATGTGGAAAAGGAGGAACAGTTATATGCTGCTGGTGGGATTATGAATTAGTTCAACCATTACAGAACACAGTATGGATGTGCTGCAAAAGTTAAAAATAGAACTATCGTAGCCCTCTCTTTTATCTTGAAATGTGATTACATTGGGCATACTTGGATGAGCCAGCTAATTCTCCATCTCAAAGTCCTTAACTTAATCAAAACTTCAAAATCCCTTTGACATAAAAGATTCACAGATTCTGGAAATTCAGGTGTGATGTTTGGGGACCATTACTCAGTTTACCACAATTGTCACAATGTGTAACATACTACAATGTTATTTCCGATTTTGAAAGGAGAAAGAAACAAGGAAATACATGAAATAAAGTCCCAAGTCTGCTGCTGCATAGAAGTCTCACATGTATATTTCAAACTTACAACCAGGTTTCAACCAAATGGGGACATAGATAAAAGTAAGTTTTAACTGTTAAACTCTGAGTACAAAGAAAAACACATAAAAAAAAATGAGGCAGATATCCTTAGGATAAATTATGATATCTAGAGCATAGAACTACCAAAACAAGATATAGGTCAGAAATATTTTGAAGCATACTGTCAGGTTTAAAAAATATATCAATTAAATGATAAGCATGTATCATATCTATAAAATTTCACAAGTAAAATGATGGTATTGGTTATATTGTCTCTTTCCTGAGCATATACAGGAATAAACACTGTTGTGTTTTTTTCTTTGCAGTTATATCCATTAGTTCATTTGCAAAGAGAAAGGAAAAAAATAAATCATATAGCTTTTAAGTTTTGATTTGTACTTTTTGTTCTATATTATTTATTTTAGTATCATTCTTTATTTACATTTTATTGTGTTGTTGGTTCTGTTTCTCTTAAAACACACACACAGCTCGGCGCCTGTAGCTCAGTGGCTAGGGTGCCAGCCACATACACCGGAGCTGGCGGGTTCGAATCCAGCCCTGGCCTGCCAAACAACAATGATAAGTGCGACCAAAAAAGTAGCCGGGTGTTGTGGCAGGTGCCTGTGGTCCCAGCTACTTGGGAGGCTGAGGCAGGAGAATCGCTTAAGCCCAAGAGTTTGAGGTTGCTGTGAGCTGTGACGCCACAGCACTCTACCCAAGGCAACAGCTTGAGACTTTGTCTCAAACACACACACACACACACACACACACACATACATCTTTCCTGTGAAAGGGGCACAGAGAAGAAAAGAAAGGAATAGGATAAAGAAAGAAGACAGCAAAAAGGACAAAACAATAAATGAAGAAAGAAGACAGAAAGGAAGGAAGAGGGTTAGAAGAAGAGAGAAGAGAAAGGAGAAGGAGAAAAAGAGGACGATAGACGAGGGAAGGCGTGAGAGTTTATTCCAAAAGGAAACTCCTAGGTGCAGGGGCAGTGGCTCTCACCTGTAATCCCAGCATTCTGGGAAGTGGAGGCAGGTGGAGTGCTTGAGCTCATGAGTTCAAGACCAGCCTGAGCAAGAGCAAGACCTCATCTCTAACAAATAGCCAGGCATGTGGTGGGTGCCTGTAATTCCAGCTACTCAGGAAGCTGAGGCAAGAGAATTGCTTGAGCCCAAAAGTTTGAGGTTGCTGTGAGCTATGACTCCAAGCCACCCTACTGAGGATGACTGAGACTATCTTTAAAAAAAAGGAATGCTACCATACTAAAAGTCAGAACTAGGACCTAGTTGAAGTTATAGGAAGTCAATGATTTCATGTGAGAACTTTTTCACAAAGGAATGGAGAGCCTTGTGAAGTAATGCATTCTTTAATATAACTGCTAAAGGAAAAAGTGAATAATCACCTGTCCAGGGTGTGTTGAGGGATTTTCTGCATTGCTCCAAAATAAAATGTATTGAATGGCTCGTAAGGTCTATCCTAACACTAAGATTTTATTACTTAGCATCCACTACTAAGATTTGCATTGTCACAAACACATGAAGATAGCAACGTCTCTCTCCCTTGCACAAAAACATGCATAAACGTGCACATATCCCACACCCATCTGCATATGCACACATCCCAATAAGCAAATATTAATATGCCTAGTATGCGTTTAGATGACTAAGAATTAGGAATATTAGTACAGCTTTAGAAAAATATATAATCTCATAACCCACACAATAAATTATGACTAAAGTTTTAAAGTAAGATATATTGCTAATAATTCATGGTGTGAATTTGAATAATAGTTAAAAATAACATGTTAAAAACTAACAGGAATATTTATGAAATCATTTCATTCCTTGCTTCTAGTTTTTAGCATAGATTTTAATTTTGAACATATTAAGACACTAAATTTGAATCAAGTTTAAGGTGAAATGCAGCAAAAAAATTAATTTTCCTCTTTCGCGACACTTTGAGCTAATATTAAAATTCACTCTCACACCCCCTCATTAAACAATTGATCAACAGCTCTGAGCCTTAGCTTTCTTGTTTTTAAAATCGAGACAATCTCCATTCTATAGATTTAGGAGGTTGGAATAAGATAATGCATTTAAAAAAAATTATTAAACCTTAATTTATTAATCTTAATAGTTAACTACAATAATTTACTATTTCTTTAGGTGTCTCCACATTAGCATAAGAAAGTATTACTCACCTAATTGTGAAACATCTCTTTTTGCTCAATTCTTCCTGTATGTAAATTTTTTCAAATTTTTGTTAGTGTTTGGGAAACTATTTGAGATTCAGAAAATGTAGCATCAGAAAAGTTTGTATTTAAAACCACTTTCAAGAATGTAGCAATCTAGTCAACAATCACTTTTTTGAAGGTCAAAGCCAAGATTCTGGAAGGTAAAGAATGTACATATGAAACACAATTATGCTGAGAACTATATTGAATATATAATTCTTATTTAAGAAATGTTGCCTGAGTCTTCTGGTTGTTCCATCAGCTTCTGATCTTACAAACTCCATAAGATAATTGTTTTCCTGCTTATTTCTTTCTTTCCCTGCCTTTTTGGCATCAGAAGTAAAAAGACAATAGTTGCTCTTCTGCGCCCTAATATCATTTTTCTCATGTGGAAAATAAATGTATATCCTGTATTTTCTATTTATATTCATTGGTACTACAATATGTCAGGTTCAGATAAATAAACCTGGGTTATTAAGAAAACAAATTCATTAATGTAGTCAAAACAAATGCTTAATTTTTCATATGTCAAAAAGACTCATTTTAAAATGAAATTCCGTTTGCTTTTGACTTTTGTTAACACAGCAAATGCAGCGATTGGGGGTATATATGGATGTAAAAATTGTTTCCAACCTTCTCTTTTAATTTTTAACTATATAAAATGTGTCGTTAATGTATATTTATTCAGTTCCTTTAAAAGCAATCAGCTGACTTGTGCTGTGGCTAAAAAATTTCAAATTATAGAAAGCAATTTTCTCAAATATAAAATTTAGAAAAACCACAAATTGTGCATAAATGTGAGAATTCTAATCAAACAATGTTGGAAACTTCAGCATCCAACAGCAGAGGAATAACCTGATAAAATATCAACATATCTCGATATTTTAAATTAATAATTACAGAGACTATATCAAAATATAGAATGGAGTTTGAAATGTATTGGTCAAAATATATAGAAGTATTTAAAATTTTATGTATTTTACAAGTATATAAAATATAGATTTTAACAAAAGAAAAGAATGTGCAAAGTTGAAGAGATTTGGGGGGAAAGCATAGTTAGTTATTGGACCTTGAAGTCCATGTGTAAGTGGAAAACATAGCTAGTTAGAGAATAGATTTTTTTATTTCTGTTTTGTAGAATTTTAGGATAAGACTTATAAAATTAGGTGATGTAGCTGTACAATTAATTGACCACTAGAGAATTAGAAATAGAAAAATAGTACCTATATTGTTCTTAGTGGTCATTCTATTATGCCATTGCTATAACTGAATTTCTTATAAGTTTTGCAAGGGTTATATTACTGACCTGAGTGCTAAATAATTATGAGGCAAATGTAAGACACTGGTAATATTACTTTATGACATTGTACATTAAACTGAAAATCAATCATAAAATTATGTACATGAGAAGGACATTTCAAAAATTGAATTGATATGCTTAAATCAACTTTAATTTGTATGATTCATTTTAAAGTTATAATTTACCCATAAATTGCCATTTAATGCATTATTACACCATAATTCAAGAAGATAAATGTAGTTCTCAAAAGGGAGACATTTATTAGTGGTAGTTTATTAATAGTGAATATGTCTTGATTTAGATTGTAAATTATCTGAGCACTTTATTCATTAATTAAGATTTAATTGATGCAGTTGATTTGGATAAAACTTTATGCAATTATATATTCATTTAAACATCTTTCATTAGTAATGGCAAAAATAGTACATATGATTGTTATATAAGAACATATTCTACATACTGACATTTTAGTTCAAATCACTAAATGATATGTTCTTATTATCCAAGTGGATTCTCTTTCTAATATAATAATGAGTATGAATTTATTACATTAAATACGTACACTCTTCATGCCATCTTAGTCCTTGTCAGTATAAAGGTAAAATCTTTTTACCTTAAGCTTATTAGTTATTTACATATTTATTATTTTAATTGACACATAATTGTACAAATTTATGGGATAAAATGTGACATTTTGATACATGAGTGCATATGTAATGTTCAAATCAGGATAATTAACATATCCATCATTTCAAATATTTATCATTTTTTTGTGTTGGGAGCATTCAAAATCCTCTCTTCTACTTATTGAAAATAAAAGATAGATGATTGTTGAATACCCATAACTATGATACCCTTCCATGCTATACAGAACACTAGAACTTATCCTCCTAACTAGTTGTAATATTGTATCCACTAACCATCCTCTCCCTGAACCCTCTCCCCTTCCCAATGTCTAGCACCCACTATTTTCCTTTCTATTTCCATGAGTTCAACTTTTTTAGCTTCCACAAATGAGTGAGAACATACAGTATTTATCTTGATGTGCCTGGCTTGTTTCACTTAAAATAACATCCTCCAGGCTTACCAATGTCTCCACAAATGGCAGAATTTCATTCTTCTTATCACTATTGTGAATAGTTCTGCAATAAACGTGGGGGCAGATAACACTCTGACATAATTATTTCCTTTCCTTGCTTTTCCATTCTTGAGATACTTTATTTAGGAGAATGTTCTCTGAATCCATCCAGGTAAATACAGAAGATGTAAAGTCTCCATCTTTCTTTACAGCTGAGTAGTATTCCATGGTATCTGTATACCATGGACCATAGTTTATTTAATCTATTTGTGAGCTGATAGACACTTAATAGGCCTACTTTTAGCTCTTTGAGCATTCATCCATACTGTAATTTCTCCTTTTTTGTTTCAGATTTTATTTATTCTCTTTTTAAATTAGTCTTGCTAATGGTTTGTCAATTTTACATCTTCAGAAAACTACCTTTCCATTTCACTGACCTTTTGTATCATTTCAGTCTCTTGTTTGTGCTCCCACCTTTGTTATTTCTTTCCTTCTGCTAGTTTGGGGCTTGGTACGTTCTTGCTTTTCTAGTTCCTAGAGGTCCATGGTTAGGTGGTTTATTTGAAATCTTTGTAACTCTTCCTAGGAAGGCATTTATTGCAGAAAGCTTCCCTCTTGGTACTTCCTATATTCCATAGGTTTTCATTTGTTATGTCTTTATTTTCATTTGTTTCAAGAACATTTTAATATTTCTAATTTATTTATTGACTGATGAATGATTCATGAATCTATTTAATTTCCATATATTTATATAATGTCTCAACTTCCCCTTTTTATTGATGTCAGTTTTATGCCATTATGGTTGAAAGTTACTTGATAAAGTATCAGGGTTTTTTTTTTTTCTAAGTTTGTTGAGATTTGTGGCATAACTATTCTATCCTGGAGAATGTTCCACGTGCTGATGAAAAGAATGTGTATTATGCAGCTATTGGATAAGATGTTCCGTAAATGTTGATTAGATCCATTTGGTCTGTAATGATGTTTCAATATGATGTTTCTTTGTTAATTTTCTGTCTCAATGATCTGTTCAATAGTGAAAGTGGAGTGTTGAAGCCCCAACGATTACTGCTTTAAGGTCTATTTCTCCTTTTATATCTAATAATATTTTCTATGTATATCTGTGTGTTCCAGTGTTGGGTGCCTGTATATTTACAACTGTTCTATCCTCCTGCTGAATTGAACCATGTGTCATTATATAATTACCTCGTCTCTTTTTATGATTTTTAACTTGAAGTTTCTTTTATCTGATATAAACATAGTTACTTTTCTTTGTTTTGGAATTACATTTGCATGAAATATCTATTTCTGTTCCTTCGCTTTCATTCTGTACGTGTCTTTAAGTTATATTTAATTTTTTTACTGGTTTTCTTGGGTCTAATCATCTATAGTTTTATCTCGTTTTAAATGGTGAATTATCTCTGTACTTTTTCTTATTTAACACGTTAGCCTTTTCTGTTTTAGGTCATAAGATACACTTTCATTTCTTAGTGATTTCATAATTATTCCTCATGTTTAAGAATGTATTTTAGTCTAATGAACACCCAGTAAGAATTTTAAGTATGGTTTCCAAAGTCTTTATTTTCTTACCACTGTGTATGTTACTCTCACAAATTTAAGAAAGTTCTTTATCCTTAAGGCACAAAGGAAATATTCATAAATACAATGCCAATATATTGACTCTGGTGTCTTTCTTATAAAATGAAAGTATTATAGGGAATCAATTTTTTTCACATCTTTTTTTCTACATGTAACTGGTATAGTCTGATAGATTACTAAAACTGAATTGGAAAAATATCATGAGTTCATAGTGAAACTTCTTTTACTTTAGTTTTTATTTACCTTCATTGATCTGACATCTGCATCTTTTTTCTCACACACACACACACACACAAAACAAAACCTGAGTCCTTCATAACATTGATATCATTACTTATTTTATACCTCAATATATATACAACGGCTTCAGAATTACAATGTCAATACTACCACAAAAATATTATTACTAAAAATAGTTTAAGAATTTTTTATAGGTTTTTCTTATTTAATCCTTTAAGCATATTCCATTGACAGGTTTGTGAAGTGTCTATGTTTTAAAGTCTCTTTAAATAGTTCCTCAAAGTCTCCAACTCAATACACAGGATTCTTTGTTTTACTTTTCCTTTAATATTTCAGAAGTGATTTTTTAGTGTTAATTTTGAGTTTTAATCATTTGAAATGTTCTCAAGATTACAAAGTCAATCTGCAAGGTATATTCAGAAATGTCTTCCTTCTAACCATATGATGTCCATCCAGTTCTCTCCCATGCTCTAAGGGTAACTCGTAATTATAGTGTAATGTCTATCATTGGCCTCCTCCCTACATTGACCACCGCCTTAAGCTGACCTAAACTTCATAGACCGGTTGTGCACTACATGGACATATCGGTACCGTAGGCCTAGTTCCTTATGCTGACCACCTCCATATGTTGACCAGTTTGTTATAGTCCTTTATGTGGTCAACTTACAGGGGTTCTACTGTATTTTTTATACCTAGGTTTACCCTTACATTGTTATTATACATTTTTCTTCACTTAAAAACATATCCTTAAATAACTTCATTCTAGTATTTATAGATAGCCATACTTCCTTTTTACAACTTCATAATTCTCTGGTGAATGTACCAGAGTCTTTCAAACAATCCCTTATTAATGGACATTTAGATTATTACAGTCTTTACAAATAAATCTCAGTGAATTGTCTTATAAATACATCACTTTGAGTTTGTGCAGTGTGTCTCTGGGAGAGATTCCAAAAAGGCAAAGTGTAAAGGAATGCATAATTTGCCTTAAATTGTTGTTTCCCTTCACAAGAGTCATACCCTTTTGCATTTCTACCAACAATGTTTCAAAGTGTTTTTTTTTTCGGGGGGTGGGAGGTGGGGGTCTATACACAGCCTAGCCAACAGAGTAGGGTATACACAGCCTCGCCAACAGAATAGCTTGCTAGAATTTTAGAATTTAGGGTCCATCTAATAGATGAGAAATGGTATCTTTATGTAGTTTAATATGGATTTCTTCTTTATCTGTGATTTTTAAATTCTACATCAGACACTTAAAAATTAGAATACTTGAAAACTATTTTGTGAAAGGTACATAGAAAATCTGTCATGTATACATTTTAGTTAAATATTGGAAGTTCAATACAAGGTCTTTCAGGATTAGATTGTTAAAATATTATATGGGAAAATAAGACAGACATGATTTTGAAAATAACTTGCAAAGTTAAATATTTTAATGTTACTAAAATGCCACAGAAACCATGAAGAAAAAGTAACCTTCACATTCATAAGCAAGAATTTATTATAATTATGTAGTTCATGACATAAACTTTCATAAAGAACTAAGATGTCTTGAGGAGAAAGAAAAGACCATAAATTTTCTTGTAATTTCAGAATTTGGGGTATAAGAAGTTAAGAAATGATAAAATACAGGAACCAAGTATATTGTGCTTTATGTCATAGTTTGAGACCAAAGCAGGTCTGAAGAAAAATGTCCTCCTCTAATCTTACCAAATAAGATGAGTTTCAGTCCTTAGTCTTGGGATATCTGAGATTTTTCTGCTCTCCCTAGTAGTGTTTCTAGATATGTTTCTATAGCTATTTGGATTGAATTGTACAGACCTACGGCTATCATACTAATCTGGCATTAACAGTTTGTGTCCTCTTCAACAAAAAAATATTTTCCTTGGAAGAGAAAATATTTAAAAAATGGATTATGGAAAATTATTCCTGCTGATTAATTCTTAGTTATTTTCTTTTCTTTCAGCACCTTCTCTGATAGGTGTGGTAAGGAAGGACTGGGCATCCCAAAATAGCATTGCCCTATCATGGCAAGCACCTGCTTTTTCCAATGGAGCCATTCTGGACTACGAGATCAAGTACTATGAGAAAGTAGGTCTCCTTTGGAGCTTCCAAAAAAAAATCCATACATATATATATATGCATATATATGTATATATCAAGCACATTGTTTTACTATATTATTTTATTTTAAAACCTATTCTTCTTTGGCCTACCCTCACATGTACTGTTTTTTGGAATCCTCTTCAACTTACGCATTCATAATTTATTAATTAATTGGTCTTGTTTTATGTCAGATTAAAGTAGAAGGTGCAAGGTGTTCATCTCTGTCATGATTTACTCTAGGGAGTTTTGTAATACTGTAAGAAGTAAAAATTCTTTCAACTTACAGTTTAGTTGCCATGGCGCTGTTTCTAAAATTTAGTTGGGAAGAAATTTTAATATTTAATTACTCTAACATAAAGCAAGTTCAATTAGCACATATCCTTTGCAAATGAGTTCAAAGTTATAGTAATAGTTTAAAGTTATAGTTAAGTATATAGTTAAAGTTATACTTAAAGTTAAGTATATAGTTATAGTTTAAAGTTATATAATTTTTAAAGTATGATTTAAGGGATAAGTGGGCATAGATTATTAATTAAACATTTTCTTACCATTGGGTCAGCTATTTCATTTTATAAAAGGCTACCAGGACAAATTTAGTTGATACAGCCACTGTTAATCCTGATTTCAATTTTTGTCGTTTAAAAGGTTCTCCATTATTATATTTCCTTAAATGATATACTTTCTTACATTTATTGTATTACATTCGTTCTTACAGTTTTCACCCCTGTTTCTCATCATTATGATGTTTTTGGCAACAATACCACAATAGACTACATAGTCAATCCCATGTGCTCCTTCCATTATACTGACAAAAAGGAGCATCAAATTTAAAAAAATTAAATGTAAAAATCGCATCTAATTTCTAGTGGTATACTGTCATAAGAAAGAACATCTTACAATTCTGTAATTTACTGTTACTAGAAACAAAGGGTATCATGAAGAAATTTAGGTTTCTTCTGAAGAAATAATATAAAGCAAGAGGAAAAATAGAACCTGATGTCTTAGTTCATTTCCTGCAGAGCACTGATACCCCAGGTTGTGTATAACAGACAGAAAGCTATTGGCTCATGTTCTGTAAGCTGTGACACCCGAGATGGAGAGACCAGAGTGTGGTGAGGGACTTCTTTATCATCCTGTGGCAAAAGGGAAAGAAAGAATGAGAGAGAAGTAAAAGGGGACCAAACTCATTGTTAGGAACCTGCTCCTGTAATAACAAATCCATTCCCACAATAGGAGTTGCAATCCATTCATGAGGGCAGAGACTTATACTATTATAAAGGTAATTCAATTTCAACATGAGTGTAGGAGGGGACAAACATTCAAACTATAAAACCTTCCTTTCTTTATTCTCTGCTTCCCAGTAAACTACGTTTGGTAAAGGCAAGTTATCTTAGCAGCATAGCTGTATCCATTTTTGGTACTCTAGTAATTTCAACATTGTGTAGTCAGTGGAAACTGTCATTATCATTAAATGACATGGTTAAATCCACGGCCTAAGAAAGGAGACATTTACTGAGTGTAAATTGGATTACAGATTCTGCAAATTAGCCTGACTAGTACGTGCTCAGAAATCCATTTAGCTATCCTTTCAAATGTTACAACTTGTAGCATGCTGTCACAAAAATTATATGTGTTCATTCTATGTAAATTAGTTCAAATAGATCTCTGGCAGTCAAAATTCATGATCACTTCAAAAGTAACCCACACACATTGGTAAGGCGCCGGCCGCATATACCGAGGGTGGCAGGTTCAAACCCAGCCCCGGCCAAACTGCAAAACCAAAAAATAGCTGGGCGTTGTGGCGGGCGCCTGTAGTCCCAGCTACTTGGGAGGCTGAGGCAGGAGAATCGCCTAAGCCCATGAGTTGGAGGTTGCTGTGAGCTGTGAGAGGCCACGGCACTCTACCGAGGGCCATAAAGTGAGACTCTGTCTCTACAAAAAAAAAAAAAAAAAAGTAACCCACACAAATACACAATCAACTTTTCAGAGTCAAAATATTTCTCTGTGTCTTATAAAGGTTATAGTTTACATAAAGAAAAATTACTTTCTCTTTGTATAGTCCTTTATACTTTGCACATTTGAGGTTGAACTATAATTTGCAATATTTGCAAGTAAGGACAACACTTGAAAGATTCAATGAAAAGGGAAGAGCAGTCTTCCAATCAAAATCTTAGAAATCTTTAAGATTCTAAATGATAATAATTAAATGTAATATTCATATTTATTCTTAAATGTGTATCATTTGGCATTATTACTTAAATTCTCTTTTAATGGCAGAATAGATGATGTTATGAACGGATTTATTTTGTAAGAAAATGGCAATAATCCAGTGCTAATGGACTAAACGTGGAGGTGGACATCAAGGATTTCTAATTCATGTTCTCACTCTGACTCATTATACTTGTGGCCAGGAAAAAGTCAGTTAATCATCCTATGTCCTAGACTCTACAATTATAAGGTGAAAATAAAGATATCAACTCTTCTTGTTGGTTGCAGAGATTAATTATAAATAGACCTAAAGATAAAAAGCACTAAATCAGTATTAAAAATTATTTATGTAAGGATTAGAGAAATGTAGAATCAGAAAATAATAGCATGGGAATTATGTACAAACCAAATAATTACCCTTTACACATAAATATACAATGTATAGGCAACCAATCAAGGATGTTAGGATATTAAAACCTTTCAGAGAGAATATAAAATGATTGCCAGTGGTAAAACATGTTCCTACTATGACTTCAAATTCTAGCTAAGTATTTTAAATATCCATACCTATGAAATAGTTTCTCACTCCAATCATAAATATTTATAATAACTTATAACTAGGTTACAATGAAACTCAGTTAAAAGTGCTAATTTCCAGCTGGGCGCTGTGGCTCATGCCTGTAATCCTAGTACTCTGGGAGGACGAGACGGATGGGTTTCTTGAGTTCAAGAGTTTGAGACCAGCCTGAGCAAGAGCAAAACTCCATCTTTACTAAAAAAATAAATAAAACTAGCCAGGCATGGTGGCAGGAGCCTATAGTCCCAGCTACTCAGGAAACTGAGGCAGGAGGATTGCTTCAGCCCAAGAGTTTGAAGTTACAGAGAGCTATGATGTCTCACACTCTACCCAGGGTGACACAGTGAGATTATGTCTCAAATAAATAAACAAATAAATAAAATTGCTAATTTCTTTCTTCATTAGGAATCAAATATTTTTCAGTAAGTAAAGCAAGATATGAAAAAGTATATATATATGTGATCCCATGTTGGGGACACAAATATTCTCTCCTGTGTGTCTGGGGGAAAGATGTAATTTCTTTGCTTTCCCTTTTTAAGTTCTTAGTTGAGACACACAATTGAAACAAGTCGGATTAATGAAAAAATGTAAAAGGTCATAATACATACTGTACCCATCACAAGAGAGAGTCCTCAGTTTCTAAGTATTTCTCTCACAAGGCAGTAGCCTCAGAGCCTTCTTTAAAAAGTATTTTATTGACTAGGGAATCCTTTCCCTAGGGTATGTCTTTGTCTGCTTTGTCAAAAATCGGCTGGTGGTAGCGATATGGTTTTGTCTGGGTTCTCTGTTCTGTTTGTTTGTCTTTGTGTCTACACAAAGTATTTTAATGAAGAGCTATAAATCCTATATAGGGACAAGAAGAAGAAGAAAATATCTTTGGACTTCTAAAAAGTAGGAAAATGTGAGAAGGTAAATTTATACTAGTGAAGTTTGCCCTAGATCTTCTGGTGCATACTGGTGTCTAAGCTTCAAGTGTTATAAGAGAACCTGTCTTCAGGTGGGAAAGGCAGAGAGGAAGGAAAAAGTGTGCCCCTCATTTTAACCATTTTTTTTTAGCTCATTAACTTCTAGTGATTTAGAGAGAATTATTTGCATTTCTTTCAGTGTATGTTTTTATGTGATTCTGTAAGTATAGAGAAATACAGAAGAGAATAGGCTGCACACTGCGCTGGTTCAAGTGTTGCCTGTTTGAGAGGGAAGGAGCACAGAGTAAGCTTGGACAGAGGAGGGAAGGACAGGGAGGCAGCAAATATAAAAAATTACGGATGGACGGATAGATGATTGGATGGATGGATCAATAGGTCTTAAATAGCTTTAGCGTTCATCTTCCCAAAGACAGACCCCAAGATGAGTATTTTTGCACAAGTGATTCATTAAGAAAGCTCCCAGGAGAACTATCAGAGAATGGGGGCAGCAGGATTGTGAAGGGAGGTGCTGCCAAACTCCACGTGACCAAGAGAAGCTCTGGGTTATAAATTACATCTCAGAGTTTATTTTATTAAGACAAAGGGGCTGGACTACCTGACTCCAGTCAAGCATTGCCTACAAGCATTACTGGGAATGCATGTTTGGCATGCAGAAAAGGTCTTAGGCCCTTCTGGTCCTCTGTAAGTAGCTCCAGAAGCATACATTTAGGTCTTTAAAGATGGTCAGTCATAGGTACAAGCTTTTAAAAGCAAAACACACAGAAGATGGAGGATGGGAATGGGAAGAGGTGAAAGTGATCTGAGCTAATCTGCTGAAGCACCAACTATTAATAAGATAGATAAATGATCAAAAACTAGCGGAGAATTAATCCTTGGGTCATTGTAATACATTCTCTTCATTCTTTAATATCAGAGTCATGGTATTTAAACCTTGATTTTCCTTTTAATCAAAGTTACTATGTATTGCTATACCCATAATTAATCCAAAAGTGATCAATTTCACACCACTTTCTTAGAAATATATGCTATTCTTTTTTAGTTTTTCCTTGTTTTCAGTGTGTTATTCTATAAATCAGAAAGGTAAGCTACATGGTTTATGAAGTGTTTACAAATATCTGAGGTAAAACAACATGCTATTGTTACCAGTAACATTTTCTCAGAGATTGTAGTATATAAGAAAAAAGCGCTGGTATAGTTGTTGAAAGATTTGAGTGTGAGTCAGATCTTAACTTTCCTAGCTCTTTTTCCTCAGATGTAAAATAAGGATCCAGAAAGAGAATCTCTTATAGATCTAGCTACTTTAACAAATGCCAACATGTTTGTGTTTAACTGTTACATAGATATATTATTCTATTGTTATTCCATCCATAAGATAACTGTAATTTTCTCTTTGAGTCTGGTGAAATTAAATGCATGGGGATTTCTTTAAAATACTTTATCACAGGAAGCAGTATTCTTCACATCATAATTATAAGTAATAATTAGGACCCCATTATTGTCTTCTATGGAGACAGAGATGTCTCTGAGTTTGTCTGTGTGTACATTGAGAGGAATATATAGGAAAGGAAGCATATTACTTTCCTGCTTATAATTAGTAAAGTATTTCCCATTCAGTTAATTATTCTTCCCCAAATTTTTAGTTACATTTTTTCATACTTAAATGGTCTTTCATTTTTCTTTAACTCAAGTGGAAGCAGTTGAAATATGAAAACACACTTTAATGAGGAAAGTCAGATGTAAATTATAAAAATATGTTTCTATTTTCTAATTTGCCTCACTAAAATGCTTTTCTGCAACAGAGGCCATTACTCTTAGAATGAGAGAACTAAGACATCATCTGCTCCCAGCTTCCCAGTCTTCACTTTCAAAATGATACAAACCCTCTTGCAGACATAAAATATGAAACATCCAATTGAATAGCAAATACACCTTGTGTCTAATTCATTTTTTGTTACTATAATAGAATATCTAAGGTGGAATAATATATAAAGAACATAAATTTATTTCTTGTGATCCCAGAGGCTGGAAAGATTAAGGGACTACCAGGTTTGGCATCTGGTGGAGGGATACATTCTCCTTCTAAGGTGTTGCCTTGAACACGGCTTTCTCCACATGGGAGAAATACTGTTCCTCCCAGGACAGAAGAGAGGGAGGGTATAGAAGGAAAAGATGGGGCTTAATTTGCCCTTTGATAATAGCACTAATCCCACCCATGAAGGCATAGTCTTCATGGCCTTATCACTTCTTAATGGACCCCCTCTTCATACTTAATTATAGCAATTACATTTTCGCATGAGTTTTGGTGGGAACAAATATTAAAACCACAGCACCTTTTCCCCTTATCTCTATTCTGTCCTTTCTCCTTATCCTTTTTGTTCATATTTCTTTTTCACATTTTATCAGCTATCCTGCAATTTATTTATTTATTTATTGTTGGGGATTCATTGAGGGTACAATAAGCCAGGTTACACTGACATGTTTTTTTTTTTTAATTTCAGATTAATATGAGGGTACGAATGCTTACGTTCCATTGTTTTCCATTCTGATATAAAGTGCAGGTTGTGGTTGAGCCCTTCACCTGGGACGTGTTGAACACCCTCACACTGTGTACATCAGCTGACAGAATTTCTTCTCTCTTTCCCTCATCCATCCTCCCTCCCTCTTCCTTCTTTTCCTGTTCTTTCTCTTGCTTCTTTGTTCTCTTATTATTCTGTTCATCTGGCTAGGCTGCCATAATGAAAAACAATTACAGATAGCAAAATTACTCTGGATTAGAGTTATTTATGTTTGCATCAGACTTCCCACTAGATTGAGTCCCTGAAAAAAAGATCATTTCAAATCTCCATCTGGGTCTAATCTAGCTATTTCCTTTTAATCACATACTAGCTGAATTAGTAAAATTCTCTTTGTTTAGAACTTATCCTCACTGACAAGTCATCTAGGTAGTATAAAAACACCTTCAAAAATTTAAAAAGAGGAAGAAATTCTTGGAGTCTTTCTGTTTCTGTTGGGTTCAGTCAGTTGTCTGTATTCTGGGTTCTTGGCACGCTCTTGACTGATGAATGACCGAACCCACCAAAAACAAGGCAAGCACTAAACAAAGTTCATTGAGGAAGAGATAGTTAGGTTTACAGATCAAGAACAAGATAGATGTTTAAAGATCGAGATGCCTTTGCCATGGACAACTAAGAAACCTGCGACAAAAGGCTCTGGTGATGGTCTTGGGTTTTCTTTCATAATGTCTGGATTGGGCCCTCCTCGTGGTGCAGACATCATGGGGACAGTTCCCAACATGATAATTAGCCTTCGATTATTCTAGGGCACTTTCTGAATCCTATTGTACACCTGGGCCGCCTGGCCTGTGGGCTGAAGGAGTCCCTGCATCCTGACGCAGACTTTCTCAGGGCAGGATTAAGGTGGGGCAGCACCAAGTGCAGAATATGCCCTTTGTCCCCCAGGAAAGCCAGAAGTTCTATCTACTTAATATTTCTGCCTGTTTATAAGAAAGACTCTGACATAGACTCTATCAGCTGAGAGAGCATTCTGTTAATAACCAGAATGTCAGCTCACAAGGGCAGGGATTTCTTTTTTCACTTTTATATCCCCAGTGCTCAGAAAGGCATATAGCTAATAATTCCTAGATATCAACTGTTGATCCATCATATGCCAGGTTATTATTTCTGTGTTGCATGAATGAAACAATTTCATCTTAATAACAAAACTTGGAGAAAAAATACTATGACTCTTCCCGTTTTATGGATGAGGAAAAGTAAGGCACAAGTTGGCTAAGTAACTCTACCAAAATCTAGCCGCCACTAAATGGTTACCTTGCACACCAGTGGATTTCTCAGAAAAGTCAGTGTTTTCTGCTGATGCTGATTTTCTGGGTTCCCTGAGGCCAAACGCTCCATTGCTCTCTGATGCCATTTTGCATCTGTACAATGGTAGGAATAAAACATACCTGTCTCACCAGGGTGTTGTACAGCTCCACTAATTATCAGCTGGTAGCTCATTTTACAAACATGAATCCCCCATAACACTTCATTATTCTTATTTCCAGTATTTAAAGACATTGTCTTATCCTCAAAGTGCTCGAGTTAATTGTTATCACAGTCAGCAATTTTTAGATTTTTTTTTTTAAAACAAGTCATCATGAGAAAGGAAGTATTTCTTATGTCTGGAAGGTCAATGATTGTATATTTAAAAATACTGAATTAGTAGAACTTGCCAGTGTGTCACTGAGTTCACAGATCATAGGAAAAGCTATCTATGACGTTGAATTAAAATATATAATTTCATGACACTTAAAACAGCACATTATTAAAAACGTGAGGAGTTTTGTGAAAAGCTTTTCATTATGGGAAATATTTTCATTACTCAGGGATGATTGAAAGTAGCATCCTTCGAAAGAAAGCTAAAGTCTTTGTGTCTTTTCTGAAAGTCACATCCCTTCAAGGTCATGTTTCACATATGTTTCTTTCTTCCTCCCTTCCCCTCTCATTCTGCTTCCTAAAGATAGTTTTTCCATAGATAATGATTCCACAGTTAGCCCTCATTTTTCTAAAATATATCATCAGAGTGTATTTTTTCTGTAAAAATTTATGAAGCAATTATTGTAGCAATTATCAACATAAGAAAGAAAAAAGCCCTTCCTTCTTATACAATAAACATTCCTCCTCTTGTTTATTATAGTTCCTTCACTTAGGTATTTGCCCAGGCGAGGAAGAGCATGTATTCTTCACTTCCAGAAATGTTGCTCTCACCTACATACATTATTTAGGTGCAGAAACATGTCTCCTTTACTCTCTGCATCCTCCTTCTCCTATGACCATCTACCTGGTATGTTTCTGTAAACTTAATGCAGACTTGCATATGAACCTAAATGCAGTTGTTATACAAGGATCTAAGAAACATGAGATTGAGGAAAGTGCGTATGGATTGCCTGGATCACCTGAGGATCTTACTGAAATGTAGGTTAGGATAGGGTTAGTGGGGCTGAGCTGGTGAGCGTGGGTGGTAGTAAGATGAGATTTTGCATTTCTGACAAATTCCTGAGTGATTATCAGCACTGCTGGCCCAAGGACCAGGCTTCCAGTTGTGAGTCTCTATAGGCCCTGCTTCTGTATCACCTCATTTAATCAAACGTGGCTAAAGGAAAAAATAATCACAGCCCTCCACATACACATCTGCCTGCATTGCTTTAATTTTGAAATTGGCTAGGAACTCTGTACATGTTGCATGATTTGTCAAAGATCAAAACCTAAAATATTAGCTTGAAGCAAAATACCATAAAGGACCAAGTCAAGGTCAGATATAATTCAGTGTTTCTAAAGGAATCAGCAACTTCCTGAGCTCGTTAAAAAAAAAAAAAAAGTTTTTATGTTCATTTTTTTTCACAATTCTTTTTTGTTGCAATGTCCACCACAGAGAAACTGGATATGAGAATTTTGTAACAATTAAAAGAACGTTACCTGAAAGAAAATAGACATCAGGGGACGTTAGTGATACAAACACTCATTATAAAGATTTCGTACCCAGATTCCATGTTGTGCAGCAAACATCACGCTCTCTGTGGCAGCCTGTCTGGTTTAGTGAGCCCCGGGAGTCCCACAGCGCCTGGAGCAGAGATTCTGGGCCTGGTGTCAATACTGCATCAACAGCCGCAGCTCTGTGTTATGAACTTATCAAAGAAAAAAATTAAAAATATATTCTTACCATTACATAGAGTCTGCACATATATAAAAATTACAAATGCTAAGAACTATCTTTTTTTTTTGTGGTTGTTGGCTGGGGCTGGATTTGAGCTAAGAACTATCTTTAAAGTGTCTCCTGTTTTACAAGAGTTGTGCTATCTTTGATTTGATTTGAAGAATGTGTTTGAAATTATAGAAGCTATAGTTACTATATTAATGATTTGGTACATCCAAGAAAGGGGGAAGGAGAGTTAGTAAAATGAAGTACTCTGAATAAACTTTATTCAAACTTTTGAATATATTGTAGGGAAAAAGAAATATTTGCTCCATCTCTAAACTCATGGCTATAACAACAACAACAAAATAAATAGATTAACAAAAGAAAAGCATACAAATCTATTTAAAGTAAGTTTTACATGACATGGGAGGCTTCAGATATGAAAACCCAGATAAACAGGGAGAGGTGTACTTTTGTGATTAGATTTGATGAGAAGTAGACAGTTTTGCAGAAATCTAATTAGACAAAAGAGTTATGGTCTAATGATAATGAATTGGGGGAACTTAGGAAGACCCATTTGTTCTGATTCTTTTGTGTCTCTCCGAATCTTTAGAGTTAAAGATGTTCCTTTCCTCTGTGCCTTTAGAGATATGAATGAGAGTCTTTTAACCTGCGCAGCGGGGACAGCCAGAGGTCAAAGAGTCACTCAAATAACAATCTCAAATAACAATCTTTCATATTCCAGGGGAGTATTCCCTGAACCCTATCAATATCTAACGTTATAGATTGAAGTCAAGGCTATAAACATAGTATCAAAAGTTTATGTTCTGCTTTCCAAGAACAATACATAGGTCACTACAAAAGTTTTAAGGCAGACTGTGCTCTGGTCCATTATTTTGTTTCCAAGAAACCTATTCGACAGCATCCTTTCTCCTTCACCTGTGCAAGTTTCACCTCGCTCAATTTATTGGTGTCGCTGGGAGGGCTTCATTTGTTTCCCATTATGTGGATTTGACATTACTTGACTTTTGTATACTCAAAACTCTGATAATGACCCACATAAAACAATACCCTCTCCAGTACTACTCAGAGGGCCTGAGATTCTTTTGGTGGTAGGTAGTCACCAGAATTATAGTCCTAGCTTGTGTACAGCTAGGTAAGGCCACCCACGAATCATACTTCTACTAACGTCACATATTTCAATCAGCTTTAAACTCCACGTTTTAATTCAATTTTATCTCCGAAAGTCAAATAAGTTGCTTCCATGTAGTACTGAGTAGTACATTTCTTAAATTGCTTCCTCATCACTGTCCTCAATTCCATGTCTCCTATTCTTTTGATGAGGTTGGGACAAAGAAACTGGGTTGTTTTCCAATTCTGAAATTCCATGATTGAAAAACTTATTATATGATTATGTGTTGCTTTGCTATGCAAGGTGATAGGAAATAACCAAGTAGGACTAACGAAGGGAGGAGAGAGTGGACATTTTCAACGAAAATATAAACTATACAAGGTATTTTTTTAAAATCATGGAGAAAAATACATTAAAAACAACAAAAGAATAATTATATTTCCTTAACAATCTGGAAATCTACATATTTTTACACCAAGTTTTGCATTTCAAAGAAAATTAAAAAAAACTATTTAAAATGATTAATTACTCATATAAAAATGTTGACCTCTTAAAGAATTCTTGTTTGAAAAAAGGAAAGTCATGTAATGTGACATATAGCTTAGGGAGTATACAGGTTATTACCTACAATAATAAATTACTGGAAGATCATAATGTCCCTATAAGTAAGCTGGTGTTGGGGAGAGGGAAATTCTAGCAAATGTTCTAAGTAAAGTATTTGGACTAATGCCCAATAAGAATCAGAGTAACCTTGGAATATACAAAATTAGTATTTTTCTGTTATTTTTTTCTTTTCAGAAAGTTTCTTCTGGGGCATAACAAGGACATAAATTCAAATTTCTTTAGATTTCTCATCCAGTTTGGTGAAAATCAAACAAACCAAAATCCCATAGACAGATATCATTTCTTTTAAATGCAATATTGCAATGAATTCAAATTATAGTCAGCCTTCAAGATAATCAGTGGAAAATATAAATATAGTGTTGCTACTTTTGAAAGCCTACAAAACTGATATCTAACTTTCTATCCTAATATTGTGAAAGACCGAGTACTACTTATAATACCTAAAGGTAAATCTTACCAGATTTTCTGGTAATACCTAAAGGTAAATCTTATCAGATCTTATAGATTTTAAGATAAGAGCTGCAATCTGGGTCATATTATCTAAACTTTAAGCAAGTTTTCTCTTGACAATTGGCTTTACTGAAGTGTTGACTGAGTCATAGTCCCTGAAAAGAAATGCAAGACTTGCTCATTGAAAATGCTGTTAAGAATGCAACCATATTTTTGCCTGTTCCTAAAATAATTTTCTTTTGGGTCTAGAAGCAGCAAATAATTACCAATTCATAAATGTGCTTCTTCTCTTTTGATACTCTACTGTTTCTCTTTTTAATCTAAAAATTGAACAAAGAGACATTTATTTCTTCTGAGGATTTTGATTGTATGAAAACTTGTAATGTGCCTCTTGAGAGATTTCCTAAAGAAGATGAGATTGCTTTTTATAGAGTTGTGTTGTTTGGCTACATTTTTCTTCAGGGATTTATTAGAAAATCCTTTAGTAAGGAGAATGTTCTTCAACTCCATCCCTAATAAAGGACCTCAAGAATGGAAAAGCAAGCATCCCATGTACTTAGTACTAATTTGAAAATTGCAGAACAACTCTAGGCCCACCAGAGAGAAAAACACAGTTAAATTCAGGAAAGGTGGATGGGTCTAGGGGGCTCCCACTATTGGGTACAAGGTAGGGGTACAGGGCACATCTCCTGGGCAAAGGACTCAACTACAAATGGGACTATCCCTTACAAACACAATTTAGAAAGAAAATCCTAATAGAGGAATAAGAATCATACAGGAAAAGACAGAGTAGCAAGTTTTCTTGGTAGCCTATCAGAAATTTAGTTGTGTCTCCTCTGACAGAATTTCCACTCTAATAAATGCGTCTATGATGTGTGTGTGTGTATGTGTGTGTGTGTGTGTGTGTGTGCATGGGTTTTTAAACTGCACATTTTAAGCACAAAATTTACTAGGTTTTGTAGCTTTCAAAATATTCTAATATTATAAATTAAGTACAATCATTTAATAAAAATTCCCCTTGGGAAACATGTGAGCTACTACCAGTGCCTCTGCTATCTAAATTGATTTGCAGACTTATCCCCAGAGAGGAAGTCTAACACCCAAGATTTGTAGTGTATGCAGAGTTAGGAAACTCGCCTTGCTGGATTGAGAAAACCTTTGTTTTACTGCAAAGCCAAGATCTAATTTTGTTGGATAATTTTTAAATTGAATTAAAAAATGAGTTAGAAGCTAAAATATTTGCACTTTTCTCATCCTTGAAACTACTTGCCTGGTCTTGAAGAGAATGAAAACCACAAAATAACACTAATATTTACTGATTGCACTTCACCTGTATTAATTCATTTAAGAAAATTGACTTATCTGCTAGCTAACTAAAAAATCCCAATGTACTTCAGTAGATTACCATTTAAGTTTTAACCATCGACTAGCAAATTAATAAGAAATTAATAAAGATATATTTAAATATTGATAGAACATTATAAATGAGTAGACTATTGCTTATTTTATTTTTTTCTGTTCCTCATTTAATTTTTCATTGATCTTTAACAAATTCATAGTAACATTTATGAAATAAAGTGTGTGACATATGAGAACACAATGTCCAATAATTTAAAATCATAAACCATAGCCAGGCATTGTGGCAGGTGCCTGTGGTCCCAGCTACTAGGGAAGTTGAGGCAAGAGAATTGCTTGAACCCAAGAGTTTGAGGCTGCTGTGAGCTATGATGCCACAGTACTTTACCAAGGGTGGCAAGGTGAAACTCTGTCTCAATAAAAAAATAAATAAATGAAATAAAAAATAAAATCATAAGCCAAATGAAATAAAACTTAGGTGGATAGTTTCATTGTCAACTCTGTCTGTAACTGGTTGCAGACCTTACACAAGCCCTTAAACTTCACTTTTCTCCAATTTCTGCCAACACGCTCCTTTTCAGCTTCTTGAGAATCAAAGGAAGTAATTATCTAGTTATAGAGTATTTTGAGAAAACTAGACTTGAATCCAGAATCCAGACTTTGACGCTATTAATAATTGAGTGACCATAGACAACTAATCATATTTTCCTAAGTCTCAGTTTCTTCGTCTATTACAAGAGAATCGATAATAACTACATAAGCTATTATGATGAATAAATTAAATGAGACTTTTAAATGTAAATCATTTCACTTAACTTTTTGGAGAAAGTAAGCATTTAATGCATGTAATCTTCTAAAATTGGTATTAGCATTAATATCAGTCTCGATTTGGGTTTTAACACAGTTCCATACTGTGGTTCCTCATACATAAGGTCCTTTAAATTTGTCACCCAAATAGAATGACATCTTGCCCAAACTCATAGCAATATCACTGAAAGAATTATTTAAGCATGATCTCTAAAAGAATTACTGCTGTTCTATAGATGATATGGTAATATGTCAATGGATGTAAACACAGTAATTAATACATAACTTGCAGAGAAAAACAAGTTTCTACATTTAAAACTACCATCCATATCACTGTTAAACGATTGATAATGTTATTTTATTGTAACTAAAGAAGTTTTAGAATAATTATGTGATAACATTTTATTTTAGAAATCATGTAATTGATTTATTTAAATATAAATTTACATCTTTTATGAACTGTGAAACATCGGATATTTTAAAAAGAAGAATACTCTTAAAAATTATATATAAATGCACAAATTATAGGCATTTACAATATACGAGAATATTACTTTCATTATTGTGTTTTCCAAGGACGTATTAGATATATTGATTACAGTGCAGATTATATTTTGCTTTGATTCAGAGTTCTTATTCTTCTAATTAAGATAAATTTCTCATATATAATAACAGTTCATGAACTGTGATGTTCTACTAATCTTGGCAGATTTTATTATTTCAGTATTCTCTAGTTGGGATAAATTCGTACCTGCCTTCATAGTTTTCTTTCCTTCACCCCCTTTCTTCATATTCCTTTAAGGCCAAGGAGATTATGCTGAGGACATGTGATAGGCAGACATTATCTTTCTCTCATTTTCCGTTTTTTAATAGTCTCCTTTCTGCCTAATTATGATCCTTTTATGAAAATAGAGATATATAGATACATAGTCAATATGTGGTAAATAAATGTTTCATTTATAAAAGATATTCCTAAAATGAGAACCCTCTTAAAATTATAGAATTTAAAAGTACATATGGTTACCAGAGCTAATTTAACTGTCTGATTATGCATGTTATATATTACATGTATATTTACATATTTAATAAGACATGTATATAAAAAATATGTCTGACCCCAAATAATGGTAGTTAAGACCATAAATAGTGCAGGTGTTCTAGATGCAAAGCTTTTGCTCTTTTAATGTTCCATATTGTCTCTTCTTAGAAAGTATCATCGATTAGGAAATGTGATTCATAGGCTACCCTTTCAGGAAACGATACTGAAATATGAATTTCCACTTCAGATAACTTTAAGTTTTATATTGGGGCATAACAAAATACTCGAAAACTTAGCAACTTAAAACAATGAATATCCATCGTCTCACTAAATGTCTGAGGATCAAAACGCCCAGACTAGCTTAGCCAGGTTGTTTATTTCAAGGTCTCACCTTAGGCTGTAATCAACCCATTGTGGACAAAGTCAATGGAAGGTTCAACTGAGTATACGGAATGTCTTCTTTTTAAGTTCACTGACATGACTAGCAGAAGGAAGCTTCATTGACTTGTGATGTGGGCCAGATCGTATCTAAAGGAAAGTGTACATTCAAGATCAAAGATGTAATGCCTTTTTTAAAGCTGATCTAAAAAGTTACCATCACTTCTGTTATGTTCTATTGGTCACTCAGGCCAACCCTTGGCTGATATGAGTGGAGACTTCTACTACAAGTGGAGATTATTGGAGTCTATCTTGAAGGCTGGCCACTATACTCAGCTGCTGGCAGATGTTGTGTAATTCAGTTTGGCTTCAACAGGAAATTATCTGTGTACTTATTCTGAAATGTCCATGAATTTTTTTAAATACTCTAGACAGTTCATGAATATGGCCATTCATTTTTCTTTTAATTCCCCTGGAAGATTAGACTATGTTATCAAAATTTCAATATATTAATTTTAACTGCATACAACCAACAAATCTCTTTTTCCCCTAAATGAGTCATATCATTTAAATAACTAATGTAGCATTTTTCTTTCTAACATAAAGGTAAAATCAACAACCTAACTTAATTTCTAGATTAGAAGCCCCATGTATACCCCTAAATATAAAGATTAAATAGAAAAATGTATACCTAAGGTATACATATTCAACTCTATGGATTTATATGGCTTTGCCTCTTGAAAGACCTTAATAACTTTTGTGTGTGTGTGTTTTTAGACACTTAATAACTTTTGACAATTAAAGTTAACCAGATCCCATGAGAACAAAATTCCCCAATTTTACACAAGGATAAAACCACTTTTGTAAAGGACAAGAGTCTTCACTCCCTATATGATTATTCATAGATACAAAAGTTACATAGAAAAGTTGCTAATATACAAATAATGCAAAACTCAATTTATAAAAGAGTTGCTTAAATCTTCCTATTTAAACCAACATAGTACCTTCTTAGGTAACTAAAAAATAATATATTTTTAAGTTTCCTGTGTGTAAAGGATTTATATATTTAGATTTTCCCCCAATCAATATTATAGTATTAAAATCAAAAAATGCAGGCGGCGCCTGTGGCTCAAGGAGTAGGGCGCCCGTCCCATATGCCGTAGGTGGCGGGTTCAAACCCAGCCCCAGCCAAAAACCACACACACAAAAAAAAAAAAAACCCAAAAAAATACAGTTGTATCTGGACCCATAGAAAGATTAACAGATCAACTCATAGTATGGAACAATTAACTAAAAATGTAGAGTGTGTGTGTGTGTGTGTGTGTGAGAGAGAGAGAGAGAAATATTTAAACCCTTAATATATATCCTATTCCAACTTTTCCCTTTTTATTTAATGGTAGAATTCATGTTGAGTTTTGAAATAGAAAATTAAATCAAGAAAGGCCATCTCCCAGGAAATTTCTATGTGGATTTGTATTATCTAATACATTCAAATAAATATCTTAATAAAGGCATGGCTAATACTGAGACATTTCCCTGTTTCAGCCAATTCTCTGAAGGCTGGTCTGTTTATCTCTTTTCTAATTGCCAATCAGTACATCTCCTTAAAAAGAAACTTCTTTTAGAAAATGTCTTTTCTAATTTAGATAGGTACTTAACATCTTCAAGAAATGCATCAGACCTTCAAAATTTAGTGAAAAAAAATTATTACTACAAAAGTGCTCTGGGAGTTAAACTCTTTCAGCTTATTCCCGCATAGTAAGCGATGTGTAGTAAGCTGCTTCATTTCCCGGCTCTGCTATTATTATCCTCATTTCTCAAGGGTAGATTTAAGTGTCTTAGATTCTCAAATGAGGGAGAAAAAACCTAAGTCTCTTTTCTGCTTCAAATAAGTAGAAATAATTATAAGACTTCTTTGACCAGATATAATTTTTGCGTTGGAGAGTAAAGTATGGCCCCTTGCAACAACCATTATTAATGACACTGATATAATTACTATTTGAAAAGAGGAAATCTGCCCAGAAAAATCAATTATAAACCACCAAATGTTCCTTGGACTTTTCAGAGAGGTTCTACGCCAATTGTCCCTCATGACCTCTCCATTAAGAGACTGGTTGGCTATACTCCTAATGGTCGCCTTCAATTATTTACAGGGAATTTCTGAGCTTTTGTATTTCGTATTAAAATGGCCTAGAGAGCATTTCCTGATTGTCTTTCTTGCAGAACAGAAGGGTCACTCTGGGGAAAACAGAGCAATCTAGGTGGCTTTTCTCTAAAAAGGTAACTCAGAGTCCCCTTCCATTAGTACCATTTGTCATACAAACATTAATTCTCAAAAAATGAAGCAAATAGTGTGGTGGCATTGCTGTCCCTGAAAAATCACCCAAAAATAATAGTTAAAAAGTCATTAGAAGTAGTTATCTGTAATCTAAGGCAAGCTTGGGCTGGGCATCTGCATTTGTCAACTCCTCTGTTTTTAACTTGCCACATTCTATTTTCTTAACATTATTCTTCCCTTAATATTAGTCAATGAATGTCCGCTTATAATTATCCAACATTAATTAGTCTCCAGATGCAAGTGGTATTTTATAATTCTGTCTTATCTATTCCTTTGACACCCTGAAGCTGGTAACAATTTCTAAAAGAAGATATAGCTGAAGGCAAAACTTAAAATGTGGACAAATTTTATAAAACGTTAGAAAACATCCCCGGCCAGATGCAAGTTGAAATGAGTTTATGAATTTGAAAAAAGGCCTGAACAAAACTGAACCTGTCCTGTGTGAGGGTCTCCAATGCGTCTACTTAAACCCTTCGATTTAAAAATTCTTCCCATTTTTGACAGTCTGTAGGCAGGAAGTATTTTCCTTGGATTTGTCGGAAGAACTTGTTAGCGATTTTTCTTTGAACTGAATTGAAATTCGGGACATACAGGAAATTCATTTAAATGTATTTGAAGCAGAACAAAAATGGGCAAATCACATCATGTACATCTGATTTCTCTTTCTTGATAAACTAAATGATCAGAAACAAAGTATCTATAACTTACTATCTAAGCTACTTGAAGAAAATTACTCCCATGAATTGAAATTCAAGAATATGCCTATATTCTGCCTTCGAAAACATTGGTTGAAGTTACTTTTCCTATTTACTCGATGTTCTTTTAAAAAGCCACACCTACGGTGCATGAAGGCTACGTTGAACAGTTTGATGAGAATATTTCAGATTGTATATGAAACCAGCACATTGTACCCCTTGATTGCACTAATGTACACAGCTATGATTTAACAATAAAAATATAAAAATAAATAAAAATGTGCCATTTTAAAAAAATAAAAAGCACTTCAATTTTCCTACTTGAGTTTTGCTTGAGGAGAAATTTTACTTTTAAGTTTTAGAATGACATAGTTTGATGTCAAAACCATGTTTCTTAATTTCACCTAATTGCCGCAAATTTTGAACCATTTTTTTCTGCCAGATAGTATTACAGTAGGTAAAATGCAGAAATCTAAAATAGCTACTTCTTTTGATTACAAAGGAACACTTGTTCTTGTATTAATATTGCGTTTCGTTATAGAAAAAGCAAAGGAGAAAGAGAAGGAAAGAGGGCAGAAGCTACAATGTGCTGATGCCCACACGAGGCGGTCCCTGAGCTGGACCTTTTTGCTGCCTGACGGCAGATCCAGAATTCTTTCCTTCACACCAGGCATTCCTCTGAAAATTAAATCCAAGATTCTCTCACAATTCTAAAGTTATATTAGAATTTAGAGTTAAATGAATTGCTATAATAAAAATCCTCTGTAGATAAAAATTTAAATAATTAAAGAGATGAAACATTTTCATTTTGGGCTGAGATGCAAATCTATGATGGAGAAGTATTTAATATTAATAACTGTGGCAAAATAGGAAAATTAGAGTATTGCAGGCAGAGGGAACACCAAAGTGAAAACCCAAGACAAGGAACTTGGCAGGCTGAAGGGAAGAGACCGCCTCCTGCCGGTTGAGTGTATTAAGAAGAGATGAGGCTGAAACAGAGGGCAGGGGAAAGCCAAGTATACTTTTTCTTCTTTCCTTCCCTCATTCAACAAATATTTATGGCACTTCTTCACATGTACTGTTTTAGCACTGCAGATTCATATTAAGGATGATATAATTTTAAATAACACTTTATCATATTCAGTTAAAGATTCTTAAGATATATTTAACGTATGGACAGTTTCTTGCCTTTCATGATTGCAAAATATCTTCATGTCTTTCAGCAATGCCATTTTGCTTTCAACTATTTTTGCCCAATCTATCACCGAGAAAACTAATAGATTTTATACCTCCCGTGCACTTATTTTCTTTTTCAAATGCTCAGATCTAGGAAGGTATTTATAAATGTCTCTCTTTAAAATCATTCCATTCATTAACTAGTACATTTGATTCATACATTTTTATATCCTAAAATACTTGGTTTGGAGTGAATCCAAACAAAATATTACATTATTTCCAAAGTTAAGACATTCCAGGCATATATATATATATATATATATATATATATATCTTTAAACAATTATACTCCCCATATGTCTTTCATATAATTTTCTTCTGTTTTAAACACATATGTCATTTGCTAAGTAAAGAAGATTTTGCCATTACAAAAGGAAATTACAAGTTACTAAAGACTATTCTATGATCATGCTTGTCCCCCATGCTGGATTGTGAGTTCTCTTGGGTTCATTTGTGATACATCTTTGCAGCCCTATAAACTAGCATTTTGCCTAACACAGTGTAATTATTCAGTAAATATCGAGAAATAAGAGATTCTATAAACAAATGATTTGTTTCTCCTGAACATCCACTTTCTTTCCCCTATGTGCTTTTTTAATTGAAAAAAAAAAAGATACTGTGTCACATATTCTCCTTCTAGAATAATGCCAGACCGGGTATTTCAAAGAGCTCTTACTTTGCAAAATAACTAGATATGGATAAGGAATATTCTTAATGTAAATTTTGTTCTCATAAATGCTAAGAGAGAATTTCAAGGACTTTCTATTCCCTATAAAAAAAATAATAATCTAAGTTTGGATAAGAAACACAGCTGTTAGTCTGGTGTAGTGGGCTTTCTCTAAAAGCGGATTTCTCAGCGCTCTGAGAGCACCACTTTCAGGATCAGAGACTTTGGTCACCAGCCAGGAAGAGGAACTGATCCTAGGACTCCTGTGCTGAGCCAAGATGCTCAAGGAAAGCTAAAGTGGCATCATATCAGCAGTACCCCTGACTTCTCATATACATAGAAATAAATCCTCTCTAGAGGAAAGCTTTCCAAAGTTAGGACTCAAAGACTTTCAAAAGTTAGGACTGCAGATTAAGATCAGACAATAATATCATAATGAAAGGCCACCAAGCATAGGAAAAACACAAAACATGAGGAAGTCAGCAGAAACACTCAGCAACAGATTAAGACTCTCAAGGACTGCTAATATTAAAGAATCATACACAGAACAACTATGTTTGGAAAGTTTAAAAAATAACAAATGCAATGATGAAAGTGAGAAAGATGTAAGAATAAATAGATTAGGAAGAAATAGAAATTCTAAAATGAAAAATATAACTGCTATAAGAAAAAAGTAATAGGTTAAAGAATCATACGTCGTATATGTATCATATAATAAAATCTATCAGGTATGTACTAATGAAATGATACTGATAATTACTAAGAAAAAGAGACACTTAGTAAACCTGAAGATGTATTTAAAAATATTGCCAGAATTCAGCACTCATAGAAGCCAGAATAACATTTAACTATATTCTAACTGTATTCTAGGAAGAAGAAAACCAAAAGAAAGAAAACATACAACATGAATAATTTACATGAATAATGGCTGCGTATTTTCTGGAAACAATGAAGCCACAGAATATAATATATCCAAAATAGGAAAAATAAGAATTCATATCTAGAAACTTCATTCTAGAACTACATAATATAAAGGAGACAGAAGAAGACCATTGACAAAGAAACGACGATTAGATTTAGAGCAGACGTCTTAGCACAACAGAAAGTAGACACTTAAAAAGATTCTGCCTTCAAGTTTTTTAATAGAAAAGCTTTGTCAGCCCAGAATGACTTATACTGAACTATTTTTCACAAACAAGGGTAAACGATAGACATTTCAAGATAAACCAAAAGTATGTTACCAAAAGATCTATCATAAGGAATGGGTTTGAGTAAGAAAGAAAATGATTTCAAAAATTTACTGAAAAAAGCAAGAAGAGAATAAATGAACTAGTAAATGTGTGTAAATCTGAGAAATCATCACCTGTATAAAATAATAGTATTTTTCAAAAATAAAGAATTCAAATATTAGATATAATAGCACATATGAGTCAAAGAAAAATTATAGAGAATAGTAGACTGCTTTTATTAGATTTTTTAAACTGCAGTTATTTTATTTTACAAATAAATAAGAGAAACCAAGATGAGTAAGTAAATTATAGTATAGTATAAAATATGAGTAGTGGTATTAGTGAAATGAATGAACAATAGGTAATACCAGGAAATGATAAACCTTCGAAATAAGATGTAATCCTAGAAGACTATATACAGTTTAACAGTATGTGTAGAAAGTCTAAACATATACAAAACTAAACCAAGTATTATTTATGCAGTCATACAAATGTGATAATTCTTATTTTTTAAGCAAGGATATGATAAACACAAAATTCAGGCTAGTAAATACCTCTGTGAAAGAGGTAGGGATTGGATAGGGAAGGAACACAGAAATAAATCCAAGTTAATTGTACCATTAATCATTCTGATCTATTGTTCAAATATCTCACAATGAATAACAATTTAATATATTTTATGCTAATATTTCCCCAAATATGTGCTGTTATGCTAATCTTGGTAAATATTTTACCACCATAGGTTTGCATGGTCAAATCAATTTAGAAAACATAGCCTATATTTTTATCTCTGGAGTTTCACAAATCATATGGGTATATTAAATACTCAGAGAATACCTGTACCCAAGGAACCCACATAACTTTATTTAACCTACTATTTTCCAAGTGCTTTTAACCTAAGTGAAGGCCATGAGAGTGCTGTCCCTTTAAGAGAGAACCTGGGGAGGGTCTCCAGGCCTGCAGGCTCCACCTCACTATTTACCCACCAGCTCCACTCTCCCTGAGAACCAGGTAACTAGAACCAGGCTTTTCTTGCTGAATACAGAGCTCTTCTAAGAGGTAGTCTCCTTGGAAGCTCCTGAATGCCTGGCCAGGACATTCCCCAAGAGGCACTGCCTGCTGAGGCATTTTCTACCCAAGCCCGCTCCCTCACCTCTCTTTTCACTGGTGTCAGACCTCTGCTTTGTGTTCTGAGCACCCCTTGTCACCCTGCTTTGACCTGCCAGGTGTTTCCCTCCATAAAGATCTTCCTTTCAGCCTTGTTTTGGAATCTGATCCCTAGAAGACCCAAACTTACCAACCATAAATTTTATTTCTTGGCTATAATAACACATATTCCTAGAAAATAATATTTCATGCAAACTCTTTAGGAAACGTTTTTAAGCTAAAGTTTTTGCTGTCAAGTGAAGAAATTATAAAAACATAGATGTGTGTTTCAGCTCATTAATACTTTTATAATAGAAAAATATCATTTTTAAAAATATGCATTAATCCTATTTCCTCTGAATCCTGTGTTTTTAACTTTAAAATGAGGGTTATGGAAAATTAATTCTCAGTGCCAAAGTAAATCACTCTAATATATTTTTTTAACTAAATGATACTGCCAGTCTGATGTGTGGTTTGTTAATTTCACTGAAGTATGACATTGAAACAAGAGCTTTAAGGCAGAAAAATATGTAAGTAAATGTTTTGCTTTATTTTTATTAATTTTTAAATATTACATAGTTTTATATCTAAATCAGATTAAGGAACTAATCATAGCATGTTCATTCAAACTGATGGAAAAATCAACAAAGTAGGTATATCTCATTGAGCATTACTTAGTACAAAATATTCTGTGCCTCACAAATAACTTAACACCAAAAACATTTTTGCACCCTTATTTTTGTACATTTAAAAGAGCATTTTAAATGATTTAATTAGCAGGCATCTATAGAAGAAGATAGTTCCAACAAAATAATAAAACCAAAGTCTCCTAACTTTGAATCAGATACCTCGAGGTCATCTCATCAAAGCCAAATCACAAATAATTTTTCTAAGGTGAGCAACTAAAATATCTGTAATATGACTTAGGAAATCATTCATTCATTCCCGCATTGAAATAGGTTTAATACATTCTTAAATGGCACACACGTAGGCCAGGTATTGTAGATTTTATATGAATAAGCCTCAAGTCCTGCAACTTGCAAAAAATAATCTAAATTGGAATTTATTTTTAGGTACTTATCCTGGCTAGAATATATTTAGCTTCAAAATTATAATTTGATTTTTGTTCACCATAGTTAATTCTTTTGGATGGGCATATTCAAATCAAGCAAACTAAATTCATTATTTTAATTAGATAACATTTAAATGAATCTCTCATCATAAAGCATTCATATTGATACTTTGTAAAATGCATTTGTTTTAATGCTTTCAAAATGTCCTTTCTCAGTACTTTTGTAAGAGAGGGAGTTAACAACCTATTATTATGTACTCCTTACTGAGCTGTTAATAGCTTTACAGTCTTTCAAAGAATACACCTGCTGCTCATAAAAACATTTATGTTGCTACAGAATTTGGCTGTGTTTTAATATCATGTATTTGCAGTGACCTTGTAGAATCCATACCGATACAGATATTTTTAGTGAGAAAAACAAGAATAAAGAACTTTTGTCCAATTAGTGGAAAATATCAATGGAAAATTAAAAAAATATTATTAGAATTCTAATGTACAAAAAGTTGTCTTTCTTGAATTGTTTAATTTTCTTGATGATTTTTTACACTGTTAGGATTTGCCTACAGTTTCAGCCTTGAAATTTTGTTGTCTCAGTTTATATATGTTGAAAAAGACAGGTGTATATTCATATACATGTATACTTTAGTTGGACACTGATGGCTGAAATTCTATTAAAAACATCAACCTTTCTACAGAATGATTGAAAAATTCAAAATTGAAATTTATTTATATCTTTTTTAAAAGTTTTAGTGATAGACAATCATAAGTCTATAATGAGAAAATGTAAAATTTTATCTGAGGAAGTATTCTGTTTTTCATGGTTGAATGGAATATGAATAATTGTTTTTGGCCAAGTTTCTGTTGGAAAAGGCAAATTGCTTCAGAACCTGTATTTGATCCTTCACAGGTTCTGAAGCAATTTGAAATTTCACATTTAAAGAAGGTAATCAATGCAATCATTTCCATTATATCCTTTGATTCTTGTGATTTCATGGATAAACCACAGTACATGGATGGGTGAAATCTTTCTGCCCTTATCTAATTTAGGTGCGCCTGAACCATATATAGCTATTTCAACCATTGTCCACACTCCTTAGTAATTTTCCTCCTATTTAGTGAATTATGCATCATAGCATTTTTATTTTAGTGTATTTAACAACTTTTTTTGCTTTGGAAAGACAACCATATTGGGCTTCTGAAGACTTAGTTCAACTTTTGGTTAGCACATGAGTAAAGACTTTTTATTGCTATCCAATTTCCTGCCAAAGATATAGTCTCTCTTACCTCCTGAAACACACAGTATTCCAGGATTATTCCAAATCACTATTTTTTACTCTTCAATCTCAGAATGGTGTCATTGTACCAATGAGGGCTACATTAATAGCTTGTCAACTGGTCATGCCTACAGGTATAGTTAACTGACTTGAGATCCAACTAACTGACTCTAAAGGAGAATCTGCCATTTACAAATATTCCCACTGAGGGCGGCACCTGCGGTTCAAAGGAGTGAGGCACCAACCCCATATGCCAAAGGTGGCAGGTTCAAACCCAGCCCCAGCCATAAACTGCAAAAAAAAAAAAAAAAGAAAAAGAAAAAGAAAAAAAGAATATTCCCACTTAATCACCCCTAGAAAACTGGCTGAAAATATTCTCAGAATAATCTCCTATTAATTTTCTTGATGTGGAATTTAAAGATGAAGGGTTTTTTGGTTCTTGAAGATTAATTTACTATATCACCAATGCATTTCTCCTCACTAACTTAAAATATAGTTCAATATTAAAATATTATGTCTCTAAGAAGCAAATGTTTCCAACAACAACATGGAAATCTATTTAAATAATTAACAACAACAATAAAAAGCATTCTATCTTAAATGTGAGGAGGATGTTCTAGCTTATTATCACTTCACATGTATTATTATTTGATCCCACACAACATTGTGAGATAAATGGAACCAAAGTTTCATGCTCTTTGTTGTTGTTGTTGTTGTTGTTTTTGAGATAGAGTCTCATTCTATTGCCCCAGAAAAGAGTGCTATATCCTCAGCCCAGGTCACAGCAACCTCAAACTCCTGGGTTCAAGAGATCCTCCTGCCTCAGCCTCTCGAGTACCTGAGCCTACAGGCACCCACCTCAGTGCTCAGCTAATTTTTCCATTTTTAGTAGAGGCAAAATATTGCTCTTGCTCAGGTTGGTCTTGAACTGTTAAGAAGAACTAGTCCTTCCACCTTGGAATCCTAGAGTTTTAGAATTTGCAGTGGTTCTCAACCTTCCTAATGCCGCAGCCCTTTAACACAGTTCCTGTGGGTCACAACCCACAGGTTGAGAACCACTGGATTATAGACTGAGCCTCATGCTCAATTTTTAACTGAGCAGGCTATGGCTCAGTAATAAGATGACATACTGAAGTTCACCTGTCTTGTGAGCCACAGGGAGACGGCCCAGTTTCTCCAAATCCCAGGGCTTTAAATAGTATAGTAACTGAGTTTGTCAGCAAAGATATAAGATCCTATGGAAAATCATAACAGAAATAGAACCCTCAGTTTAAAGTGTTGAGCAGCTTATAGTCTTTTTATCATAGCATAGATATCCTCTAAATTTTGTATGATGGAAAAACATAACTTAATGGTTGTGATAAAAGAAATAACAGTCTTACTCTTCCTAATGAGCCTTTACCTTATCTGTTAAAAAGAGAGGTGAATGTGTATTTGATGCTAAGTAGTAGTAATTTATGACGACTCAAAATTACACAAAATAGTAAGAAAATATAATCTACTTAAAACTTAAATGTGTATGTATGATAGACTGAGTACTGTTCAGTTCCAAAACTTCTTATATTATGTCTAGGATTGCAGCTTATTTCTGCATATAGTATCTGCGTGAACTGTCTTTTATCTGTTTCTCAATATATTTCTAAAACAGTGAATATAAAACCTATTTAATATATAAAGTTCTTAGTGGTACTTAGTTGTATTGCAATGCTTCATATTAGAAGCTACATAGTACATATAATAAATTGCAGGATAAAATTTGAGCTCATCTGAGTTCAAATTCAAACTCTCCCACTAACTTATTGAATGGCCTGGAACAACTTACCAGACCACTGCACCTCAGTCTTTTCATCTGAAAACTACTTCACAGAGCAGCTTTGAGGATTTTATGAGCTTTGAGAGTGCTTACAGAGGTCCTCAAACTTTTTAAAAGGGGGCCAGTTCACTGTCGCTCAGACCGTTGGAGGCCCGGACTATAGTTTAAAAAAAAAAAAAAAACTATGAACAAATTCCTATGCACACTACACATATCTTATTTTGAAGTAAAAAAAACAAAACGGGAGCAAATACAATCACACTGCCTCATGTGGCCTGCGGGCCATAGTTTGAGGACACCTGGAACAGTAGGAAAATGTTAACATTAAAAAGAATAACTCCATTATGTTCTGTTTATACATGTAATTGATTTGTTTTGAATAAATTTAACCTATCATTTTGGGCTAAAAGGTCATAAATCCTTCCAAAGAACCAGATCATTGGAGTGTTTAAGTTGATTAACTTTTGTCTATTAAGACAAAATACCATCAGCCCATCTAGTAACAAAAAAGAAAATAGGATAAATGGATTCCATATTAGAATTGGAGCCTAGAAATGTAGATTAATGTTTACTTGTTACAGTTATCTATTACCCCAAAATGTGCTAGCTTGAAAATTACAATTTGTGAATAGGATATGTCATGAATCATTGAGTCGGTTTTCTGAACAAGACACAGTGGGAGAAGCTCATCTCTGCTCCACCATGTAGGACTTCAGCTGCCATAAGAAACATTTGGCTGGGAGCTGGAACACCTGCAGGCTGGCCAGGCACCATCCTGTCATTCTCTCGCCTCTCTCTTCTCTCTCCCCGCACATGCCCCCATTCCTCTCTCCGTCCTTCCTGACCTTTGTCCTGCCTTGTCCAATCTCGGCAAGGTTCCTCCTCCACCTGACTCTCTTGGGCTGCTGCATAGCTTGGCAGTCTCAGACTAGTCATATTTCTTAGAGTGCAATATAGAATTCCAAGGCAGAAGTAGAAACAGCCACTTTTCTTTGAGACTGGGCCTGGAACTGACACCACATCATTTCTGCCCTACTGTATTGTTCAAATTAGTCACAGACTAGACTGAATTCAAGGAAAGGGGACAGACTCAGTATTTCAATGAGAAGAGCATAGCACAATTTGCAGCCATCTTTATTTTGTCATACGAGTTAGTTTTAGGCCTTTATCATATTACATTATTTGCATTGCTCCCCATTCGTCCTAATTTAAAAATAGATATTTCTCAGCACTGAGTCAAAGAAAATTTATTAATTTTGAACGTGACATTCTACAATTTCAAAGTCTATTTAAAGAATTGTATCTGGAAATATTGTGGGATTAAAAATAGTTAATTCAAAAGGAGAAAGAAAAAAGAAAAAAAGATTTAAGAAAAACCTTCCACAGAGGAGTTTTTTTTTTCAGTTCTTTGAATCTGGAATTCACATTGGGTTGTTACAATATATATATAACAAATAGGATATAATTATGCAAATCAAATTATCCAAATTTGAAAATAAGGGGATGTCTACATGTCCAAGGAAAAAGCATCCATTTCTAGTACCTCCAACACCAAATATATACAGCATGAAATATAGAATGGGAAGAATTTGTGACCTTTGTAGAAAAGAGACCCTAAATTTAACTTACTGCTTCATCATAGGGAATTTTCTTTCCAATTTGATTCCAAAGCCAGTTTGCATATATGCGTAAATATGTTCAATATTTGATAATAATTCAGAATAAAATAATGTTTCTGAAAAATTGACCTTACTTGCTTTGAATTCCTCTCTCTGCAGTAGTTTACATATTTAAATCTCCGTTTGATTTTAAACACCCACATTGGAACTAGGAAAACTTTCTGTCTGTGGAGGTGTGGATTCTAGGAAGCTGTCAGTTGCCACAATGTATTTACTAGTATTCTATTACTTACAATCACTCCATGACATTTGGTTCCTAGTTCTATTATCGTAATATACGTATATTTTATTTTATTATCAACCTTGAAGTAATCATTTGATTCACATTTGATATCCTGTGAGGAAATTCAAAATCAATGAATAAATTAGATTGTTGTCTGAAAATACTGGGTTAGTTAGAGCATAATAGGACACTTTTTAAGTAAAGACTTTATCATTTACAAAGATGGTTTAAAATCTCTCTTTTGGGGAGAAGACACTGTTTCTTAAAACAATTATGGTTTGTAGCTTTGTGAGTCAATTTTAATAGATATTTTAGTTTTGAACAAATGTATCTGTCCTCAGATCACAATTAAGACTCACTAAGCACATATGAAAATATTGCCGGGAGCAGTGGCTCACACCTGTTATCCTAGCACTCAGGGAGGCGGAGGCAGGTGGATTGCCTGAGCTCAGGAGTTCAAGACCAGCCTGAACAAGAACAAGACTCCCTCTTTAAAAATAACCATATGTTGTGGCAGCACCTGTAGTCCTCCTTTACTCAGGAGGCTGAGTCAGGAGGATTGCTTGAGCCCAAGAGTTTGAGGTTGCTATGAACTGTGATGTCACAGCACTCTACCAAGGGTGACAAAGTAAACTGTCTCAAAAAAAAAAAAGAAAAAGTAAAATTTCACCATCAAACACATTTAAGTAGTAAAATTGCACTGACAAAACAGATTTAAGTGGTAAAGATAAAAATGAAAAATAAATCTTCAAGAACCATTCTTTTCCCTATTCTAACTGAGGGCAAGGAATTCTCGTGTATTTGTATGTAAATTAATTTCTTCTTCCTTTTCAATGCAAGAAGCAGTCTTTGTATCACTATGTTTTAAAGCTGATTTGGACAAATGTTAAGACTTTCCCTATATTCCTAACAGTGCTGTTTTTTCAGTGGAGACATTTCTGTAAAATGTTTTCTTGTCTTCTACTGGCATTTTCACCCTAGCGAAATCCTACTCATCTTCCTTATTTCCTTTCATTCTGTCAGAAGGTCTAGCAACCAAGAAACAGTCCAGGATTCCAATCCACCTGTGTCTCCTCTCTGGCAAATTCATTTTCAAAGATATTTTCTCTTCTATCTTTTATTTATCTTAGCTATTCTATAATCTAATTAGCACTATTGTAAAAATATTTAACTGCTCTATATTTTAAAAAATTTATTTGTAGAATTAAAGTATAACATATATATGTTATGGGATACATATAGTCCGTAAAAAGGTTACTACAGTGAAGGCAATTAAAATATCCATCATCCACGTTTTTCTTATTTAAAACAATATATTATTACCTCTATACTCATTGATTGTCAATACACACCCTGCAGTTAAAATGTAATTAGTGAAAGGATTGCACACATGTTGTCTTTCAAGCTTATGCTACTCCATTCTGCCACCGTGTGATGTTTTAATTTTGCAAATGTTCGGTTTGACATTTGGAATGCCATTTAGATCTGAAGAAGTCAACATATGTGTACTAATGTTTATAAAAATGCTTAGTACATTTTTTTTACCAGTGGTATTTTTTTGCTAACTTATATTAATTTTTATAATCAGATTGTTTTTTTCTAGTATTTACGTAGTTATTTTGCTACTATGCCTAAACTACTGATATCAGCAGAAATTTGTAAACTGTTCTAAAAATGTTGAGTTTAAACTAAGTATAATCCTCAAATATCGTCATAATGAATATGATTTTTCCTTTCCATATCCCCCTTTAAGATAAAATCACTTTATCCTCAATACTCTAATAAATATTAAATTTTAAGTGTTTTGTTCTTTGTTATCGTTTTTTTCCACCTTTTTCTCTATATATACTTTTATCACCAAATTTACATATGATTTTAAAATTCTGGTAAATTATCTAAAACTTAAAGAATGCATAACAAATTTAGGCTTTCTGTTTGACTATAATATACTTTTAAGACATGTTGTTAAAGAATTTTAGAGTGAAATCATTTTCTTCAGTTACCAGTATCAAATTTTAAACATTTCATTTTTACTTAACACCACTGTAAATATTTATAGCATGGTAGAGCATGGGAGAAAAATCTATATCCCATCTGTATGGAGGTAGGTACATGAGGACAGATGGGAAAGCTAAAACTGAACAATATTAAGAATATGAATGAAAAGATATTTCAATACAAATCTTAGGCTTTTTATAAACATACTGTTTTGTAAAATATTTTTGGCAAGCATAATTTTGGATGTTCTCTGCAATGTTCCTGAGAACACAGCATACTATACAGACATAATATTATTGCATTTTGATTATACAAGTACTGTAAGCATGAAAAGACAGTTTGTCTCACCTCTTATTTGAATTGTCATTAATTTATGCAAATGAAGTTTTAGTGGCTATACCAGTATTTAAGAATTTAAAAGCTAGGCTTATAAGCAATTAATTTATTAATTTTTTATCTAACCATTTAGATAATATGTAATGAGACATTTCAGTATTTATTAATATGTATTTATGTCATAAATATATAGTATGCATCATATGTATTTTCTGGGGGACAGAGTATGCCAGGCTAGAGTACAGTGGCTTCATCATAGCTCACTACTACCTGCGATTCCTGAGCTCAAATGATCCTCCTGCCTCAGCCTCCTGAGTAGCTGGGATAATACATATGTATAGTCTCACTGTATTAAGCAGTGGGAATGTAAAGATTAACAGGCAAGTAAAACACACACAAAATTTTTAAAAAGATTTCTCACAGCATCTGCTGATTACCTTTAAGGCACAAATCTATTGTTGCTCTGAATTAAATGCACCACGTATTGATCAACACTCCTGAAAGAAAGAAATAATGCTATATTATACATCTGCTGGAGCCTGTGAAAGCGTTTTACACATTATTTTGCCTTATGTGTACAACAAGACCAACTCTTTTGTATAAATAAAACATTATGAATTTTTATAGATGAACTGAGTACAATTCGGACTCTACTAGTCTCATTCAGTACATACACCATACGCTGATTTTATAGACCGTTTGACACATTTTCATCACACTGGTTAACATAGCCTTCCTGGCATTTTCTTAGTTATTATGTTAAGACTTACATTCTACATTTACTAAGTTTCACATATACCCTTGTAAGATGCACCACAGGTGTAATCCCATCAATCACCCTCCCTCTCCCCCTTCCCCATATTCTTAGGTTATAACTGGGTTATAGCTTTCATGTGAAAGCCATAAATTAGTTTCATAGTAGGGCTGAGTATATTGGATACTTTTTCTTCCATTCTTGAGATACTTTACCAAGAAGAATATGTTCCAGCTCCATCCATGTAAACATGAAAGAGGTAAAGTCTCCATCTTTCTTTAAGGCTGCATAATATTCCATGGTATACATATACCACAATTTATTAATCCATTCGTGGATCAATGGGCACTTGGGCTTTTTCCATGACTTAGCAATTATGAATTGGGCTGCAATAAACATTCTGGTACAAATATCTTTGTTATGATGTGATTTTTGGTCTTCTGGGTATATACCTAGTAGAGGAATTATCAGAGAAATGCAAATCAAAACTACTTTGAGATATCATCTAACTCCAGTAAGATTAGCCCATATCACAAAATCCCAAGACCAGAGATGTTGGCGTGGATGTGGAAAAAAGGGAACACTTCTACCCTGCTGGTGGGAATGCAAATTAATACATTCCTTTTGGAAAGATGTTTGGAGAACACTTAGAGATCTAACAATAGATCTGCCATTCAATCCTATAATTCCTCTACTAGGTATATACCCTGAAAATCAATCTTGAATGTTTAATTCCAGACCAATATTCCTCTATCAACAGGTATATACTTCTGTGCTATCTTCTACTATAACTCAACATTTAATGTTCAGGAATGCAATTAATTTTCATACTATGTGAAACAAGGTACAAATTGGAAGGAATATATGGAAAAAGTCATGAATGCATTAGATTTCTGGGGATAATCAAGAGTTGATTGTAGTAAATTATAGTCATGGAATGCTAAATGATTCTCTTCTAGAAGTGCAGTCAGAACGTCATTGTGTACTTGGAATCACTTCCTCCACATTTTATACATATGAATATTTTGTAATTTTGTCATAGCAGTGGCTAATTTTTACCTAAGAAAAACATTTCAGAATAGCTTACCCTTTAGACCACTCCACCTATGATCTTCTCAATTCTTTCTCTCACCAAATTAAAAACTCCCTATTTTGCATTTTAATGAATATAAGAAAAGAAAGCAACTGTCTTGGTTGCCAGCAACAGAACCTAACTGGACTACAAGTTAAAGATATCAAAATATAGACTCCAAGAGCATAGTGGAACACATGAGCCTCAGAAAGACAGGAACTTGAAAAGCTGAGGTTTTTCCATTTCAATGTTGTTTTTCTCTTTGTTGCTCTTCATCACGGGTTCCATCATCCAGGAAAAAAAAAATCTATAATCATTCCAGCTTGCTGTTGTCTCTGGGGCAGTTGGCCAGCCCTATCTCCCCTGGTGGGTGATTCTTAGGTCTGGTCACAGGAGAATCAGTGTGAGGTAGAAGCTATCCCCTTATCTTGGACCTGCAATGTTAGTAATCCAGTCTCCAGTGGTATGTGACCAGAGCTGCACCAGATACATATACATTCTATGTTGAATGGTTAGTATTGCTTTACAGATAACAATCAGTAGACACGTACCAGACACCAACTATGCCTTCAGCACACTCTGTTTTATTTTGTTCTCTTTCGTTTTGTTATTTGAAGGAAATACAGACCACATTTTTTATAAAATAGATGTCTACTTGGGGTTTTACACATGGAAGTAACTAGAGGAAGGAAACATATGGTATAAAGTAAGTGTTAATGCTGGAAAGAATCAAAGAATGTAGAAAATATTTTGTTTAAAATGCTTAGATTTCTTACTGCATAATGGCTTTATTATATTAAAATGGCAATCTTAACATCTTTGAACAATTGTAATCTGTTTACAACATAAGGCAAAATTTAGAAATAAATAGTCTTTTTGGAAGATTATAAAACATCTCCCAGACACTAACTAATGGAGAATTTTCTAAAGGGTATGATTCCCTCAATGAATATAGCATATTGCTCCTAAAATTCCAAGTTTACCCATTATATTTAAACACTTATAAAGCCTTTACACATATTTATCATACATTAAAACAAAAATTCAACAAACTCTCCACAGCAAAAATAAACATATTTTCTAAATCATATAACAAAATCAGACTATTTTAAGAAAATAAATTCTCACACCCCACCCCAAAATCTGTTCATTTGAAAAATTTAAAGATTACTTACATAATATATAAAAGCATAATAGATTTAAATTATAAACTATTTAAAAATAATAAACATTAAGATATACAACCAACTAAACCTTTGGAATATGACCAATGCAGTAAAAGTAGGTAGAAGGAATGAACAAGTGAAAATTTTAAAATTAATGAAATAGTCAAATATATTTGATTTAAAATTAAAAATCCAGTGTTTAAAAAGCTGACCAAATAAATAAGTTTTCCTAGGACTAAGATGAGAAAAATGTAATATTTTATGGAAGACATATTTACTAATAGTACAAGATTAGATGTAAATTTATATCAACAAATACTTCATTTAAAAATACATTTAAGGACTTATTGGTAATACTAAAACTAAATAAAATATCTGAATGTAGGATAAAATAATTTTAAAATGTAGTCAAATATTTATCACCAAAATGGTCCATTTCAATTAAGTTTTCAAGGAACAGGTTATTTCCATGTTATGTCAATTATAGCAGAACATTAAAAAAATCAAAAATTTCACAATACAGACTCCAAATGTAACATAAAAAATTAAATAAACAGACATTTAAAATAGAAAAAGAAGGGGGAAAAACCCTAGAGACCAAAATCACTGATAAATATAAGTTTAAATTCTTCTTAGCAAAGTATCTCAAGAATGGAAGAAAAAGTATCCAATGTACTCAGCCCTACTATGAAACTAATTTATAGCTTTCATATGAAGGCTATAACCCAATTATAGCCCAAGAATATGGGGAAAGAGAGGGGAGGGGAGGGGGGAGGATGGGTGGAGGGAAGGTAATTGGTGGGACCACACCTGCGGTGCATCTTACAAGGGTACATGTGAAACTTACTAAATGTAGAATATAAATGCCTTAACACAATAACTAAGAAAATGCCTGGAAGGCTATGTTAACCAGTTTGATGAAAATATTTCAAATTTTATATAAAACCAGCACGTTGTACCCCATGATTGCATTAATGTACACAGCTATGATTTAATAAAAAAATAAAAGTAACTGATTTTTGTGATAATTCAAACAAGATTATGTATATAAAAGTGCTTTATACTTTATACAGCACTATGGAAATGTTACCTAATTTTTAATAAAATAGCACAGAATTCTTTGAAATATATATATAACTTTAAAAATTATAGCTGAAATTATCAATTTAGAGTCCATAACTGTCATCAAAATTATATTATGAACAAGCATTAACAGGTAGGATTTATATTAGGAATGCAAGAATAAAGTATGTACCACATTAAGACTAACACCATAGCTTAGGAAACAATTAGGCTTACATGACTGCTAGCAGAACTACTGATATCCATTTTTAACATTATTTTGTTTCCTCAGCCAATCTGTAGCTCCCATCTGCTGGCAGATCAAAAGTTTACTATTGTGTTAAGTAGAACATTGCAAAAAAGAAAAAATGATTTTGATATTAAAATGCTAAATATTAATAACACCTTGATTTATTCCTGATAGTTTTAATTTTGTATAACTTGAAGCTAAGAGTTATCTTCATATATAAGAAATCTAAAAGAACTTCCTGGACTTTTTTAAACAAATTCTATTCCTAGGTCTAAACAAAAATATTGTATGTTTAATGCCAGATTGGATGAGTTTTAAGCCTCCTATATTATCTAGAATCTATCAGTCTGACATGATATCAAAAGAAAAAAAATAAAGGCAGAGTGCACGGGAATGTTAACCTTCAAGAAAATAATTTTATCTTGGAAACAAGTAGTTAAAACGTTTTGATGCTGTGAATTATTTCTGCCAAATGAAGAACTATTTATATAAAAATATTCTAATTGTTAGCCAGTAAGTCAGTATTATATGGTTCATGCTATGTAAATTATAAAATGTAAAATTAATTGTAGGGCTACCTGCATTTCTGACATAAAAAGTAGTTATAGAAATTTAATTTCTTGGTTGAATTTTGGTGATAAGATATACCTGCTAGAGTAGTAAAGTCCTAGTACTTTACACGTAGTGAGAATTCAATGAATGTCTGCGAAATGAATGAATTTTCTAGAGAAGTAAATCAAAATCTTGTAGCTAACTCATCAAGGTACATAACAGAAGCAAAATTAAAATAGGTCCAAGACAGGAGCCTTGCAACCCAGAATTCCCTCTATCTTCCTTCTGTTGATACAGGCCGTGTTACTTCTGATTGGAGAAAGATGCCATAGAGAGTGAAAATCTGAACCTATTTGTTTTCACTAAGTTGTGGTCTTCAGATCCAATGCTGACAGTATTTAGACTCTAGCAAGAGTGGCCCTTAATTTTTTTTTCTTTTTATTTATTTATTGTTTTTCAGACAGTCTCACTGTGTCCCCCTGGGTACAGCTCCGTGGCATCATCATGGCAGACAACAACCTCAAACTCTTAGACTCAAGAGTTCTTGCCTGAGTCTCCCCAGTAGCTGGAACCACAGACGCTCCCCATAATACACAGCTATTTTTACTAGAGATGAGGTCTTGCTCTTGCTCAGGCTAGTCTTGAATGCCTGAGCTCAAGTAATCCACCCACCTTGGCCTCCCAGAGTGCTAGGATTACAGACATGAGCCACCGTGCCTGGCCAGGAGTAGCCCTTATAGTTACCATGAGAAGTTGACACCTATAGAAATAAAGCTAAATTCAGTATGTTATGTAATTAAAAAGTTCAGTGTAACAATAAAATTAGGTCTCCCAAAATCCTTGATTCTTGCTCCAACGGGAATGGAGCAGTGTCTGAATATTAGCGTCAAAATCTTCCCATGGGAAGAGAACTGAAAGTAAAGGTTGATCTCTCCAGAGCAGAATACGTCCACTCCTGTTTGACAGTGCCCAGTGTTCACACTATTTGGTTCTGAACTATTTTTTTAACATGGATGCAAATATACAAAACAGAAATTGTACATACCTGTATATTTTATTTTAGAAAATGATATCCTTAACAATATACTTAAATTCATTGTTACTATATGTTTTTCACCACAGTTGGTGCTTTTGACTGTACTCATCCAAGGAAAGATAGTGAAATAAACTGTTTCAGTTTCAGCCCCAAAGCACTAGTGCACAAGATTGCCAGTGCTCTCAGCCCTGAGCATCCACGCAGCATCCACAGTTCAGTGTGCGTGGCAGTCAACGGGGTTATGCCTTTGAGGTTCACTTTACACCGTGTACTTACTGCCTTGACAACATGTCTTGATCCATGAAAGTGTGCCGGTGATAATACTGGATCTGCAACAAAGAATTTAATTTTTTTTCATTAGATAATACTTAAAAGTGATTGGCAATATATCATATACCCTATTCAAACATGTCCAGATTCAGCCTGCCAGGATGAATAAGAAAATCTAGATGGTTCTGTAACAAAACATGGTCTCTGCCTGGTGACAGCTACTTTGAACTGAAGTTGATCTGTCAACAGAAAGGCACTTAGTTTCAGAACAATAGTAGCTTATGCTTCTCATGGATAAAGCTAACTTGGTTTCCCAAGAGCTTAGAAATGCCAGGAGGAGAGAGGGCTGCTGTGTGCCAAGAGGAACCCTCCTTACTCCTCCTTTCTGACCCCTCTTCCTCATCATCCCACCAAGTGTCAAGACATAAGACAAGGCAGCAACTGTCCCCTTGGTGGTCAGTCAGTCATTCGGGATAAAGTACCGTTGAAGCACCCTTCCTACTGGAGGATTTCTAGTCCAGGGATATGGCTGCAGATACCCTTTTATACACAACAGCAGAAATGCTGAAGCCTGCCTGCCAAAGGTGTCCTTTACTCTCTGTAAATGAACCGAGTCTGTAATTATTATTTAACTATATTTCGGTAAAGCAACAGACAAAATGTGTAATTACTATGGGACCACTCTTTAAGCAAGCTTTTTCATACCTTCTCTTTTTGAGGATAATGGGATAAAACTAAATTATGTTTTTTTTCCATTGCTTTAAAATTTTTCTCTCAGTCATCATTTCAATTGTGAAACAGCACTGAAAATGCACCGTCACTCGTATGTTGCAGAAATTCTATGAAAGCTGCAATAGTCTCTTCTTGTATATGAGAGTGAAAAATCCAAATACTCTGCAAGTTTCTGTCAGGAACAATACCAGTTTTCTATAGTCCACAAACATTTTTCCCTCTACTGTAGAGGCCTTGACCTTCTCCATGATAAAGGAGTTGGCGTTAGCAAACTCCTGCTTTTAACCCCTAGCAGAAAATTATAGCTATCAACAACTTCTAGACTTTAATTCTTTAGATTTTATGACAGGTAGATAAATATTTGGTAACTTTTCACTCTCAAAATCACATGAAGATGAATATAGCTACACTTACTCTGTTTTATCTTTTTAATTTAAATGTTGCTAAGTGGTAAAACATTTTTTTCTTTGTACTTCGGGTTTAATGAAGTTGTATTATTTGGGTTATAAATGGTGAATTCAATTTTTCAGTTAGACACAGAATATATATATATAGTATATAAAGTTCTGACAAATAAGATCATTAAGTTTTTTGTTTGTTTGTTTGTTTTTTGTAGAGACAGAGTCTCACTGTACCGCCCTGGGTAGAGTGCCGTGGCGTCACACGGCATAAAGTTTAAAAATAGCCTTTAAGATGAGAACTTTTCCCCTTAAAAGTAGCTTAAGGGAAATGATTTTCTTAATTCTAAATCTTAAAGCATCACCAGCAAATAAATGAACTTTGGCATGTTCTCCATATGTGCAAATCCTTATAACTTGGTTTGTTAATCTGAAAGTTCTCCTAAACAACAGTGTTTTTCAGGAAAACACTAAAGGAAATCTTCATGGGAATATTACAGATAGAATTTAAGTATCAAATGAATGATTTCATTAGTGACCTTGAAAATCACTCCCCATTCCTGAGAATCTCTACCTTTAGATCTATGAGGACAGTAATGGAAATTAACTTAAGGACTTGTTGACCTAGTTTGACCTGTGATTAATTTTCATACAAATACATTTCTTCAGATATGCTATTAAAAGATTATTGCAAAATTATTGAATAATATTATACAAAAACAGAATTAAGCTTAATTTGTCTCTACTACTAGCATATTGTGGACAGTCCCTTAAAAATGAATTATCCTGTTCTGAGGTAGTGAGCAAATTCATTTCCCTAGTGAAGTGAGGAAGCTGGTGATTGACTCAGGAAGTTTCCTGAGAACCGGGCCTCTAGCCCTGCCTCTGAGGTGTGGTAAGTCCGTCATGCCTGTGAGTGTCTTCAGCGCTCCTTCCCAGGCAGATCATTTCTGAACCTACCTCACAATCACTATGTTACTAGTACATGTTCAAAAATAAGTGTAGTGTTCAGGGGAGGAGTCAGTATTCCCTCAAGGGGAAAATGTCATCATTTTATTTCTGAAAATTGACTTGTAGTTTTTACTGCTGGGGAATCACTAGATTACAAAACAAAGCAATTGATTTTGAGATTAAAAGTTTTCAAACTTTAAAAAACAATTAATTTATGTTTCCTTTCACCCACAGGTCTACCCACGGATAGCGCCGGCATTTTGGCACTACCTGCGGGTAGAAGTGAGTAGCGGGTCCTTGAATCCTCCCACCTCTGCCCCCTGCACTCTGCTGTTGTGGTCCCATCTGATGTGCCCATTTTGCTCAAGCTGCAGCCGCCATTCTGTGTAAACGTGTTCTCACGCCACCACCATTCCTTAGATGTGGGTCAGAAATCCAAATCACCCAGAATACAAGTGCAGTTTACATAAGATTAATCATCTTTCTTGATAAATTTCCAAATCAAGACCATATCATATGCATCATAATGGCAAACAGTTAAATGCTAAGTTACGGAAAATCATGCTTATACCTCTTTGTAATCAATACTTTTGCTATTCGGAGCATAATTCCTCAGTTTAATTGTGGAATGTCTCTAGGAAAAAGTAGGCTAACTCAGCTTCATCTCCTCTCTCCTTTTCTTCTGTCCATCAGGAGCATGAGCAGCTCACCTATTCCTCCACGAGGTCCAAGGCCCCCAGTGTCATCATCACAGGGCTCAAGCCAGCCACCAAGTACGTATTTCATATCCGAGTGAGGACTGCGACAGGATACAGTGGCTACAGTCAAAAATTTGAATTTGAAACAGGAGATGAAAGTAAGTTTCACACAAGGATATAAAGTAAGATATTAATTTAATACCATTTTAATTGGACCTGGTATTTTAAGACGAGGTGTTCCAAATTTGTAATAGCCTCTTCACATGGGATTCTGATCATATAAATAAATACTTATATCATCACTTCAGTTAATGTTCTGGTGCCATCATTAAATACTTTAATGGAACGCCTTGCAGACCACTGGGCCCAAAAATGTCCCTTTATGGAGAATTCGTCACTCTCTCCAGTACACAGGGTCTCAATGGATGGTGCTAGCCTAATTGTTTTCTGGTCCTGGCACTGTGATACTTGGAAGGGAATGAAGCCATGAATGAATGATTTTAGCAGGTCGAAATTGTGCAGCTTTGGCTTGTCATCTCAAATCAATAAAACCAGTGGTCAGGAGACAAGCTATACTGACATGAATGTTATAGGTTGAAATATAGAAGCATGGACTTAATTAGAAAGCCACATTAATTCCACAGCCTCAAAATGCTGGAAACCAAAATGGGAGATGAAGGGAATGAAGTTTTCCAATGTTATATAATAAAGGCTTTGAAATCTTTAACTCATGCTAAACCCAGCTCTACCATTGAATTTCTGGCTTTCCGAAATTCATTGTACTGCTGTGTTTGTAAGGATAATAGCAGTTGCTTTTTCTGTGTACATAATAAAAAAAATTCCAAATACATATTATCTAATAAAAAAGTCTGTTTCCACCATTGCTAAAATATTATATTAATAAAATAATTCAAGAGCAGCAAATTCATTATGGTAATTCCTTATGGATAACATAATAATGGCCACCAGTATTGAGTCTCTAATAAACGCGTGGAATGATGTCAAGTTTTTTACATGTATTTTCTCATTCAAACCTTAGAACATCCAGTGAGACAAATATTATTTTTCTCGTTTATTTATAAGAAAACTGAAACCTTAAGAGTTCAACTAATTGTCCAAATTCATGCAGCTGGTAAGAAACTGAGCTAAAATTTGAAATCAAGGCATGTCTTCTTCCAGGTCTATGCTCTTGACTCCTTCAGCATCCTGCTGAATCCTATAATTTGTATTATTATAAAATGCTAATGGTAAAACCATAAAATATGTCATACTTTCTCCAATTTAGCACTTCCTAGAAGTAAAGCTATTTGAGTTTCAAATCCTATGGTAGAAGAAATGTTTTGTTATTGTTGTTACAATGATGAACTATATTGATCCATAAAAAATGTTTTATTATAGCCATATCTAATTAAAAAGTAGAAAGGTTCTGACATGTTTAAGTAAAAAGTAAGTAACCAGGCTTTGCGAGTGAGAATATTCTAATTAATGAAAAGAAATACTTGTGACCTGGGGGGTTAATATCAGTAGCAGTCATTTATAATCCTGCTAGAGACTATTAACTTCTCAAGCTAGAGCTTAAATTATTGGGAATACAGTATAAAGATCACAAAATGTAATTCCACAATAAAGTAAATAGAAAAGTACATAAAGCACTGTCCTTGCTTAGTCCTGTTGCTTGTTTTTTCCCTGCCCACATTTCAAGCCTTAATCTAACTACAAAGCCAAGGATATAATATAAGGAGAGTTTGGTCCAAGCTGGAGTGGGGAACCAGTGGCATTCTGGATCTTTGAGTACAGCCTTTTGACAGAATCCAAACTTCACAGGACAAACCACTTTATGGAAAGGATTTGTTCTATAAAATTGAGATTTAGTCAAGATGCCACCCTTGGCTGATCTGCAAGGCCAAGTTTGGCCTGGAAGCTTCAGATTCCCCACCCTGAACAGATGAAGAAATTTACCTAACCTTTAAAAGTATAGCATTTGTGAGTATTGCATTATGAAGTTAAAAATGCATTCTCAAAGAAACGCATAGCTAAATCTTAATAAGTTTTGTTTTCATTTGGAGCTTAGAGAAAGCAATCTCATCTAATAAAAAAATAAGTTCTGTACTGAATATTAAAACTTTGGTTTGTTTTTAACTTTAAATTTTGACTCAAATTTTAATATTGAAAATTTAGTATCAAAATTTTGACTTGTTTTTAACTTTAAATCCTGACATATTTTCAGGACAAGAATGCCTTCAGGTGTTACATAGAGGAAAAGGTACTTTCTTAGCAGAAATGCCCCATGCTCATCAGTGACTCCGTACGGTTTTCATTCACTTTGTAAAAATATATAGGACACTTAAAATGTGTCAGACTCTATGTGAGGCTCTGGGGACAAAAAAAAAAAAAAAACAATAGAAACTAACAGCCTTTTACTTCATATAATTTACAATCTGAATTTGTGGGAGGAAAATGAAAATTTAAGTTAAAAATATAAAAGCAGTGACATGTATTATCACAGATATATACAAAAAGTGCACAGAGAAGCCTAACTCAGTGGAATAGGCATGAAAGTCTTCTGGAAGGTGAGAAGCTGAGGCTCTTTCTCCAAATAGAAAATGTTAACCACCAAGAATTTGTTATAATTTCTGTGCTTATTTGGGGGAATTTTTAATAGAGAAAAAGAAGAACTTTAAAATAAATAATAGTCTGCATCATTAATAACATTATCTAAATATTTTAAGCTGCTTGAAAAAATGTTTTGTATACATTTTCAGTTATAAGCTATTAAAATTACACTTTTATTTTTTAAAAAATATTTAAAGATAAGGAAAGCAAACATTTGTTTTTATTTAAAGCACCATTGAAACTTACATAGTATTGAAATGCATTTTAGAATAATAGAAAATAGTTTTAAATTTGCATTTTTAAAACCGAAAGAGAATATATTCTACTACATTGTAGGCATCTTGCACCTTTGCTTAATACCGATTTTAGAAAGAAAACTAGTATTTTACATGTAATAATTAACAGTTTACCTCTTCCATTGCCTTAACAATTAGCTAAATGATCCAGGACAATTAATACATTGCCAACATATACAAGGAATGCACTCCTTTTCCTAGAAAAGATTCCTTATAGCTAAAAATTGAACAACATGTAAATTTAAGCTTTTACCTGTAGGCTACATAAATCAGTTTTGTAGCACAAAAGCCACATCTGGCAACATTTTGTCATGTATTATTAGTAGTTAATTGTCCAAATTTATATTGCATACAATAACCACACAAAAACTATATGAATATTAACAAATCAAACTAGAAATTAGTAAACATTGGATGTTTCAAAACAATATCTTATGACATGTCTTACACATTTATCCAAACATTGGTATATAGAAACAAATGATTGAATTTAATCACTTAATTACTTTGGAAATATCTGTAAGATACAGCTATTTCAGTATGGTTTGACATTGAAGCAATGTGGTTCATTTTAACAATTTGTAGGTGGGAAATGATCCTGATTTTAAGGGGCCAGATTTTGCCTCTAGTTCCTTCTTCCCTGATGCATTCCATAGGACACCATTTGACTTACTATTCTATTCTCTATTTTGTAGAGTTGAAAAGACTAACTTTACGGGTATTTTTGTAGAACAAAATATGAATTTCTCAACAAATATTGAAGTCTCCATCTAAATATGATCTAAATTGACATTATTTCTATCAGTTTTGCTCAGGTGAAGATATACTCTGAGAAAATAAGATTATTTGGATGCTTCAAACACAAAATGTTCTGTATCTTCATTAAATCTAGGGTTCTTGTACAACTCTCAGGTAGAATATTCAGGAAACACGCACATTACAAATGATGGTTCTATCCTGCCCAAAATGTTCTTGATCAATCCAGCAAGATATTGTTAGTCTTTCCTATAATTTTATAAATATTTTATGGTACAAAGACTTCATTATTTACAAAGTCATAAACTCTTTCAGTACAAGAACTATAGCCAATATATATTTTGTGTCTTATAAAATCCCTTGCACATAGATTTCAATATGCATTAATCAAACAAAGAAACAATGATTTTCAAAAGGTAAATACAAAAAAAGTACATTGCCTACCAATCCTAAAAGAAAGGATCAAATAATTTTATTTGCCACATGGGTAACATTGGTTGCATTATTTTGGATAGCAAGCTATAATTGGCTTGAGTTGAGTGGAAACAGAGTATATGTAATTTTAACTGCAAATTAACTGCTAATTCTAAAATCAGGAGGCATTTTAAGGTAGAGCAAAATGATGTTTTGGTAAACACACCTTCTTCTTTAAACTCCTTTTTTAAAAACCTCTATTATGTTTGATCCAGTCTATTGGTTGAAACACAATCTGTACTGCTTCAGTTCCTTAGGAAGAAATTAGCTACATCATTATTAACACCAGCCAGAAATTTCAGAATGATTATTAATGGCGGCGCATGAAGCAGAAAGAGGACCAGCTGACCCTGCTGGAGTAATAAAAAAGTTAATTAATCAAGAAGGAGGCAGATTTCATATTTATGAGTCTACCCACAGGAGGAAAAATTCCAGTACATAAGGCTTTAATTTAAAATGATCTCCAATCAATAGCACACTTTCAATGTTGGCAGCCATAACTATCTAAATGCAAACATGACTGGGAGGGAAGTATTTTCTAAAAGTTAGGTTGTCTGAATATAAAGAAGCTTGTCCTATGAGGTAGTGAAGGCCCCCATAATAAGAATTTTTGCTGAAGATGGCTAGGTACTTGTTCAGCATTCCAGAAAGGAAATCCTGACAGGAGTCCTCACACTTTTTAAACAGGGGGCCAGTTCACTGTCCCTTGGACCATCGGAGGGCCGTACTATAGTTAAAAAAAAAAAAAAAAACCACAACAACTATGAACAAATTGCTATGCACACTGCACATATCTTATTTTGGAGTAGAAAAACAAAATGGGAACAAACACAATCACACTGCCTCATGTGGCCTGTGGGCCGCAGTTTGAGGACCCCTATTTAATGAGATAAAAGTTTAATGTAAGTTCTAACATTTAAATTTCATAATAATTGTTGAGTTCTAACTATATTCCAAGAATTCCAAATTTCCAAAATGCTGTTCTTTCTGGTCACTAAAACATATGTAGTGTTTGAAGTAGGCCCCTTTATCATGCCCATTTTGGAGATTAGAGAACTAAAGCATGAAGAAGTACAGTAACTTCCCAGGACTTTTCCACAGATAGTTTATATGTTGGGATGGGGGATTTTACGGCATTAGGACCTTTTCATACTAATGCTCAGAACCAAGGCAGAGTCTGCTTTCTACTCATTCAATATTTTCACTTCTCTTGTACATCTTGGTCATTACTGCTACCTTTCTACATGATTATATTTTATTCTTCTAATTCTTTACTTGCCCTTAATTTATTACATTTCTCCTTGGAATAAAGTGCCCTTGTATATAAACAGATTTTTCAGAAAACTATAGTTATTTATAAATCACCATGCATCAAGTTCAGACAGCTATGCACTGTTTGAATGCAGCTTTCTAGATTAATGCACAGGTAACAGAGCAAGTATAACACTCCAAAGGGGAAAAATAATACAGTTACTATCATTTAATTAAATATGCAAGCCTTTTATGAATAGTAGCTACTTGCATAGGAAATGGAAATCTTCCTTTCAGAGACACAGCATTGATAAAAAAGATATTTCGTTTCAATTTTGCTTAGATCAAATATGGATTTTAAATGATGGGAACCAGGCTTGTGTACCATGAGACAGATTGAAGACCTTAATATGAAAAATATTAAAGATCATAACTTTGCTAAATGAGCTGGAAAGAAAATCATTAACTATTAGAAGGTACTTAGAAGTGATAAACTGTGCACGTTTAAGTGCAATGTTACAATTTAGCCATATCTAAAAGAGAAGTAACAAACAGCAGTGAATCTGTTTCTTGATACAGAAGGTAGGTTTATTTTAAGGGAATACATATGGCAACATATACAAAGATATTATTTCTTTAGTATGGAAACCATCATTTCTTGACTGGAAGTTTTTTGAGAATAACTTGGAGTTCTCTCTCTCTCTCACACCCTCTCTCTCTCCCCCCACCCACTCTTTGTCTCTCTCTTTTTTCTTATGTAAGAGAGGGTGTGTGTGTGTGCACAGTACAGATTTACTTTCTTAGCAAATTTCAAGTAGAAAATATGGTATTATTAACTATAGTTACTGTGTTGACCGTCGTTTCCACGTTTCTTTCTCATTTTTTGTACCTGTCATATTGCTTTGCATGCACCTGACAAATGAAAGGCATTCAATAAATATTAAACGAATTACTATTATACAGCAAATACTCAATGAACATACATCTGTTGGATCAAACAAATTGCATGCACTTTATTATTCTACCCATATATTTTCACTATCTTACATTCATTTGTTTGGTTCGTACATATGTTGATAGCAGGCAGTATGCTGAATGTGAGAGGGACAATAAGAAAATAGCATAAGGTTTCTGTCTTCAAGAAGCTCACCACTGAAGAGGCTTACCAAGACAGTTTCTTATTTATGCCGCTTAAAAAGTCTGATCTTAATTCGACATGATTTCAGATGGATTTTTTTTCTACCAGCCATCATACAAATTGCCTGAATTTTTCTGTCAAGTGTTTTTACTTTACAAGCTTGACTTCTTTAAGAGAGAAAAAATGTTTCTTGGGCATTTCTAGTTGTTCTAATTTTAGTGAAAAATATATCCTCTAAGTAGTGTTTGAGGATTTAGAGCCTTTCTTTAGACTACACAAATCAGCTTTATTGATTTCCATGTTGAAGTGGCTTTTCTTAATGTCATATTCTAGTTGTTAGAAAAACATTAAAGGCAAAGTGAAAAAAAAAACCCTAATTTCTCATTATAGCCATATAAAGGCCTATCTGGAACAGCTGGTATGATTCTTTAGCGTTGACCTCTCACCCTCATGTGGTGATAGTCATGTATTAACCTCAAGAAGGGAATAAGCATATTGTATTGTTCAGTAAGTACTTACAGAACGCTGTTTTAAAGCATTGGGGGATCATAGAGCGCCGTAGTAATGACACATAAATGTGTTTCTTACAAGTAAAGGGCAGAAACAAATGATGCTGGGATGAAGTTGTCCTGTGGGAAGTCACAGACTGGAAGGATGACCCAGCACAGGGCTCGGGTTTCTTTTATAATCTTATTACCCACTTGAATTCTAGTCACACTGTAATTCATCATTTTTTAGAGCTGAAAAAAAATCTGGGAATTGAATGAAAGAGTTGTCAAAATCTCTGTCAGATTAAAAGTATTTTATATAAAATATATAAATATTAAATGTTATATGCCTATGTCAAAACTTGAAGACATAGTTTGAAAAGTTTACATTTGCACAGTTTCGCTGTGGAATAAAAATTATTTTAAATAATAAAATGTAGGATCTTTTAAATTTGTATTAGCCCAGGGCAAGATATTTGTTTTTGCTTTTACCTTACTGCAAAGTCACAATCCTGAATGGACAGATGTTTATAAAAATAAACCCAGCCTGGGCGGCGCCTGTGGCTCAGTCGGTAGGGCGCCGGCCCCATATACCGAGGGTGGCGGGTTCAAACCCGGCCCCGGCTGAACTGCAAACCAAAAAATAGCCGGGCGTTGTGGCGGGCGCCTGTAGTCCCAGCTACTCGGGAGGCTGAGGCAAGAGATTCGCTTAAGCCCAGGAGTTGGAGGTTGCTGTGAGCTGTGTGACGCCATGGCACTTTACTGAGGGCCATAAAGTGAGACTCTGTCTCTACAAAAAAAATAAATAAAATAAACCCAGCCAGCTTTATGAAGGTCTGTGTGAAGAATTAAGCAGCAGTTTATGGGTTCATATTACTCTTTACTTTGTCAAAGGAAACAGTAGTTCAGTGAATTTAAATTGAATAACAAGAATTCTTGGCAAAATCACAGGATCCCTTTGAAATATTTAGCTTACGTGCACGAACCCAAGCATGAAATGTGTGAGCACATTACTGTACTGTAAAGATAGGAAAAGTAGCAGAGTATGGTAGCCTTTCTGCCAGAAATAAAATAGTTGATTCACAATAAACTGAATTTCATATTCTTTTTTGCTTTTGGAAAACTGAGCATTTACTTAAAAGTACCCATGCATTATAGAGTTTTTTGTTGTTGTTGTTGTTAAATTAGATATATTTGCTAGATATATGACCAGGGAGCAGACTAAATAATTTTGTCGACAATTTCAGCAATAGTGCCCTAATAAACATTGCAATATTACTGAAGTTAGCACACATATGTGTGCAGACATAATATACATTCTACATTCAGACCCACTTCCTATTCCCATTTTCAGATAAAAAAGAATGAAATTAATATTTTATGTATTGTTCCATAAGAAGAAGAAAAGAAGAGAAGAAAACTCGAACAAAAGGATAAACCAGGGCTGGGCGTGGTGGCTCACGCCTGTAATCCGAGCTTGGTGGATTGCCTGAGCTCTCTGGTTCAAGACCAAGCTGAGCCAGAGCGAGACCCACATCTCTAAAATAGCTGGACATTGTGGCAGGCATCAGTAGTCCCAGCGACTTGGGAGGCTGAGGCAAGAGAATCACGTAAGCCCTGGAGTTTGAGGTTGCTGTGAGCTATGACACCACAGCACTCTACCGAGGGCAACATAGTGAGACTCTGTCTCACCCTCAAAAAAAGATAAACTAGTTCCCTGCTTTCAAAGAAGCTTGTAAGACATTCAAAAAATAAATAAAATTCCAATACAGGGTAATGTATCATATGTAGAAAAAATACAATCAAGCTCGCATCAAGGAAAGTTTCCAGAAAGAAGTGATGTCTTCAAGGAGACTTTAAGTAGAATCTGTCTGTGAAAGCCAGGGTAGGGTGAGGGTGGAGGGTGTGGTGCAAAAATGGGGAAGCTTCCCTTCTCTCCTAGATAAAAAGAACAGTTTGTGCATTAGCATAAAGATCAAAGATATCATGGAACTTTCTAGCAACTGGAAAAATGTCCGGACAGCTAGAAGCAAGGTTTTCAAAGTGGAAGCCCTATGCCAAAGGCATCAGTAAACCTAGGAATATGCTAGAAATGCATGTTTGCAGACTCCGCAGTAGACCTACTAATTCAGAAGCTCTGGGGATGGGACCCAGCATTCTGTTCTGACAAGCACCACTGGGTGAGTCTGCTGTCTGTTCCAACAGCAGCATCAGAAGCTGCAAGGTCAGGGTAAAAAACAGTGGAGGTGATGATCTTTGTACAAGAAATAAAAGACAAGAGGCTAGTGAGGATCATGTGATGTCATCCTTATCTTGCTTCTGATGGTAAAATTTTCTGGATTTTTATTTTCCTTCTCAGTTACCTGTAGTTTGGGAGATAGGCAGGCCAGTCAGGGCGAGCATCCCACAGCTGACTTCCCTAGAACCATTCCTAACAAGTCTAATTATTTCCTCACTTGCTTTTTACCCACACTAAAAATAAAACCTTACAAATATCTTTTTCTTTTTTTTTTTTTTTTTTTTAGTTTGTGACAATTGATTGGTGTTACTGTGTTGAAATTGTTTTTTTTTTTTTTATTAAATCATAGCTGTGTACATCAATATGATCATGGGGCACCATACACTTGGTTCATAGACCATTTGACACATTCTCATCACATTAGTTGACATAGCCCTCCTGGCATTTTCTTAGTTACTTTGCTAAGACATTTACATTCCACATTTACCAAGCCTCACATATACCCTTGTAAGATGAACCACAGGTGTGATCCTTTCAACGCCCCTCCCTCTAACCACCTCCCCCCTCCCTCCCCACCCTTTCCCCCTTTCCCCTATTCTTAGGTTGTAACTGGGTTATAGCTTTCATGTGAAGGTCCTAAATTAGTTTCATAGTAGGGGTGAGTACATTGGATACTTTTTCTTCCATTCTCGAGATACTTTACTGAGAAGAATATGTTCCAGCTCCATCCATGTAAACATGAAAGAGGTAAAGTCTCCATCTTTCTTCAAGGCTGCATAGTATTCCATGGTGTACATATACCACAATTTATTAATCCATTCGTGGATCGATGGGCATTTGGGTTTTTTCCATGACTTAGCAATTATGAGTAGGGCTGCAATAAACATTCTGGTACAAATATGTTTGTTATGATGTGATTTTTGGTCTTCTGGGTATATGCTCAGTAGAGGGATTACAGGATTGAATGGCAGATCTATTTTTAGATCTCTAAGTGTTCTCCATATCTCTTTCCAAAAGGAATGTATTAATTTGCATTCCCACCAGCAGTGCAAAAGTGTTCCCTTTTCTCCACATCCACGCCAACATCTCTGGTCTTGGGATTTTGTGATATAGGCTAATCTCACTGGAGTTAGATGGTATCTCAAAGTAGTTTTGATTTGCATTTCTCTGATGATTAAAGATGATGAGCATTTTTTCATATGTCTGAAGGCCATGCGCCTGTCTTCTTCAGAGAAGTTTCTCTTCAAGTTCCTTGCCCAGCCTGCAATGGGATCACTTGTTCTTTTCTTGCTAATGTGTTTGAGTTCTCTGAGGATTCTGGTTATTAAACCTTTGTCAGAGACATAACCTGCAAATATCTTCTCCCATCCTGAGGGCTGTTTTCTTGCTGTACTTACTGTGTTGTTGGCTGTGCAGAAGCTTTTTAGTTTGATCAAGTCCCAATAGTATATTTTTGAAGCTGCTTCAGTTGCCCGGGGGGTTCTTCTCATAAAAAACTCACCCAACCCAATTTCTTCAAGGGTTTTCCCTGCACTCTCTTCTAGTATTTTTATAGTTTCATGTCTTAAGTTTAAATCTTTAATCCAGTAAGAGTCTATCTTGGTTAATGGTGAAAGGTGTGGGTCCACTTTCAGTTTTCTACAGGTTGCCAGCCAGTTCACCCAACACCATTTGTTAAATAGGGAATCTTTTCCCCACTGAATGTTTTTAATTGGCTTGTCAAAGATTAAATAACGGTAAGTAGCTGGATTCGTCTCTTGGTTCTCTATTCTGTTCCAGACATCTACTTCTTTGTTTTTGTGCCAATACCATGCTGTTTTGATCACTATCGATTTGTAGTATAGTCTGAGGTCTGGTAGAGTAATTCTTCCTGCTTTGTTTTTATTTTTGAGTAATGTCTTGGCTATTCGAGGTTTTTTTCTGATTCCATATAAAACGAAGTATTATTTTTTTCAAGATCTTTAAAATATGACAGTAGAACTTTAATAGGGATTGCATTGAAGTTATATATTACTTTGGGTAGTATGGACATTTTAACAATGTTGATTCTTCCCAGCCATGAGCATGGTATGTTTTTCCATTTCTTAACATTCTCGGCTATCTCTTTTCTTAGAGTTTCATAGTTCTCTTTATATAGGTCTTTCACGTCCTTTGTTAGATAAACTCCCAAATATTTCATCTTCTTTGGCATTACTGTGAATGGGATAGAGTCCTTAATTGTTTTTTCAACTTGACTGTTGTTGGTATATATAAAGGCTACCGATTTATGAATGTTGATTTTGTAACCTGAGACGTTGCTGTATTCCTTGATCACTTCTAAGAGTTTTGTAGTAGAGTCCCTAGTGTTTTCCAGATATACAATCATATCATCTGCGAAGAGCAAAAGTTTGATCTCTTCTGACCCTATGTGGATACCCTTGATCACCTTTTCTTCCCTAATTGCGGTGGCTAAAACTTCCATTACAATGTTAAAAAGCAATGGAGACAATGGGCAGCCTTGCCTGGTTCCTGATCTGAGTGGAAATGATTTCAATTTAACTCCATTCAATGCGATATTGGCTGTGTTTTTGCTGTAGATGGCCTCTATCAGTTTAAGAAATGTCCCTTCTATACCAATTTTCTTAAGTGTTCTGATCATGAAGGGATGTTGGATGTTATCAAAAACTTTTTCTGCATCGATTGAGAGAATCATATGGTCTTTGTTTTTTAATTTGTTTATGTGCTGGATTACATTTATAGATTTACGTATATTGAACCAGCCTGGAGACCCTGGGATAAAGCCAACTTGATCATGATGTATAATTTGTTTGATGTGTTGCTGGATTCTGTTTGTTAGGATCTTGTTGAATATTTTTGCATCTATATTCATTAGTGATATTGGTCTGTATTTTTCTTGTTGGGTCTTTTCCTGGTTTGGGGATCAGGGTGATGTTTGCTTCATAAAATGTGTTGGGTAGTCTTCCTTCTTTCTACCTTTTGGAACAGGTTGAGTAGTATAGGTATAATTCTTCTTTAAAGGTTTGGTAGAATACTGATGTGAAACCATCTGGTCCCGGGCTTTTCTTTTTGGGGAGGTTCTGTATGGTTGATGTTACTTCCGAACTTGATATGGGCCTGTTCAACATTTCCACTTGATTCTGGTTAAGTCTTGGAAGGTGACAAGCTTCCAAGTTTCCGTCCATTTCCTTCAGATTTTCATATGTGTGAGAGTAAAGTTTCTTGTAATATTCATTAAGGATTTTTTGGATTTCTGAGGAGTCTGTTGTTATTTCGTCTTTGTCATTTCTGATTGATGAGATTAGAGATTTTACTCTTTTTTTCCTGATTAGGTTGGCCAACGGATTATCTATTTTGTTGACCTTTTCAAAAAACCAGCTTTTTGATTTATTGATCTGTTGTATTATTCTTTTGTTTTCAATTTCATTTAGTTCTGCTCTGATTTTGGTTATTTCTTTTCTTCTACTGGGTTTGGAGTTGGAATGTTCTTCCTTTTCCAGTTGCTTGAGATGTCCCATTAAGTTGCTAACTTTCTCTTTCTGTTCTCCTGAGGAAGGCTTGCAGTGCTATAAATTTCCCTCTTAGAACTGCCTTTGCTGTGTCCCAGAGGTTCTGATAGTTTGTGTCTTCATTGTCGTTTTGTTCCAAAAATTTGGCAATTTCCTTCTTGATCTCATCTCTGACCCAGCTATCATTCAGCATGAGGTTATTTAACTTCCATGTTTTTGTATGAGTATGCAGATACTTGTTGTTACTCAGCTCAAGTTTTATTCCATGATGGTCCGAGAAGATGCATGGAATAACTTGTATTCATTTAAATTTACTGAGGTTAGACTTGTGACCTAAGATGTGATCAATTTTGGAGTAAGTTCCGTGGGCTGATGAGAAGTATGTGTATTCAGTTTTGTTAGGATGAAATGTTCTGTAGATGTCTGCTAAATCTAAATGCTGGATGGTTAGATTTAAATCTAAAATTTCCATACTCAACTTTTTGTTGGAGGATCGATCCATCACTGCCGAAGGAGTGTTAAAATCTCCAACTATTATGGAGCTGGAGGAAATCAAGTTGCTTATGTCTGTTAGATTTTCTCTTATAAATTGAGGTGCATTCTGGTTGGGTGCATAGATATTCATAATTGAAATCTCATCATATTGAGTATTACCCTTAACAAATATGAAGTGACCATTCTTGTCCTTCCTTACTTTTGTTGGTTTAAAGCCTATTGTGTTTGCAAGTAAAATTGCAACACCTACTTTTTTCTGATTACCATTTGCCTGAAATATGGATGACCATCCTTTCACCCTGAGTCTGTATTTGTCTTTTAAGTTAAGATGTGACTCTTGTAAGCAACAGATATCTGGCCTGAGTTTTTGTATCCCGTCAGCTAACTTATGTCTCTTTAGAGGACAGTTTAAGCCATTCACATTGATGGAGACTATTGATATGTTTGGTGAAATTTTGGGTATCGAGTTTTTCAAAAGTCCAGTGGACATTTTTAATCTTTTCGCCATCGTAGAAGTTGGAGTTTGATCAGGAGTTTCTGAGTGAGTTTAAGTTTGTAGTAGAGGATTGGGTTGGTCATTATGGAGGATAGGTCTGAGAATATCCTGAAGAGCTGGTTTGGTTGTGGCAAATTTCTTCAACATATGAATGTCGTTAAAGTATTTAATTTCTCCATCATAGGTGAAGCTCAGTTTAGCTGGGTACAAGATCCGGGGTTGAAAGTTATTTTGCTTTAGGAGATTAAAAGTCGATGACCACCCTCTTCTGGCTTGAAAAGTTTCAGCAGAGAGATCTGCAGTCATTCTAATGTTCTTACCTTTGTAGGTAATGGCTTTCTTTTGCCTGATAAACTTGAGAATTTTCTCCTTCATGTTAACTTTAGTGAAGCTAATTATGATATGTCTGGGGGATGACTTATTGGGGTTGAATCGTGCTGGAGTTCTGAAACTGTATGCTATCTGAGTTTCAGAGTCTCTAGGCATGTCTGGAAAATTCTCTTTCATAATTTCATGCAGAAGGGCCTCTGTGCCCATCGATGCCACTTCATCATTTTCCGGAACTCCTATTATTCGTACATTAGCCTTCTTCGAATTATCCCAGAGCTCTCTAAGAGAGTGATCCATTTTTGCTCTCCATTTCTCTTCCTCTTTGAGAGTTTGGGAGTGTTCAAAGGCTTTATCTTCCATGTCAGAAATCCTTTTCTCTGCTTGGTCCATTCTGTTGCTGAGGGATTCTACTGTATTTTTCATATCTTTAAGGGCTTCAAATTCTTGTTTCAGTGTGTCTAAGTCTTTGGTGGTTTTGTCTTTAAATTCATTAAATTCTTGAGACAACTTTTGAATTTTTCCTTGGATTCCTAATTCCATTTTATCAATCTTGTCTGCAATCCAAATTCTGAATTCGATTTCTGACATGTCTGTCAGTTGTTTATGAATGGGATCTTCAATTACATCTGCCATATCTTTCCTTGGGGGGGTTGATCTATTCTGGTTATTCATGTTACCAGAGTTTTTCCGCTGATTCTGCCCCATGGTTGTTTTACTCCCTTTGATTTTTCCCCTGGGGTTTAGTTGAGGGCCCGTTCAGTGTTGTGGCCTGAGAGACTGGGGCCCTGTCTGGTGTGGTGGGGCTAAGTGGTTCTGACTTATTTTCAGCTGACTTCTGTTTGACCCCAGTGAAGCACTTGCTCTGGGTTGAAGTCTCAGTTCTCTGAGTCGGCCCTGCCCTGTAAGTTTCCTGGGTCTGTGAGTCACCTCAGGCAAATCCTGTACTCAGGGGTGGCCTCCTCTGGTTGCCCAGGGAGGCAGGGGGTGTGGCTTCAGCCACCTCAGGGAACTGCTGCTCTGATGTGGTTCTCCCCCAGCCTCACTCCTGTGTCCCAGAGTTAGGACCGACCAGCCGCAGTTCGGGGACTGTCCACGCCCCGACAAATCCCCCAAGAATCTGGACTCCGGGGGACAGGCCTCCAGATCCCAGAGTGAGGGTGGGGTGGGGCGCCGGGAGCCCAGAGCCACCGGTAGCGAGCACACTTAGTTCCTCCCAATCTTTAGCTCCGCCGCACCGCCGCAGCCCAAGCCTCCAGGTTTCAGAGTGAGGGCGGGGTGTCAAATGTCTTTTTCATTGACATACCTATAGCTGTCATAACTTCCAGGTTCCCTGGAGACTATTTTAGCCTTAAGAACTCACCTACCAAAGATGCTGGAACATTGGGGATTATCAGTTTAAATTCTAACACTGGCTTGATCCCTGCCAGCATGAAAGCCCACATATCTCTCCCTGATAGTTCATATTTGGTCTTGGACTTTCAAGACACAATGAATTATGACCTGCTCACGAAAGCCTCCTGAAAAACTGGTGTTAAACCATACCATTGTAAAATCCTCAGAGAAAATTGGTCAGTTGCAAAAATCCTGGAAATGATATTATCTGGGAAATTTTGTGCATCTATATAGCACAGAGGTAAAGGTGCTGTGTTAGCAAAACGAAGTTCGACATCAGACTAAAATGCCACACAAAGGTGCCACTGGCTTGTCTCGGGCTAGGTTACATGTTTGTGTGTTCTGATATACCGTAGGTATATTCTAATTGGTGAAGGCAAAATGCTACCTTCAATTACACAACATAGGACTCGGTCTCTTGGTTCATGTATGTTGTCACTTGGTTCATGAGGATTCTCTTTAGACATTAATTTCTTTTTTTTTTTTTTTTGAGACACAGCCTCAAGCTGTCACCCTGGGTAGAGTGCTGTGGCATCACAACTCACAGCAACCTCCAACTCCTGGGCTTAAGCGATTCTCTTGCCTCAGCCTCCCAAGTAGCTGGGACTACAGGTGCCCGCCACAGCTATTTTTTTGGTTGCAGCCGTCATTGTTGTTTGGCAGGCCCGGGCTAGATTCGAACCCACCAGCTGAGGTGTATGTAGCTGGTGCCTTAGCCACTTGAGCCACAGGCACCAAGCCTAGACATTAATTTCTTATCAATAAAAAAGGGAATGTGCCAGATTATCTTTCCTTACTCTTAGTAAAGCAATTGAGGATTGGGACCAAACCAGCTTGAGTTCAAATTCTGCAGCTCCCCAGATTAGGACCTTAAAGCTTTGATTTCCTCAGAGGAAAACTAGAAATTTGTGTGTCTCACTTGTGTAGTCATTCATTCAGCAAATAATTTTGAGAACCCACTCTGTACTAAGTGCTGGTCTATGTACTTACAATGTAGCTTAAATAAGCATTTTTCTACTTTTTAATCCTACAGCCCACTTTAACCTATAGTTAAACTTCCACAGCATACTGAAATTATGTTGATTAAAAAAAACTAAGAAAAAGAATATACTTAAGTTGCTTTGAACTTCTTTCACAAATAGTTTAAGTAATTATCTTTAAAATTTTTCGCAGAGCATCCAAGATCCTCTCACAGCACACCAGTGTGCATTGGCACACCAGTTGAAAGTCACTGGCTTAAACAGAAAAAAATCCCTGCTGTCTGCTGAGGTCTTTGAAGCTCCCACATGGCAGCTCAATTGCTGCATGTAAGGCCAGGCATGGTGGCTCACACTTGTAATCCCCCCACTCTGGGAGGCTGAGGCCAGTGGATTGACTGAGCTCAGGAATTTGAGACTAACGTGAGCAAGAGCGTGACTCCTGTCTCCAAACAATAGCTTGATGCTGTGGTGGGCACCTATAATCGCAGCTACTCAGGAAGCTGAGTCAGGAGGATGGCTCGAGCCCAAGAATTTGAGGTTGCTGTGTGCTGCGATGCCACAACACTTCACCCAGGGCAACAAATGAAATTCTGCCTCAAAAACCCCAAAAAAACAAAAACAAAAAAATCAACCGCTTCATCTTCCCATTCTGCTTCACACACTCCCCCACCTGTTCTTCCTGAGGCCACTCCCCAGTAAACCTGCTGCAGGCAAACCTCCTTTGCAGAGTCTGCGTCCTAGTAGGTCACAACCACAACAGCTCTAAGGAAGAGGTTAGCTGAGAAGAGGGTTAGGGAGTGGCTGCCTCCTATTAAGAGAAAATTACTCAGTGCAATGTCTGACACACATAACCATGGAGGAGGGCTTTTCTTTGGCCTTGAAAAAAAGGAAGAAAATACATAAGCAGAAAAAAGCGAAAGTTTTATAATAACACGTGATTTATGCAATTCAACTTGGTAGGTGTTTGATAAGTAAATAGACAGCTGAGGAGAATTACCAAAGAGGAGTTTTGTGTAATGTGAAAGCTTAATCTTTTATATTGCTCAACTTGGATTTAAATCTTGACTTTATCACTTCCTAAATATCAGACTTTGGGCAAGTCAGTTAACAACGTTGTTCCTCAGTTTCCACATCTGGAAAATGAGAATAAGAATACCACCTACTTTCTAGTGTCCTTGTGAGTATGCAGTGATCCAGTGCTCATATAGTACTTAGCAGAGTTGCCAGCACTCATGTGGTTAGAGCTCAACAGACGTTGATTATTAATACAGATATCATTGTTATTAATTTTTAATGCTAAAATTCTAACCTAACAACCTTCAAAACTGTATATTCAAAAATCCCTTATCTTCTTATATAGACACCTTACAATAACAATCAAGTCATTTTCTTATTCTTCTCTTCAACATTTTATTTTTCATAGGCATTTACTCTCCCTAAAGACTAGTCGGCTAGTCTTGGTGTTACTTTTTAATTTACATAAATGACATAAAAGGATGCGTGGAATTCCCCAAATGCATTGACCATCTAGAAGTTAAGCACTTGAAAAACTTGGCCAAGGAAACTCCACATTTGAACTTCTAAGATGCCAAATTATTAGACCAGGTGTGAGTTAATTAACCTCTGTGCACCTCAGTTTCTCTATCTGTGAGATAGACATGATAATACCACTTAATATGATTGTCATGAAGGCTAAATTGGTTAACACATGCCAAATGTTTAGAACTATGGGTAACATAAAAGCTTTCAAAGGTTTGTTACTATTAAATATAATAATCACTACACTTCTTCTGAAGAAAACTCCTTCACTGAGTCCAGTGTGTTTTTTATACCATGCTATGCTGTGAATTAGCTGCTACTTATTTCCATAAAGAAAAATAAAAGAACACAATTCTGGCAAAACCTTTCCCTTAGGGGAGCCTTTGTGAAATCATCTTCAGTTTTCAAGTGGAAATGAAAAATGTACATACCCATAGTCACCTACTCCACTGAACATTTTTTTTTCCTGCAGTTTTTGGCAGTTTGAACCCACCACCCCTGGTACATGGGGCCAGCGCCCTACTCCTTTGAGCCACTGGCGCCACCCCCACTGAACATTTTTTTAAAAATTAAATTAATATCCATCTAACTAATCTCCTTGCACAGAAATAAGCAATGCAAAGAATAACAAATTTAAGATGTTTATTTAAAACTATATTTTACAGGGGTATTTGCGAAACTTGGTAAATGTAGAATGTAAATGTTTTGGCACAGTAACTGAGATAACGCCAGAAAGGCTATGTTAACCACTGTGATAAAAATGTGTCAAATGGTTTATGAAGCGAGTGTATGATGCCCCATGATCATATCAATGTATATAGTTATGATTTAATAAAAAAAAATAAAATAAAATAAAATAAAACTATATTTTAGCTCAGAATAGGTATTGGCTATGCTGTTGGTTTTTGACTATCAGCACAAATCTTGTTTGTTTCAAATTATTGAATAGATGCAGTTTGGACTGTATTTGCACTTTTTTTTTTTTTTTTTTTTGTAGAGACAGAGTCTCACTTTATGGCCCTCGATAGAGTGCCGTGGCCTCACACAGCTCACAGCAACCTCCAACTCCTGGGCTTAAGCGATTCTCTTGCCTCAGCCTCCCGAGTAGCTGGGACTACAGGCGCCCGCCACAACGCCCGGCTATTTTTTGGTTGCAGTTTGGCCGGGGCCGGGTTTGAACCCACCACCGTCGGTATATGGGGCCGGCGCCTTACCGACTGAGCCACAGGCGCCGCCCTGTATTTGCACTTTTATAAAATCACATTTTTACTGCATAATGACTGAAAGGAAGGCTATTTCATTTTTTTCCAAATTAATCCAAGTTGTCTGGCAGACAAAGAGAGCACCAAGTGAGAACATACCAAAAAAGACTTGGGCTCTCCAATTACCTTTAGCACATTCTAGCATGTTCTGCGGTAGTTCAGAATGCCTTTTGAATCCTTTTATATTGTCAATAGCTAATTCTTGCTTAACAGAATACTCCCAAACACACATAACTAATCTAAATCATTAATAGTACTCAATATGGATAGAAAAAAATTATAAGGATAGTCAAATTTTGTGTTCTAGGAATAAAAAAAAAACTTAATTTTTAAAGCAGGAAGTGGCATGACTTTCCATATATATAAACAGATAAATGTATATAACATCTAAATATATCCATATATTTATATATAAAACATCTAAATTGCCCTTAATCTTTGTACGAATGTGTTCTCTGAAAGCTTGATGAACTAAAATAGAGAACGTTGATTTTTATTTGCATTTCTCTTCTTCATATGAACATTTGAGGCTGTTTAAAGCACATAAACAAAAAGTTTAATAAATTAGAACTAGAAATAAAATATTAACTCCATAAAAGCAAAAGGGAGCAAAGCCTCATTTTGGTCATTTTTATTAGAGATGTACATGTGTGCACCATCTCCGCCTCTGAAATTTCTGGTAGCAAGCAGAGAACAGAAGAATTATCATACCCCCCTGAAGCACAAATGCTGTAGGAAAGATACACAGAGGGCACTGAGGATAATGACCGGGCAAAGTTTTCAGCAAGTGCAGACGTCCTGTTGTTTGTTTCCATATGTTTCTGACCACAGCCTTTGACAGAACCAAAGTAAAAGTTTTGCTCATTCAAAATAATTTTTTCCATGGGACTGAAGGTGGGGACAAAGTAAGGTCACTTAATTCATTACATGCATGCACATGTTAAAAGAGAAACTATGCCTAGCAAGTGGATAAAAAGAATCACCCTTCAAATTACTTTTCTAGATACTTTGTTGGTTAGTCAGGAACTTGAAACTAGAATACCCTAAAAGGACCATTTGACTGCAAGTATCACGTACACCACAAGATGGGTTAAACGGAGAGGGATACACAAGTGGTTCAGATGAGCTTCAAGAACAATTGAAAGAAGAAACTGGAAAACTCAAAACAAAATACAAGGCAGTGAATCATTTTCTCAACCCACACTCATCTCAGTTTTGCTTTCTAAAGACTTGTTTCATCTGCATCTGTGTTCCTTCAGGAAAAGATATCGTTAGCTTATAAATTACATTTCTCTTAGTTTCAACCATGCACCCAAACTGCCAGACTGATCATGAACCCCAGTCCCAAATGACTGGAAGATAGACCATGGTGGGTCCTGTTTGGGTCGGATCTCCATCCCAGGGGCCAGAGACAAAGCAGTCTTCCAAGGCCTTGGGCTGTGGAACGGAGGCAATTTTTAAGAGCAAGACTAAAAAGATACCCCTGTGGATTTTGAAGTTAGTCTTTAATGAGGGCTTAGAATGTGGATTTTCTACTTTCATATCAATAAATGACACAAATGGTATAAAAATAAGGTGAAGAGACACAGAACTCCTTCTGCTATAAAAGTCGAGAAGCCCAACCAGTATTTTTAACGAGGTAAAAATAAAACCTCTCCACATTTGCACTGAAATGGGCTGCAGCAAAGCACAGATTGTCCTTAGGAAGCAGATTTGAATCTGCTGCCATCATTAGACATACTCTAGATGAATAGCCCAGAGTCCCACGCCATAGGACACCATGGAAAGATGATTCTGGCCTGGAAATTCTTCAAAGCAGGTGTTCCAGGTCATCAAAAAGAAACCTGAGAAGTAATGCTCCCATGGAAAAAGTCTATTAGACTGCACAGCACTGTAGAATGCTTTCCTGGATGAGCTATAGAAAAAACAATGCTGTACAAAATGGAAATAGCTTGTCTCGTGTAGAGTTTTGATCAATTGCCTTTTGTCTGCCAAAGAAAATGATTTTCATTCTGATAAAGCTGATGAAGCTCAATTCTTTCTGGCATCAGTAACACGGCAGAACTACGTGTATCCTGAAATCAAATTTGAGTTGTTGGAAATTAAACCCGTATCATCAGCATCTAGGAAGAGGCTTATCTCTCTATCCACCATGATGGCAAATACTCATTTTATCTAAAATCAATACTATATCATGAAGGTATTAGTTTAAAAGTGAATACTGTTTTACATTACATGGCAAGGTGAATGGCTAAGTTGGGAAATTCCCCCTTCAGGGCAGTTTTAGAGGGGTATTTACTTCCACATTTGCATATAAGCCTCATTTTTGAGTTAATTTAATTTCTCAGACAATGAAATGAAAATTTAGTGAAAGATCAATAAGCACAATCTTAATATTCTTGAAAAGGCTAGTAATGAGGTGTAGGAATACACTGTGCAGGACACTCTTGTTTCTAATACAACATATTTAATTTGGAGACCTCGTCATGTGGCTTATGGAGAAACATGACGTAAATAATTGAGAAAATGTGAGAAAACTGGAGGAGCCACAGTTTTGTGGAACCATAAGGTTGGATCTTTTTTCAATAGAGTAGGCTCCTTGTGAATTTCTCCGGAATTGATTCTGGTGATTGGTTAGAGGTTGTTTGAGGTATGTAGTTTGTTGTTCTTCAAAACAGGCTTCAAACAATGATCCAAATGTTTCCTTAGAACTTACTCTTTTTGAAAGGATGATCACATGAGTTTTGGCATGAGCAATAGTAACAGGGACCTGTTACAGGCCTACACTCAAAATTACTTAAGGCAATATACTTATGTCCATAAAGCTAAAGGAAATTGGTCCTCTAGCATTGATGGTTATCTGTGCTTCCATAAATACTTCTAGTGGAACCAAATAAGGGATAACTGTAGCTTCAAATCTGTATTATCATCAACATGAAAATTAATTAAAAGCCTTCCACAGGAATTTATTTTGCTCCAATATTCTGGTGCTAATGAGTTTATAATTAGATAGGTTAAATTAGGCAAATTTTCCCACATTATGATGTTAACATATTGTCTTGCTGAACTTGCCAGAAATGTCTATTCATTTGTTTTAATCCTTTTATATTTGTTTGTTTGTTTGTTTGTTACATCAATGCCGTTTTAATTAGATGAATGCATGAGATCCATCAAAAATAGGACAGGACAGGACTGAATTCTCTTTGAAACTATCAGTCTATTAAAGAAAAAGAAATTGGAATCTCTCCTGGCACATTTGAAATTCATTGCATAGCAAAAAGGTTGTTTTAGAAATGTAAAAACATTCTCACTTCATTTCACTTTATCTTTCCAGTCCTTTCCATCCAATTGTGGGGCAGACAGGCTCAGGAAGCTGTGTTTAATGTCAAAAATAAAAGAAAATAGTAAAGTTAGAAAATGTCCAGCTCAAGCAGCATAATAAATAGTGAAGGTAACTAGTCCCTAGTTTGGAGATACAAAGACCATGTACTTGCCTCTTTCTACATGAGAGTATGCATACATTAAAATTATTTTCTTGTGGCTTATTAAATTAAATAGGATTCCCAATGACAAAAGCCCATCTGACTTAATGAAAGACTTTATTATCTCATGCATCTGAAAAGTCAAGGGGGTAGTGTGAGATTCTGGCCATGTCTAGGCTCTCCAACAATGTCCCCAGTAGTTCTTTTTTTCTTGTCTTGGATTTATTTTTAGGCAGTCTTCTAATATATTTTCAAAAGTTAATATCTCCAATAAAAATTGTAATTTTATTGATCAATTCATGGGTCTACGGGCACTTGGGCTTCTTCCATGATTTAGCAATTATGAATAGGGCTGCAATAAACATTCTGGTACAAATATCTTTGTTATAATGTGATTTTTGGTCTTCTGGATATATACTTAGTAGGGGAATTGTAGGATCAAATGGCAGGTCTATTTTTAGATCTCTAAGTGTTCTCCAAACATCTTTTCAAAAGGAATAAATGGATCAACAAATTGTGGTATATGTACACTATGGAATATTATATAGCCTTAAAGAAAGATGGAGACTTTACCTCTTTCATGTTTATATGGATGGAGCTGGAACATATTCTTCTTAGCAAAGTATCTGAAGAATGGAAGAAAAAGTATCCAATGTACTCAACCCTACTATGAAACTAATTTATAGCTTTCATATGAAAGCTATAACCCAATTATAAACTAAGAATATGGGGAAAGGGGAGAGGAAAGGGAGGGGGGAAGATGGGTGGAGGGAGGGTGATTGGTGGGACCACACCTATGGTGCATCATACAAGGGTACATGTGAAACTTACTAAATGTAGACTATAAATGCCTTAACACAATAACTAAGAAAATGCCAGGAAGGTTATGTTAACCAGTGTGATGAAAATGTGTCAAATTGTATATAAAACCAGTGCGTGGTACCTCATGATTGCATTAATGTACACAGCTATGATTTAATTTAAAAAATGTGCACAGCAACCAGTCATAACATCTTACTCATTCCCTCACTACTAAATGAGTTAAATGAAACAAAAAATTGTAATTTTAAGTAAATTGAAATCTGTATCGTCTTTATTCCTGAACCTGAGTATTGATGATAATGTGAGAAAAACACAAGCATACTGAGAGGAATCAGTGTAAATTTTTGTGTTCTTTCTTTGTCAATCCCTGTAACGTCCTCTTCTGCATTTTGGTCTGCATATCAGAAGTCTTGAAGTACATATAAACAGCTCCTGAAGATATGCTACTGTGCATCTCCATGCTGTTAGTAATGTTTCTTCAACTAGAGTGTCCGAATATCTATTCACCACCTTGATGACTTGAAAATTTCTTCTAAGCATTTCATACTTAGCTTCCTTCGCTTCTTCCTATTGCCTTTACCACTCTCCTGTTCTCTTATGACTACCCGGGGGCATACCTCCATTTTAGCAACAATGTTTCTAACTTACAATTAAGATTTATATTTCTTTCTCTTTCACTAAAGAGAGACTTCAATGGGAGGAAACCATGCTTTTGTTTTCCGCATTTCCCCAAGCTCCATTCCACAGAGCTTCACACCTTATTAATAATGGGTGTTTTGTCATTATTGAATGAATAATGAGTCAGTGAATAAGAATTTCCTCAAGAAATTTTCTAGAGCTTTTTTGAAAAACTGATGTGTGTTTTTAATCAAGATTGCATTCTTTACATTTTTTATGAAAACTAAATTCTAAATAAATCTTTGCATCATTAAGCCTCATGAAATTTGTGATTCCTAATGGCAATGCATTTTATTACAAAGCTCTTTAACTCAAACCACAGAAACTGTTATTCTAAGAGCTATAACCTCAAGTACACAGATATGCAAATACCCACTATTAATATTATGGTGCATAGTGAACAATATTTAAAATCGAAGATCATTGTATCCAAGTCAGTGATCTAGGGAATTTGTGAGGAAATTCTATCTTACACTGGACCTAAAATTATTAAGAAGGGATGAAACATCTATAGATGAAGATATAAGTATTTGAATTGCAAAACAAACATTCTTAAAGACATATCTCAACTGCCAGTGAGTCCTTGACATTTAGAACATTGACAGTAGCTCCAGGTGTTTCAATGCCTCAGTTGCTTTCCTTCATTCTTTGAAATTTGTCACATGAAACCTAACTGTAGCAAGGCGTATTAACCGTTTGTTAATGAGCACAAGAATCTCTTTTTAAAAAATGACAGTGTTTCATCAATGCTGCACTCACAACCCGCCTGTGCTTCTGTCTCTCCCACAAGTTGTACCAACCCCCCATTTTCCGATTATCCGTGGGTCATTTGGCATTTTTATCTGACGAGAAATTGAGGTCATCGAGAATAGTAAATCTTGAAATCTTTGGTGTCTCAGCGTGGCCCCGTTTGATGCCCTGAATTTTATTGTTTTCTGGAGGAGTGGTGGAGCAGTAACAGAAGGCACACCGGCGCAATCACTTTCTGAAAGAAGTATAATCCCTGCTCAGGGTCTTTACTTCAACAGAAATGATCCAGTAGGTTTGTTTTTATCATGCTCTCTTTTATGTCTAATCTGAGAAGTCTATTTTCCTCTTGGACGATGGCAACACACATTAAATAAGTATAAGAAAAAAGACATTACTAAAATACCATGTTGATGGCTCTTCCTAAACATTTACTTTCTTCAAAGCCTAGGCATAGATATTTAGAGGGAAAAGAGACTTGTTATTTTCTATTAATTTATCTCTGAACATACTAAATTCCAAAACTCAATGCATAAGAGAACATTTATGAAACTAAGACATGGATGTTAAACATTAACACTGCCACATGAATCAAATTTTAAAATGTATTCTTTAGCCAGGGACCTTTTTCCTTGTAGCAAGAGTATGTTCTCTACCCCTTCTTTAATTCTAGACATATGAATACTTTTAATGAGTAAATTATTATGCTAATCCTTCATAAAATAGAAATTGGAAAGATATTGCTCTGCCCTGCCCTCATGAAACTTATGGTGCAGTAGAGATATGTCAAAAAAAGCTTCAGAAAATGAACCATTTTGATAGTTGAACTTTTCAGCTAGCGATTTGGTCATGAAAGTATTATTTTTATAACATCTAAATATTTTGGAAGCAAACCTTTTTCTAATCATGCATCCATAAACTCCTGCCCTTTAAAAAAAATATCTTAGGGTGGCTCAAAGGAATAGGGTGCCGACCCCATATACCAGAGGTGGTGGGTTCAAACCCAGCCATGACCAAAAAATAAAATAAAATGCATAAAAATAAATAAATATTAGATTTATCTCATTATTTTTAATTGACCTCGAGTGTTCATATGAATGTGTTGAGTTAAATAGTGAATCTTTTGATGCTTCTTGAATTATGTAATGCTGTTATATCCTAAACTCCTGCCCCCTGACCAGTGTGCATTTTGGATCTTATGTCAGATTTTGTTTACCCAGTTCTTCTGTGAGCCCAACCAGCAGTGTGAACTTATTTCTATTCAACTCTTTCTTTAGGTACACCCCCACCTTCCTACTGTGCTGTTCCATGAACTTGAAAGTCAATAAGTATATATAAAGAAAAAGTGTGAGGCTGAAAAGCTCTTTTCTAGAATAAAGTATGCATGGTTATCCTGTGAACATCAGTCACCTGTCTCTTCAGAGTATCATTTTTTTGTCTTGCTTGATGTTGTTCAAATACATTTCACATAATTCAGGCTGCCATCTAGCTGATTTCAAATATATATGATAAGGTGCATACCTGAACTAAGAAAATAGCAGTGGGAATTGGAGAAAATGAGGACGAATCTTAGAAATACTTACAAGGTAAAACTGATGGGATTGAACAACTGAAATGCAAAGGAAAGAGCTGGGTCCCAGGTTTCATGCCTGGAAATCTCTGAGATGGTGTACCCATTATAAAGGGATGATGTTACCCTAGGCCAGGATTTCTCAACCTGTGGTTCACAACCCCTTTGTTATAATGTAAATACATCCTGCACATCAAATATTTACATTAAGATTCATAACAGTAGCAAAATTACAGTTATGAAGTAGCAATGAAAATAATTTTATGGTTGGGGGTCACCACAATATGAGGAACTGTATTAAAGGGTCACGACATTAGGAAGGTTGAGAACCACTGCCCTAGGCAATGAGGATGATTCTGAAGATTTAAAAATACTAATTTGAAGAATAAATATCTAGCCCCTTAATGTGGGGTGGATGGGGAAAAGACATTGTGGAAAGGCAACCTAATGATGATAGTAGAGTCTATTCTCGTGGAGCTGAAGTCTGACAGTAGGCTGTGCTGGTGGGAATAAAAACAAGATGATATAAAACGTGATAAAAATTTGACTCTGGACTTGGAGTTGTAAGGAAAAACAAAATTGAGGATGATTTCATACTCTCAAAATAATAACAATACCATCTACAAAGTCAAAGATTACATTTATCTGGGAGAAACATTTTCTAAGCTTTCATTTTTATCTCATACCTATGTCTACATGAGCAGACGGTGTTGAGAATGTGCACATTCACTAATCTTAGTTATGTAGGTCCTCAGAAGGTTTTCTGTGTGACCTAAGAGGAGAATTCTCCTATATTGGTTGCCAGTAACCTTAAAATTAATTTACTAGGTGTTGCCAATTCATGACTCTGTTAAGATTTGCATTATGTTTTTTAAAAAATCGTGTTGGTGAAATGATGATAATTTATTTCACTGGCAACATTTTTGGGAAATTCTTTATTTAAAACAAAATCATATAAACCCTGTTTTCAATAACTTTAAAAATACATTCATAACAGAAAAGAGTTAACTTTAAAAAGCTATTCCACAGAAAATGACACAGAATACAAATGACAGATTTACTTTGAAATGTAAATATAAACTAGAATAATCTTGATTACAGGGAGACAAAATCATATGCCTCCATAGAAGAAAATTCTTTGGTTAAAAATAGTCAAATTACTGTTCTCTCACACTTTCTTAAAGACATGCATGAAGTCTTTTTTTTTTTGCAGTTTTTTGCAGTTTTTTGGCTGGGGCCAGGTTTGAACCCACTACCCCCAGTATATGGGGCCGGTGCCCTACTCCTTGAGCTACAGTCACCACCCATGAAATCTATTTTTTTTTTTTAAGTATTTGGAGTCCAAGAACGTCACCTTTTTCTTTTTAGAGGTAAACAACAAAAGAAAACTTCATTTAATAATGTTATCCCACCTTATGCCAAGCACTGGTTAAGTGCTCAGTCCTTACTCAATAACAAGTTCATAAATTTTTTTGGATAATTGCTTCCTCTTAAGGAATTGTACTTCTTTCTTTTTTTTTTTTTTTTGGCTGGGGCTGGGTTTGAACCCGCCACCTCTGGCATATGGGGCTGGCGCCCTACTCCTTTGAGCCACAGGCGCCAGCCAGGAATTATACTTCTCTACAAACCATAGAATGAAATATGTCATTTTAATATACTTATATTTTTCTTTTTTTTTTTTATTGTTGGGGATTCATTGAGGGTACAATAAGCCAGGTTACACTGATTGCAATTGTTAGGTAAAGTCCCTCTTGCAATCATGTCTTGCCCCCATAAAGTGTGACACACACCAAGGCCCCACCCTCTCCCTCCATCCCTCTTTCTGCTTCCCCCCCCATAACCTTAATTTTTCTAAGAATACAACTTCATTTCATTAAGCAAAAGACAATTTCTAATAAGTTGATAATAAATAATTTAATTTCTTACCAAGGATTTCACTGTGTTATTTTTTTAAGGAAAAATTTGGTCTCTGTGGGTGCTATTTACACGAATAAACTATCGATACATTTTCTCCTACAAAACAAATGACTAAACTTCTCCACAAGACAAAAAAATGGGTAGATAAGACTACAGACAAGTTTTCATAAAATATAAATTTGTAGTCATATTTTTGTGAATCCAATTGCATAGTTAATTTCATGGTTTGCATATTTATCTAAGTGTCTGTTGAAATGCATCAGTGAGGCCTCTAGCCAAGAAACATGGCTTCCTCTTCCTTCTCCTACTTCAGCTAACACATGTTTTACAAACTTCCTTGAGAGCTGACTTGCTGCCAAGGACTGCTTATTCTCTTCCAACATCTCATAGTCTCCCTTTTGTAACAATGATTCCTTTTATAATTTATTGCTCAGTGTCTGCCCACTGAAATATAAATCCATGAGCACAGTAGCTATGTCTCTTTTGTTCATTATTGTATCCCGTATATCTACCTGAGTGCCAGTCACATAATAATTGTTCAATAAATATTTGTTAAATGAACTAATAAAATTCTTAATCTTAGACTCCTATATCTGAGCTTACTCTTCTCAACCTGGTACTAGAAGTCTTAATTTTCTAGTAGTTCTGCCTTCCAGAAAGTATTGTCTTCAAGAATACAGAATAATTGGATTCTTCTGGTGAAATTAGTACTTAGTACATTCTCTTTACATACATAATATAGCTACACTAAGGATAAATCTTTACATAGCAAAGGGAGGGCTGCAATGTGTATTACTTCTGACCTCTTCTTGCCAGTATCATCCAACACAAATAACTGTTCATTCCATTCATTCATAAGAATATTTGTTTATCAGGCTGGTACAAAAGTAATTGAAGTTTTTGCATTGTTGAAATTTACCATTTGGTACTGGAATACATTTTTAAATAGATGTGGTTGTATTATACATCATTTTAATGCTTATTTCTTTCTGTTGCTTTTTTTTTGCTAATGATTTATTACTTGCTATTTATTGTCTATTTATTTTGGACTAGGGAAATGATGTTAGACAAAAAGCAAATTCAAGTGATTTTATTATTTGAGCTCAAAATGGGTCATAAAGCAGTAGAGACAACTCGCAACATCAATAAAGCATTTGACCCAGGAACTGCAAACAGATGTTCAAGAAGTTTCATAAAGGAGATGAGAGCCCTGAAGATGAGCAGCATAGTGGCCGGCCATCAAAGCAGTCATCAAAGCTTGTCCTCTGACAACTACCTGAGAAGCTGCGGAAGAACTTAGTGTCTACCATTCTATGGTCCTTCTGCATTTGAAGCAAATGGGAAAGGTGAAAAACTTCAATAAGTGGGTGCCTCATGAGCTGTCCGAAAATCAGAACAAACCTGGTTTTCAAGTGTCGTCTTCTCTTACTCTGTGCAGCAACAACAAACCATTTCTCGATCAGATTGTGACGTGCTAAGAAAAGTGGATTTCATATGACAACTGGCCAGAGATGACCTGCTTTGGTGGTTAGACTTAGAGGAGCCTTCAAAGCATTTCCCAAAGCCAAGCTTGCACCACAAAAAGGTCATGATCACTGGTGGTCTGGTGCCAGTCTGATACACTTTCTGAATCCTGGTGAAACCATTGCATCTGAGACGTATGCTCAGAAAACCAATGAGATGCCCCAAACCTGCAAGGCCTGCAGCCGGCACTAGCCAGCAAAGGGCCCGTGTCTCCTCCACCACAACATCAGACCGCAAGTCACACAACCAATGCTTCAAAAGTTGAACGAATTGGGCTACGAAGTTTTGCCTCATTCGCCATATTCACCTGTCCTCTTGCCAAACAATTACCACTTCTTCAATCATCTCAACAACTTTTTTCAGGGAAACTTCTTTCCAAGATTTCCTGGAATCCTGAAGCACAGATTTTTATACTACAAAAATAAACTTATTTCTTGTTGGTAACAAGGTGCTGCTTGTAATCATTCCTACTTTCATTAATAAAGATGTGTTTGATTCAGCCTAGTTATGATGATTTAAAATTCACGGGCCAGAACTGCAGTGACTTTTGCACCAGCGGACAGTTATCACCACTGTATCAAGCCCTCTAGTTTGGACTCCATGTAACTTTCCTAGAACTGTTGTAACAAATTGCCACAAACTAGGTGGCTTAAGACAGCGTGCTGGCTCCAAAGGCTCTAGGGGAGCCACCTCTGTGGCTTCTTCCAGCTTGTGGCTCTCCTTGTTGCTGTGTAACTCTAGTCCCTGCATCTCTCTTCGCGTGCCCATCTCCTCTCTGTCTTCTCCTTTACTGTGCCTTATAAGAAAGTCAGTGGATTTGGGACCACCTGGTCAATCAGGGAAGGTCAAGATCCTTAACTTAGTTACATCTGTAAAGTCTTTTTCTGAGAGTATGGAGAGGGGACGTCACCTTTTTAACTCATGACAAAGGCCATGGTGAATAAAGCTCCTGCCTTCATGGAATTTGCAATCTAATCAAAAAGATTACAAAATAGTAATTTCAGCAAAATATGATAGTTTTCTTGGTAGAAGTAGTTTAAAGGCCTGTGGGAACATCTGTCCCCACCTAACCAAATCTAAAGCAGATAAAATCTACGTGATGTTCATGAAGGAGGAGTGATTAGGAATTGACCAGAGATTAAGTCTGGATCATGCAAGGAACTGAAAGAAATCGAGTATAGTTAGAGATTGTTGGGCTGGATATAAAGACAGATACTAGAAAAACTTTTAATAAAGTTAAGGGCTTTGCAGTTTATCCTGAGACAAAGTCAGAGCTCTGTGATGAACCAACAACTAACAGGAAAAAGGGCAGAAATTTTTCCCATCAGGACCAAGAGTAGCAGTACAGGGCGGCACCTGTGGCTCAAGGAGTAGGGCGCCGGCCCCATATGCTAGAGGTGGTGGGTTCAAACCCGGCCCTGGCCAAAAACTGCAAAAAGAAAAAAAAAAAAGAGTAGCAGTACAGGTCCTGAGTGCTTTTATGTTCATACGGTTCATCTTGTTCTTTCCGATATTTTTTTGTAGCCTTAATAGATAATACAATATCATAGTAAAGTTACTCTTACGTATCATAATAAGAATATTTAAGATTCCTATTTTGCAGACATGAAATCAAAGTCAAAGAAGGCTATAATCATTCTAAGGCAATCAGAAAAAGTGGGTTTAGTTGATTCTCCTGTTAATAAAAATGATGGTTTAAAATACTCATATGGTATAGGCTTGGAGATGATAAACCATTTGGATTGCCAATTGTGTGGTCTCAGGAAAGTAATAAAACCACCTAAACTAGGAATAGTAATAATACTTACCTATCAAGATCATTGTGAAGTTTTATAATGACTTTGAAGCTACAAGCATAGTTCACGTTAAAATAAATGGTGGCAGTTGAGGAAAATGATGTTGATGATGATTTGATAATCATTTCAGCCTCATCATCTATAGCGTTTTGTTTCTATATAAGAGTGTGTTTCACTAAACATTCTTTTTTTCAAATGACTTGTGTTTTATTCTCCACAGAGGAATGTTTAGATTCCTAGATTTAAGGTTTGAGGAACAGTTATACAGAAGTATGCGTTTTTTTAATGTTTCACAAATTAAAATTCAGTTATCCAATTAAAATTTTAATTAAAGTTTACAAATACATAACCAAACATGTAAACTTCCAGTTTACTAAGTAATTATTCAAGTCAAAAAAACATGTTTACAAACAACGCTTTTCTATGACAAAGTAATCTGATTTTCAAAAGACGCCCAGTTACATCATCATCTACTCCATCTGTACTTTCAATACATGGTTTTGAATAACCAGCTACCCACCCACCATGAAAATAGATTCTCCAGATTCAAAACTCTACAATTGTGTTATATATTTTGAATATGGAAGAGCTGGTGTAAATAAATAATTTTTAATGCCATCTTTTTATCTTCAAAAAGTTAATGTTGTTCTCTAGAACATTTATTTCTTAAAATTTGTTATTCAATCATTTTCAGTGAAAAAAAGTGTGATGTTTTAGAGCCCAACATTAATTCCCACGATATCAGTGTTATTTGGATGATTAGGAAATTCTGTGCTGGCCTAATTAAAAAGCTTCAGTACATTATTTGTTGAATAAGATGCAACTATTTAACTTGTCTCTACACAGATTATAAACTACAACTTAAGTTTGTAATAGATTGCCTGAAAATGTTTTGATTAAGTCACAGTGGCTAAAATCTAATTCTAAGTTTTAAGAAATTTCTCTTACTAGAAACTGAATATAAGTGACTTTTGTTTTTATTTGCATTTACATTTCTAAAAAAAAAATCTCTTAAATGTGATCACAGATGTCTTACCGACTTGACCACAGCATTTAAGATTCAGATATTCTGTAGAAGATATGTCATTTTTATAAGAATGTTATTAGTCTGGATATAAATTTGCACATAGTATACTACATACTTAATTTCCAGAAAAAAACAACTTCTTTTATGGAAGCCTTAACCTACTCAAGTTTAATAAGTTTTTATGGTGGAGAATTTTGCAGTTTGCTTCTCAGTTATACATATATAGTTTATTTGATCCAATTTGCTTTCTATTACTGATGAGATTAGTAGATATTTATTTATAGTAGTCAAAATTTAAAAAAGTTTTATTCAAGTTCAATACTATTATAGATTTAACATTTTAGAATATTGATAATTAAATGATTACTGTGAGTTACAGTATAAGAAGGAAAATGAAAAAATTCTAGAATCCTGAATTCTGGTCATGGTTCTATGTGAGTTTGGGAAAGTTCTTTAATTTTACTGTCCTTCAACTTTCTTACCTCTATTATTAAGCCATTGCCCATCCCAGCCAATAAAAATTATATCTGATTAAACGTTTAGTAATATAAAAAATGCTAAGTGCTAAGGAATTAATTGAACTAATATATTGTAAAAGATTTCTGGAGGATTAGTAAAACATGCAGCCCATCTGGGTTAAAAATATAGTTTTATCAATGAAAGAAGTAACACATTGTTACCATGTGTCATTTGGTCTTTTCTTCTAAAAAGAGCTTTAAACTATTATTTTTCCAATTACTGCCAAGTAAACATCTAAGCACCTACTATGCACACCCAGTGCTGTGGTGGAGGTGGGAATATTTAACTGCAATGCCTGAATTAAGTTCTATAAAGTATAAGGTCATTCTTAAAAGAAATTTTATAATTGTCTTTTCACTTTGTGGAAATAGATATCACAACAATCTATAAAGCCTGGTCTATTGGCCAAAGTGTCTAAGAAGAGATAAAATGAGACATTATATAAAATGAAATCCTTTAGACCATTTACTGATTTAATTTTACAACACTCATTTAATCTCATAATATGGGGTGCTAATAATCCATCTACTTCATTGCTATTTTCCTAAGGAATAGGAAAGGTTTATGTTGTGGGTTACAACCTCAATCTTCTTCTCTTAAGTTCATTGGATTTGGACTTGAATCTTATATGCTAAATATTAAAGGCCAAATATATCAGGCTTGTGATATCTATTACTATAGTTTCAAGTATATACTAAGTTGTAATATAATTTTGACAGTGAAGCGTCATCCAGCACAATTTTAATATTTTGTATGTGTTTCAGCTTCTGACATGGCAGCAGAACAAGGGCAGATTCTCGTGATAGCCACCGCAGCCGTGGGGGGATTCACGCTCCTGGTCATCCTCACTTTGTTCTTCTTAATCACTGGGAGGTAATGAAGCTACCGTGTCATTTCCAAATACTTTTAAATGTAACAAAGCACATGTGAAGGGGAGAGGCACCCTGGCAGATTCTGCTCTGTCAGGGAACTTTCCAGGGCAACATAACCACCCCCATTAGTTCTCTGCATCATGTTGTCTCTGAAGGAATCTGGAAGCTGAAGACTTGACAAAAGTAGTTTGAAAGCTGTGAATGATAAATTTGTATCCGTAAGTTACTTCTGAGTTGTTTCCTTTACCATAATCCAATTATACCAGGAAAGGAATTTTTCATGGAAAAAATAATTCAATATAGTGACAAAACAATTTATATAGAAACTTTTTATAGACCTAGAGTTGTGGAAATGTGATACGTTTATCGATTAAATATTGATACTACCTATGTTAGAATTATATTATTTTAAAAAATTCAACATTTCTATACTTCAGAGTAATATGATAAAAAATTTACATTAATCGTAAGTATTTTTATTTTCCAATTTAAAACATATGAGTAATGGGAACCCACAAAATGTTGGGTCTTCTCTAGGGAATAAAGAAAATGGAAAAATATAAAGACATAGAGGAAAGGTGAATTTAGCCTTAAGTAATAATAAATTTAACACAGCAAAAGACCTAGATTCGAATCCTGACTAGCTGGTCTAACCATGTTGCCACCTTAGCTTTCTATTTTCATACACAGGTTTGGTATGACCATATATTAAAACTATTTGTTGGTTTTTAAGAATATTGGATGGTTACCATAGCCACGTACTACAATACAGAATGTGAACAAAGATAATATGAATGGAATTATTTATTTATTTTTTTATTTTGATTATTTATTTTTGAATGGAATTATTTAAAAGAATAAGTGTTATTTCTTATTTAATCCTTGATCTTTGGCCCAGAGTTTTGTCAATTATCACAAATATCTTAAAATCAATTCTAAAAGGAAAAATGAACTTCATTTTAGATATCAACAGTGTCAAAAAAGAATATCTCAAGATATACTATGTATAAAACAAATGTATAATGCAAAATGTGATCTAAACCTACAAAACAGTACATACTTGTGTTGACTCCAGCTAAAATACATCAACTCTACCAAAAATAGAAAATCCTGATGTCTGATAAAGAACACAAATAATAAGTAGCTAGCTTCAGGGGCAGTGGTTGAGAGAACTATAAACACCCTTTGTTTTGTTTTAAAACTCTGCTTGGAGACCAATATTTTATTAATGTTAAAATTACAGGGGATATGCATATATGAAAAAACATAATACACAGTTTTGACAATAGATTCAAATCTTTGGATCAATAAATTGACAAGTAACTTGGTGGCATATATCAAGTGGGGGGGTCCCCAACAAAGCACAACTGGCTGTTAGGAGTGTATCAGATTTAGCTGTAGCAAGCCTACTTTATAGAACTTACCAAGAAACAAAGAAATATGAATATTCTAATATGGTTGATTTAAAATGGTGACTTCTTTATAAAATTAAATGTAAAGGGGTAACTTTACCCCTACGTTAACTTAAAATTTTCATGTATATAAATAGACATGGTAATGTTCTTTGAATTAATAGAAAGTGTCCCAGTGTCTCTTGTTTGGGGAGGTTAACTAGCTGATATAATAATGCTAGCTACCGTAGTTAAAAAAATGAAAAACAGACCTGAAAGAATGCATGAAATAATGATAAGTCCCTCCTAATAAAGGAACTAGTTTGGAAACACCATGCTGCCACCAGCAGATAATTGTTGCCCAGCATTCTTCCATGACTCTCTGCCTTTACCCACTCTTGCCATCATCACAGCTTTCATATGACCCATCTTTTATAGTGGACAGAAAAACATTTTGAAGTCTCCACCAGCCACAGTGGTTCATGCCTATAATCCTAGCACTTTGGAAGTCTGAGGTGGTGGATTGCTTGAGCTTGGGAGTTCAAGAACAGCCTGAGCAAGAGTAAGACCCTGTCTCTATTGAAAATAGAAAAAAACGAGCCAGGTGTTGTGGCAGGCACCTTTAGTCCTGCCTACTCTACTGAGGAAGCTGAGGCAAGAAGATCTCTCTTCAGCCCAAAAGTTTGAGGTTGTTGTGAGCTATGATGATGCCATGGCACTCTGCCCAGGGTGAAAGAGTGAATGAACCTCTGTCTCAAAATAAGAAAAAGAGAGAGAGAGAGAGAAGAAAGAAAGAAAGAGGGAAAAGGAAGGAAACGAAAGAAAAGAGAAAGAAAGAAATTGATGTCTCTAAACTAATTACCTATTAGGCTGAAGACAAAGCGTTCATGACTAAAGCCTGCAAATATCAAATACAGCCTACAGAAACCTTAATCACTAGCAAGGGTCAACTGGTTACAAAAGCAGACAAACAACAACCCTACACATACTGGTGGAAGACTAAGTTTAAATTCTAATCTTATGTAGGACTATTGGAAAGGAGGGAAGAAAGGGAGGGACAGAGGAAAGGAAAAGACAAAAATAATTTTAATGAGGATATAAGTCTAAAAAAGAAAGGAAAAGAATAAAAGAACTTATTGCATATTAAGTCACGATGATAGTTTATTTAGCTTAAAAAAAATCAAGACGCCAATATTCTATGCATTGCTACATGTTTAGCAAGCCATATTAGGAAAATAAGTAAAACAATAAACCCTACTGTAAATTCATTGATCTCTATAACAAAAATGTTGCCTATACATTGTGGATTTGGGGGCACTTGATATATATATAAATTTTTATATATATATATAAATTTATGAAAAATTTATATATAAATTTTTTTTTGAGACAGAGTCTCACTTTGTCATCCTCTGTAGAGTACTGTAGCATCATAGCTCATAGCAACCTCAAACTCTTGGGCTTAAGTGACTCTCTTGCCTCAGCCTCCCACGTAGGTAGGACTACAGGTGCCTGGCATAGCACCCATTGTCTATTTTTGATAGATGGGATCTCGCTCTGGCTCAGGCTGGTCTCGAACCTGTGAGCTCAGGCAATTCACCCACCTCAGCCTCCCAAATGCTGGGATTACAGGCATGAGCCACTGTGCCCAGCCAGCACTTATGTCTTAATAACACTCTATTTATCATGGAGTTCCACACATTTTTTTATTTTGGATTAATATAAAGGTACACATAACTAAATTACATTATTTGCATTTGTAAAGTCAAATCCAAGGTGTAATGAGACAATAGACTTTGGAGCCCCCAAAGTTTAGTCAATTGATAAAGTCCTATAAGGAGCCTCCAAAGACCCAAATTATATCATGTTAACTAGACTGTTAGACTGTCAATTTGGACATGATGGTTAATTTTGATTTAGAAAGGGGTTTTTTTGGTTTGTTTTCCATTTTAAAGTTCCTTTGAGGATGTTTGGAATATTTTCTTGAATGTGATTTTACTTAACACCAGTATCATATTTATCCTCACTTATCTAGGGGGTAAAAAAAATAAAAAACAAATTTCTGCTCATCATTAAAGTTGATTTCAAGTCATATTTCATGTAATAATGACTCAATATATTGAAAGATTGGACAAAGCTACATTTATATGTACCTTGTAGAACATAAGTTAAGACTTTATTTTCTCAGAAAGTATTTTAGGAAAAAGATTTAAATAGCCCAGACACACATGAAAAAGCATTTCATTAAGTATAGGAAAACATTGTCTTGACATGTAAATATGAAAAACTCAAAAGGAAACATTTCAATCTCTGGGGTCTAAGTAAATTTGGCCTAATTAACTTGAGAGATGAGCTTAAATATTTGTATTTTGGATAATAGAGCAGAGTAGAAATGTCACTTAAAAAAAGAATTTAATGATAAAAATATTTCACTAAATTATTTTCAGATTACAATTTCTATTTTGCCACTTTATATGACATGAAACTGCTTTAAAGTTCTATGCAATGCAGAGAACAATTTCAATTATATGAGATAAAAAAAATTGAAGTATCTCTTAGGTGCTTTGGAAGGAATCTATAAGATATTTCTGAATTAATACTGAACTTGGCATAGAGTTTGAGGCGAGACACAATTCACATCAAAAGATTAGACTGTATACCACAAACGTATTTTGTTTACCCATAGTGAATTAAAAATTTGATGAACCATCAAATCATGTAATTTATTTGTGTCAAAGAACTCATGGACCAAGTTTATCCAGAGAACTGAACATGCTTCTATAAAATTTCAAATATTATAAAGTAAACATGCTTTCAGCTCTGAAAATAGAAGATAAATGTCTAAATTTCTGAGATTCTGACTCAAAGACATTTTGTTTATTTTTTTCTTTTTGAGACACAGCCTGGCTCAGAGCAACCTCAAACTCCTGGGCTTAAGTGATCTTCTTGCTTCAGCATCCTGAGTAGCTGGGACTACAGGCACATACCACTGCACCAGCATAATTTTTCCATTTTTAGTAGAGATGGGGTCTCACTCTTGCTTAGGCTGGTCTCCAAATTCTGAGCTCAGTCAATGGATTCTCCCTCCTCAGCCTCCCGAAGTACTAGGATTACAAGTATGAGCCACTGTGCCAGGCTCGTTTTTACTTTTTTGTTTATTTTTCATTGTTGGCGATTCATTGAGGGTACAAAGAACCAGGTTACATTGATTGCTTGTGTCAGATAAAGACCCTCCCATAATAGTGTTCCACCCCCAAAAGGTATATCAACACCACCCCCAGTGTTCCTTCTACCCTCTGTCTCCTTCCCTTTCTCTGCTGTCCCCATCCCCCATCCCCCAACCCACTCCATGTGCTAAGTCATTCATTGTTCTCATCTCAGAATTGAGTACATAGGATGCTTGTTTCTCCATTCTTCTGATGCTTTGCTAAGAATAATGTGTTCCACACATTATACATCTTAATACGAAAGATGTAAAGTCTCTGTCTTTTTTAGTGGCTGAGTAGTATTCCATAGTATACATATACCACAGTTTCTTAATCCATTTCTGGGTTGATGGGCATTTAGGCTATTTCCACATTTTGGTGATTGTAAATTGAACTGTGATAAATAGTCTAGCACGTGTGTCCTTATGATAAAAGGATTTTTTTCCTTCTGGATAGATGCCCAGTAATGGGACTGTGGGATCAAGTGGGAGGTCTAGCTTGAGTTCTTTGAGGATTCTCCATACTTCCTTCCACCAGCAGTGTAAAAATGTTTCCTTCTCTCCACATCCACGCCAGCATCTGCAGTTTTGACAACAAAAATAAACAAATGGGACTTAATGAAACTGAAAAGCTTCTGTGCAGCTAAGGAGACAATAACCAAAGCAAAGAGACAACCTACACAATGGGAAAGGATATTTGCATATTTTCAATCAGACAAAAGCTTGATAACTAGGATCTACAGAGAACTCAAATTAATAAACTTAAAAAGAGCCAACAATCCTTTATACCACAGGGCAAGAGAGATGAATAGAACCTTCTCTAAAGAAGACAGACAGATGACTAACAAACATATGAAAAACTGCTTATAGTCCCTAATTATTAGAGAAATACAAATCAAAACCACCCTGAGATATTATCTAACCCCAGTGAGAATGGCCCACATCACAAAGTCTCATTTTGACTTTTAATGCTTTTTTCCAACTCAACTATTTGAAGTCATACCAGGGAAGATAACTAGGTATAGTTTACTATCAAAAAAATTCTAAAATCTTAGCTTTTGGATCCATCAGTCTACTCGACAGTATTTTCTTCTTATCTGGGGCTAATTTCGAAGTATAGCCTTCTATGGCGTATTTTCACATGTATAAAGATATTCTTAAAAGTAATTTTATGACGAGCACTCTGTTCACAGATGTTATTTATTTTAATTGATATAGGTTCTTATCCAGCATGATTCTTAAAAAATAAATTTCTGTTTCCCTTTTCAAAAGATGTCAATGGTACATAAAGGCCAAGATGAAGTCAGAGGAGAAGAGAAGAAGCCAGTTACAGAACGGGCATTGTAAGTAGAGCGGCGACTCCCATCTGTCATGGTACATTGTTCCAGCCCTTCGAGAATTCACTTTAAACTTGTGTCTATTAAGTTGAGAAAGAAAGATAAAATCACTTTTCAACCTTTCACCTGATTTGCAGGTGGGTTGATGGAAATCACATCTGCTGCTCTTTAAATGATGTTACCTTTTTCCCAGCACTGCTTTCTGGAAAACACAACAGGCTAAATATGCTAAAAATATGAGTGATCATATCTCGTTATTTACCACTAAATATAATGTTCATTGGCTCCAGAATATGAGTTTATTTTCTTTAGTGGAGCATTAGATATAGAAATAATGAGGTATATTTTTTCCTTTTGGTAGAGACTGTCATTTAAGTATATAACAAATACAACCATTTACAATTCATTAACACTAAAAAAGAATATCCACTTTTTAACTCTTAGAATGTGTGTGGAATTCTTGGGCTGACTACAAGGTTATATTCATTTGAGGGATCTCTTCCTAAGCAACCTATACTTACTCCTATAGTTGCTTTGATAATTGGCACCTTCTCTTCACTGCCCGTCTGACCTTTACCTCCAAATTACAAACTACTTTGTCAAGACAACTTTTCTATTGTGAGACACTGAATTAATAAGAAAGGGATAGTCTCTAATTAGCAATTTAGTAGAAATCATATGTGACTCAACTTGTTTAAATATTCTCATCTTTTATTTCAAATTGAGTAAATGGTGAAAAAGACTTTTCCATCTAAATTCACTCTCTGGAGGAAGGCAAGGATTTCAGTGAGAAAGTATTAATAAGTGGGATAACTTAGGGCTATTTTTAAGGCTCACATTGTTTCTCAAAAAGTGGTCTAAGGACCAGTTGTATTAAAATGTTCCACCTTACACCCCAGCGTTCTGACAGAAAGTCCAGAGTAGGGCCAAGACTTAAGCATTTTGAGCAAGCTCTCCTGTCTTGTACAGTAATCTTGAGACTGGCAAAGGTGAGAGAGCTGATATTTGGCAGTGCCATAAATGGATTGCAGAAGCCTGGATCTGAGCATCTGGGCTAATGACTTATGCTGGGCAACCTTGATGAGATGCAGAGGGGAAAGATGCTCCTGAGGCATTTATTATCTGTTTTTCAAATAGCAGTTTAGCATTAACTAAACCTGATGGGCCCAGCAAGAAGCAATGACAATAACCCAAGAAGCCAGAGAGGTAGAAGAAAGATAACGAACTGACGTTGAAGAAGACAGAAATAAGTTAAATTAGTAACCAGATACTCAAAATTGGAATTAAATTTGGTTGATTTTTTTTCCCCATACTACAAATATTATGCTTACAATAAAAAGTGATATTAACGAATCAATTTATTCTAAAGAAACAGAGACCTCCTTAAATAATCGAATGGGTTTAATTATTTAAAACCATATATGAGTTAATAAATTATACTTTTTATCTCCGTCCATAGTAATGGTATCAACATGACTTACATATCTGATTAGGTACCACTAATCATCTAGTAGTCACTACTGAATTTCAGTGTCCAGACTCAATGGGAAATCACAAATTCTGCTGACTTATAAAAATATCATGTAGAATAGAAAATAAAGGTACAGATTATATGTTGTCCTTTCACCCAGCTTATACTTTGGGGAGTTAAGAGAAGTATAGCATTTCAAAATCAGTGTCAGATTGAGGTGTGCCTGGAAGTAAACTTTTCTGGAGCTATTTTGAGAAATGCTAATTTTCTCATGGTGCAGATGCAGCACTAAGAAGACAGTAGACAAAACGGGCAAATGAAGGCAATGGGCAGAGAAGAACGAATGAAGCAAGTTACTGCTCATATGGGCCCCCCATCACCTTCTCTATACTTCCTGTATTATCTTTCATTTGTTTGCTTTTGAGATTTTCTTGCAAGAGCATGTTTCTAAGGAGACCCAAACAACAGTTAACTCTGGGTATTTTATATGTGGCTTTCAAAATCTAACAGGAAAACTAAACATCATTTACTCTGGCACAAATTTGACATTGGTCTTTTAATCCCTACTAATTTGTATTCAGTAAAGGTTTCTCGTGTGTGTGCTTCTTATCCATAAGACCATACCTAAGGTATGTGAAATTATGGATAATAACTGGTCTCCTGTCCTCTAGGAGAAAGCAGTCTGTGATGGAAAACAGAAATCAATGAGCCTGGCGAGCTGGCTTGCTCCATAGTCCCAGCTACTGAGGAGGCTGAGACAGGAGGATTGCTCCAGCCCAGAAGTTTGAGGCCAACCTGGGTAATGTAGAGTGATCCTCATCTCTGCCTCAAAAAATTAAAAAAAAAAAATTAATGAACAAAATGACAGAGGGATGTTCAAGGACAGAGGCAGTCTGTGACATCTTCAGACATTTATAAATTCACATGTGAACACACAACTGCACATTCATGTTTTCCAGCCCTCCCTGCAGAGCCTTGTAACTGTAGGCTCTGAGCACTCCATCCTCACAAAGGAAAGAACAGCAGCTACGGAACCAATGACCAGATTTTAGCCTGTGATCCCCATCCTTCCTCCAGGATAGACAAGCTAGTTGTTTTCTTTAGGACTAAATGTAGTCAGGCCATGGAAGAAACTACAAGAATACCGAAAATGGCCAATATCTGTGTCCCAGAAGGTGTCCCATCTTGTCACCATCAGTGGGTCTTCACTGCTTCAGGGTTTCTGGAAAAGGAAGAGAGTATAGGAATGGGGTATAAGTTCATGAAACCTAGTGCTTTAGAGTACGAAGGGTCCTCAAAGGATTCTAAGGGGCTTGCCTGCTTTTCAGGAAGCTTATGCCTCATTTCTTCCGTGTTCTGAGCTCTATCCTGAGCTGTATCAGATACGTGAAACTTACTGAATTGTAAGTAGATGAGTGAACTGATTAAACTTTTACAGAAAATCTTTTAAGTGTTTTCTGGAACCTGTGGGCATACTCTCATTATGAAACCACCAGGTCATGTTCCATTAATACTGAGCAAAGTATTTTATTTATTTTTAGAGATGGATATTATTTTGTAACCCAGACTAGAATGCAGTAACACAATAACAGCTCACAGCAACCTCGAACTCCTAGGCTGAGGTGATTCTCTTGCCTCAGCCTCCTGAGTAGCTGGGACTATAGGTGCCTGCTATGAGTCTCACTATGTTGCCCAGGCTGGTCTCAAACTCCTAGCCTCAGGTTATGCTCCTGCTTCAGCCTCTTAATGTGCTTGGATTAGAGGCATGAGCCACAGAGCCTGCCTACATGAGAATAAATTTTTGATCACAGGTAGTCAAAGCTTTAATAAAGGCACAGGGTAGGGCAGGAAGAAAAATGAAAATTAAAATAATTAACAAGACGGACTACTTCTGTATATCGCTTTCCATTTTAAATATTCACAAGATGTATGACTACTAACATACTCTTAAACTCAATCAATTATTTATTTACTTTTTTTTTGCAGTACGCTTCCCAGGAATTAAAACTTACATTGATCCAGATACATATGAAGACCCATCCCTAGCAGTCCATGAATTTGCCAAGGAGATTGATCCCTCAAGAATTCGCATTGAGAGAGTCATTGGGGCAGGTAAATGTAAAATCTATGCTTTTGAACATATGATTCCTTAGTGTCTTTGCAAAATGGTTTATCAACGCATTATTTTAAGTCTTAACAGTTTCAGTCATTAAAAAGTTTTAAGATGTGAAAAGTAAAGTTATATTTGTTAAGTCATTTTTTATGACATATGTAAGTGTGCATATTGTTTTCCCGTAATGAGAAAACTCACAAAAAACTGTCTTAAACATTATTTTGTCCTTTTTCATAATGGATGTAAATTACAGTGAAACTAGAGAGCTTCAGGAATTTGTTTTGAAAATGTGATTTCAGGAGTTTGTCACAAGTTTATTATAGATTTACTCAAGCCCCAACATATATTGATATATACTATAATTAGTATTCATAATAATGACCGTGAGGCTCTGTAAGACCCAGAAAAATTCTGAGAATCATCAAAAATAAAATTTGGTTCAACTTAGTTTTATGCATTTTAATACAAATTAATAATTGTCCCTACGTAAAATTTTTCAGAGCTTAGAATACTATTATTTGAAAAATTCTTTTTTTTTTTTTTTTTTTGTAGTTTTTGGCCAGGGTTGGGTTTGAACCCACCACCTCTAGCATATGGGACTTGGGCTCTATCCCTTTGAGCCACAGGTGCCACCCAAAAAATTCTGATTGCAAATCAGCCCACAAGGATTTATGCTGAATGTTTGTTAGGGCAGAAGCTCAGGTGATGTAACAAAAACGCTCCAGAATGCAAGGTGGCAGGGGACCTCTCCTTCAGGAGGTCTTGCAAAGGCCTGAGTTCCTTCTGCACTTTGCTCTGCTTCCTGTCTAGCACAACGTCTTCCTCTCTAGATGATCAAACAGACAAATAAAGCACATCTGTTTCCCCTGCCTGTAAGAAGAACAAAGAAAGAGTTCTGTCTCTTTGGCTTTGGCATCTTCAAGGCAAAAACCTAGAAATTCCCAGCATGTCTATTTACATCTCAATGGTTCGAATAAAATCACATGGACACACTTAAATGCAAAAGAGTTTGAAATTATAATTGCTGACAGGGCAGCTGTGTATGCATCTCAAAAGTCTTGGAGGAGGGTGTTTTCCTAAAGTAGAGAAGGGAGAGTGGAGCTTGAAGTGGAATACAGGTCTCTAGATAGTGATTAACTGCATAATTCTTTGGAGAAAGCACAATGGACCCAAGCTTGGCCATTCCAGCCAGGTGTCACATTTTCACAAAGACCAAAAAAAAAAAAAGCAGCTGATTATCCTTTTTCACTTCAAAGCACTTTTCCCCTAGAAGAATGAGCTATCTAATTTTTACAAGGTCCAGTATAAGTTGAAAATGTAGAGTCCCTTGTAAAAAATATATATATTAATAATATAGGGACAACAGAGAATTAAACAAATGCAAGTTGCCTCTAAACTCAAAGTTCTATGTGACCCCACAAGTCACAGGTTTGTGAGTTGGATATTGTTTCTCAGGTATGAGAACTAGGACTACTTCAAGAATTCCAAGGATATTGGTAGAGAGTTCTTCTGGATCTCACTCCATTCCCTATGCATAAGGGATCATCTCGCCTCCTGCATGCCCAGGTCTCCCTCTGAAAGCTGGCCCAAGGTTCTCACAGACTTAATCCTTGCACTGTCAGCCAGAGAGGCTGTTGTCTTTTCAGAAAGATTAAGGACCTGGAATGGAACCAGATTCTCTATCTCCTACTGTTGAACAAAGAGCATATCAACACGTATAATTGGAAAGAAGAGCTGCATTCAATTCATTTAGTTTTAGAGTTTGTTTTCTTTAGGCAGCAGAGGAATAGGGAAGAAAGGAGGTTGAATAATCTCTACAGCACTCTCTATTCAGCTTTGTCTTTTTTGGCCCTGAGAAAAAGTGCTATGTCTTTGTATACTGTGTTGTTCCACATGCACATAGATGCGGTAGAAATATTTTCTGTTGTAGCACTTTGTGCATAAATTAAATATCAGTGTCTGAAATCATAACGTTGAGAAAGCAAAGCAAGTATCTGAAGCATAAACTTTACAATAAACTTTTTAAAAGTTTTAGATTTTTTTCATCAAAATACAATTTTTTTTTTTTTTTTTACCTAAAAAGAAGTATAATGGATACCTCAAAAGCAAACAATAACTACTAAGGAGACTATTTTAATATCATTTTCTTTTTTTTTTTTTTTGTGGTTTTTGGCCGGGGCTGGGTTTGAACCCGCCACCTCTGGCATATGGGACCGGCACCCTACTCACTGAGCCACAGGCACCGCCCAATATCATTTTCTACCTACTCTTTCTGAACTCTCATCAGTCATAATGGAATTTCTCTCATTTGGCAACGATAGACTATGTGAACTATATAGTCAGTCTTTCTGGTGTCTATTTTTTAATCTTTTTTGTGTTTGACTATCTCAATTTTCAAACAAAATGCTAAGAGTCTTTTTACTATCCAGATGCAGAAAAATCATGAAAATAAAAGTGCTCCATGTAACAAAGATGTTGTTATCTAACTTTTCCGTTTGTGCCCAAGCCAGTATTGCTCTGTTGGTGACTCCTTTAGGTCATTGTCTTACTCGTTTTATGACACTATAATAGAATGCCATGTAGTGGGTAACTTAATGTAAATGGAAATTTATCTGGCTCAAGGTTCTGGAGGCTGGAACTCCAAGATCAACGGCATGTGGCGAGGCCTATAAAGGATGGCCTTCTTATTACCATCCATTCCATAGTGGAAGGCATCACGTGAAAGCAAGGGGGCCAAACTCTCCTTTTTATAAAAAACTCACTACATTGATTCATTCATGAGAGTGTTGCCCAACTTTCTCCTGCTGGGTCCTTTTGATCTTGGTGTTCAATGAAACCACAGACCACATGGATCAGCAACAGGACAAAGTTTATAGACGGAGAGAGAAATAGAAAAGAGAAAAGGGCCCAGAACCTCAGGCAGCCACAAGGGAGGGGGAGCTCAAGTGGGAAGCCCCTATGGGCCTTTTGCCGAGGAGTTCATATAGTGCCTGGGAGCAGGAGCTCTTGGGAATATATATCACACTTGGCCAAGGGCAGCAGACAGCAGACTTGGCCCTGTCCCAAGAGAGACCACAGGAGATTTTCATTCCAGGAAAGGCCACTGCCCAGAGACACCAATCAGGCTGTTTTTCTCTGATCTTGAGTCTAGAGAAATTGGTGTAGAAAGGCCTATTTTCCCAGGCCTAGAAAATGGGGGTCCCTGTCCAGCTCAGAGGAGGGGAAACCCTCTATCAAGAGCAGCTCCCTAATCACTCCTGAAGGTCTCACCTCTCAACACTGTTGTATTAAACATTTATTTCCAAACTATGAACGTTGGGAGGCACATTTAAATCATGCTTCTAAAGCTCTACTTGTGTGTGGAACAAACTGGCAAATGTATAGATGTTTTCCACAAGAGCAGTATGGAAAAATGTTCTTGACTAAAACAGAAGAAAAGTCATTTGTAGAATAACTTTGTGACATACTTGCACAACTATTTACAGGCTCAACCTTTAACCGTAAATACTTCCTTGAGGTTGTCTCGTAGCCTTCCTTTTTTGTTCCATGTACTGATGGTTCCTTCTCACTCCATTTCCTCATCACCTGTGTGCATCAGGCCGTCCTGCGGGAAATGTCAGTTCAAGGACTTCCATGACAGGGTAGCTGCTGAACAGAAATAAAGGACGGTGAAGGAGCTGAGAGAGGTCAGAAATCAGGTCATAACAATTATAAAGTAAAGAATATTCAGGCGGGATTGATAGTACGAATGGAAAAAAATACATAAATTCATAACTCATTGGAAAAATCTGTAAGACCCCATACATGCAAGGAAACAGTTACAAACACTTTCCAGGTTTCTAGTTGGGAGATCACAATTTACAATCTTTTAATAATTTCTTAAATGAGTTATAAAAAAATGTAAAAAAGCCACATTAATATTTTTGGAAATCAAAGAGCGTGATATTATACCTGAGCCAAAATATTTCTTCAATTATTCACCAAAGAATGCTTATTAGATGTTTAATATTTACTTATAAAAGGTAATGTGTTGCGTACTTTTTTCATATTAAGTCACGATGCTCATCAGATTCAATCTCCTTCTACAACCTTTTTGAGATTTTCAATTTTATAACTATCCAAATACTATATGACAGAACCTTAAAATTTTAATTTTTCTGTGTATAAATTCTTAACATTCCCCATCTTTCCCTGTAAATTCTGCTTTTTCTATGAATTTTCTAGGGTACTTTTTTTGGTATATCACTGTTCTGTTTAATAGTGGCAGCTTATCTTTGTTCATCACTACAGGTCTGAATTTCCATGAAAACGCACATTTCCATTTAAATGAAGTGAGCAGCTCTGCTGCATAGGAGACTATCAAGATTATCTTCTCCTTTGACTTCTTTGCATCATAAAATAAAATACTGTGGGAAGATGACTGTAAAACAGAAATTCCCAGGCTAAAAGCACCAAGTCAGATTAGGGTAGAATCATTATTTTTCCCATACCTTGCAAGATAATAAGAAAGCCAGTAAACTGAATTTTAATCATGGTCTGGAAAAGGTCAGCAAAGGGTTATCCCTCATTCAGGGAACTATAAAACCTAAACCATTGTAAGGTAAACTTACCTAGCACAGTTTCTATAATGATGAAATATTATTCCACTGAGAAAAATCATTCTGTGTCTCTAAGACCATGAGGCACCCTTCTTAACATTTGACCTTCCCTCTTCCCCTAGTTTCTGTGGAAATACAAACTATCTTCCCATCGTTCATATTTTTTCCCTTTATCTATACAAAACTCATTATTGCATCTACTATCAGCCTCTTTTATCTCTGGGCTTAGTGTACTATATTTTTTCTCTTCCCAGAATAATGCAGACGTTTTAACTGTTGGTTTCTCAGCAATCATCTACAGGTAAAAGAAAGTCAAATGAACAATGAAAGTGAATGTAAAAAGTGATTGTCAACATGTTGATTTGTTTGTTTTCTTGATATTTTGGTTTTGGGGTCACGTGCCTCTCCTAATTCCTGTGCCTTCCACAACAGAGCTAGCCTCTTCTTTTACTCTAGAACAGCAGTTCTCAACCTGTGGGTCATGACCCACAGGAACTGTATGAAAGGGCTGCAACATTAGGAAGGTTGAGAACCACTGCTCTAGAATCTGTTATTTTTTTATTTATCTTAAAGACATTTTCTCATCCTCTTTATGATTTTTGTTTCTCTTTACAGTTATATTATACTTACTTATAACGATGATGAGAAATTAGGCAGAATTCTAGACATGGTATCACAATTCTCTTTTTATAGAAAGAAACTAATTTTTATGGCCTATTTCTTCTATATTTAGATACAATGGCCTTCTCAGATGTAGGTTTTTTACTTATCCACCAATTTAAGGTATTTATGGTAGAGGTCAGATTGTCTTTTGTTTTCTTGAACTCCTTTGTTCAACCAGTAGATTAAAAATAAGATGAGCAACAGATTTTGACTACACCTCTGTGCCTTTTATTTTCTAAATCAAATAATATAGTTAAAGATCAGCTTTGCTCATTCTCCAGTCACATTATGATATTGTGAGCTAAAATAAAATCTTAAGACTCCCACCATTGGCTATGTGGACCCCCTCTGGGCTAAGGGGATAATGAGTTAAATGAGTTGCTAGCCATGAGAAAGTAGGTCAGACATGCTTCATTACACCCTCCTCACGCCACACATCAGAGATGTCCTTTTTGACTTATTAACAGACATAAGACTATACAAAATATACCTACAGGTCCTCAGCATACACAACAAACCACTTCAGTCTGGGCATATGTCTTGTAGTTTGTCTCTGATTACCTTAACTCAGCACTCTTTTTCTCTGACTCCTATTATATTATACCAAGCCTAATTCTTTTACCCAATTTTCAGCCAAAGAATCTTTAAACCCACCTGTAACCTGTGAGGTCCCTGCTTTGATACGTTCCTCCTTTTGGGGCCAAACCAATGTATGCCTTCCACATATTGATTTATAACTTTACCTGTAATTCCTGTCTCCCTAAAATGTATAAAACCAAACTGTAACCCCACCACCACAAGAATCCACTTGCTGCAGGCTTCTTGAATATGACTCCAGATCATGGTTCTCAAATAAGGCTTCGAATAAACCTTTTAAAATTATTTTACAGAGTTTGGCTTCTTTTCTGTCAACCAAAATCTTAAGATAAAGAAGGTCTCATTAGAGACAAACTACTGGCCAACAGTTTTTGCATAAAGTTTAGATTGCTGACATGAGTGACACTCAACTCTCAAAATCCTATGTGATATAGATATGTGCCAGTGAAAATTCAACAATCAATGCCTTATAACACTTCCATAATTTATATAATCTTGAGAGTTAGTTGAAACTTAGTAATTAAAATGAAATTTCATTGTTGATACATTGAGTTATACCCGTATCAACGAATTCTTTTCTGAGGGCCAGTTGCAGTGGCTCACAACTATAATCTTAGCACTCTAGAAGGTTGAGGATGGAGGATCTCTTGAGCTCAGGAGTTCTAGACCAGCCTGAGTGACAGTGAGACCCCATCTGTACTAAAAACAGAAAAATTAGCCAAGCACTGTGGCATGCATTTGTAGTCCCAGCTACTTGGGAGGCTGAGACAGGAAGATCACTTAACCCCAGGTGTCTGAGGTTACTATAAGCTGGGCTGACACCATGGCATTCTAGCCTAGGGGAACAGAGTGAGACTATGTCTCAAAAAAAAAAAAAAATCTTTTCTGTTTCTTTTTAATTAAACTCAGAATTTAATTTCTATGTCATATGAGGTTATATTTATTAGACATGTATTTATTTTGCTATAAATGTAACAGGCCATAAAAAGAAATGAACAAAGGAAAGAACAAAGGAAATTTTATTTTGCTATGTCTTTTATTTAAGATTTTAAAAAATTCAATTTAGGGCGGTGCCTGTGGCTCAAGGAGTAGGGTGCCGGTCCCATATGCGGGAGGTGGCGGGTTCAAACCCAGCCCCGGCCAAAAAAATCACAAAAAAAAAAAAAAAAATTCAATTTAAATTGTAAGTAATAATTGCATGTATTTATGTGGTACAATATGATAAATCCATGTATACTCTAGAATGATTAAATGAAGATAGTGCCATGCCACTCAGGTCATATACTTACCATTTCTTTCTGGTGAGGTTTAAAATTGATTCATTAAACAATTGTGAAATATATAATATAATATATTATTAACAACAGTCACCATGCTTTGCAATTTACTACTAATTTTAGTCCTCTTGTCTAATTAAAACTTTGTACCCTTTGACCAATATCTCTGCTTCCTTCCTGCGTCCCACCCTGCCAGCCAGTACCACCAGTCTACTCTGCTACTATGAGCTCAGCTACTTTAGATTCCACATACAAGTGAGATCATCCAGTCATTTATTTGTGTGTATTTATTCCATTCTTTGTTTCTTAATTTTTTTATGTTTAATTATTATGGGCAAATACTAGTTTTTATACATACACACACACATATATATATTTATAGGGTACATAGAATGCTTTGTTACAGGCATATAATATGTATTAATCAAATAAGGGTAATTAGGGTATCTATCACCTCAAGTTTTTATCATTTCTTTGTGTTGAAAACATCCCCAATTTCACTACTTTAGTTATTTTAAAGTATATGTTATTAAAATATATTGTTGACTATGCTTACTTTGTTGTGCTGTCAAATATTATTTATTCAATCAGCACATTGTACCCCACATATGCATGAATGTATTCATGCTGTATGTGTATTTGACTTAATAAAAAAATAGAAAATATATTATTTATTCAACCTAATTATATTTTTGTACCCATTAGCCATCCTCACTTTATTCCCACTTCCCCAGTATCAACCCCAGGCTCTGGTAACAGTCTTCCTACTACGATTCTACTACACTGGTTCCATAGGACAATTGTTTTAATTCTACCTCCAACAAATTAGTAAGAGCATGTGAGATTTGTTTTTCTGTTCTTGGATTGTTTCCTTTAACATAGTCTTTTCCAGTTCCATCCATGTCATTACTAAGATAGGATTTCATTCTTCTTATGGCTATGTAATATTCCGTTGTGTTTATGTACCACAATTTATTTTCTTTATTTGGTTGTGTTTTCCTGATAAAATATGTTTTGTTTTGTTTTTTATTGTTTGGGATTCATCGAGGGTACACAGAATTAGGTTACACTGATTGCATTTGTTAGATAAAATCCCTTTTATAATTGTGTCCTACCCCCAAGAGGTGTGCCGTACACTATGACCCCCCATACCCGTCCCTCTTGTTCTCTCCCCACTTGCTTATTCCCCTACCGCCCCCACCCCCCACCTTGTATTAGCTCACTACTACCTTCGTATTAGAATTGAGGATATTGGATTCTTGTTTCTCTGTTCTTGTGATGCTTTACTGGAAAGAATGTATTCCACCTCTATCCAGTTAATATAAAAGATGTAAAGTGTCCACTTTTTTTAATAGCCGAATAGTATTCCATGGTAACATATACCACAGATTGTTAATCCGTTCTTGGGTTGGTGGGCATCTTAGCCTGTTTCCACATTTTCACGATTGTAAATTGAGCTATGCCAAACAGCCTTGTGCAAATGTCTTATAATAAAAGGATTATTTTCTTCTGGGTAGATACCTAGTAATGGGATTGCAGGATCAAATGAGAGGTCTAATTTGAGTTCTTTGAGGATTCTCCATACTTCCTTTCAAAAAGGTTGTATGATTTTGCAGTCCCACAGGCAGTGTAAAAGTGCACATCCACGCCAGCATCTGCAGCTTCAAGACTTTGTGATGTGGGCCGTTCTCACTGGGGTTAAGTAATATCTCAGGGTAGTTTTGATTTGCATTTCTCTGGTGATTAGAGATGATGAGCATTTTTTCATGTGTTTATTAGCCATTTGGCTGTCTCCTTTAGCAAAGGTTCTATTCATCTCTCTTGGCCAGTGATTTATGAGATTGTTGGGTCTTTTTCTGTTGATTAATTTGAGTTCTCTACAGATCCTAGTTATTAAGCTTTTGTCCAATTCATCATATGCAAATATCTTTTCCCACTCTGAAGGTTGTCTGTTTGCTTTGGTTGTTGTTTCTTTAGTTGTACAGAAGCCTTTGAGCTTAATTAACTCTCATTTGTTTATTTTTGTTGTTGATGCAATTGCCATGGAAGTCTTTTTCATAAAATCTTTCCCCAGGCCAATATTTTAAAGTATTTTCCCCACATTTTCTTCAAGGATTTTTATTGTTTCATGCTTTAGATTTAAATCTTTTATCCGTCTTTAATCAATTTTTGTAAGTGGTGAGAGGTGCAGGTCCAGTTTTGACATTTTACATCTGCTTATCTAATTCTCTTAGTACCATTTATTGAATAGGGATTCTTTTTCCCAGTGTATGTTCTGTTTTGGTTTATCAAAGATCAGGTGGCTCTAAGATGTTACTTTCATCACATGGTTTTCTATTTGGTTCCAAATGTCAATGTCTCTATTTTTGTGGCATTACGGTGCTGTTTTGATCACTATGGCCTTGTAGTATAGTCTAAAGTCTGACAGGGTGATACCCCCAGCTTTGTTTTTATTGCTAAGAATTGCCTTGGCTACATGGGGTTTCCTTGGGTTCCATACAAAATGAAGAATTACTTTCTCCAAATTTTGAAAGTATGATGATGGTACTTTAATGGAGATTGCATTGAATCTGTAGATTGCTTTGGGGAGTATAGACATTTGACAATGTTGATTCTTACTAGCCATGAGCATGATATTTTCTTACATTTGTTAATATCTTCTGCTATTTTTTTCCTTACAGTTTCATAATTTTTTTTGTAGAGGTTCTTCACCTCTCTTAGTATTTATATTCCTAGACATTTCAATTTTTTTTAAGCTACTATGAAGGAAATTGTGTCCTTGATTAGCTTCTGCTGTTATTGGCATATACAAAGGCTTCTGATTTGTGGACTTTGATTTTATAACCTGAGACATTGAGGTATTTTTTAATCACCTCCAGGAGTCTTGTGGTTGTATTCTTGAGCTTCTTTAGGTATAAGATCATAGTGTCGGCAAAGAGAAAGAGTTTGACCTCCCCTGCAAAAATCTGAGAAACTTTTATTTCCTTCTCTTGCCTGATTGTATTGTCTAGAACTTCCAAACAATGTTGAGTAATAGTGGTGATGGAGGACAACTTTGTCTGGTTCCAGTTCTAAGTGGAAAAGCTTTCAGTTTTACTACATTCAGTATAATATTAGCTATGGGTTTGTCATAGATGGCTTTGATCAGATTAAGAAATGTGCCACCTATGCCTATATTATTAAGTGTTCTAATTAGAAAAGGATGGTGAATTTTATTGAATGCTTTTTCTGCATCTATTCAGAGGATCATATGGTCTTTATTTTTGCTTCTGTTGATATGGTGAATTACATTTATGGACCTGCATATGTTAAATCAGCCTTGCATCCCCGGGATAAAACCTACTTGATCATGTCAAATCATTTTTTTAATGTGTAGCTGTATCTATTGGATAGGATTTTATAAAAAAAAAATTTGCATTTGTATTCATCAGTGAAATTGGTCTGAAATTCTCCTTTTTAGTTGGGTCTTTTCCTGGTTTTGGTATCAGGGTGATGTTTGCTTCATATAATGTGTTGGGTAAGATTCCTTCCTTCTCAATATTTTAGAATAATTTCTGCAGTTTGGATAGAGGCTCTTCTTTGAAGGTTTAATAGAATTCTGTTGTGAAGCCATCTGGATTTTTTTTGTTGAGAGATTTTTTATTGTTTCTTCGATGTCAGTTCTTGTAAGCCATCTGTTCAAGAGGTCTACATCTTCTTGATTAAGTCTAGGAAGAGTCTGTGACTCCAGGTATTGATCTATTTCCTCCACATTGTCAAATTTCAGGGCATATAGGTTCTTATAGTACTCAGAGGTAATCTCTTGTACCTTTGTGGCATCTGTTGTTATTTCCCCTATATCATTTCTGATTGAGGTTATTAGAGATGTTACTTTTCTATTTCTAGTTAATCTGGCTAAAGGTTTATCAATTTTATTTATTTTTTCAAAAAAACAACTTTCTGTTTTGTTAATTTTCTGAATGATTCTTTTGTTTTCAATTTCATTCATTTAATTTTGGTTATTTCTTTTCTTTTGCTGGGTTTGGGATTAGATTGTTCTTTTTTTTTTCTAATTCCATAAGATGGTTCATTTGTTTGTTGATGTACTGTCATTCTGTTTCTCAAATGTAGGCATCTTATGTGATAAATTTCCTTCTTAAGACTGCTTTTGCTATATCTCACAGTTTTTGGTAACTTGTGTCTTCATTGTTATTATGTTTGAGGAATTTAATTATTTCCTTTTTTTATTTTTTATTTTTTTTTATTGTTGGGGATTCATTGAGGGTACAATAAGCCAGGTTACTCTGATTGCAATTGTTAGGTAAAGTCCCTCTTGCAATCATGTCTTGCCCCCATAAAGTGTGACACACACCAAGGCCCCACCCCCCTCCCTCCGTCCCTCTTTCTGCTTCCCCCCCCATAACCTTAATTGTCATTAATTGTCCTCATATCAAAATTGAGTACATAGGATTCATGCTTCTCCATTCTTGTGATGCTTTACTAAGAATAATGTCTTCCACTTCCATCCAGGTTAATACGAAGGATGTCAAGTCTCCATTTTTTTTAATGGCTGAATACTATTCCATGGTGTACATATACCACAGCTTGTTAATCCATTCCTGGGTTGGTGGGCATTTAGGATGTTTCCACATTTTGGCGATTGTAAATTGAGCTGCAATAAACAGTCTAGTGCAAGTGTCCATATGATAAAAGGATTTTTTTCCTTCTGGGTAGATGCCCAGTAATGGGACTGCAGGATCAAATGGGAGGTCTAGGTTGAGTGCTTTGAGGTTTCTCCAGACTTCCTTCCAAAAAGGTTGTACTTGTTTGCAGTCCCACCAGCAGTGTAAAAGTGTTCCCTTCTCTCCACATCCATGCCAGCATTTGCAGTTTTGAGATTTTGTGATGTGGGCCATTCTCACTGGGGTTAGATGATATCTCAGGGTTGTTTTGATTTGCATTTCTCTACTATATAGAGATGATGAACATTTTTTCATGTGTTTGTTAGCCATTCGTCTGTCATCTTTAGAGAAGGTTCTATTCATGTCTCTTGCCCATTGATATATGGCATGAAACAATAAAAATCCTCCAAGAAAGCATAGGAAAAACACTGGAAGATATTGGCCTGGGGAAAGACTTCATGAAGAAGACTGCCATGGCAATTGCAACAACAACAAAAATAAACAAATGGGACTTCATTAAACTGAAAAGCTTCTGTACAGCTAAGGAAACAATAACCAAAGCAAAGAGACAACCTACACAATGGGAAAGGATATTTGCATATTTTCAATCAGACAAAAGCTTGATAACTAGGATCTATAGAGAACTCAAATTAATCCACATGAAAAAAAGCCAACAATTATTTCCTTTTTTATCTCTTCCTCAATCCAACTATCATTCAGCATAAGGTTGTTTAATTTCCAAGTCTTTGTGTGGGAATGAACATTTTTGTTGGATTTGAGCTCCGCTTTTATTGCCTTGTGGTCTGAGAAGATACAAGGTATAATTTCTATTCTTTTAATTTTGCTGAGGTTTAATTTGTATCCTGGGATGGGGTCTATTCTGGAGTATATGTCATGGGGTGTGAAGGAAAACATATATTCCTTAGTTTTGGGATGGTGTCTTCTGTATATGTATATTAATCCCATTTGCTTTAGGGTCACATGTAAGTCATTTGTATCTTTCTTTAGTTTCTGTTTAGAGGATCTGTCCAGTTATTCAGAGGGGTGTTAAAGTCCCTGACTATTATTGTGTTATGGGATATCGTATTGCTCACACCCATGAAGGTCTCTTTCATAAATCTGGGAGCATTTAAGTTGGGTGCATAAATATTTAAAATTGAAATGTTTTAAATTGTAAGATAAAAAATCAAGATACGAAAAAATCAGTAGCAGATCCATATGCTAACAGCAAACAATCTGAAACAGAAACAAAGAAAATAATCTCATTCATAATAGCTGCAAATAAAATGTAATATCCTTACATTAATGTGAAGGATCTCTGTAATGAAAAGTATAAAATATTCATGAAGTAAGTTTAAGACCCAAAAGGAAAGATATTTCATGCTTATAAAATTAAAAAAATATATTGTTAAAATGTCCATAGTATCATACCCAAGTAATATGTATTATCCATGTAATCCCAGCAAATTGCCAATGACATTCTTCACAAAATAGAAAAAAAAAATTCTAAAATTTATATGGAACCACAAAAGACTCAGAATAGCCAAAGTCATATTGAGCAAAAATAACAAAACTGGAGGAATCTCAGTACCTTACTTCAAATTATACTGCTAGCAATAATAGCCAATGCAACATGATACAGACATAAAATCAGACACATAGACCAATGGAACAGAACAGAGAACACAGAAATAAATCTACACGTCAAGAGTGAATTTATCTTTGACAAATATGCCAAGATCATACAGTGATGAAAGGATGGCCACTCTTCAAATAATGGTGCTAGAAAAACAGGATATCCATAAGCAAAAGAATGAAAGAAGTCCCTTATCTCTTGCCAGATACAAAAATCAAATCAAAATGGATTAAAGATTAAAATCTAAGACCTAACACTATGAAAGTACTAAAAGAATACATTGGTAAAACACTTCAAGGCATTGTTTTGAACAAGGACTTCTTAAATAATCCCTATAAAGTGAATGCAATAAAAACAAAATTGGACAAATGAGATCACATTGGGTTAAAAAGCTTCTGCACAGCAAAAGAAATAATCAACAAAGGGAAGAGACAACTCAGAGAATGGGAGAAAAGATTTACTAATCTAACAAGGTACTAATAATTACTATAATCTATAAAAAATTCCAACAATTTAAGAAGAAAAAGTCATATATTCTGATAAAAAAATGAGCAAATGTTTCATGCCTTAAATTTAAGTCCTTTATCCATCTTGAATCAATTTTTGTGAGTGGAGAAAGGTAAAGGTCCAGTTTCAGTCTTTTACATTTGGATATCCAATTTTCCCAGCACCATTTATTGAATAGGGAATCTTTCCCCCAGTAGATGCTCTTGTTTGGTTTATCAAGATTAGGTGGCTGTAAGTTGTTGATTTCATTTCATGGTTTTCTATTTCATTCCAAATGTCTATGTCTCTATTTTTGTGCCAGTACTATGCTGTCTTGACCACTATGGCCTTGTAATACAGCCTAACATCCGGTTTGGTGATACCCCCGGCTTTGCTTTTTATTGCTAAGAATTGCCTTAGCAATACAGGGATTTTTCTGGTTCCATATAAAACGCAGAATCATTTTTTGCAAGTCTTGAAAATAGGATGTTGGTATTTTAATAGGGATGGCATTGAATTGGTAAATTGCTCTGGGAAGTATAGACATTTTAATAATGTTGCTTCTTCCCAGCCATAAGCATGGTATGTTCTTCCATTTGTTAAGGTCCTCTTCTATTTCCTTTCTTAAGGTTACATAATTTTCCGTATAGAGGTCCTTCACCTCTATATTCCTAAGTATTTTATTTTCTTTGGGGCTATGGTGAAGGGAGTTGTGTCTTTAATGAACATCTCATCTTGGCTGTTCAAAAGCATATACAAAAGCAACTGAGTTATGGACATTGATTTTATATCCTGAAACATTACTGTATTTTTTTTTTCTTTTTTTTTTTATTGTTGGGGATTCATTGAGGGTACAATAAGCCAGTTACACTGATTGCAATTGTTAGGTAAAGTCCCTCTTGCAATCATGTCTTGCCCCCATAAAGTGTGACACACACTAAGGCCCCACCCTCCTCCCTCCATCCCTCTTTCTGCTTCCCCCCCATAAACTTAATTGTCATTAATTGTCCTCATATCAAGATTGAGTACATAGGATTCATGCTTCTCCATTTTTGTGATGCTTTACTAAGAATAATGTCTTCCACTTCCATCCAGGTTAATACGAAGGATGTAAAGTCTCCATTTTTTTTAATAGCTGAATAGTATTCCATGGTATACATATACCACAGCTTGTTAATCCATTCCTGGGTTGGTGGGCATTTTGGCAATGGTAAATTGAGCTTCCATAAACAGTCTAGTACAAGTGTCCTTATGATAAAAGGATTTTTTTCCTTCTGGGTAGATGCCCAGTAATGGGATTGCAGGATCGAATGGGAGGTCTAGGTTGAGTGCTTTGAGGTTTCTCCATACTTCCTTCCAGAAAGGTTGTACTAGTTTGCAGTCCCACCAGCAGTGTCAAAGTGTTCCCTTCTCTCCACATCCACGCCAGCATCTGCAGTTTTGAGATTTTGTGATGTGGGTCATTCTCATTGGGGTTAGATGATATCTCAGGGTTGTTTTGATTTGCATTTCTCTACTATATAGAGATGATGAACATTTTTTCATATGTTTGTTAGCCATTCGTCTGTCATCTTTAGAGAAAGTTCTATTCATGTCTCTTGCCCATTGATATAAGGGATTGTTGGCTTTTTTCATGTGGATTAATTTGAGTTCTCTATAGATCCTGGTTATCAAGCTTTTGTCTGATTGAAAATATGCAAATATCCTTTCCCATTGTGTAGGTTGTCTCTTTGCTTTGGTTATTGTGACCACCACAATGGATCAGCAGCAAAGTAAGAACTCAGAAATCAAAGGACAAAACCAAACATTACTGTATTTTTTAATGACTTCCAATAGTCTTGTGGTTAAGTCTTTAGGGTTCTCTAGGTATAAGATCATATCATCAGCAAAGAGCGAGAGTTTTACCTCCTCTGCTCCGATTTGGATGCTCTTTATTTTCTTGTCTTGTCTAATTGTATTAGCTAGAACTTCCAGCACTATGTTAAATAGTAATGGTGACAGAGGACAACCTTGTCTGGTTCCAGTTCTAAGAGGAAAAGCTTTCAGTTTGACTCCATTCAGTAAAATATTAGCTGTGGGTTTGTCATAAATAGCTTCGATCAGTTTCAGAAATGTGCCACCTATGCCTATACTCCTCAGTGTTCTAAAAGAAAAGGATGCTGGATTTTGTTGAATGCTTTTTCTGCATCTATTGATAGGATCATATAGTTTTTAGTTTTACTTCTGTTGATATGGTGAATAACGTTTATAGATTTGCGTATATTAAACCAGCCTTGCATCCCTGGGATGAAACCTACTTGATCATGATGTATGACTTTTTTGATGATAAGGGGTAATCTATTGGCTAAGATTTTGTTGAGAATTTTTGCATCTATATTCATCAGTGAAATTGGTCTGAAATTCTTTTTAGTTGGATCTTTTCCTGGTTTTGTTATCAGAGTGATGTTTGCTTCATAGAACCTGTTGGGGAAGATTCCTTCCTTCTCAATTTTTTGGAAGAATTTCTGTAGTATAGGAATAAGCTCTTCTTTGAAGGTTTGATAAAATTCTGGTGTGAAGCCATCTGGACCAGGGCATTTTTTCGTTGGAAAATTTTTTTATTGTTTCTTTGATCTCAGTGCTTGAAATTGGTCTGTTCAGGAAATCTGTTTCATCTGGGGTAAGTCTAGGGAGAGGGTGTGATTCCAAATATTGATCCGTTTCCTTCACATTGTCAAATTTCTGGGCATAAAGTTTCTGGTAGTATTCAGAGATGATCTCTTGTATCTCTGTGGCATCAGTTGTTATTTCCCCTTTGTCATTTCTGATTGAGGTTACTAGAGATTTTACTTTTCTATGTCTAGTTAGTCTAGCCAAAGTTTTATCTATTTTATTTATTTTTTCAAAAAACCAACTCCTTGTTTCATTAATTTTTCTGAATAATTCTTTTGTTTTCAATTTCATTAATCTCTTTTAATTTTGGATATTTCTTTTCTTCTGCTGGGTTTAAGCTTAGATTGTTCTTCTTTTTCCAATTCCATCAGATGGCTTGTAAGTTTGTTGATGTGTTCTCTTTTCTGTTTTTTTGAATGTAGGCATCTAAAGTGATAAATTTTCCTCTCAGGACTCCTTTTGCTACATCCCATAGGTTTTGGTAACTTGTGTCTTCATTGTTGTTATACTCAAGGAAGTTAATGATTTCCTTTTTTGTTTCTTCCTGCACCCAACTGTCATTCAGCATAAGGTTGTTTAACTTCCATGCCTTTGTGTGAGGTTGAGCATTTTTGTTGGAGTTGAGTTTCACTTTTAGTGCCTTGTGGTCTGAGAAGATGCAAGGTAGAATTTCAATTCTTTTGATTCTGTTGAGGTTTGTTTTGTGTCCAAGGATATGATCAATTTTGGAGAATGTTCCATGGGATGATGAGAAGAATGTATATTCTTTATCTTTGGGATGGAGTGTTCTATATACGTCTATCAAGCACAGTTGTTCTAGGGTCTCATTTAAATGTCTAACATCTTTGTTTAATTTCTGTTTGGAGGATTTGTCCAGCTCTGAGAGAGGGGTATTAAAGTCCCCTGTTACTATGGTGTTATAGGATATCATATTGCTCAAACTGTTTCAAAGCAAAGTCTGTTTCAAGAATCTGAAAGCATTTAAATTGGATGCACAAATATTTAGAGTTGAAATGTCTTGCTTGTATTTTTCCCTTGACCAATATGAAGTGACCATAATTGTCTTTTTTTGACTTCAGTTGCCTTAAATCCACATGTATCTGAAAATAAGATTGCAACCTCTCTTTTCTTCTGAACTCCGTTTGCCTGAAAAATTGACTTCCAACCTTTAACTCTGAGTTTTAATTTGTCTTTTGACGTGAGGTGTGTTTCCTGCATACAGCAAATAGATGGCTTCTGTTTTTTAATCCAATCAGCCAATCTATGCCTCTTCGGTGGGGAATTCAAGCCATTGATGTTTATTGAGATAATTGATAAGTGTGGTAGAGTTCTATTCATCTTATTTTGTGAAAGTCCATTGCTTAGTGTTGTCTTTTGCATCATTGTGGAACCTAGGTTCTGTCCTTTAATTTCTGGGTGTTTACTTTGCTGAAGGTCCATTGTGATGGTCAGTGTGTAGAACAGGTTGAAGTATTTCCTGTGAGGCTGGTCTTGTTGTGACAAATTTCCTCAATGTTTACATATCAATAAAAGATTTGATTTCTCCATCAGTTTTGAAGCTTAGCTTAGCAGGATATAGAATTCTGGGCTGAAAGTTGTTCTGTTAAGTAGATTAAAGACAGATGACTATTGTCTTCTGGCTTGGAAAGTTTCATTAGAGAAGTCTGCAGTCACCCTGATGGATTTGACCTGTTTTCATTATCTAATTACCTTCTTTATCTCTTTATTTATACTTTTTGTCTTGAAATCTCTTTTATGTGATAGAAGTAAAGCTATTCCTGCTCTTTTTTTTTTTATGATTTCTGTTTACATAGAATATCCTTTCATCTCTGCATTATCAGTCTATGTGTGTCTTATAGGTCAAGTGTGTTCCTTGCTGACAAGATATAGTTGGTTCTTTTTATTAAAATCTATGTAGCCCTCTAGGTAATTTGATTGAGAGTTTAGTCCATTTACATTCTATGTTATTATCAGTAGGTCAATACTTATTACTGCCATGTGGTTATTTGATTTTTGGTTGTTTTATGGTCCACCCTTCTTTCCTTTCTTTCCTCTTTCCTGTGTAAAAGTGATTTTCTCCGGTAATGTGGTTTAATTTCTTGCTTTTGTGTATGTAGGTATGGGTTGTAGGGTTTTTTTGTTTGTTTGTTTTTAGGTTATCATGAGGCTTGCTCAAAACATTTTTAAACCAATTTTTTTTCAACAAAAGACAATTTACTTTAACTTCATTCTCCCTACCTTTTTAACTTTTGTTGTTTGCATATATATGTCTTTGTACTATCTATCTCTCAAAAAATTGTTAGTTTGGGTAGTAGTATTTTTTGGTTGGTTGTTTGTTTTTCCTTTAGATAGGTTTTACTTTAGGTCTCCTATTCAGGAAGTATGTGATTTATTTACTGCCATTACAGCAATAGTTTATTCTGTATTTGTCTGCTTACTGTTACCAGTTGAGTTTTATATCTGTAGTTGATTTGTTAGTCATTAACCCATTTGTCTTTCATATTAAAGAAGTCCTTTTAGCATTTCTTATAGGGCAGGCTTGGTATTGACAAAATCCCTCAGCTTTTGTTTGTCTGGGAAAGTATTTTTTCTTCATGTTTGAAGGACATTTTTGTAGGATATAATATTATAAGATTATATTTATTTTCCTTAAACACTTTGAATATGCTATACCACCCTCTCCTGGCCTAAACAGTTTCCATTAAGAAGTCTGTAACCAGATGTATTGGTACTTCTTTACATGTAATTTTTTTCTATTTCTTGCTTCTCTTAAGGTTTTTTGTTTGTTTGGTTGGTTGCTTTGTTTTTGTTTTTTTTCCCATGATTTAGGAGGTTGGATCTTAATTTGGTTAAATATGCTTGGTGTTCTATGAATTGCTCATTCCTGAATATTGATCTCTTTGTGTAGGTTTGGAAAGTTCTATATTATTATTTCCTTAAATAAACATTGTACCCAAATATCTCACTCTTTACTTCCTGTTTTAGGCCAATAACTTCTAGATTTGCCTTTTTGTGGCTATTTTCTAGATTTTGTATATGTGCTTCATTCTTTTTTTTTAGTAGAGACAGAGTCTCACTTTATGGCCCTCGGTAGAGTGCCATGGCATCACACAGCTCACAGCAACCTCCAACTCCTGGGCTTAAGCGATTCTCTTGCCTCAGCCTCCCAAGTAGCTGGGACTACAGGCGCCCGCCACAACACCCAGCTATATGTGCTTCATTCTTGTTTGTGCTTTTTTCTCTTCTGTGTATTTTCAAAACAGCCTCTCTTCAGCCTCCCTAATTCTTTCTTCTGCTTGATCAATTCTGCTCTTGAGAGACTCTGATGCATTTTTTAGTGTGTCAATTGAATTTTTCAGCTCCAGAATTTCTGCTTGTTTTCTTCTAAGAATTATTACAATCACTTTGTTAAACTTCTCTGATGGGCTTCTGAATTCCTTCTCTGTGTTGGCTTGCAGTTTATAGAGATTCTTCAGAACAGTTGTTTTGAATTATTTGTCTGAAAGTTCATATATCTTCTTCACTCCAGGATCAGTCAATGGTGCCTTATTTAGTTCTTTTTCTGATGTCATATTTTCATGTCATCCAAGACATGACATGTTTGATAATGTCATTTTATTTCTTAAATAGGTATTTTTTCTACTTTTCACAGTCTGGGCTTGTTTGAACCTGTCTTTTTTTTTTTTTCTTTTAGAGACAGAGTTTCACTTTATTGCCCACCGTAGAGTGCTGTGGCATCACACAGCTCACAGCAACCTCCAACTCCTGGGCTTAGGCAATTCCCTTACCTCAGCCTCCCGAGTATCTGTGACTGCAGGTGCCTGTCATAATGCCCGGCTATTATTTTTTTGTTGCAGTTTGGCTGGGGCTGGTGCCCTGCCCACTGAGCCACAGGCACCACCTGAACCTGTCCTTTTTGAGAAGGCTTACCACATATAAAATAGAATTGAGTTTGGGGAACTAAATCTTTGATCATTGTAGCCATATCAGCACTGGGATGCCCCAATCCCAGTAATGCTATGATGTTCGCAGACTCTGTTCTCACTATTTGAACCAAGTTGCTACATTTGGGGGAGGAATGATGCATTTCTGCCTGAGACCACCTCAGCTGGGACTGCATCAGGTCACATCTTAAGTCAGCCTGGTCTCAGCCCAAGCCCATGGTGACTTCTGCCTGGCTACCTTTGAAATGCTTTTCATTCAGCAGGTAGTGAATTCTGCCAGGACTAGGTCCTTCCCTTTGGGGCAGAGGGGCTTCCTTCTGGCTCAGGGTTGATCTCGAGATGCTGTTCAGGAACTGAGGCCTGGAAACAGAGGCTTCAGAAGTTTTTCTGATACTTTATTTTACTGTGGCTAAGCTATTACCCAAGCTGCAAAACAAAGTCATCTTAGTTCTTCTCCTCCCTTTCCTCACATGGAAGAAGATTTTCCCTGAGCTTCATTGCCTGAAGTTGAGAAAGCATGGACACACACATGCACTCCAAGGCCACTGGCTCTAAGCCAGCAAAGCCATAAGAATGCCCAATGACTATAGTGTTTGTGGCCTGACCGGCTCATGAATTTATTACACACACCAGGCTGCTTTTTGTCAGCTGATAGTGGAGCTAGCCAAAACTCATGTTTTTCTAACTTGGATGAAAATTTTTCCTAGGCCAGTCTGCTCTAAATGCTTGCTTTATGGGTGCTGATGCCAGGGCAACCCTGCGGTCCAATACAAAGACGTATAATCATTTCACTTTCATTCCCTTAAGCACACAGATGCTCTCTCTGCTAGGCATTCTGGTGTGGTGCTAATAAAGGATTGGGGAGGGGTGGTGTAGGCAATGCAAGACTTTCCTTTCTTCCCTTTTCAGTAACTTTTTCCTTGGTATAATTTTAAACCAGGTACTGTGATCATTCACTTGATTTTTTATTCTTGAAAAGGTGCATGCTGGCATGCATAGCTGTTGAATTTGGTGTTTCAAGGAGGGGTTATTGCTGGAGTTTCTATTTGGCCTTCTTGCTCTGCTCCTTTGCATTTCAATTCCTTAATGAAAACCATTGTAAAGTGGTCTATCAATTTATTCCTGCTATGTCTAAGAAATTAGTAGATTTATTATTAAGAATAGAATAATATATCAAATTAATAGATATTAAGTTAATTTTCATTAATTTTATGAATGTTTCAACATTCTAAATTTTATTTGAGGGCTGTTGATAGCACATTTGCTATCTTATATGTTTATTTCCCAATCTTGTGAGTTAATTCATGTTAGTAATAATTTGATCAACATTTGTTTAATTAATAAGCAAATAAATGAATGACCAACAGTATATAGAATTATTCTAAATAATTTTTAAGTGATTATCTGGTAGTCAGTAAAAATCCTAATGAATTATGAGTTAAAGTAGGACACAATGTGATATAAAAGTAAATGTATAATACATACAAAGTATGAAATATGACAATGAACAAATTTGTAAATGATACATATGAATTACAGGATACTAATGAATTAGAATTCATATTAATAAATTTAACTGGCATACTAAGCCAAAATTATAAAGTTAATTATGCCTTTGGTTTTACATAGCAAAATACAGAATTATACTGAAAATATTACATCGATATTTCATTTTTATTTGAGTTTGTATAATGGGAATAAATTTTGGATGTTTTTTGTAACTTACAAAGAAGTTATTAATTTTTCTTTTTTTCTCCTCATTTGTGTATTGCTAAAATATTTAGTGAAACGAAGGAAACTTGACCTCTTATCTTCTTTATTTTATTTTATTTTATTTTTTTATTAATATTAAATCATAGCTGTGTACATTAATGCAATCATGGGGCACCATACACTGGTTTTATAAACAGCTTGACACATTTTCATCACACTGGTTAACATAGCCTTCCTGGCATTTTCTTAGTTATTGTATTAAGACAATTATATTCTACATTTACTAAGTTTCACATGTACCCTTGTAAGATGCACTGCAGGTGTAATCCCACCAATCACCCTCCCTCCCCTCATTCTCCCCCTCCCCCTTCCCCATATTCTTAGATTATAACTGGGTTATAGCTTTCATATGAAAGCCATAAATTAGTTTCATAGTAGGGCTGAGTACATTGGATACTTTTTCTTCCATTCTTGAGATACTTTACTAAGAAGAATATGACCTCTTATTTTCAAAAGAGTACTTCAAAGATATAGGGGAATACTTATCTGTCTTATATACAAAGAAAAAAAGAACAACACTCACTTAAGGCTAAGAACCAATAAAGGAAGAAGACCCACACATCAACAACAACATTACTCCTTATATTACTATAGTATATTAATATGGTGATGTATAATGAATTATCCTAAAGCTTAAAACAAGATAGTATCTCAGAGTTTCATTGGGTCAGGATTCAGGCATGGCTTAGCTTCTACAGGGTTGCTCATAAGGTTGCAATCATGATGTCAGCTGCAGCTGTGGTCTTATCTGAAGATTCAGTTGAGCAGTAATCTGCTTCCAAACTCATTCATATGGCTACTGTCAAAATATAGAACTTTGAGGATCATTGGACAGAATCCCTTAATTCTTTACTGATAGTTGGATGGAATCAGCACACTTTCAGATTCTTGCCATTTGGGCTTCTGCAACATGGCAGTTTGTGTCATCAAAGCCAACCAGAGTCTTGCAGTAGGACAGAAGTCACGATGTTTTATAATTTAACCATGGACATGGAATCGCTTAATCTTTGTCATAGTCTGTAAGTGTGATACTAGGCCCAGCCTGCACTGAAGGAAAGGGATCATACAGGGACATGAATACCAGTATGCAGGGGTCATTACAGGCCATTTTAGAAGTTTGCCAACAACATATAGTATTACTTATTGTATGTGGGGCTTTCTCAGGGGGTCTGAGGTAACCAGAATCCTCAGAGATAATTTGTCCCCTCCATTTTGATTCATATCACAGATGAATCTAAAACCATCTGATGTTGCAGCCCCTAGTGACCCCTATGGCTCTGGACTCGATCGCAGCAGAAAGGAACCAGGCATGACACAGATTAGAAGTACAAGCTTGTAGGAGGCAGGCTAACCTTGCTTGCAGGATAGCCCCAAACAACCTCTGCAGTAGCCTTTTATTGACACAGCACAAGACAGGTGAGGGGAGTATTAGATAATGATTGAGTGCCTAAGGATCACCATGGATTTAGCTCTTTCTCCGCAAGGAGCACCTGTGGACGAATCGCCCGAGGGTCCGTTCCCCAGCTGCAAATCATCTTGCTCAGAGGTCATCTGGCTCTTGGCGTCCTCTACAATCTGATGCTCAGGTAATTTATTCTAGCAGTGCTCTTACAGAACAGATAGGAGCAGGATGATAGCCTGAACCAGATACAGTCAGGGGGTCAGATTGACTGACCAGGAAGTCAATATCTACAGACCATTCTGGAAGATTTTTAGAAGATCCCTTCCCCTTTCTTATACCTGCATTCAGTCCAGATCATTTACCAGGTGTTTCTTTCATAAAGGGAGTTTAAGTTAGTCTAATATTATAAGTGAAAGCTTTGTTTCAATGTTTTACAAGAGTAGTATCTGTGCTGATGTCTCCAGGATAACATGGATTTTTAGGTCTTGTTGTCACAGAGGCCCACTAATCCTCATGCCTAATTGCATCATCCTTTCAAGTGACATGCAGTGTTGACCTTTTGGGGTATTTGAGTGGGTAACCTTATGGCTGTCATTAATCATATAGCCACAAAATGTCCCTTATCGTAACTATATGCTTTTAAACTTGAAGATCATTTGTAGTTTTAAGTTTAATATAAAAATTTAAGGATGGAAGGCTCTTATTCACAATAAGATTCAGAAAACAAGTTTATATACAAATTGAATATAGTCCTGAATATGTCTCTTATAAAGAGGAAACCAGTTGTTTAGACTTTAAGATTGCTCCTTTATGCCATATATTCAATAATGCTGCCTGAGAGACCATGTGCTGCACCTATATTGGTGAACAGTAGGATGTGAATTAAGGCCATAAATATGATCATAGGATTTTCTTATGTCATGTTATGGTTCATCTGGCAGAAGGTGATCAGTTGATTGTTCCCATAGTGATACTTATATTCTCAATCTAATTGTCTGTGTTTAACTAATGACTTTTGTCTTTGTAGCCTAAGTTATCTATTGCTATGTAACAAATCATCTCAAAACCCAGTGGCTTCAAATAACAAACGTATCATTTAAACATCATTCTGTGGGTCAGCAGTTTGTGATGGACAAACTGTCAACAGTTTCAGCCAGGGTTAGGGACATTTTCCACTAGTCTTGCCTGAAGTCATTCCAATAACTACCATCATCAGGTGGCATGTCTGGATAGCACTGGCTTTCAGACGGTTAGCCAGAGGGTCTTAGCACACATAGCTCAACTCTAATTCATGTGACCTCTACTCCACAATGAGAATAGACATGGCAGTCTCAAGGCAGTGTTCCAAGAAAATCAGAGCAAGTTATAAGGCCAGTCGAGGCCGTGACTCTGAACTCCCACATCATAATTCTGACACATTAAGTTGTTCAAAGTGAGTCACAAAGCCCAGATTTAATGAGGTAGAGAAATAGATTTTATCACTTGATGAGAAGAACAGCAAAGTCAGATTGCAAAGAGGCATACCTACAGGATGTGATGAAATTTGTGGCCGTTTTTTACAATCTACCACATAGCTTTTATAGTTTTTAAAAAGTGAATCATTATTTTTCTGGGTGACGCCTGTAGCTCAAGCAGCCAAGGTGCCAGCCACATACACCAGAGCTGGTGGGTTCAAATCTGGCCCAGGCCTGCCAAACAATGACAACTACAACCAAAATATAGCCAGGCATTGTGGCGGGTGCCTGTAGTCCCAGCTACTTGGGAGGCTGAGGCAAGAGAATCGCTTAAGCCCAGTAGTTTGAGGTTGCTGTGAGCTGTGACGCCATGGTACGTTACCCAGGGTGATGGCTTGAGGCTCTGTCTCAAAATAAATAAATACATAAAGTGAATCATTATTTTTCAAGGCTAAAATGGATAACAGATTATGAATGTATTTGCTATTTTGTCTCTAAGACCATTTTTGCACTGCACTGTTAATGAATGATATTAATGTTTTCCTTATTTAGCACCTACTAGGTAATGAGCCTTGGATGAGGTACTAAGAGGCTTACAAAACTGAGTAAAAAGTATCTCAGGGTCAAGAGAAAAGCCACGGAAAGTTGTAACAAATAAGACAGGAGATAGAAACAAGGATGGTAAGTGAACAAATATACATATAAACTATGACTTCAATTCAAAGAGTCACTGCAGACTAGGAGATCAGACTGCATTGGAGACATTGCATTAGCCATCCTAATCCTCTCTTAAAGACAGGGAATGTCAAGATGTAGAGAAGACAATTTAGAAAGAGGGAGAACAGTGGAAGTGGTAGAATAAAAGGTATGGAGATTGCACAGAGGAATTTTGGATATTTTCAAGATAGAGTTTGATTGCATTGGCTCTTTCTTATATCTAATTATATCGAAAACTAGGCTTCTCCTTTCTCTTGACACAAATGTAACTCTAATTCTGCTTCATGGCTATTGATGACTTTCAAGTTTGGTGACTTTTTAATTTATAATGACATATAAAGTTTAAAGTGATAAAAGAAAAGAAAGATGTTTTATTTTGATTGAGCAAAGGTAAAGAAAAAAGAAAAAAGGATCTATAGGCATACATATTTGTGTGTGTGTATATATATATATGAACATACACATATACCTATGCCTATATACATGTGTATTGGTCAGCTGGTCAAGGCCACCATAACAAAAGACCAAATATTGGTGGCTTAAACAACACAGATTCATTTTCTCCCAGTTCTGGAGGCTGGGATCTGAGATAGATGTACCAGCATCATCAGGTTTTGGTGAGGGCTGTCTTCCCAATGTCTTCTCACTATGTCCTCCTACGGGGGAGAGAGAGAGAGAAAAGGAAGAAAAAGAGATCTTTCTCTTCTTATAAGGCCACAGGTTTATCAGATTAGAGCACCACCCTGATGACCTCCGTTAACTTTACCTCCTAAAGAATACATCTACATGGGCGGTGCCTGTGGCTTAAGGGATAGGGCACTGGCCCCATATACCGGGGGTGGCGGATTCGAGCCTGGCCCTGGCCAAAAACTGCAAAAAAAGAATACATCTACGTGTAAAGTCACACTGGGAGCTAGGGCTTCAGCATATGAATTTTGGAAGAATACAACTCAATCCATTTGTGTGTGTGTGTTTATGGTAAGGGGAGAAGGTGAGATAGTATCCAATGTGAAATTCATTCACTACTATTATTCACTATAATCCAAGTGCCTGACTGGACATTTTTTAATGAAAACTGGACAAAATAAAGGGTAACCCTGCTAGGTTTGTCTTACTGGGAGGGTTCTGGACTTAGAGCTGAGTTAAGGCCCAGAGCTAAAGCCAAGGATGTCATGGTTACCAGTGTGTCCAAAGTGTGGTAGAGCCACAGAGGAAGGGAGAGCACAGTAGGTCCCCCTGAGGAGAATCTACAAAGATGGTACATCTTCATTTGCTTTTCATGTAACATGCTGATGTGATTGCTGTTAAGACTACAGTGAAGAAATCATAAAATTAGTATCAAAGCTAAGATCAAGTAGTTCAATGTGCAACTGAAGCCTCAGTTCTTAGACCATGGTGAACCCATACAAGTACATTTTTAGTAGGTGCTTCCTACAGTTGTTAGAACCTTTACTTAAAATCAGTATTTGACATCACAACCCTTATTAACATCAGTGTACATTGTATATCAATCACTCCCTGATTACAATGGAGAAATGCATCAATCTTATCAGGAAACAATATTTATGTCATAAAAGAGAGATTTCATTCCACATTTTTCTTTCCTTTCCATGAACAGTTAGTCCCCCTATGGTTAGAAATTTTATAACCTTTACTCACAATGAGTAGCACTTTCTGACCTGAGTTCTGTCTTCTCATGATCTTATCCCTAAAACTTAGAATTTGTTTTATATTTGCCCTTCAAACTCCTTGTCCACTCATGACAATGGACAAGTGGAAAGTTCAGTTTAAATTATTATGAGAACAGACACTACCCAGTTTACCTCTCTGAACTTTAATTTTCTTATCTGTGAAATAAAAATAAGATACCTTTGCTCTTTCGTGATTCTTACGAAAAGCAAATGAGATAAATATATTCTAAATGACCATCCAATCCTTATCTGGAAGACTACCAAAGTATTCACCACCTCACCAGAACACCCATTCCCTTGGAAGAGTTCCAATAAAGCAAAGATAATCCCAAGTAAAATTGTGCTTCTTTATATAATTGTATAATTCTACCCAGTGGTGCTTGGTCTGCAGAATTGGACTTGCACAAAGTCACCCTAGTCCTTCTTCCACACTGCACCATGACCTTTCAAATACTTGAAGACAGCATGTAAACCTCCTGAATCTATTTTTTTTTAGCCTAAATTTTCTACATCTTTCGATCATTTCCATCCGACATGAGTTCAGGATATTTTCTCATTCTTGTAAATTTCCTCTGAAGAAGAGGAAACTACAGTTTTTCTCTAAGTCTTTTCAAAATTGCCCCAATATTCCAAAATTTTCATGTCAATGAAGGAAACACAGAGGTAGCACCTTTCCTAATGTGCTTCAATTTATGCAGCCTGAGTTTGCATTTGCTTTCTGAACAGCTGCCACACTGCTGGCAGAGGAAGTGCTTGCTCCCAGCTTAGCCCCAGTGATATTTCTCAGAGGAGTTGCTATTAAGCCTGGCTCCTGCAATTGACTTTATTACATTGACTGCAATACTACATTTTAATCTGTGAAAATCATACATACTCTCTACACAAACTTAATAGATATCTTTCATGTTCCCATTTCATAAATATTTCCATTAAATTTCATTGTGTTTCCATAAGTACAATTTCCTAACCTATTTGTGTTCTTTGCCATCTTAATTAGATCATCCAATACAACTATGTCCTTGCCAGTCACATCCATTTGTTCTGCCTTGCAAGTTAGCTGTGCCCTCATCCTAACATCTCAGATCTTTCTGTGTAGCAATTATTTAGTATACTCTAATTTTCTTCTCCATTGGGATAATTGTTTGCATTGTTGGGATTTATTGGGATTATGTATTTTATAGATGCCTATCCTGCACTCTTTTATGAATTATACCCACTTCATGTACATTTTTTTTAATGATCACAGCAAAGTTTCACGCTCACAATTGCGCCCAGTGCTTTCTTCTTAGGCTGTTAGAGATCTTAAAATGTAAGTGGTCAGTTTTTCCCCAAGTTTCCACCCCTTATACTTCATTAGTCCTTTTTCAGAGCTAAATCCAAGTTACAGCTCTGTTCACATATTGAAAGAGGGGAAAGGTCAACAGGCATGAGTTTATGACTTTTATCTCCTCTCCCTTATTGATTTAATGGTAGAGTAATGAAGTTCAAAGGGTAACAAAGTGTGTTCTGCAAGGACTGTTCAAGACAGGAAGCACATAGACTTTGTATGTGGTCTAATACAGTTCCTTCTTTAAATGGAAACCTCTGAAATTGTTCCCCAGAATCATTCCCTAAGGTTCTCTCTTTGCTTCCACCAATCAAGAAAGAGATTCTCTCTTTGGTATCAATAGCAGACAAGAGTTATTAAATGTTTACATGCTTGGGGTGAGATTTACATTATTATCATCTCTTCTAGTCTTCACAACCCTATGAGTTACAAAAATCACGTATGTCTATTTTCTAGATAAGGAAACTAAGACTTAGATTAAATTATTTGATCAAAGTGAACCAGCTTGTAAATAGTAAAGCTAACTTGAATCCCAGAGTAGTCTTATTTCACAGTCTGTGCTCTTATTAACCTTTTACGTTTGGCAATGTGTATGTCCTCTATAAGAACATCTTATCCTGCAACTTGTACAATTGCTATTTCATAAACTCTCCTTTATTAAAGTCTCTACCCATCGTGGGTGAATTTTACTGTGTTCCTGTTTTCATTCCAGTCACCTATCAATCTGTCTCTGTGCAGTCACTTCCCAACCCTGTGACATAAAAGACTACATTCTAATTGCTGATCTGGGTCTCCATTTTCTGTAGGGAAGACGGATTTACCACCACCTAACTCTAAGGGCACTGAAGCACCAAGAAACCAAGTGCTTCAGCAGCAGCAGTGTTATAGTGGATATTGAGTATTGTCATGAAATCATTCTTTAGTATAAGGTTACAAAATTCCGTTATTTGGAGTATGACTCACATATTCTCAGGTGGCCCATCAATCTATCAACAAACCCTATTAGCTTTGCCTTCAAAATATATCCTAGAATCCAACCACCTTCTACCACTTCGCAACCTGGTCAACCTACCAACATCTCTCCTGGCCTCAGTCCTTCCATGAGTCTGTGCATAGAACTCTAGAACTGGAAGACACCCTTGAAATGTGAACTAGATAGTGTCCCTCTCTGCTCTAAACTGCCAATCATGTTTCCTTCTATTCAGAGTAAAATAAAAGTCTGATCACTTCCTTAGTTGCTTCTTCTAGGCCGTCTCCCACAGTGGCCCTTTCACTCATTGCTCTGGCAACAGTGGTGTCCTTGTTCTTGACTACTTGTTCAGACTACTACCTTGTTAGCCATGTAACTGGGAAGCTCTTAGCTCCAGTAATAACATGGTTCCTTCCCCACTCCCTCACTTCCTCCAACCTCTGTGATAATGTGAATTTATCAGAGAGAGCTTTTAGGTCCTATAAAAATCTCAATCATCCTCAAAACACCTCTTCCCCTTGCTTTTACTCCATAGCTATTATTACCAAGGATATATCTGGGCATTTTGTTTTTCTTATTGTCAGTCTTCTCCTTTCTGTTATTTGGTGCTATATCCTCAGCCCTTTAAACAGTACTTGACATGTGGTAGATACGATATAAATTTTAATGATTGTCTATATAGAATTTACACTGTATGAATATTTATTTGTCACATGACTTGATTCTCAAAAGGGTTATATCTTGGTGTAGGGATGGTATGCGGCGACTAAGATAGTCATTCACCTTAAAAAAAATCTAAGTGTTGTGTGCTGTGATAGAGGCTTCATAAAGGTGCATTAGCTTGTCAGGGAAAAGGTATACAAATTAAATTAGAGTCTTAGGGGAACTGCATAGTCACATTGCAATTAAAATGATCACTCTAACGTCCTTGTGGAGGAAAGAGTTAAAATAAGCAGTGCTTGATAGCAGAGACATCAGTAAGAATGCAGGGATCTGTGACAGCAAGGCACACAGAACCAGTCTCAGGTTTTTGACTGGAATGAAGGAAATAAAGAACATAGGACTGTCCGGGAGAGGATTTGACATGCTGAGATCATGTGGAAGAATCAAGTGGCTTTCAATTCAAGAATAGCCTGGGCTATTTTGGTCTTGCTGGTGAAAATCACTATGTTCTTGATATATTAAATAACACTTCTTCACCAGCTTATCCATCATTCCTACAAAGACAAGTGAACTTAGACATTATAAAAGATTGGTGGTAATGTAGAACCCAGCCTCGTGGAAAGCAGATCCGTAAGTCACAACAACAGCAAATGACAAGGATAGCAAAAGTGAACTCTGCCCCAGAGTAAGGCAAGAATGTCTTTCTTGCCGGAGTCTTAAGTAAAATCTGGAAGGCTTTGCTCAGCTCATTGTTGGGTAGCAGGCCCAGTTATTCCAGAAGCCATTATCTTACTAAGGAGGGAAAAGTGAAGAGATAGGGAAGATGGTTAAATTTAATTTTTTTTAAAGTAAATTTGGAGAAAAACAATAAATACAGGTGTTGTCATATATTTGATGTATTAACTTGTTAAGGTTTGCTTGTTGGTTGATGGAACAAATGTCTATAGTACCAGAGAAGAGTAGTACCTTTTGCTCTGTGAAGCTTAACATCACTGTTTACAAAGTAAATACTCAAAAGTATTGAATGTTGACAGATTTTCATTACAATTATAGAGACTTTGAGGGTTGTTTTTCATCTTTTTAAAAATTTTAGTTTTTAAGTCAAAACGATTTGCACAGGGATGGCATCTGTGGCTCAAAGGAGTAGGGTGCCGGCCCCATATGCCATAGGTGTCGGGTTCAAGCCCAGCCCCAGCCAAAAACTGCAAACAAACAAACAACAACAACAAACAATTTGCACGTATCTAAAAATAGAGAAAAATAGAGGAGCTTATCATGGAAAAGTACAAGAATACCACTCCTTCCTTTGACTTTCTGTCTCCCTTCAATTCTTATTCATCTGTGGCAAGGACTTTTTAACTGATTCTGTTTTTTAATTCTGGTGAGTACTTCCATACCATTTATCTTTAGACCTTACTTACTCACTTCCTGCATTATAGAGATTTAGCTCCCTTGCAGCACCCACATTTCCTCTCCTCTCAACATAGTTGTCACCTTTGTAACTGATGATACATTTATTTACTTAAATATAATATTTATATCTTGTTCCCACCAAAAAACTGTTTTTTATACTTGAGGTAGTTTTTTATTTATAGTCAAAATGTAAAATGTACAAATAACTTACTTTCAAATGATTATACAATCATATGTTGCTTAATAACAGGGCTGTGCTCTGAGACATGCATTATTAGGCAGTTTCGTCATTGTGTGAACACCAAAGTGTGTACTTAAACAGACCTGGACAGCATAGCCTACTGCACACCTAGGATAGGTTGTTATGCTTCTAGGCTACAAACCTGTACAGCATGTTACTGTACTGAATACTAACACAATGGTATTTGTGGATCTAAATGAACTAAAGATCCAGTGAGAATACAATGTGAAAAATAAGAAATGGTACCCTATATAGGGCAGTTACCATGAGTGGAGCTTGCACGATAGGAAGCTGCACCGGCTGAGTCAGTGACTGAGTAGTGAGTGAATGTGAAGGCTTAGGACATTACTGTAGACTTTATAAACACTGTACACTCAGGCTACTAAATTTATTTATTTTATTTCATTTTTTATTTCAAAATATTACAGAACTATAAATGTTTCAATTACATGGATTGCTTTGGAACTGCTTGAGTCAAAGTTATAAGTGTGTTCATCACACAGATAGTACACATCATACACACTGGGTAGGATTTCACCCATGCCCTCCTTCCCCCTCCCGCCTGCTTGATTTCCTTTGAGTTTCACTGCCATTTGTGCACCTGAGTGGGTGCAGCTCAGTTAGTTCCAATTTAATGGTGATGACCTGTGGTGTTGATTTTTCCAGTCTTATGATACTTCACTTAGGAGAATGGTCTCAGGTACTATCCAGAATGTTGAAAAAGGTATTAATTTATTTTTTAAGGCCGAGTAGTACTCCATGGTATACATATACTAAATTTATTAATCCACTCACGATAGGCACTTGGGTTGATTCCATATCTTTGCTATTATGAATTGTGCTGCTATAAACATTATAGTGCAAATGTCTTTTTGATAAAGTGACTTTTATTTCCTTTGGGTAAATACCTGGAAGTGGGATTGCTGGATCAAATGGTAGGTCTACTTTTAGTTGTTTGAGGGATCTCCATATAGTTTTCCATAGGCCTTGTACAAGTTCACAGTCCCACCAACAGTCCATAAGGGTTTTTTTGTTTTTTTCTCCACATCCACATCAACATCTATTCTTTTGTGACTTTCTGATAAGTCGTTCTCACTGGGGTTAAGTGATATCTCAAAGTGGTTTTAATTTGTATTTCTCTGATGATTAGTGATATTGAGCATTTTTTCATGTTTATTGGCCATTTGTCTATCTTATTTTGAAAGGCTGATGATGATGTCTTTTGCCCACTTTTTAATGAAGTTGTTTGATTTTTTTCCCACTGATTTGCTTGAATTGTTTGTAGATTCTGTAGATTCTGATTAGCCCTTTATTGGCAGTGTAGAGTATGCATATTTTCTTGATTTTGGTAGGTTATCTGTCAACTATATTGATTGTTTCTTTGGCTGTGCAGAAACTTTTTAATTTAATCAAGCCCCATTTATTCATTTTTGTTGGTGCTGTGATTGCCTATGGGAACTTCATAAATTCATTGCCTACGCCAATATCTAGAAAAGTTTTTCCAACATTATCCTCTAGACTTTTTACAGTTTCATATCTTAGATTTATATTGGTACCTATCTTGAATTAATTTCAGTGAGTGATGAAAGAGATGAACCCTGTTTCAGTCACTAAACTTTTTGAAAAAATAGTTGTTTTCTTTCAATAATAAATTAACCTGAGTTTATTGAAACTTTTTACTTTATAAAATTTTTGATCATTTTTAACTTTTCAAGTATTTTGTAATAACATATCTTAAAATGTAAACATGTTGTACAGCAGTACAAAAATATTTTCTTCATTTTATTCTTTAAATAAAGCATAAATTATTTATAAATAAATAAATTCTTTATTTTATTCTTTTTCTTTTTTGTTGTATAAATTCTTTTTTATTTTATTTTATTAAATCATAACTGTGTACATTGATATGATCATGGGACATCATTCACTAGCTGTACAGACCATTTACCAAGTTTCACATATACCCTTGTAAGATGCACCGCTGGTGTAATCCCACCAATCTCCTTCCCTCTTCCCACCTCCCTCCTCCCTCCCCTCATTTCCCCTTTCCCCCTATTCTTAGGTTGTAACTGGGTTATAGCTTGCATGTGAAAACCCTAAATTAGTTTCATAGTAGGGCTGAGTACATTGGGTACTTTTTCTTCCATTCTTGAGATACTTTACTAAGAAGAATATGTTCCAGCTCCATCCATGTAAACATGAAAGAGGTAAAGTCTCCATATTTCTTTAAGGCTGCATAATATTCCATGGTGTACATGTACCACAATTTATTAATCCATTCGTGGATCTTTGGGCACTTGGGCTTCTTCTATGACTTAGCAATTATGAACTGGGCTGCAATAAACATTCTGGTACAAATATCTTTGTTATGATGTGCTTTTTGGTCTTCTGGGTATATGCCCAGTAGAGGGATTACAGGATTGAATGGCAGATCTATTTTTAGATCTCTAAGTGTTCTCCATATCTCTTTCCAAAAGGAATGTATTAATTTGCATTTCCATCATCAGTGCAAAAGTGTTCCCTTTTCTCCACATCTGCGCCAACATCTCTGGTCTTGGGATTTTGTGATATAGGCTAGTCTCACTGGAGTTAGATGGTATCTCAAAGTAGTTTTGATTTGCATTTCTCTGATGATTAAAGATGATGAGCATTTTTTTCATATGTCTGAAGGCCATGCGCCTGTCTTCTTCAGAGAAGTTTCTCTTCAAATCCCTTGCCCAGCCTGCGATGGGATCCCTTGTTCTATTCTTGCTAATGCATTTAGTTCTCTGTGGATTCTGGTTATTAAACCTTTGTCAGAGACATAACCTGCAAATGTCTTCTCCCATTCTGAGGACTGTTTGCTTGCTTTACTTACTGTGTTCTTGGCTGTGCAGAAGATTTTTAGTTTGATTAAGTCCCAGTAGTGTATTTCTGAAGCTGCTTCAATTGCCTGGGGGGGTCCTCCTCATAAAATACTCGCCCAGCCGGATTTCTTCAAGGGTTTTCCCTGCACTCTCTTCTAGTATTTTTATAGTTTCATGTCTTAAGTTCAAATCTTTGATCCAGTGAGTGTCTATCTTAGTTAATGGTGAAAGGTGTGGGTCCACTTTCAGTCTTCTACAGATTGCCAGCCAGTTCACCCAGCACCATTTGTTAAATAGGGAATCTTTTCCCCACTGAATGTTTTTAATTGGCTTATCAAAGATTAAATAACGGTAAGTAGCTGGATTCATCTCTTGGTTCTCTATTCTGTTCCAGACATCTACTTCTCTTTTTCATGCTGTTTTGATCACTCTTGATTTGTAGTATAGTTTGAGGTCTGGTAGCATAATTCCTCCTGATTTGTTTTTATTTCTGAGTAATGTCTTGGCTATTCGAGGTTTTTTCTGATTCCATATAAAATGAAGTATTGTTTTTTCAAGATCTTTAAAGTATGACAGTGGAGCTTTAATAGGGATTGCATTGAAATTATATATTGCTTTGTGTAGTATAGACATTTTAACAATATTGATTCTTCCCAGCCATGAGCATGGTATGTTTTTCCATTTGTTAATATTTTCAGCTATTTCTTTTCTTAGAGTTTCGTAGTTCTCTTTATAGAGATCTTTCATGTCCTTTGTTAGATAAATTCCCAAATATTTCATCTTCTTTGGCACTACTGTGAATGGGATAGAGTCCTTAACTGTTTTTTCAACTTGACTGTTGTTGGTATATATAAAGGCTACCGATTTATGAATGTTGATTTTGTAACCTGAGACGCTGCTATATTCCTTGATCACTTCTAGAAGTTTTGTAGTAGAGTCCCTAGTGTTTTCCAGATATACTATCATATCATCTGCACAGAGCGCAAGTTTGATCTCTTCTGACCCTATATGGATACCTTGATCGCCTTTTCTTCCCTAATTGCAGTGGCTAAAAGTTCCATTACAATGTTAAAAAGCAACGGAGACAATGGGCAGCCTTGTCTGGTTCCTTATCTGAGTGGAAATGATTCCAATTTAACTCCATTCAATATTATATTGGCTGTGGGTTTGCTGTAGATGGCCTATATCAGTTTAAGTAATGTCCCTTCTACACCGATTTTCTTAAGTGTTCTGATCATGAAGGGATGCTGGATATTATCAAAAGCTTTTTCTGCATCGATTGAGAGAATCATATGGTCTTTGTTTTTTAATTTGTTTATGTGCTGGATTACATTTATAGATTTACGTATATTGAACCAGCCTTGAGACCCTGGGATAAAACCGACTTGGTCATGATGTATAATTTGTTTGATGTTTTGCTGGATTCTGTTTGTTAGGATCTTGTTGAATATTTTTGCATCTATATTCATTAGTGATATGGGTCTATAATTTTCTTTTCTTGTTGGGTCTTTTCCTGGTTTGGGGATCAGGGTGATGTTTGCTTCATAGAACATGTTGGGTAGTCTTCCTTCTTTTTCTACCTTTTGGAACAGGTTGAGTAATATAGGTACTAATTCCTCTTTAAAGGTTTGGTGGAATTCAGACGTGAAACCATCTGGTCCCGGGCTTTTCTTTTTAGGGAGGTTTTGTATGGTTGATGCTATTTCTGAACTTGATATGGGTCTGTTCAACATTTCCACTTGATTCTGGCTAAGTCTTGGAAGGTGACGTGCTTCTAAGTATTGGTCAATTTCCTTCAGATTTTCATATTTCTGAGAATAAAATTTCTTGTAATATTCATTAAGGATTTTTTTGATTTCTGAGGAGTCTGTTGTTATTTCATCTTTGTTGTTTCTGATTGATGAGATTAGAGATTTTACTGTTTTTTTTCCTGATTAGGTTGGCCAAAGGTTTATCTATTTTATTGACCTTTTCGAAAAACCAGCTATTTGATTTATTGATCTGTTGTATTATTCTTTTGTTTTAAATTTCATTTAATTCTGCTCTAATTTTGGTTATTTCTTTTCTTCTACTGGGTTTGGGGTTGGAACATTCTTCCGTTTCCATTTGCTTGAGATGTCCCATTAAGTTGTTAACTTCCTCTCTTTCTGTTCTCTTGAGGAAAGCTTGCAGTGCTATAAATTTGCCTATTAGAACTGCCTTTGTGGTGTCCCAGAGGTTCTGACAAGTTCGTGTCTTCATTGTTGTTTTGTTCCAGAAAATTGGCAATTTCTTTCTTAATCTCATCTCTGACCCAGCTATCATTCAGCATAAGGTTATTTAACTTCCGTTTTTGTATGAGTATGCAGATTCCTGTTGTTACTCAGTTCAAGTTTTATTCCATGGTGGTCCGAGAAGATGCATGGAATAATTTCTATTCCTTTAAATTTACTGAGGTTAGACTTGTGACCTAAGATGTGATTGATTTTGGAGTAAGTTCCATGGGCTGATCAGAAGTATGTGTATTCAGTTTTGTTGGGATGAAATGTTCTGTAGATGTCTGCTAAATCCAAATGTTGGATGGTTAGGTTTAACTGTAAGATTTCTTTGCTCAGCTTCTTGTTGGAGGATCGCTCCAACACTGCCAAAGAAGTGTTGAAATCTCCGACGATTATGGAGCTGGAGGAAATCAAATTGCTCATGTCTGTTAGAGTTTCTCTTATAAATTGTGGTGCATTCTGCTTGGGTGCATAGATATTAATAATTGAGATCTCATCATATTGAGTATTACCCTTAACAAATATGAAGTGACCATTCTTGTCCTTCCTTACTTTTGTTGGTTTAAAGCCTATTGTATCTGAAAATAAAATTGCAACACCTGCTTTTTTCTGATTACCATTTGCCTGAAATATGGACAACCATCCTTTCACCCTTAGTCTGTATTTGTCTTTTAAGTTAAGATGTGACTCTTGTATGCAACAAATATCTGGCCTGAGTTTTTGTATCCAATCAGCTAACCTATGCCTCTTTAGAGGACAGTTTAAGCCGTTCACATTAATGGAGAATATTGATAAGTCTGGTGAAGTTTTGGATATCGAGTTTTTCAAAAGTCCAGTGGGCATTTTTAATTTTTTCGCCAGTGTGGAAATTGGAGTTTGATCTGAAATTTCTGAGTGAGTTTACTTTTGTGGTATAGAATTGGGTTGGTCATTATGGAGGATAGGTCTGAGAATATCCTGAAGAGCTGGTTTTGTTATGGCAAATTTCTTCAACATATGAATGTCATTAAAGTATTTAATTTCTCCATCATAAATGAAACTCAGTTTAGCTGGATACAAGATCCGGGGTTGAAAGTTATTTTGCTTTAGGAGATTAAAAGTCGGTGACTATCCTCTTCTGGCTTGAAAAGTTTCAGCAGAGAGATCTGCAGTCATTCTAATATTCTTCCCTTTGAAGGTAATGGTTTTCTTTCTCCTGGCAGCTTTGAGGATTTTCTCCTTCATATTAACTTTAGTGAAGTTAACTATGATATGCCTGGGGGACGTCTTATTGGGGTTGAGTCGTGCTGGGGTTCTGAAGCTGTCTGCTATCTGAATTTCAGAATCTCTAGGCATGTCTAGAAAATTCTCTTTCATAATTTCATGCAGAAGGGCCTCTGTGCCCAGCGAGGCCACTTCATCTGTTTCTGGAACCCCTATGATTCGGATATTCGCCTTCTTCAAATTATCCCAGAGCTCTCGGAGAGAATGATCCGTTTTTGCTCTCCATTTCTTTTCCTCTTTGAGAGTTTGGGAGCGTTCAAAGGCTTTATCTTCGATGTCAGAAATCCTTTCTTCTGCTTGCTCCATTCTGTTACTGAGGGATTCTACTGTATTTTTCATATCTTTGAGGGCTGCAAATTCTTGATTCAGTGTGTTTAAGTCTTTGGTGGTTTTGTCTTTAAATTCGTTAAATTCTTGAGACAGCTTTTGAATTTCTCCTTGAATTCCTAATTCCACTTTGTTAATCTTGTCTGCAATCCAAATTCTGAATTTGATTTCTGACATTTCAGCCAGTTGTTTATGAATGGGATCTTCAATTGCATCTGCCATATCTTTCCTTGGGGGGATTGATCTATTCTGGTTATTCATGTTACCAGAGTTTTTCCGCTGATTCCGCCCCATGGTTGTTTTACTCCCTCTGATTTTTTCCCCCTGGGGCTTTGTCAAGGCCCTGTACAGTGTTGTGGCCTGAGAAACTGGGGCCCCATCTGGTGTGGTGGGGCTAAGTGGTTCTGCCTTGTTTTCAGCTGGTTTCTGTTCCACCCTAGTGAAACAGATACTTTGGATTGAAGTCTCAGCTGTGGAGAAATATCAGCAATTAAGTCACCCTGCCCCCCACCAGCAAACAATTGGAAAAGAAAAATCAAACCTTCCTACCACCGTGCACCCAGGACACCACCTGATTTGCCCTCAGGCAATTGGTTCAGTTCAAAAAGGTCCAAATCAATTGTCTCAGTCTGCACCTATCTTGGGTGAGAGAGTTTAAGAGGTCTCTGCAAACTGGATCATAGGGGTCTGGTGACTACTCTGGTTTGGCTTGCTCCAGTGCTGTGTGGAGTCAGGAGAAGCCACCCAGCCAATAAATCAGTCTGGGAAGGTTGCTGCCTCCTTCCCCACCTTGCACCACTTCACATCCAGTTACTGATAGCCCTGCAGTTGGCTGACCCAGTTGCCTGTAGTGAATCGGTACTCCAAGAGTTTGTACCTGCCTGAATCGCAAGGAAGTCTGCCAGGCCGCTGCGCTCTGCCTCTCTCCAGCAGGAGGAGGTGAGGCCTGACAACCTCAGGCGCTTGATGAAGGTTGAGGGGTTTTCACTCAGGTCCAGTCTCGCCCCTGATTAATGTTACTGACAGAACAGAACAGAACAACTCTGCGGTTCCCCTTTTGTTTGTATCCTTGTGGTTGCAGCTCGCCTCAGTGGGGTTGACGTGCGTTCTACAACCTTCTCTCTTAGTGCAACTCAAATCCACCAGGTTACTTGCTGAATTTTTGTCCTTTAACTCTCCTTCTGGATGGGAGCCTCTGTGGAAAGCTGGCTTCAGTCAGCCATCTTGTCTCCTCCCCCCTATTCTTTTTCTTTATCTTATTCTACAAGCTTTTTCTTTTTAAATTTATAAAATTTATTTTTTTACTTTTTAACACATTGCCACGCTAGAATTATTTTTTTTTTTTGCCCTTGGAGTATGTTATTTTATCACTAAAATAGAACAAAAACTTCAAAAACAAAATGACACTTTCTAATTTAAAAAAAAAATTATTTTTTTGTTGTTTCCTGTACATGAGTTATATGCAACTCGTGTGGCACTAGATTCAATTTTTACACTGCACACAATATGAGTTATGTGACTAAATACATATTTATTGAGTTTGTTTCTGGGTATTGAATCTTTTTTCATTCCACAAGTATTTAGTTGTGTCTTGAGTAGATGTTGGGTAGTCCTGGAAAATGACGCCTGAATCATAACCCCTAGGTCTATGTACAATGTCACATCACCACATACTATTGTATTGATTTTATTCAAAGAGCCGCCAGGTAAACATGCAAGGCAAAATGTGTCATAGGAAGTTATGGTAATTGGAGAATACAGTCCAATACTTGCGGCACACTTGGCAGGTGGCTGAAATAGGGTGACAGGAGGGGGGAGAGATGTGCCAACTGAGCAGAGGTTTCATGGCTTCACAAGGCTGCAGGCTTGAAACCAGCATAAGTTAACAATTCACATGGCAGTTAAAGTGTTAAGTTTCTTTCTTACAAGCTAAGACACAAACACACTTGTTAGCCTAGGCCTACACAGGGTCAGGATCATCAATATCACCCTCTGTCTTCCAACTCCATATTTTGTCCTACTGGAAGTTCTTCAGAGGCGTTAACTTGCCTAGAGCTGCCATCTCCTGTAATAACAGAGTCTTCTCCTGGAACCCTTCTCAAGCACTTCCCTGAGACTGTTTTATAGTCATTATGTTTTAATAAGTAGAAGCAGTACACTCCAAAAGGAGAATAAAAATGTATTGAATATTATAAATGTATAGACCAATAACATAGTCATTTATTATCATCATGGAGTGCTGTGTACCATGCATCATTCCTTATGCTGTACTTTCATACAACTGACACAGTAGATTTGTTTACATGTGACTAATGCATTACACTGTGACTGCAGCATTCAAAGCTTATGATGTCACTAGGTGATGGGAATTTTTCAGCTCCATTATAATCTTTTAGGAACACAATGTGGTCCATCCTAGACTGAAACATTGTTATGTAACACCCAACTGTACTCATGTTTGTAAAATATTTTGGCCCATTAGGCTAAGATGTCTACTATGGAAACCCACAGTAGTCAGATACTGTTTTTTATTTAGCTGGAAAAAGACTTAGCCTTTCTGAGTCTGACTGTTGAACTGTTGAATTATGTAGGTCCTTTTTAATAATACCACTTTCCCCAGAGTAGGTTTGCTTTTCTGATGTCCTATTGGTAATGCTGCTGGAAATTTATGGCTTTCTCTAGAGCAGGCAAATTACGGCATGGGCCAATGCCTGCTTTATTGGAACACTGCTATACCTATTTATTTACTTACTGTCTATGGCTACTCTTGTGCTATGACTGTAAAATTTAGTACTTACATCAGACAGAATTGCCCACAAGCCTAAAATATCTACTGTCATGCTCTTGACTGAAAAAAAGTTTGCCAAGCTCTAGTCCATCCTTCTCCAGACTAGAACATCATTCAGTGTATCCAGACCTGCTAGCAATTACACTCCTAAAGCCCCTCTTCTCCTATTTCCATTCAGATGGATGCATGGGTCTCATCCTTTCTCCTTGTCAATTAACCAAGTTGAAACCATTATTTTCTGTATCCTGTGATCTTCCTCTCTCTTAATCTACTATCTTCATTTTTCTGGAAAAATCTTCTATTGGCTTCCTAATTAAGAATGCAAGAGTGTACAGTTTGGGAGGGGAATTCTGTTTACTGGATTCCTTCATATGTGGAAATGTAATTTTAATAAATATAAATAATTGGACATCGAATTTCAAGTTAAAAATATTTGCACCTCTGAATTTTAAAGGCACTTCTCTGCTCTCATCTAGGGGACAGACCTACAACTGACAAGTTCCATGCCAGGAAGGTTCTACCTTGTAATAATTTATTAGTGTGTTGCACATGTAAAGACTTTTTCAAGTTGGGAATGTTAGTTCCTTGAAAATCTTTATTATTAAGTAAAACTTGGCTAATTTCCTCATCTGAATTCTCTTTATTCTCCCTGGAATTTCTATCAGTCATGTATAGAACTCCTGGGTTGAGCTTTTGCTTTCCCAAGGATTTAACTCATATGTTTGGTGTTTGGATTTGTTCCTTGTTGATGCTGATTTCGTCTATGTACCAACAGACATCCTCAACTACATTTATATATCTTTTAAGACTTGTCTTGAGTATATTTTTCTTCAATTTTAATTTTCAGACGTCTTTCTAATTTTCTGAATATCTCTTTCTTCTTTCATTCTTTTTTGTTTTCTAGAGATAAGTCTTCTCTCTGTCACTGAGGCTGGAGTGCAGTGTCAGAATCATAACTCACTGCAGCCTCCAACTCCTGGGTTCAAGTGATTCTCCCACCTTTCAACTTTTCTATAGCTGAAAATCTACAGATTTGCACCACTGTGCCCCAGGCTCTACTTTTTTTTTTTTTTTTTTACTTTTTCAGAGATAGGGTCTCACTATATATCTTTGGCTACTCCCAGACCCCTAAACTCGGATCTTTCTTAGATGTAATACCTTGTAATGTGCCATTGCTGTTTCTGCTTATTTCCTTGCTTGATTATTATTCAATTCTTTTTTTTCTTTTTTTTGAGACACAGTCTTATTATGTCGCCCTTGGTAGAGTGCTGTGTCATCACAGTGATTGTCTTGCCTCAGCCTCCCAAGTAGCTGGCACTACAGGTGCCCACCACAATGCCTGGCTATTTTTTTCTTTTTTCTGTTATTATTATCATTGGTGTTTAGCAGGCCCTGGCCGGGTTTGAACCCTCCAGCCCCGGTGCATGTGGTCAGCTCCCTAACCACTGAGCTATGGGTGCTGAGTCTATTATTTGATTCTTTAATTATTTTTGTCTCTCTCGTTATTCTTATCTCTCTTCTCACATGTCTGGGGATCCTTGGCTTTCTGTTGGTCTTTATAGCTGAGGCTCTGAACGGAGGCCCTGTGTGAGAGTGCAGGACTGTCTACTGTGGGCTTCACTTTACATGATAAAGGAAAATGTCTCATTTGAGATCTTCAGTGCCAATATGTAATTTTTCTTTCACCTGAATATTTTATTTGTTTTTTTCTTAAAAAGTGACTCTTCTGATATTTTATGGAAATTAGTGGTCAACTCTTCCTTGTAAAACTTTCAAACTTTCAAACTATGTACCCTTGCTCTGTCTGGGACCCATGTTTCATGCCTGACCTTTGCCATAAAGGATGCATCTAAACCAAGAGTCTATGTTTTGTCCATGTGAATTTATCTTTTGTCAACAAAATAAACTTCTTGTGTTCCCTTTTATTCCCTGTTACTCCCATCAATGTTCCACTGTCACTTCAATAACTACAAAAATTTGCTGAACTCTCATCCACTAGAGTCCTGTCTCTTGTCCTCTTTGTCCTTGAGGGTTTACACTTAATGTTTTCCTTTTCTATCCCCTTTCTATTCAGAGAAGGAAAGGGGATAAACACAGATGTTCAACGTTCTTAACCAGAGTTTAGGCCTGCTGTGTTTTCATTGTCCTAGAAAATGAGATAAATTCTGGAGAGACCTCAAAAATACACTGCTGACTTTTTCTCTTCTTTTGTAGCCCTAAATCCTTTCCGTGTCCTTTTTTACAACATGAAACAAACTACTGTCATTGTTTCTAATGTATCTTCTGAGATATATTTTAAATATTTAACATTAAAAAGAAATTAGTAATCCATGTTATTCCAAATACATTGGTTAAGAACATGTTGTGTTTACTTGTGACTAAATTAAACATAAAAGCAAATGATGTGTAGAGAAATAGGCTGATGTGATTTTATCTAAAGAGCAGCTAGTGTGTGGATCTACCATTTATAAAATATCTGAAATAACATTTTCTCTGTATATGAAGACTAAATGTATTTTACTTTTTAGTTGTGGATTTTTTTTTTTCTGAGTGTCATTCTTTCCTAATCGAAAAGGAACATAGCATCCATGACCAGTGGCATGCAACTTTTGTTTATTCCACTAACATGAACATGAACACCATCAGATTTTCCTTTATTCACAATTTTTTCTGTGTAATAAAATCCAAAGTAATTGCCTAGCTTTCCACTAATTACAAAAGAACAAAAGAAAAAGAAACATCAGCAACAACTATTTAATATCTTTCTTTGTTCTCCTTGTATTCCTGTTGCCTGCAACAAAAAGCTTTTTAGAAAGTTCCTGAAAAATCTGTTTTATTAATGTCAATTCAAATACTTATATGAACCAAGTGTATGATGCTCCATGATCATACTAATGTACACAGCTATGATTTAATAAAAAAATAAAATAAAAAAACAAACAAAAAAACCCCAAATACTTATATGATATTTATTTATATTATTACAAAATACATTTCCATTTATTTCTATGTTCTCTTGACCTACTGATTTTTTTTTTTAATTCTACATTTTTTCTTTATCTCTTGACAGGAAGAATACAATGTGGTTAATCCTAAGAAGTACTAGAAATGTGTAATAATTTTGTAACTGTCAGTCATTTCTGGAGCCGTTAATCTAAACAGGACTAAATGATATTTTTATGGTTTTAACAGCTACTCTTGCAGAGGTCAACTAGAGTAGCAAAGCTGACTCCATTACATTCCCTTTCAGACATGATAAATAGTGATATCTAATTTGGGGTAGCTGCTGCTATCCTTGTCTAATTTGAGGATGCAGAAAATATATTGATTTTGAAGTTGGAAGTACCATACCAAAAGTATGGATTTTTTAATGAATTAAAAAAAAAAATCTAAGGATCTGCTTTAGAAACATATTCCTATAATAGAATGCCAGACTGATGATAATTTTCAGGTTCTTTTTTTTCATGTGCTATTTCACATCCTTTAAGGACAGCAGGACACTGGTAAGAGCAGTAATTCACCTCAACCACAAGAATAGGAGTAGACATGATAAAAAAAAGAGGTGTTTGTCTCCTACCGGGCTTCCAAAATGATGAGTATCTTCTCTATATCCTTGAATTAATTAATTCTGTTACTGTGAGTGGCTCATGTAAACAAACTTGAAGCCTCTAGTATTCTTAATAATTAGTTCAGTGAGGTATTTTATAATTATAATTTGTAATTGTATTTGTTATAATTAGTTCAGTGAGTTTTATTAAATAAATGAATGTATTTAAGGCACTCTCATGCTGCCTAGGACCTTCATAGTTATTAGTATTATTTTCATGTAATAGGATGCAATGTATAAAAATGTATCTGCAGGGGCGGCGCCTATGGCTCAGTGAGTAGGGCGCCGGCCCCATATGCCGAGGGTGGCGGGTTCAAGCCCAGCCCCAGCCAAACTGCAACAAAAAAATAGCCGGGTATTGTGGCGGGCGCCTGTAGTCCCAGCTGCTCGGGAGGCTGAGGCAAGAGAATCGCATAAGCCCAGGAGTTAGAGGTTGCTGTGAGCCGTGTGACGCCACGGCACTCTACCCGAGGGCGGTACAGTGAGACTCTGTCTCTACAAAAAAAAAAAAAAAAAATGTATCTGCAGTAGCAGTTGTTCCTAGTTTTGAAAGGGCTGCACTCAAGCATGAAGCATTGTGTATTCCTTAGGATACTTTTACAATTTTGAAAGTGACATTCAGTATTTGGGATAATAGTTCTGGACTTTAGCTTCTTGTAGTCTCAAAAATGAGATAGATAATGTAAGAACATATTCAAAAAGTGTAAAATGAAAATGGACAGCAGTAGTACAATCAAAATTTACAAATCTGCCAATATAGGTAGGGGTTTTGATATACTTATAAACAACTATGACAATAAAAGTAAAAATTGCATAAAAGTTTCTAGAAAATTATGTATTATAAAACTGACTTCAAGAGGAATAGAAAACCAAATTTTCCTATATCCATTACATAAACTATGTAATGGAAATGCTACTGTATTTAACACTTTTCCTTCACAAAGATTTTTGTTTTTTTGCAAATTTTACCAAACATACAGATTCCAGAAAACACGTCAATCCAATTTTACACAAACTCTTTCCAAAAATTCTGAAATTTTACCCCCTAGCAAAACTGGTATTTGCAAAAGTTTGTTTGATTTGTGTTTCTCCTTTCCAAGGTATAAACTATTTACCTAATACTATCCAAACTCATTAGTATTTGTGCCTGGTTTGGAGCCAGTCTTTTTTTGCCTTCTACCCTCTACCAAAGCACAAAACATGCCCTAAAGTTCAAAGCCACTTTGAAAAATATCTGTTACTAAACAATTGAAATGCTCTTATACCTGTAAGTTAACATCTTATGGCAAAATTTTAGTGTGTGGTGACAAATTGGAGAAGTATTTAGATAAAATATCTGACTTTCATATTCAAACATTGAAATGAGTAACTACTTTTGTTCCCATGGCCCTATATTGAGTTTGAAAGTTTGATAGTATTAATGACTGTCTAAATTTTCCCATTATGTTGGATTAAGAATGAGCTCTAAAATCTCTTTTTAGAAAATACACTTTATAAAATTAAAAAACTCTAATTACATATTTATACTTGTATTACAAATATTCTGACGTATTGCTTTCTGAGTTATTACTGTTTTTCCATAACAACTGGAAGGTTTTAACTTGATATGTATATGAAAATTTTAGCTCTCCAGAATACTGGGAAATAGAGTTATCTTTTAATCACCAAGTTTTAAAATATTTTGTACAATTTTTTCTAAAATGCATTATTTACCTGTCATAAGCTATTAAAATGTTAGATTAATCTTTCCTACCAAATCAACAAAAAATATATAATAGAAAAAATTAGAATGAAAAGGCAATCTTACCCTCAGGCCAATAACTGAAATACAATATTATCTGAGTATATATCCTCCTCATCCATTTCCTAAGTATAAAATTTACATTTTCTTTTCATAAAATTGTGTTAACACCATGTAGTATTTTGATATATATGCATAAGGCTCTTTTTATTCATTTGCTCATATGACATAGGCAGTTTTCATATTATTACATAGAACTTAACAAATTCCATTTGGAAAACTGAAATCAGTCCCAATTTTCTCTATTATTGTTATAAGATTGCTTTTATCATTGAATTCTGTATAAATTATAATAAAGCTATATTTTTGCAATTTAAAATTTGTTAAAATTTCAATCAATTATAATAATTAAATGAGCACTTATATATTATCGAAGCAAAAGAGGTGATGAAATATTTTTTGTTTAATGATGTATGCAACCTAACAAAAATGCTCAGCACATACTTCATTAATCCTAAGACACATTTTTTTTCTCATTTTAAAATCATTGATTTGGATTGCTTTTTATAAGCGATAGGATTTGTAGTTTCATTGCCACATTTCCTTCCTAGATATATGTAATATAATAACAGTATATATTGCAATTTGGAACTTGGTGAAAAATAATACTTTTAATAATTAAAATACTGAAGTATAAACTTTTTATAACATATGATAAATGTCTTATGAGAGACATCCTGACAGAATGAAATTTTATCTAAAATACAAGGTTTGTATTAGTGAAAATATAGGTGTAGCATGACAACAAACTTTTTCATGCTTATTATCCTATTAGAACATCTGCTTGTTATAATCCCTGGAGAATAAATAAAATCACATTAATATGTCTACAATTCTGAATCATGGTTTAATTTACAAAGATGTTATTGATTATCTATGAATATTTTGTTTAGTTTAAGATAAATTGATCTAATAATCTGGTTTTATTTGTAAGCCTTTAGTATACTAAAGCTAAGCAAAGTTTTACTGCTATTAGGGACTTGTATAGTATCAATTTTAACAGTCATTCAGGACACTCATTGGACTTTTTAATCAAAATAATTATCTAAGTATTTTTGGAAAGATGCTTTTTCTTCCTTTTTTAAAGCATTTTGATGACTGCAGCTGACAATCCCCTAGCTTCTTAGTCATGGCTGTCTAAATGCAGGCCTTCCTCTGTGAATTCTGATCGTTGTTACTGCCTGACTGAATTCCAAAATGTCTTCTTTGTGCTAATGGAGAAATTTCCATACACTGGGGTAAATGCTATTCTCTCATAGTTGCCTTCTCAAGTAACTTCTTGAAAATGTTCAGTGCATATTTTCATACAGAAAGGTAAATACTGATGCAGATGTCTGCCATGAGGACATCTTTACAATCAAGCATTCTGTAACACTAGTTAGCCACAGTGTTCACTATGATAGAGAGTGAGGTGACTTAAAAAAAAGACAAATCCCTGTCCTCAGACATTTCACAGTGTATGCTGGTGAGAATGTAAATTAGTTCAACCATTTAGAACAATGGCATGAAGATGCCTCAAAAAACTAAAAACAGAACTTCCATATGAACCAGCAATCCCATTACTGAGTATATTTCCAAGGGAGCTAAACCAATATGTCAATGAGATACCTGAACTTTTGTGTTTATTGCAGCATGATGCATGATAGTCAAGATATGGAACCAACTGAATGTCCATCACAGATGAATGAATTAGAAAGTGTGACATATATATACAATCGAATACTATTTGGCCATAAAAAAAAAAATTCTGTCATTTGCAACAACATGGATGAACTAGAGGATGTTATGCTGAGTGAACGAAGACAAACATGAAAGGACAAATACCTCATGATCTCACTCACATGTGCAATGTAAACCATAGATACCATCAACGTAGAGAGCAACATGGTAGTTGTTGGAGGCTGGAAAGAAGTGGTCAACAAGCACAAAGTTACAGTTAGAAGGGAGGAGTAAGTTGTGGTGCTTTATGGCACAGTAGGGTGGCTAGAGTCTATTTCAAATAGCTAGAAGAGAGGATTGGGACTGTTCTCAGGACAGACATGATAAACGTTTGAGGTAGTAGATGAGCTAATTACCCTGATTTGATCATTACACAATGTGTGCGTACATACATATATTAAAACATCACACTCGGCCTCATAAATATGTGAAATTAGTATGTGTCAGTTAAAAACAAAATAAAATAAAATATTTTCACAATCTACTACAAGAGATAAATGAATAGAAAATTACAAGTAATCATAGAAATGCTTTAAAAGAAAAACGCCAAAGATATGCTGGAAAGTACTGAGAAATTATGCTTAAAAGAAGGATATTGTTTAGCCTAAAATGGAAACTAATATTTGGGAATTTACTCTGTGCCAAGCCCTAAGCTACGTGCATCTATGATTACCACAAATTAATGGCTTTTAAAGAAGCACAATAAATTATTTTATATTTCTTGAATTCAGAAGTCCAAAATCAGTCTTACTGACTAAAGTCAAGCTTTTGGCAGGACTGACTAGAAGGCTTCAAGGAAAAATCCGTTTCTTCCCCTTTTCCAGCGTCTAAAGCTAGCCTGCATTCCTCTGCTTCCAGGCCCTTCATCTTCAAATAGCAGCAGAACATATTCAAATCTCTTTTTGACTCTTACCTCTGTTTTCATCACCCCATTTCCATGTCTATCTTTTCTGACTCCCTCTTATAAGTACCCTAGAGATTACACTGAGCCTACGTTGAAAATCCAGGATGATCTCCACATCTCAAGGTCCTTAACTGAATACATTTTTAAAGTTCTTTTAGCTAAATACAGTTACATATTCACAAATTTCGTGGTTTGGAATGTGGACATCCTTGGAGATTCATCAGTCAACAAACCACAACTACTAAATGAATTAAGGGATAAAGAAGGAAAAGTGGGTTTTAGACAATACTATGTACTGAATTGTGTCCCCTCAAAATTCACATGGTGAAGCTCTAATGTCCCATCTGACTACATTCAGAAATAGGACTTTTAGGAGGTAATTAAGGTAAAAGGAGATCCTGACCTTATAAGAAGGGGAAGACAGAGCTCTTTCTTTCTCCACACGCATACACCTAGGAAGGCCATGCACACAGTGAGGGAGCAGCCAGGAAGAGAGCCCCCTCACCAGGAACTGAATTGGGGGGGCACCTTGATCTTGAAGACTTCCAAAAGCCTTCAGAACTGTGAGAAAATAAAGTCTTGTTGTTTAAACCATGCAGTCTGTGGTATTTTGTTTTGGCAGTCTGAGCAGACTAATACAGGAGATGCCGATGAGATAGATGGTCCTTAGGAAACGTCCAGGTGCTTACACAAGTGTAGAATTCAGGAAAGAAGCCTGAAGCTGCAGATGGAGATTTGGGACTTAATAGCCTAAAGGCAGCAGTTGATGGTGGTGAAAGACATTCATCTGAGATAATATATCCTGAAAAGAGAATATAGCTGAGAACCTGACATTTGTAGTTACACCATTGCCCAATTCTCCAAATATGCCCAGTGGCCTGACTAAGGGAGGAGAAGGGACAGGTGGTGGAACTGGTTCTAGGTTTCAGTTGCAGGAGGTACATGACCAAAGCGCAAGTGAACTGGGTGGTAGCAATAACAGAAGTGCCAGAGATATAGGGTAGTTGTTTTTACTACTTATAACTTTGCAAAACAGGTATTCTAAAATTTTATAGATGACGGAGACTGAGACTCAAAGATATTGAGTAATTTTCCCTGGGTCACAAAAGCTTTTTTGTTTGATTTGATTTCTAACAGGATTATTCTGATGGCAGAATGGAAAATCAATTCTGATAGCACATCAGGCATAACTAGTTTTGAAATGCAAATAGTTTTTACTCTAAAGAAGAGCTCGGGCGGTGCCTGTGGCTCAGTGAGTAGGGCGCCGGCCCCATATGCCGAGGGTGGTGGGTTCAAACCCAGCCCCGGCCAAACTGCAACCAAAAAAATAGCCGGGCGTTGTGGCGGGCGCCTGTAGTCCCAGCTGCTCGGGAGGCTGAGGCAAGAGAATCGCGTAAGCCCAAGAGTTAGAGGTTGCTGTGAGCCGTGTGACGCCACGGCACTCTACCTGAGGGCGGTACAGTGAGACTCTGTCTCTACAAAAAAAAAAAAAAAAAAAAAGAAGAGCTCATTCAATATATCTTGAGACTAGAAAGCAGGCGGCATGGGAGGCCATCTGGTAGAGGCTAATACAGCAGATAAGAAAGGTGTTCTAGGGGCACAGGTGTCAATGAGTTTGGAAAGTCAAATATTATGAATAAGAGTATTCAATAAGTAATAATATACTGGACTTCATGATTTCAGGTGTGGAGACAATTTCAGTCTCCTTGAGGACAATGCTGTATTTGGGAACATGTTTTACCAACAAAAAAAACTTGACCAGAAAGAAAAAAGAGGCTACCTAATGTTTGGTATGTGGTGTGAAGAGAAAATCGATGATGTGTTATTTAACTTCCTAAAGAAATGCTTAATCATGTTCGATAAGAATATTTAAAAACTCATTCTCAATTCTTGAAGAAATCTTGTTTTCCTCGTCTAGATTTACAGACCTAGCAGTGAAGGATACTCAGAGTGACATATTTAACATTTCCTCTGTAGTATCAGTATAATTTTAAAAGGCTCAGTGGTTACATGAAATTTTTGTAAGACTCAAATAGGTTTGTAAATATTTATACAATAATTTGTACCTCTCAAGTAGTGGACAGGTGGTAGGTATTTAAACCACCCACATTAACACTAAAATGGGAAAACATAAATTGACTTCCTCTGATGCCACAAAACAAATTAATGGTGAAGCCAGAAATAGAAGTCCTTGCTTCTAAGATCCTGTCCTGCCCCGTGCCATAGTCCCTTCCTCCTATTAAAACAAGCTTTGTTAAGCACGAGAAATCGTGCATTGTGTCGAACTTTTCTATGACATTGAATCAGAAGCATTATAATGTCAGCTCAACTGGGGTTTGATTATAAGTTTTCTTAAAAGTGTTGTTTTGTTTCATGTGTAGAAGGTGTGCTATGTATCAGGAAGAAATCAGACAGAATTAATCATAAGAATACTGGTGTTTCATTCTTGAATGACAGGCATTGAATACAGGTAGGTAGGTGACTCTTCTGATAACATTAATAATAATGGAATTTCCCTTAACACCTCAGGAGACTAACATATATCTCTAGAACTGATTTTAAAAATCTAATGCTATATGTTTTTCCTCTCTGCCTCATATTATTTAATTCCTTTATTTAAAAATATTTTTCCTATAACCTTTACACAATAGAAAAATGTATTTTGTACAGCTAAATTTTTTCTTTAAAAAAGACAAAACTAAAGACAGAAATAGATGGGCATCCCCAAACTCTACACAACACAAAGAAAGCAAAAGATATTATGTACATTTTTTACATTTTAAAATATTGGACAATTCCTTGATTTATACCTTACTCTAAAATATCTCAACTTTGAGTCAAGTTGTTTTACCCTCTCATTCAAATATTTCATTTATGCAACAAATGTTAAAGAGGTGTTTATTAGGGAACCAGGCATGACAAAAGGAAAAGGAAATAATACAAAAGGAAATAGAAATAATCAAGGCCCTTGCCTTTATGACTTAGATTATTCTTGACAGGGTGAGATCGGAGAAAATGTTGAAATGAGAAGACAGCTAATAATGAGTACGCATGTTAAAAATGAACTTCAATGATAATTTCAAATAGTCAAAAGTGGTGTGTAGTTAATAAGGTAAAAAGTGCTCTCAAGCCAAAGTCTACCAAGCACATACTATAGTTGTACAAGTTTAGGGAGTATCAGTAAGGAGATGATAGAAAGAATTAATTATAGTATTAGGATTTGTGATGGGTGATTTGAGAGGCTCTAAGGAGGTAGGTATGTGTTCTAGATTAGATTCTGCCTGACAGCAAAGGCAATTATTTTATTGGGTATTTCTCTTAATTTTTTTTCAGTTGACAAAACATTATTATATATGTGTGTGGAGTACAATGTGTTATGTTGACATATATTTACATTGTAGAATGATTAAATTCAAGCTAATATAAAAAAATCCATCACCTCACATACTTATCTTTATTGTGGTGAAAATATTTACAATATATCTCAGCAATTTTGAAATATGCAATGCAGTACCAATTATTACAGTCACCATTCTATGCAATAGATAATTAAAATACGTTCCTCCTGTCTGATTGAAACTTTGTACCCTTTCATCAGTATTTTCCATTTCTCCATCCACTCCTCTCCCCTAGCATCTGGTAACTACCTTTCTCCTCTCTACTTCTAGTATAATAATCCAGCTTTTTTTAGGTTCCCTATAAGAAATTATGCAGTATTAGTCCTTCTGCCACTGGATGATTTTATATTTGTAATGTCCTCCGTTTCCATCCATATAGCACAAATCACCTCACAAATCAGCTCCTTTTTTTAAAGGGGGAATAGTATCCTGTTGTGTATGTACACACCACTCCTTTCTCCGTTCATCCCAGGATGGATACCTATATTGTTTCCTTATCTTAGCAATTGTGAATGATGTGCAATGAATATGGAATGCAGATATCTCTTCGGTACACTGATTTCAGTTCCTTTGTACGTATGCCCAGAAGTGAGATTGATAGATCGTACAGTAATTTCTACTTTTAGTGTTTTGAAAAACCTCCATACAGTTTTTCATAACAGCTGCATTAATTTACATTCCCACCAATAGAGCAAAAGATTTTCCTTTTCTCCACACTCTTGCTAACACTTGTTATCTTTCATCTTTTAGATAAGAGCAGGTGTGAGGTCTTATCTCTATGTGGTTTTAATTTGCATTTTCCTGACAATTAGTGATGATGAGCATTTTTTCATGTATCCATTGGCCACTTGTATGTCTTCCTTTGAGAATTATCCATTTAGATTCTTTGCCCATATTTAAATTGTATTTTTTGTTGAGGTGAGTTCCTTATATATTTTGGACATTAGCACCTTGTCAGATGGATGATTTGCAGATATTTTCTCCCAATCTATGGGTTGTCTCTTCACTCTGTTATTTCCTTTTTTGTGCAGAACCTAGACACATTAATACAATCCCATTTGTTTAGTTTTTCTTTTGTTCCCTATGTTCTTGGGATCATATCCAAGAAACCTTTGTTCAGGGGGATATCTCAGAGCATTTTCCTCTATAACTTCTTCTAGTAGTGTATTAATCTTAGCTATGAGGAGGGGAGACTAGAATGAGAATAAAGCTATAATTTTTTTTTAAATATTTTTAAATTAGCACCCCTTTTTTTGAAGAGACAGAGGATATTTGGTATTCTGTCATGATGCAATGATATTGTCTTTGTTTGGACTTAGACAAAATTATGAAGCAGCCCTATTCTGTTGCATTTTATCATGGCTTCCAAGTAGCCCTACCTGAGTTTGGTATTATATCCAATAGGAGAGCATAATAGCCTAACTCTGAGAGCCAGGCCAGCTTCCAAATGTCACAGGCTGCTATTTTCTTTCTTTTTTTTTTTTCTTTTGCAGTTAAAAGGGCCTGTTGATGGTGGAAGGCTAAATGAGACAGGTTAGTCAAGGAGAGTTTCCTGAAGGTGAGACATCAAATCTCAGCCTTTGCTGCTAGTAAGGAGCCATCCACATAGAGAAAGACCGAGGAGGGGGAAGACTGGGGAGGACAGGAGACAACTTGTGGAAACCGTTTTTGTCAGAGGTCGACAGCAAGTGTGAGCAAAGAAACATTTAGCACCCCTCAGAGATGTAATAAAAAAAATCATCAGGAGCATGGTTCTTTGTTCAGTGATGTTCAAAGGATTAGAGAATCTCAGAATGTGGGGAGTGAAATTTCAGAAAGCCTCCAAGTGATCTTGATACAGAATTCCCTTAAATCAGACTGTTCTTCACTGACTCTCCCCTGCTCTTCTGGTTTTAGTTCAACTATCTGGGCCTTATTTGGAAAATCTAATAGTAATTGATATTTTAACATGACTGTATATTATACAATAAAATTGCTTGCCCAGAAATGTTTTACCAACATCCAAGGAGAGAGAGAGTTGTTGGCTAGTGAATGAATGGGCTGTCAGTGGCAGAATATCAATTTTCCTAAATATAATTTTCTTTACTATCTTAAAACTAGACTGTGGTGATTTTTTCAAACCCTCTAACAGACAACATATTTGATCTAGGTCTGCATTTTCATTCAATTGTGAAGGATTTCTAAGATATAACTTTATCATTGCATCTACCTGTCCATATCCAGTTCATGTGTTTGAACACTGTACAATTATTGGTTTGAAGATACCATTGTTAGTAATACAGAACCTAGCATAGTAATATAAGAAAATAGTATTGATGATAAACAGTTCAGAGAGGAGAGAACAGTGGTCACAAAGCGTGGACTCTGCAGCCATACAATCTAGGTTGAAATGACAATTGCACTACTTTCTAGTTGTGTCACCATGGATAAGTTACTTAGGTCATGTGCCTCAGTTTCCCTATCTATTAAGTGGGATAATAGCAGTACCTATATTACAGATTTTGCTGTGAAGAATAAAATATGTATTAAGTTCTTAGACCTGAAACAAGATAAGCACTCTCTATAGAAGTCCCAGCTTTCTAATAATTATTGCATCTGTTTGGAAAAGAATAAATGATAACATATTCCTGTAGTCAATGAGTTAGTTATATACTAATCAGGACATATAAATGTTAAGAGATCTCACTGAAAAGTAATTTCTCTTACTTATGATTATATACAAGCCTCTGTTCTTGCTACAACAAAATAAATTAGTCTCGTGCAGTATCTGAAATTATGCACATAATTTATAATATTTCTTCCAATCTGTGTGATATGTACATCCAGGCCTACTATGGATAAGAGTTTTAATACATTCTGTGACTGAGCTTTTTGGACTTTTCCTAAAGAATGCACCAGGAGTCTCAGATCTTTAATTGAGGAGACCATATTTAGTGCCACTGAAATAAGTGTGATAACAGCTTGATCACGCAAAGCTTGACATGAAGAAAACACCTGCCTGGTGTTAATAAGATACATGAATTTCAGACAACAGAAAACCAAAGAAAATTACCACTGTGTCTGTCTTGATAAAAAAATAATAGAGTTCTCATTTATTTCATTTATTCAAAGGTTTATTTAAATTCCTATAAAATGTGAACAGAAAAATTATGGACTTATGACAGATGAGAGGTTTTAAAATATTGCTGAATCTTTATAAATACTAGCAGATGTATTAAGACAAAAAGAGAAGAAGAAAGATTTATTTTTCTAGATATTTATTAGAACAACTCAGAGTGATATGAGAATGAACCTGGATATTTTACTAGACCTGGATATGTTGGGCATTAGTTTAAAACATACACACACTTTTTCTCCCAAGGTTCAGGTCTCAATAGAAAAATATTGAAAGTTTCTATCAATTGGTATATTTTATGAGAAAATCCTTAAAAAATAAAAATAGTATTACAAGGAGAACTGAAAAAAATAGTTTCTTTTTCTTGTGAAATGAGAATATATATCATCCAAGAAGTTGAGAGATCATTAAATAAAAAAGTATAAGTCTTATCTTTGATGCCAAATTTATACAAGATTTGTAAAACTCCGGGGTCATATGCACTGAGTCTTCCTGGGACCGCAGTCTGGTCAGTAGTTTCTGTTTGCTTGTTTCTTCATTTTACATATAGGAAATAAACTCTTGTGTTAGACTGCTTTATATTTCTAATATACATGAGTACACATTCTTTTCAGGAAACAAAATTTCACCTTATTACCCTTCTAGATATTTTTTTACCTAAAGTTCTTACTATATACACCAAAGTGTGGTTAATATTCATATGTAGGCAACATTTAGTTGACTATGATAAATTTTTCAAATAAAATATAGATAATTGAAATCTATTTTACTGTAAAAATTTAATTTGATCTTCTACATTTAACCCTATATTTCAGCATTGATCAAAGCCGCTAATAGACCAAAGATGCTTTAATTTTGTGTTTCTTTTATCCTACTAAAGATATAAGTAACTTAAAGCACTTTATAAATAGTGCTTTATAGTTCATAAGCCCTCTCTCATATATTGTCATTTTTGATTTTCTCAATATCCTTACAGGAAAAGCAGTAGAATTTTTGAAGGCTTATTATCCTCACTTTATCAATCAATAAATTTGGGATCAATTATCAAATATATTCTTATATAAATGCAGATAATCAGCCCTAGAAAAATTGAGAGTCTGGAATTTCCAGCTTTGTTGAAATTTCTCAGTGCATTGCTCTGAGAAAGGCCATGACTTTGACTACACAGTATCCCCTCCTGCCTCTTTGCTGCCCTGTGTCCACATCGTTCTCCTTATTGTTTTGAATCCTGGAAACTTTGTCTTCATTTCTCTCACTCTCTTTATGTACTACTGTCTAGAACATCCCTGTTTCTTTTAATTATCTGAGTCAGTGATTTCAACCAGTGTGTTGTGGCACACTGGTATGGCGTGAGAGGATCTTAGGTGGGCCATAAAAATTTTCAAGGTCATTAATTAAATGATTTTCAAAAGAAGTACAAAATAAGTATACTTTTTTTTTTTTTTTTTTGGATCAACATAATTTAAGTGTGTCGGATAAGTTTAACTATAGGTTCAAATGTGCCACGAGCTAAAAAAGGTTGACAATGACTGATAAGCTGGGCAGGGAGACTCATGCTTATAATCCCAGCACTCTGGGAGGCTAAGGGAGAAGGACTGCCTGAGCTCAGGAGTTTACCAACCTGAGCAAGAGCAAGACCCCATCTCTAAAAAAAATAGCCGTGTCTTGTGGTAGATACCTGTAGTCCCAGCCACTATGGAGGCTGACATTCTAGCACTGAATAGATATGTTCTAAATACTTGACTAGTATCTGGGCATTATTTAATCTATTTGGTAAGGACATCCATATGGCTCAAAATTTAGACTGGTAATCACTTGCTATGGTTGAAGATACTTTAAAACCCCAATGTCATATGCACCGAGTCTTCTATGGACCACAGCCTGGTCAGTACTTTCTGTTTGCTTGGTGTGGATTTTTCAATATGTTCACATACCAGTTGACCATAACATTGACCTCTAATTATCAATAAAACCCTAGCACATGGCTGAGGGGATCAAATTAACCATACAGGGCTGACAGATTCCCTGAATAGAGCAAGCATTTGGCCCCTATATTATGATTGAGAGCAGGAATAGGAAACCCTATGCAGTGATTGCTTTTCCATAGAATTATATTAGCGTACCCATTCTGCTAGTCATAATTTCTCAGCAGATCAAGGTTATCTATCACTGTGGTTCCTCTGATGCAGCATATGAATATGCATCCCATCATTCATTGTATATGCCATGGATCAAGTGTATTCTTACAAACTTAATTTTTAAGAAAGAAATTTTATGTGAAAACAACACACTTGAGAGTCCTTACATTAAACAAAAAAGAATGGCACTGTATGGTGGCAATTTGACTCTTCCAAAATATAAGTATTCTCTTGAGATAAATAATGGCTTTTGTTTATGTTTTAAGGTGAATTTGGAGAAGTCTGTAGTGGACGTTTGAAGACACCAGGGAAAAGAGAGATCCCAGTTGCCATTAAAACTCTGAAAGGTGGACACGTGGATCGTCAAAGAAGAGATTTTCTAAGAGAAGCGAGTATCATGGGTCAGTTTGACCACCCGAATATCATTCGCCTCGAAGGTGTTGTCACAAAAAGTAAGTTGCTGATTTTCTTCGTTACTTCTTTCACTATCTAAGTCAATTGTCTTAAGAAAAAAGAAAAGGCTTAAAAAGTAATATCAAATCATTAAGGGAATGACTTAGTTCAGCCCCCCACCCCTGATATTGCCCCTAAGACTCTTGATCCTAGGCTATGACATTATCAGAGTTTGCATTGGTCACCAAATAGCTTTGAAATGATATTACCTGTAAATCATTGGCAATTTTCTTTAATGAATCAACAGTAAAGGATTACATTTTTTTCTACATGTAAACATTAATAGAAGAAACAGTGTCAATATTTAGGGTCATTAAGGTAAACTAATTTTGTTTTAGAAATAAAGTTCATATATGAGTAGAATGCTTTATCTGGAATAAAATTTTTAAATAGAAAATTCTCTCTGAATCCCATCTACATATATGGCATTAGAAATACATTATTGTAATTTATACAAAATGAAAAAAGATTATAATTTCTGGAGTAAAAACCCTGCTTTCTTAGAAATAATAGGATAAAGGTCATTCTTTTGGAAGTAAATTTTTAAAAAATCCAAAATTTGTAATAAACTGTAAGAAATAGGTTACTATATAGTCATTTCATTTATATAATTACAAGGTATGGAATGTAACATTTCTCCTTATTTTATTCACTAATGAATTAAGACATATAACCCAATTCAGAATGATATTTTTTAAAAAACATAAAAACAATTTAAATCTTTGAGGATTTTTCTTCATAAAACTAGAATTTATTTTGAAACCACATATATAAAATCGAAACTTTATGCCTTTATTTGAAATCAGAAAAGTATAGGAGCTTACTAAAAATATGTCATTGACTCTGTCAGAAAATTTTAAGTCTACTCAAGGCATTCACCAACATGCTGTCCAAAGAGAACAAAAGATTATCAACAGCTATGATAGTTAGAACAGAAAAGTGTGCTTCTGACAGCAAGTGTTGTGATGGGCTATTACTTTAGTTGCCTTAACAGGCTCTTTCAGTATTCATGCCCTTGAATAGTTCTTGTCCACATTGACCCTGGGCCTTTCCATGTGACACGCCTTAGCCAATGGGGCATAATGAAGTGTGATGAACACTTCCATGTCTGCACACTGGAGCTTGTCCTCTTGCAACATCCATTCTGGAAGCCAGCCTCTGTGCTGAGTGAAGGCAATCCCTAGTATGAGGCTGCATGTGGTACTGCACAGCCTCATCTGAGCTCCCAGAAGATAGTCCGCACTCAGTGCCAGTCTGTGAGTGAACCATCTCAGACGTACAGCCTCACCCCAACACCACTACCATCATACGGCTGCCGCTGTGGTTGACATTTTGTGTAAGAACCACCCACTTCATTCCTATAATCCATAAAATCATAAGAAATAATAAAATGTTTGTTCTAAGTTTTGAATTTTTTTTTAACAAAGCAAAGCAAGAGATGACCAAATAGATGGACCTCAGTTAAAATTCTGCTTCTACAACTTAAGACTTATGTAGCGATGGTAAATTATTCAATATCTCTATTCTTTACTTACATGTCTGTATAATGGGACCAAAATAAGCTTTATGGGAATAGCGTAAGACTTACATTCGTAAATGTTCAATGCATAAAGCATCCTTTGTAGTTCATAGTCAGCCAGGTTAAATGGTATTGATCACTGGAACTGTATGTGCCAGACACTTTACACATATATGTTACCATTTCATCCTCACAGCAACTCTGTGAATATCATTGTCCACATTATAAAAATGAAAACTGAGGCCCAGACAGGTTAATTAACTATAGAAGGACCTCTATGACCGACAGTATGTGGCATGACTAGTGTTCAAACTAAATTCTGTCTCTTTCTAAAACTCATGTTTTTGTTGTTGTTGTTGTTGTTTTAATTTTTGCAGGGTTCTGTAGCACAGTGAACAAAAGTTTTACACATTAATTATCTTATCTGAATTAAATAACATGAAATATAAAAGCTGAATTAAATAATATAAAACTACTTTTCCAAATAGGAAAAAAATGTTTGAGTAGAGTGAAGTAAATTACCCCTAAAATGTAAGATTTACAAAGAACCATCTTTGCCACAATATCTAGTAAAGATTATAATCCAAAAGAGAGAAACAGAGACACAGAGAGAAGAAATAATGTTACTTATTTTTTTCATATTTTCTCATTTCCTCGTCATTGATTTAACATGAACATTTCAAGTTATTTCTTCTGTTTTCTACTTCTTGGGCAGGCAAATGATAATTTGAAAGTTGGGTTATGAACCTTTTTAGAGCATTTTAAATAACAATTTAAGGGTGATGTTGAGGTCCTCCGATGTGTGTTTATGCATGAAATGTCTGGAAATAAGTGTCCAACAATACATTCAAAGGCTGAAAGGTATCAGATCTTTATTTTCTTCCTTCAGTAAATCAAATTGTGTGTCTTTTCCATGTAGTCCTATGTGTTTTATTCAAATATTATCAACATATATACGTATATATTAGAGAATATGAAAATTAAATATATATATGTGTATATATATATATATATTCTTTTGAAACAGTGGAAATCATTTGCCCTAATGGGCAAACCCACTGAATGGGTTTAATATGATATTCTGTGGCACTTGTCTGCCAGTTTGAAATGGTTTATATCACATAAGCATCCGAACAACCCACATAGTGACTACTTTGTAACTCTAAAAATCTCACCTAAAAATGAGACCAGTGACCTACACTTAGGCAAATGTTATGACTTACAAGTCAAGGTCCTTGTTCCATATCTTTAAAAAGAGCCAAAGGAAATTCCATTGCTGTTCTATGAAAATGGATTGAGAATGGATACAACCAGTGTGCTGTTGAGTGGCAAACACCAATTTAGCATAAACTTGTAAGCGTGCACCCCATGTATGGGCAATGTGGTCCTGCCAAGGTGGCTGATAGAGACAGAGAAATGAATAATCTCTGCAAAGATAAGTAGATATATTTATAAGGTTATCATCTTGACTCAACTTCTATGGGATTGTTAGGAGAAAAGCAATAAATAAATGAATACCTCATTCCCATAAATACATGGTAATTGTTCCAAGATTGCCCTTAAGTAGCTAAGAGATAGCTAGCAATTAATGCTCCCTAAGGACTATCCCAATGCATAAAAGATTATATAGATGAAGATAAAGATGCCGTTTATGCTTGTAGAGTATCATGGGCTTCTGAGGAATAAATGCCTACACTATCAGTTGAAAGTAATACAAATTACAGATCAGAACGTTTACCAGATCCCTTATAAATTTTTGACGTACATACTTTTAAACTTATATATGTTTTAGTGCTCAGAGATATGAATTATAAAGTTTTGGAGAATACTTTTGCTCTCTTTTGTATTTGGACATACATATAACCACTTTTAGTTTAAACTTGAAAGTAAAGATTAAAAGATGTATTATACAAAAAGTGTATCTGATAAAGATAAATCAAACCTATTTATTTGATATAGATCACAATTTCATCAGTTACAACTGATATAAAACAAGATTAATTGACCTATAACCATATGCTTTGCACATAGTTTTCTCAGAGAAACCAATAGAAGCCATCAGACAGAGGACAGATGTGTAGCCATCAGTAGCATGGATAGTCGCAATTTGTAACATATAAGGTATATACCCCTGTCTCACATGTGGGCTTATGTATATGCAAAAGATAAAGAGCTACAGTTCTATAAAAAGACAGAATTATGGTTTAGCAATGAAAACATACAGTGCAGTAACCGCACATAAGTAGAATGGACCCTGCAGTCTGAATTTGTGATGATGGAAGATGCAAGAACCAAAAAGAGAGAAAATGAAGTCTGTCTTCAGGCTGAGTGAGTAACCAGTAAATTTAGACATACCAACTACATCTCAAATCACAAATCAAGCAAAGAGTAATTGAAGTCAAACAGGACAGAAGACAATTTTATTTCAACATAAAACATTCCCTAAACATTCCATGAGGCAGAATCAAAGCTGTAGCAGAAAGTTCTGGGCCTGCTCAAGCACTCTTTAAATACTAAATAATATTATGGGTTTTTTCCAGAGTCCTGGTGATTCTATATGGAATCTAAGTAAGAGAGTACATTCAAGCGAGTCAAATACATTTTAGCATATGCACAAGAACTGCCAGCTGTGATCCCAGAATTATATTCTTCTTGCCAAGTAATGGATGCTCCCCCAAGATATTGCACAACTGTTGACACAGATGTATCTGCTCTCCACCTGATTATATTTGGACAAGTCACATAACTTCTGTAGGCACCCATTTTTTCCTCTGCTCAAAAGATTGAAAAGTGCAGTCAGTTTAGACTAGAAACAATTAAAGGTCACATCGAGCCCTAATATTTTGTGAATACATTTCTTTGCCAAAGGAAGAGTTATGAGATGCTGGTGAGGCATTTTGGTGCCAGTAATAACTTAACGCCCCATCTCCAAATTTGTTATGATTTCACATTCATATTTATGATCCATGAAGAAGATAGTTTCAGGAAGAAACAGCAAAAACGTGCCTTCAATAAAGTTTAAAACTTAAAATCTAGAAAGTAGAAAATTTATAGGTAAAAATTTCTTGTGAAAAAATCAAGGGTTGGATATATATACATAATATACAATGTAGGGATTAAAATATTCTGTAAATATGTTTGTAATAATATACATGAGATTGTTTTCTGGGATTCAGTTCCTCTGCTAGCTAAAGTAGGTTGCAAGATTTTTTTTATTTGTTTTCGTTTTTCTCAAGAAATATTTACTGAGCACCAGGAGGTATCAGGCATTACAGCTGATTAAAAACTAGTGGTATAGAAAAGAAGGTCTCCATGCTCTTGGGAAGCTCATTTGTTGGTGACTGTCCAGCCGGAGCAATACACAAGCAGCCCACTGCTTCCCAACATTGTGTGGCATATGCGATTTTAGACACAATTATTCATTATTGTATTCATTCATTCATTTTCAGCAATTTACTTAGTGCCCATTTTTCTGGTCATTATTATTAAACATTGACTATGACACTAAAAACATTTTTTTGTTGCTTTCTTTGGTGGGGCCACAGTGTTTTATTAGTAACTGTTCTGTGAATTGTAGTTAACTCACACTAATTTTGAACACAGGGCCTTGTGAAGTATATATCACGTCTCTTAACTAATAAAACACTGCAAGAGACCTTTAAGTTATACATGCTTCACATGTATACAGGCCCCTGTGTACAGGCCCCAGGATCAAAACTAACATAAGTTAAATCAGCTCCACGTAACAGTTGATTGTATTAAGGAGAATGAGAGAGAGGAGATAGGTTCAAATGACTTCCAAGTAAATTGTTTTTGTAACTAGGAAGATGGGAGAGAAAATTCTAAAGAAATAGCTGACATGGAGAGGAACCTGGGACATTTAGTAACGGACTTCCAGGAACACTCTGGAACATGCATGGGAGTCGGGGTTGCAGGTTGCAGGTTCAAATTAATGAGTATTAGCAGGTGGGTGGTGGTTGGTCATTAAAGCCATAGGGAAGAAGAGATTACCCTTAAGTTCAAGGAGAGTTAGCATTAACAGGAAGACTGAAGAAGAGAAGTTTATGAAACAGACAGAGGAGCAACTTGAAGGAGCAAGGACAGGTTTCTAAAAATGAAAGACGTCAATAGAATACACTGAGTGGGGAAGCCAAGTAAGACCCTGATTGAGAAGCATTCACGAGATAAAGCAATCAGCAGGGCATAGTCCAGTTAGCATACTTTGAGGGTAAAGACCAGATGGCAATGGATATAGAGTAAATTATGTGCAGAGTGCAATCAGACTGATATTGTTAAAAATGTAAATTAGGGGCCGTGTACAGGGATTCACACTTGTAGTCCCAGTACTCTGGGAGGGCAAGCTGGGGGAATTGCCTGGTCTCAAGATTGCGAGGCCAGCCTGAGCAAGAGCAAGACCCCCATCACTACTAAAAATAGAAAAACTAGTCAGGAATTGTGCCAGCCGCATATAGTCCCAGCTACTTAGGAGGCTGAGGCAAGAGGATCATTGAAGCCCAAGAGTTTGAGGTTGCTGTGAGCTATGATGCCATGGCACTCTACCCAGGCTGACAAAGTGCGACTCTGTCTCAAAAGAAAAGAAGAGAAAGAAATTATATTGTGTTGACTTTTTTTACTTTACTCTTAAATTCCAATTGTATAGTATTTAAGTTATTTACTCATTCAAGTAATAGTTATTACATGTCCAGCTGCTGTGTGCTAGGTACTTTTCTAAGCATTAGGTGTTCAGTAGTGAAGAAGCCAAAAATGTCCTGCCTTCCTTGGCCAAGTTCCTGGAGGTCTAGCTCCTCTGGTTTCATTTGTCTCCATTCTTTTTGAATCCTAGATTGCATTCAAGCTAAACGACAAGGTATCTCCAAATTTGCTCTCATTTCTCTCATGTTTCTCTTCCTTTCTGACTCTTCAAGGAGCAATAAGAAAATGTACCAAGCAGGCGGCGCCTGTGGCTCAGTTGGTAAGACGCTGGCCCCATATACCAAGGGTGGCGGGTTCAAACCCGGCCCTGGCTGAACTGCAACCAAAAAATAGCCGGGCATTGTGGCGGGCGCCTGTAGTCCCAGCTACTCGGGAGGCTGAGGCAAGAGAATCGCTTCAGCCCAGGAGTTGGAGGTTGCTGTGAGCTGTGTGAGGCCACGGCACTCTACCAAGGGCCATAAAGTGAGACTCTGTCTCTACAAAAAAAAAAAAAAAGAAAATGTAGCAAGCTGATCCTACGTGTGTACAGAAGCACATAACTATGAGATGAAAAACTCTGGTATCTAAAAGGCTCAGCTTCCTCTAGAGTTACCAAGCCTCCCCCACCCTTTTTTTTCAATTCTGTATGAAACAAGATCATTTGCTGAGGTGGTGGATAGAGGGTTGCTGAATGTTTGAAGTGGCTCTGGAGAAGAATGTGACAGAAAAATGAACAGGAAGGATTAGAAAATCTGTGTGTATCACTGAGGACTTGGGAACCTGGAGATCAGGACAGAAGCTGCAGTCCCAGAGAGCACTGTTATCAATGAGGGGAGAAGGGCAGGACAAAAGGGGAAGAGACGCAAGCTGAGGGAAAAGGAAGAGGTGGGAAACAACAGGAGGAGGAGAGACGCTGACCTGCTGGACTTTCTCTTTTCTCCTACCATCCTTCAAATTTACTTTCTGCTGGTGCTGAAAACAGTGACAAATTATTCTTGTGCAATTTCTAGAGCCTCAACGGATTCTCGGGACATTTACTGTGAAGTATGTGCAATTTGGAATTATAATGTGTACATATTGATAAATAAAAACTGAACCAAGTGTGACTGTAACAAATAGTAACAAGATGACATAGCCTGGTGACTCTGTGTGCCACACTCTGTTCAAGCAGCACTGGGGCTAATTGGGATCACCTGCTTATTTTCTGTCTTCCAGAGAACACTTCTGTCCTTATGAGAGAGAATAAACTCTTCTGTATGCTAGAAGAGTTTATTTTTGTCCCATCAGTGTTTAAGCTTCTGGGTTTTCTCAAGGTCATTTGTTCTAATCACCTCCCTGGAATACCTCTAACATACTCTCTCCTCCTCTGGTTCTCTCCTACCCCGAAAGCATCCTGCTAATTATTGGGTAGACTGTAATACTTAGTACCAGCATAAAAAACCCTAGTAACAAGTTTCTCAGTGTGAAGGTAACAACATAAACTGTAAGAGCTAAAAGAGAAAAGAGAATGTAACCACAATTTTGTGCATAAGAGCATACTTTTCCTTTTTAGTACCTTTAAATAAAATTAAATGAAGCCATTTAAAGGATAGAAGCTGTTCATTTTCAAAAACTAAATATTCCTCCCAAATCATTAATGATATGATTTGTTCTGGGTAAAGAGCACAATAAATCCACATTGTATAGATAAGGGCTTTATAGATAAACCCATATTATTTTTATTTTTATGGTTTTTTTATATAAACCCATATTAACAAGCATGAATTTGAATCTATGAATTCAGCAAAATAAGAACCAACTTGCCAAGCTGCAGGATAAGACAATCAACCATTACTGAGAAACCTTTGCCAAGGTTATAATGTTCTGACACAGGACTGATCAAAGACCAGTAAATCCTTAATCACTGAAAATTTTTATGAGCCTCCTCATTACGTGATTCCTAATAAAAAATTACCCTTGAAATTAATAAATAGAAATCTAGCAAGGCCTTCATTTAATCCCATGGTGAATATTTTAATGCTTCTTTTGTTTTCGCTGTTGCTGCTACTGTTGTTGGAATAAGTTACTGTGACTATTACAAAAACCAAGAACTAAACATCAGTACAATCGTACTCACCATAGACTGTCACTATGGTTTTACCAGGTTTTCCCCTAATGTCCTTTGTTTCTGTTTCAGGATCCTACTTCGCACTTAGTTATCACATCTCCTTAGTATCTTCTAGTCTGGTGACAGTTCTTTGGTCTTTGCCTTGTCCTTCATGACCTTGACACTTTTTATGTGTACTAATCAGCAGTTTTTTAGAATGTTCCTCACTTTGGGCATGTCTGTTGTTTTTTCATGACTAGATTGTGATTATGCATTTGGGGCAGGAACATCACAGAAATTCTGTATGCTTCACTTCTCAGTGAATTTTTATGGGGGGGGGTGGGCGGAGCAGAAAGTCCTCACACCTTATTCCAGGGGATGACATAAACAAGTCATTTGTGTCTTCTAGATTATTCTACTAAAAGGTTACTTTTTCCCCTTTTAAAAATAATATCTGAGAGACATAATTTAGACTATGCAAATATTCTACTTCTCCTCAAACCTTTGCCCACACATTTCATCAGTCATACATAGATCTTGCCTGTGGTAATTATTTCTACTATATTCTAATGTTGATTTTTATGTTTCTCTTTCCTACTGTATTTATTAATTGGTATTCTTTAGACACGAGCTGTATTACAGAATGTTCTATACATGGAGGTGATTTCTGGCTTCATTCATTTGGTGGAATGCCCTTGAAATCCATCCATATACATTGTGGAGCAGTATGTATGTGTTATAGTTTGTTTTTGCATTCCATGGTTGAAGGATATTTTAGATGTTTCCAATTTTTCTGATTATTAATAAAACAAATATGAAGAACCCTATCCAGGTTTTTATATAAACATATACAGTTATGTGCCACATAACTCTTCTTAGGTCAATTCTGGGCATCATTTCAAAAGGTGGTCCCATAAGATTATAGTGGAGCCGAAAAACTCCTGTCACCTGATGTGACTGTAGCTATCTAATGTTATCAGGGCATGCAGTACTCACATGGTCTTGGTGATACGGCTGTAAACATATCTACTGTGCCTCCAGTCATATAAAAATACAGTTACATATAGTATGTCCTTCTTGATCGTGGTAATCAATGACTTACTAATTTATGTATGTTTACTATTCACTTTATCGTTATTTTAGAGTAGGCTTATACAAAACGTTGACTGTAAAGCAGCGTGTGATGTTCTGCCTGCAGCAGCCTCCTGCATCTCATGTTTACCTCGTCTCTTGATTGCATCATTTCTCTTGGGCTTGACTTAATCTTGTGTTGTTTGCCATGGACACTACGTGTACAAAATTTACTGCTAATGTTTCCAGCAAGATGTATGTTGAGTGACTTGCCTGGAAATGAAATTAAAAGTGATTAAGTTCTAGGAAGTTGTAGAATGAGTGATAGTTATTGCTCACCAGGCAGGCATGTTCCACCCCACCACAGCCTCAGTCTTAAAGAACAAGAGCAAAGTGACAGAAGCTGTTAAAGGATCTGCTTCATGGATGGCAATGAGATTAATAAAAATTGGAGAAGGGCCCATGTCTGACGTGGAGAGACTGCTAATGAGCTAGAATGAAGAAGAGACAGAGAAGTATATCCCTTTCACGTCTGTGATGATCTTGGCCAAAGCAAAACATCTATGATGTTGAAAGAAAAGGCAGAATCAGATCACAGTGTTCAATTTAATGACAGCTCTGGGTGGCTTAAACGATTCGAAAATCATTATTCATTACATAATGTGAAAGTGGGGTTTAAGTCTGTGGGCGCTGATGTAAAGACAGCTAAAAAATTTTTGGACACCCTAGATATGCTGATTGTGGAGAAAAATTATTTCCAGGAGCGAATCTTCAATATGGATAAAACCTTCCTATTCTGGAAAAGGATGCTACAAAGAGTTTCATCCATAGGCAGCTAGATCAATGCCAGATTTCAAGGCTTTTTAAGGACAGGGTACTAGTCTTGTTTGGGGGCAATGTTGCAGGCTACAAATTGAAACCCTTGGGATCTGGCACAGTGAGCACTCAGGGCCTTTGAGCACATCAGTAAGCACAGACTGCTGGTGTACTACAGGAGCAAGCAGAAGTCATGGCTGACCCAGCCCCTCTTCAAAAAGGCCCTTCTGAATTGCTGTGCCAGAAAAATGGAGAAGTACTGTTTGGAGAATAACATACCTTTCAAAATTTTTGCTTTCCATTGGTAACCCTCCCACACATCCTCCTGTTATTGGTGATCTTCATCATAGTCTTAAAGTGGTGTTTCTTCCTCCAAACACCACCTCTGTGATACAATCAGGATCCAGGAGTTATAGCAGCTTTTAAGACCTATGCCTTGAGGACCTTTACCCAGATTATTGCTGAAGGTGAGGAAGACACTGAGAAGATGCTGATGCAATTCTGGAAGAATTACATTTATACCTGCATCATGAACCTTGCTTGGGTTTGGAATGATGTCACCAAGGAGTATATATTTACCATCTAGAGAAGCTGACACTGGGGGGGTTGTCCACAACGTCAAAGGATTTGCCAAGGATGAGGAAGTTGTAAAAATTAATAAGGCTGTGACTGAGATGAGAAACGACTTTAACTTGAGTGCGGATGAGGTGGCACTAAGGAGCTCCTAGAGGTGGTTCCTGAGAAACTAACTAATGAGGAGTTATTGGAACTGGAACAGGAATGCATATCTCACCAACAGGCAAAAAAAAAAAAAGGGAAGTTCAGGAGAAGAAAAGGAAGAAGAACTTCCAAGAAAATTCACAGGGAAGGTTTTAGCAGAAATCTTTTGCGGACCTCAACAAGCTCCTTAAAAAGCTTGAAAACATGGACCCCAAACCTGTGTGTTTCTGAGTCTTAGTTTTTAACAAAAAGGGTAGAAAAAATTGAAAAAAGCTTATAGAATAAGGGTGTAAAGAAAGAAAATATTTCTGTACAATTGTAATGTATTTGCATTTTCATTTAAATGTTATTTCCGAGTCAAAAAACTAAAAAAAAAAAAAAAAATTTTGTAAGTTAAAAAGTTATACTAGGCTTAAGCTAATTTATTATTGAAGAAAATTTTCCTAGGCCTTCACATTCACTCACCATTCATTTCCTGCCTCAGCCAGAGCAACTTCCAGTCCCATAAGCATCATTCATCGAAGGTTCCCTATACAGTTATGTCATTTTTCCTTTCATAGTGTAGTTTTACTGTACCTTTTCTAGGTTTAGATATTTTTGTACACATAAATACTTAGCATTGTGTTACAATTGCCTATAGTATTCAGTACAGTAAGATGCTATGACAGATTTGTAGCCTCGGAGCAGTAGGGTACACACCCAGCTGGCCTAGGTATCTAGTAGTCTATACCATCTAGGTTTGCATAAATACGTTCTATCATGTTTGCACAATGACAAAATCACCTAACAACAAAATCTGTTGTACCATTTCCCATCATTAAGCAATACGTGCTGTATTTACATTTATCCTGAGTACATACCTAGGAGGAAAGTGACTGGATCACAAAGTTTATTAAAAATTAAAATTTGTTTGTCAAAAAAGATAGTACCTTTTTTGTATTCTCACTATTGATTATGGATATTTGCATCTTCTTTGCATCACATGGGATAGCCATTTAAAAAAAATTACCATTCTAGTGAATATAAAATTAACATATTATCATTTTAATTTGCATTTCCCTAATAACTAATAACTATTAGCATCTTATTATGTATTTATTTGCTATCTATATATCATTATTGATAAAATGTGTCTGCAGGTTTTTGCTCATATTTTAAATTGGATTGTATCTTTTCTTAAAATTGAGTTTTTAAAGTTTTAAAAAATATTTTCTGAATACAGCCCTTTATCAGGAATGTGATTTGTAGACTTTTTTTTTTTTCAGTTTTTATCTTGTTTTTTATTCTCTAAACAATGCTTTCTGTAGAGTAAGGTTTTTATATTTTGGACAACATTTAATTTATGATTTTTTAAAAGGATTGTGCTTTAGGTGTTGTATATAAAAACTCATTACCTAAACTAAGGTTTTTCTCTTCTACTGTGCTCTAGAACTTTTATAGTTTTACATATTCTATGCAGGTCTGTGCTCCATTTGGAGTACATTTTTGTGTAAGTTATGAGAATGGGTCAAGATTCATTGCTTTGAGTATAATCTAGCAAGGGGAGGGGAGAAGAGGGAGGATGGTTGGCCAGATCTCACCTAAAGTGCACAATGTGAGGGTATTCAGCTCATTTGAACTTTACCTTAGAAATGAAAACAATGTAACCTAAACATTTGTGCCCTCATATTAATCTGAAATTTTAAAAAAGTTTCATTGCTTTGCATGTGGGCCCTATCAGTGCCTATTGTTAGATCACAATTTTCTTTAAATATAACATGTTTAGTGGCCAGCGCCCTAACCACTGAGCTACAGGCACCAAGCTGGCAGGTTCAAATCCAACCCGGGCCTGCTAAACAACAATGACAACTACAACAAAAAAAATAGCCGGGCGTTGTGGCGAGCGCCTATAGTCCCAGCTACCTGGGAGGTTGAGGCAAGAGAATCACTTAAGCCCAAGAGTTAGAGGTTACTGACTCACTTTAAAGTTCCTTTCTTTGCTTAAAATCCTTTGATGATTTTCCTTCACTCACAAGACAAAATTTAGGTTTCTAAATATAGAAATTCAAGGTTCTGTATGTGTGACTGGTCCCTGCTTACCACATAGCTTTTATTGAATTTATTGCCTTCTCTACTTCTTAGTTTATCTTCTATTAGCAGTGAATCATTAGTAGTTCCCTCATATACCTCACACTCTTTCTTACTCCAAGGATTTGATCATAACCGGCCCTCTTCCCTGCCCTGGCCCTTAACTAAGCCAGCAAACTATGAGGGATGATTCTGTTTAGATGCAACAACTTTCTTGGTTTCTATGCTGTGTTAGCTGTCTGCATTGCATTTTACATGTTTGACTATAATTACCCTTTATATGCATGCCCCCCAAATCTACTGTTTTCTTATTCCTTAGGTCTTCAGCAGCTTTTTCAAATGGCCCCCAGATATTGTTTTGGACCATCCCACCAGTCTGTTACCTGTAGCGTCTGCATGGCTTCTTACCCCGTTGAGGCCCCTTACTCACACACTGCCTCCCACAGTGCTTACAGAAGCTGCCCCCAACTCACCTACCCATCAGTGATACAAAACTATCTGTCACTCATGACAATTTTGCCTAGCTCTGGGCCTGACAATTTTGCCTAGCTCTGCAGAATAAAGAGGGGAGCAAGGCTTTCTCCATCTGCTTGGAACTTCTACCGGTCACTTGGATACCTAAGCTGGCCTCAGGTGCCCAGAGCAGCCACAATCTCGCTTTCCATTTGGTTTATGATGAGCCTAACAATCAAGTCCTAAACTCAGTGTGCTGGCCATCTCATTTTCTCAACTTGATCTGAATTTTTTTTCTATTCTCCCCCACTGTCCTCTCTGCTTCTCCATTCCCAAATCACTAATACTTGCCTCTGATGTGTATTTTCAATGTATTGCTTTTGTATTTGCTTTTGAATAGAGAAGAAATGCTCTGTTATGTTAGGATGGGGGTTTGGGGAAGCCATGATCTGTTAAGAACAGACTTTATTTATCACGCTGCTCAGCACATTGCCAAGGACAAATTAAATGATAAATGCACATGAAGGAAAACTGTGGAAAAGGAGGAAGGAAAGGAGAGGGGGAGTGTGAAAAGAAGGGGAAAAGGAAGAAACCAAAAAAGGAGACTGATTTTCTAAGGTCCAGTTCTAAATGTTAGCACTCTCTAACGTCAGCCCCATTTGTATGAAATGTGCAGCTTTTCTCATGATTGTGCTCCTGTGCACTTCGTAATTTCTGCCCACTCTGATCACTAAGCACGTTTTAGGTGTGCTTGTCTTCTGAACTTTTCACTCTCTGCACTACAGCATTATTCTTTAGGTAGATGTCTTTTCCAAGTGCACCACAATCAACTTGAAAGTAGGACCGTAACTAATTCGTCTTTATGTTCCCCTACATTACCTACTTTCATATCTCATATATTAGAGCACTGGGTCCCAACTTTGAAATTGTGTTTGGGGGTTTGAGAACTAAGAGTAGACACACCTTAGTTCACTCATCATTGAAATAATGTAACACAGTAATGTGAATTTATTGATATTTTTATTAGGTTATATCATTCACCATGAGTATATTTTTTCATTTTGTACTCATCCCATTTTCTTTCTCCTTTTCATTCAGATTCGATGGCTATTTTAGAATTCTGGGCCCTGAAAATAATACACTGACCTTTCCCCTAAACATTAATAAGTATGATTCTGTTGAAATAGGTTCAGTTTTCATTTTGGCATAGCCATATATTATATGGGACAAGCTATTGTATTTGGAATAGCCATCCATAAATACAATAAACTATCACACCTCTGTGACTTTATTACTATTTCATATACCTAATGGCTGATATTTGCCATTATACTGAAATGATAGTTACACAAAAACACCTTACATTAGATACAGTTTCTGTGATTTAATGATTTATTTAATATACATTGTATCTCATTGCAAGAAATTCCCTGATATTTCCCAAGGAAGGCCTGAGGCCTGTCTGCAAAGAAAGTATGAGGCTGCCGGAAGGACTTGAACAAAGAGATTTCTTAAAATGAAGAATCAGGGGGCAGCCTCCTGAGATTTCTCAGTTACAAAAGACTAGAGAATTTAGTTATTTCCCTAAAAGAAGATATATAATTACAAAATTTATTTCTTAAGTATTAATAAATTTGCTAAAACAAAAACCTTCGTCAACTCTAATGTTCCAAATTATTCTGCTTAAATGAAACAATGTTCCTAGGTCATAGAATTGATTGATAACAGACTCAGAAAATTTTTCATACAAAATGCTTCCAAGTAGAACATTTGCAAGACTGTTTATCAAATGAAGAAAGTTTTAATTTTACAGCAGGTAAATTTAAAATTACTGTTTTTATAAGGTGAAACAAATGAAATAATACTATAACTAAAATAGTGCTTGCTATCAGGTTTTGAGTATATTCCCCAGATTTTTACTACAGGAAAATTCTAATTGCTAAGGCAGTTCACCCATCAGTCTAATTACAGGGGCCCACTCTTTTTACTAATTAAGAAATTGATAACTTGCCAGGAAAGAAAAAATAACAAAGAAGAAAAGCTAGTGGGGAAGGTGGTTGAATGGAGCAAGCCCTCTGCTCAATCAAATGTTAATCCTGTCAATGGCTTATGAAGAACCTAGGTGAAAATTTAATGAAACAAGGAGCTTTTGTTTGCATTAAAGATATCTCCCTTATAATAGGCAAAACCTCTCCTTTAAAAATAGCATATTATTTGGGCGGCACCTATGGCTCAAAGGAGTAGGGCACCAGACCCATATGCCAGATATAGCAGGTTCAAACCCAGGCCCTGCCAAAAACTGCAAATAAATAAATAAATAAATAAATAAAAAGTAGCATATTATTTATTAATTTATGATCAAAGCCACACTACAATTTAGATCCTGTTAAGTCAATCACAGAACGACAAAACAAACCTACTTCAAATTCAGGTGATTGTTACATTGAAACAATTACTTCACCACTGTGTAATATATCTGTGTAAAAAAAATGTACTTGTGCCCCTTAAATTAATTTAAAATAATTTAAATTATTTTTATTTTAAAATATTAAAAGAGTGTGAATGTATTTGTTATACACTGTATCATGCTGAAGTCAGGACGTTCAGTGTGTCCATCACCTGGATAGTGTTCATTGGACCCAGTAGTTAAGTTTTTATCATCCATCCTCCTCCCAGCCTCCTCCTACTTATTTTCCAATGTCTTTTGCATCTTTTTGTGCCTGTATGTATCCATGGTTTAGCTCCTAATTATTAGTGAGAACATGCAGTGTCTATTTTTCTATTCCTAAGATATTTCACTTAAGAGAATAGATTCTAGTCCCATCCAAGGTGCTGCAAAAGACGTGATTTCATTACTGTTTATGGCTCATACTCCACGGTATATATGTGTGTATTATACATATTATATATTACATATTACACATATATATACACCATACATACCATACATTTCTTCATTCACTCATGAATGAATGGAAATTTAAGTTGATGCCATATTTTCGCTGCAATAAACGTTAAGGTGCAGATGTCTTTTTTCTAAAATCACTCTTTTTCTCTGAGTAGATACCCAGTAATAGAAGTGGTGGGTCCACTTTTAGTTCTTAGAGGAATCTCTGTACTGTTTTCCTAGGGGTTATACTCGTTTGCAGTCAACCTGCAGCAGATGATGGTTCCTTTATCTCTGCATCCACACCAGCCTCTGACGTTCTTTAACTTTTTAATAATGGCTATTCTGACAGAGGCAAAATGGTATCTCATTATAGTTTTAATTTGCATTTCCCTGATTATTAGTGATGTTGGATATTTCTCCATATGTTCCTTGGTATGTATTTTGCCCATTTTTTTATGGGGTTGTTTATTTCTCCCTTTTTTGTTTGTGTTCTTTGTATAGTCTGTATATTCTGGATAATAGCCCTTTCTCAGATGCATTGTTTGTGAATATTTTCTCCCATCTGAATGTTTAGTGTTTATTTTGTTGGTCAATTCCTTTGTTGTACAGAAGCTTTATAATTTAATTCACATTTATTTATTTTTGTTGTTTCTGTATTTACCTTTGGGGTCTTAGTCATAAATTCTTTACCTAGGCCTACATCTAGAAGAGTTGTTCCAAATTTTCTTCTAGAATTTTTATGGTTTCATGCATTACATTTAATCTTTATCTTGAATTAATTATTGTAGATGGTAACAGAGTTCCTACAGTCTTCCTTTACGTGGCTATTCCACTTTCCCAGCACCATTTATGGAGAAGAATATCTTTCTCCTTTGTCAAAGAGGAGTTTGTTTTCACCTCCTTTGTCAAAGATCAGTTGATTGTAGGTAGATGGTTTTATTTCTGGGTACTCCATTCTGTTCCATGGAGCTATGTTTCTATTTTTATACTAGTACCGTGCTGCTCTGGTTGCCATGACCTTGGTAGTGTAATTTGAATCATCTTGCTCATTAGATCCCCCTACCTCTTTCTCCTTCACTTTGGATGTCTCTAATCACTTCTTTAATGATTTACGGTGCTGTCCCCAAAATGGTCCATCAGTACGTAAACATCTACTTTAAACTTTCTTTTTTTTTTTTCTTTTTGTAGAGACAGAGTCTCACTTTATGGCCCTCGGTAGAGTGCGGTGGCCTCACACAGCTCACAGCAACCTCCAACTCCTGGGCTTAAGCGATTCTCTTGCCTCAGCCTCCCGAGCAGCTGGGACTACAGGCACCCGCCACAACGCCCGGCTATTTTTTGGTTGCAGTTTGGCCGGGGCCGGGTTTGAACCCGCCACCCTCGGTATATGGGACCGGCGCCCTACTCACTGAGCCACAGGCGCTGCCCTACTTTAAACTTTCAATCCTTTTTTTGAGAGAACTAATTGCAACCTGCTTCTAGTTCACCATCTTGACCCTCTTTTCATGTTCTTAAAATTTTTACCAAAAAAATAAAATTGCTAACCCCAGAGGATAGCGTTGTAGATAGGTATTACAGTAAATACTGGTGTTGTTGTTGTTGTTGTTGTGTTATTTGTTTAAATTTATGGGATACAGGTGTAATTTTGTCATTTCTCTTCAATTTTATTTCTAGTTTTATTCCACTGTGGGCTGAGAAAACACATGGTATGGTTTTGATTTTTCTGAGTTTGGTGAAACTTGTTTCGTGGCCTAAGATATGATCAGTCTTAGAAAATGTCTGATGTATTGATGATAAAAATGGTCATTCAGTAGTTTGGGGGTAGGATATTCTATAAATGTCTATTAGGTCCATTTGTTCTAAAGCTCAGCACTTCTTTATTGATTTTATGCTTCTGTGATCTGTCTCATTCTACCAGTATAGTGTTGAAGTCCCAGCCATTGTGATGCTACTGTTTTTTTCTTTGCTTGGATCTAGTACAGTGGTTCTCAACCTTCTTAATGCCATGGCCATTTAATATAGTTCCTGTGGGTCACAACCCACAGGTTGAGAACCGCTGATCTAGTAGAATTTGCTTTATGAATAAAGGAGCTCCTATTTTAGGGGCATATATATTTAGAGTTGTTATATCTTGTTCAGTTGTTTCCTTTACCATTATATAACGGCTATACTTGTATTTTTTTTTTTTTTTTACCATTGTTGATTTTCAGTTTGTTTTACCACATATGAGAAGAATACACTTGCTCATTTTTGATTTCCATTTGTGTATAATACTTTTTCCATCCCTTTACCTTGAGCCTGTTGAGTCCTTGCAAGTTAGGTGTATTTCTTGGAGACAGCATAATCTTGGCTTATGTTTTCTCATCCATAGGCCAGTCTGTGTCTTTTACACGGGGCATTTAAGACCACACTTGTCAAATGTTAGATTGATATATATAGTTACCTGCTGTGTTCATCATATTGGATGATAGCTTGCTGTTTTGTTTTCCTCTTATGCTATTGTTTTCTATTGAGTATCTATTGTGCTGTTCCATGTGTAGTGTACTCTAAAATATTTCCTATAGAACACGTCTAGTAGTAGCAAATTCCCTTAGTGTTTGCTTACTTGGAAAAGTCTTTATTCCTCCATCATTTATGAAACTTAGATTTCTAGGTTGCAAAATTCTTGGCCACCAGTTGTTCTGTTGAAGAAGATTAAAAATATGGCCCCAAATTCTGCTCTTAGCTTAATGGGATTTCCTTTGTAGGCTAGTTGTTGTTTTTGTCTTCATCTTGTAGAATTTTCTGACTTTGGCCAGGTTGATGACTATATGTTTTAGAGATGTCCTATTTGTTAGGTGTCTTCCCAGTACTCAATGACCATCTTATACCTGGATATCTGAATCTCTGTTGATACCAGGGAAGTTTTCCTTAATTATTCCCTTAAGTAGGTTTTCCATTCTTCTTCTTCTCCCTTAGCAACACTTATGATTCATATATTGGCTTGCTTTGCATAGTCCCATATTTCTCTGAGTAATTGTTCTTCTTCATTCATCTTTGACTGACTAGGTTAGTTCAAAGGCTTACCTTCAAGCTCTGAGATTCTTTCTTCTGCTTCATCTAGCCTCTTGTCAGAGCTTTCTGCTGTATTTCGAAGTTCTCTAAATGGCTTTTCCATTTCTTTAAGTTTTGTTATGTCCCTTCTTATTTTATATCTCTTTAGTCACTTTTTCATTATTTTCATTAATATCCTAAATTGTATTTTTGGCTTCTTTGTGTCGGTTTTCCAATTCTTTTTAATACCATTCATCTTATTTTCCATCCATATACCTAATTGCATTTCCCACCTTTTTATAATTTCTTTCTGACTGGGTCTGTTGCTGTATATCTTTTGTGATCTTTGCGAGGAGGGTGCCAAACTAGCTTGATTTTCTTGTTGTCAGAGTATTTTCTTATCATCTGAAACCTCTTCATCTAGCTCAAGGCAGACAGGTTTGTGGTATACCTGTCTCCTTTGATGTGAATTCTCCTACTTAGTAAAAAGGTGGAGAGGTCCTATACGGTGCTTTTGTGAACTATTCTGGAAGAATTATTTGGCAGGATGGGGAAGTTGCATGGAGAGCCTGTATTATAGCTGTTCTGTGTTGTCCCATTCCCCCTGTGATTGTCATAGTCAGAGCCACTGCTGATTATCACCATGTGGAGTGGTTGCTTGTTCTCAAGCTACTACTGGGAACCTAGCAGGGGGCTGGGTAAGTTTCTCTCCATGGAAGGTGGAATTGCCGGAGATGGTTCTGCCTGGATCTCCCCATATCAGTAACAGTGGCAGCTAGTCAAGGGTATCTAGGCAGTGACTGTGGATGTCAGGGTTGCAGAGGCAGCAGCAAAGGATCCTCAAAGGGCAAGACTGTGCATCCTAGGAGCACAGGAATCCCTAGAGCATACCTTTGGAAGTTGGTGACAGTGGCACTGGAGCCTTGGGGTAAGGGGATTGGGCTGGACCAGCAGTGACTGAAGCTCTGCCCCTGTCCAGGACCCACCGAGGGAGTCACTATAGGGCTTCTCAGGTACTATCCGTGGTGCCTGTTCTGTTCAACTCCCCCGTAAAGAGCAGGGGGACTTGGCTTCCAGCCACAAGCATATGAATGCATCTGCTCTTCGTGCTTCCCCTCCAACTGGCAGGCAATGCCGAGGCTGCTGCAGCAAACCCAAGCTCTGGTCCTCAGAGCTCAGAATGGTGTCACCTATAAGGACCTGGAAACTGAGGTCATTGGGTTTCTGTTATGCCTGGTTTCTAGTGCAATGTCACTAAACAGATTCCAAGAAGCTACTTGATTAGTCCTAAGGTCTGCAACAGTATCTGGTGTTCCCTCACAGCTCAGGTCACAGTGTCTGTGAGCATGGATTCCCAGGGTTCTCGCCTCCTGTGCTTCCCCACCTGTGGATGTCTCTTCCAGGTACCTTCTAATCTCATCCTATCATTTTCTCCTCACTCTGGTTGGGCCCATTACTTCTCTTAAGTGTCACAATGCTGTCTCCCATTCATAGGTGGGTATCCACCTACAATGTCAGTAATCTCCCTTGAGAATGATATATACAGGCTTCTTCTTATCTGCTGTCATGCCAGGCTAACCACATTTTATTTTTACTGTGCATTGCTTTACTTCTTTTCACAGATATTGCATGTTTTACCAGTTGTAGGTTTATTGTAACCTTCACTGACCAAGTCTGTCAGCACCATTTTTCCAACAGCATGCGCTCACTTCATATCTCTGTGTCACATTTTGATAATTCTCTCACTATTTCAAACATTTGCATTGCTGTTATACCTGTGATAAGAGATCTTTGATATGACTATTTTAGTTGTTTGGGGTTACCACAAACCACACAATTATAAGATGGAAACTTAATTGATGAATATTATGTGTGTTCTGACTGCTCTACCTACCAGCTATCTGCCTGTCTTCCTCTACTCGGGACTTATCATTCCAAAAGGAACAATAATATTGACATTAGGCCAATTTATAATCCTACAATGGTTTATAAGTGAAAGGAAGCATCACACATATCCTACTTTAAATCAAAGCTAGAAATGACTAAGCTTAGTGAGCAAAGTGAGTTGAAAGCTGAGTTAAGCATTAAGCTAGAGTTCTTATGCCAAACTGTTAGCCAAGTTGTGAATGCAAAGGAAATATTTTTGAAAGAAATTTCAAGTGCTACTCCAATGAACACATGAGTGATAAGGAAGTAAAACAACCTTATTTCTGATATGAAGGTTGGAGTGGTCTGGATAGAAGATCAGAGCAGCCACATTACCTTAAGCCAAAACCCAATCCAAAGCAAGGTCATAACTCTCTTCAGTTCTATCAAAGCTGAGGGAAGCGAAGAAGCTGCAGAATAAAAGTTGGAAGCCAAAAAAGATTAGTTTTTGAGGTTTAAGGAGAGGAACTATTTCCATTACATTAAAAAAAAAAAAAAATGAGGTGAAGCAGCAAATGCTAATGTAGAAGCTGTAGTAAGTGATCCAGAGGATTTACCGAGGATCATCGTTGATGAAGACGGCTGCACCACACAACACATTTTCAATGTAGATAAAACAGCCTTCTTCTGGAAGACGGTACCATCTAGAAAATTCATAGCTAGAGAGGACAAGTTAATGCCTGGCTTCAAAGCTTCAAAAAACAGGTTGGCTCTCTTGTTAGGGGCTAAAGCAGCTGGTAACTTTGAAGTTGAAGCCAATGCTCATTTACCATTCCAAACATCCTAGGCCCTTAAAAAATCTGCTAACTCTACTCTGCTCATGCTTTATAAACGGGAACAATAAAGCCCGATGTCAGCCCATCCATTAACAACATTTTTTACTGAATATTCTAAACCCCTGGTACGTACCTACTGCTCAGAAAAGAAGGATTCCTTTCAAAATGTCAGTGCTCAGTGACAATGTACTTGGTCCCCTAATAGCTCTGATGAAGATTAATATTATTGTCATGGTTGCTAATACAACATTCATTCTGTAGCCCTTTGATCAAGGAGGAATTTTTACTTTCAGTCTTAGTTTAAAACTACATTTCATAAAGTTATAGCTGCCAGATAATGTCCCTGATGCACCATAGGTGTGGTCCCACCAATTACCATCCCTCCATCCATCCTCCCCCTCCCTTCCTTTTTCCTTCCCTCCCCTTCCTTTCCCCATATTCTTTGGCTATAATTGGGAGGGTAATTGGTGGGACCACACCTATGGTGCATCTTACAAGGGTACATGTGAAACTTACTAAATGTAGAATATAAATGTCTTAACACAATAACTAAGAAAATGCCAGTCTACGTTAACCAGTGTGATGAAAATATTTCAAATTGTATATAAAAACCAGTGCATGGTACCCCATGATTGCACTAATGTACACAGCTATGATTTAATTTAAAAAATAATAATAATAAAGAAAAAAAATAAAATGTCCCTGAGGTGGAAAAACTTTGAATGTCCCACAGAACTTCAAGAAGGCTATTGTGGCTGAAACAGTCAATAAGGAGCAAAAATAAATTAATATAAAAATAAAATAAAAATTTTTTAAAAACCTAAGGAACATAAGGAGATGAGGTCAAAGAAGAAGCGGGTAGATTATACAATAACACACAAGCAAGAGTCAGAATGCAAAGTTTATTGTAGGGATAATGGCAAATTTTTGAGTGAGGTGTGACCCGATCAAATTTACATGTTCAAACCGTCATTTTACTGTTTTGATGGCAAATTAATTATAGGAACGCAAGAAGGGAAGTGAAGCATCTTTAAAATCACCAGGAAAAGTAAACATATGTACCAATAAGCTCCTAGTGCAAATATGATACGCTAAAACCATTCACTGAGCGGAGTATTCTCAGTGTTTCACCTCGAGATCTGAAACACTCTCCATCAATGGACAGGTTTAGGGATGGGAGTACACTTCCTTCTCTGTTAGTCAATCACAATAATGAGTTTTGCCAAAAATAAATTATATGTAACAAACTATTATGAATCCTGTTCATTGGTATCAAATGTTCAGAATAAATCTATTAATAAAAATAATTAAAAAATATCATAGTAATAGTTATAGATATGATATTATACACATTTAAAAATAATTATATCACTGACAGTTTAGAAGGTAGAGACTGGTGAAGGGACATGCAATGCTTCTATGTCAAATAGAAAAATGTTGATGGAACAATTAATAGATGTTTAAATGTTATTTGACATAGAATTAATATGTAGAAGAAAAATAAAAATAATAAACAAAAATAGCAAAATACAGGAAGTCAGTAACTTAGTAGGGAGTCACTTATTCTATCTAAATCAGATAAATCAAAAAATGCTGATCAAATCATATTACCTATAATTACTATAATCCCTAGAACAACAAATTAGAAATGTATAAAAACTCATTACCTCTGAAGTACAAGAGGTGACATAGAATGATAGACCTTTTTGCTATTGTTTAACACCATTCTGAAACATTTGCAACAAGATGCTTGATGTATTTTATAATAACAACAATAATTTTATTATGTAAGACTTTTAAAGATAAAATATTATATCATATTACTGGGAATATGTTGTAAACATTACACTTATCTTTTTCCTCACCATAAAGTTAAATTGATTGTAAAAATTATGCATTAGGGATGCTGAGTAATAGGGCTGACTTGTAAGAAACAACAAATAGGCAAAAATTGCAAGCCACACTGTGTATTAAAAAACCATGATGAAATTTGCCATCCAACATTTTTATTTCCCAGGAGGTAAACAATTCATATATAATGGATTGTATATATGAAAAAAAAAGGAAGAAGAGAATTGTAACATTTTGTTGGATTTGATTAATATAGAAATTTATTATTAAATGTGTGAAGATCTCTGAGGCTGATGTTAAATTGGAAAAAGTTGGCAGTTATTATATACTTTCAGACCAATTGCTACATAATCAGTGGTTATAAGAGAATGAAAGCTTGGGCATGCTTCAAGTAAATGTCTGGCATATACAGCACCTTAGAGGTACAAAAACTTTGAAAATATAGCATCCTATTCCCAATGTCAGAAAAGGGACTATAAAATGAAGGCTAGATGGACTCTAACCAGCGTAGAGTTGACAGCCATAATATTCAGTCCACACACAAAGGGAAATGTGCTTTATAGGGAAGTAATAAAGGCGAGAAGTGAGTCTATGGAATTTCCTGCCAAATCATAAAAAATAAGAGAATTGTGTTTCACAAGCCCATAAAGAAATGAATAAACATCAAAAGGAATCTGAGCAGTCAAGAACAGCACCTTGAAGGCTCCTGCATTAACCAGACGCCATGATTTATAAAGCACATGCTATAAATATTCAAAAAGAATTAGCCCAAAGAAAAAAGTTCAGCATTGTGCATTCATAGGAATATTAACAGCCCTATTATTAGAGATGATAATTGTAATCCGTGATTATAATTTTTCAAGACAGAGAAATTTACATTCAATGACCGTGTATGATTACAAATTCTGGGGAGAAAGATTTGAAATTCTCCTTTCTCAATTGGGTGACAAGTCGTAGTCAATAAACACAATAGGAACTGCATATCAGAATGTACCTTAGCTATTAGTGTAATAAAATATCAGAATTTACAAAGTAGAAACACAAATGCATATTTTTACAAGTTTATTAACACATTTTAAATTGTCAAGTTCTTGTCACTGAAAGACCTCACTAAGAAAGAATTTTTACAGAAATTATGAAGTAAATAGTGGAAGAGTATCTTGGTATTAAACCTGTCTAGTCAAACTCCCTCAACTTCATATATAAACCTGAGACCCTACAGAATGATTCTGCTAAAAGTCATATATGTTTTACTAAAGCTGGGGTTATATAAATAGCATTGATTTGGGATCCCATCTTGGAAAATAATGACTGGAAGTCGATTTTATATATTTGACTTTATTTACAAAATGTATTTGTCAGGGGTCTTTTGGCAAGAAAAGACAGAAACCCAAGCCATGCCCTCTTAATTCAAAGAGAACCTATTGGCTCTTGTAACTGGAAATCCAGGTTCATTTAGCTGCAGGTATAGCTGCATCCAGAACTTTAGAAAAGCCATAAAGTTGCTTTCAGTCTCTTGGCTCTGCTTTCTTCTCTATACATTCAGTGACCATGTATGATTATAAATTCTGGGGAGAAAGTTTTGAAATTCTGCTTTCTCAATTGGGTGACAAGTCGTAGTCAATAAACACAATAGGAACTGCATATCAGAATGTACCTTAGCTATTAGTGTAATAATATATCAGAATTTACAAAGTAGAAATACAAATGCATATTTTTACAAGTTTATTAACACATTTTAAATTAACACATTTAAATCTGCTTTCTTCTCTATAATGGCTTTACTCCTAGGGAAGCTGTTACTATATGGAGCCCTCTATATCTGGAGGCTGTTTACCCACTTCCATTCCAGTGGATATTAATCATCCTTTGTTCCCTAATAGATAGAAGAAAAGTCCTGCAATTGAGCCTCATTGGCCCGTATGTCATGGATCCATGTCTGGAACTCAACAGAGACCTAGAGGTAGATTTAAACTACGTCTCTACCAGAAACCCAATTGAACTGAGAGAAGAGAAAGGATGTTTTTAAGGAAAATCAATGTACTCTTCTAAGACCATAGAAAAATAGATGCAGATAATCCAAAGAAATATCTACTATATTTGATTGAGTTCATTTTTTTTTATTCTGCAGATGACAGAAAATCTCGCACACTTAGTATCGTATTGTTGTGAAAAGAGCATTGGGAATGGCAGCAAGATCGAATTTTATGACCTTAAGTTTCCAAGTCTTTCTGAGTCTTCTTCATATGTAAAACATTTTAAAAATAAATTTACCATTGCAATCCTATGAATGATTTGATGAAGAAAAAGAGAACTTGGTAAATAAATGCTCATTGCCAAAAATAAATCTAAGCCTATAATAGCATGCAACTTTGGGGGACGTCATTCACACACAGTACAATAGGAGAAATCCAGAAATGTTACCTATAAAATGAGGCTAACGATACCTTTGTTACAGAGTCTTACAAAGATTTAGCATGATAACATTTGGAATGTTGGCCTCTGTGATGGACTGAAGTGTGCACCCCCATAAAATATATGTACCCCTGTACCCAGTACCACAGAGCATGGCATTTTTGGAAATAAGGTGGCTGCAGTTGTAGTTGGTTACATTAAGATGAAGTCCTGCTGGAGTAGACTTAATATAATCTACTGGCGTCCTGAATCGGACTCTTCATCTAACCTGACTGGCATTTTTACAAAAAGAGAGAGACACACGTGCAGGACAGCACCAAGAGACACACTGAGAAAAGATGGCCAGGGCAACACGGCGTCAGGTGTCAGAGGCAGAAAATTAAGGCCATGGAACACCAAGAATTAAGGGCCACCACCGGAAGCTGATAGAGGCATGGGACAGATTCTCCCTCTGAGCCCTCGGGAGGAGTCAATACGTTAACCTGGAATGCAGGCTTCTGGCCCCTAGAACTGTGAGAGAATAGATTTCTGATATTTTAAGTCATATAGTTCATGGCATTTTGTTAGCTCTAGGAAACCACCATGGTTGTGTCGAGGTCAGTCATGGTTAGTTAAATCTGAAAGTACTACATACAGTCAAAGTATTTCATTTTTCCCCAAATAGAGTATTACATATTTTTCTTTTTTATTAAATCATAGCTGTGTACATGAATGTGATCATGGGGCACCATACACTGGTTTTATATACAATTTGAAATATTTTCATCACACTGGTTAACATAGCCTTCCTGGCATTTTCTTAGTTGTTGTGTTAAGACATTTATATTCTACATTTTGTAAGTTGCACATGTACCCTTGTAAGATGCACCGTAGGTGTGGTTCCATCAATTACCCTCCCATGCTCCCCCATGCTCTCCCATCCCCCCCTTCTCCTCCCCTCCCTTCCCTTTCCCATTTCCCCATATTTTAAACGTATTGACACTTTTAAACTAAGAATATTCAACATTGGATTAACTTGGGGCATCTCATTGTATCTCTTTATATTAAATAACACTTGCCACTTTTTGCCTAGTCCCTTCTAGAAAGTCTGTCTTATCTTACTTGTTACACTTTTCTCCCACCTTTCCTCCTATTTCTCTGAGGAGCTTTTTTTTATTTTTTATTTTTTTTTAATTACATCCTCCTCTTCTTCTCCCTTCACTATTGGTGGAATTCAGCATTCAGCCAGCAGTTGCTTCTCTTTTTACTTTGGGTATCAGTGGCCGTTTAAGAAATACCAAATGTGGGCTCAGCGCCCGTAACACAGTAGTTACAGCATCAGTCACGAGCACCAAGGCTGGCAGGTGTAAGCCTGGCCTGGGACAACTAAACGATGATGACAACTGCAACAAAAAATTGCTGGGCGTTGTGGCAGGCGTCTGTAGTCCCAGCTACTTGGGAGGGTGAGGGAAGAGAATTGCTTGAGCCCAAGAGTTTGAGGTTGCTGTGAACTGTGACACCACAGCACTCTACCAAGGGTGACAAAGTGAAACTCTGTCTCAAAAAAAAAAAAAAAAGAAAAGAAAAGAAATACCAAATGCATAGTCACAGCCAGCAATGCTTTCCTGAGCTCCCAACTTCACAATGGCTGGTTACACTTTTCCATCTAGGTATCTAATGCACAGTTCAAACTGAGCATGTCTAAAACAGAAGTCCAGGTCTTTCCCCAGGCATGCTTCTCCCTTGTAAATCCAGTAGTTAGCACAAATCGCCCCTTTCCCTTACTTTTCATGTCTAATTCAGAACCAAGCTTTTTGCTCCTGCATTCTTCACTCTCCTCTCTCCTCCTTTTCACCTCCATCACTAATTCTTTGTATTCTTTTATGGGATAGTCAAGTATAGCCACAAGATGACACTCAGGAAAAGTTCATTACTTTTACAAGTTCTAAAGAACCAGACACAGCAATACAGAAAGGGCTTCCTGGAAAATACACTAGGGAGGCCAGGAAGCAGGAGATAGGAACAGTGGAAGGTTTAAGCCAGACTTATTATTGGGGTTTCTGAAGAAAGGCCAGGCAGGGAAGGGAAAAATTTAAGATTGGCTAGACTAGACATTTGTATTCTGCCTTTAACTAAGAATATGCCATGAAAGGTACGTTGAACAGTTTGATGAGACTATTTCAGATTGTATATGAAACCAGCACATTGTACCCCTTGATTGCACTAATGTACATAGCTATGATTTAACAGTAAAAAAAAAAAGATTGGCTAGACTAAATAATTTTGGTGGGCTATGGGCTATTGTGGTGATCCCTGGTTGCCTGGCACTTGGGCCTGTAATGATTACACAGAGCAATTTTGCCTTTTGGGGTGTATGGGCCAGATAGAAGAGATTTGGCTCTGGGCTAGATAATTTATATAACAAAGGTTTGCCAAGGCTGAGCCTTTTGCTATCTCTTGAGAATTAGCTGGACTGTGGAGGGTCAGTTTCTCAATGTCAAAAGGAATTTTAAGATATCCAAACATCAAAACATATAGAAAATGTAAGAAATCAGCGATACACTCAGTTAAAGCTCTCATTTCTTTTCCTGAATCAAAGAATCATATAACTCGTATCCCTGTCTCCATCTTTTCTATCCTCCAATTCATCCTGTGCACTGCTGTAGGAGTCATCTGTATAAAATCCGAAAACAGATTACATTACTTCCCTGCTTGAAAATCTTCAAGGTTTCCCACAGATTGATGGAGAGAGTCCAAATTCTTTGGCAGAGTGATCAAGGCCCCCATTGATCTGGCACTTGCTTCCCCTCTGGAATCATTTTTGCTAACTGCTGTGCATGCTTCAGCTCTAATTCAGCCACTTAAAGCTCTCAGAGAACACCGTGCCTTCAGAGCATCTCTTTGTGCCTGAATTGCCCTTCCTCTCTTTCCAAGTGTTCAACATTTACCATTTTTAGGTCCAAATAAAGACTTTCCTCTTCCATGTGAAATCATGACTTCCTTTTTTTCTCACTGTACTTTACTCAAATATGTACTGTTAAAAAAAGATGATTCATAACACTTTTAAAGATGGAAAGACAGACTTTATTCAAGGAAGGCCACGATAATGGGTATAACTGGAGACCTTTGCAATGGAGGTCTTGCAGTGGGGGAGAGCGATTTGACCCAACTCCAACAAGGACAAATGGCAATTTATAACCAAGGAGCAGGGTGAGGGTGAGTGGATGCAAATATTTAGTGGAAACTTCATTTCCAGGGGATTCTTGCTAAATAAGCTCGCTTAGATTATTGCTGAAGATAGGCCTGATTATATTACCTTGTCAGCAAAATCAAATTTAAATATTTAGATATAGAATATTTTATTCCTTTTGAAAATCTGTTTTGGGCCTGCCTTAGAGGCAAGGCTATTAATTGGAAGGAATTTTTATTCTTTCTGTTTGGATATTGAAAACTCTGAACTTAAATTATGAACTGTACTTCTATAGCTCCACTACTTCATTTTCCAGCATATGCATAAAAATACACATATTTATTGAAAATAACAAAGCTTGTTCTTTCCAGGTACATGTTTGGCAATTGCTAGCTGCTGTCAGTTTTTACTCCATAGCTTTTCTTTCTGTGTCCTGGGATACAGAGGATCTAAGTCACTGTTACTTTTGTTGACTCAAACCCTGTTGAATTCTACCTGGAAAAAAAATGTCCTATGTTCAAAATTTACTGGCACTTTTGCCGGGTTGTACTACTACTACTTTTATTCTTAATTTTATTTTATTACCTGTATTTTATTTTTATTCCATTCATTGCCACTAGAGACTTTTGTGGTTTAGCCAAATTTTTCCAAAAATAAATTTGTGATGAGAATAGAAATGTGAAGGATTCGTAAAAGTAAGTGGTCAGGACAATTTTACAGTACAGAAAAGGCATGAATGTGGAGTCAAAACTTCCCAGAATTTGTACAGGCAAGAGGACAGTATGGAAGGCATTCCAGCAGGAGATACAGTATCAGAAAAGGTCCCAGGGCAGGAATATTCTGTATTTTGGACACAGAAAACACTCAGTCTCAACTACACATTAGGTTTATATGGGAAAGGATCAGGATATAAATTGGAAAGGTATTATGGAAAACCTTAAATGCTAAACCATGATGTCTTAACTCTACCTAAAATATAATAGGAAGTTGTGAAGATTTTTAAGATGACAATTTGCCTGAAGCAGGTGGTGTATAAAATTACTTGGACAAGCTAGACATTAAATACGGGCCAGGCTTCTAGGAAATAATCTCATTTTATCAGCAACTATAGGGTCATTGATGCCAGAATGTGGCAGCAAAGAAGTCAACTTCAGATTCTGGTAGGAGAGAAAAGGTCAGAAAGAGAAAGGTCAGGGTAAGATAGTGCACATTTACAGTCAGGGAAAAGGAGAGTTTGAAATGGGAAGCCTAAATTCAGGGGTGGATTCTGAGATGAACAGAATCGGGCACCTGGTTATGTTATCACATATAAACATATCACCTGTGTCACACGAGGGAGTTGTCAATTGGGAAAGAAATCTCACTTGTTAAAAAATATTGCTGCCAGGGTGGCCCAGGAATTCAATAAAACCTAATCAAGAAAGAGTGGAAGCAGAGGGATCAATTAGCAGGCTCTTGCAGTAGTAAAAATTAACGGTAGTAAGGGCCAGAGGTGAGATGGGAGACATGAAATTATAGAGGTTGACACAAAGAAGATTAACGAGAAAAACACTCCTCTTTAAGAAAGTTTTAAAGTTAAAAATGCTTTCGTTTGAAGCAATTGCACATGTCAGGCCATTTCTCCAAAATTTAAATGCTAATTGATAGACTCTGAAGCTGACTCGCAAGCTGAATTCTTGTACCTTTAGAAAAGTCACTCTCTTTGTGACCTGGCTGCTGCATTATCATCTCAAATGCCATTTTTTCTTATTATTTCATTATATTGTAACCTTCAAAGGACAAAGTTACATGTAAGTCATAAATATTATTTCCCTAAGACCAAAAGAGAGTCTGCTTCGAAACTCATAATGAAACTCTTTGCTCTATTTCACACTACACAGCAGACATACATTACACCCACATTTTTCAGTAACTCTGACTCACCACGAAGTTGCCATTATATAGGTTTTAATTGAGATCAAACATTAAGAACCTACAAAGATGTGAATTCTCAGTTTAGAAAAGACTAATGGCCAAGCCCTGCAGCATTGACAAACACCAAGGTCAATGTGAAATGCACAAGGTCAGTGAAAGTTGCTAGCAAAGGATCTCTGTACTTGGAACCACCATTACGATGTATAGTGCACCAGCAGCTTCTCAGAATGCGTCTGCTGCCACTTTCTGTTCATAAAACTATAAGGCTATTTTGATCCAGTTTTACTTTTATCCTCAGTCAGCATTTTATGTATACATGCAAGCTATTTTTTTTACCGTGGCAATTTATCTAAAGTAGACCTTTTCTTGGACCAAAAAAATCTATATTCTGATTAATGCCTGTGTCCCCTTAAACACTAATCTTTTAGTTGCTCCTTTTTCCTGTTTTCTGAATTTGTTTTATGCTGATACATTTTAATATGTTTATTGGGTTATAAGGCACTTTGAGTAATATGAGACCTTGGCCAAGTACTGGATTGTGATCATAGTAAATTATACTCCACATGGTTCTTGGCCTTCTGGTTCCTAGATTTTGAGTCTCAGAAAAGTATACAAGTGTGACATTTTTATTACAGGATTCCTCTATGCTGTCAGATCGCTGGCTTAGTAAGGACTCCTTTCCTTGTGTGATTTCCTTCTCATCTGCTCATTTTTGTGTGCCTACCTATGTGCTTGATAATACGTTGTACCTTTATCATAATGTAGTTTCTTTTTTATTTTCTTTTTACTATTTTTTTTTATTTCAGGTTAATGTGAGGGTACACACAACCAGGTCATAATATTTGTTAGGCAGGGTTCCTCTTGTAGTTGTGTCCCACACCCAAAGGGATGTGTCCAGTATCCCTACATTGTGCCCATTAGGTGGGAACATCCAAACTCCTCTCCCTTTCCTCCCCCCAACTTTAATTGAAATGAATTTCTCTCTTCTGTGTGTGTGAATTTGATCGTCTACTGGCTTCATATTAGTATTGAGTACATTGGATATTTGGTTTTGTGATACCTTTCCTGTGATACCTTACTAAAAAGGATAGTACAAAAATACCTTTCCATCCAGGTTAATACAAAAAATGGAAAGGCACCATCTTTTCTATGGCTGAATAGTAATCCATGTATATGTATGCCATGGCTTATTCTTAAAATCTTCATAAAAACTGCAGAGGTAATTATTATTGTTTTCTCATTTCACAAATAAGGAAATTTAGTTCAAAAACGTTAGGTAATTTGTTCAATATCACACAACTAATTGGTGGCAAAGGCATGAGGTGAATTCATATCTGTCTGACTCCCAGTCTCATGCCCTTTTATTATGTTAGGTTGAATTTTTTACTTTCTGCCCACAACAAAGACTGTATAAATCATATTGTACCCCTGTCTGTAAGGCACTGCTAAATTAAGTACAGGCAAGAAAACAGCCAAGTTTCTTAAAAGAATAATAAGCAATTATTATTATTGTGCAGCTTTTTTATAACAACTATATCTATATTGAATATCTATGCCTTCCAATGACTTGATTTGGTGATTATTGGATTATTTAAGGGATTAAATAATGAGTTAAATTTAAATAATTAATGAGTTTCTCAATCCGTTTCTTAATTTTATATAAAGAATTCATTATGCCTGACTTGTACCAAAACAAGCAAAAGGAATTTAAAAGAATAATTATAAAACAAAATGTATCAAGTTTATATTAAGCAGAAAAAGTCTTTAATACAGGTCAACTGAGACATGCTAATAGATTTTGGTTTGCCACAAATTTAATAAGAGATAGTGATGTAACACATCTATTATAAAAAAATAAAAAACTAACTGCATTTTAGTTTGCATTAATATGAAAAGAGAACCATTTTTGTAAAGAAATTAAAGGATCCCTTTATCGCCTATTCAGGGAAGTCTACGTATGATGTACAGTGATCAGTTCCAAATGATGCATTTTAAAGTAACCATTGACAAAATGTAGTTTTTCCCAAAGTAAGGTAACCAGAATAATGAGATTTTTAGAGAGTGTGCTAGCTCAAGACAAGTTTAGCCCACAGTCAAAAATTTAGGCAGAAAATGGAAGGAAAGGGACTAGGTCTCTGCAGTTATCCCTTGTGTTACTGTATGCAGCTTCAAACAGCAAAATTAAGACCAATGAATGGAAGACAAATGAAATGTTTCATAAAGACAAATTTTGTGCTGACTTAATGTTAATTAGGAAAGCCCAGCACTAAAACAGATTAATACAGGGAATAGTCAGAGACGAAAATAGTATAGTTCATGAATGCCCAGGATGTCCAGGCTCTCCCTTATTCCATGATCCCTTGCTTGAATGACAGCCATGATATTTTTTTCATTCTCTCTATTAACATATCATGTAAAGTGGATCAAGTAAGTCACTTTCCTCCCTATCTCTTTATTTAAGCAACTCAAGAGAAAGTATTTATTTAATTGAGGAAAATTATGGATTCCTCTTAGGTAAATCCAAATTTCGTTGTCAAAAAGAGAAATGGTTTTAATAATATATGCTAAAGGTTGAACTTACTGAGTCATTTGGTCAGCAAACACATATTTAGTAGCTAATAGAACGCTAAGACAAACAAGGCTCAGTCTCTACTCCCAAGGAGGGTAGACACCCAGGGGTAGTGAGAGGCAAAACTTCCTGAGTGCAGTAAAAGTGACAGGTGAATGAATGAGTCTCAGGGGAGGAATATTGGATTTGTCTAAAGAAGAATGGGAATAAAATAAAGCTTAATGGAAGTAACACTTAAGCAGAATTTGAAGGATTAATAAAAAATTATCTGGATATTCGTAAAGAGTGGAATAATTGATGTTGGAGATTCCAAATATGGAATGTGGAAGGGAGGGTGAGGAATGAAAAATTAAGCTAATGGATACAATGGACACTCAGAAGAAAGTATTTATTTAATTGAGGAAAATTATGTGATGGCACACTAAAAGCTCAGACTTACTATGCAATATATTCATCTAACAAAATTGCTCTTGAGTCCCTAAATCTATTCAGATTTTTATTAAAAAGTGATTAAAATAGAACAAACCTTGAATACAAAATGAAACAAAAAACTCAGTTAGAAAGGCAAGGAAAACGTATATTGTTAACAGAAAAGGCATATAGGAAGAAGCTACAAAGATAAGAAATGGTTTTAAAAGGTCTATAGGCCTATAAGCATTTTCTTATTGTGGGAACAAAAGTTGTTAGAAGCCAGTTCTGGGAAGCGTAGCCAGAGAGATTGGCATGTTGAAATGTAAGTGTTAAAGCCAAAGATGGAGAAAAACTATTATAGTTATTAAATAAAATATTAATATGCCAATTATATAATAAATTCTTATAAATCATTTTTAAAAGAATACCTTATATATATAAAATGGGTCAAAAATATGAACAGCTAATTTTTATATAAACAATTTCATAAATGATCAATAAAAATTATTCAACTTCCCTAATAGCCAGTAATAATGGAAATAAAAAACAAAAATTTATATCATTTTTTAACCTATCTAGTAAAAATTGAAGAGATTAACACTATCAGTGTGGACATGTGGAAATTAAAACACACTTACTATTGATATGTTCATACGTGTATAGACTTCAGATTGATTATTTGGAAGTTTCCATCATATTTTTAAATGTATATTGTTTACCTCAGGAACTCGACATCTATCTAGCTATTCTAGGTAGACATATAAATTGTACATGAACTTCACGGCCACCCTGTATATGCATATTCAAGTATGTCATAACCTAAATATTCATCAAGAATAATATAGTTCAATCATTTTATGTTTATATTAGTGAACATTATGGCACAATTACAAAGAAGAAGGTAGATTAACATTAAAAGAGTTTCCAAAACATATAATCAACTGTAAACATTAAAAAGCAAGTTAGATGTATATATAGGGAGAGCACAAGCTCCTTTGTTTGTAAAATTTAGAAAGCTATTGATTTTCATATCTATGTATATTAGCAAGCATGGCATCCAAAAACATTGGAAAAGGTTCACATCAAAATGAGAGCAGTAGGGGGCTGGGATGATTAGAGGAATGTTAAAAGGGAATTTTAATTGTTCAACTATGTTCTGAAAAGTTTGTGCGGTTCAGGGTAATATAAATTGTAAGCATTATCCTTAAATGTGTGGGGAGCTATTGAAAGGTTTTAGGCAGAGAAATCACGTAGGCACATTGACATTATAAACTCTTGCTGCCAGTCCAGTGTAAGAGGGATTGAAGAAATTAAACTGGAGGCAGGTTAGTCAATAAAAAGTGATGGTTATAATCCAGGATAAACAGCGAGGATGGACTTAAATATGGCCATGTAATTGTAGCAAAGATGGAAAGAAGAGGGTGACTAAGAAAGATACGTGTTCACTGTATGGAATCTATAGAACACCTCCCTTAAGGTCAGAAGGTAACTATGAGGGAAGAGTCCAAACGAGCTTCGAGTTTCCAACTTACCAACTAAGTCAGGTCCATTGACTGAAATAAGAAATGCCGAGGGAGTGTGGGAGAGGACAAGGAGTGGACTATAAGAAGTGTGATTCCTAGACCCTTGCTATCCTGAGGAATTTGAGGGTTTGAGTAGGAGAACTATCTTAAAAGATTTTCTATCAAAATTTTTTTCCAAGTAAAAAGTGCTTATTCTCTATAGAGGGAGTGGATGGTGAGTGAGTTACATAACTAATGTGATGAAAATGTGTCAAACGATCTATGAACCAAGTGTATGGTGCCCCACGATCATACTAATGTACACAGCTATGGTTTAATAAAAATAAATAAATAAATAAATAAATAAATCTAAATGTACTGGAGAGAAGGGGTGTCCAACCTGAAGCCCACAGGCCACATGCTGATTCTGGGAGAATGTTTTTCTTTTTTCTTTCTCTCTCTCTCTTTTTTTTTTTTTTTTGCTTGTCTATGATGTCAGCTATCACAAAAAGTATGCACAGACGACATTTTGTTTGTTTTTGTTTTTAAAGCTAATCAGCTTTCCTTAGTGTTTGTGTATTTAATGTGTGGCTCAAGACAACCCTTATTCTTCAGTGTGCAGCAGAGAAAAAAATAAAAAAGGTTAGACACCTCTGCAAAGCATCAAGAAATTACCAGATTCCACTAAAAGTTGTTCACTCTATTTTTTTAAGTAATTCAGATAGCAGCTACATTGACCTGTCGTAAGTAGATTGTCATAGCCAGAGAAAGGGTATCAGTTTTATCCCCTGAAGGGTTGTAGCCCTGCCCCCTTCCATCTCACTCACCCATCAGCTCCAGCTGCTCACATTCACATGGAAAGCCCCAAACTTTGTGGAATACCTTTTGTCAGATGCTCTCCGTGCACATCAATATGTTAAGTCTTGAGAAGCTTGTGTTAGGGGTTGGGGCTCAGCAATATTTTTTGTCCCTAAATTGATCTCAAGGTTGTAGAACTTAAGTAGAAGAAGGATTAAATTCAGGAAGACCATCTTTATTTAATCTGTAGACTTTGTTTTCCTGATGAATCCTGAAAAATTAAACCTCATTTGTGCATAAAACTCTGACATTAAAATTAGATCAGAAATGCCTCCAGGAATGTTTGCATTAATTAATCAGAATTCATGCTTGTCAAAAATTAAAAGTTCATATTATACAGGGTGGACATAACGTTCATGTGCAATTTAAAATAGTTTAGCATATTAAATTGTACACAGTTTACACCCTGTATAATGGTGGAATATAGAAGATAAAAAAGATTAACTCAGTCATTAATCAGTTTTTGAGTGTTTAGGATACAGTGAGCAAGGTGACAAGATGTTGGCCTTTGTGGAAATTACAGTCTAGTGGGGGGATGGTAACAGCCAAAAGACAGGCTAATATGGAAGTGTATCTCAAGGGCATGGACGTTGGTAGAGAGATGGCAGTACTGAGGAAATTGATACTTTTTCTTCTTGATTCTTTTAAAACTCTTGAAATTTGATGAAAGTGAAATTGCAAACATAGAAATGGAAATTGTGGAATTACAAAATAAAATCCCAAAGAAAGAAAATACATTTAAATAAGACTTATCCAAAGTAAATAAATACAAAGATATACAGGGAAAAACAGAGATGTATCCTATAGCAAAATTTATTTACAATTAAAGATGGAATTTCCTTTAAACCGTGAAAGAAGACAAGCCATTGATTTCTCAGATCTTCTCTTTCCATTCTCATTCTCTCTTTTTATCATTCATTAAACATCTAAGCATCAGGCACTGAGCCAGGTTTTGGGTACACATTTATGAATAAAATCTCTCATTTTGATAAAAATGACAAAAAAAAAAAAAACAACTGTTCCCAATGTATGTGCTCCTTCTTGCTCTCTTCAGGAGGTGGAAGTCAGTGACTCTCCAGGAGTCTGTTCTTGGCCAAGGTGTCAAGGCACCTTATAGTATTGCCAGTTAAGAATGTATCTCCAGCTATTCACTTCTAGTAACAGAGAAAGCAAAACAAAAATTGCAAATGCTTTCTTTTAGAAGTAAATTAAGCAGTTATATCTTAATATCACTCTTAATTCTCTTCCCCACCCCCACACGTTTCTTTAGCAGAGGAGAAAGAGGTACCATGATACTGAGGGTTTTGGTAGTTATGTTACAATGTGATTTCATTTCTCATTGATTTTTCATGCAATGACAGATTAGGAACAATCCAGGCAGATGGGTGGTGTCTTGGTTGGGGGATAGGCTCCAAAATAATTTCCCAGATAGAGGAAGAAGAATATTCTAGAACAGTAAAAATGTGTTTGAAAATGTGAGCATGAGAAAAAGTCAACAGAGGATGTTGACAGAGTTAATTTGGGGACCAGGCTATTCGAAGAGTACAAATTAAACTATCACTTTTGGGTCAGATTCTGTGGTAAGTGACGGGAAAATCCCACATAGCAGTGAATTGAAAATATAAAGAGTATTTCTTTCACAACTAAGAAACATCCAGAGGTCAGCAATCTACAAGGGTAGAATTGCTTCCTGATCCTCAAAAACCAGGGTTCCATCAACATACTGAGCGGCGTCTTCAGTACACTGCCCTAGTGGTTGCCTAAACTGCATGCTTCAAGATGGAGCAAGTCGCCTGTGGTGGCATTTTCTCCCTTTAGGGATACTTCCTGGAAATTGCAACTGCTGCTTCCCCTTACACTCATTGATCACACAGCTTCATCTGGCTGCATAAGAAAGTTGGAAAAATATGGTCTTTATTCTGGCCAGCTATGTGCCAGCTTAAAATTTGGAATTCTAAAACTAAGAAAAAGAAAACATATTGAAGTGGCACTGTCAGTCTCCGCCACCAGGTTAGATCATGACTAGATGTACACAGGACTTTCCTTGGTCATTAAATGTGAACAGCAATGATTCCTTTTGTAGAGTTACCTGACATGTGTTTTGGGGGCTGATTTAGTCTTCTTAAAAGGTTTTCTGCAGATTGGATATTTGCAGATAGTAGAGATTATTCTTAATTCATTTTTCCTAAGATATGAATTATTCCTTAATTCATTTTCCTAAGAAAAATATCTCAGGGAAATCAAGGCTTTTGTTTTGTTTAACTGAACTTTTGTTTTTTTTGTTTTTTTTTTTGTTTTTTGGCCGGGGCTGGGTTTGAACCCGCCACCTTCGGCATACGGGACCGGCGCTCTACCCCTTTGAGCCACAGGCGCCGCCCCGTTTAACTGAACTTTTGAAAACAAGTCTTATGCATTTGTTCATTGTGCAAGAATGTGTTAAACGTTTGTTCAATATTTTTAAACCAACTCACATATGCACACATCTTTATGCAACCACTTTTCTTTGATGTATCTATATATGTCATTAACCCAAAATCTATCTCCTCTTCATTGTTTATTTCTCAACAAGCCTATTCCACTATCTACTATTTATCTTTGCCAGCAATTCTCTTCTATAAATACAGTTTGCTAGATTATAGCTAAATCTGTACTTACCAACTCTCTGGGACTCTCTCCAAACTCAGCGTTTGTGATTACAGTTAAGTAATGATATTGTCACTTGCTTTTTCCTTTCCTGAAAACACCTTCTCTTTTTGGTCACTGTCACTCGGTGCTGCAAAGATGTGATTTGAAAAGCTAATTTAAATGGGGCTTCCTAATTAGGTTACACCCATTTTATTTTCCCAACCCTTTACCCAGGTCATCTCTGAACTATATGCACTCAATTAAAGAACATTCGATTTGAAATCTGTGTGCCTTTGAGAATGACTGAGCAACTCTCAGTGATTGAGTTTGATCCAACTGCTCATTCAGCTGAGGTGAATTAAGTCTTTTAGGGCACCAGCAAGCGTACCCTTTAGTAAATTACTTCGTCCTGCACACTAAATTTGCCTTGCATGGGTGAACAGCTTCCTTCCAGGGAGTAGTTTCTTCTCCCCAGTTCTCCACTCGCCCAACCTTATTGATGCCGTGGGGTGATTCGTATGACACCACATTTTCCCACAATCTCAGACAAAAAGACTACACAATAATCTGCTCCATTACAGAATGTATGCACCAGCATGTAAAAGGTAAATGAGAGAATCATTTTGTTTGGATTTTGTATAAGTCAAATATAAACAAAAGTGCATCGCTATTCAAATTGTGTAAAACTTGGTAATAATTCACCATCCTATAATATAGTGATTTGGCTCCTTAAAGGTATCAATAAACAACCTTCTTTTTCTTTAACTATTAACACAATAATATGTACATAAAATGAACCTATTTAAATAGCAATAAATTTGAATGTAATACTTTGGAAGCAATAAGTTTTTATTTTTCACTTACAAGTACAAATGTTCTTATAATTTTAACTGAGTCTTGTTCTTCCCTTAGACATTAAAACTTCAGACATTTATTGGTTCCTCTTGAAAACTAACATCCAGGGCATAAAATAGTTTTTGTGGTGCCATAATTTGTTAAATAATGCTTTGAAAGTGGCTGGGTGCCCAAAGAGTCCACGCAGAAATAAAATGCAATCAAACTGCTTCCAAATGGTTTTCTTTATACATATATCATGTCAGAAGCTGCTGTTTTTCTCACACTGTCACTGTATCCAAGTAGCTATAATCATTCACCACCCTTAGTGGAACATTTTAGCAAACTACCCTAATTTACATCCCAGCCAATGTTTAAAATGTAACAAAAAGCATGTATGTTGAGTGCACTAGGAATCTAATGACACAAGAGTCTAAAACTGTCTTAGAGCTAGCTCTGAAGAACACATTAACAAGGACATTTTCAACAATGAACAATACCTGCTTACTGTTTTTTTTTTTTCCTCACTGTTTCTTTTATAAAGAAATCCCCTTCAGCAATATTCTCATGGAACAGGATGCACTTGGATCCTCATTCGGAAATCAGTCTAATGGGCTATCAGGAATGGCCTAACAGTTAACAGAGCTGGAAATGGTGGCACAGCAAGGGGCTCGAAGGTGGCAAATGGAGATGTTATTCCAGGCAGTCTTGACATGTTCTGTTAATGTGGCTTAAAAGGAAAAAGATCAGGCTGGGAGAGGTGACTCACAACTGTAATCCTAGCTCTCTGGGAGGCTGAGGAGGGTGGATTGCCTGAGTTCACAGTTCAAGACCAGCCTGAGCCAGAGCAAGACCACAGTTTCTACTAGAAATAGAAAAACTAGCTGAGTATAGCTCGGGAGGCTGAGGCAAGATGATCGCTTGAGCCCAAAAGTTTGAGGTTGCTGTGAGCTATGATGCCCCAGCACTCTACCCATAATGATAGAGTTAGACTGTCTCAAAAATAAAATAAAAAAATAAGATCCAGCTTCTTTGTATCTGTTTCTATTTTCTACCTATTTTCTTCCTCAGATCAGTCGTGACAGTTAAATGAATATAGGCCTCAATAACATCAAGCTTAAAAAAACAAGTAGTAACCTCAATAAAAATTAAAAGATGCATTAAACCGTATAATGCCTGACTCTTTTCACACTTCAAATCTTATTTGAAAATAAGGCCAGACACGGTGGCTCACACCTGTAATCCCCGTACTTGGGGCCAAGGCAGGTGGATTACCTGAGCTCACAGGTTCGAGACCAGCTTGAGCAAGAGTGAGACCCTGTCTCTAAAAACAGGCAGGCGTTGTGGCAGGTGCCTATAGTCCCAGCTACTCCTGAGGCTGAGGCAAGAGAATCTCTTCGAGCCCAAGAGATCGAGGTTGCTGTGAGCTGTGACACCACGACATTCTACCGAGAGCAACAAAGTAAGACTGTCTCAAAAAAAAAAAAAGGAATCTTATTTGAAAGTAGAGCCCAATGCCCTATTATTTTTGCTTCAGGACCGTAGTTGACATGGCATTGGCTGATCATACCTGGGGGAGTCCGTTCTGCCGAGGGCGAATGCTGAGGCGGTCTCTGCCCCCACAGAACAGCATGTCTAGCTCAGAGGCTTACTTCCCTCTCATGTTCACTTAAGCAGCCCAAATTACCCTTCCCTCAAGATGTCTCACTCTGACCCTGAGTTACAGAAGAGGGAACATATGCAAAGCTAAGAGCAGCGCAGGGGAGCACGGGTGTGGAGGCCCTGCGTCAGCTGTTCATGTTGTTCAGGGTCCATCTCTCTTTCTGGGAAGGAAAGACCATATGAGCTACTGAGAGGGGCTTTACATAGCAGAGCATTTTTAGGGCCCTGATGATCTTTTGATTAACTTGCTAAGCCAGGCATATGAATTTTGCCATTTCACTTTTAGAAGTTGTTATCCTGGACAATTTCAATAACACTATCAAAAATAAGAAAAGCATGGGTGTGCTTTATTACTCCTATTTTCAAAGGTTACCTTCACAGTTGACCCCATTAGGCAACATACCATTCCAGGTTCTATTGCAAATATAAAATCGAAAAGCGTCTTCAAAGACTTTACAGTAAGATAACTAGAACACAGGACTATAAGGAAAAAATGAACAGTGTTGTAAGTGAAGGAGAGATAAGAGCCGAGAAAGGACTCAGCGCCTGTAGCTCAGCGGCTAGGGCACAGGCCACATACGCCGGAGCTGGAGGGTTCGAATCAGCCTGGGCCTGCTGAAAAATGACAACTGCAACCAAAAGAAAAAAAAAAATAGTGGGTGTTGTGTCAGGCACCTATAGCCCCAGCTACTTGTGAGGCTGAGGCAAGAGAATCGCTTAAGCCCAAGAGTTTGAGGTTGCTACGAGCTGTAATGCCACAGCACTCTACCCAGGGCAACAGCTTGAGACTTTGTCTCAGAAAAAAAAAAAAAAAAAAGAGCCAAGAAAGGTGGGTGGTAAGGCTTTACCTGGGTGACAGTTTTGTGCCAGGGGTTTTATAGACACTATCTTGTGTAACTGTCCTGGTAACATACTATGTCCCGCACACTACAAATGAGACCTGAGGCTCAGGGGATTTAAGTGACTTGCATAAGGTCATGTAGCAAGCTCTGACACGTCAATGTTTTGAAACTGGATCCCTCTGGCTCCAACACGTGTGCTCTTCACTTTGCAGCTTTGTTACCTCCTGAGACAAGACAGGATGATTCCAGCAGTGTCAAAATGGAAAGAGGCGACATCAGAGCGGAGTGTATTTAAGAGTCATGCCGGGACAGGGGTGTACAACACGTTACAATAATAGTGAATCTTCCAGTGCATTTGCCATAAAATGCGAAGGATTTTGAAGCCGTTCTTACGTCTTGGGTTTGTACTGAGCAGTTGGGAGGTTTTGAAATCATTTCACTGAGGAGTGACATAATCGGAAATGAAGGGCTCAGGGAGTCGTCCACTGAAATGTTCGCACCACGCATGGAAGGAGATTCCACGTGCTCACCTCAAGCAGACAGTGAGTACCTGGAAAGTGGACATATGTTTGCCTCTGCCACACAACCATCAGCACCACTGCGGTGCGAACCTCAGTCACACATTCGTCAGATCAGAGGTCATACAAAGTCATATTAGGAGCTTGTTTGGTGTCATCCTCGGCTGGCTGACCTTAATTATTTTCAAGACTAATTGTGTTTCCGGTTAGTTTCAAGACCAATCACATGGTAATTAAATAGTAACACAGTAATTACTAAACCAAATTATCCTCCCATCTCATTCATACCATGGAGATGCCACATGGGTACCATTCTGACCTGAAAAAGCCAACAACATTTTGAAAGGCATTTAACTATGTTAGCATTAAGTGAAAAATGTTTGGTGTGTATTCACACATTTGTTTATTGATACTGCTACCAAAGGTGTGATCATTCTATCTATGAGACTGACTCCAAAGCATTCTCTTTCAAACTTTGTCTATGAGAAACAATGCTCTGATTCCACAGGAGGATACACATGAGCAATAAATGGCCTGTCTTGTCTGGAGGCCACTTTGGAAAATTACAAAGAGGCAGAAGCAGCCTGCCTCGTGACCTCTCCATCTACTGTGCTAAAGGTGCAAACCTCACTTTAATAATGAGACAGATATCCCCACAGTTCATAAATATTAAATATCTAGCCTACTTTGGCTGCAAAGCTAAATAGATTTCGCTCTCAGACATGTTGATAAATGCTGCTTAACAACTCCTTAGCTGACTTGTTGGCACCTGAGGTGTAAAAGCATTTTTAGGGAACTTATGGTTTTAAAGTATGGCTTCAAAAAGAGACAGCTGTAGGAATCTCCCAACCCAGGCAGCCTATTTGGCAGCTCAGTTGGAAGGACATGCTTTTCAAGTTCAGTTCACCCTTTTATCTCTTCTTAAATGAAAGAACTTTAGTATTTTAGAATGTTTAGATTTTGGTAGTCTGTCCCTGGTTCCTAAATACTGGCTCTTCATAAACATTTAAAGTGGAAAGTTATCAGTCTCATGGAATATTAATAATTACATTTTTGAGGCTATTTATGTGGTTAGAATATACATGATTCTGAAAGCTCCGACATCAAGAAAACTCAGTCTATTACTGTCCAAATTCAAACTACCTTTGAACTACTCATGTAAAGATGATTTTAATTCCCCTCCATAGATATAACCTTGTGCTCTGACCATATGCAAGCTTTAATGGTGGCCTGTGAATGAGACACGGGGCCTGACTCCTTCTTACACTTAAGAGCTCACAGCCTAGTGGGAAAGACAAATGTGTGAGCCAGAAGTCACCAGCATGCAGTCCACAGGCTGAAGTCATTCAAGAGTTGTGTTTTGATTTCTTCAGTATCTCTTAAAACATGGAATTCATTGTCTTTAGTCAGAGATTTCACCCTTCAGTGCAACTGATGCCTTTGACACCAACCTGATACTACGTGTGTATTTATTTATTGTACCTGACTGGCCCCTAAAGGCATTTGAGTTTGGTACCATGAAATTGTAAACAAATAAATACTGTTTGCCTCTATAATAATACCTAAGGTTTGAGGAGAGAATAGCAAGTGAGTTCTCCACAGGCACGCCAAGACATTCTGACAGAGGAGAGGAGCTGACGCGTGCCAAAACCAGAAGGACCTTCCGGGCGCAGGGAATAGCCTAGAGGCAGAAAGACATGAAGTGGCAGGTCAGGTTTAGGACATTCAGAAGGAGGAGAAATACTTACATTCATCTACTGAAACACTTACTGTTGGCCATTAATGGACACTCTCCTATCAGTAAGTTCATTATTAGCTCCTTTTTCAAATGGAGGAAACTATCAGAGAAGACAAATAGCTTATCCAAGATTAATCAGTTAGTGAATGGGAGAGTCACAATTCAAAGTTCTACCTGTCCTTGAACCTAGGCATTTTTAGTATTAAACCTGATGGATGTATCAACATATTGCAAATTTAATTAGGACATGTTTAAATAATTACCATACACATAGGTAGCACCACTGGACATGGTGGTGTTATTCATGTCTACGCAGTTATTCATGTTGGAGTAGTTATTTTTGCGTCTCTATTTGCAGAAAATATACCTCATTCAATGTAGCAAATGAAATAAAAATTATGTAAATAAACTTTGGGAGCTTAAAGGAAATTTGGGAAAGTTCTAGTCCAAGTTCATCATTTTACAGGCTATTAAAATATCTGCTTTTAAAGTCAAAGAACTATTTTAAAAATAAATTTTAATGCATCTTTCAATGTGTCTTATTCTTAATTAGCTTCAAAATATTTTAATTCTCCTTATTAATTCTATAGTTTTAAGAAATTATTTACAGCAACCATAATTTTATCTTATACATTCTGTAAGTTTTAAATGTTTAAAAATAACCCAAGGAAAGTTGAAAATTTCTTTTTAAAAGCACTCATAAAAAATCTAACCATGAAACTGCCCTTTTTGCTTTAATATTTTATTGTGACCTATTGAACCATGGGATGAAAAATCTACAAAACTCATATCTCAATGACCTGAAGGATTAAAAGAAAAGGCAAAAACAAACAAAACAGTAATGGTCATGTGATCTTTAACTGTATTTGGTGTTGAACAGTCTGGATTGCAGTTAGCTAACGCAAATAAAGAGAAAAGTGCTAATTTAATTTTACTTTCAAGAATTTAGAAAATGAGAGAAGTTCCGTGATTGCGTCTTTGTCTTAGCTTAGTTAGAATCATTACCTGATGATAATGGTGTCACGTCAAAAATTATTTTATTTCCTACTTTCTGTATTAAAAATATGTATCACATAAAAATAGAGGTACATTCTGTATTAAAAATTTGTATCACATAAAAATAGAGGTACAAAAATAAATATTTGCTGAAAAAATAAGTCAGTGAATGGATAAAAGGATAAAGGAATGAGTTATGCCTGAAAAGCTATTTTTCATGTCTAAGCCTAATTGAAAATTAGGTCCCTTCTAGCCATAGGAAGTTGCTATTAGCCTAGGAAACAACTGAGTGGAGTACTTCCTTTACATCCTCACCAGGTATTTGCCTCAGGAGCAATTTGTCACTTTTCATTTGATCATTTGTGTATCCACTTATTCAACTTCATTTATCGAAACCCAAATCCGTGCATCATCTGATCACCTTAGAGAGGACGCAGTGAACCGGCCCACCTCATGCATCACAATGAGGCAGTAATCCTTTCTTCATCACAGGAGGCAGAGCAGTTTGGTCTTTTCTATAATGCGTATTATCAGGTAAACAGACCCAAAGTGAAAGTCTCCATGAAGTGAGAGATGCATTCCTGCCATGCTGCACAGGAAATGTCTCTTTGTGCTTTCGCTGGCCTTCCTCACTGGTGATATAAACTTATGTGCATTGAGTCCACAGTTTCATTCACCATCACCTGTAACTAAGAAGCATTTGGTCAAATATAACAGGTTTATGGTTTTCTTCTCTACTTCTCTTGGTAGAGGAGAGAATATATAATACTGTAAATGATTGTAACTAGAAAAAGCAGACAAAGGCCTGTAAGAGAGGAAACAAGTTACACAAGGAGTGGAGGGAAACACGCAGTCTGATAAAGTAAGGACAAGTGAAATTAGATAGGAGATAAAAGATACGTAGCTATGCAAAGAGATAGAGAATCTTCAAAGGTTCCAAAGTGTGCCTCCCTCAAGGAAAGCAACTCTTCCCGTGGCATTTGGCTTAAAAGATTATGTTATCTTTGCCCCTTGGAGTTACTGGTAGTGCAGCAACAGATGTGCCATCATCAATCCAAAACACTGTTACAGAGTGGCTACGACGTGCCAGTTCCAAAAATCAATACCGGATACCCAAGTTTGAAGAAAGACTCTTACCTCTGAATGCATGCAGACTCTATTCTCAGCTCTCCAAATTTGTAGTCATGTCCCTATCAGTAAACAAAACATTATTGAGCCAAAAATCTCCACTAAATGGATACTTATTCATTTGTGAGTCATATATGTATACAATTGTGTGTTTTTTTTCATGCTTATAATAAAACACATAAAATATAAAAGGAGGACATAAAAACATTTTAAATAATAATCACTTTATAGGTCAATGGTACAAAATGTAACAAGGTTGTGATCATAAATTCAATTTATTTCTATATTTGATTTCACATCATAATCATACTACACACAGGCACAACATACGTAAAATGTTTATGGTTGGGTTTGTAATGATATGAATGAAATCCCTTTTTAAATAGTGTTCTCAGTGATTTTTTTTTTGTTGCCTCCTCTTTTTAGATGATATGATTAGATCATGCTTGATTTTTCATAAGGTAGTGGGTAAGGAACTTATTTTAAGAGTTGAAGAGATAGATTTTCTTTATTCTATTTGCTCACTCAGGCTTTTATTAGGTGTGTTCTAATGTATATCCAAGGTTGAGAACCACTGTCTGAGGAGCACCATGATCTTCTAGAATCATTGTCTTGGAACAGGTTAAAATCAAAGTCTTCCCCAAACTCAGTATTTTTCAATCTTTTTTATCTTATGGCACACTTGAACCTAAGTTAAACTTACACGGCTCACTTCAATTATGTGGATCAAAAAAAAAAAAAAGTTAAAAGAAATACATACTTACTGTACTTTGAACTTCTTTAGAAAATAATTTAATTAATGATCTTAAAAATTTTTCATGGCACACTGGTTGAAAATCATTGCCCTCATTATTCAAGCCCTTGAAATAAATTATTCTTCATACTTTTGCATTTTTCTCACTGTTTTATTGCTTAAAACAAGTGATCTCCAAAATTCTCTGATCATACACCTCTAACAACAATAATGTTTGAGCGACTTTTGTAGGGGCTATTCTCATTATGTTTTATTTATAGTTAATTTATACAAATTAGTATAAGTATTATATATATATACACAAAAGATACACAAACATAGCAATTACTAAAGGATAAGGTAAAGCATAAGTAGAATTTCTAGTATTTTTTTTCTGTTGCCCATTTTCCATGTACTCTGCTGGAACACCCCCATGACCCCAATTTTGGAAAATGCTAATACAAAGTAAACTTGTCGCTGAAGAAAGTATAGCAGAGGAGAGCCAAATATAGTAATTAATATTCCTGTAACACCTCAAACAGGTGTACATGTGAGTATATTTTAAGTTTCCAATTCAAAATTGTCTTTACTGTATCCATTGTCTACACATAGACCATAATGAATATTTGCAAAAATGCAACTTAATGAAAACAATTTGAAGCAGCCATATCTCAAAAGTTCATATTATAGGGATATTGCTTTTGTTATTAAACTTTTTGGCATCAAAATTAAAATATTGATATATATCTTCAAAGAAGGGATTTCATCTATTAGAGGTTTGTGTAAGTTTGGGAGGATCTGCATTAGAAAATTTCATCTTCCACCTAAAAGTTTCCTTTCTAAAAAACATTAGGACTGTTAAATAATAATATTGGCTAATATTATAATATGATAATATATGATAAGTTGCTTTCATTCAGTTCCCACAAATAGCCACACGAGGCAAGTCAGTTACAGATGAGAAAATTAAGGGACAAAGGGTTTAAGGTCATTGTTAGTTTATTATCTTTCCCACAAATTTTTAATGATAACCTGATTTACCATGTAAAGTTATTTCAGGGAATTACTACAATATCAAATTAGAAATGGCATTTTGTTTCGTAGAACTTAAGTATTAAATATAATTTATTATAACTATTGAAAACTGGTTACCTACAGGTCAGTTTACTTTCAGATAATTGGAGTGATCATAGTGCTCCATTAATTGATCAACCCAGATGATGAAATCTAGGCCATGGACATATTATCACCTACTTTTTTCACATTGGGTTGCATTGTATGACCTATTAACTAGCAACTTTTTTTTACAATTCTCAATTATCATATGGTATTTCTCAGTGCATACTACTTGTACTTGGAGAAAGAATTGTCATGTTTTCAAGGAGTATACCATTTATTCCAACACCTTGAACCTTCCCCTCACTGAACACTGGAAATGCCTCTCCTGCTCATGATTTGTAGTTCTCCCTAAGTGGGAGGGTACTGCCAATTTTGAGAACCAATGCACTAAGGAAAAACTAGAAACTCAAGTATTTCAGTATGAGAAAAGTGTGTGGCAAGTCATCCATGTTAAATCTTGAACTTGTAATAGCTAAAATACTCTTATTACATATAAAATCTAATTTGTATTAACAAATACTCTGCTGACTATAATTAAAAACAAAATACTTGGCTATGTGTTATGGCTCACACCTGTAATCCTAGCACTCTGGGCTGCCGAGGAAGGAGTATCACTTGAGGTCAGGAGTTCGAGACTAGCCTGAGCAAGAGCCAGAACCCATCTCTACCAAAAATAGAAAAAATTAGCCAGGCATCTTGGCAAGCACCTGTAGTGCCAGCTACTCAGGAGGCTGAGGCAAGAGGATCACTTAAGCCAACAAGAATTTCATGTTGCAGTGAGCTATGATGATGCCACTGCACTGTAACACAGGTGACAGAGCAAGACTCTGTCTCAAAAAAAAAAAAAGAGAGGAAATTAACATTTCTCCTGCTACAGATTGATATGTTGTATATATTCTTCAGCTATGATATCATTTATTACTATATTCTATGATTAGTTTTTTAAAAAGTCGGATTTGTCATGGAGAATCAGCAACCTGAACAATTGGGCAAACCAGACTAAAATTATTTCATATAAAGTTCTAAAACTTAATTTCACACAGATTAAGAAGTAAAGAATTATAACAAAATAATTTCAGTTTTCTCTGATCGGATTGTGAAAACTCAGAGCTGTAATATTTCATGCAACCTCTACTGACACGACCGACCTTAAGGAGAAAAATGGTAAAGCATCATCTTCACATCATACGACATCTCAACTGAATATGTATTCACGTTCAGCAGTCTTTCTGGGGGTTTTCTGTTTCTGTTTCTTCAGCTATAAAAAGTGACAATTCTCTAAGAAGTGCCACAATAAATGAAAGACCTTTTTACCCCTGCTAAAGAAACACAGCAAAGCCATTATGAATGATGTAGGAAGTTTGGGAAAATGAAAGCTGCTATTAAACTTGACAGGCTGTCATAACAACAAAAACAGTCATCAATGTAATCATAGTAATAAAATAATATTTATACTTAGTTTCTTTCAATGTTAAAATAATGGGCATCTTTTCTAAGTTAACGGTTTTGAATATCAGCAAAAACAGCAAAATCTCAGCTAAAAATCTCTCAGTGTGTAGCATCTTGACATTATTTCAAGTAACTGCTCTATGGTTTTGTTTTCTTCTAATTTCCTTTAAGATAATTTCATTTATATCCTTTTTTCTTTGCTGTGCATCACTATGTTATTCTTTTTCTTTTTGATCTAATATTCTTGAACTGAGTTTCCTATTACTTGGCTTCCATAAATCCCTAATCAGCTAAAATTGCATAATGTTAGCTTTTCCTGGCATATAATAAAATCTGCATTTCTTGTAATTATTTTCCCTATTGTTACAGTATCATTTCTTTTGTAACTTTAAATAAGAATGCCATATAAATATATGATATAATTACCTCCACCTGGTATTTGTGAAATGACTTCGTTATGAATGTTTTCCCAGACAATAATGAAACATTGCAGTTTGGGAAATTCCCCATGTGGGAAGCATTGCACACAGGTGTAGGTTGACTTTGTGTTCAAACCCTCCATGCAATCATAAAGGAGAAATTAGTCTCACTGTTCCTTGGAAGTTACTTCAGAGCACGGTACTTTCTTTAATCCAGGGCACGATGTATGGGCCTCATCCATTAAAATACACATTGTAACTCTGCCTTTTCTTTTCTTTTTTTTTTTTTTTTTTGTAGAGACAGAGTCTCACTGTACCGCCCTCGGGTAGAGTGCCGTGGCGTCACACGGCTCACAGCAACCTCTTAACTCCTGGGCTTACGCGATTCTCTTGCCTCAGCCTCCCGAGCAGCTGGGACTACAGGCGCCCGCCACAACGCCCGGCTATTTTTTGGTTGCAGTTTGGCCGGGGCCGGGCTCAAACCCGCCACCCTCGGCATATGGGGCCGGCGCCCCACTCACTGAGCCACAGGCGCCGCCCGTAACTCTGCCTTTTCATAAAAACATTTCTGAAGATCTACAAGATGCCAGCTTTTCTCTTTACTAGTAACTTTTTCCTTAGAAGCGAGATATATACAGTACACCAGGTCCCTTTAATTCTGACCCAAGTTCAAAGCAGCTTCAAATTTTAACTTAATGTTTGGTGAAAAATTTGTGTCAAGAAGCAGACTGAACTCTTCCTCACAAACACAGGACTTGCTAAGTCTGTCCCCAGGACTCAACCTGTGAAGCTGCTCTGCTTGACGGGAGTTTCAGAGACTGGATGGAGAAGTTTCTTACAACCATCAGGTGTAAACCTAAACCTGCTTTTAGGGAACTATTGTGATTTCACTTTCAACTGGCCTAGTCACTGATACTGCACACCTATTAAAATTTCTTCTGAGTGATATTTAGTATCTTTAAAGTCATTAAAACACCAAAGTGTTTTAATATTCCTAAGTGCGGAGTATATAACACACATTCAGAGGATAGTAATCTCCCGAATAGGAATTGAGTCATTATTTATTTTTTTTCTAGAGTGGAAAAAATTGGTAGTTGCAGTCCACCCCACTTTCCCTCTCTAGACCTCAGTTTGTTCATCTGTAAAATGAAAGGTTTTTCTAGCTCTGACCTTCTTTTATTCTATGATTCATTATATAATTTCATGGATAAATTTCCAGACAATTTATCTTGTTTTTTTTTTTAATTTCATAATATCTTTCTTAAAAATAAAAAGGCATATGGTTCTACCTCTGCAAACTCTCATGTCTGGTCCCTACTAGAAAATTATAACAAATAATTGTGTACATTGATTTTCTTACCCATATTTCAAAAATATGTAATTACTGTGTGGTAGAAAAGTTATCCTTATTTTAGACATTAGTATAGATACACCTAAAGTAAAGCACTGTTCCTTTTGACGCAGTGTAGATCTCAGACCTTATCACGGCGGTTCTCTGCATGCCTGTAACTCAAATGGGCGTAAATTCTGCAAATAAACAGTATTAACAACTGGCATCTACATTCCCTTGGTCCTTCCATGGCAAGAATTTGTGTTCTAAGTGTAGGTTTAAATTTTTCATTTTAGCATCCTGCTGCTTCTAAACCCTCTTTAAATGTAGTATTTTAAGAAAGCCGGTTGATTTTATAAATGTATGCATAAAAATGTTTCCATCCCTTTAACTTTATAGCTTCTTTGTGAGGTTTTATGTCTTTGTTAGTTTCAGGTTTTATTCCAATTAAGTGATTGAGAACTTTTCCATATAAAAGATTTTGATTAATGTCAATTTTTATCTCTTGAAAGGATCCTTCCCGGCCATTGGGGTGGAGGCGTTTTGCCCCAGCTTCCTGAGGGCAGGGTTTTTAAATAGCATCCAGGCCCCGCATCCAGTGCCAGGGGGAGGATCTTTGCCCCCCAGGATTCCTGCTGGTAGGTATTTCAGGTGAAGTTTTCTGCCATCATATACACCAGTAGGACTATTATCAAAATTGATAGATCCGCAATACAAAAATGACTATTTCTAAAGCGTATTCTTAAAAAGGAATGCAAATGACTTTTTTAAATGCAAGAACCACATTTATGATATCTAATGCTATGAAAATAGCATAAAGGAAGTGGAAGAAGGATCTAGACTCTGAGTACCCAATTAGCATACTGCTGCCTCTTCTGAGAAACTTTTACTTATAAGAACTACAGCTTCAGATCTCACATATGTAACTCTAGAATAAAACAAAGATGGATTTAAGCCACTTTACCACTCAGAATTGGCCAGAAAAGAGAATTAAAAACTAAGTGTTCTTGACAGAAAGAGTAATTCCATATTTGGTTGAGTTTATACAGATTTAATTAAAGTACCATTGCACTAAAGAAAAATGATTTGATGAAAAACCACAAAGTAGCACATTTGGAAGAAATTTTTGAGAAAGAAATTAACATGTGGTTCTCCCTAAAAATACCAATATGACCAAAGTTATATTTTATCAATGAGAGAAGCAAATTATGGAATATTGAGCATTTTAAAATGTAACTTCAAAGTGCACTAAAACACTTTGTGGATTATCCATGGCATGATTGTAATCAGAGATTGATTCTTCCCTATTATTTAGTAAAATATCCACCTGCCTTCTTCTATGGTACCTGAAGGATGCAGATCCACTTTATATTTTGTATATATCTTAGCAAATTTAAATTAGAATATTGATTCTTGAGTTTTTAATCATAATTATTCTGTATTATCATAATTAACAATGCTACAAATTATGGTAATGACATTAATATTTTTGGAAAGGCTGGCCCAGCCCACAATGTAATGAGAACAGTGGAAAAGACTGGAACAATCTAATAAAAACAATTCCCAATATGCTCATTTTGTGCCTTATACCAACACATCCTAAAATCATTATATACTATTTTTCTTTGCCTTTTAATTATCCTTATTTGCCTAATTAAAACATATGAAAAATAATATACAATAAATAGGTTTTGATGTCGCTTAGGTTCATCACTGGATAAATTACTAATGTGGTTGGAGACTTTGTGGACAATACCCCTGATAGAACTAGAAACCGTTCTTTTATTTAAGTGAATTAAAACATTAACAGTTTAATTTTGATGGGTATTATGCAAACATTTTTTTCCCCTTAGATATGGAAATTCTATGAATTGCACTGGAATTTTTTGTTGTTGTTGTTCTAAAGGACTGGGAAAAAATGCGTGAAAGCTGAACTCCCAGAGTTAACTAAAATATGAAACTGTAGCTTTTGCATACATAATTAATATCTCAGTGACTGAAACTAAGAAGACAAAGAGATTATTTGCAGTTTAAATAACAAATCTCAGTGAATTTAAATGATTCCAAGAAATGACATTATGAAGTTTAAGAAGTTTAGTAGTGACTTAGATAATTCAACATTACCAGAAAAAAGCAAGAAAACAAGAAAGATGATCTTTCTACAACCCAAACACAGAAACAACTTTCCAGAGAGGTATCTAAAAGAACATTCTAGTACTCTATTCTTCTAGGCTTTAAGCCAAAATTTGCCTCCAGCTTTTCATAGGAGAGAAAATTCAGTTTAGTAGTCATGCATTACATACAAATCAGGTATAACAAAATTGCTTCATAAAAAATTACTAGATCTAAACTTGTCCTGTTCCTGCAACCTGAAATTAACTCAACTCATTTTATATCTTTTTGGTAAGTCATCCCTTAGTATATATAAGTATATACTTAGTGTAATACTTTTCAGTAATGACAACTATGATTTCAAAGATAATTTTAATCCTCTCCCATTCAACTATAACTAGTTCCCAAGAATCCCTTTATAATTTAGTATAAGAAGGAATGAAGCAGTAATCATGAGACGTTTTTATTGTTTCATTTAAAAAAAACTCCAAAGTATGTCTTTACATCTACTAGCTGAACTGATACCATTCGGGTTTAGGATATCAATTTGAAGCTAAGAAGCAATTCCTCTCATGGCTTATACCATGACACTTTAAATAGTTGGCTAAAGGTTGATGTTCATGGGGAAGCAATTAATTTTACTTTCAATCAGTTGATTATACATCTTTGTATGTCAGTACTGTGAGGGTCTTGTAAGACATTTTCTATGTCACTCAAGGAATTACAAAACCTATTCTAAAGAGTGTAATAATTTTGTTCCCAGTTACATGTAATAATCAAATTTAAATAAAATACAGCCTATGTATTGAATAAAATAGTTTTCATGCTTCATAATACACCATGTTATCTAAAAGCAATATTGCTACTTTTATACTAACTTCAATAAGAAGAGAATTGTTGTATCACATGACTCAGAAAGAAGACAAAGCTAAAATCAGTATTTATGCAATAATTGTCAAGCTCTTTAAGTTTTCATTTCTAGAAAGGCCATAGTAAATAGTAAAATGTTATTATTCTTAGTTTCAGATAGATTAAAATACCAGGAAGTATTAGTTGAGAATTGAGTGGCAAGTATAGTAATATACTTGTTGAAATACCTTTTGTGGTTACCTGATGAAGTTAAGAAATCACAGAAAAGAAAGTGAAGGAGAAGAGAGGGAAGTAGAAAAGAGAGCGGAGAGAGGGAAGAGAAGAGGAAGTAGAAGGAGAGGAGATACCAGAGTGACATAACTCTAAAATGTTATTTTTTAAAAGAAAGTCCTTTCCTACTGTGTTCCTTGCTATTTAAATCAAATTCTACCTCCTTGAGAACAGTGAGTGTCCCTCTATTAAATATGGATTGTCAGGCATATACTCTAAAATGTTAAGCTTGCTCTCTTTGCTCCACCTCATTTTTCTTTTGACTTAATTCTGTGGTCAAACGGAATTTAAAAATAGTTCAGAATTTTTTTTTTTTTTTTGTAGAGACAGAGTCTCACTGTACTGCCCTTGGTAGAGTGCCGTGGCGTCACACGGCTCACAGCAACCTCTAACTCTTGGGCTTATGCGATTCTCCTGCCTCAGCCTCCTGAGCAGCTGGGACTACAGGCGCCTGCCACAATGCCCGGCTATTTTTCTGTTGCAGTTTGGCCGGGGCTGGGTTTGAACCCGCCACCCTCGGCATATGGGGCCGGCGGCCTACTCACTGAGCCACAGGCGCCGTCCTCTATTTTTTTTTTTTTTTTTTCAGTTTTTGGCTGGGGCTGGGTTTGAACCCGCCACCCTCAGCATATGGGGCCGGCGCCCTACTCACTGAGCCATGGAGTGGTCATTATACATAGTCATACGCTGGTGGTTCACCTTGTGGCAGACTCCACCTCTGCCCAAATCCCTATGTTTTTGGCAGTTTTATCGGCTTACCATACATAAAGAAAAGCAGAGTAATAAAAACATTGAAAAAATAAAATCATGCTCAAATAGTGATGAAGTGATATATGGAAATTTCATGGATTCAATTTCTCTGTCACTCCTCAGTAATAAGTATCTGACAGTATATGATATCTTACATTTACATAAGATCCAACTTTTACAGTGTGTCTTGAAAGTTAGACTTACCTATAAAGGCATATTAATTATCTGCAAATTACTTAGAAAATAATTTCTTAGGATCACGTATAATAGGATCAACAAAATTTTAGCTTGCAGATTTCTGTCAATTTTCTGTTAGTTGTGGGAGGTCTGATAATATTTTCATTAAGGCAGTAATCTATAGATCACATCCTAGAACAAACTCAAATGCATGCCTTAAATTAACGAGCTTTGTCAATTATAAGGGAAGTCTGTAAAGACAGGAAATAGGCAACATGTGAGATTTAGAAATAGACAAGTCCTGGAAAAAATTCAATGTTGAATATTTCTCTAATACTTCCTTTGTAGTTAATCTTAGAATCTATTCGGTTATACAGTGAGTGTGTCTCTGAAACACTATTTCAGTTTGCCTACCTGTGCTTCATGCCAATATATATAACACCTCTTTTGACATTTTTACCCAAGCTTCTCTTCATTGTGTGATTTGTATTAGATTCAAAGGAAACAGCAAAGATAGAGTAAGACTCCCTGTCTGCTACTGTGAATCAAACAGGAGAAATATGAACACACAAAGATTCAAAAACCATATTTGCAATTCCTGAGTGTATAATTAATAATAATGTTTGATATTACTTATTTATTTGTCCTTTGGAATGTGATTCATATTCTTACCACCATCCCCTAGCTATGCTAGAAAATGAATTTACAATTTAGTCTTAGACAAATCAGTGACATATCCAACTATCCGGTTTCTGTAACAAAGGATGTACAGTCCTGAGCCAATATGAAAATGTCTTCACAGTCCATTATCTGTGATTCTCAATATTTTTCTTTCCTTATTTCATGTGAAATTTTATCTGATAGGGAGTCATGGAAAATATTGCATGCATTGTTACCAGTCAATTTTTTTTTTTACTAAGAAAGCATATGGTTTAGATTTTATAAATGAGCCAAGAATGATAAATAAGGTTGAAGCTACAGAAAATCTACCATCTAGTGAAAGCACATATAATATTATCAGGTTTTGATGCAGATAGAAGACTGTAGAAAAGCAAATATATAAGACTAGGTGGCAGAAAGAATATACAATGAATTAAGGAAAGTTGGCACCAAGGCAATGTGCCAAGGGAAATCAAGAGAAGAATAGTATATATGTTTTAAATACAATCTAACTGCAGTTCAGAAAAATCAAAGCAAACCATTTCAGTTCTTCAGATATTCAGGCATTCTACAAAAAAGTTAATAACTTTGTTTTAGTTGCACAATTTGATAATTCAAAATTAATTATTTGAGATAAACAATTTCTAGTGGCTATATTTCTTCCAATGATGATTCCTGGAGTATTTTTCTGTGGCATATATAATAATTTGCCTTATTTCATCTTTAACAAGATACTGATGTAATGAGTGTACATAAGTTGTTTTACTCTTGAACTAAGAGATCTTCAGAGAGAAACAAAATCTTCTTTCATCTAAGGTCATATATTTTATACATTTCTGCAATTGAGAATGTTGCCAATTATCCTGATGAGGCATGTGGGAATCAAAAACTGATACAAAGGGGGGGAAAAACTAGATAGAATGTGCAAAGTGAAATCCTAAATAAATTGTTCAAAATATAAACTATGATCAGAAGAAAATGCTTTATCTCGAATAGTAATTCCTACTTTCTTTGTCCCTTACATTTAACATGATTTCTAGCCCCAGTACAAGCCCTACTCAGAACCCATCAGCACCATTCTCCCTGGAGAACTCTCCTCCTCGGAAGTCTGTGCAGCTGCAACCTTCAATAGGAAACTGCAGAAAGCAACTATTAAAAAAGTAGGAAGGGGGATGTGAGGCAGGTCTGGGCAGAAGACCAAGATTGTTGCTGTTTCAGGAGTGAGGAGAGGCTGAGAACATAAGGTCACTGATAAAATAACAAATGGACAAGCGCAGCCACCCGAAACACCAGAAGGGTGAGATGCGCAATTTTAGTTCCAGTTATACAACTCAGAGCAACCTCTATAAAATAACAGCGCTGTTACTGCTGGGTGAGAGGGGGATTTTAAAACACCTGTTCAGGATATATTCCCCAATTAGTACAAAAGAAAGCTCACCAGATAATGTCAAGGATACATTCATTTGGCTCACTTTATTGTTTAAAGTGGGTTTAAAAAAGCATGTATATCATCCTTTAGTTTCTTGACTTACTTGAGGAGAAATACACAAAAGAATAAAAAATAATTTAAAACTCTTAAGGAAGGCAAGTTCAACATATCACTTGGAATAAGAAAATGGAAGATGGGAACATATACAAATTGAGGTTATAAATTAAACCTTCAAATAACATTCAGTATGTAAAAACTTTGATTTCAGAGTATATGAGTTTAAAGACTCCTGTGGACAGATGATCCCGATATTGAGATACAGGTCATGGACTCAGAGTCCTTATTCATTTTACTTTGTCCTTCATTATAAAGACCATGTGAAATCTCAAGGATTCTATAACCTTCCCAAACCCTGATTTTCAGAATCAAATGAAGGGTGCAGACTCTCTCCCCCAAGGTAATGGACAGATGCATCATCATGTATGTAAATGTTTGCATGCAATTTCAGGAGGTCTCTGGACACCCTGGGGTCTGTTCTTAAGGAAGAACAATGGGTTCTTTCCTAGGTAGAAAGTCATACTTACCTGACACAGGTGAGCACCATCATCTTCATGGAAGACTAACAGGACATTAAAAGAAAAACAGCCATGGATGTATTTGATATCAAGCTCTTGAGCATTTACAAAGAGAATTTCTATTTATTTCCTGCCAGAAAGACACAAAAAATCTTAAAAGTACTTTTAAATGATCTCCAGACTTTTTTTACTAGTTCTTTTTTACTTCTCCATGTTCAGAATCTTTAAATAGTTCCAGCCTTTGGCCTACACTAAGCCTTCTTTTTAGCGTAAATGCTTCTTTTATCTTAATATCATTTGAATAAGTTTGCATCTTAAAAATATGGATATTCTATACATTTCAATTCTCTGTTGAGAACATAATCCACTCCCTAGAGATCTTCGTGTTTTATTATTTCAGATTGTACCGTTTGTTTGGTTCTATTCAAAGAAATAATTTTGAAAGCTCCATCCAAGAATCATTTTCTTTGCGCAAAGAAAAATTCTGAAAAAAATTTTACGGCTTGCTGCGTTTGCTGAGTCTCCATATAAACTAGCATTTAATATTTGTATTGACTATGGTTTTGTGAGTGGTTTGCACCTTAATTGGAATTGCGAAGAAACTAAACTGCTCAAATGTCTCTTCCTCCCCAGAGAAACATGTAGATCCCCTCAGGGTGGCATATGTGCTCTCAGAGACAGCTGCCCCCTGGAGAACATTCGGGGCATGGAGGCAGACGCACCCCTGTTATGACACACGCCTCAACTCACCTTTCATTCCTTTGCTTTGAAGAGCAAAACTCCCTAGAAGCTGTCCTATGACACCATGTTGGCTTTTCATGGTTCAATGCACAGAGGTTTTACAGGGAGTCTAGTTAGCAAAATTCAACATTTTTAAAAATTAAACATCTTGTAAGAGTTGCTGAAAAGATTCAAAAATAAATAGTAATTTGCCTGGGGGGGAGGGTGGAAGTAATCCATGATTTAATTATATCGTATGTATGATTCATTTAACAAATGTTTTCACCATGATAATTAAAATCTCTCCATAAATAACCTTTGTAGTTAGGATACAGTAAACCATACCATCTGGAGGTTTGTTTTAAACTTTCTGGTAATTTTCTTTTGGTAGTGAATGTAACAGAAGACCAGAATGATAAATATTTGAATACTTATGTAACCAAAAGACACTTTTGAAGCCAGAAACAAAGCACAGCATTTGAAATACAACTGGAAAATAGGATGCTTTCTACCAAAATCTTAGAGAGTCTCTTCAAATATTCAGGACGTAAAAGCATCCTCAATGTCTTCTTCACAGGTTTTGCTAAAACTGTATCACAGGGCCCTTCTTAAATGTTCTCATGAATGCCTTTACAGCTCAGATTTCAAACGCTAAGCCTGGTCTTTGTAACCCTTCTCTGGGAATGTGAAGATGATTTAAAATACATAAACTTGTAATGGGAACTTAAGATGATTATCATAAGCTGACTAGAAGACAGAGAAAGCAAAATTTAAAGATTTTTTTTTTCTTTTTACAGCCAGTTTTCTTAGTACACACTTCCTGTTGAAATAAGATGTCTCAGGGCTTTGCTGGCCTTTAAAATCATAGAAATTCTCCACAAAACAATTTTTGGAATGACACAGTGCCCAGTTTGTAATGTCTTTCTAGAAGACACAGAAGGATAGGGCAATGCTTTATGTTCTCCAAATTACTAATGCAGAGTCAAGTATTATTTGGGGATATAACAAGGTAATCAAGCATTCAGACTCTGGAGCAGGATTGCCTGGCTTCGGGCCCTGGCTTTGCAGAGGGCCTACTGTGCGTCCTTCGACAAGTTGCTTAAACTCTCCACGCATCAATAATCTTACCTATTAAATTGAGCTAATAATTACACTCACTACAGGGTTGATATGAGAATTAAATGAGTTACCACATGTAAAGCTCATAGAACAGTGCCTGGCACATTGAAGAATTTATAAGAAGTTGTTATTATTGCATATATGATGATTTAAATATAGTATCTATTTTAAAGTTACCTGCACAAAAAGTATTCCCAGAAGGAAACCAAGTACTAGAGCAGCATAAAATTACTCATTTGCCATGCAACTGAACTTAGTTTTGAACTTAGATATTATACAATATTTCAAGGCATGAGAATGCTCTGCTCTCTTTTGTTTGTTGCTATCCAATAATAATTATACCATGATTATTGCATAATCAATTACTTCTGTCACAATAGTTAGAAAACAAAAAGTTACAAATAATTTCATAACATATGTTTTTAATTTTATTATCTTTATTACTTTTCTAAATATGGCTGTAATACAAAATCAAGACAACTATTCCTAAAAACTCATGTTGTGAACATTCTGTAGCTTGGTTGATGTCTTACAATGAAAACTCATTCCAACATCAGGCATCTTTGGCAGCAGCTTTCATGGTCAACATGATACTTTTAGCAAAGGAGACATCTTTTTGCTCATATCATAATTTCTAGTAGAAAGAAGGACATTATTGTATATTACTGAAGTTAATCAATACAGATGGCATGGCAGGAAAATTATGTTTCGTTTCTTTAGCCTCATACCTTTCATTTACTTTAAGATAAATCTAGATTAGGAAATGCTACTGTTTTCACAAATGCAGATCACCTCTCCTAATTTCCGCTCTGCTGTTTTATCACTAAAGTGTTTTATTCTTTAGCATTCCTCCAAGGGCATTTGGATCACCACTAAATTTTAGAAAGCAAAACAAAGAAATGAAGAGAAAAAAATGGAACCAATAAACATAGTGATTATATAACTCAGTGTTTTCAAATAGCTGTAAGGTTAAAACTATAAATTCCAGATTAACCAGGTAAAAATCTGCAAATAGACAACAGAAGACGTAACATAGCTAGTTAGACAGGAAGAAGAACCTGCTTTCAACTAAGGCGATTTATATGAAGCTATATATTACAGTATCTTACTTAAAGTAGGAAAATGCTCATTTGGATTATTTTACTCTACCTTAGAAGAAACCATTTTTATTCATAAAAACAACTTCAAACCAGTTGATTTCAGGCATATAGGATTTTTTTTTTTTTTTTTTTTTGGTAGAGACAGAGTTTCACTTTATCGCCCTCGAGTGGAGTGCCATGGCATCACACGGCTCACAGCAAACTCTAACTCTTGGGCTTACGTGATTCTCTTGCCTCAGCCTCCCGAGCAGCTGGGACAACAGGCGCCCGCCACAACGCCCGGCTATTTTTTGGTTGCAGTTTGGCCGGGGCTGGGTTTGAACCTGCCACCCTCGGTATATGGGGCCAACACCTTACCGACTGAGCCACAGGTGCCACCCTTGCATTCCTTTTTTTTTTTTTTTTTTTTTGCAGTTTTTTGGCCAGGGCTGGGTTTGAATCCACCACCTCTGGCATATGGGATCGGTGTCCTACCACTTTGAGCCACAGGCACCACGCAGGCATATAGGATTTTAAATGGACCCTTGAGATGGTCAAGAGATCTCCTAAATATACTGACTTAATCATTTTGAGTAATGAACCTTCTCATCTCCACAAAATGTTTCTTAGCTTAGGATTCAGTATCTGGTCCGTAAGACAAGACATATAATACTCAACATATATCCATTCATTCATTCAGCTTTTACTCAATATTTAGTGTTAGATTCTATTCTATGTGTTTTAAATTCATTAACATTTTTAATCTCACCTTTACCCTATGGAGGGGGCTATAATAATATACCTATATATAACATGATAATATACAAATCAACTAATGAAGAGTTTATAATATGCACGAGGGGTATGCTACATACAACTGAGGAACAAAAAGGCAGGGAGATGACAAATGAGTATGAAAAGCCACTTGTCCAAAGTTGAAAAAATCCTCAATATCAGCTCTCTGACTTTAGTCCCACAGCTTGTAGCTTGGTCCCTTTTACTGACCATCCCAGTTTTTCCAGGACGTAAGAATTTCAGTTCTAACACTAGAAATTTAATGTATCATATTAAACATACAATTAGCAATCATTTTAACTTTTACTTTGTCATAGAAGGTAAACTTTTCATGTCAATATCAAACTACAATAAAATATAAAAAGCTCCTTTTTTCATAAACTTTCTTGCTATGCAGTAAACAAATATGATAAAGAAGCAGATAATGATGCATAAAAGAAAAGGAAAGTAGATGGACATCGACACTATTGAGTGCTCCTCATTTTACAAATGCAAAAACTGAACAAACTAAAATAATTTGTCCAAGATTGTGCAATTAGTAGGTAGCAGAACTGAAATATGAATTTTGCTTTTTCTTCCAAACCATGATTTTTATAATGAAGCTAATTTGGGATTTAAAAATTATCGATTTGACGTTCTGTTATTTCAGTAACTCTTGTATGGGTCTCGAGATATTCAGAGAACATCTTTACGTGTGTATGTCCCTTCTGGCATTCACTCGAAACATAAAATTGAGTGTGTGCTCTGTGCTTAGATAGTGAACTAACAGAGAAGAATTAAGAACAAGTCCTGACCTCAAGGCCACTATAGAATGGGAGGTGGAAACTGACATTGTTAGCATCAATACCACACCATCAGGGTTAGACAATTCCTTAATTAAGATATAAAGGGAGGAAAAAGTAAACACATAATGGATCCTACAAGGGAAAGTGAATCATGGGAAAATTTTAAGTAGACGTAATATTTACACTGCTTTCTTTTTGTAAACGTGATTTTTGCCAAGTGGAAGCCATAAAAAGACTGTCTTTCAGAGGAGAAAGGCAGACACAAGTCATACTTGGGGAATTCGACTCATTTTCCATTAGAGAATTTGAAAAACAGGAGGTATGGGAATAAAGAATGTAAAATATGGCACTAGAAATGATGGTAGAGGAGAGGTTGTAAAGGAACTTAATTACCCGCACCTTAGACTTTAACCCGAAGAAAACAATGCAGTAAGTAACGATCTGTAAGTGAGGGAATGAGACATTAATGCTTTATAGTAATTGAATGTCTGCTTATGTCTATTGCCCTTTCTACCTACACCCCAGGAGAGCTAGGATCTTCCATGGACTGAGGATATTTCTCTAGAACTAAGAAAAGTACTTGCTATATAGTAGACGTTTTTAAAATTTACTGCATGCTACTGACTGTTCAAAAATAATGGTTGTATTAGGCCCTGATAGGCTGTATAGAGGAATCAAAGACAAGTATAAGGATGTATCCTTTAAGATACATCATAAACTATTTTCTTTCTATGGATGGAAGAGTTTGACAGGGAAACACATTCATAAATATTGAGAACATGTTTCTTTCCCCATTAGTTCTTATTATATGGATTGAAATACGCAGCTATAAATGGCAAATGTAAAAAAAAAAATGGTTATGCAAGAGTTAGTTTGTGAAGAAATACAAAAATAGGAGCAAGTAGGGCAGTGCCTGTTACTCAAAGGAGTAGAGCATCGGGCCCACATGCTGGAGGTGGCAGGTTCAAACCCAGCCCCAGCCAAAAACTACAAAAAAAAGGAGCAAGTAAACCAGTAAAATATTGCAATAGAATATGTCAAACAAGAGTAAACAAAGGCAGAATGAGGGCAGTGACAATCAATTTTATGTAGAACCAACAGAACTTAATAACCTATGACTTAAAAAAGGATTTGATAAAGTAAGAAGGTCAATATTACAATAGGGTTTTAAATCTGGGTAACTAATTCTTGGATGGATGGTAATGTTTAACTAAGAAAAAGTTATGAGTAGAAAAGAGAGTTGAGGGAAACGTTAAAATTTGGGATTCAAACTTACTGAGAACGGGATTTGTTTGGAACATGATCTGCTGATCACCTGGCAACACGTTCAGAGGAGAACAATTCTTTAATTTTAGCACTTAAGCAAATAAAAGCAATGATTTAATATAATAAAGCTGTATTCAAATTTGTCCCATCCATATATTATGAATGGCTTAGAGGCATAAGACTATTTCATTTATTATCAAATCCATTTGGGAGTATAATTGTAATCCACTATCTCTACAGCAGACACAGGGAGGGTAGAAATAGTTAAATAGTTAAATGGTTCAAGGATTCCTGAATTACATCTGGGGGGAAAAAAATGCAGGCACTCTGTCAATCCAAGTTATCACTACACATTTTATTACTTGGTAGACAAAATATAGATGTGATAGAATGTTAAATAAAGTACAATGATTTAAATCTGTAATAGAGTTTTGAGGTTGTTGAGATTCGTTTCGATTCTTGATTTTATTGACTGCACATTAGAAATTGCCAAACTAATAGAAAATACTACAGCCTGCACAAACTCGTTATTTATATGAAAATGTTAAATCTCTTCAATTCCCTTTTTTAAAATAACATTCTTTGAGGCAAAAAGTAAAAAGACTATTTCAGTGGCAAAGTATTTTTTTCAAGATTTCTATGGAACATTTAAGGAATGCTTTTCTTTTGTTTTATTTTACAGCATAAGAAAATTAGAGTCTTCTGATCATATAATTTCTCCACATTACTTTTATAAAAATTATCATAAGTATCTATTTTTCAAATACTTCTCAAAATTCCCTAAAAGTCCCTTCATAAATTTGATGTATACTTACCGACAGTGAGTCAAGTTCATTTCCCCAATCTATTTCTGTCAACTTTGTCCCTCTCAAGTTCATTTGGCAGACTATTCAGAAACAAAAGGGGACAGAATAAAGCTCCTATAGCAGATATTTGTTTCAGATATTATGATTAATCATCATAAGTATATATTTTTCAAATACTTCTCAAAAGTCTCTAAAATTCCCTAAAATTAATTTTAGGTAGGAAAGAAAATAATTGCTCTTGGTTATAACAGAAGAGAATGAAAAGGGATTTTGGAATTCATTGTCTGCAGAATATAAATAAGTGATTTCATAGAATTTTTCATTATAATGCAGTTTAAAATATTCATAACAATTTCTGGGCTATTTATGAAAAAAAAGCCTAAGAAATTCACTTCGTGTGACTTGTAGAAGTGCCCTTGAAAATCTCTTAAATCAAACCATGGAGATTTCTAAAAACAACCTGAGGATTTTGAGAATTGGCTAATATACAAGTAGCCTGGTTTGTTCAATAAAATCCAAATGCTATGATGACTTTGTGCCATGAGGCACTTAGAGTAACTGGCTAATGTTACACAGAAGGAAATAAGCTATAATATTTTGAAATAAATTACTTCCAAATATGTCCTCAAGACCAATAATACAAAATGTAATTTTACATATTGAAAAATAAGACCACAGTAGCTAACAGACCTCTCACCTAAAACAGATCTAAATAAATAGCATCCTAATTTTCATAATTTCTCTTATATATTTTTCTTGATTATAACATATAATAATGAACTATAAAGTTGCTTATAATCTTCACAGTATAACTAAGTTCCCTATAGAAAACCACTAAGAAACAAATTACAGGTTAGATGCCAACAGTAGTCTAAAAAACCAACTTCTTAGTTCAGTTAACAGCTACTCCCAATTGATACTACTACACAAAATACAAAAAATAAAAAGCTCAAATGTGAAATTTCTAATTCACGAGAAGCCAGGGGAGTTTTCATCTGAGTCTTCATTATTCTTTTTTTTTTCCTTCTTCATTATTCTTAATGAGAAAATGAAACTTGTCACTGATGAATTTTAAGACTAAAGTATCTCCCAAAGAGTTACAGATAGAACTAATTTCAAAGCACTTTGTATTCACATAGATCAGAATCTTGCTGCAGTAGTTTAGTGTTATTTTCTTAGGAATTGTAAAGTCCATATAAGAAATTAACTTATGTTTACAAAGCATCTACCATGCTTAACTCTATGGGATGTGACCTTCACAAACTCAGTGAACTGGGATAGAAAGCCTTTATGGGAAGATAAGAAAGAAAAGCAACTTAATATAAAAACTAGGCACAACATTTATAGTGTGTACAATGGATGTGATATGGAATACAACCAGATGAAAAATATCACCTTGGGAGGCTTTCAAAAAGAGGTGTAGTGTGTAAATTCTGGGGGTTAGGCGGACTGTGTGGTGAGCTCACAGGAAGATGCAAATGGAGAGAGAGTATTGAAAAATGACTACCAAAGTAAAGGCAGAAGGAGAAAGTATTTAATATATGTCAGGGATAATGCTAACTGGAAGGGCAGTGGATGCTGAGGCCAGTTAGGAAGGATGAGGTCCGTCACTGGAGACAACTGGCTAACAGGTCAACCATCGGAGCTCTTCTCTATAAATCTTGCCTGAGAGGCAACCGTAATATGAAGGTTAATTTATACCTAAAACTGTGGGTTAGACTGCCTGATACTGCCACCTACTAGTTCGTTTGACTTTAGATAAGTAGTTGAGTTTTCTTTTTTTTTTGTGGTTTTTGGCCGGGGCTGGGTTTGAACCCACCACCTCTGGCATGTGGGACTGGCGCCCTACTCCTTGAGCCACAGGCACCACCCAGTAGTTGAGTTTTCTATCCCTCAATTTTCTTATCTGTGTAATAGGAACAATAATGGTATGTAGCAATACAAGTAAAGTCCTTACAAGATCTTTTTATTCTATAATACTGGCATTCTTAAGGGGAGGAGAAATATTTTTTATCAGAAACCAAAGGTTTTCTACTGGCAGTGATGGTCAAAACAGATTAAAAAGGTAGGAAATTTTAGGTAGGGAAGAAATCAGTCATCATTTATTGCTCAGCTTTTCCCTTTGACATCCATAATCCCTTATTATTCAAACTGGAATCCTGATCTCAGGATTTTTATATACAAGTACAAAAACGTCCTTTGATTTTTCTCCACTTCGCTGTCTAAGCATTGGCATCAGTCTCCCGTCTCCAAGCTCTCTGAAACAAAGGCCAAATAAGAGATTTCAGGATGAACTTTCAGGCCTACGTCCTGCCCATGAGAGTGCTGACAGTTCACTTGACCTTAATAATTGCTGATAAAGTTTTTTATTCATATTTGGGTAAAATTAATGACTTTGAGGAACATAATAGGATATACATTAGCATTCGCTACAAATGGAAATCTTCTTTGGATTCTAATTTTATCCATGTTAAATTGGGGCTTTATTACTACATTTAACCTTTAACACATCTTTCTTTAAAGTATAGATTCAAATGTGAAATCTAGCGTTTGCATACATCGTACTACTTTGTGATGCTCACCCTTTCTAACCCATAAGGCTTTAATTTCATAAAAGGGACGTGAATACGATTAGATCTAATATTTCTATCATTGGTACACATAATTTCTTTCCATATCTTCTTTATGTTTGTAAGGGAAACTATGCCTAGTGCATATTGAATTGCTAAAAATCCCAGTGAGAAGTGGGAGATGTAGATATAAAAAGTAAATATGTCATCCATGCTTATTTCAGGTGAATATTATTTTTCCTTTATCTGAAATGAGTTTATCTTTTCAACTTGGGGATTTGGGCTGAACAAATGCATTGTCTTCTTTGAAATAAATGAAAATTATTTATGTCAAATATTCTACCTACTAGAGGGTATACTGGGAACTAAAACAATAGATGTGATGAAAAAGAAATAAGTAATGATCAGTTTCTGATCTTCTGTACTAGACTACAAAATCAGACTGAACTTAATTTTTTCTGTACTGCCTTCATTGCTCTGTTGATCAAATGTATGTCCAATAAAGACATGATCAGCCTCTATTACAGACCCTACCAATTTTGTATCATTCATCAGTCTAGTACAATGTTCTGCTTACGAGCCTTTGAAATAAGACTATGACTGATGGCTTATAATTTCTTATAAAGAGAATGTATAAATTTCTCCTTTATGCTCTGCCTTAGAAATGTTTCAGAAATGCCCGCTCTAATGTAACTTAGCCAAACCTACTCTACCACCTTGAAATTGTACCACAGCTGTAAAAGTAACTATAGTAACTGCTTAAATCCTGACTTCAGCTTGTTAATTGTCTTTTAAAGAAAAACCAGAGGACAAAAAGGGCACAATCTAACAAATGATTGCAGGGCTTTAGGAAAAGAAATGCTGAATTCCTTCGTAATTTATATTGTAATTCTTGTCCCTTTTATGAACTCCAGAAAATAATGCTATAAAGACATAGAGAAATGCCTATGTATAATATGAGTGCATTTATAGAAGCAGGTTGGAAAATGAAATTCCTATTAATAAAATACAAATAATTTAGCTGCCACAGCTGGATATCTCCTAAGTGCAGCGTATATTTCTGTAATTGCTCTAATCCTTGTGTGTTTTCTTGCTCTTCTGCAGGCAGACCAGTAATGATTGTGGTGGAATATATGGAGAATGGATCCCTTGACTCCTTCTTGCGGGTGAGGTTTTCTTTTCTGAGGGCATTTAAATAAGCTATTCTGAGTTCTATATTTAAATCATTTATCATAAATTAATTTCTGCATAATGTTATTCATGAATTTTCTGTGAAGAACAGCAATGTTTTCTCTGGGGTATATTTCCCTGATACTGTGATACATTGCAGTGTTACTAAGGGGGGAAGATGTACAGTTAATAATCTAATTGATTTTACCTATAAAATCTATTGCCATATATACACACATATATGTATCATTGATCAATGTATTTATGTATGTATATGTATGTATAGCGCACATAATGCCATCAGGAAGAGAGAAATTAAATAACATTCAATTGCCTCACACAACCATTCATTTTTCTTTATCACAATTCACTATTCAGTATGATATTTTATGCATTATCTATATGCTGAACTTCATAAATTTGCTGTATGTTTACCAACAGTGAATCAAGTTCATTTCCCAAATCTGTTTCTGTCAACTTTGTCCCTCTCAAGTTCATTTGGCAGACTATTCAGAAAACAAAAGGAGAGAGAATAAAACTCCTGTAGCAGGTATTTGTTTCAGAAGGAAACTTTTGAAAGCATTATTTCTATAGTAACTTATCCTTAAGAGTGTCGTGTATTCAAGAAACAATGTGTTTTCTATAGTGGCACAAAAGCTGAGGACGCATGAATAAGCTGTATTTCAAAACGCATGTGTAATATGTTTAAGATTTTACAAGTATTATGTGCTACGAAAGTATTCATTGGTAGTGAAAAAAAGCAAAATGTAAAAAAATAATTACTACAGTAAATATTTTTCACCCTAGCAGAGGTCACATATGTGTGTGGCGTTGTATTCTTACATACGCACACACAGACACATCTATTTCTATGTTTATAAAGAAAAAGAGAAGAGAGGGAAAGAGACATAACCATTTTTCTTGCTTACAAAATAGCTGGATTTTGCCATTTGGAATGTGTTATATTATTTTTCTTCTTTATTTGCATGTGAAAATAAAACCTTCTTTCTTCATTTCATTTTTTTGCCCCTATGTTATTCCTACAAGTCTATTTGCATCTCACCTTTCTCTCTTGATTTCATTTTCATTTATTTTTCTTGTTTCTGTGCCATCTTCTTCCGGCTGCTCTCAAATGTTAGCATTGAAGATATATTTATACTGTGACTGGACTTGATGTCCACATTCTGTACCAGAAGCTGAAATCAGCAGAATCTTGAGGTTATTACCAAGGAATACTGCTCATGCAGTGTACGCTCTCAACCAAGTGCACTCTTTAAGGCAAAATGAAATCCCAAGGTGTTTGGGGGACGTGAGTTGTTTGTACTTTTCTGCAGTCATTCTCTGAATATGTTATTTTATAGCTTATATTTATTTCATCTGTTCTAAATTACCTTGGAGTACTTTATCAGGACCACTTGCAGCACTTGAAATGCATATATACTTATATCTTTTCATTGCACTTATTCAAAACCCTATTTTTATCAGTTGTATACCAAAATGATTCATTGTCTAATGATACTTGGGATAGGTTGGTTTTCTATTTCTTTTTTTTTTTTGTATCACCTATATCCTTTAGCAGACTATAATGGCAAATAATATAGCAAGATACTCAATCTAAATTGCTTCTGAAAATTGGATCAAATGACTTCCACAAGCAAATTAGTTTAGAAATGTTAGCTTTATTCTGCTGAATCATGAATTAGTTAAAATATGTAATAAAGAAATAATAAAGAATATGAATAATAAAGAATATGAATAAAAGATTTACTTATACATATCCTACTAGCTGTTTACAAATGGTGTGCTTTTATGATTTAAATTTTTGAAACTAGAAACTAGTATTTTTTAAGCTGTTATTATGCACTATGTTTTACCAGAGCATCTAGAAAAAGCATACATGTTCAGATGATGCTGGCTGCCATTACTACTATTAGAACACTTAGCTAATTGTAACTGCCACTTATGGTCTGTGTGTCCTTGGGCATGTAACCAAGTTCTCTCTACCTCTGGTTACCCATCTATAAAATGTGGATATGAACAACTCCTACCTCACCTCATGCAATTTTTATAAAGATCAACTAAATGGATTATTGTTAAGCTTATAGAATAATGCATGGCACATTGTAAGTGGCAGAGTGAGGATTCAAACTCAATTTATGTCTGAAAAAGCCTTGTTCTCATATGTTATGAATTATTTTTATTAAATTGCTTGCTATTTTTCCTTATGAATCTACTTCTATCTCCCCAAGTGGTCCATGTCCACTCTGCACAGAGTTTCTAAAAATAATTTTATTCAAATGCAAAAAACAGTCAAATAAATGGAAAAAAATGTTCCCCTTCTTTAATATCCTAACTCTCCCTTGTCATCTTATCCTTTCTATCCAGAAATTCAAAGTGCCTTAGAAACTTTATGTCAATGGCAGACACTCAATTCCCTATGGCAAGCAGAAATAAAATATATAAATGCATATAGCCTACAAATTCCTAAAAGCAAAGTCATTTTCAAGCTATTGCTTTATAATTTGATAATCACAGCTTCTGGGAGCATAAGAAAAAGGAAGTGGCAAAATGCGCTGTGTAGTAGTGGAGCCATCATGGCTCATTAATAGCTCTCTATACTTACTGGAAGTAGAAAAGATTTCCCTTTGGTTTCCCACACTATTTGAAAAGCACTTCAGTTTGCTATTTTATTATGAAGGAGTGGTAGCACAATTAAGTACAAGATTACAATCTAGCGCCAATGTTGGTGGCTGGCTGACAGTGATATTGCACTAGATGTGTAAATTCCGTGCTTTTTGAGATCCTTGTGGACATTCTTTCAGATAGATATTGGTAGGTGGAAGGTGTGGTCAAGTGTGTTATTGTGTGTACGTGTGTGTGTGGTCACATACATGCCTGTAGAGGAACAGTATGTATACCACTAGGTCTGCATTTTTAATTTTAAACTTAAATACTTTCTGACTTAGAAATCAAACCATCATCCAGGCTGCTCAGAAGGCACAACATCACCAACGTGCCTATTATGAATTAAATGTAACCTTGACCATCATTCCTATACAGTCTTTCTGCAACTACACATATGGATTTCATAAACACCCTTTTTGGCAGTTACCTGGCAACTACTTGCCTCTAAACCTTAGGACCACCATTTTTACAACAATGTTAACTAGCAATCCAAATAAAAGTAGTTATAAAATACCTTCAAAACTTTGATATATGACATGTCAACCAAAATTTTATTCCTTTATTTTATCATATTTGTTGAATGTGAATTTGTTTATCAGATTACAGATGTGGTTATACCAAAATGTAATACCACTGGCTTCAATTAAAGATGATGTACTGTATTCACACTGCAGCCTTCTACTCACGCCTCAAATCCTTTGTCATGAGAGAAAACATATATTTGTATTTTTTTACAAAGTACAATCAAATGAGGAAACAAGAAGTGCCATCCATAAACCAAAAATCTAGGAGAAGTTAATAAAGACAAAACGCAAACAGGATTGAATTGATTAAGGAAACACTAGCTCCAAATATGCTCAAGGAAGGATGGTGGGGAGCAAGAAGAAGGAGTAGAAGCTGATGCTCCCAAGTCAAAGACAGAAACAAAGGAGGAGCAGAGAGACTGGTAGTCGGGAGGGAACGATGACTTTCCTTCAGGTCATGCTACATTTGAGATGTGTAGAGAACATCCAGTGAAAATGTCCAGACTGAAATTAGCAATATAAATCTGAATCTTGACTAAGATCTAGGAGTTGGTGGCATAAAGGCAGTTCTAAACCCAAACCATAGTATTTCCTAGGAATAACTTTGCCAGGAAGAAAAAAAGTTGAACAAGGTTGTATACGAGCTGAGAGGGAATGTGAGTAGGGTTTTCAAAGGTGGCTAAACACGAGTGGTTGAAGAGCAACAAGAAGGGATAGAAGAACATGGAGTCCCCAAACTCAAGGGAATAGAGCATTTCAGGCAGTAGCAAATAAGCCATTGTGTTAAGGGCAACAGAGAAACCCAGAAAAACAGAGACTGAAAAGCATCTTTGGGATTTAACATGTAAGAGGTCCTCAGTGAAAGGGGAGCAAGATATGGGACATTCATATTCCACAAAGTGGACCAACTTCCAACAGGTTGGTCCAGGCAGAAGCCAGATTGCAAAGGACAAAATGAGAATGACTGACTGGAAGTAGTAGGTGGAGACGATTCCTTTGGGGAAAAGTAGGTGAGATGTCAAGGCAAGAGAAAAATGAGTTGCTAGTAGACAATTTTTTTGATTGTTTTTTATTGTGTTTAAATATTCAAATATAAAATTTACTATCTTAACCATTTTTAGGATATAGTTCAGTGGTATTAAGTACATTCATATTATTGTGTGGCCATCACACCCTCGACCTCCATAACTCTTTTCATCTTGTAAAACTGGAACTCTGTACCCATTAAATAATAATTCCCCATTCCTCTCTTCCCCCAGCCACCAGGGAAAGCTTTGAAATAAGGAGGTATGAGTCCTCCAGCTTTGTACTTCTTTATCAATATTGTTTTGACTATTTAAGGTCCCTTAAAATATCATGTGAATTTTAGGGTGGACTTTTCTATTTCGGAAAAATAAGTTGTTAAAATTTTGGTAAAGATTATTTTGAATTTATAGACTTCTTTGTGTAGTATTGACATCTTTACAATGTTAAGTTTTCCAGTCCGTGAGTATGATTATCTTTTGATTTGTTTGTCTTCTTTAATTTCTTTCAGTTATGTAGTTTTCTTTCTTTCTTTCTTTCTTTTTTTTTTTTGCGATTTTTGGCTGGGGCTGGGTTTGAACCCACCACCTGCAGCATATGGGGTGCCCTACTCCTTTGAGCTGGTGCCCGACTACTTTGAGTCACAGGCACCGCCCCATGTTTGTAGTTTTTATTATACTAGTTTTTCACCTCATTGGTTACCTTTTGATGCTAGTAAAGATGTAATTGTTTCCATAATTACTGATTTAGATTGTTCATTGTTAATGTGTAGAAATACAACTTAAGTTGTTGTCGACTTTGTATCTGGCTACTTTGCTGAATTCATTTATTAGTTCTAATTTTGTGTGTGTGTTAACTCTTCAGAGTTTTCTACATATAAGATAAGTTCACCTATACGTAGAGATAAGTTTACTTTTTCCTTTCCAGTTTGGATGGCTTTTATTTCTTTGTCTTGCTTAATTGCTCTAGCCAGAATGTCCAGTACTATATTGAATAGAAATGGCAAAAGTGGAGTCTTTGCCTTTTTCCTGATCTTAGAGGAAAAGCTTTTACTCTTTCACTGCTGAAAGTGATATTCACTATACTGCATAGAGCTTTTATTGTGTTGAAGTAGTTTTTTCTTCTGTTTCTAGTTAGCTGAATGTTTGTATCACAAAAGGATATTGAATTTTGACAAATTAATTTTTTGTATCAGTTGAGATGAACATGTGGGATTTCTTTTCTATTCATTCTGCTAATGTGGGGTGTTATGTTGATCAATTTTCATATTTGAACCAACCTTGCCTTTCGTGAATAAATTCCATTTGGTCCTGGTGTAAAATCTTTTTAATATGATATTGAATCAGTTTGCTAGTATTTTGCTGAGGATTTTTGCATCAATGTTTATAAGAGATATTGGTCTATAGTTTTCTTTTGTTGCAGTGTCTTTGTCTGGCTTTAATATTAGAGTAATGCTGTGCTCACAAAATGAATCAAAGTATTCCTTTTGTTTAATGTTTTTTTGAAAAAGTTTTAGAAGGATTTTTATTACTTCTTTAAATGTTTGGTGGAGTTCACCAATGAAACCATCAAGTCCTCCACTTGTCAAGAGATTTTTGATTAGTGATTCAATCTCCTCACTACTTATAAGTCTATTCAGATTTTCTATTTCTTCATGATTTAGTATTAGTAGGTACTATGTTTCCAGGAATTTTTCCTTTTCATCTAGGTTGTTCATTTGTCCTCAGATAGTTGTTCATAGTACTCTCATAATCCATTTTATTTCTATAGAATTGGTAGTAATGCCACACTTTTATTTCTCATTTTAGTAATTTTGTTGTCTCCTTTTTTTTCCCCTTGGTCAATCTAGCTAAAAATTTCTTAATATTTATTAGTTCTTTTCAAAGAACTAACTTTTGGTTTTGTTGATTTTCTCTATTGTTCTTCCATTCTCTATTTCATCTCTGCTCTAATTTTTATATTCCTTCTACTAGCTTTAGGTGTAACTTAACTTTTTTTTTTAGATTCCTTAAGTTGTAAAGTTAGGTTGTTTATTTCATTTTTTTTTTCTTTTTTAATATAAGCACTTACAACTATAAATCTCCTCCTTAGCAATGTTTTTGCTGTATCTTCAAGTTTTGGTACATTTTATTTTCAGTAGTCTCTAGGCATTTACTAATTTTCTTTGTGATTTTTTTCTTTGATCCACTGGTTGGGAGTATATTGTTTAATTATCCACAAATCTGTGGATTTTTCAGTTTTCCTTCTGTTATTGATGTCTAACTTATCTGAGGTGGTCAGAGAAGATACTTTATTTGAGATCTATTTTTTGAAACCTGTTGAGATGGAAATTTGTGGACTAACATATGACTCATCCAAGAAAATGTCTCATATGCAACTGCAGAAAATGTGTATTCTGTTGTTGCCAGGTAAAGTGTGCACGTCTGTTTGACCTAACTGATGTATATGTTGATCAAGTTCTCTGTTTTCTTACTTATCTTGTCTCTTGTTATGCTATCCATTTTTGAAAGTGGTATTTTTAAGTCTCCAACTATTACTGTAGAACTCTTTCTCCTTTCACTTGTATCAATTTTATTGGTCTCATATATTTTATTGGTCTCTTATTAGTTATATTGATGTTCATTATTATTGTATCTTAAAATCAAGGGTATTTAAATAGAAGAAAATTTAGACAATGTGTATAATGAAGGAGAATAAGAAGAAGTATTAGGGAAAATAAATATATTTTAAAAATCTCAGAAGATGGAAATGTATGACATCAAGATAGAGTATTGACTTTGGATGACAGACCCCTCTACGTCTATGGCCATACCACCCTGAACACGCCCAATCTCATCTGACAGACCCCTCCGCATCTTCCAAGGTATGAGGGACTATGTGTTATGGATCAAGATAAGTTTATGAGGAACAAGAAGGAATTATAAGAAATGATACCTGATGCTATTGCATTACTACATGAAGTAGAAGTAGAGCTTATTTGGAATTTTGAGGACAAACCTCCATATGAGTTGAATGTTTGGAATAACTGTAGAAGTTAAAAAATAATAACTGATAATTAAAATTCTGAACCAGGAAGAACAGTTTCTACAAAAACACTCAACTCCTCAAATATAAGAGAGGGAATAATAGAGGCTATGTTTATGTATAATAAAGCAAGTACAATATTTGTCAAAAGTAACCCTGGCTGTGTCCGACATGCACCCAGGTTGGAAAATCACTAAAATGTAACCTTTTAGGCCATTATTGTGGACTTTGACTTTTCTTTGGGCAATATGGGAAGCTGTTGTAGGGTTTCAAACAGAGGCACAATATGATGATCTAAGACTATATTTTAAAAGGGTTACTCTGGTTACTATATTGAGAAGAGATAGAAGTGAAGCACAAATAGATGCAGGGAAATTAGGAGTCTTTTGCAATAATCTAGATAGGAGATGAGAATGGTTTAGACATGGATTGTTACAGAGGAGTTGAATGGGTAATTGTCAGATTCTGTATTGCATTTTGAAAATAGAGCCAATGATTTGCTGGTGAATTGGATAAAGTATGTAAAAGGAAGAGAAGATTCAAAGGCAACTTTAATGTACAAAAAGGTCAGTAATAGGGTATAACTGCTTTCCAATGTTACTGGTTTTGTTATGATATTAAAAGGTTAATAGACATAAAGACCCTAGAACAGTGTTTAGCATATAATGAGATATCATTAATATCATCTATTCTGATTATACTACATATCAGAAGATGTCACTAACAGGTTTAAATGTGTCTGTTCTGTTTTTTCCTGATCTATTTTTTCGGGTGGGTAAAAGTAATTTTAATTTTTACCATTTGAAAAAAGTATAGATATAAGTCAGGAATATGAGTATTTAAATAATACATATAAGTTCATATCAGCATTTCAAAAGAAATGTGAACCATCTGAAGAGTTTCCTTGAGCAAATGCAAAGCAAATATTAATTTAAAAAATTAAAGAGATCTTTTAAATATTTATGTAGTCAAATTATAAATCTAGTAAAGATGGCATTTTACCTTATGCTATTTATTTATTAATAATGAAAGCTGCATTTTATTACCATTCTTTTCTTGTAAATTTTGTGTGTGGTCATATTTGTGGTAACATATAAGAATGAAATTAATCTACATCATATTTATGTTATTTTTGACAGTGAAAAAAAATAAAATTACATTTACCCACCAATAACTATTTTTAAAACAAAAATGTTATAGTAGAATTACATTTTAATTATGTTTTTATCGGACAATCACATGAAATTTTATGCAGAATAATGTCATTATTTAACACACCTGCCTAAACTTAATGCTAAAAACTATTGTAAAAATAATACGACACTAAACATCCAATTTGAGAGTATTATGTGCTTAGAACCAAGCATATGGGTAGTTGAACTTTTATTTTTGGATTATGAATAGCACAACAATATCCAATAAGCTAAATTAATTTTTTTAAACCTTTAGTACTAAAATGTTGAGTGTCATTTATATTACCTGGAGTCATGAGATTATATTTGATACTTCTCCTTTTGCATATATGACTTTAATTTTTTATTGTATATAATTTATAATTATACTCATACATGAAGGTGCATTTTTGTTGAACTCATCTATAGTCAGTTACTCCTGTGCCCATGTTTGGACTACATAGGACATTTTGAATTTATAGAGCTCAATATTAAATCTGAAACTTATGGTTCCCAACCATGCTTGAAAACCAGAATCATCATCCTGGGGAGATTTTACAAAATACATGTTCAGACACAAGCAGATATATTCTGCAAAAACTTTTCTTGGTAATTCTGATACACTGTAATGATGCTTTATCAAGACGATGGCACTCTGTGACAACCTGCCCCAAATGCCAGCCAAAACAACTTTAAATATAAATGCAGCGCACAGCAGCTAATACAGATTACCTTCATACAAACCTAACCAAAAAGTTAAAAAAAAAACAAAAAAACAAGGTTCAGTAGTAAGCCTTAGAAGTGAAAGGTACATTATATTCAGATTCATTTCAAGCTCTTAAAAATGTAATTCTGAAATTCAATTGCCATGTTTCACAAATCCATATCTACTCCTTTTTAATTTTTTTAGGTATATCTTAGAAATAGCATTTTTAGTTTCTTTACAATTGAAATTTCTGATTCCACTCATGGTGGCCTCTCTATCCTATAACTAAAAATACAACTCTGCTTAGCTTAAGTTCAAAATCCATGATGACCACAAGAGAAGGAGCTTTAAAGGATTTAATAGGTATTATAATCAGGTTTTCAACTAAGGAAACCACAAGAACCAAGACAATTTTCAGTAAAAAGGAATTATTGACTCTTATTTATTCGATGGTTGTTTTAAAACAAGAATGATTTGGTCTTTTCAAACCTATAAATAACCCTAGCCATTTCTTTTTCAAATTCAAGAGCATTTTAAAAAGTCATAGCATAGCCAAGTTTTTGATTTAAAAACATATAAAAAGTGAATTTTAACTTTAAACTTAAGTTATAGAAGTAATCCTCCAAGGACCATTTTCTGCAAAGTCATTTATAAATCAATTGTTCAGAACTCAGAATGCATTTTCCCATAAATATTTCTTTTAAAGATATTGCTTAAGTCCCTAGGCAGACCCATAAAACCTCTCCACTACAGACTACAGCTAAAAGATGTAACTTCCAAAAGGGAAGAGGGCCAGGAGTTCCCTTCAGAAAGTCTGTTTCCTTCCCCTCTACGTAACTTGCTCTGGGCAACATTTTTTTAAAGACTACTTTTCTATGTCATTTACCTCTCTCTTCATATCCTCAGAAATTCAACACTTATTGTTGGAAATCCCATGTGGTAGCACATACTCCCCATCCCCTCTTGCTCCCAGGCTAGGTCTTTTTTTCACCTTTTTAATTAAGATGTAAACTGGACCCTCACACAATCCTACTCTAAGCTCCCATTTTCTCATTGGCACAGATCTTAGCTGGATATAAAGTTAGACTAATTCATGCTGCTTTATGGCTCACAAATACTATACTAATTCCTCCAGATGTTTTTGTATCTTTTACATGTATTTGTCAGCCCAAATAGAATTTTAATAATGGGATTTCAGGTAACAAAACAAAAAGATGTGGACACATGTGGACATTGTGGGTGAGGATATTTTTATTCCAAGTAACAACCACGAACCTAGAGGCTAGCTTGTCTCTGTGCTGGTGGCTCTCCATAGATGCTCATTTCTGTCTCTTACGAATCCCTCGTGTTTCTAGTTTTTGTGACATCTAGTTTTCTCAAAACAGCCTCCAGCAACATAAAAACTGGGGCACGAGAGGCTTACAATTTCTGCTGTTTGTCTACCTCAGTCTTTTGTAAACTATTTAGTAAGGTCAATTACTTGTAGATTTTATAAAGTGGTCAAGTCAAAGCTTTGGAAGTAACAATTTTACAAGGCTTCAGTTAAGCCTTCTAAATTTTGCTTTGAAGTGTCATTTCTCACAATTCACTGTTAGTGAACCAAGAAGTCTTTTGATATACATAAAGTTTGAGCTTAAACTGTCATTATCCAATAGTGTTCATTGCCCCAGGTTTATGAGGAATCTGTGAAGGGTGATTTGTGTATTTCAGGTCACCATGGCACTGCACTGTGATCTGGAACCTCTGTACATGTTTGTTGAATGAGTGATATGCAATTTGTATTAAACTGACTCAAAAATAGCAGCCTATCATTTACTGGGTGTATTGTCACTCCTGTTTAACCTTTTTAGGACACAGAAATCACTAGAATTATTATCTGTTTATATAAACAGCATTACACATTTTTTAGCAAGAAAGTTTGAGGACAGTGCTTTATACTTTGGTCCACCCATCTTTGATACTCTGTCAGGGAATTTGATTGGTGGGCTGACACCACTGATTTTCCAGTGAAGATCTACAAGGAAATATAGTGTGAATCTACAGAAGATATTTAGCTCCCTTTTCCTCACTCTGCAGCAAAAATATGAATATCTGGTAGTCATAATCCAAGAATCTTCCCCTCAAAAGCAGAAATGGCTACAAATGTAGTCAACATTTTCATACTTCTTATTCATGCATGATCTTCACAGAAAATCTATAGCAAATATAACTTTTTATGAGAAATACTTTAAGAAAATTTCTTACTACATACTAAATGAAGAACTTTAGTCCTTTAAGAGAAAAATAAATTCAATTCAGTTCAATCCAGTGAATATGTATTCTATAGCTACTGTGAGGCAGACGTGGTATTAGGCCCTGGGATTACAAAGATGAACAAAATGAGGTATGCTTATTACCCTAGATAAGATCATGTTCAAGCCAGTAGGAGAGAGGTACCATATATGTATGGTTTTCGCCGATATTGGTGTGGACAGAATGCTTTGGGAGCAATAGAGAAAGAAACTTGGTCCAAGTTAGCCTTGCCTCCAAAGTACACTTCTGACCTGATTCAAGCTACTAGTGTACCTCTCCCATAATACTCTAATAGTTTCCAGACTGATCTTTCTGCTCTCATTCTCCACAAGCAAACCAGAGTATATCACTCCCCATTTAAAATCTTCCCTAACCTATCATTATAACTTGAGTAGATTTCAAGCCCTTCCTGGGTAATGGATCCAGGACCCTTCCTGATTTTGCTTTTGCCTGGCTCTCTGGCATCCTTCTTACTCCCCCGTCACTCCACAAGCTCCAGGCTCATTGGCCTACATTTCTTAAGCACACCACCCTTATTCCTCACTTAAGCCATTTGCACTTGCTAGGAACTATTCTCTAGCTCCATGATGTCATTCTTTTTCACTTTATATATTTTATAGTTCATCATTATTTACAATTATCTTGGCAAGACACAGCAGCTCATGCCTATAATCTTAGCACTCTGGGATGCTGAGGCTGGTAGATCCTTTGAGCTTAGGAGTTTCAGATAAACCTGAGCAAGAGTGAGACGCCACCTCTACTAAAAATAGAAAAATAGTGGGTGCCTGTAGTTCCAATTACTTGGGACGGTGAGGTAGAAGAATCACTTGAGCTCAAGAGTTTAAGGTTACTGTGAGCCAAGATGATGCCACGGCACTCTAACCAGAGTGAGACTCTGTCTCAAATAAATAAATAAATAAATAATCTCATTTACTTTTCACCTACTTTATTTTCTCTTTCCCTGTCTCCAATTAAATGCTGACAAAACTGGAGCAGGCATGTTTCTGTTTTGCTTCCCTTGTTGACCACTAGCAACTAGAAGAATACATGGTCCATAGTAGATACTCAATAAAGGTCATTTCAAACAGTGAATATGGGGATTCAGCAAGGACCTCCTAGGAGAGATGAGTCATGAACATCTCAGGGGACAAAAGACTAGAATGACATTCTTGGAAAAGGGAACTGTATAAGCAATGTTGCAGGGGTGAAATGAACAGAAAACAACAGCAGAAGGATATAGACTAAAGATAAGATATAAGCAAAGGTCCGGTCTTAGACACTGCATGTTATTCTGCCATTGAAGATCAGGGAAGAGTTTTAAATGAATCACCGGGTGAGATTTCTGTTCTCATAGGACTGAATATTAAAAAAAAAAAACCTTTAATGTGGTGGTTTCATGATAACACGGCTCTCAAATCCTGCATTTGTCTTCAGCTCAGTCTAAGTACTTGAGCTCAGCCTAAGGTTAATGGCCCACTGAGAGGCTTAAAGTCTCTGTGGGAGGCTACTCACAAGGCAGTGCCTTGAAAACCATGGTGAAGAGCTTATGTGACTGCAGAAGCAATATGACATGCCAGTGACTGCTCAGATCTGGTGGATGCTGTGCTCTGGAGCTCTGCACAGCTTTCAGAAATAGCAGGCATCATTATATATAGCTTTCAGAAACCCCTTCCAATCAGCTCACCCTTCTTGTCAGTTAGAGGGTAAACTCCATGTTTCTCAGCAATCCAGTCGAGAGAGCAAAGAAAGAGAAGGATGGAGATGGATTAAATTCTAGCTACTCAGCCCCGAGATGCAGTGTGTAAATGTGCCATATTCACTCTCTTTCATTTGAAGCTGCCTCCCTGGGGTGGGGGTTGTGGGGACATACGTCATAAAAAAATTCATAGTTTCTTTTTGATTAATCTTCAGTGAAAAGCCCAAAGATATTAAATCTCAGTCCTCTCACATTTTCTCCTCCCCTCATAAACAATTCAATTCAATCTGAATTAATATTTATTGAGCTATGACACAATGCGTGGCAGCCTGGTGGATGCTGTAATAGAAATGCTACGTCAGAGGGATAAAGCCTGTGTCCTCACTTAAGAAAACGATCTGTTTTAGACAAGACAATAGAAATAACAGCAGTAGCAACCAGCGCCCTACAGTCACTATTTATTAGCCATCCACTATATTCAAGGAACCCAGTATGTAAACCCAACTTGAGGAGGCACCGTTGAGAAGAATTAGAAAAAGGAATATAGATTTTATTTGAAAAAGAGAGTTGCATTATTTATAGAGAAATAGATTTGTGCCATACCTTATGTGTGAATGAATGGGACTGTTCCTCTCAGCCAGACATAGATGAATGGATCCTCGCCCACTGGTTTATCAGGAGTGTTCTTGCTTAGTTTTGGCTTCCTGGTCTCAGAGGTCTTTCAGATAATGCTTTATTATGCCAAATTATATTTCCCAAACTAACCCAGACTGAGGTAAAATTTGGTCCAGCTCTTCTTTTTCCAGCAACTCTAATAGATAAGAATTCAGGCTCTGGAATTAGATTGCTCGGTTACAAATCCTAACTCCATCATTAAATGAGATACCTGTAAAGAGCTTAGCCTGTAACTGGTTTGTAGTGCTTAATGAATGTTAGCTATTTATTTCCTTCGAATAAGGTGGCAGAAATGAAGATATGCATTCCTCAAAGAATACAGAACTATTTTTGGAGCTTCTGTTTCATCAAGCCTACCTTTTATATGCAGTAGATGGGTGGATGAAAGAGACAGGTATATAGGTAAGTAGGTAGGTAGATGATTGATAGAGAGACGGAGAAATAGATTGCCACAGGATGGATTCCTCAGGGCACAGCATATAAAATGGATATTTACATGCAGAAATTTTATTGGGGGAGCTCTTGAGAACAATCCCTTATTCTCATAGCTTCTGGAGTTTGGGGTGCTGATAGCTCTTACTTCAATCTTTAGAAAAACCCTTGGCTGGAGAGAGAGCTGCCTCACGCAAGGCCAGCACCCCTCTACAGGGGCAATCTGAACCCAGTGATTGATTGCTGTGGGAGCAGAAGGGCTCAGTCCTTTCCCCTCAGTTTTGACCAATTCCAAAGGATGATTCCAGATCCAGGGCAGCCCATGGAATGGATGAGGCCTTTGTAGAGAATGCACTGCACTTTAAATTTTTTTTCCTGCAGTTTTACCAGCCACAGTTTTGTAGGCTTATTATTAAAATAGCTTTGACTTCATGGACCCCTGAAAACGTCTTGGCCAAGTGAATTAGAAATACTTGGGTGGTGCCTGTGGCTCAAAGGAGTAGGGCACCGGCCCCATATGCTAGAGGTGGTGGGTTCAAACCTAGCCATGGCCAAAAACTGCAAAAAATAAATAAATAAAATAATAATAATAAAATAAAGAAATTACTATATTGTTTAGTCCCATGACAGAACATGGAGAAAGTAGTTTAGATTCTCTTCATAAACCAAATTCTCATTTTTTAAATGATAGCACTGTTATTAGAATCCTGATTGCCATGTTATTAAAATGAAGATTAATTAATTCAAGTCTTCAAATTTTGATGACAAAAATATTCAAAACGATTAATTAAAAATAACTTGCATAATAGCCAAAAAGTAGAAGTAACCCAAATACCCATCAACTGATGAAGATAAACAAAAGGAATAAAAACTTTCTATTCAGTCATAGAAAGACTAAGATACTGATTCATATTACAATGTGGATGAACCTTGAAAACATTACAGTAAGTGAAAGAATACAATCACAGAAGATCTTATATTTTATGGTTCTATAATGCTTAAGGGATACACAGAATAGGAAAATCTATGGAGCTAGAAAATAGGTTTGTGATTGCCTAGGATGGTGGTGGGAGGTGGATATAGGGGGAGTAGCGAGTGACTGCTTAGTCAGTATGGGGTTCTTCTGGGAGGGATGAAAAGTTCTGAGATTGATTTTGATAATGGTTGTAAAGTTCTGTGAATACCCTAAGAACAACTGAATTATATACTTTAAAGAGATAAATTTATAATGTCAACTGTATCTCCATAAAGCTGTTAAAAAGTAATTTTGGTTCTTTCCGTCACTTTCAGAATAGATAGAAAATGAAGTAACTAATTCTTAGTTACTAAATAACTAGTCTTAAATAACTAATTCTGTTTATATATCTAGGAGCTTATGTTGACAATAGATTTTTTCAGGAAAATGAGAGAATTTTCTGAGTCATTAAAATTACTAAAACTATACTCAATAATAATGATAAAGATTTGTTAAATAATAACTTAACTAAAATAACTCAGAAGCTGTATATTATTTGTGGGATCCTCCCTACAACTTTGACTTAAATGATTCTATTTCCATTGTACATATAAGGAAACTGAGGCACTCTTTAGTTTTCAGGGGGATCCATTAACACTTCCTACGACTTAGAAATTCTTCTTGACAAGTACTATGACACAAGGAAATTTTATTTTTTATAGGTAAAAGAACAACCTTTTAAAATTTAGTGTAATTCATTATAGAACAAAAAAAAAATACGTTTTCAATTTGACTCAAAGGTTTTGAGATTCCTAATAGAGGAGAGAGGTAGGTGAGTACATGATGGAAGATGTGGACTTCATCTAATAGTGCACTGTCTGAGAAGATGGATTAGAAACATAAAGAGCTAATAACACCAAAGATTTTCTTTGCTAGGTTATCTTTTATACATTAATTATACAAAAGAGCCTATGTAAATGGATACCCTTGCTCTAAGAATATTTATTTTAAGAGAGTGTTCTTTTCCATCTTCTTCACTTAAGTTAGGAGATATTATCACAGAGTTACGCGGGAGAAAAGTTAATATAGTAGGAGGAAGTTTATTTCATTCATAGTATAAGCTTATTCATTTATCTGAACAATGAATCATCATTGTGTAGGAGACTATGTCACTAAGATAGATACAGTGAGATCATCCCTGTGATTAAGTTACACTATGGTTTGAATATAAGATATGTATTCATGAAAACTGCTTTAACATGGAAAAATTTTAAGATACTTTTATTTGTTCTTCCACTATATAGCATAAGGCAATATAGCCGTATAGTTTCTTAAAGGTATTTTTAATGTCTTTCATAAATAAATTTTGCCTGATGTGTAAAAACATCTTAAGAATTTTTTATGCTTTTCTATAACTCTCTGAAAGACAACACTAGCTAAATAACTAAGTAGAACAATATGCATTATTTTCAAACTGAAGAACTTTCATTTTCCTTTTTTCTAATTTCAGGGGCACTGTTTGTACTGGTTTCATGGGTACATACATTTTGCACAGGTGACAATTAAATTATTTTTACTCTTTTTTAAAAAAAGGTATTTTAAAATCAAAGTGGAGGGAACAGAATGGGATTTACGACTATACATCAGTATTCTGCCTTGCTCGTTATTCATATTATTTAACTTAATCATCTCTAACAAGAAGCTAAAATAGTCCCATTTTCGGTCAATTGCCAAGAGCTTCTTTTGTATTTTCCCTATATAAGGAAAACATGGAAAAATCGAGTTATTTTCTGTTTGCTTGTTTGTTTGTTTGTTTTTTCTCTTGTAGCTTCTTGAAACTTTTGTTGGTGCCATCGTGTTTTCTTTTTCCTGAGCGACCAGGCCTAACTACCATTTTTCATAGCGTCCCTAGGTCCCACACAAATTTCATCCAGTCCTAAGTTTTGCTGCTCTTCCCACCTGTACGGCTGGCTTAAAGATCACAACTATGAAAAGTATAATAGGATCTATTTTCTTGGTAGACCCTTAGTAGACCCTTTCTGTTACTTTATTTGACTTTAGTTCCTTCCTATTACTTAAAGCTTTTTGTTTTATTTTGTTTTATTTTTAATTAAATCATAGCTGTGTACATTAATGCAGTCATGGGGTAAAATGTACTGTTTTATATACAATTTGAAATATTTTCTTTTTTATTTAATTTATTTATTTTTATTAAATCATAGCTGTGTACATTAGTATGATCATGGGGCACCATACACTTGGTTCATAGATCATTTGACACATTTTCAACACACTAGTTAACATAGCTTTTGTAGCATTTTCTTAGTTATTTTGCTAAGACCTTTACATTCCACATTTACTAGGATTCACATATACCCTTGTAAGATGCACCGCAGGTGTAATCCCATTAATCCCCCTCCCTCCACCTCCCTCCTCCCCTCCCTCCCCTCCCTTTCCCCCTTCTCCCTATTCTTAGGTTGTAACTGGGTTATAGCTTTCATGTGAAGGTCCTACATTAGTTTCATAATAAGGGTGAGTACATTGGGTACTTTTTCTTCCATTCTTGAGACACTTTACTAAGAAGAATATTCTACTTAAAGCTTTTGACATCACTTTTTCCGGGAGTTAATTTGGATGGCTCCCTTCTGTCCTTTGTTGGATTCTCCTTCTTCGTTTCCAACTAGATGTTCCCTTTCCTTTGTATGTCAAACAAATTCTTACATTTCTTTATGAACATAGTAAATGGTCATCAAACTTGATGCTTGCCTTCATTGGGCCAATCCTACAATAAATTTAAGGGTCTTATTAAATACATACATACACACACTGCATTACAATAAATCAAATTCAGTAACTGTGATTCTCTTACAGAAACACGATGGCCACTTCACAGTCATCCAGTTGGTCGGGATGCTCCGAGGCATTGCATCAGGCATGAAGTATCTTTCTGATATGGGTTACGTTCATCGGGACCTTGCTGCTCGGAATATATTGGTTAATAGCAACTTAGTATGTAAAGTTTCTGATTTTGGTCTCTCTCGAGTACTGGAAGATGATCCAGAAGCTGCTTATACAACAACTGTAAGTGATATGCCATCTGCCATTATAATTTATTTATTTTTATTATTTTTAATGTTATCAGAGTAATTCTGTTTTCATTTTCCCAATTTTCTGCTCTCATTTATCATTTTGCTAATTTAATATCATTATTTGAGAGATATTTGCTTTATCTGAGTACCTAGCTAAACAAATTTAAAACTTATATTTGTATTTTTTTCTTACATATACTAGGACTTTAATATCACATTTGAGATGCATCTCATGACTGCTCTCACAACAAATTTGTCTTTGCCTGGGGTATTTTTGATGCTTCAGTAATTATCTCCTTCATATAGAATTCGATAGGCAAATAGTATAATCAACCAATAACTTGGTGATAGTGAAAAACCAGTGATTATAAATGACATTTTTTTCAAATGTTTAAGTAATCATATCTTAAAATGAATAATATAGGTATCTCTGGAGATATGTAAGTATACTCTTTCCATTTTTCTAAATGATACCTGAGTAAAATGTGAACAGAAATAAAAGTTTAAAACTTTAGAACAAACTATCATCTATAAATTACATGATCTCAACTCATCCCACGAATAGTTTTAATATTTCTGAATGTCCTAAACCAATTCATTTCTCAATCTGTCTGATTATTGTTTTGAGGAATTTGATCCCAACGTCTCTATGGTTTTATCTTAAAGCTGTTAAGTTATAAAATTATGTTCTGTCATTTTTTTTAAACAAACTATCACCACTGTCTCATTTGATAGTCGGCTTCAATGAAAAACTAGTGAGTAAAACTATTCAAGATATTTTTATTCTGTTCCTATTCTAACCATACACATTATTTTAAAAGATGTAACTCTGTAATTTAGTTTCTTTTAATTTCATTTTCTATGAGATTTTTTTGAAAACTTGCTGTATTCAGTTACTCCCAAATACAGCAAATTAATATTATAAGGAATATTTTATGCCATTATTCTATTTTCTTTGTAGAAATTCTCTATATTAATTAATCAATGATTTTTTAATTATTCAATAAAGAAATATAGTTCTAAGAAAAAATTAATTTCTCACTGTCCAATACATAAAGTAATAGTATCTATTGATTTTTTAATTTGAACAAGAAAATTTCAAAAACTAAGTCTGTCGATTCTGAAAATAATTTCTTCATTTTAGAAAAAGTAGCATTTTAATTTCATTTTTAATTGAAAAATAACTTTTTTTCAAGGTCCTTTTTTTTCTCTTTCATTTTTACAAATTTATAACTTAAGCTTTGGTGCTATGGAACGATAAATGTAAAGTTTTTCTATTAAGCACATTATTTCCAACTGTATAGAATAGTGCTTAAAATTATATATACACTATAAATTCTAATATTTATAAAAATTACAGCAAATACAATCTATTAGAAGATTAAATAAAAAAGGAAATAGCTACTACATTGTTTGGCAGTAATCCTATATAGATACATTTGAAATCTCTTATTAAATAATATTTTAACTGCTTTCTAAAATGGGAAACTAGCAAGCAAATTTAAGATACTAATAAAATTGGTAGGTAACTTAAAATATTATTTATATATGACGTGTTTGTCATATCAAATTTAATATCCAGACTCTAGGCATTTTCTTTCTTTTGTGGTTATAGAGACCAGGAGGCCTATTTTTAATTTACATTGGACTACAGAATTAAACAGTAAATTAAATAACCAGAATATTAACACTCCAAAAAGTGCCTTTTAAAAGCTATTGATTATGCTTGATTAAGAAACAAGTCTGTGAATTTAAGAAGTACCAATGAAATGGCAAATAACGTAATCAAGTTAGTTTTATTTTTTTTAAGTCTCAGAACTACCTTATTGCTCAGAGGATTGACTGTGTCATAAACATGGACATTTGGTGCTTAAAATAGCAAAGCTCTTTGCTTCAGTGACTTTATGCTTTGAGAGGGTAGACAAACGAATGCTTCCATGCAATTCAATGCATTAAGCATTATCATAGAGATCAGTAGAAGGCTTCACAAAAAAGGCAAAATGTGAGCCAGGTCTTAGAAGATTTCATTATACAGACATTTGGAGGAAAGGTAGTCCAGATAGAGGAAGGAGAAAAAGAAGAGAGCTGACAGTGCAGGGAAGAGAACGGGTACGTTGATGGGAGTGTGGGACCAAGAGCAGGGGAGGGCCAAGTTTCTTAAGAATAATTTTGAAGGTACCTGAGTGGCTCTCCAAGCAATTTAAAGGGTTTTTATTATAGCAGCTAAAGATATATTGATTTATTTAAGTGGGAAATAACAAAAATAGATGCATATCTTAGAAGATATTATTGACAGCCTTGCGATAGTGGAAGAAAGGACTGAAGGACAGGAGGACTTGGTAGAGCAGGGAGGCCAGTTAGCCATTATTGCTGCAGATTGGAAAGGACACGTGAGTTTAACTAGGGCAGCGACGGTTGGCATAAAGGGGAGGGAAGAGAATTGAAAATCATTGTGAGCATACAATTTATAAGATTTGACAACTAATTAACTGCAAATTGTAAGGAAGAAGAAGGATTTAAAGATGACACTAATATTTCTAGATTAAACAACTGGTTGATGGAGATACTATCAATCAAGAAAGAGAATCCTGTTAGAGATGGCCTGGCTAATGGCACTAGATTATAAAGCAAAATTACAGGCAAAGGTCACAGATAGTCTGTCTCCAAGTCATCAAAATAATGCTGAATGAGCATGGCATGCTGTCAACACTTCATAGAAAACTTTTAGAGCTTTATCTGAATGTGCTGAGCCCCCGAATACTCTTTGTATTTCCTGTTAAAAGGCATGAGATGGAAACTTTACTGCCCGGTGAAACTATACCTCCACTCAAGCATACTCTGGATAATAAAATACAGGGAAATAATGATCATTTATATGAAAATGATCTTTGTTTTATAAAAGTATCTATATGAACATAACTTTAAAGAGCAGCCTCCCTTCACCTATTCTTGTAAATGTGGCTCAGTTTTTAGAGGTTATGTCTAAATATAACTATCTTGGAACATATCTTAAACCTTAGATGATTTTTATTTTCTTTTGCTGTGTAAATATAATTTCTGTTTCCTTGTATTTGTAAATGTTTTTATAATATACATCAATAAATGTTTGGGGGAAAGAGAGTTTAAGAATAAGAAGACATCGTGTATAAAGGCTAAGTCTTTTTGTGTACTACTTTTTTTTTTTTTTGGACTCTTCAAGGCAAAAACAAACTTTTTAGAACAGTGTGCTACATGGAAGCTATCCCTTTCTAATCAAAATGGGAGCAGAATAAATAGACACTTTCTGTAAAGATGACTTTCCCAATTTAGAGAGCTACATATCATGATAAATAGCAACCATAACTGGTTAAAGAAAGATAGAGTGAATAGAAAACCCAGCATGGCAACTTACTAGGCTTGTCCACATGTGCAGATGAGCAGAACGGCCATGCAAACCAGAGTGGCCAGACCAGAACAGATGTTTCAAGAGAGATTACCCTCCCACAATGAGTGAGTCCTTTAGAGCCCTATTCAAAGATTATACACATGTAATATATGACAGTATTATTTACATCATAAAATGTGCTAAATAGAAAGGTGAGATTTACAACTACATATAAGTAGAAATTCTAATATTTCTTCCTACAACTTGAATGTTTGTTTTATGTGCCCTGCTCTAGGGCATTCAATGTGTACTCAATACAGTTTATCATGAAGCTACCAGATTTCACACCTATTCTTTGCAGGCTCAATTGTGAAGCAGTTTCACTAGTTACCGATCCCCAGAGAAGATTTCCACTCCATGGAGAATAGCTAAGATCATCACTATGCCAAACTCTAGAAACAGAAGTCCATGGCCTATGTCCACTGCATCCTAGGCTACTGTGCAGGCCCTCTATGCACCATTTACCTACTTGCCTGAATCCAGTGAGAAAGAATATACTCAGCGCATGTTATTTAAAGTGAGTCTATTATTTATAGATAGTCAGCAGGGAGAAGTCTTACATCCATTGTGAGCAGGTCTCCCAAGGTTCAGGAAAGCTGCCCAAAATGGATGAAGTCTTGATGCACATGCCTCTCTTTGCACCACAGCTGACAGACCCTGGGAAATAGCCCACCCTGGGTTATAGACCCACAGGTCCACATGACTCACTGGGCAAAGCTTTGAAGGACATCTTGCTTCCAGGGGAGAGAGGAACAAAGCTTAGGCTGTTCCAGTTGAATTGGGTGGTTTTACTCCCTAACTCGAGATGTCTCTAGAAGGGTCAGGAATAAAATCCATACTGTTACATACAGTGTCTTCTTATCTGAGGGTTTTACGTTCCCAACACATGCCACAGTTATTCTTGAGAATTACAAGGAAGAAAGGGGAAAAACTGAGTCTGTCCAAAGCCACGCAGCAAACTGACCTGCACCAGTATCCAAAAATAACCTGATTGTTAAGAAGAGATAAATGGCTCCACAGAGACAGGAAGGACCAAGAGTAACCAAATACAGCATGTAAAGTGTGGGCAGACACCAGTGGTGGACAAAGAGACATGAAAGGCAATAACAGTAATAGTAGATTTTTCTGTAAGGCATTTATACTGAAGTATATCAAGCCTTTGCAAAGAGACCTTAAGATTTGGTAATGGCATGAAAACCCAGAAATATATGTGTGTAATATATTGTGGGCTAAAAAGTGAAAAGAAAAAAAAATGTCTAGATGAGAACTGGTGCCTTTCATATGCCAACTTTATGAAGAGCTTAGCAAGCACTTAGGAGCAACTGGTAAATTATGATCCACACCTAGCAATGCATATATAATTAGTGTTATGTGGCTAAATTAATCCATAGAAAAGTTACTGACATGATTGTTTTTATCGGATTACATGGTCTCCTATCTGCTTATAATTTAGGTGCTAAGCAATCACTTCCTCTTCTGCACTTGACACACATCCCCTTGGACAACTTTTTGTAACCAGTTCCGGAGGAGGCACCCTTTCATTTGAATACTGCTAGGCAACCCACTCCAAAACTTACACTGAAAATGCTAAGCCTCTTTGGTCTCAATTATGGAAATGAGATCATGTTTACCTAAAAAAAAAAAACATTAAAACATTATGTCTCACATGCATCTGTTTTAAAAGATAAATTTTATTTAAAATATAATGACAGTTCATGTTCACATTTTTAAAAAAATTATTGAGTAATTTCTTTCTTTTCTTTTTATTGTTGGGGATTCATTGATGGTACAATAAGCCAGGTTACACTAATTGTATTTGTTAGATAAAGTCCCTCTTGCAAAATTTCTATTATTATATTCTAAAGATCGAAGCAAAATAGAAGAATTATTTTATTGTAATACTATTAAAAATCTTGTGATTCCTTGATTTATAACTTGGAATTGTATTTTTTTGTGTGTTATTCATGGCAAATCTTGTTTTTTAATCTGACAGCAGCTATTCCATGTAAGTCTTTTCTTTGTTGAAATACAGAGCCTCATTACTGACAACACATAATCTGCATAATTATAGGTCTGTTAACATCTTAATTCTATTTACTTTGCATTCATAGGACCTCTTCCAAGCTCCAACACTTAGCCTCCCCTAGTCCACATAAAATATTAGAAAAGCCCAATGTCCTTTCACTGTAAGAAGGCACACCCTATTCTGAACATGCGGATAATTATAACAAATAATGAAGCAGCATGAGGGGAACATACTTAATGACTATTTTAAACTTGGGGGTGGGCAGAGAGCTTCCTTCGTCTAATTCAAGCATCTATGAATTACCTTGACTTTCTGAAGTGAACTTTTACATCTTGAGACATGTCCAGTTTCAAGGATAAAATATTTTTAATACAAATGAGATAAAAAATTATTCTAGATTTTTTACAATTCAGCTTTTAAGCCCTTTAATTTAACATAAGCAATTAGGATTTGCCCGAAGATCACGTTTAACCTTTTAGTTAAACATACTTGGAATTTTAATTCATTTTGTCTCTGTTAAATTAATGGCACTAAAAGTTATGCAGTGAAAAAAAAATGTAACACTTTCAAGTAAAATTATGTAACGTTCAACACACTGAATGAAAGCACTTACACTGAGGATTTCGAAGAATGAAATCTGATACTTAGAAATCTTCCCAGGGCGTTCTCTGTCCTTCAGCTTCCTGGTGGGACTTGCACTATGCTGAGATACCACATGTGATAAAATGTATCCAACTCTAAATCTAGCCTGGTTCAATCTGGGCCACACTGAAAATGGCTTTTATTGTACTTTAATTTTTGTTTGAGGCTTAGCCAAGCTAAAAATGGAGGGGGCTTGACAGCTTTCAGTGCAAAGGCAGACCCTTAGAAAGACCACAAAACACGCTGGCCTGCAAAGAGCTGCATAGAGCAGCCTACATAGAATATAAGGACAGGCTCCTATACAGAATTCACTGAAAAATTCAGGTAAAGGACACGGCAGCTTCTTTTAGGCAAAGCTAAATTCAGCAGCTGAGTATAAAGAACAGAAATGAGAAAATAGCAATGCTATCATTATGCTATGATGTGAAGATTTAAATAACTTCTTCAGGAAAAAGGTAATGAGTAAATAAACTTTGGAAGAGTGAAAAACAATAAAATACAAGCTGGATGAACCAAATTCATCAATTAAAACAGGAACTATGCTACCTTGGAAAAACAGCAAAATGACTCTGCACCAAAAACAGTTCTCATTGGACAGATACTATGATAGTGGACAAAATTAGTCAAATATGTAGCATTATAATTAGATGAAGAGGAAGAAATCAATGTGCCAATACTAGATTTCTTAAATTTAAATGAAAAAAGCACTCTTGAAACCGCAAATGTTTGATAGATTAATTCTAATGATTTAATGTATAAAAGATATATTCCCAGAAGTAAGTAGTTTCTATACCTTAAGCCAATGTGTCAGGAAGCAAATCTACATCAATGGAGATGAAGGAGCAGCAAAGTTTAACAAACCAGAGGGGACATGTGCTAAATGCAGAATAAGAGTCTTCAATAACTGTTCAAGGAGTGAACACCATATACACCAGCTGGTATCATAGGCTCAGAGCCCATAAATCCTAAGGGTACTGGTCTGGGAGGGCAGTACCAAAAGTACAAAACATCTGTGAAATATATTACTTGGGTGAATTGAAAACAGTAGATCTTAAACATAGGATGGAAATGGGAATCAATACAACACCAAAGGAAATTACTATCTATAGAATTATTTCCTGAAAAGCCCTCATCTCTGAAGCTTGGGAAACTAACAGAAAAGATTATCATACATCGGAAAAAATGACTGATTAAAAAATAACTCCATAATGAACTGGAGTTGAAGAGGGAAGTTCAGTCTGAAAATGAAGGTAAAACTTCCCCCCGTTGCCCCAAACACAACTCTGACTTCCAGCAGGAGAAGGGCCATGATCCAAAGGAACCAGAGCAGTTGAGAAAACTGTTTATCAGTGGTCTGAGCTTTGAAACTACAGATGATAGTTTAAGAGAACATTTTGAGAAATGGGGCACACTCACAGATTGCGTGGTCATTTAGAGATCCCCCCAGCAAAACATTCCAGGGGTCTTGGTTTTGTGACTTACTCTTGTGTTGAAGAGGTGGAAGCACCAATCTGTACTCAACCACAAAAGTAGGACGGGTGTCTTGTGGAAACAAAGAGAGCTGTTTCTATAAAGATTCTGTAAAGCCTGGTGCCCATCTAACAGTGAAAAAAAAAATTTGTTTTGGTGGTATGAAAGAAGATATAAAATACTATAATTTGAGAGACTATTTTGAAAAGTTTGACAAGATTGAAACCACAGAAGACAGGCAGAGTGGGAAAAAAGAGAGGATTCGTTTTTGTAGCTTTTGATGATCATGATACTGTTGATAAAACTATTGTTCAGAAATATCATAGTATTAATGGGCATAATTGTGACATGAAAAAAATTCTTTTTAAGAAATAGATACAGTCGGTGGGATGATCACCAAGAGGTCATGGAGGTGGATCTGGCAACTTTGGGAGTCAGAAAGGAAACTTTGGAGGTGGTGGAGATAATTTTGGCCGTGGTGAAAACTTTGGTGGAAAAGGAAGATATGGTGGTGAAGGTAGAGGCAGCAGAGGTAGTTGCGAAAGAGGTGATGGTGGATACAATGGATTTGAAGTTGATGGTGGCAACTATAGTTACGGTCATGGTCACAGTAGTAGAGGGGCCTATGGTGGTGGTGGATCAGGATATGGAAACCACAGTTGTAGATATGGTGGCAGACCAAGGATATGATGCTACAATGAAGGAGGAAATTTTGGAGGTGGTAACTTTAATAATAGTGGAAACTTTAATGACTTTGGAAATTATAGTAGACAACAGCAATCAAATTATGGACCAACGAACAGAGACAGTTTTAGTGGGAGAAGCTCAGGCAGTCCATATGGTGGTGGCAATGGATCTGGTGGTAGAAGGTTCTACAAACAACGGGAAAGGGCTACGGTTCTTAGCAGAGAGAGAATGAGGAGTTGTCAGGAAAGCTGCAGGTTACTTTGAGACAATTGTCCCAAATGCATTGGAGAACTATAAAAATCTGCCACAGAAGGAATGGTGATCCATAGTCAGAAAAGTTACTGCAGCTTCAATAGGAACCCTTCTTGTTTGGGACTGTCATAGCAACAGTTTGCAAAAAGTGCAAGTATTGATTAATTCAATGTAGGGTCAATTACATGTACATTCCTGATGTCTTTTATCTGCTGTGGCTTTTTCTTTTCCTTTTTCTTTGCATTGCATTAGGTATATTGCCCTGTAAATTGTTGTAGTGGTACCAGGAATAAAAATTAAGGAATTTATAACTTTTTTTAAAAAGGGGGGGTAACTCCATCAGAAATTGTGAAGATGGAGAGGTCTGTCTAGCCCAGTCATACATGCTAAAAGATAGAGGTTGAAACAACCTCTTTTGTTTGTGCAAAGAATGTACAAAAAGAAAAGAAAAAAGAAGTTCTTAAATGTAATCCTTTTGTCTTTTCAATATGTATTAAAAAAAAAAAAAGAAAAGACCTTAGACCTTTTCTAAGGCATTATTTGATATATGAGAACTCTAGGGAAGGCATTATTTGATACATGAGAACTCTAAGAAACTTTTTCTTTTCAGCACTTAAGATTTGGCATGTAACTTATAGGTAGTTATTTTATTTTGTTTTGTTTCTGTCTTAGGCAGCAGTTCTCAACCTGTGGGTCACAACCCACAGGAACTGTATTAAAGGGCTGCAGCATTAGGAAAGTTGAGAACCACTGGTCTAAGGTAATATATATTATACCTTTTATATTTGTGGTGAGCAAGAGATTTATCTTTTACATTTTTGAAAGCTTTTGAACACCTACAATAATAGACTACTAATAACTGCTTAATTAATTACTAGTAATAAAACCAATAAGAAACAGGTAGAAAGAAAGTGATGGAAATTATATGTTGTCTTCAATAAAATTACATTCATTTCTTTGCTGATATCATTGTTAATCACAACTCACCAAATGAGTAAACCTAAAGCAATGTTTAATATATTGTAAAGAGATGAAAACTTTTCAACAGAAAGGAACAAATCTAACAAATGTTAAAGCATTTACAATGATGGGTTAGGATATTCACAGAGTAGAAAATTCATAAGCACAGGGGAAAATCTCTGAAAGTATTCTATGGAGTGCTTTGAACACAAAAAGATGCCTGCAGCCTGGATAAAATCCCAGACTAATGATTAATAAAATCACATATTTTAATACCTACAAACTTCAGAAATACATCTAGTCCCTCACCTAAATGCTGATCAAAGAGGAATAATCAAATGCCAGTTACAGTTCTCAAGATATTCAACATACACACCATAATGATTAATCAAGAGTCACAGGAAATACCAAGTGCTATTGTTTTTGTGTTAGCAACATCCAACACTGTCCAATTCAGAGTTATTTTCCCTGCTCCCAGTGATATTAGAACAAACCCAGACTAAATTAATTTACTGTGAAAGATCAATCAGCCGATGTCTAGCAAGCAGGGAGCATAACGTCATTGGTTCATCTCACTTGGGCAGTAAAAAAGAAAAAAAAGTAGGGCAATGTATCCAAACCTACTGATTAAGACCTAGAGTGTCAATGGTACCAACCGATGAAATAAAAGTCATTACTAATATTTAATTACTAGTTTCATCCCTGATGCAAAAGAATGCTATCTTCCTGTACCAACCCTGGAAAGAAAAATATAAGAAATAAGGGATTAATCACGTTTGAAACCTCCAAACTCCACACTCACTCATTCCCAGCATAAAGAGCTTCACATCAATGACAAATAAGTTGCAAAACATCGTCAGTTATTTATATTGTTTCTGGCAGACCCTTTTAGCTGCATATTTACACTATCCTGTCATGTCTTTCTTGCTAACGAATTCTTAGAATTTGGATGTTTACAATGAGTTCATATCCAAGAAATAAATCATGATTTATACATGAGTTATATTTATACCATTCTATTTTTACACTTAAGTTTTACATTTTGGTTACTTAAATATAAGGGAAAGGAGAAGAGAGACATCTGGAAAAGTTTCTAGTTGAAGTCTACCATAAGTAGGCTGGAGTGGAGAGTTTTCCAGTACTAGCTTTTTGCTTTCTTTATTGCCTTGAAGAGGGTCTTGGAAGGATGTAACACTTAGAGATGTGACAGCCATATTGCAGTTGTGAGCAATAAGCCTAAGGAGACAAACTCAGTGCTGATGACGACCAGGTAGGGAGACCAAAAGAAGGTGGCTCTCTGATGAAATTGTTGAGCTTCTGCACCAAAACAGAAACCACTTACTCCAGTTGTTCATTTATAATTTCATTGAATGTCACTTGTGTAAGCCTTTGAGAGTTGGGCACTACGATTCTGTGACTTGTATTTGGAGACAATCTAACTGATACAGTAATCAACAGATAAGAAAACTTCCATATTAATAAATAATATAAATAGGAAAATAAAATGAAGAGTTTAAGTATCACCACAATCATAAACTATAAATATGCAATCAGCTGGAGGACCCAATAGGCATAATTTACTCATTTAAAATGTATTTTTTATATTATTAGCCAATTAATTGGGAAATGGAGATAAAAGTGCTTAAAGTGTCAACAAAATAAAAAGTAGACAAGTGAGACTGCACCCAAAACGGCTTCTGAACAACAAAGGAAACAATCAACAAAATGAAAAGGCAACCTATGGAACAGAAAAAATATTCATAATCCATATATCTGATAAGGAGCTAATATTCAAAATACATAAAAAACTAATACAACTCAATACCAAAAATAAAATTATAATAAACTAATTTAGAAATGGGCAAAGGACCCAAATAACCCAAATATCCATTTCTCCAAAGAAGATACAAATGGTCAACAAGTGTAAGAAAAGGCACTCAACATTATTGGTCATCAGGTATATGCAAATAAAACTACAATACAATACTGCCTCACACCTGTTAGAATTGCTATTAGCAAACAACCAAAAGGTAACACCTGTTAGTAGGTGAAAGGACTTAGGGAAAAGTGAACCCTTATACACTGTATATAACAATATAAATTGGTACAGCTATTATGGGAAATAGTACGTATATTTCTCAAGAAATTAAAAATAGACCTATCATATGGATCCAGCAACTCCATTTCTAGAGATAAAACCAAAGGAAATGAAATTAGTACCTCAAAGAGATGTCTATATTCCTGTGTTCACTAGAACATTATTTACAGTAGCCAAGATACAGAAACAACCTAAATGCCAATGAACAAGTGCATAGAGAACACGAGTGCATGTGTGTGTATGTGTGTATGCACACTGAAATATACACTATTGAGCCTTTGAAAAAGAGGAAATGCTGCAACTATTGGCAACATGGATGAACCTGGCGGACATTATACTGAGTGAAATAATCCAGGGTCAGGAATACAAATACTGTGTGATCTCATTTATATGTAGAATCTAAAATAGTCAATCTCAAAGAAACAGGGTGTGAAATTGTAGTTGGCCGAGGCTAAGGGGAGAGCAGAATGGGAAGATGTTAGTTAAAGGATGCAAAGTGTCAGGATGAATAGTTCCGGAGATCTAATGTACAACAGAGTGACTATTGTTAACAGTACTGTATTGTATACTTGAAATTTACTAAGAAAGTAGATCATGAGTGTTCTCACCAGAAATTAATAAAAAAGGTAACTATACGAGGTGATAGGTATGTTAATTAGCTTGATCGTGATAATCATTTCACAATATCTATCAAAACATCACGTTGCATACATTATCATGCCATTGATATTTAATTACACCCCGAGATTTTATATAACATATGTGTATTGAGTACCTACTCTGTGTCAGACACTGTTCTGGTCATTGGAGATATTCCAGTAAATAAGATTTCCTTATACAGTTTTAAGTCTGGTAGGATAAAGACAATTAAAAAAATATATATACATATATATTTATATAAATTGTATATGTACTGTATATGTATATATTTTCTCAGTGAGGTAAATACTGGACATAAATAATAAAAAATAAAAACAAGGGTGGCACCTGTGGCTCAAAGGAGTGGGGCACCGGCCCCATGTGTTGGAGGTGGCGGGTTCAAACCCAGCCACGGCCAAAAACTGTAAAAAAACTAAAAACCGGAAGTGAGTCACAAGCGTGAAAGGCCTGCCAGGAAACACTTCTTTAATAAGGTGATACTTGAAAGGAGACCTGCAAATTATAAGAATACCAGCCAAGAAAATATCTGAAATCAGAATTTCTAAAAGGAGGAAAAAAATAAACCTAGTTCATAATGTGGGAACAAGCTTGGCATATTTTGGAACTAGGAATAAGGCCAGATGGTAGACACAATGAGAGGTAGAGGAGAGTGGTAAGCAAGTAAGGACACAGGGGTCAATCCCACAGGAATTTAAAAGTTATGGAAAGGAGTAGAAATTATATTCTGTTTACAAAGGCCATTGAAAGATCTCAAGCAAAAGATGACACAATAGGACTTGTGTTTTTAAGAGCTCACTGTGGCTGATATGTTGAGCATGATTTATAGGAAAAAACGGAAAGAGATAGCAGACTACCCTAAGCAGGAAATCATGGTGCTTGGCATATGCTGGTAATGGGGAAAAAAATGGAAAGAGGTAGAGAGACTTGATATATCTATGGCAGTAGATCTGCTTAGAAATTATATATATTTCAAATTTTGTTTCATTTTTACAGATAAGGAAATTGAGGCCCAGAGAAATTAAGTGGTATACACAAGTCACATGGGTAGTCCATGGGAAACTATGTCCGTTAGCCACTGCCGTTGTACAACGTTTAGGGAAGTGCCTACCTAACAATTGAATCCTCTTCTTCTTCCAATACTTCCTTGTATCATACACAAATCCCCGCTGTCTCTCATCTCTGAGACCCTTGTGGAAGGCAGTGGACAGCTTAATTGAAAGTCTCTGAAGGCTGAGAAACAAAGAAAAAGATATTTAGGTCTTTGGTAATATATCTTATAAATGCAAACATATCTCAAATATTTTCAGATTTTGTTATTCAAACTTTTAATGGTATTCTACAATGAGTATTTTGGTTTTTTTGTTTGTTTGTTTTTGACCGGGACTAGGTTTGAGCCCACCACCTCCGGCATATGGGGCCTGCGCCCTACTCCTTTGAGCCACAGGCACCGCCCAAGTATTTTGCTTTATAATAAGTAAAACTATTCTTTTTTATGAAAGAAAGGGATATTGGTTATAAAAAACAGTGAAAGCAATAGTTCCCAACAGAGTTCCAAGATATCCTTCTAATCAGTATATTTAAAATTTCTTCTCTCTGGTATTAATTCGTGACTAAATATGTTGATTTGATTGTCTTTGTGTGACTTCTTTAATCAGAAAGATGGCTGGAGATTATTTCCCTGAGAAACATTTATTTTTAAATGAAAGATAAAGAGTTTGAGGAAATAAACATTACCATCACTGACTTTTTAAAATGGAATTATGGGCAATATTCCAAAAAACCTCAGATTCTTCCACAGAGTTTCAAATTCAATACCTATTCCTCATTGTCACCACAGGGCCTACCATTAAGCTCCACAGTCATCAACTTTTCCAAGACTGTAAATTATCATTGAGAGAGATCCAAACCAGAGAAAGCATTACAGAATTTCAATGTGTGCATTTTAAAGATAAAATACAGAATTCCAAACAATACAGAAATGTATCATTTCTCATTAGAAAACAAAATACCATTTTCCTCCATGTTCTATATTTTCCCACCTAGCTATCTCGTGATTGGTCTGTGTGAATTGTTCACCAGGATGATCATGTTTTCATATGTTTCATGTTTTCAAATATTTGCAGACATGGTTTTTACAGGACATCAAAAGAAAGCCACTGATTAAATAACCGAAAAGAACTTGTCCCCAGTGTCTCCTTTTGGCCTCTCTCTCTCTCTGCAAGGAACAGCTCTGAATGCACTCATGATCCATCCACATTTTCATACATTCGGATCACGCCTCATTTGCATTAACATAATCAAACGCACAAATTTTCACTGTACCTGCTTTTGTTCTTTAAACTTGCAAGAACAGGGTGTTATCTTATGCAGCATGAACGTTATTCAGTTGTTTAACCATGCTCTTAATCACTGTATAACACATCTCACAAATAAGCAGCTGCTATATGAATTATATATGAAGATATTTTCTAGAACACTCTTGCCTACATATATTGCATAATGTAGGTCCTAACACATTCTGCTCCTTAATTCTCTAATTTTTTTAAGAATTGAAGCATTACCTTGTTCCTTTTGTAGTTCAAAAGTTTGTTTTTCATATATGCTATAAAAATAAAATTCTTTAAGGGAAGGCCACATTTTAAATCTAAGTATAGCATATATTTCTCTAAAGACTGGCTTTTTTGTAGGAAATTTTTCTGGCAGTGATTCTTAGTTAAGAAGAAGATACATTTGTTTTTTAAAATACTGTAATTGCCACTAATATAAATGAAATTCGATAGTACCAAGTTGTGTTCTTATATAAAGTAACAACTAACAAAGAAGTTGAGGAGTAAGCTATTTTATATCCTTATCTCCACCTCACCCTCTCTAGGTTTTATAATTGAGGCATTTCAGTAGCCCTGTATGGATATGGAGTCATTAAGTAATGAATAAAACACTGTGGACATAATATGGCAGAGAGAACAGTGGGTTATAGACTTGGAGCTCTGGTTTTTATTTCAGTTTAACCATAATTCTGTGACAAACATGGGTCATTAATTTAAAATCCTTGTGCCTCCGTTTCTGCAGCTTGAATAGAATTAATGAAACTTGTCACTCTGTACAGAAATATTATAAAAACTAACAAAATAATAAGAAAGAGTATGATCCAAGCCACTATTGAGACCAACGGCATACAAATTACCTAAGACATTTATTTAAAATGACAATTCCTAGTTTTAGCCCCAGAGAGTCATTTGCATTCAGTAGGTCTGAGGGAAGAATAGCAAGGTATAATCTGGAAATCTGGATTTTTAATAAATATGCAGTTGATTGTGAAACCCGTTATCTTATGGCCCATCCTGATTAACTGCTCTAATACAATCTAGACACATATCCAATTGTCCTGCCCCAGACTTACACATCATCAAATGAAACAAAAGTCACAAGCAGGTAAAAGATTTGTCAATACCAAGGGAAAGGGGATGAGAGAGGAGGAGAGGGTAGCAGATGATGGGAAGCTAGAGCTGTTCTAAGAACACTAATAAGAACATACCACAAGACAAAAAGTAATGACCTCCTTGACATTATTCTTAGTGTTATGCTAGTCTATCTAGCCCATGTACTTTATTGTCAGTTTCTAATAGAAGTTAGTTTTTTTTTTTTTGCTCTGTATAATCAGCACTAAAATAATTAAATAAAACAAAGAAGGTAGGTTTTAGTATAAAACATACTTCATAATAAAGAAGTTGAAATTGTTAGTCCTGCGGTTTTCTTCTTGTTGCTTTGGATGGATTCAGTATTTTCCACTTTGCTACCTTCTTTTTGCAGTTTCTGCTCCTTAAAATATCTGTGATAATTACTTTTCTTCAGTATTGCCTGAAAAAATATATGCCCCTCCCTAGGAATTTATTGAAGTCCTGTAAAGTTTTATGAAAATACTTCAAGCTATGATATAACTATAACCCGTGGCCAAGATGTGAAGACTATTCTCAGACAGCAAAGTTATTTAGTTCCCCCAGGTGCTGGATTTTTATCTCAGAGTCTTAAAACAATTACATATATTTCATATTATGTCATTGAACATTTAATATCTCTAAAATTTGTGGGATTTCAAGGTACTTGTAAATAATTAGATTTTGCTTGAAGTCCAATATACCTTTGGGGGAATAGAAGAAACTGCTGGAATTGCAGTTTCCAGAGTTTTGACCTAGACTATCTTTCTAGTTATAAAGTGAAATGCCTTCTCCACATCCAACGTTGAAAACTACAGCAGTCGTAGGATCACTTTATAAAAACTGTACAAAGGGAGGGGGAAAGAGACATAAAAGCATGATGAAACAAAATCTTCATAAAATCAGCCTCAAATCAAAGGTTTGAGGTCATAACGCATTTATATAGGTGCGCCCCCATGTGGTGAATTCGTGGGACACAGGACATGAGGAAGGATTTCTTAAATGAAGAGCAATTTTGTTTTTCTTAGTTTACTGTCGTCTAAGATGGAAGATGTACATTATAATGAACCCCGATAAACAATGATTTTACTTATGTGCATGCATATTAAAGCTTCATAACCCTGAAGTAGCCACCTACAGAGGAAGGATCAAATTGTCTCCTAATAGTTCACTGAGAAGTTTCCCTTACTTATATTGGAATTCCAATAATGGACTTCAAATTAATTTAGTCAGTATTCCACTGATAAAATTTTAGCTATAATTAGAAACATAATCCCAGTGAAAAGATCAAATATAAAATTAGAAAAAGGAATTGTTAAAATAAGTGAGAGAAGCCATGTATTGGAAAAAATCAGATAGGAGAAAGAAAAATGGAGAGAAACATGGAAAAGAAAATAAAACATGCAGACTGTCCAGTGGCATTTTTATATGCCATTACTAAGTTTTCTTGCATATGAATGAAATTAATGATTTTGAGAACATGGAAGAGACCATGACAATGTCCGACAGGGCAAGACAACAACCATGATTTCAGAAAGAGATGGGAGGCCATGAGAGCCCTACAGATTTGGCCTCAGCACCTTCTACCCAATACTCCTGTATGTTATAATCTAGTTGATACTCACGGGGGGAAAAAAGATAGATAAAAACCCAGCAACTTGACTAAACCCTAACTACTGAAGACAGAGCAGTAAAAGGTTAAGCCTGAAGAGAATATTAAGATATACAGTGAATTTTCTGTATACTGGGAAAATTATTAGAAGTGATAATAGCAAGTTTGTGATTGCAGGCACCACTTTGAAAAATAATTGGTGATTTTATGAATATATTCTTCTCAAATTTATGGATATATGTCCAAATGTATTTGTTGGATGTGAAAGTGGTTTAATGTTTATGAATTCTGAATAAAACAACTCTAAATATTTTCCTCCATTACCACAAACTATTCTGTAGGTTCTATAATCACTGAGTTTTGAATACATTGTTCAAGTAAGAGCCTCCATCCTACGACTACCTTTACAATTTATTTACATTTTGAGAATAGCCCCCCCAAATATAAAGCATTTTAGCACAAAGGAAGATCATTCAAGAACTCTTTGCAGATGGTCATTTTCTTATCCTCAAACAGAGGAACATAAGAAAATCTCAAGAATACAGTAGTGCACTTTCTATGATATTTTAAATTCTGTTTCTACCTATATATTCTTATGGCATTTTTTTTATTCCTGCTCTTAAATATCCATAAAACAGTGACAGGCAGAGGATTATAGTAACAGTCATATATAACACCATTCATTACACTCCCTTTGGTATTTACACTGTCCTCTTGGATTTTTTTAAATATTACTATATATTCATTTTTACTAGCTTTCCAGCTTTCAATTTCTGAGGCTAATCTAGGTCACATTTCCACCAATATAGTTTCTAATGAGAGTTTTTAAAAACGCATCATGTCGCGCTACTCCTGAGATTGTAGCTACCCCGCCATTTACGTTGGCAAGAAATGCAGTGCAGATGCATCTGAACTTTCTAATTTGAAAGATGATGGGACCAGATTGTGAGGTCCCTTGTCTCTAACCGTAAATTTAGGCAAGCTTGAATTTCGCTTGCCTGAAACAATGCAAGATAGAAGAGAGGAAATGTGAGGTAAGTCACAATTTATAAGAGAAATATGATTCCGAGCCTTTCTGACAGAAATAGGCCCCATTGAGACAGCAGCCTGATCCAGAATCTCAGCTATTACCACCAGAAAGTGTCCGCCAGAATAGGCACTGATAGATTACAATATCTGCAGAGTGTGCTTCAGTTTTGAATTCATTGAGATGACAAAGGGATTGCTCAAAATAGTCCAGGTCCATGTTAGGAAAATAAATGTATTAAATTAACTACAGGTCTACTCAGCATACAAAAAAAAAGATGACATCCTAATATCAAATCCCAATTTCTTCGAAGTAAGACAATGTTTAAGACAGTATTTTGGTCTCGTTTAAGTTCTTCTAGTTTTTAATTTGTCTTTTCTGTATCTTGTCATTTTTATCAGCATATTTGCTCAAAGTGCACGTTTGATGTGGTATTTTTCACTGAATTTCTAAAGTGAATTACTTCCTATAATAAAGTAGAAAATATTAGTTCCCTGCTGCTTTAATAAATCCAGAAATAACATCTCTTTGTGTAGCTCCATAGCACCCTCGATCTTTTTCTGCATCTTCATCCTATATGCTGAGTTTTTTCATATAAATGCAAAATATCAAGAAGGATTTTTTATAACATTATCAAAAAAATTTCAGAGTAAAAAGAATTCCCGCTAAGACTGGGCTCCCTGACCATAGTCAGCTTACTTAGAGGTGTCTCAGGTTCATCTTACGATGTTAACGTGGTTCAAGAGTTCCTCTTCCACTGGCTCCACAAACTTCATAAAATATTAGAGTTTACGTTGAATGGGATACTATTCCTAAGACACTTCATAAAACTTTGATTTTCAAGATGCAAATTGTATAATTTTTGAGTAGAATAATCAGATTTTGCATATATTGAGACTAAAAGGCCTATTCAAAATTTCATGAACTTAGCCAACTTTTTCAAAACTCCTAACTGGGAGGATCATAAAATTCTTCCTTGAAAGGAGACCAGTTTGTGTTTTCAGCGGTGGGGGTTGTATGTTAGTTGGTCATTCTTAAACTGAGACATTAAAATGAAAATTCTAAACTTAAGTAAAAAAGTCTTAAAATTGTGGTAAGGTTTGCTTTCATTTCATGAGTCCTCCTTAAGCATTCCTTTCCAATCACAACCTTCTGAATTTCGCTTTGAGCTTACACAGATGTACACAAGTTTGAGGGTCACACATTTGGGTTTTCTTTCATGAATGCCCTTGTAGTCCTTGTATACAAAGGGCATGATCTGCACATATACAAAATCAGCACTTCTCTGAGAAGTGAAAAATCCTTTGCTCTCTTATTGGACTATCCTTTCTCCCCCCACCCCCCCGCACCTCTCCCAGTGTATGCTGTGAGTAAAAACCATTATTTATGTATGATTTAGGCCACCACCCTATCTTAGGACTTTCCTTAGTTTCTGAAGATCACCTGTAGCTCAAATCACAGAAAGAAGTCTTTTTTAGGAGTATTATAATATCACAAATCTAAGAGCTTAAGGAAAGGGAGATAAGGAAAAAGGAACAAATACCATACAAGGCCTCTTTTGCTTTGAGCTTGGGCAAATAGCTCATGTAAATATCTTTCCTCATCCTTTCTTTATTTACATGAAAGGATATTTACATAAATAAATAAATATCCTTTCATGTAAATATCTCCTCATCCTCACTTTAAAAAAATGTTAATAAATACTAACTAAATGCATGATACAAAAAGACAATAAAGGTTGTCTCGGTGCCTGTGGCTCTAGAGGCTAAGGACTAGCTACATACAGTCCAGGCCCGCCAAACAATAATGATGGCTGCAACCAAAAAATAGCCAAGCGTTATGGCAGGCACCTGTAGTCCCAGCTACTTGGGAGGCAGAGGCAGGAGAATCTCTTGAGCCCAAGAGTTGGAGGTTGCTGTGAGTTGTGATGCCACAGCACTCTACCCAGGGTGACAGCTTGAGGCTCTGTCTCAAAAAAAAAAGACAATAAGGGCAAAACATGCTTTAAAATATTTCATAAAACCACCAAGGATTAAGCAAGGGATAAATGAGAATATCATAAAGGACTCAGAAGCACCCTGAAAAAAAGGGGTTCTTCTTTGGTGAGAATGTCTTAGCATGCCAGGTTGCAAGCCCAGTCCCAAACTGTAATAAGGAGCCCTCACCTGGAGCATTCAGACCCAAGGGAACAAACTGTCAGTCAGGCAGTGGCTCATGCCTGTAATCTCATCACTGTGGGAGGTGGAGGTGAGTGTATCCCTTAAGCTCAGGAGTCCGAGACCAGCCTGAGCAAGAGTGAGACCCGTCTCTAAAAATCACCAGGCATTGTGGTGTGTGCCCGTAGTCCTAGCTACTCGGGAGTCTGAGGCAAGAGAATCGTTTGAGCCCAAGAGTTTGAGGTTGCTGTGAGCTATGAAGCCACCTTACTTGGCACTCTACCAAGGGCAACAAAGTGAGACTTTGTCTCAAAAAACAAAACAAAACAAAACTGTGCTCTGTTGAGTGTATGTCTTAGCTTGTCTCCCAGCTCAGTTCATCTTTGATAATCCAGAATTATCAGTCTCTCATCCTTCAACTAATTTCCCTTAGAGAAGAATTTTATGGAAAATATAGTATTTTTTAAATTGCGAACTGAGATGAATTTTTAGGGAATGTTTAAAGATATTTTATGACATATCCTTAGCATCCACTATTAAAAACTAGAATAAACATTCCCTTTAACTAAATGTCCACAAGAAAATAAATAAATAAAAAGTATAATGTATCCATGTGATAGGCAGTTCTTCATCTCCCTTTAACCATTTCTACATACACAGACTTCCAGTGTGTATTTAATATGCATCTACTCCAACAGTCAGGACCCAGGGCCTTGTCAGAAGGCTGCCCTAAAGGCTGCTGCCACCCACCTTTTTTGCAAACAAAAGGAGCTGGCAACCAACTGGGAATTTACATCCAAAGGCAGGAACTGTCTTTGACCAATGTCTGGTAGGGATGTGAGGTGTATAGATTTCTGCTCTCTTGCCTGTGGACAGCTCTGATTGGAAATAAAACAGGAATGTGGGAGAATGATAAACCCCAAGTTCAGAGTAGGAAATACCACCAGGTTAGAATCAGGGGAAGAAATGAGGTTTGCAAAAGGAACCCCTGGGGCTTCAATATTTCTAATAATATTGTATTTTCAGGGCAAAGAGGTAGATAAATAGATGATCATCATGTTAGGCTTTATGTGATTTTCATGTGTTTGAAACGTTTTAAATTTTTAAGATGAAATACTTAGGAAGACTGATAAGGGAAAATCTACATGCAGTTTATTTGAATTTGAGACATGTATCAGCATAGTAAAAATGTTTTAAAAGTTCAGCTTCCCATATTTTTCCTTTATAAATATCACATCTACCCAAATCCAGATCTAAAAGAGTGGAAGTCCTTAAAATGAAATTCTATGTCTATTCTTCCACTGACCCCACTTTACCCAGCTTTTATCCTGTTCATCAACACACATACTCTTCGAGATGGTCTTCCCTCACTTTTCTTCCCAGCTTGGATAGCAGGGTCTCCCATTTCAAGGATGCCCACTGATGCCTTGAATCATTCATTCCCTTTGCCTTCGACCTTGTCAAAATTCAGCCAGAGTAACATGTCTCCCCTTTTACCTCGTTCTCTTTTCAGACTCCCAAAGGTTGCTATTGATGAAACAAAACTCTACCAATAGAATTTTCTACAAATGTGCACAATAGAACTACTGTTCATAAGCACTTTGAGGAGAAATTGTGATTTTACTGTTATTTTCTATCTCTGTTATTAGTTTCCTAGGGCCACCATAACCAAGTTATACTAGAGCTGCCACCCACAAACTGGGTGGCTTAATCAACCAGATAGATTGTCTCAGCATTCTGAGGCTGGAAGTATGAGATCAGAGACTCTACTCTAGGCTTGATTTCTTCTGAAGGTTTTGAGGTATAATCTGTTCCCTGCCTTTTAGCTTCTGGTGGTTTTCTGGCAGTCTTTGGTGTTCTTTGGCTTGTAGAAGCACAACCCCTGTCTCTGCCTTCACACTAACATGGCATTCTCCTGTTTGTGCGTGTCTCTATATCCAAATTTCCCCTTTTCATAAGTACACCAGCTACCTTGGATCAGTAGCCTGCCCTACTCAGTGTGAGACCTCATTTCAACTAATTACATTGATGATGACTCTATTTCCAAATAAAACCGCATTCTGAGGTGCTGAAGGTTAAGTAACATCAATGTAGGAAATTGGGAGGACAAAATTGAACCTATCACAATCCCTTGTGTCTGAAGTCATAATCAATAACAGGCTGTCTTTCCTTGATCGAAAAACAACCCCACAGAGAAAAGGCTTTGATTATTTTATTCAATAAACACCTCTTGAATCCAACTGCAGGGAATTGAAGACACGGTCATTTCTATTTCAACATAAGCCCTTTATTTCCGTTAGTGTCCTGTTGCCATATGTAATTTCCAAGTAGTTTGTCTTTTAAGTATTCTTTCACTTACCTCTTTCTAGTAAACTGAAGAGCATTATTTTCCACACAATGTCGCCCTGGAACACTAACATCTTAGTTTCCCTAACTGGTTCTTCTGACTTACAAATGCTGGGCTTATTTTGGCTTGCATGTGAAGTTTGATTGCATGCATTCATAATTGAGTTTCCCTTTTGATTTATTAATCAGACCAATGTATCTCAAGATGATAATTAGTTGGCAAGATATGGCAAACATATACAAAGTTATTTATAAATAATCTCTTACTTTCTGCATGTTAACATTGTCTAATAGATGACATAACTGTAAAAGTGACAGCATGCCAGACTAAATATCTTTCATTGAAAGAGTGACATTTTAAAGCAAGATTCTTAAATATTCACACTGCCTATGGTTTAATTAATCTGCTGCTCCATAATTTGACTTTTTAATACTTTGAAATGACATTGTAGGTATTTTTACTGTTCAACATGGAAGGGTATTTAGTTACATGTTCTGAAATTATACAATATCACCTCAGAAAAGATGTTGCTATAAATACTCATAGATAGATACATTTCCATTTTCCCATTTCCAGTTTCATTTATACTGTAGAAAAACAAATTATCATGCAACACATTTGAACATTTTTATGTCTAAGCACCTGTATATAAATAAATGTGAAAGGTATTATAAGCTGATATAACTTCTTTTCTAAGCAGATATGCTGAAAGCATTTTGTTATTTCAAAATATTTAAGCAGAGAAAATTGGAGAACATACAACTAGAGCTTTCTGATTAGTTTTTAAATCTTTTTTTAAACCAGCAACTAGTGAGGAAAGGGGAGGATTAAGATAGCCAAAATAAGAAAAAAATAATCTTTTGCAGAGAACCACCCAGGCAAGCTCTTAAATAACATGGTAAGTACGGTCCATTGGAAACTGCCTTGGGTCAGTGTCTGAAAAATTCTATCCCCATTCCTCATATTTGCTCTTTTTCTGGAGTACATCAGAGAGAGGGTTACCCAGAAGAAGCTTCTTTGCTTTTGTAAGCTGCTTCTGTTCAACCCTCTGTTGACTCTTTCATAACTTCTTGGGACCAGAAGAGCAAGTTAGTGAAAACACCTGCCTTGCAGAGAGGGCGCTAACTAAACTCTAAGTTGCTTTACCAATTATTTTCTCACAAAAAAAAAGATCACCAAGAGAAGGGTCACAATATTTCTTTCCTAACTGAAGGAGGTTTTGTTACATGGGTGCTGGGAACTGACCTATGCAAGTTAGGTCATGACAGCTGACAAAAAGTCTTCTTGGTAGATATTTGTAGCCACTAAAAAAACAAAAACAAATAAATAAAATTGAGGTTAGCAGCTGCCCTCAGAATCTTGCTTCAGGGTAAAATAAGAAGTAAAACCAGTTCTGCTTGTCTATTAACATTTATTAAACAAATAATAGCAAGTAAATAAATAAATATTAGCAAACAGGTACAAAACCTTCATATAATTCATTCTATAAACTCAACAAAGCACCAAATCTTCACTCTTATAGGGGACACTCAAACATCTTACCTGATAAAAAGCAATGGAAGAAACTTAAATAACATCCCAGGGCCAAGATTTTTTTCTGTAGCCTTATCATCCAGCCAGTCAGAAATCCCTGGACTCACTGCTGGAACCATTAGGAAATATTTAAAGATTAGACTCCATCCCTCAAGTGACAGGCTAGCAGAAGGCCTCTCTGCACTCCTATACCCTCCACTAAAATGGTTTCAACAATAAACCATTGAATGCCACTATTTCCACCAATGAGGACTCACGTCTAATATCCAATATGATGGTTAAGATTCCACTAATTTATCCAATGAAATCTCTTTCCTTGCATTAATTATGCTAATTATTAAAGCTTTTGGCCTGATTTAGTATAAATACCCAAATCAGTTGTGTGGCCCCCATGGGGTCTAGGATTCCTTTTAAAATGCAAATGAGACATCCTTGGCTGTGAGGTCCTAATATGAATGAGTAACCAACCACTCCTAAAGCAGAATTTACACCAACTATAAACCCTGAAGCAACTTTCAGTAAATTACAGACATCAGAGCATTATAGCAAATCTTTAAAATACCGATATCTTTAATGTTGTCCGTCAATCTATTATCTATTCGCTTTTTTCTTTTTTAGCCATGCTGTCCTTTATGCTAATATGCAATGCCTTTTGTGTCTTCCCTTTTTTCATTATGTAGGTTCTTTGTATCTCTGACCTTGTGCCTCCCAGGAAATAAGCTTTTCTTGTCACTATCTAGGGTAATTTCTCCAAGAGTAGTCTCTAGAGCACTTGCTTAGGAATAATCCGGAGGATATTATAAAAAATGCACATTCTTTGGGCGTAAGACATGATTGCAAGAGGGACTTTGCCTAACAAATGCAATCAGTGTAACCTAGTCTATTGTACCCTCAATGAATCCCCAACAATAAAAAAAAAAAAATGCACATTCTTGAGGAATACCTCTAAGGTTGGTCTAGAAATCTACAATTTTAACAGACACCTCCCATTTCATGGTTTTGTACACACTGAAGTTTGAAAACATATTCTATTTCGTTTGTTCCAGTCAAGTAATAAAAATCTCTGTTAAACAAAAACTACGTGCAGTTGGTTTTATTTGACATTTTTACTTGCTACATCTACTTTTCACCACATTGTGGAACCTTCATAAATATTCAATAACTGTAAAGCAAACTCTCAATTAATTCAGATGTGAATTAACTAGCTGATGGATTATCCAGGCCCTCAGCTTCTTTTGCCTTTCCCTTAATGCAGCTGGCTATTTCTCTGGAGGACAAATCACTCATTTTTTGCAACTTGTTAGCAAGTTTGATGAAAGGTGCAGTTTCTAGACATACTGAAATGTGGTTGGTGGATTTGCTATGCAATAAATATCCTACAGAAGAGTCATCCTTTCTACAGATAATAAAAAGTTACCTGTAATATCCACCAACCAAACTCAGACAAGACCTTGCCTGACCCTCCTGGTTTTCTGAGAAATAAAATAACCACATAATTAGCTTTATGAATTACATAAGGAACTTCCATATTGCTAAATATTCACATAAACACCAAAATACAACTAAATTATTGAATAATTAAACAAGGGGAAAAATTGTTTAAGTTTGAAAATACCATTGGCTCATCTCCTTAGCTAAAGTTGGGAAGAAATTCAACAGAAATTGACAATGACCACCCTTTCTTCTCAGATACATCTACAAATATACATGTAGAAAATAGAATATTTGCCGTCTCTAACCCCAGGTCAAAAATCCAAGTCAAAAAGGATTTACCTACTTTGTCATTTTTTCCCATCACTTGAACCATCTTTCTTTCCATAGGATTTTCTGAGGTCTTCTGGGATATTATTGCCAAGCCCAGACTGACCTATTGATTACATACATACCAAGTTTTACTCAGTGTCAGACTTTTACATAGCTGACTATCTGGTCTTGTAACACACAAGGTCCAGATCACCTACTGTCAAGTAATTTATGGACGGGGTGAAGATTCATAATGCCTTCAAACAGAAAAAAATAAAAAATCCTCTGATTCAAAAAATATCCAATAGTTTACTGTTTTTTTTTTTTACATATACATGTGTTAATTAGGTTTCCATTTTTATTGCCTTCACAAAATTAAAAAGACTTTAATAACAATAACAATGTTTAAGATAAGGACTAGAAACAAAAGCCTCATAAAGAATGAAGGAACATAAATACATTCAGAAAAGAATCAGACAATTGCTACATCAAAATATTAAGTAATAATAATAATAATAATGCAAAGAAAGTAACATTCACATTGTCAAATAAGAGTATGTCTATTATAAAATGCTTTGACTCTGAGATTCAGTATAGAGTCATCAGTTAACTTATTATTTTTTTAAGTAACAAAAAAATAGACTACTAATATTTATAAATAAAAGTAATAGATAATTTCAAAAAACAGATCATGCTAAATCTTATAGGCAATAGAAAAAGTAGAAATACATCAAAATCATTCTACTTGATCTGGGTACACCTGATATTAGAATTGGAGAAAATTATTATTATAAGGGAGAAATTACAAACATGTCACTTATAAATGAGGATACAATATCCTAAACAACATATTAACAAGTTGAGTTAAAAATTAACGTTTAAGTAAGATACTTTGGTCAAAATTAAAACCAATTTATGTGAAAGTTAGTCACTATTTTCTTTTCTTTTTTGTTCTTTTTTTTCCTTCTTTTCCTTTCCCTCACCCCTTCCCTCCTTCTCTGTCTGCTCTCCCCTTCCCCCATGCCCCACCATGTCATTAGTTGTCATTAATTGTCTTCAAATCAAAATTAAGTACATAAGATTCATACTTCTCCATTCCTGTGATGCTTCACTAAGAATAATGTGTTCCACCTTCATCCAGGTTAGTACAAACGCTGCAAAATCTCCATGTTTTATGGCTGAATAATATTCCATGGTATACATAAACCACAGCTTACCAATCCATTCCTGGGTTGAAGGACATTTAGGTTGTTTCCACATTTTGGCAATTATAAATTGGGCTGCGATAAACAACCTAGTACAAGTGTCTGTATAATAAAAGATTTTTTTTTTCCTTCTGGATAGATGCCCAGTAATGGGATTACAGGATCAAACTGAGGTCTAAGTTGAGTTCTTTGAGGTTTCTCCATACTTCCTTCCAAAAAGGTTGTATTCACTTGCAGTCCCACCAGCACTGTAAAAGTGTTCCTTTCTCTCCACATCCATGGCAGCATCTGAAGTTTTGAGATTTTGTGATATAGGTCATTCTCACTGGGGTTAGGTGATATCTCAGGGTGGTTTTAATCTGCATTCCTCTAATAATTAGGGATGATGAGCATTTTTTCATATGTTTGCTGGCCATTCATCTGTCGTCTTTGGAGAAGATTCTATTCATCTCTCTTCCCCATTGTTGTACGGAATTGTTGGTTTTTTTCTTGTGAATTAATTGAAATTCTATATAGATCCTAGTTATTAAGTGTTTGTCAGATTCAAAATATGCAAATATCCTTTCCCTTTGGGTAGGATGTCTATTTGCTTTGGTTATTGTTTCCTTAGCTGTATAGAAACATTTCAGTTTAATTAAATCCCATTTGTTTATTATTGCTGTTGTTGCTATTGCCATGACAGTCTTCCTCATAAAACCTTTCCCCAGGCCGATATCTTCCAGCATTTTTCCTATTCTTTCTTTGGGGATTTTTATTGTTTCATGCCTTAAATTTAAGTCTTTTATCCATCTTGAATCGATTTTTGTGAGTGGAGAAAGGTGCGGGTCTTTTACATGTGGATATCCAATTCTCCCAGCACCATTTATTGAATAGGGAATCTTTCCCCCAGTGGATGCTCTTGTTTGGTTTATCAAAGATTAGGTGGCTGTAAGTTGTTGATTTCATTTCCTGGTTTTCTATTTGATTCCAAATGTCTATGTCTCTATTTTTGTGCCAGTACCATGCTGTCTTGACCACTATGGCCTTGTAATACAGCCTAAAATCTGGTATGATAATACCCCTGGCTTTGTTTTTATTACTAAGAACTGCCTTAGCTATACGGGGTTTTTTTCTGGTTCCATACAAAACGCAGAATCATTTTTTGCAAGTCTTGAAAATAGGATTTTGGTATTTTAATACGGATAGCGTTCAATCAGTAAATTGCTCTGGGAAGTATAGACATTTTAACAATGTCGATTCTTCCAAGCCATGAGCATGGTATGTTCTTCCATTTGTTAAAGTCCTCTGCTATTGTCTTTCTTAAGGTTACATAATTTTCTTTATAGAGGTCCTTCACCTCTTTTGTTAAGTATATTCCTACGTATTTCATTTTCTTTGAAGCTATGGTGAAAGAGAATTTCAGACCAATTTCACTACTGAATATAGATGCAAAAATTTTCAACAAAATCTTAGCCAATAGATTACAACTTATCATCCAAAAAGTCAAGTAGGTTTCATCCCAGGGATGTAAGGCTGGTTTAATATATGGAAGTCTGTAAACATTATTCACTGTATCAACAGAAGTAAAACCAAAAACTATATGATCCTCTCAATAAATGCATAAAAAGCATTTGATAAAATCCAGCATTCTTTTCTAATTAGAACACTGAGGAGTATAGGCATAGGTAGCACATTTCTGAAACTGATCCAAGCTATCTATGACAAACCCTCAGCTAATATTTTACTGAATGGAGTCAAACTGAAAGCTTTTCCTCTTAGAACTGGAACCAGACAGGTTGTCCTCTGTCACCATTACTATTCAACATAGTGCTGGAAGTTCTAGCCAATACAATTAGACAAGACAAGAAAATAAAGGGTATCCAAATTGGAGCAGAGGAGGTTAAACTCTCCCTCTTTGCTGATGACATGATCTTATACTTAGAGAACCCTAAAGACTCAACCACAAGACTCTTGGAAGTTATTAAAAAATACAGTAATATTTCAGGATATAAAATCAATGTCCACAAGTCAGTTGCTTTTATATACGCCAACAACAGCCAAGATGAGATGTTAATTAAAGATACAACTCTCTTCACCATAGCCCCAAAGAAAATGATACTGGGGATTTTTTACGCATGACATAGCCCTCCCCTCTAGTCTATTCACCATCCAGAGATGTTCTTTATAAATCACCACCACCGTGCACTTGGTTTAAAATAGACATTGCAATGGTTTCTCTAATTTTTTCACTAGACTACTGCTATTCATCTGTTCAGCATCCATAGGTTTTCTATAAAGGAGAATTTCACTCACCAGATCTGGGGTCTGAGGAATGATTAAGAAACTCTAAGAACATCTATGTCTACATTTTCAGAGAGCATATTATAGATAATCCATATTAGCTTCCTTCAAAAATCATGGATGACTCCTGTGTGGTATCAACTCAGTTACTACCCACACATTTTTAGCATTATCTCACAGGGTCTGAATTCACCTATGTGTGAAAATGTAACACCCTTCATCTCACTGGGTTGGTTCATTCTGGACTTAGACTGTCTATATCGCAAATTTCTTCCTGTGATCAGAACATTGGCTAAGACCATGAGATTTGAGATTTGACAAGTTTACAAATCGCCACTAGCTACTCACTCTATTCACTCATATCTCTCTCTCTCTCTTTCTCTCTCTCAATTCTATCATCACAGAAAGGCTGGGGCGAGGTGGTGGGCAGAGGGAGAGAAAGAATAATGACAGATAAGAAGACATATGGACTTCTCTAATATGTTCATAAGGTAGTAGCAGTTGAGAAAAATTCTTACCCAGTCACTATAGTACTTTTTAATCACACATAGTTCGGTGTTTTGTCTGATTGCAATATATGAGAGCTATGTGTTGGAAAACATGAGTTTGTGAGAGTATATTCAATTGATTATGCAAATGGATAGTCCTTGATAGAAGTCAAACATAATATGCTTAATTCATACATTGCCTTATTATTCTTTAATGTCAAATCTCCTTGCTATAATCTTGGTATTGTTTGCATGGAAGATGCTACTTTAAAATACCTTTGGCTTTGGATCAATTCGGGCCAAAATGATTTAATAAGTTTTTCTATAAGTGTTTTATGTAAGCAAGAATTGTTAAGAAACTGCTGTAGGAGTCTTGGGGCAAAAGATGAAATCCCAGCATAGATTCTCAATGTCAAAAAGAAAAAAAAGTAAAAGTAGAAGCTATGATTCTGATCATTTTCTATCCAAAAGGTTTAACTTCCTTCCCTGGGTACACTGCAAAGCTGTTTAGATTCTCATTCAAGTCTGACACCTCTGACTACCCCACTGTGGCTGCTCAGAATTGATTTAAGATACACTATACTCTATTGGGTTATGCAGTCCATCACTGCTCCTGAGAGGATGAACATTTTGTGCTTTCTAGTTGAAAAATGAAAAAATTTCAAAAAATCTAGTTAAATCCCAATTAAATTTAGATCCAATATTGTATTGTTCCCTTCCTGGCCAAAGGGACTAAATTGTATAATAAGTCTTTTTCAATTCCATTTTCAAGATCTGGTTCTTACCTATTAAATCAACCAAAGTGCTTTTGCAGGTCTACCAAATAATATTCCCACCTCCAACTGTAAAGAATGCTACTTTCTGCGGCCTATTTCTTGCCTTCCTAATGATAGTCTCATGCTTATCACTGTTTGATCAACTCTCTGAACAGTGTTTTGCTATGCCCAGTACTTTTTACAAGCTATTTCTCTTCTGCAAATTGTGTCATTGTGGGCTTTTAAGCCCAGATGTTTCTTAATTATAATTCTTTTTTACTTGTTGTGGGGGTTGGGGAGTATAGGGTGTGTCAGGGGCAGTCTAGGTGTAAAAGGATAATTGCACTATTCATTAAACAACAGTTGAGGTCACATGGAGGCAACATAGCCAAATCTGTGAAGAAGTGTGAAAATATTCTGCTGTATTCATACTCTATTGGGCATTTGTTCTAAAAGACAGACGGAAAGAAAGGAAGGAGACAGAAAGGAAAAAAAAAATGTAAAGAGGAAATGGAGAAAGGGAAGAATAAGGGAAGGGTGGAAAGAAGAGGAAAAATACCTTTGGACCTGTTGGAATGAGTCTTCCTTAAATCCAGTCAGATGGATTTTGTAGTTACCATTTTGCATAAATGAAGACTCTCAAGGTCATGTGAAAGCAGAAATTATTCCTTACTCTAGAAAACTAAACTATATGTTTTTCCTTAAATTCAAAATAGGCTTTTGATGCTGAAATCTCATCTTTGATGCCTTAGCATTCCAAAGTAAAAATGATCTCAGTAGTTAGAAGGAAGTGGAAACCTCACCAAGTGAAATTTCTGCACATCTCATAATAGATGTATGTAGAACTGAGCTCTGTAAAGCAAATTCTCATACATCTACCATTCAAAAAGTCCCTGGGAAGGCTGGCAATTAACAGAACCCTGTAGAGAAGTCTCTTTTTAAATGAAGAAAGCTCTTTAGAGACTAACTATCCTTCCATCACTTTCCCACCACAAGTTTCTATTTTCTTTTTTTGAAAGTAGGAAGTAAATGTATTATTTGACTTGCAAAAATCCATTTCTGAGGAATTATCTCAATAACCTCAATGTGAAAAAGCTTCGAGAAGGGAGACAGACATAGGAAGAGGAAGAGACGATAAGAGTCACCTAGAGAGGGAAGCGGAATGAATATATTCCAGCAAATTCCAGTCAGGGGACAGGGGAGGAAAGGAGAAGAAATCATTGCTTTGAATGGATGATATTCACTGATGGAAGATGAGCTGAATTCACAGTCATTGGGATATGAACCGCCTTTGTGATTATTTGGTAGAGTGTGGGGAGTTCTTGCCAACACCCTACCCTATAACACATCTCTGAAACCACAACTTTGTAATCCAGAATGATCAGGTGAGGCCACTAACACTGCCTGGAGTCATATATACGAACAGGTTTGCCACAGCTGGAGACTTCCAACAGATTTCCCAAGAAATAATCCCCTGAGTCAGGATGAACATTATTCCGAAGACCTGTATACACTGGGCCCGTTGGCCAAATCCATCTTTGTCAGACCCTATTTGTTCAGGACTTAATGTGCTTCTAAAGGCATTGAGGAGCCAGGGGTTCATGCTCTAGCACAGCAGGCTGAGGCCATACTTGCCAACTATAGCCTGACATTTATCTGAATATTCTGGTAAACACTGTCTCCTGCTTCCTGAAATAATTTTTAAATTAAAACTTTGTCTACTATTAACAATATATTTCATCCCTGAATTGGATGATACAACTTATGTAGTAGTATGGTGTAAAATGTTTTCTTGAAAAATCCTTTTAAAATATTCCAAAGAAAAAAGTACAACACTATACCAAGAAAAATAAAAACCTAGATGATTTGGTAGTGATTCACTGTCCAACAGATAGTGTCTAACATATTAACAACACTGCGTTTCTTTTCTAAGTATCTGGAACTACCTCCCAACCAACTGCACATACTGCCTCAATTCTACTCCTCACCTAAGGATTTTAATAAGTCTATGTGGATCTATACATGCTCTACTAATGCTTCATCACACACTCAGGCAAGAATATTTGCAATAAAGCAATTCCATTTTATCTATGTGAGCATAGAGAATATTTGGGTACTTCCTGCTATGCAAAACAATTTTCCTATTTAGGCAACAAAACAACTTACTTAGTCACTTTATTAATTAATTAGACCTTTAGTCTGCATTTTCAACCTGAAGGAGATGAAAACAGATTTTCACTAAACAGGACTAGCTTCTACTAGTTTCTGCCAGTGTTGTAGTCCTGTGACTTAGAGGAATCAAGAAAATCCAATTACTGAGTTTGAATCAAGTCTTTGAAAAGTACAGTACAATGGCTTCTGCTTATTGCAGCCACTTTAGGAAATGGTTATTTGAGGCTAATAACTGACTGATTCAATTAAAAGGAGACAGGAACTGTCTGAAGCAGGCACTATGTGTGTTATTCACTGCTATCATCTAAAGCACATCTTCAAAACCACAACCTTGTAAGCCAGTAGTTCTACATCTTTTTCTATCCAGTTCTATTTGGAGGCTGGGGACATTTTTAACTCACTTCCTCAGGAGTTCTCAACTATGAGGTGGGGTTTGCATCAGAATTTGATGTGAGGTTGCATGAGCAGTTAGAACCTTGAAAGATTCTAATATATTGACACACAGCCATACAAAGACTTTTGCTCACTATCAGATGAAAAATAACATCTCTGGGGCTCATGCTTTGCAGGAGACAAACTAAGAAATACCAGAATAACATTGTTATTCTTTTAATACCCAACAAAAACTGCAGAAAGCAATTAAAGGCCCAATTTAATTCTAGTTTTATGGTTAAACAAAACATGCAGAACTTGAATGGGAAGCCTAAAGAACATCAAATACCAGACATAAAGGGGCATCCCAAATAATCCACCTAGCATAATTCTTAATTAGAAGAATTAGAACACAAAAACCTAAGTTCAGCAGCATCCATTTAAAATTGCTTTTGTAATAGATAGGGCAATAACCATCTGAAATATTTGTGCTCTATAAACTTTGGATATGTATTTATATACCTTATAAGAACAAAACTAATTTTCCATCAAACCTTTTAATTGAACTTTAGGAAAGCTTATATAGATAAATTGAATTTTATTTCAAAATTAGACTTTTGCTAAAAGGAATGTCATCCTGGAGTCTTCTAATTTAACTGGTAAAAGAACCACAGCCTTCTTCAAATTCTAAAGCACACATATATGCAGGAGAGAGAGAAAAAAGAAGATAGCTGACCAGAGACATCAGCTGACAGAGCATCAAAGTAGGGAGGAAAAGATTTAGATGAAGAACAGACAAACACAGAATTTGTGTAATTCTGAGGGAGATTTGCCAGAACCTACAAGAGACTCCATGGAAAGAGGATGAAGAGCAAAACAAGGAGCAAGATAAAAGCAGAGAGCAACCCCCAAGAGGCCTGGAGCCCAGTGAAAAAGGTACGTGGAGCAGTTTCTTTCTCCCATCCTCACGTCTCTGCCCAGGACTTGGTCATGTTGCCTGAGACACAGAGAGTAGATTTATGAACCAGTTTCTTGGGAGGCCAGGGATCCTGCGTGGGCAGAACTGAGAGGAGAGTGCAGCATAGGTCTGAGCTACACCATATTTGCAGAACACCCCTAACCCTTACAGGAAGGTCACACTCTAAGCCAAGGGAAGGATCCTGGGCAGGGAAGCTGCCAGCCCACAGCACAATTATAGAGGAGCTCAGCTAGCTTAAGGTCCCACCTGCTGTCAGGTACCACAGGGAGATTGCAGAGCAGGGGACAAGGGAGAAGAGCAGGGTCCATTCCTGACAGGCAAAGTGTGAATCTCAGATGTCCCCATCTCCACAAGCAGATGTTCTAGCTGGGTAGGGGCACTAAGCCCCTCCCTGGTGGGTTTCCCCAGAAACTGGGAGCAGACCTTTGACCCCTGCCGAAACAGCTACTTGCCTGATTTTGTGGAGCCTGAGAGCAAGCTCACTGAGCCCAGCCCCTGCCCATCTTCATTCCTATCCTTCCTCTGCTGTGGCAGAGAATAAGGATTCATCTGGAAGTTCCAGGACATTGCCCACCATATGGAGCATTCAAGTGCTTCTCCTACTGGACTAGAATCTATCATAGGTCCCCAAAACAATGCTGCCACTTGTTCTGTCCAACAAGCACCCCCTACTGACAGGGAGGTCAATTTTATAAGTCCTTTAGACCATTTACTGATTTAATCATATAGGTGACATTGATTCTCACCCACAAGCACCACCTACTGTCTCAGATTAAACTGGGTGTGCCAATACAATTTACACTGCTTACAAAACCTCAAGGCTGGGAAAGGAGAAAAGAGTTCAAAGACCACCATCCTCCCTCATCAGAGAGAGACAGAGAATCTGACCATAGGCATAGCTTACCAGTGCTACAAACTAGAAGCAACTATCAACTGAGACAACCATTCTAAAGATATCTATAACCAAGGCATACATCTGGAAAATAGATTGCCATGAAAGGCCCTCAGGCAAAGCCAAAAGTCCTTACTAAATATATACTACAAACATATTTATGCAAGTGAGGGTAGGGGAAGCCCCACCTGAACAAAAGAAATTCCAAAAATAAAAAAACAACAGCTCTTCTATGTGAGAAGGAATCAATATAATAACTTCAAACATATGAAAAATCAGAGCAAAAGGACACCTCCTAAAAAGAACATCAGCTCTCTAACAATGGATACCAACCAAAATAAACATACTGAAATGACAAAGAATTCCAAATATGGATTGTAAAGAAGCTTAACAAAATGTAATTAAAAACAAAAAAAAAACAAAACAGAAAACCAACTCAAAGAAACCAGAAAAACTATTAAGGAAATGAATGGAAAAGTTCACTAGAGAGATTGACATATGAAGAAAAAAATATATAAAACCCCTAGAAATGAAAAATTCAATAAGAAAATACAAAACACAATGGGAAGTTTTAAGACCACACCAGACCACACAGAAGAAAGAATCTCAGAGTTTGAAGACAACTCTTTCAAATTAATTCAGCCAGTCAAAAAATAATAAACAGAGAATTAACAGGAAGGAACAAAGCCTACAAGAAATACAGATTATGTAAAATAGCCAAATATAATAATCATAGGCATCCCTGTGGGCAAAGAAGAAAATGCACAAAGGCTGGAAACCATATTTCAAGGAATTTCTGAGGAAAATTTTCCTTTCTAGAGATTTAGATACCTAAAATCTGAACAAATACCCGTGAAATTCATCGCAAAGAAGTCAACATAAAGGAATATCTCATGTGAACTGAACTATAAGGTCAAAATACTAAGTAACTTACCAAGGAAAACCCATCAGGCTAACTGCAAACTTCTCAACTGAGACCTTACAAGCCAAAAGGGATCAGGTCCCCATTCTTAGTCTTCATAAATAGAACTATAGCCAGCCTACAATTTTGTATCCTACAAAACTAAGTTTTATATATGCAGGAGAAATAAAGACTTTTCCAGATAAGGAAGCACTAAGAGAATTTGTCAAGACCAGACCACCTGCCTTACAGGAAATATCCAGAACTTCAACATCCCACTGACAACCAGACAGAGACTCCAAGTAGAAAATAAATAAATAAACAGTGAACTTAAATGGGACCATACAACAAATGGGCCTAATAGACATTTATAGAACATTTTATCCCAAAACTATTGACTATACATTCTTCTCATCAGCACATGGAACATTCTCCAAGATCAATCATATTTTAGGTCTCAAAACATAGCTCCAGAAACTCAAAAACATTGAAGGCATACCATGTATCTTGTAATGCCACATTGGCATAAAAATAGAAGTGAGCTTCAGGAAGAACTCACAATTCTACACAAAGTCATAAAAATTAAACAACCTGCTGCTGAACAATTATTGGGTAAATAATAAAATTAAGATAGAAATCAAAATATTTCTCAAACTGAATGACAAAGGGGACACAAGCTACCAAAATCTGTGGGATTCAGCAAAAGCAGTTCTAAGTGGAAAATTCATAGTCTTACATGCCTACATCAAAAATACAGAAAGATCACAAATTAACAATGCAACGACATGTCTCAAGGAACTAGAAAAGGAAAAGCAAACCAACCCAAGGCTAGTACAAGAAAAGAAATAATTAAGGTCAGAGAAGAACTAAGTGAAATTGATGACAAGAAAATAATAAAGAAAATCAATAAAACAAAAAGTTGGTTCTTTTGAAACATAAACAACTTCATAAACCTCTTGCTAGATTAACCAGGAATAGAAGAGACCCAAATAAGCTCAATAAGAAATGAAAAAGGAAATATGATAACTTATACAACAGAAATACAAAATATTATCATGAACATTATGAAACTCTCTATGCACATAAACTCAAAAACTTAAAGGAAATGAACAAATTCCTGGAAACACACAACCTTCTAAGACTCAATCAGGAAGAAACAGAGGTTCTGAACAGACCAAAACCAAGTCATGAGATTGAAGCAACAATGAGAAAATCTTTTAATAGGGCAGTGCCTGTGGCTCAAAGGAGTAGGGCGCTGGCCCCCTTATGCCAGAGGTGGCGGGTTCGAACCCAGTCCCGGCCAAAACTGAAAAAAAAAAGAAAAACAAAAACCTTTTAATAACAACAACAACAACAAAAATACCCTGGACCAGATGGATTTGCAGCCAAATTTTATCAGAACTACAAAGGACAGTTGCTACACCTACTACAAGAATCATTCCATAAAATTGAGAAGGAAGGAATCCTTCCCAATTCATTCTACAAAGCCAATATCACCTTGATGTCAAAGTCAGGAAAGTATACACACACACACACACATATAAAATAAAACTATAGGCAAATATCCTATAGGCAAATATCCCTTATGAAGATAGATACAAAACTCCTCAATGAAATATTAACAAATAGAATTCAACAGCACAGAAAAAAAATAATAATAACTTGCCATGACCTGGTGGGCTTCATCCCAGGAATGCAAGGATGATTCAACATATGCAAATCAATAAATGTGATTCACCACATAAACAGAAGCAAAAACAAAGATTATATGATTATCTCAATACCTTCAGAAAAAGCATTCAACAAAATTCAGCACTCTTTCATGATTAAAACTCATGATATGATCCATGTCCTCAACAAACAGGACATTGAAGGAACATATCTCAAAATTATAAAAGCCATATGTGACAAATCCACAGCCAAAATCATACAGAATGGGGGAAAACTGAATTCATTCCCACTAAGAAGTGGACAGTGATCTCAGGAATCACAAGACAGTGATGCCCACTGTTGTCACATATTCAACATAGTACTGGAAGTGGTATCCATAGCAATCAGGCAAGAGAAAGAAGTAAAGGGCATCCAATTCATGAAAGAAGAGGTCAAACTATCAATTTTGCTGATAATATGACTATATATCTAGAAAACCCAAATACTCCACCAAGAGATTTTTGGATAAATTCAGCAAAGTCACAGGTTACAAAATCAATGTATACTAATCAGTAGTATTCCTACTTACCAGTAACAGTTAGGCTGAGAGTCAAATCAAAGACTCAATACCATTCACAATTGCTACAAAGAATATAAAATACCTAGGCATATACTTAACCAAGGATGTGAATGGCCTCTCCAAAAAAAAAAAAAAAAAACACTAAGGAAATAAATTGCTGATGATACAAAAAATGGAAAAACATATCATGCTCTGAACTGGTAGAACCAACATTTTTAAAATGTTACTACTCACGTTGATTTAAAGATTCAGTGCAATCTCCATCAAAACACCACCATCATATTTCACAGATCTAGAAATTACTTCTGTATTTCATTTGGAAACTGAGAAGAAGGGATTGCCAATGCAATCTTAAGAAAAAAGAAGAAATCTGCAGGCATTGCATTACCAGACTTCAAACTATACTATAAGGCTATAATAACCAAAACAACATGTCATTGGGACAAAAATAGAGATACAGACCAATGGAATAGAAGTGAAAACCCAGGTATAAAACCAACCACATATAGCCAACTGATCTTTGACAAAGCAGACAGTAATATACATGGGGGGAAAGAATATTTATGTAATAAAAGGTGCTGGGAAAATTGGATAGCCACATGCAGAAGCATAAAACAGGATCCATATCCCTTATCACTCACAAAAATTAACTGAAGATGGATAAAAAACTTAAATGCAAGGCATTAGATCATAAAAATTCTAGAAGAAAATGTAGGAAAAACTCTCCTAGATTTTGGCACAGGCAAAGAATTTATGAAAAAGACTTGAATGGCGGTCACAACAGCGATAAAAATAAATGGGAATTGATTAAATTAGAAAGCTTCTTTCTGTACAGCCAAAGAAATAATTAACAGAGCTAATAGGCAATCTACAGAATGGAAGAAAATATTATTCGCAGCCTACACAAGAAAATATTCACAAGCTATTCACATACATACACTAAAGGGTTATAACTAGAATCTACAAAGAACTCAAGAATGAAAGAACTCAAGGAAATCAGCAAGTAAAAGAATCAAATAAGTCTATCAAAAAGTGTACAAAAGACATAAACAAATGCTTTTCAAAAGAAGGTAGACCAACATGAAAAATGCTGAATCATCAGAGAAATTCAAATTAAAACCACAATAATATCCCATTATACCCCCGTTGAAATGGCTTTTATTAAAATGTACACAAACAATAGATGCCAAAGTGGATGCAGAGAGATAAGAACACTAATACACGGTGTTGGTAGGACCGCAAACTAATACAATCTCTATACAAAATAGCACGGTGATTTCTCAAAGAACTAAAAGTAAACCTACTTTTTGATCCAGCAATCCCACTACTAAGTATTTACCCAAAGGAAAAGATGTCATTTTATCACAAGACACCTACACTCAAACGTTTATTACAGCACAATTGCAAAGATGTGGAATCAACCCAAGCACCCATCAATTCATGAACACATTAAGAAAATACGGTGTATGCATACTGTGAAATACTACTCATGAAGAAGGATGACTTACTGTCTTATGTAATGATTTGGATAGAACTGGGTACCATTATCCTGCGTGAAGTATCTAAAGAATGAAAATTAAAAATGTACCACATGTACTCACTATTAAGTTGAAAGTAACCAATGAGCTTATATGTATGTAGAGGGAAGTAAAATTCACTGAAAATCAAACATTGGGAAGGGGGGCGTAGGCATGGACAAAAACCTGCCAAATGGGTATGGTAAACACTATCTGGGTGATGGGCATATTTACAAACCTGACACAGGCATTACAAAAGCAATCATATAACCAAAAACATTTGTTCCCCTGTAACAGTTTGAAACTTTTTAAAAAGTAAAACAATAAAAACAAAATATATGCAGGAATAAAAAAAATAAAGTGATCTGATTCTGGATGAATTCTTAAGGTAGCCCCAATAACGTTCCTACTACATTAGATAAAAGAAAAAGCAAAAGCATGAAAGAAAATTCCAGGGTTTTCTGGGCAATCCGGAATGAGGGAGAAAGATAAAATGTGAGCATTAAAAAATGAGCTGTTGAAATTGAGGTTAAGGAGGTTATAGAGTTTGGTAATGACAAGGTATAAGGTATGATCATTGACATGAATGGCTGATACGAGGTGGAAAAGAAAAGAAGTTAAAAGAACTGTAAGTAAACATAAAATTTATTTTTTAATTGATAATAAAAATCAATAAGAATTAAGACAGAATTGGAGTACTAGAGAGAAGGACTATGATTCAGAGGCAAACATCTTTAAGAAATGAAAGGTGATGACTTGAGATGTTCATATATGTCTACAAAAAATAAGAAAGGCTGGTGAATTGAGGTTCAAAGTTTAATGTTTGAAGGTAGGAAGAGGGAAGTACTTTTCTCAGCCCAGCATGGCATATAGGAGTAAAGAATACAGTCAGAATCCAGGCACGGTGTCTCACGCCTGTAATCCCAGCACTTGGGAGGCTGAGGTGGGTGGATTGCCTGAGCTCACAGGTTCAAGACCAGCCTGAGCTAGAGTGAGACTCTGTCTCTAAAAAATAGCCGGGTGTTGTGGTGGGTGCCTGTAGTCCCATTTACTTGGGAGGCTGAGGCAAGAGGATCACTTAAACCCAAGAGTCTGAGGTTGCTGTGAGCTAAGACACCATAGCACTATACCAAGAGCAACCAAGTGAAACTCTGTCTCAAAAAAAAAAAAAAAAAGAAAAGAGCCATGACGTGAAAATTATACATAGGAAGATGTGCTCTTGAGGAAAAATTAGTTTTTGTTTAACAATATCATGGATGAAATATCAGATAGGAGACTGATGTTGGGAACAATGGCAGGTTCTCATGGTTGAATAACAGAAGGTAGTAGAGGAGGGTGGATCCAGAAGACTGGAGTTTCCTATGGTGAATGACAGCAGGGCTAAAAGGCCTGTAAGATTGGTCCTACGATTCTTAAGGTAAGGCTGTGAGTATTAGAGGCATCTGCAACCCTTCTTCACTCCTGCTGTGCAGAAGCCTAGAAAGGTGATTTATTTGTAACTTTACTACCATTTTGACCTGAAAGTTTAGAATGTAAACTCGGAAAGGTAAAATCTTTCATGTGATTGTGGTTTTGTTCATTTCTCTCAGAACTCTAATAGGTTTTGCTTTATATGACACATTCATAGATATTTCAATGTTGGCTACTTTATGTACAAAATTTTATAACTATTATTTTACTTATTTTGACTATGAATAATAAAAAGCCTTACTTTATTTTTGTTTCTTTTTTACCCTTGTAAGATTGTTTTTTATTTTTTTAATTATTAAATCATAGTTGTGTATATTAATGCGATCATGGGGCACCATACACTGGTTTTATAGACCGTTTGACACATTTTCATCACACTGGTTAACATAGCCTTCCTGGCATTTTCTTAGTTATTGTGTTAAGACATTTACATTCTACATTTACTAAGTTTCGCATATACCCTTGTAAGATGCACTGCAGGTGTAATGCCACCAATCCACGCTCCCTCCGCCAACACACCTCCCTCTCCCCCTTCCCTCTATTCTTAGGTTATAACTGGGTTATAGCTTTCATGTGAAAGCCATAAATTAGTTTCATAGTAGGTCTGAGTACATTGGATACTTTTTCTTCCATTCTTGAGATACTTTACTAAGAAGAATATGTTTCAGCTCCATCCACATAAACATGAAAGAGGTAAAGTCTCCATCTTTCTTTAAGGCTGCATAATATTCCATCCTGTACATATACCACAATTTATTAATTCATTCGTGGATCGATGGGCACTTGGGCTTTTTCCATGAATTAGCAATTATGAATTGGGCTGGAATAAACATTCTGGTACAAATATCTTTGTTATAATGTGATTTTTGGTCTTCTGGGTATATACCTAGTAGAGGAATTGTGGGATTGAATGGCAGATCTATTTTTAGATCTCTAAGTGTTCTCCAAACATCTTTCCAAAAGGAATGTATTAATTTGCATTCCCACCAGCAGTGTAGAAATGTTCCCTTTAATCCACATCCACGCCAACATCTCTGGTCTTGGGATTTTGTGATATGGGCCAATCTTATTGGAGTTAGATGATACCTCAAAGTAGTTTTGATTTGCATTTCTCTGATGATTAAAGATGATGAGCATTTTTTCGTATGTCTGTAGGCCGTGTGCCTGTCTTCTTCAGAGAAGTTTCTCTTCAAGTCCCTTGCCCAGCTTGCGATGGGATCACTTGTTCTTTTCTTGCTCATACATTTGACTTCTCTGTGGATTCTGGTTATTAAACCTTTGTCGGAGACATAACCTGCAAATATCTTCTCCCATTCTGAGGGCTGTTTGCTTGCTTTACTTACTGTGTTCTTGGCTATGCAAAAGCTTTTTAGTTTGATCAGGTCCCAGCAGTGTATTTTTGAAGCTGTTTGAATTGCCCAGGGGGGCCTCCTCATAAAATACTCGCCCAGACTGATTTCTTCAAGGGTTTTCACCGCATTCTCTTCTAGTATTTGAATGTCTTAAGTTTAAATCTTTTATCCAGTGAGAGTCTATCTTAGTTAATGGTGAAAGGTGTGGGTTCAGTTTCAGTCTCCTACAGGTCACCAGCCAGTTGACCCAGTTAAACAGGGAATATGAAATAGGGAATCTTTTCCCCACTGAATGTTTTTAATTGGCTTGTCAAAGATCAAATAACGGTAAGTAGCTGGATTCCTCTTCTGGTTCTCTATTCTGTTCAGACGTCTACTTCTCTGTTTTTGTGCCAGTACCATGCTGTTTAGATCACTATTGATTTATACTATACTTTGAGGTCCGGTAGCGTGATTCCCCCTGCTTTGTTTTTATTTCTGAGTAATGTCTTGGCTATTTGAGATTTTTTCTGATTCCATATAAAACGAAGTATTATTTTTCAAGATCTTTAAAGTATGACAGTGGAGCTTTAATAGAGATTGCATTAAAATTTTATATTGCTTTGGGTAGTATGGACATTTTAACAATGTTGATTCTTCTCAGCCATGAGCATGGTATGTTTTTCCATTTGTTAACATTTTCAGCTATTTCTTTTCTTAGAGTTTCATAGTTCTCTTTATAGAGATCTTTCATGTCCTTTTTTTAGATAAACTCCCAAATATTTCATCTTCTTTGGCACTACTGTGAATGGAATAGAGTCCTTAACTGTTTTTTCAGCTTGACTATTGTTGGTATATATAAAGGCTACTGATTTATGAATGTTGATTTTGCAACCTGAGATGCTGCTGTATTCCTTGATCACTTCTAAGAGTTTAGTAGTAGAATCCCTGGAGTTTTCCAGTTATACAATCATATCATCTGCGAAGAGTGAAAGTTTGATCTCTTCTGACCCTATATGGATACCCTTGATTGCCTTTTCTTCCCTAATTGCAGTGGCTAAAAATTCCATTATAATGTTAAAGAGCAATGGAGACAATGGGCAGCCTTGTCTGGTTCCTGATCTGAGTGGAAATGATTTCAATTTAACTCCATTCAATACCATATTGGCTGTGGGTTTGCTGTAGAAGGCCTCCATCAGTTTAAGAAATGTCCCTTCTATACCAATTTTCTTAAGCGTTTTGATCATGAAGGGATGCTGGATATTGTCAAAAGCTTTTTTGGCATCAATTGAGAGAATTATATGAAAAATCATTTGTTTTTTCATTTGTTTATGAGCTGAATTATACTTACAGATTTACAGATGTTGAACCAGCTTTGAGACCCTGGGATAAAACTGACTTGGTCATGATGTATAATTTGATGTGTTGCTGGATTCTGTTTGTTAGGATCTTGTTGAATATTTCTGCATCTATATTCATTAGTGATATTGGTCTATAATTTTCTTTTCTTGTTGGGTCTTTTCCTGGTTTGGAGATCAGGGTGATGTTTGCTTCATAGAACGTGTTGGGTAGTCTTCCTTCTTTTTCTACATTTTGGAACAGGTTGAGTAATATATGTACTAATTCCTCGTTAAAGGTTTGATAGAATTCTGATGTGAAGCCATCTGGTCCGGGGCTTTTCTTTTTAGGGAGATTTTGTATGGTTGATGCTATTTCAGAACTTGATATGGGCCTGTTCAACATTTCTACTTGATAGTGGCTAAGTCTTGAAAGGTGATGTGCTTCCAAGTATTGGTCAATTTCCTTCAGATTTTCATATTCCTGAGAATAATGTTTCTTTAATATTCAATAAGGATTTTTTTAATTTCTGAGGAGTCTTTTGTTATTTCATCTTTGTCGTTTCTGATTGATGAAATTAGAGATTTTATTCTTTTTTTCCTGGTTAGGTTAGCCAAAGGTTTATCTATTTTATTGACCTTTTCAAAAAACCAACTTTTTGATTAATTGATCTGTTGTATAATTCGTTTGTTTTCAATTTTATTTAATTCTGCTCTAATTTTGGTTATTTCTTTTCTTCTACTGGGTTTGGGGTTGGAATGTTCTTCCTTTTCCAGTTGCTTGAGATGTCCCATTACGTTGTTAACTTTCTCTTTTTCCATTCTCTTGAGGAAGGCTTGCAGTGCTATAAATTTCCCTCTTAGGACGGCCTTTGCGGTATCCCAGAGGTTCTGATAATTCATGTCTTCATTGTCATTTTGTTCCAAAAATTTGGCAATTTCCTTCTTAATCTCTTCTCTGATCCAGCTATCATTCAGCATAAGGTTATTTAACTTCTATGTTTTTGTATGAGTATGTAGATTCCTGTTGTTACTGAGTTCAGCTTTTATTCCATGGTGGTCCAAGAAGATGCAAGGAATAATTTCTATTCCTTTAAATTTACTGAGGTTAGACTTGTGACCTAAAATGTGACCAATTATGGAGTATGTTCTGTGGGCTGATGAGAAGTATGTGTATTCAGTTTTGTTGGGATGAAATGTTCTGTAGATGTTTGCTAAATCCAAATGTTGGATGGTTGGGTTTAAATCTAAAATTTATTTGCTCAGCTTCTTATTGGAGGATCTATCCAACACTGCGAAAGGAGTGTGAAAATCTCCCACTATTATGGAGCTGGAGGAAATCAAGTTGCTCATGTCTGTTAGAGTTTCTCTTATAAATTGAGGTGCATTCTAGTTGGGTGCATAGATATTCATAATTGAAATCTCATCATATTGAGTATTACCCTTAACAAATATGAAGTGCCCATTCTTATCCTTTCTTACTTTACTTGGTTTAAAGCCTATTGTATCTGCAAATAGAATTGCAACACCTACTTTTTTCTGATTAATATTTGCCTGAAATATAGATAACCATCCTTTCACCCTGAGTCTATATTTATCTTTTAAGGTAAGATGTGACTTTTGTATTCAGCAAATATCTGGTCTGAGTTTTTGTATCCAGTCAGCTAACCTGTGCCTCTTTAGAGGACAATTTAAGCCATTCACATTAATGGAGAATATTGATAAGTCGGTAAAATTTGGGGTATCAAGTTTTTCAAAAGTCCAGTGGACATTTTTAAGCCTTTCACCACTGTGGAAGTTAGAGTTTGATCAAAAGTTTCTGAGTGAGTTTACTTTTGTGGTAGAGGATTGGGCTGGTCATTAAGGAGGATAGGTCTGAGAATGTCCTGAAGAGCTGGTTTGGTTATGGCAAATTTCTTCAACATATGAATGTGATTAACGTATTTAATTTCTCCATCATAAATGAAACTCAGTTTAGCTGGATACAGGAACCGGGGTTGAAAGTTATTTTGCTTTAGGAGATTAAAAGTCCATGACCACCCTCCTCTGGCTTGAAACGTTTCAGCAGAGAGATCTGCAGTCATTCTAATATTCTTCCCTTTGTAGGTAATGGATTTCTTATATCTGGCTGCTTTCAGAATTTTCTCCTTCATATTAACTTTAGTGAAGTTAATTATGATATGAGTGGGGGATGTCTTATACAGATTAAGTCATGCTGGGTTTCTGAAACTGTCTGCTATCTGAATTTCAGAATGTCTTGGCATGTCTGGAAAATTCTCTTTCATAATTTCATGGAGAAGGGCCTCTGTGCCTTGCGAGGCCACTTCATCACTTTCAGGGATTCCAATGAGGTGGATATTAGCCTTCTTCAAATTATCCCAGAGCTCTCTGAGAGACTGATCCATTTTTCCTGTCCATTTCTCTTCCTCTTTGATAGTTTGGGAGCATTCAAAGGCTTTGTCTTCAATGTCAGAAATCCTTTCTTCTGCTTGCTCCACTCTGTTACTGAGGGATTCTTCAGATCTATTTTTCAGATCTTTGAGGGCTACAAATTCTTGCTTCAGTGCATCAAAATCTTTGGTGGTTTTGTCTTTAAATTCGTTAAATTCTTAAGACAACTTTTGAATTTCTCCTCGAATTTCTAATTCCGACTTTTGAATTGTTCCTCGAATTTCTAATTCCAAATTTTTCTTCATTAATCTTGTTTGCAATCCAAATTCTGAATTTAATTTCTGACATCTCGGCCACCTGTTTATGAATGGGATCTTCAGTTACATCTGTCATATCTTTCCTTGAGGGTGTTGATCTATTTTGGTTATTCATGTAACCAGAGTTTTTGCACTTATTCTGCCCCATGATTGTTTTACACCATTTGATTTTTCCCCTGGAGCTTTGTCAAGGAAAAAGCTATGGCCTGAGAAACTGGGGACCTGTTTCGTGTGGTGGGGCTAAGTGGTTCTGTCTTGTTTTCAGCTGGTCTCTGTTCAATCCAGTGAAACAGTTACTCTGGGTTGAAGTCTCAGGGTTCTGTGTTTCCGTCCAAGATCTGTTCTGTGGTGGTTGCCACCTAAGGAGATGCCCAGCCTCCCCTGGTTGCCCAGGGAGACAGGGGGTGTGGCTTTGGAATATCCAGGAGTGAGCTCTATTGTTGCCAAAAGATGGCTGCTGTTCTGCACCTTGTGGCACCGCTGCTCCAGTGTGGTTCCCACTCAGCGGACCGTCCTCTCCTCACTCTCGTGCCACAGAGTCAGCACTGACCAGCTAGAGTTTAGGCCCTGTCCACACCCCTTGAGAAATCACCCAAGAATCTGGACTCCTGAGGGACAGGCCTCTAGACCTCAGAGTGAGAGTGGAGGGGAGTGCTGGGAGCTCCCTTATTTTATTTTTGTTTTGATTGTTTTGAAATATTTCATATATTTTATATATTTAAGCAGGTGGATCACATTGTTTTAGATATATGTCTTACAAATATTAATAATATATAATATCAATAATTGAGCAAGTATGTAAAAGACTCAATCTAAGAGTCTCTATTTTTTAATAAAGATTGTAACCCATCTTCATTTATTGTATTAACTTATATGCTTAGCACTCCCTCTGAGACCTTAGTTTTCCAAATTATCTTTTTATGGTCTCAGTTTTGCTATATTAATCAAAATAATTGCTTATATATTATTAGTGATTTAAAATTGCACACTGCAATTTTTCTATACTATTGATTTCCTTTAAATTTTTTTTTTTTTTAATTTTGTATCCCTACCAATTCTGAGATAGGAATCTGCCTAGCATTTACTTCTTTTTCTCCACTATTTCAAACGTCTTAGCAAATAATTTGGACTCCATTGAATCCCATTCCTCATTTCAGTGGGAATTTGAAATGTGGAGGGCTTACTCACATATAGTCAGATATTTTCCCTGAACTGCAAGATAATCATAGAACATTGTGAGTAGCATATGAAGTGTGTTGGTTCCCCTAAGTGCCTAAACCAATAAATCTCTAATAGGTGAAGTGCATTCTGTGGTACTGGTGGGCATGAAACCAAGGTTGCAGGAAGCTGTTTAAAAGTGACTTTAAGGATCTCATCCCTGATTAATGTACTGTAATATGGCACATGTTTAATGAAAGAATCATTAACTGGAATATAATTAGATGTTTAATTCAGTCCCTAGTTAATCATTTTCTTTTAAATACACCTAACAATAAATAACTTCAGCTATTTTGGTTTTTACCTTCATCTTGTCCTGATTGTGAATAGATGGGAATCTTGTACACACATAGCAAAACCAGACCCTTCAATATGATAAAGCATTTTTTTCCTTGAGAAATGTTTTCCTGGGACACACCAAAAAGAGTTTTGTATTTAAGTAAATTTGAGTTCAGTGTTCTTTCCTGGAGATTCACCAGCATACCTTTATTTGTTACAGGTTGTCAGAGGATCCAATTAAGATGCCTGTATAACCCTTTGTGACCTGAATTTAATTTCCCATGCATCTTTTTGTTTCCTTTACGTTGGCAATTTATTTTCAGTAGGATGTATTTTGAGAAATGTTGCTACATAGTGTTATGGTGCAAAATGGCTAGATGAGTCAATTTCACTGCTTCAGAGTTACACTTGATTAGAGTGCTCCCAAAGTACTTCCTGTCTTGTTAATGTCTTGCAGAGATGTCTAACCTGTGACCTGCAGTTCACGTGCAGCCTATATGAAGACTGTTTTGGTTATCTGTGGACCTTTTTTTTTTTTTTTTTTTGCTTATCAGCTTTCATTACTGTTTGTGTATTTAAATGTGTGGCCTGGGACAATTCATTCTTCCAATGTGTGGCAGAAAAAGAAAAAAGGTTGGACACCCCTGGGAGTTTTAATAAAAATTTCTGTCAATTTTGACTTTCAGTTTTCCCTTCCTATTTCCCAAATCTGCAAACAACTCAAATTTAAATCCAGTGGTAGGAATGAACTAAGATATTTGAGCCACAGGCATTAATCAAAACCACTACTCTTCTCTGATACGTAAGGATTTGGAAACATGTCAGGTCCCTAGTCCTCCTCCCTTATCCCTAACTATGCTCTCTCTGAGAGAGTGCCCATTAGAAGCAGACTTCTGGCAGGTCAGGCCCACCAACCCTGGTCAATGTTCTCTAAGATCTCTCTGTAAGTATGTATGTATGTATCTCTCTGGTTAGACTCTCAGTTCTTTGAAGGAGGCATATAATATCATATTTATTTTTATTTCTCTATTAATTACAATATAGATATTTAAGTGTTGCTGAATGAATGAATCACTCAATAAATTGAAGAGTAAAAAATCGTGAGGTTTCTCTAATTCAGTGAGTTCAGATTTAGGCATTGGACATAAGACATGCCTTTGACTATATGGCCATGGTTTGTTAACCTATCAGTATCCTTTTGTCTAAGAAGGCTAAACTAATGGCATTGAATATACTCACCATGCCCAGCCCAACTTGTAGAACAAATTTTTTTTTTTTTCTTTTTGAGACAGAGTCTTACTCTGCTGCCCTGATGTCATAGTTCACAGCAACCTCAAACTTGGGCTCAAACAATCCTCTTGCTTCAGCCTTCCAATTAGATAGGACTATAGACGCCTGCCACAACACGTGGCTAGTTTTTCTATTTTTAGTAGAGACAGGGTCTCACTCTTGCTCAGGCTGGTCTCAAACTATTGAGCTCAGGCAATCAGTCCACTTGCCTCAGCATCTTAGAATGCTAGGATTATAGGCATTAGCCACCATGCCCAGCCATGGCACAAATAGTTTTAAATGGATAAATGAAGAATAAAAGAATCTTGGAACTTGGAAATTCTCTATTTTCCATTCAAATTGACACATCAAAGTGTTTTAAATGACAAGAGAAATGAAATTAAAAGTGCTTTTTACAAAAGTAAGCAGCAAATAAAAATCTTTTTACTTTTATGAGTTTTACTTTTGTAAGAAATATCTACTAAAAAGTTGTTTTTTTTTTTTTTGTGGTTTTTGGCCGGAGCCGGGTTTGAACCCGCTACCTCCGGCATATGGGACCGGCGCCCTACGCCTTGAGCCATAGGTGCCACCCTACTAAAACGTTTTTATAACTGTTCAACCATACCCAAACCTAAGAAAAGATATGAAATTAATAGGAGGGTTAACAAAAGACAAAAAAATAAGACATTAGATTCATAGATTAGTAAGAAAAAGGCAAATGGCAAAATAGAAAAAATGAGAAGAGGAAGAGTAATTCACAGAAGTAGAAATTGAAATGATAACAGATACATGAAAAGTTGTTCAACCTCACTAGTAATCAGAAAAATGCCAACAAAACAAGATTGTGTTTTTAACCATTGAACAGGCAGGAATTGAAAGTATTCATAATATCCAGAGCTAGCATGGATAAATATAAATAAGCACTTTTATATACTATTGATGGGAATATAAATTGATCAACCTGTTTTAAAGAGTAGTTGACAGTATCTCAAATTTTCACTTTGCTAGTGTTAGACAACTGTGATTCTCTTCTACAAAAATACTTTGACATGAGCACTAAGACATACATATATAAGCTATTGATAATATCATTGTTTATGATAGAGAAAAATTAGAAGCAATTGAAATCCTCCAATATAGGAATTTAAAATAAATTATTATTGCCATGGAATATTATGCAGCCATTAAAAATAATGCAGACTTGGATGGCGCCTGTGGCTCAGTGAGTAGGGCACCAGCCCCATGTACCAAGGGTGGTGGTTTTGAACCCGGCCCCAGCCAAACGTTGTGGCAGGCGCTTGTTGTCCCAGCTACTTGGGAGGCTGAGGCAAGAGAATCGCTTAAGCCCAGGAGTTGGAGGTTGCTGTGAGCTGTGTGAGGCCATGGCACTCTACCAAGGGCCATAAAGTGAGACTCTGTCTCTACAAAAAAAAAAAAAAAGAAAAGAAAATAGCCAGGTTTTGTGGCAGGCACCTATAGTCCCAGCCACTGGGGAGGCTGAGGCAAGAGAATCACCTAAGTGCAAGAGCTGGAGGTTGCTGGGAGCTGTGACACCACAGCACTCTACCGAGGCTGATAAAGTGAGACAGGAAAGAAAAAAAGAAAGAGAGAGAGAGAGAGAGGGGAAGGAAGGAAGGAAGGAAGGAAGGAAGGAAGGAAGGAAGGAAGGAAGGAAGGAAGGAAGGAAGGAAGGAAGGAAGGAAGGAAGGAAGGAAGGAAGGAAGGAAGGAAGGAAGGAAGGAAGGAAGGAAGGAAGGAAGGAAGGAAGGAAGGAAGGAAGGAAGGAAGGAAGGAAGGAAGGAAGGAAGGAAGGAAGGAAGGAAGGAAGGAAGGAAGGAAGGAAGGAAGGAAGGAAGGAAGGAAGGAAGGAGAGGAGAGGGGAGGAAGAAGGAAGGAAGAGGAGGGGAGGGGAGGGGAGGGAAGGGAAGGGAAGGAGGAAGGAAGGAAGGAAGGAAGGAAGGAAGGAAGGAAGGAAGGAAGGGAAAGAAGGCTTTCATGGGTTAGCATAAAAGGATCTACAAAGCCTATTATTAAATAAAAAAAATCAAAGGCATATTGAATTTTTAAAATTTGAACATAGTAACATTTACACAAATTTGTGTATATTTATTGAATGAACAACTCCATGACTTAGAAAGGGTCTCTAAGGTATACAGATATTTGGTTCATTAATCTGTTTTGAGTAAGGGCTATATTACAAATGAAGAAATCCTACATTAAAAATGTGACATTACGTATGCTGAAACAGAATTGTTAGGATACTCACCAACCCCAACAGCTGCTGCTGATTGGGAGAGGAATAAAGGGGCTCTCACATTTTTTACTTTACATAATTCTTCATACTCTGAATCAGTTGCAATAAAAATGTTTTACATATGTAATTTTAGCAGCCAGATTTTACCTTATGAATGGATAGCCCATCTAAAGAAGTATCTAAAATTAAGTTTATTCCTTTCCCTTTTACCTAATATGTAGCTCTTATCATCTGGTAGGTTATGAGGCAATAGCCAATTCTTGTATGGACCTCTGACCTGTCCACAGAAAGCAAATGATGCAGTGAAAACTATTTCATGTGACCACTATCATGAGTTTAAACTGGTTGAAGATGAGTGGAGATCATGGTGACATGCCTCTACTCTGATCCCTCAGGAGACTAGTTTTCAGAGCATCCTTGAAAGCAAAAAATAAAATTATCCAAGAAAAATAATTCCTAAGAATTAATAAATGTATCTGGAAGTGTTAGTATTGTCAACCCACCTGCAGCATGTCTGGTTTAATTGACCCTTCCACTTTTAAGAACAGACAGTACCTATACAGCCATGCAGTTTTAAATGCTGAGCAAGTAATGTCTCACTTTCTTCAGTAGACTATGACTGTTCACTGCTCATCTTGAAAATCATTTTGCAGAAGTAATGATCACCCTATTAAATTATGGTTAAATCACTTGTGCTCAATAGAGGGTGCATTTAGTATTTCAAGCAATACATTTTCCAGCAGTCTGGACACTCACACGGAAGCCCGTGGTGCACAGTATACATGTCACATGGCTATTTTTCCAGTGAAGGACACTGAAAAACTATCTAAGAGCTTATTTTCCTCTTGATCTTTATCTGTATGTTGTGTGGACAGCTTCTGTGTGACTATTCAATTGTTCAAAACAAAATGCACTCTCCTATATTGGACTATGAGAGTTGAACACAGAGGTGGCCCACCTAGTTACAGCACAAAGGGAACAAGCATCAGCAACTTTCCATAACCAGAGGACATCTTAATAACAAACCCCACTGACAATAAAATACTTCCCTTCTACTGGGAGTGAATTCTCATAAAATTAATAGAAATTTTAATAGTGCTTTCCCAGATATTTTTATTGGTTGTATCTATGTTTGTCATTCAGAAACCTTTTAAGAAATTTGTTTCTCCTTTTTTTGGCCAGGGCCGGGTTTGAACCCACCACCTCCTGCATATGGGGTGGCACCCTACTTCTTTGAGCCACATGCACCACCCAATTTGTTTTTCCTTAAGAAAAAAGAGCCTTAGAATACTTTTGAATTATAATTTTAATTAAGTTATATTCTAATTTTTGATAGCGGCCTTTATTTCAGCATACTCAGCAAATACTTATAATTTTAATTGCATTAAGGTGATATTTCAGTTTTCTGACCATTGTATAAAAAAAAGAGTTGTCTTTTCTGTAGTTGTCTGCCTGATAGCACTACAGTCATACATACAGACACGCACACAGCTGACTCATCTAACAAAGATAGCTTCTGCTAATAACTGTTAATTGGGAAAAATTATAGAAAATAAACAGCATAATAACCCCCAATACATTAGCGCAGATGTAGTAACTATAAAAAGGATAACAAATCACTCTCTGAGGTATTCAGTTGTTTTTTCATACTTGGAACAGAATTAAAGTAACAGAAAATGAAACTTTACAATTTTACAGAGAGGAGAGTGGTTAGCAAAATAAAACTTGTCATGGTTTAATTTGAGGTTTTCTAGCTTATTAAAATTTTTCTTTTGGGATTCTAAATTCCCTGAAGCCTTGTCAGTGCAGGGCCAAGGTAGCTTTGATCGCGGAGACCAAGAATTTCAGGTTCTTGGTCTCCGCGATTTGAAGAATAAATCGACAGACCACAGGATCAGTGGTAAATCAGGATTTATTTACAGAAACAAAAATTACAACAAGTACAACAATCAAACCTCCTGGCAGAGAGAACCCAGGAAGAGAACAAGCTCTCCTGCTCCCTTCAGGTCTGCCCCTGAGCTGGCTGCTCAGAAGTTTATATAGTGGCAGGGGGGTTGTTCTGCTAGGGCGTGAGTCCTGTCGGTTACAGCCAGCTGTCCAATGAACTCTCAGGCCTTGGAAACTGACAGAAAATCCACCAGTCGAACGTGCAAGTGGAGGAGACAGCAAGGCGCCATCAGCTCAGAAGTGCATGTGGAGGAGACATCAAGGCACCAGCATCTCTCCCACAGGTGTCCGGCCCTTCCAGCAAGCAGGTTCCTCCATCAGCAGGTCATGGTGCTACCTTGTCCTGCATCAGCTTGAGGGTTAATTAATTCATCTACTCATCAACCCCATAAAAGGCACATTTACTTCTTTCCCTATTTCTTCTCCCCTCTCTATTTAGCTTAGCTCTCTTTCTGGTTGCAAGATGACTGTTGTAGTTTTAGTCCTCCCAACTAGACTAATATTCCCAGAGGAAGAGAATTGTTCACTAAGAATTGTTCACTAAGCTGGAGCATAAGCACCCGGGATGGTTTCTTCTCATATTGCATTAGCTACTGCCCATTCCTAAGTCACTCACAGGTAAAGAGGATGGGATTATCACAAATGGTTCATGAACATGGCGGGATGAAGTAGGGTGGATTAGCCAACAAAACCTGGTTCTGAAAAGAAGAAACAGTTTAGTGAGTGTTTACTGGATAGACATAAAACATTGTCCAGTATTGCCTACTCCTTGTATTTACTGCCTCTTAACAGAAACATCCACCTTCTCCTGAAAATAGATGCTCATTAAAAATGGGTGCTATTTTATATCCACATATCTATGTGCTGAATTATTTATGAAAGGTCACATGGCCATGCCTATCTTCAAAAACGTTGGCAAAACAATCCCTCTATTAACTTAAAAAAAGAAGAACAGCGTCAGTGGCTGTAGCTTAGGGGCTAGGGCACCAGACACAAGTAATGGGGCTGGCGGTTCAAACCAAAAAATACCACAAATACAACCAAAAAATAGCCAGGCATTGTAGTAGGCACCTGTAGTCCCAGCTACTTGGGAGGCTGAGACAAGAGAATTGCTTAAGCCCAAGAGTTTGAGGTTTCTGTGAGCTGTAATGCCATGGCACTCTTCTGAGGGTAACATAGTGAGACTGTCTCCAAAAATAAAAAAATAAATAAATAAAAAGAAGAAGAACAGATGTTTGTAAACAGCCTATGACGGTTACTACCAGTACATGATCACTAATTAGCATATAGGAAAACTGAAGCATGGAGAAAACCAAGTAACCAGCCAAAGATCATACAAATAAAAATGCAAATCCAGGATTCAAATCCAGACTCAAGTCCACATCTTAACCATTATGCCTCTAACCTCCTTTGATGTAAGTTTTTTGGTATTCCATGAGCCCTGGAATAGCAAATGGCATTATATTCTTGTTAAGCAATTCTGACAAGTAACACAAGAAAGATCCATATATTCTCTAGTTTAATGGGCAACACAGCTTAAACTTTCCTACCCATTCATTCAGAAAACCTTCCAAAGCACATTCAAAAACTGTAAAACAATGTAAGTATTCATTGTGATGTGTTGACATGAGTTTCATGGAGAAAGATAGGAGAAGCGAATTCTCTAACACTGGCTGGAAGTAGGAATTATCTGAAGACTAAAGGGTCATCTGTGACCTAACACCTAGCACCTAGAATGACTCACTGGAAAGGATCAGTAGACTTCCCTCCCTCCCTTCCTTCCTCCCTTCCTTCCTTCTTTCTTTTTCTCCCCCTTCTTGTACTTCTTTCCACCTTCTCTTTCACAACAATTTATGGCATTCCTGGTCTATGGCAGGTATTAAGTATTGGAGAGAGAAATAGGAATAAGATCTACCCCCAAGGAACTCACAATCACAGCTGTAAATCAGATGCATAAATGCAATGTAAGATTCAATGAGACATACTCAAAATCGTCTGAAATTCAACCTCTACATACATGCCTGATTTTATAGCATAGGACCAACTGTAATTTGCCAAGATATGTTTATTACAGCTCAGCCTGTGAATTTATTAACATCCTTTCTTCTGCGGAAGACCTTTTGGTTTCATTCACTGATATGTTTACAGCCGACACGCACTATCTTTCCTGGCTTTTGGGCCCACATTTGTTTACACTGACACACGGTGCTATAACTTTATGTCTAGATAAGATTTCAAGTGTTTTCACTGAAATCACTCAGGATTATTGTAAAGAGATGCATTTATAACCGTCAGGGAACACTGGAGCTTGGAGTCTGTGATCTTTGGCATCTGTTAGTAAATATCTTGCTTCTTCCTCTGGCTTTAGGGTATACATTGTTTACCTGTGGCACAGGAAAAACAAATCTCCCATATTTCCTGGGGAAAATTCTGTGTCTGGCTCTACAGTTCTGAGAGTCGTTTACAGCCACAGTACTTGTACTTCACCTGCGATGATTTGTGCGTCGGGCTTTTTGTCTCTTATGATGCATGAGGAGGACAGATGAAAGTCCATTCCCCTGCAGTATCTTTCCTGCTCATGAAAGTTACCATTCCAAACTTTAATTACTGGAGTGATAGCCTATCTCCATTCTCAGTGTCAGAGGTCTTATTTTGCTTTCTTTTCCGATTACATCTTTCTCAAGTACTTTATATGTTTTAGTCTGCCATAGATCTCTCCCTATTAAAAAAAAAGAAAGATAACCTTTGTGCTTTGTTACAGCAACTGGCTAAGGTCTATTTTATCTCAAACTCTGTCTTCAGTTAAAGTACAGGTAGTTGTATATTTGTTAAAATATTATTGGACACTGTGACTATAATGTTATATTTAAAAAATCTAGCATTTTTTCAAGAAGTTCATACTGAAAGCAAGCTTTCATTTTTTCCAAGTTAGGTTGTCAGAGATTGTATTATAATGAAATGTAATAAGCATAGTCCCTCTTTCAGAATAAGCTGCTGAGAAGTTATGAGGAAGGATCAAGGATAAATTAAATTATTTTGTACTGTATTTTCCTTTCTACGTATGAAGTACACCTTTTCATGTAGTTTCTTTTCCAGCAGATGCTATATAATTTTGTTGAAATTATTAATGTTTTTAATATTATAGAAAGTTTGGGAAAACAAAGCAAACAAATAAGAAATAAAGAGTAATTTCTGTAATAATGCTGCATACTAGGCCACCCCCTAGAAATCTCAGAGGCAACAAAAAGAAGCCTTTATTTCTCATCCACAAGTCTGCAGGTCAGCTGAGACTCTGCTTAAAATGTCAGTTAGAGTGAGGATGATTCCACATTGCTCACACTGAGACCCAGATGGAAGGCACAGCAATTCTCTAGAGCATGCCTTTCTCATGGTGATGGTGTGGGACAGAAATGCCAGAATGATTGGCCAAACCATGCAATCACAGTACAGCCCTGGTTGAATGTGACACACTTAACCTCATTCACGTTTCTTTGGCCAAGCAAGTTTTCTGCAAAGTTCAAAGTCAGTGAAGCAGGAAAGTATGCTTGCCTCACAGAGGGGAATGGCCAGGGGAAGGAGGACCAAATAACATGATCTAGCATAAGTATCAATTATGACTCTGTCTTCCCCTATGGAATAGGATCATCATCAATGGAGATTTCTAACTGTGTCTTTCAATGTACTTCAAGAAAAATCACCTTAGACCAAGGAATACCATATGTTTTTACCATAATTGGTATTGACATAAAACTACCCAGTAGTATGGTTCTTTTGAAATAGATTATCATTTTTTTAAAAAGTAATATGTACTTCTACCCACTTCTTTTCTAAATGAGATTATAACATTTTAAAAACTAACTTGTACCAAAGTACACTTTCCCACATCTACATATGGTAAAAAATAATGATTTAAAAGAGTAAAGCCCCTTTCATTCATAAAAGAGCCATAACCCTTTCTCCTAAATGAAGATTTTTAAACATTTTCTGCATTTTTAACTTTGTTATTATCAAGTACACTGAACGTATAGCTCATGCCAATATTTTAAATGTTCAATATAGTTTTACCTTTATTTTTTCAAAGTCCTCCTTCCTATGCACCTGACATATTTCACATTTGCTATAATATTTCATAACTTGGTATAATGGAAGTTTTTAAATGTTTGATTTAGTTTTACACACATTAAACTCATAACATCAGACATTATGTGAAGTAGATGCATTTTGCTAAATAGTACCATCTGCAGATAATGGAAACTTATGAAGTCATATGAAAGTTCACAGAATAATAAGTAAACTTTGATATTTGTATTAGAGATCAGCCAAATGGTTTGTGTTCATTCAAACATCTGTGATATTCAGCTTATTCAGAAGTCCCAGGAAATAGGGTTCTGCCAACAATTTGTCCTTCCAGTATAATAGAGTATAAAAATAACATGTATATTCAAGTCCATCAAAATCAATAATGTGCTAAAAAATGTTACATTTGATTTTGGCTAGATATATAAAAATTAATTTTGCTCAGGAGGATAATTTTTTTTTGAGGGAGGTGGGGAGAACTTGTCCAACTGCTGGGCAGGCGTCTCCATGGCCTGACTCCAGGGGAAAGTGAAGCCTCTTTGGTCCCTCCTGGCTGACCACTCTGGACTGAGCAGCTGGGAACCTGGACTGTAGTTCCCGGAGCAGAGTGAACCGACCTTTCTCATTGCCACATTTTGTTTTTAACAACTTTATTAACATACAACTTACATACCATAAAGTTCATCCATTGAAAGTATACTAGTCAATAATTTTTTTGTATATTTACAGAGTTGTGTGTCTATGACCATAATCTAATTTCAGAATATTTTCATCATCCCCCCAAGAAACCCATACCCAGTAGCGGTCATTCCACATACACTTCTCACTCTCCCCAAACCCTGAGCAACCACAATCTATTTTCTATTTTTATATGTTTGACAGTTCTGGACAAATGAGATCATATAACTTGTGGTCCTTCATGACTGGCTTGTTTCACTGAACATGCTTTCACAGTTCATCTATGTTGTAACCCATATAAATACTCCATTCTTCTTTATTCCCTAGTAATGTTCTACTATATAAATATACCACATATTGTTTATACATTCATCATAAAGGGCCTATGGTTGTTTCCACTTTTCGACTATTAAGAAAAATATTGCTATGAACCTTCACTTACAAATTTTTCATTTCTCTCTTGGGTATATACATAGATGTGAAATTTCTGGGTTCTAGTAGAATTAAACAAGTTAACTCTGTTTAAATTTTGAGAAGCTACAAAATTGTTTTTCAAAGTGGCTGGACTATCTTACAATCCAATTAGTGATGAGTTAGATTTCTAGTTACACCTTGCAAATGCCTGTCATTATATTTTAACTATAGTCATTTCTAATAGCTATGAAGTAATATCTCATTAAGATTTTGACTTGATTTCCCTAATTGCCAATGATATCGAGCTTCTTTTTGTGTGATTATTAATAGTTCATATATCTTCTTTGGAACAAACAAAACTCAGACCCTTTGCCTATTTTCTAAATTGAGCCATTTGTCCTTTTACAATTGAAGTATGTGTCCTTCATAAATTCTGATCTCTATCCAGATACCCTATGATTTATAAATATTATCTCCTACTCTGTTAGTTGTCTTATTACTTTTTAGGGGTTCCATTTGAAACACAGAATTTTAACTCCTAGGAAGTAAACTTTATTTTTACTTTATTGCTTATGGATTAGTTTTGTGTCTAAGAAATCATTGCTTACCACGAGGTCACAAATATATACTACTGTGTTTTCTTCTAATAGTTTTACAATTTTAGCTCTTATATTTAGATCTGTGATCCCCATTTTGAGTTCATATTTGCATATGGTGTGAATTAGGAATCTAATTTCATTCTTTTGCATATGGGTATTCAGTTGCCCCACATCATTTATTGAAAAGACTTATTTTCCTCCATTGAATTATCTTGGCCCCATTGCCTAAAATTAATTGGCCATAAATATTTATTTATAACCGTTTATTTTAGATTCTCAATTCTATTCCATTGACATATGTGTTTATTGTTATGCCAGTACCATACTGTCTTTGTAGTAAGTTTTAAAATCTAGTAGTGTGAACCCACTACGTCTGTGTGGTTTTTTTTTTTTTTTTCAGCTTTTGGTCAGGGCTGGATTTGAACCCGTCTCCTCTGGCATATGGGGCCGGCACCCTACCCCTTTGAGCCATAGGTGCTGCCCCCTCTGTTGTGTTTTGTTTTGTTTTTTTTTAATATTTTGGCTATTGTGAGCCCCTGGCATCTTGATTTAACTTTTTTTTTTTTTTTTTGTAGAGACAGAGTCTCACTGTACCGCCCTCGGGCAGAGTGCTGTGGTGTCACAGGGCTCACAGCAACCTCTAACTCTTGGGCTTACGCGATTGTCTTGCCTCAGCCTCCCCAGCAGCTGGGACTACAGGCGCGCGCCACAATGCCCGGCTATTTTTCTGTTGCAGTTTGGCCTGGGCTGGGTCTGAACCCGCCACCCTCGGCATATGGGGCCGGCGCCCTACTCACTGAGCCACAGGCGCCACCCTTGATTTAACTTTTACAGTCAAAGTTTAAAGATTTTAGTTCATTTTATTGTTATTGATGTTTTATTTTAGCCTGAATTACACATGGCCAATAAATGATCTCATAAAATAAATAATGTACATGTGGTTAGGGGAACAGTGACTGACTTTTATGAATATACATATATAGACATACTAAAATATCTCTAAGCTTTAACTAATTTTGTTTAAGAAAAAGTATATATTTGAATTACACTCTAATAATCCTAATTCCCCATTCATACAGCAACTTATTTATTATTTCACTGCACAAAAATATCCAGTGAGGCAATAGTTGTAAATTGACTTTGATATGAATGTGATTAAACTTGGAAGGACACAAACCACGTGGTATTCCCAGCAGAAAAAAGGAGAAAATCCATTTCTAGCCCCTTCTGTATTCTTGCCTTGAACTGTTAGCTATAAAAACTTAAAACCAAAAGAGAGAAGTTATAGAAAGGATTCACAGAACTAGGGAAATGGTTGCTATTTTTAATGCTTTGTCCAATAATCATTTTCTGGGTTTTGAATCTGAGTTTATTTTGACAGAGGTATGATAGAAAGGCCTCCACAGTAATTATGGCCCTAAGAAATTAATAAGTTCACCTCTCCATCTCCACATCTAGATAATTTACACTATAAAACATTGTCATCCATTGTCAGTATTTCTTTTATTGCATGAGAAATGCTTTTCTTATATAACTTGTGTCCTACTGCCAAGCCTGTTAAAGCAGATTGTTTTCATCTGTCTTTCCTTTCCTGTTCTTAATAGTTATGCAAAATTTGAAGGGCTGAATATAATGAACTGTCTTATTTTCCATAAATCATTTTCAATGAAAGATTATGAAGAAGTACTTGTGGAATATGTAGTAAACCTCTTGCAAATAATCAGTCTTTAATCATCATCTTTAACTAAGATGCTTGGAAGACATTTCAAAAAAAAGGTTTTGTTTTTATTTTTTCTGACCTATGCCTTTTTATGATACAGTTGACAGAAATTTCATAAATTTTAAAAATGCCAGTCTTGTCCTAATCCAATTGACCCTCCAATGCTGAATTCTCAGCTAGCTCAGGAGTTCTATTGGACCTCACTGCCATTTTCTGAATAATTTATGTGATTTACCGTGCCTTGTAAAAAGCACTGAAATATCTCTGTGTGTGACTTGTTTGCTTTTGATTTATGGTGACATCTTTTCATAGTAGTGGAAAGTTGCTAAAAAACTTCTCTAAAACATTATGCTTTCCATTCCTACTCAGATGACTGTGGCTTGGTTATCAGTGACCTCAATTTTCTGCCCTGTTGTTTTTCAAATTAAAAAATATGTGTGGGCAGTCTCTTCACAAAGTCACACATTAAATAGCATTACCCATTAGATCATTATCCTGTGTGCACTCTGCCATTACCAATGGTTACCTGACCTTTAGAATGAAGGAGAGCATTAGGAGCATCTGCTAAGACATTAAAAATCATAATACGATTCACATGTCTTAGGGTCAGCTGAAATGTTTACATTGTAGCTATGATGGTGACCCAAAGAATGACAGGTGTGGTTGGTAAGTGGCCCTTGCTGAGGCTTCATGATGATCTGATAGTAATAAAGAAAGTAAATGAGGAAAATGCTATCTGGTTCGGTGAGATAGGCATTTGTAAAGAAAACTGAGCACGTATGAGGTGCTCTGCCCTATACAGAGCATCAGCCTGCCTGTGCCATTTAAATTAGACAACCAAAGAAAATGCTGAGAAGAATCAACTGAACAGGGAGAGGCATAAATTGCTGGCAGAGAACTTCAGACCTCTATGATCAGCAGCAACGGTATATGTTTAAATACAATAATGTTCTTATCAGAAGCCTGGAAGAAATAAAAATTAATAAATATTTAGTTTCTTTTGAGGAACAACTATTTCTTCTGTTTGGATAATACTGTTAAGATGACTTTATGGATATAATTATCAGCAAAAATGATTACATCAAGAACATATGAACCTTGTATGTTTCACTTTTTTTTCTCCTTGAGACAAGGTCTTACTCTCTCACCCAGGCTGAGTGCAAGTGTCACAATCATAGCTCACTGCAGACTCAAGCTCCTGGACTCCTGTGATCCTCCTGCCCCAGTGTCTCAAGTAGCTGAGGCTACAGGTACACTCCACCCAGCTAATTTTTTTATTTTTATTTTTTAGAGGCAGAGTCTCACTTTGTCGCCCTTAGTAGAGTGCCATGGCATCATAGCTTACAGCAACCTCCAGCTCTTAGGCTTACGTGATTCTCTTGCCTCAGCCTCCCGAACCCAGCTAATGTTTTTATTTATTGTAGAGATGGGGGTCTTGCTATATTGCCAAGGCTGATCTCAAACTCCTGGCCTCAAGTGATCCTCCTGCCTCAGCCTCCGAAAGTGCTGAGGTTACAGGTGAGAGCCACTGCACCTGGCCATCTTTCACTTTTGAACAAAGATTTTGTATGGGAGAGAAAATGATGGTGATAAGATTGTGTATACAGATTTAACACCATTGTTTTCTAGAATCCATGTCTTAGAGCAAGTGTTTGGGCAAACTGAAAAGGCAAAGTAGTACAAAAAATAAAATATTTGAAAAATATCTACCAAAGTGTCTAGTAAGCCCCCAAATAATGTTAGCTATCATTATCATTATCATCATCATTATTTTCTTCTAGAAAATGGTTATATTTGTGCTAGGTCAAGGTCACATTGATTTGCACAAAGCTCTTTCTCTAAGGTAGTAAAAATAAAGAACTCCTTTGCACCTAGTTTGTTATCCCCACACTTGTCCCCTATTTTAGCTATTTAAGTCACAGTTGTCCACAATCAACTTTGATTATTTTATACCAAGTACAAACAGTTGTCAGTAAACCCAGTTTCGAGGGCTACTCCACTACACAGATAGTATGACCCCTAGTAAGTCTTACTCTCTAGCCACAGTTAGGATACATGACATGATCCCTTTCATATCCAATATTCTATGTGTTAGCTCAAAGAGCAAAACTCCATTCAAAGTATTATAGTACATTGCATACACATCTGTCCTTGGAAGTCACCCCACTTCTGCCCCAAGCAAGCTCCACATCTTAAGATTGTCATTTCATTGAGTCATATTGCAAGCTACAGAAACTTTCATAGTATAGGGTCAATGCTGTAGATATCAAATATTTACTAAGGATAAAAATATGCTTTAACCTACTTTGAACTAAAATTGAACTTTTAGAAACTATTCTGTAACAGAGAGATGGATACCTGTTGTCTTCAAACTGCCTTTTACTATTTGTAGTGTCTTTGACCTTCATTTGAATTCTATAGCAAATGTAGTCAAACTTTTTAAACTGTTTATCTCTGGGCACTACCATCTGATGTGAGTAGTATTCCATCAAAAAGAGTTTTTTTGTTTTTTTTTCCTGAGTAAGTCTTGCCGTAATATATCATCAGTGTGACAGCCAGTGTTTTATATATTACAATAAAACATCCCCAGAGCAAAGGTACATGTGATGATGAATTATGCTAATATGTTATTGTCATTATGTTATCAGCACCCAGAGAGTGATTTAGTGAGATACATCATCAGTGAGAGATTATCTGATTTCATATTACTCAAAAAATGACACTGTTATGGAAAACCACAGGCAGATGCAGTTGATTAATAGGGTTGGTGATATTCTAGTGCCAGAACTCATGTATAGTGGTATATTAAAATGTCCTTTGAAACTGAAAACAAGTTAAAGAAAGATGAGTCCAGGAGGTGAGGTTGTAAAAGCACTGTCAATTTAAATACTATTACTGTAGACAGAGTGGATAGTGAAATATAAACCAGAAGTCATTCTTTGTCCTTTATTCAAACATTTGACAGAGATATAGTTCTACTTAATTATCTTTAAGAAGCCTGAGAACTTCTCACAAAAAGCTGTCTATTGTAAGACCACTGGTTATCCTATAAATCTTCAGTCTTCAGGTGACACTTGGTAATAATATCTGCATTATGTCCCAAATCACTGAACCAACCAGACATATAACTAGACTATGTATTAAGTGACAGCAAATTTTCTCAAAATATAAGCTGATGTCTTTTGTTACAGCATCTTATTTTGCACAGAATTGTGTATACATTAGGCACTAAAAATATACTTAGTAAATTGAATTATTTTTCCTATATGAATTTCTATCTTCAAAACCTCAGATATAATGAGTCTGACACCAAACCACTAGATTAAGACAGCTAGACATGGTGAATTGCAAATAGAAAACAACTTCATTTTTCCCGGCAGTGCTTATTCCATCATGATCTCCTGAGCTAATAGCTCTGGTTCTTCCCACTGCTTTCTAGCAAAGCTCTCTGGCCCACTGATAGTCACAGGGTCTAGGAGAAGGAGTCCAAAGAGCAAGACAGAGCTCATTCGACTGATGCTCTCCTGATCTGACATGGATGTCCTCTGAGCATCCTGTAACGAAAACCTGCTTTCTTCCATGGAATACTTTCACAGGTTCTTTCGTGAACTCTTTCCAATTCTTACACGTCTCTTTCCCAAAGATTTCATGACAGAGTCTATGACTTTTAGAACTTATGACTTAAGATAATATCATTAGTCTCTGTTTTCTAGCTCTACTCTCTGTTGGCACCACCTATCCTAAGAAGCATCTTATACTTTTGGACAAAGTCCCTTTGGAAAAAAAAAGAAACCTTAGTTGGGCTGGCCCTATCCCACAAGGCCCACAGCTAATCCACAGGGCATCTACTCCTTTGCCCTGATATCAGTGAAAGCACAGCTGGATCCTAATGTAATAATAATAACTTCATCCTACTGGGTGTGTACTATGGTCCAGTCATTGTTCCATCTATTAACTTGCTAAATTTTCCCAAGAGAGGAGGGGGATATTGTTATCCTCATTTTGCAGATGGAGAAACTGAGACATAGATCAATTCACTCAGCGTTAAAAACCTCAGTGTTGGGAGAGCCAAGCCTCAGCTGTTGGAGTTCGTAGCTCCCACACACATGCTCTTAACCCGTTGATAGTTAATAGTACATTTAGTATTAGTTCTAAATTTAATTTTAGAACTTCACACTACCGTTCTTTCTTTAGAACAAGCACCAACCAACCAGTGTCTCACTTTTAGTTTTTGTAGGCATAGATTCAAAACAAGTGCCTTATATTCTCCCAAACTTCTGTGGTGAAGAAAACTTCTCTCACTGGTTTTATCAGGGCCTCCCATTAGATTTGAGATGATGGCTATCACGATACTCCACCCCTATATTCTCTAAAAATGTGATTCCCATCCCAGCCTCTTCCACCTCAGTGATCTGGGTATGGAGCAAGGGATCAAAACCCAGTATAATTGTTCTTTTGTTTTTAGATTTTCTTTTCAAGCATTGAAATAATGTAGGATAGGTTTACAACGTAGGATACTTGCTAGATATTGTTTTCCTCCTTGGCCTTTTGCAACTTCAACCAAAATTGACACAGAAGGAGTCTTATTTCAACATCCTTTTACAAATTATAAGGGACATTTTCTGTAACCTAAAAGGCAAGGAAACAGAGTGTATGGCTTCTAGGAACGAGTGAGTCAGTCTCTTGATCAGTAGTGAAAACCTCAAAAGAGGGCTGTGTCACAGACCTCAAGAAAGGTTTCGGGGTCATGAAAGGAGTTTTTACTCCAGCTGATTTATGTGTGCAATTTCCGTAGGGCAGCCTGTGCTAGAGTGCTTCCAGGGATCCACTGGTTAGAGCGTGATGAAGTTGGCATCAACCTGTCAGTGTTCAATTTGGCTTGGAGGTGTGTTATCAATTTCCAGAGCATCTAATATACTCGACTGAATGAGCAGGATGTGGGGCACTCTGGGTCCCAGCAATCATTTTATATCAATCTGTCCCAGGTGAGGGTGCTGCTGGCTCTCCTCCTGAAACTGCTTCCATCTAAAACTTCCCAAGAAAAAGGGGCTGACTGAGTATTCACACTTCTTTCATATGCTGTGTCCTTACTTTTATTGTCATGTTAAGTGAAATATTAATGACTTTCAAGTGTAAACACAAAGCATTAAAAAATAGCTAATGTATGTTTGTTTTATTCATCTACTTACCAGTGAAGAAATAGTCATTATCTTAAGAAGAAGAAAAATTAGTGGCAATAAAAACACTTCCAATCTAATTCTCTTTCTCTTAAGATATCAGGAAAATTTTATTTGAGAATTTTTTTTAACCAGACAGTATAATATATCTTTTAGATAAGATGATTATTATTGAATATTGGAAACCTATGAAATACTTTGAAGTTTAACCATTTCGGAAAAATGATTATTTTGGATCTAAAATGAAAGCTGATGCTAGCATTTTTATTGCAGACTTTACTTCCATGTGATGTACCATAAAGGCATAGTTTGCTTATCCATAATAAAATTAAACATTTAAAATTATGTAGTATTTAGTAAGAGATAAGCAGGCATTGTCGCAACATAAAATATTCAGAATATTGGGCGGCGCCTGTGGCTCAGTGAGTAGGGCGCCGGCCCCATATACCGAGGGTGGCGGGTTCAAACCCGGCCCCGGCCAAACTGCAACCAAAAAAAAAAAAATAGCCGGGCGTTGTGGCGGGAGCCTGTAGTCCCAGCTACTCGGGAGGCTGAGGCAAGAGAATCTCTTAAGCCCAGGAGTTGGAGGTTGCTGTGAGCTGTGTGACGCCACGGCACTCTACCGAGGGCCATAAAGTGAGACTCTGTCTCTACAAAAAAAAAAAAAAAAAAATATTCAGAATATTGCTTGGCACATGCCCTAGTATTGAATATTAAAATATTCATTTTACTTTATTTCGTATATTAAGGGTCTGGCTTTTGTAACTCTCATTGTGTGTACTATCTATTGTGTTCAATCTAACTCTTGACTTAAAGATGATTGTGTAAAACCATGTTTTCCCACCTACAAATCCCTCTTCCCTTATGGGAAGTTTACTTTAACTTGTCTTTTTACCTCTCCATGTTAAAAGAGGAAATTCTAATGCTTAAGAAAGTAAGACAATAAATTTCAAAGTAACACAATAAAGTTAATGTGTAAGGCTCTTTACATTTATAGAATACTTTTATTCGTAATATTTTACTGGGTTCGGACAAAAGGAGAACAGTATTAGAGAATGGAGGAAGTGCTCGTTTGGAGACACGGGCCTAAATCTTAGATCTGGCAAAATGTTGCCCTGGAAAAATGTTCTACCCTATCCGACCTTCATTTTATTTGTCTGAAATGCTGACAACTCTTTTTATTAACCATCAGTAATGTGAGTACAGGATCTGGGCCTCATTTATCTTTGCGTCCACACATCCTAGCACAGTGCCCACCAATAAATGCATCATGATAAGTAAATATGTCCATGAGGCGCTATTCTCTTCCATTTACAGATGAACAGACAAAGGCTCAGAAAGTTTAAGTGAACTAATGTTACCCAACCCGCAAGGAAAAGGCAGTGCTCAGTTGTGAGAAACAGGATCAAATTCTGGAAATCTTGGCATATCTAGAGTTCAAAATAGAAACACCAGTCACCATAAAACAGACATCCAGGTGTATATAACAAAAGGGTTTCAGAAGCATATATTTCAGGGTCTTCTATCATAAGGACTAGTTTACTCCTCTCTGCAGACCCATATGATTAGCAACAAATACTATGACTTGTCCCCTCTTGGTGAAGATAAAGAGTACAGAAGAGGTATAATACATTGTTTCTCATTCTGAAATAAAAAAGCTACCAGTATATTTCACACAATGTTTAGCAAAGACACAAATAGGAACAGAAATAATACTAATAATTACTCTGATGTGAGCTCAGCATCACTGAAAGCATTTTAGATGCATTCTCTTCTTTAATCCACACAACAAACTAATAAGATACTACCATTGTCTTCGCTTTGCCAATGAGAAAATCGGGGTACAAAGAGTAAAGGAAATCTGTCCAAAGACTCAGAGTTCCTAAGTTGCAGAGCCAGGACTCAGGTCTGAGCGGTGTGACCTGAGACCCTATACTCTTGACCTCTGCACTTTTCTTCACAGTTCAGTGAATAGAGAAATGCGGAACACAAAAGCAAGAACGTTACATGAAGCTCCCACTTCCAACACAGACGTTAAAACTTAAAACTCAGCAAGAATACAAAGCCTAGAAGAATAAACCCTGCTTCACAGAATGACCAAAATATGTCTAGAAAACTTATGAAAATTAATTCCTTTTTGCTGCTATTTCCCGTATGCCACAGTTTTCTATAACACATGTTCAGATAAGCAGTTAACTAAATATATTTGGTCTGAACTTGCATTATGACTGGAATAAGTTCCCTGAATTTTCAAGGGATGACAGAAATATTGATTCTGTGGCAACTGCCTTAGCCCAGGTTCCCTAGAAAATGAAGCCTCAGAAAAGAATTTAAAAGGATGATGCTTTATTTTGGAGGCACAGAAACCAGGGCAGCTGGACAACGGGAAAATGGAAGTGGGGCCAAGGAGGCAGGTGAAGCAACCCCGAGATATTACTGTGTTTTCTGCTTCCCCCTACGAACCTCAAAAGACCCAACAATTGGCACCTATGTCCAGTCACCATGCAGAACTTCTCCAAAAGGGCAGTATGGAGAAACCGTGCTTTGAATCCATTTATGGGAAGGAGGTGCCTGTGCAACTCTTTTCTGTCTGTTTCCCCTTGACCAGTGATAGCTCTTGGGGCTCCCTGTATAGAAGTAACAGTGGTCCTGAAGCCTGAGAAAGAGCTTAGTATTGGCTGAGTATTCCATCTTGGCCAGATAAAAGGTCTATGGGGCAAGGAGTCAGATTAAAAGGCCAAACAAGTCATTTAATTACTACCTTTCATGAATTGGAGTACATTGACTGTTATAGCCTGTCAGCAAAAAAGTATCTTGATATTTAATACATATTTTGGATTAGCAACAAATACAAAAACTCTCTGACTCCCCTTTAACATATTTCTCTTGATATGGATTATCAATCATATGTATAATTTCATTTTTAATAGTAAAATGTAACAGAAGTACTGTCTGCCTTTGTCTAACAGTGACATACCTACTTTCTTGACTACTGTACAATATAACTTATACTTCTAATTGACATTCAGATTTTCCTATAATCTCTTCCATCTTCCTTTACATCCCCCTATCAATTATAATGCAATCAATTCCATAAATCCTAGGTGATAGGAATAATGCATAGAGATAACGAGCCATTTCCCCAAAGTTATAAATCGAGTGACAAATTGGAAATAATATCAGGTACCTATATTTCTAAATTTCAGTGTTCTCAAAGGTAGCCCTTCCTCACAACTGGCAAGAGTATCCTGCTCTGACAATCAGACCCTTACACTCCAATTAAATGTAAAAACAGACCCGAATCATTTTCACCGAGGTGTACTGTCAAGGCTGGTATAACTTGACTGTCATATAAAGCTCTTTAAATAAGCCTGCCAAGAAAATATGATTGTACTATGAATTTTAGCATTCAGAAATATTCACTCCCCTTTCACTTACATGGATTTTGAGGGTCAAAGCTATGCATTTTGATCAGATATTTTATTATCTTTCGACTTTTGCAAAGATGGGTGAGTTAGAATAGAAGAAAAACTTTCTTCTCCCTTAATGCAGTGGTGATTTGGTATAAGGGAAATGCTGAGGATTTTTATGACTTATTGAAAGTTCCCATTTGACAGAATGAGAAAGTTTTATATAAAGGATAGCTGCAATGTTTAAATTCCATAGTACTTTTGGAAACTAAGCATCTGGTCAAAATAGATGAGCATTTAGAAAGGAGATAAAAGTGTGGAGTTTTGAATTTTCTTAGAAACATGATGCTTCCAAGAAGAGCTACAGCAAGTTTCGGCAAAAATTTAAAAACTAAAAACCTTGACTCATAAATGTACATAAGCACAGAGAGAAACTTTTAAAAGTAGGCTTTTCCCACTTACTTTAAAGGTAATATTGTTCTTATTATAATGCCTAATAATGACAAATTTTTTCATTTTTCTGCCATATAATGGTAAAGCAAATCTAATCACGATTTCCCTTATCATGGTCATACCAATATAAATTGGTATTTTTAGGAGTTGACATGCAGATCATTCTCTCTTCAACTCCCATAGGTTGACTGAATCACTTTATTCTTTTTTTTTTAACAGCTTAGATTGTAAACTCCATCATTTAACAGGATGAACTATTACGATACCTAAGACTTTCTCTTAAAACAAACAAAATTAAAAAAAAAAAAACCTTATAAGAGTTAGGCTACCATCCCCATTTCCTTTTCAACAACGTGAGCACCCATTGTACTAAATTTAAGACAGCTCTTTTTTCCTTAAATCATCAAAGTTAATCTTTCCTTTTGGAGAGATACTCCAAGAAGGAGGTTGAAATCATTTCAAGGCTCATGAAGGAGAGAGACTGACAGCACTGGCTGAAGTCAGGCAGAAAGCAGTCAACCCCGGGAAGCATTTCTCGCAACCACACTAATGCACTACAACACTGACATGAAACTTCCTTTGCATTCCAGAAAGAAGCCATTTGGGAAGAGCCTGTCAATAGTGTAAAACTGGGCCAAAGGGATCTGCTTGTGTACTGCTAGCAAACGTCTCCCCAAGACTAATTGGAGATGACTGAGCTCATGTTTCAAGTGAAAAATATGAGCATAGCCATCCCCAAATGAAAGGAACTTTCCTGCAAATTAGGATGTTATTTTTTGAAATAGCATATTGAGTTTAACATCTCAGGTATTTTTCTATAAGTAGATTTTTTTTTCTTCCTGAATTCTCAGGGCTCTGCTTGAAGTTCAGTTTTGTTTACTGGAAAGGTATGAGAACAAGTTTAAAGCTGTGAAAGATGTTTACTTAGAGCAATAATAGGACAAACAGAACTGAATACATAATATAGCAACTTACATATCTTCTACAGCTTTCCACCCAGCACTGTCTGCAAAATCATCAGTGAACTGAAAAAAAAAAAAAAATCAGACTAAAGTGTATAGATGAAAACCACTATATCAAAAACACAATCAAATTACCTTGTTTTATGCTTAAATAATGGATGAAGCTTATGATAACTAGAACTGCTGTTTTTGATTTCTTGAATTGATTCAGCAGCTTGACCTTGGATCTATTTAACATTGAGCTCATGTGAAGTCCTTTGCCCTGAGCAAATTTGTTGTCAGGGAGGAAAAAGCAAAAATTGGTACTATAGAATTTCATAAGTGAAAACACTGAAAAATAACCTGAGTGGAATTTCTTTCTTCTGATATCCAGTACCCATCTGTAAGTGAGGGAGCATAATGAAAGCAAACAAAAACAAAAGTAAGAAGACCTCTCCAGGAAAACAACTAGAAAATTTGTATGCTATTTTTAAGTATTTTTTATACTATTTTTAAGCTAGAAATTTGTATAGACTACATTACACAAAAAGCATTATGAATTCAGTGGGAAAGGATGGATTGGTTTTATAAACATGGCATCATTAAATTTATATATCTATAGGAAATTTTTCTAGTCTAATTGGCAGGTCCTTCGAGGATGTGATGATTAATTTTCAGTGCAATTTGACCAAATTAAGGGATGCTCAGGTAGCTGGTAGACATTATTTCTAGGTATGTCTGTGAGGGCATTGCTGGAGAGGATTAGCTAAGGAATCTGCAAACTGAGTAAAGAAAATCTGCCCTCACCAGTGTGGGCGGGCATCATCCAACTCATGGAGTGAGGGTTTGGGTAGAACCAAAGGGACAGAAAGGGCAGATTCCTTCTCTTCCTTCATCTTCTGTCCTCAGATATCAGGAGTCCTTGTTCTGAGGTCTTCAGCCTCCAAGACCTATTCCAGCCCAGACACCCCACTGTCTGTTCTCAGGCCTTCTCACTCAGCCTAGAAGTTATACCAGGATCTCCTGGTTCTCAGGCTTCAGACTTTGACTGAATTACACCACAGGCTTTTCTGGTTGTCCCTCTTGCCAACAGCATTTCATAGGACTTCTCACCTTCCATTAATTGTGTGAGCCATTCCCCATAATAGATCTCCTCTTATATTTCTGTACATATCCTATTGTTTCTCTTTCTCTACAGCACATTTCTGGCACAGAGCATGTAATACATACATTTAAAGTGTATATAAATGGTGCTGTCATGGTACATGATGGTCCTTGAAAACAGAATTTTCCAAAATTGATTTTTTTAATATCCTTCTCTTTACTTCATTTACATGACTGAGCAGGGCTTTCTCTGTTAAGCAGAGCACACATCGTTCCATCTTTTTTTCTCTGTAACATGGAAAATAACCAGAGGAACAAAAAATGAAGTCTTTAATGTATACAAATTTGGTGTTGCATGTAACTAGTACAGAATTATGAAATAATGTTACTAACTTCTTAGAGATAGAAAGATTGTCCTGTCTACTCTTCCCTCTATTTTCCCTCTACTCCCCAGTCAGCAGCGCACAGAGCAGCCAAAGTGATCTAGAAAAATAATTAAGCAAAACAAAACCATGATTTTATCATCCCTCTGCCTGAAGCCTCTCAAAGGTTTACCATTACACAAGATAAGCTCCAACTTCTCTCAATGCCTTGGGGAACCCATTATGATCCCCCACCTGCTTCCCTCTCTAGCCTCGTCTCTCCCCATCTCTCGCTCTGCTCTCCTGTGCTCCCGCAAACCTGTTACGTTCTCTCTTCTACCTAAACTAGTCTTCCCTCTCCCCATCCCCAAGTCCCACACTCCATTTATTCACCCAACTCCAATCCTTCCTTAGACTACAGCCTGGGCTTCATTTTCTTGGGGAGCCTTCCCTTACTCTCCATGTATCACGGCGCCGCTCACATTCTATGGCCTCACTGAGGGTGTGTCCCATAACAAATGATTTATTACCCGTTAGATAATTAACACTATTGTAATCTTATGCTACAACTCCAACATTCATTTAACTAATATTAATTGAATATCTCTTATGTTCAGACTAATTTCTAACCACTGACAAAACACACACACACACACACAAAGCAAAAATCCTTGCCTTAGGGAATTTATAGTCTACACACACAATGAATATTTGTCAGCAAGAACAGAATGAAAGGAACCAAGAAAATAGAGAACAAAAGAAAAACAGCAGATCAAGAACGAGAATATAAAGGAAAACAAGAACCAACCAAGATAAAAATGGGCTCTTAGAAACTCAGATTGATCTTTTGAAGGGCTTCACCCCATGACTAGATAACCCCATGCTGTTGGCTTGTGATGTCATTTGAGGATGACAGAAATTGTTTCTTGCTTCATGCTCCTAGCAGTCAAGAACATCCAGATTCTGTCATGTTATGCCGTTCCTTCTCCAGTGCTATCTTCCACAGCCATCTGCTGTCCACAGCAAACAAGGGTTCAGAACCCAGATGATGTACTTAAAACCTCAGCAAAACAAGCTAGAAGCTTGTTTTAAAAGGCACTGCTTTTCCAAAATGTATTCACTGGTAAAAAGTCTGCTATGAAACCGTGAATATGTTACGCAAGTAAAATTAGACCTTTCAACTTGCTTAGTATTATGCATGATCGCACACATTTATTGTAGGTGATTCTACCAGATTTAAAGTGATTTTATTTTTTTTATCAGACATTTAGTGCAAAAAGTCAAAAGAAAGATTTAGGATCCCTGTTATCCTTTTATGTTTTAAAAAATAACTATTTTTCCATCAAAAGATATAGATTTTTAAGCCACAACAAAAACAAATAGAAAAGAAATCAAACCGAAATCTATATGATTTTGCATACAGGAATAGCAACAGATGCAGCCCAGATTATAAGATTCAATTTTCTAGGAACAGGCTTCAAGTGATGGTAACACTGTGAAATCCCACAACCCACGATCCTAAATGTCTAGTCAGGCCTTCATTGACAAGGCTATTGCTGACGTCTCCACCCTCACAGCCTTCAGTTTCCTCCTTGGACCTGAGGCAGCAGCAATGTCAGACAACTTGCACTTCCTTGGACATAAAGTGCTGTCACAGCCCTTCATGCATTGCTCTGTGAATTCTTTCCTCTGAGAGGAGGCCCTGGCCTCTGTGTCTTACTAGTCAAACTTCTACTTTTCTTTTCATCTCTACTTAAAATATGACCTCTAGTGTGACGCTTTCTGCCTCATCCCACAGCCATCGCAAAGAACTGATGCCTCCTCTCTTTTTTGCTGCCAAATCTAGTAGAGAATTTTGCTGCACTCCTTACCCTCTGTGCTGCCATTTCTTATTTACGTCACGGGCTCCTACGGTAACATGATCTCACTGAGGACAAGGAGCATGTCTTTGTGACTGTAGCATGTGGCATGAGAGATACTTTCAAAAATATTTGATAAAAGAAAGACAAAGGGAATGAATGAATGCCACCCATGACCTTCAAGTGCCTCTCTAGTGATGCCCTTTATATGTGAAAAATTCAGGCTGAGAAATTCCCCTTCTCCTTCTCCTTATCATTAACCAAGTTTATAATGATGACTAAGAAGGAATTAAAAAGTGAAATTTGAATTCTCCTTACACAGTAAGGTTTGGAGACTATGCTTTTCACTCTACATCATTTGCCTAATTCAGCCCATCCAGTCATCCTCTCAGCAAATAATCATTAAATTCGTATTATAATTATCACACCATGCTAAAGACTGTAAAATAGATTACAAAGAAGAATAAAAGACGCTTCAAAATTTCTATAACTTTTCTGAGGAGACAGATACCCGCATTTTAAAAAGTCAAATAGGAGTACAAAGAAGGCATATGATGTTAAATTCTAGATGAGTGGGGCAGACCCTGGGAATCACAGGCAGGCATGGGAGTAGTGATTGCTATGGTCATGAACAAAGCAGGATCTGAAGGGTTGATTGGCTTTAAGTAGGAGAAAAGTTGAGAAGACAGCATTTTGTGTTGGGAGAATGGAATGAACAAGAGTTTGTGTAAATTTTCACAACTGTGAGCCTGAGGATAAATATAAACTGTCCTCTGTCCTTTAATCAGTTCACCCCAGCTTTAAAACCTATTCAGAGTTGGATGTCATGGCTCATGCCTATAATCCTAGCACTTTGGTAGGCTGAGACAGAGGATCACTAGACGCCAGAAATTCAAGATCAACCTGGTCAACAGAGAGAGACCCCCATGTCCACAAAAAATTTAACAAGAAAAAAACTATTCAAAATATTAACATTTTAATAATTCTCTAAGCCAAAGTCTGTTTTTAAGGTAGAGCTATGTGTACTAAACAAATAAACGTATTTTGGGGCATTCCTGGCTCTAGGAACTTTGAAACTTTTTTACGTGTTCTTCCCCACATTTGCGTATGGGCCCCTCCTTCCCACGGAGTAACATTCCTCGGTCTTTCAGAAGACTGTGACCTCTCTTCTGTGGAATGTTCATCAGTCTGAATAGCTGGTCCCAAACAGACTGCCTTTAAAGATGTCATTCTGTCATCTTGTCTCTCCTTGGATTATGGCCAGAGGTAGCCTTTCCGACAATGGTAATTTGAAGTCACTGTTTCACTCTAAAATGATATATCACAACCCTATATGCCACAGCTACAAAGAAGACCTGACTCTCACTGAAAGCACTGTGGATCTGTCAGCAAGAGTCTGATTTACTGTATAAAGCGCCTGTGGGCATAACAATGACATAGGAAGCTGCCGAGCTTGACTCTAACCCTTTCTGTGTTTCCTTAGACAGAAGTGAAGATTATTCCTTCTATATTAACTCACTGCAGTATTATGTATATGAACAAATCATAGAGTATTAGACCTTCGCATGAACGATAAGGTATCCTGACCAATCCTTCAATTTACAGGAAAAAAAAAAATCTGTTTAACTTGCCCAAGATTGAAGAATAAATTAGTCAAAAAGGAGCGATTGAGAAGACAGGTGTTCGGTTGTTTTCTCTCTTCACATTGCATGCTGTTTCTCCACAGGGGTGCCCCAGGAGCTAAAAGAGTCACCCCTGGGTATGCTTCAGAGTCCTGTACATTTTTCTCCATCCTTTCTGAATATTTGTTTTCAAACGAGGCTTGCAAATAATACTGGTACAAAGATAGTAGGTATGCAATTTTATGCAATTTATATTCCTAATGATGGGATCTAAATTTTTCCTCCAATAAATAGCATGCAACCATGGATGGAGAGACTATTAGTCAGGGTTCTCCAGAGAAACAGAAGCAGAAGGGTGTATATAGACATATGAAGAGGCTTATTATGGGGATTTGCTCATGCAAATTATGGAGGCTGAAAAGTCTCCCACAATATGCCACCTGCAAGCTGGAGCACCAGGAACGCTGATGGTGTAATTCGGTCTGAATCCAAAGGCCTGCGAAGCACGGAGGAGGACAGGGCAGGACTGGTGTAGATCTCAAAGGTCAAAGGCTCAAGAACGTATAACTCTGATGTCAAGGGGGAAAAACGCATGTCCCAGCTCCAGACAATTGAGAAAATTCTCCCTCGCTCCACCTGTTTCTTCTAATCTGGACCCTCAGTAGATTGACTGATACCTTTCCTCAAACAAATCTTCCTTAGCCTACTGATTCAAATGCTAATTCCTTCCTTTAGAAATATTCTCAGAGCCACACCCAGAAATAATGCTTTACCATCTGTCTGAGGATCCTATAGGCCATTCCAGTTGATGCATAAAATCAACCTCTCAGACGGAACGGGTGTGAATCACTATTTTTTATTCATATCACTCTCACTTGTGCAACCCACCAAGAAAGCAAAATACTCACTCTTCAGTGTTGCACACTGAGGGCACGGGATAAAAATACTTCGTAACTTCCCAATATTCTACACATAAAGCAGTAGCGTTTCATTAAAGATTTAGTGTATAAAATATGAATACATATCAATGTAACAATTGCTAATGGTCTGAAATAATTAATCCTTCACTCCCCTTTATGATTTACATGCTACCATTTTTTAAAAACTATTACTTTTGTGCTGATTCCTATAGGTCTTTGTTATAAATACAGTAAATGAGAAGCTTTAAGTTCAGTTCAATTCATTAAAATATACTGGGGAAGAGGGCGGGGGCAGCCAGTCTTCTGTAGAGCTAGATTAAGAAGAAAGAGAGAGAGAGAGAATAACTTGAGAGAGAGATGCTGGGGAAGACCTGAGCTTCTGTCGCAGGAAGAGTGGGAATTGTATTGTCAGCTGTTATAGTCAGCTATCCCCTGAGGCTTTGCCATACGTTTGCAAAGTCATAACAAGTGATAGGTTGTTTTGAAAAAATTGCCATACTGTCAGCAGTGCTTAAGTGACCTACGCTCAGATACAACAACAATCTTCATAATGATGTGTACATATATATAATTTTCCCTCATTACAGTATCATTGTGTCCTACATTATTCACCTTAGAGGATGGACTAGAAAGTCTACCTGAACACATGTCCCCCAGTACAGTGTTATTCACTGGGTGATGGAGCCCCCACCTATGTTCTCATTGAAAGAGAGCACTGAGAAATGGAAAGCAATGAATTATTTTCAGGAGCAATTTAGGAGGAAGTGGGTGAAAAGGATCCTAATTCTTCAGGATTTGAATAGTATGACAACTATTGTTTTATTACAGGGACAAAAAAAAAATGAGCCTTCACTGTGCTGCTGATATACATTTAGACAATGGATTAAAATGTAGTGTAGTTCCAAGCCTATAGTGTGAGGAGAGGAGAAGGAGAAATTTTTTCCATAGTTAAGAATTTTTTAGCTGGTGGAAAACAAAGCTGGTGATTTAGTGATTCATGTTTATTTGAAATTATTCTCATCTGTCCCTATTCTTTATGAAAAATACACTGTAAAATAAATTTCAAAAGTAGATAATTATTTGTTTCATAATGAGAACAGGGGGATTAGATTAGGGTTGGAGTGGGCAAGACAGCAGTGCCTCCAGGGGAAGAAAGATAATGGAACTGGGTCGGAGCATCTGAAGGAAGACTAGTAAGGGGCGGGGCTGAAGCCCTGGGGAGCCCACACCCTGTCTGAAGACATTTTGATTCACTTAAAAAAAAAAAAAAATCAGCCATAAAAAAATTAACAGCAGGCCTTTTTAAACCCAAGACCAAACAGCTGGTAAAGTCTATGTTCGTAAAATCTAAGACTCTAAGACCCCAGTGAGCATGCTCACAAAGGTCCTCCTCATAGGAACAAGGAGAACTGTCAGGAAGACTTTGTCTTATATAAAATTATAACGATGGTTAGTTTTCATATGTTTGTCATCTAAAACAATGCTGTTCACTATAGAATACTGCACTGTTTATCATCTTATAAAAATTGATTACTAATAACCAATTCTCTAAATACTATACCAAAAGGGAGTTATTTTAATTACAGTAAGTGTTCTGAATCTGGCACCTGTGATTCCCAGGACATTGATGTGAAATCATGTGTGTGTGCATGTACTCATGCTCACATTTGCACATGTATGCCTACATTTGCACGAGTATGTCACTGCATCTACATGTACATTTTGAAAGATGTTTCATAGCCTATCCACTGTGCTGCAACCTCACAGGGAAAAGAGAAACATTCAAAAGGAGCAAGGAATCAGAGACAATTCTTAACAGGCAGATGAAGCTGTGGGCAGAAGTCTGACCTGCCAACGTTCAACCATAAGGGATGTTCTTTGATGACAGAATTCTACCCGTGAAATATGAAGATGAGTAAGATGTATCCTCAGTCTTAGAAGGGCACTGGCAGGACAATGGCGGGAGCTCAGGCCTGGGACCCAACTCACTAGACCAAGGCACACGGCCTTCCTTGAACTGGGCATGACAAAGTCTAAATTACTGTGAGTGGATTGGAGCCCTGTGTATCAGCAGAATTGACTGTGTGCCCCTGACCCCTAAAATCTTTGTTTGAGAAGAAGACTGCCTCTGAGTGAAAGCTTTATAAGGAGAGGTGGTTTCAGTGATGCCCAGTGAGGGAACAGAGATGCTGATCTGTTCTGGAAGGCCGTCAGGTCAAAAAAAAAATTTTTTTTTAAATACATAAACTAAGGAAGCAAGATTTACTGAGTGTCTACTTAGTGCTGGCAGGTTAAGACATGTTTCATGTCTACTACCTCCTTTAATCCACTCAAAGAATGTTATTTAGAAACAAAACCATGGGAAGTTTTTCCTTTGTGACTATAAGTGAATTCATTCCATTTTTAGTCCTCAGTTTTTCTTCAAGTAACAACAAATATGATCCCTGTATTTGAGAAAAGGATAAAACTTCTCAGTGTATCAAAGTTGACCTAGATTAGCAAACCTCAGCAAAGGAGGGGTGTACGTGCCTCTCTGAGAAGAGCTGGGGATGTAGTTTTATAAGGCATGCACAAAATAATACAGTTTCAAACCATGATACCTTTTATTGATTTGGGAATACAAACTAAGAAGAAATGCATAAGAGACAGACTTCTTCCTCAAGAGAGAGAAGAGTATTTCCCTAGTGAGGTTTGTCTGTATAACTGAGACATGTGAGATCTTTCTGTGATTTCTTGTGACTTGCTGGGACACCATGGTGAATTAAGACAGAAGGGCCCCAAACACCAACCCTCCACCAATGCTCCTGAAACAAGAATACCTCTGCCACAGATAAGCCCACCAACAAGAAATTACAGTCTAAGGCAGGGGTTCTCAACCTTCCTGATGCTGTAACCCTTCAATACAGTTCCTATGGGTCACAACCCAGAGGTTGAGAACTACTGGTCTAAGGTAATCCTTCAGTAAGCACATGAATGCCTTCTTTCTCTGACATCAGGAAGGCTCTATATAATGAGTTTTCCAAATAACCAATGGTTACCCATTAAGATTTAAAAAACAAAAAGGGCGGCCAAAAGCAGTCAATGTGTTAATTTCACACCTTCCTGAAATGTATTACTCATGCTGTTGTCTTCTTAAACGAAAAGTGTTTATGTGACTTTGCCACTTGCTTATCACTCATGATAATCAATGTGACCATCAATCATTGGCAGAGGATGTAACCTCTTGATGTGCTTGTCTCCTTTTGTGTGGACCATCGGGAGGACCATCAGAGTTTAGACACCAGTTCATCTCACCTATCTCTGTAGGAATAAACGGGAGCGAAGACACTGTGGGTGAATGTCAAAACTCATAATGGTTTACTAGTTTATGGTCATTAACTCATGTCTTGTCATTTTGTAGGCCTGATATCTAATACTCTAAAGGTTAAGACCTGCGCAAGGTCACACAATGAATTATAGTAAAGTTGCATCTCACTTAATATTTGCAGTTCATTAAAACAAAGTGTTGTTTAGTCAAAATTGCCCTGATAAAATTCTTAAATTATTCTTTAAACACAATGTATATGTTCTCCGTACCATGATTATTAAAGTCATTAAAGTGTGACTACTACAGAGATAGATTGAAAACAAAAGAAAAGGGAAAGTCCACAGGCATGTTATTATCTATTCAAACCATTTACCTTTAAGATAACCATCAAATCCAGTGAATGAGAAATGGAGAGAAACTTTTCAAGTGTTCTTGCTTCTATATGAAATTTTCCCACTTGGTTTCAGTATGCAGCCTCTATAGCCTTACTACATTTCAATTGATTGGTCACTCCTCTGAAGATTTCAGGATTAGGTCCTAAAGCTCAGATGTTCAATGCACCAATAATACATCTCCACTCTAGGGACACAGGGTGTGGGGGGATACACACGTATACACCACTCCTGCTTCCCTCTTCAGCATTTTTTCAGCTACAGCCCACTACCTCCTTATTAGGCAACAGTCCATGAATATGACTTGAAAAACTGGAAAAACAAAAAGACTTCTAGCAACCGTTTTAGCAGTGATCTAGTTTGCTTACTTCCTCTTTCTCTTTTGTTCCCTAAGTGATTAAACTTGCTCTATAAGGGAGATCGGAGTAAATGTGAAGGTTTGCGAGTTACAGTAAGTCACTTTGAGTAGCATCTTTGGTAATGTTTTTTTCTCACCTAAACATATGGTAAAGCAATACGTAATGTTCCAGTGATTGTGATTTCAAATCTAAAGTATTATTCATTCCTGAAACCTGAAACAAACATCTGGTGGTTAATGCTTTGAGAAAAAAGTATATTAGTGCATTACCTCTGACTGTGTTTTAAGATCATGGGCAGAAACAGGTAGATGAGATTAAGCCACCAAAGTTTAAGTTGGTTCATTCAATTAAAAAAAAAAAAAACTAGCCTTTTACATTCCCTTTAAAGGAAGAATAGAGACAATGCAACAGTCTTTTTTCTTTTTCTGACAATGCAATTGTCTTAAAGGGCCTCTTCCCTTCTGCCTCATCTTGCAATTAGATGTAAACTATATCTAGTATATGTCTTCTCACTGGGAATAAAAAATTGCATGCTTTCTTCTCTCTATCACATATATGCTCAGAATTATTCTGGTTTGTAGTTACTAGAATGAGTCAGGTTCATGTTATTATGCATTTTTGTTCATTAGAATTAGATTTCCTACACTGAACTTCTAATTTTTTCAGATTTTAAGATTTATGCTTCTTTACACTTTCTATTTAAAAACAACTCTTGGCAAAGAATTTGAAATAAAGATGTACTGTGACATTTTGCTAGGTTCATTTAAAAATTTTTGGGGAAAAACTTTTTTTAATCAGAGAGTATATTAGTTTACTAGGGTTACATAACAAAATACCACAGACTGGGTGGCTTAAACAACTAAAACTCATTTCTCACGGTGCTCGGGGATGGAATTCCAAGATCAGGTGAAGTCTGGCTTCTCCTGAGGCCTCCCCCTTTGGCTTAGAGATGACTGTCTTCTTGAGGAGGTCCTCGAATGGCCTTTTCTCTGTCCTTGTGTACCTCTGATGTCTCTTCATTTTCTTAAAAGGAAACTAGTCAGACTGGATTAGGACCATACCCATATGACTTCATTTCATTCTAACTACCCGTTTAAAGACTCTATCTTGAAATATAGTTACATTGGGTGTTAGGGCTTCCAAATATGAATTTCAAATTTTGAGGTAACACAATTCAGTCCACAACAGGTAGTAATGCTGTTAACCAAATATTCTGGAATATCTTCCCCTTGAAGAAAAAGTAAAATTTCATGAAGGAAGGTAATAAAGTTATGATTTCCATGTGGTATCAGGTTATTCAAAAGCTAAATTGACATGTCAATCATTTATGTGAGATACTGTTTATAAGTGAATGAGTAAATGAACAACCATTAGCTCTGGGTTTTGACCTATCTTAATAGAACTCACAAAGATTTGGAAAAGGAATAGCCGGGAAGACTAGCAAGTCAAACATATTGTTTCCCAGAAAAGGAAAGATCCAGAGTCAGAATTGTCAGATGAGACTTCAAGGGGGAATAGCTCAGGGAAGAGCATTTGACGGCAGATGAGACAGCTGTTCTTGCATCTATTCTGTGTTCAAATCTACAGGTTCTGTTTTTATTCTCTGGAAATACGGTTTCCATGTTTGAAACAAGCCTGAGTATTACTTAAGTGGCTTCAAAATGCAGAGCCACAGACTGAGGCACTTTAGTCATAAACCCACAATAAAACAAAGGAAGCTGTAGCATCGGTGCACAAATACAAGTAGGGATACCTGTACTCCTTCGTGAAGACACACCAGTTTTTTAGAACATAATTTTATGTTCTAAAGTTGGATCATTTGCAAAGTTCCCATTTCTGAACTGTGTTTAATGCTTTGGATGAGGGTTGCTGGATTTAACAAATAAACATATAGGGTATCCAGTTAAATTTGAATTATGGGTAAACAATGCAATGTTTTTATAGAATAAACATGTCTTATTCAATATTTGGGACATACTTAAAGCAAAAAAAAAATCTTTCACTGGACACAGTTGTACTAAAAAAAAATTTGTTACTTATCTGCAACTCCAATTTAACTGTAGCTTCTGTATTTGGGGTTTAAGAAGGAATCCACTTCCTTTGTCCCTCTTCCACACACCAGCACCCTCATTTAAGCTATTACCAAAAACTCTGTAAATTTGATTTCCGGGTCTTAATTTGGTCTGTGCTGCTTTTAACCTCTGGGCCGACACATGAAAACCCAGGCTTCAAGTTCCCTTTCATTATGCTGCTTGAAAGTTGGTTACAGATACTCTGTGTTAAAACATAAAGTTTCACCCAACTTTTCCCCCTATGGTGAAGTATTTACATCTTTATATCAATGCCCCATAATGTGAATATGAGCGCATGAATAGACCTCAGGTGCGTTATAATATGGTGAGAAATCTCGAACCCTTTAGATCTCTAAACCCTGGCCTCAGATTGCTCACCTGTAAATCAAAGGATCAGAATCAACGTGTATTCCCCAAGGTTCCCGCTAACAATTCCAGGCTACGAGTCTGAAATGAGAGTTCTGTTAATGCTCTCACGTGCCTTGTGAAACCTAAATTGTTTCCATTGTGGAGTAATCCTTTTGCTCTTTAAGTAGTGTTTGGATTACTTAGATTACTTACATAATTTAGATCACTCCATTTACAGCTTCACCTTTAAAGATATTTAACCTAAGTTCCTCAAAGGGCAAAGAATATTCTTTATATTTCTTTCCATTCCTACTCACCCTACCACTAATCTTTGTGCACAGTGAGTGGTCAGATGATGTGATCGTGAAAATGCTGTTAAACGTGGAAACAATCCCATTTTGGTGGGCTGTAATTGTCGAAATTAATTTTGTGAATTTAGGTCATCTCGGCGGTTTCAGGACAGTAATCAGGGAACCGCTCCTTGTTCTCTTCTGCCATCTAGTGGCGACAAGGCTGCTCTCCTCCGTTCCGCTCGCAGAGCCGAGCTGCAAAGATTTTAAAGATCATAAATCAAATGGATGAATCGTTTTATTCTTGTCATTACAGTAAAAAGGGATTTCTAGAATGTTCCAACAGATAAAATGTAATAAATGTTAATAAAAGTTAAGTGTAACACAGTGACAGACTTTAACACTTGAACGTTGCAGATTAAATTCATGCACTTTATCTCTTTAATATGTTAAAATGTTAAATTGAACACTAAAGAACAAAAATATTAACTAGATTAAGGTGTTCGTAAGACAGATTGCCCTTGTAAGGTGCTCTTGTATACTATTAAAGAAGGTTTTTATTTAAAATAAATATCATAGCAGATAAAAAGGGAAAAAGGAGAACGGAAATAAATTCTAAAAAGCGTTGAATTAGTAGAGAATATTTCAATTCTGTATTTAACCACTTGTCTTCAATTAAGATAGAGCTTATTCTCGTTATTATTTATAAATGCAATACAGTGTTTAATGAGTGTTGAATATTTAGTTTTAATGTACCAAATCTGGAACTTTCCTCAAATGGCATAATACTGAGTTTAATTGTGTGAATCTAAAGTAAAAATAAATTTCTCTAATGAATGAAATAAAATATTTCTGAAGTGTGACTTATTTCCCATTAAGGCTGTTTTCACTGAATAACTATTACATAAAAAATATTTCTGACATTTTAACATTATTCTGGTTTTCTTTTGATTTTAATTTAAAATGCCAATGCTATTATGAACTATTTAGATCTTTCTAACAAAAAGAGACAATTGGAATGCCACTTTGTTTTTTAATACGCTTGTGAGCCAGCTAAGGGAAATGTGCCTTTTTTTTTTCCAGGGTGGGAAAATCCCCATAAGGTGGACAGCCCCAGAAGCTATTGCCTACAGAAAATTCTCCTCGGCAAGTGACGCATGGAGCTATGGCATTGTCATGTGGGAGGTCATGTCCTATGGAGAGAGACCTTACTGGGAAATGTCTAACCAAGATGTAAGTGCTACCAATAGACCACCATTTTGTGAATGTAAACACACATATGCCTTTTGTCCTCACGCAGATTAGCCCTTATTGTCCTAAGAGTGTGCAGGGTCTGTGGCTGAGTTTGAGGAGCTGAGTCACCTTTCACTCTGAGCAGTATTTGGTTTCATAAAAGACAGCTGATGAGCCGAGCCCTGTAAGTACCCGATCCACTTCGTACATGTGACACTTCCACACCTGTAGTGCATCATGACTGTGCTCATACAACAGCCTTGATCTATAAGCAAAACAAAAGAAAGAATAATGTTTATCTCTCATTTCTTCCTGGGGGCAATTGGATGCACCACTGTAAAGAGTAAAGTAATTTAGGCTAGATATTATTTAGGAGAAAAAGAGTGAATGTTTTCAGGCAATGCAGTCTCAATATCTGTCATCTACAATGAACTTTTGAGATGTGTGACCCTTACTGCTGCCCATTTTGTTTCTATTTTGTCTGTAAAAACGACCCTGGTGGTTAATACTGTTATAGAACAGTACGTTTAACCTCTATGACTTATTCCCAGTGGTAGAGACAGTAGTGTGAAGACGCAGGTACTCTGACAATGCAAATGAGTGTGCTGTTAGAGCTAACAGGATGCTTAGTTTCCCACTTCCTCCTTTTGGAATTCAGGCTTTGTCTACTCAACTTGCCTTTCTCAGAGACTTCGATAATCTCTTAGATGATGATGATGGGAAATCACCTCAAAGGTGACTCTGAATCTTCATAGGTGAAAACAAAGACTAAGAAACTATAAATTAATCCCTAAATGCACAGAGAACTATTGCCACATCTCATTTCTTTTTGCCAGTTAATCACTGGAGTAACTCCCACCCACCTCACCTCCCCACGCCTTATTACTCCATTGCAACTTCAAATTGTCCAGGTATCTTAAGGACTGACTCAATCACAAAGAGAATTTGTACCTTTCTAATGCCAGGCATAGACAACACTGCATTTTGGTTCAGTTGATGATGGTTATTGTTTCTCCCTGCCATCTAGTGTTGCTTTTGAAGTTGACTCCTGCTTAGTCCTCTGCTATCTTCTGCCTCTGGCCTGGAACTCATGCAGCGGCAGGTTTGAGGTCCAACATAGTCATTGCTCTTCAAAGCACAATTTCAACACACAAAGCCAGACCCCCAGAGCATCTGGTCTTAGGGGCAAAGGATGTCATCAGCAGAAACCGCTGCTCCATCTTCAACACTTAGGCTCTATGGATCAGGGTCCTTGGCTGAAGTTTGCTGTTCACTGGAGGATTTTGTTAGAAAGAACTCAGTTCTCTTTCCTGACATGAGGCCTTGTTTGGGCCAATTTTTGACTGTCTTTCTAACTCTTCCTAAGTTTTCAATTCCAGAAGCAGGAATTTGTCCCTTCACACCCAAAGAGAACTCATATTTGGAATTTTGTTTCATTTTGGTTTTTGTTTTTAACCTGTTATCTAAGGTAGTAGAAGCCCTGGATTCAGTCGCCATAGTTCCTGTTCCCAAGATACTGCTTGCCTGCTTGTTCTTTTTTGATTCATCTAAAATAGGCCACTCAAGCAAATCTCCAGGATAAAAAGTCCTTCTCCAGAGGAGTTAGAGTTTTCACTGCACAGGAGAGGCTGCACTTCCAGCACCGTCCTTAATTTTGTCCTACCTACCTGATTCCCTGACAAACTTAAAATCTTTAAAAACTAACTCAAAAGGCTTCTAACTTTACTAATAATATGCCTGGATCAGTAATAAGATCTTGATCATCCACAGTGAAATATATATATTTATTTGTATATCATATACAGTAGTCCTAATATATTTAATTAAAAATATTTATTAAGTGCATTTTCCATTCTAGTAACTAGAGAGAGATCAGAGAACAAGTATTATACCTGGAAGAGACCCACAACATTGTCTAGCCCAATTCCTTTGTTATTTGGTTATGAAATTGAGGCATAGAGAAGTGGCCTAATTTCCCTAGGTTTACATTATTAGCAAAATGGTTTGTCAGTGCTGTTGGAATAATTTTGATAAACTTCTAGAATAATTCATAGGCAGAGAGAAAAGAAGAGGGGGGTAATAGTGTCTTTCATGTAATTTTGTTTACAGTCCGTGTAGCTCCCCATGTAGGACTGATAGTATCTTGCCTTGTGGAATTTACATGCTGAGGGGGACAGATTATAAACAAAATTAAGAAATACATGAAAGAGGGTGGCGCCTGTGGCTCAGTGAGTAGGGCGCCGGCCCCATATACCAAGGGTGGCGGGTTCAAACCCGGCCCCAGCCAAACTGCAACCAAAAAATAGCTGGGCGTTGTGGCGGGTGCCTGTAGTCCCAGCTACTTGGGAGGCTGAGGCAAGAGAATCGCTTAAGCCCAGGAGTTGAAGGTTGCTGTGAGCTGTGTGAGGCCACAGCACTCTACCGAGGGCCATAAAGTGAGACTCTGTCTCTACCAAAAAAAAAAAAAGAAATACATGAAAGACCTAGTATATCACATAATAACCACTTCTATTGGGGGAGCAAAGGAAGAAAGGAGGATAAGATATGCTGGGGAGTTGATTTCAATATATCATATATATTACAAAATCCTTTACGAACACCATTCTTTTATAGTCATAAAAGTCATAATTCGTCATTCTTATTAGGCATTCATAGTCATTCTTATAAAAGGATGATACACATACATATAAAGAGCAGTTCCATGACTTTTTCTATTCCCTTGATCATTGTTCCACAAATTTAGTAACCACGGTCATGGTTGTGTGGACTATACCTCAACCATTCAAGTCCCCTAACTTTTCAAAGTGCCTCACTTTCATCACCTGTAAATACAATAAAGGGACTGGGTTCGATGATTTTAAATATACCCTTTTATAGTAACATGCTGTGATTTTATAATCTCTGGAGAAATAGTTATCACCATTTTCTCAGCAAAGGATTGATTTGAATTGGTTTTCCAGTGCTTAAGACATTCCTGAATTTTTGCGAAGGTGCCTAGAGTTAAATAGGACTTCCGCAGAGCAGAGCAGGTACACGTGAAGATGCCTGGCCACAGGACAGATTTTTTAGGAGCACAACTTGTGCAGGAAAAAGCTCAGCTGTGTAGTTTTCATCATAGACCGCTGTGTAAATTGTTCGTAATTATTGCCTACCGTGATCCAAACTCTGTTGTCGGCCCTTTTCCTGCTGGATCTCAATCAACAGTTTACCCAGCCATTCTGGCCATGGCTATTGATCATCGATGTCCAAGATGACCATTTAGAGAGTGATTTTGTCTATTAAACTTCATTTGGCCACAGAGACTCTATCTGGAACCAAGAGAAGCTACTGCAGCCAGGAACATACTCCCAACATTAAGCCCATTCTCATTCATTCAGGATTTCCAGTGCTCACAATGCAAAAACTTGGTTGTTTTTCCAGGCCCAAGTAGGATTTTAAGCTGGTGTATTTTCACAGTCTTACCAAAGAATATTCAAGCATGAATCTGAGAAAGGGGGGAGAAAGTTGGAGGGGAGTTAGGAGGAAAAAAAGCCAAACCTTGAGGGTCCTCAGATCAGTACAGGCTAGAGGAAAGTAGTACAAGCTAAAATATTTTATGTACCTTGTGAGGATGTTTCCCAGCTATGGTGAAGAGAGTTTAAATTCTGTTTAGCTTAACATATTGGAAGTTAGCATATCTATGACAGATCCTATAACCAGAATTTCTATTTCAAAGCAGAAATAACTTAATCACAAAATTTCCCAGCTGCTCTTTCCAAATACTGGCTATTTCCTATTTGTCCTTCATTTCTCATTTATTTGGTCAAAATGTGGCATTATGTTTGATTTTCTTTATAAGCTACTTTCCTTTTTTACTTTAAATAAGGAAAGTAATGTGATAGAAATTCACATGCAAATTCAACTATGTTTTGTTTGGATATTTTATGTTTTACTACATTTTGGTGAGCTGAACGAAGCTGCAGGCACAGATCAAATGGAATGTTACCATGCATTATGATTTTAAACGAGTTTAGGAAATTTCAAATAATTTTTGTAAAATAGTTTCTTCATTCTGCAGACTGTTGTGTACTTTAATACAATGAATAATTCTGAGTTTGCAGAATCTGTGTTAGTGAATAATATAGTGAGTTTCACAAAGGTCAGAGGTATTGTATAATACATTAGGGAAAGGAAATGAGAAAAAACAGTGCGCAGAACCAGTTCATAAGAGACCTAACAAAAAATAATAGTGAGTGCCATCTGGTTAGTCATTCAGCAATGACTTATGAAACATGCCAATCATTGGATCAAGGGTGCACATGAAATGTGGATGGGGAAGTAGGAAACCCAGTCCTCACTCTCAAAGAACCCACTGTTTAGGTAAAGAGATGAAGTTCGGCATCTATGAGTCCCACTCCCAACCCCACATAGACTGTACAGTCATTAAAGATACATGCTGTGCCTTCTGTCTTCTGTTTCTTAATGGAAACAACATTGTGTGAACGCAGCATAGTTATTTTTTGAATAGATATAGATATGCCAAGAAAGCATGCAGACTCTAATTTCATTGTTCTTTTGATTATAAATGTCAGAAATCCACCTTGAACTACCTTAAGCAAAAATAAGGAAATGTTTCCATTATGAAACTGAGAATACAAGTTCAGCATTGCTGGATCCCACGGCTTATGCAGGATTTTTGGTGCTTCCCTAGGTTCGTTGAACTCATTCTCTCCTACTGCCAAGTCCCTTTTTGCTGCTTCTTTATACTCTACAGCTTAGCATTGGAGTTTAGTAACCCAGCAGAATGAGACCTTTCTGTGAAAAGTCATATACCAATGAAATCGCAGAGGAGATTCTGGCTGCTTCTGTTAGGGCCCTGACCAACCCTGCACCAAAATCATGCCAGAGAAATGGATACTGTGATGGGCCCAGCAAGGTTTATGTGTCAGTTTGTGCTTTCTGAGGTGGGTGGAGCATTGTAATTGCCAATCCCCATAATTACCTAGAGTGAGGAGGAAATTCCCCAAAGAAAAGCAGTTGCAGTGTGGAAGGTGTATTATATTTCCTTTTTGGGTATACATCATTTTCAAGAGCAACTTTACTTATTATAGTGTCAAATGGCACCAAAATAGTAACATTGTACATCACTGTATTCTAATAAGGCACCTGATTATATTAGAAAAAGCAGTAGAGCTTTAGAACAGGGCCTCTCAATCTCAGCCGTATTGCCATTTGGGGCCAGAAAGTTCTTTGTGGGGGGTGGAAGAGTATGTTCTGTGCCTCATGGGGTATTCAGCAGCATCCCCAACCTCTATGTACTAGACGCCATGAGCTCCCAGTTGGGACAACCAAAGATGTTCTCAGACATTGCCTAGTTGGAGATGAGGGGCAAAATCACACCCAGTTAAGAGCCCCCGCTTTATAGCTGGAAAGATCTGGTTTCAAATCCCAGATATACAATTCACTGGCCATAAAATCTTAGTTAAATAGTTTAAGCTTTCTGAGATATTGTCCACACTGGGGTTCAAATGACATAACTACAGAATTTGAAAGATTTAGGGATAATGTATGTAAAGCATCGGATACATAGAAGGTACTTAACTAATCAGTGGAAATAAAAGCTTGCATTTTCTGAATTTATTATGAGCCAAATATTTTAGATTGTTAGCTCATTTAATTTTTGAGATAATTTTCTGAGTTAGCTAACTATTATTACTTCCATTTCTAGATAAGAGAGCTGAGGCCTAAAAAGTATGAGTAACTTACCCAAGGTTACACATCTAATGGTGAAATAAAAGTTTAAGCCCCTGCTTACCCCAAAGTGTTTGCTTTTACCCACTAAGCTAAAGTGTATGAGTCTAATTTTCAAAAAAGCCTTCGTACCATAAATGTCTACATAATGAAGTCACAGCATCTTTAATTATGCATGCGACTTTAACCCAAGAGAGGTGTTTTCATGGTTTCCTATGTGTATTAGCTAAAGAATATACGTGGACTCAAAGTTGTTTGGAAATGTAAATCTTGTCTATAGTATTTTTGTCTGGATATTAAAAATTTATGAAATGTACCATGTTGTCATTATATACCTTAAAAAACATTTAAGGCGGTAGCTTAAAATCAAATTCTAATGATTGACATATTTAGCCTATTACCAGAAACTTTCATAGGCACCTTGAAGGTGTCTAGCTCCCTGCTGCATAGGAAGATTTTCTTGTTTTTTGATAAGGTATTTCAGGGTAACGTTTTATGTTATTTTCATCCAAGTTCAAAATAATTGTTATTTACCACATAACGGCACTACATTGTAATGCCGCAGCTATAGAAGCTCTGAAGATGACACCCAGGGCACTGAGGTTCTTCCTTCTAACACTCAGACGTCGTGTCATGTGCTTAACAGGAGAAAATGGAAGCGGGACAGGAACAGCAGGCAGCATTAAATAACCAAATCCCCACAGAGCTCATATGTAGGGAAAAATCTAGCCCCATTTAAATGAGTGGCGACTTAGCTCAAGTTAATGATCTGAATGTAAGATTGGAGTCTTAGGTTTAGTTTTGTGTTGTTTCCTTTCCCTGACATGATGCTGTTAAAAACCAAAAATCGCCTAGAAGCAGTTTGAAACGCAAATGCCTCCTGGGTATGGTTTCATTTAGGCCTATGCTGCAGCAGGAGTGCCATTTCCCCAAACAGAACCACTATCAGGGAGCGTCTCATTTGAGGTTTAGGAGGAAGCATAATGCTGGCTCAGTGTTTTGTCATTCTCCCCCCACCCCTTACTTTCCAAAAGCTTTTATACAATAATGAGTTTTACTCTAGATTGCTTTCTGAAGCTTACCTGAGGAAAAAAAAATGGAGTTTAACTTTAGAGTTGTATTTTTATAGTGATGTGACTGGAAACAACCTTTTGACCTTATCCAGATTGATTCCTTTTTCTCAAAATTTAAGAAAGAAGAAAAGAACCTTTTACTGTATTTGCTATTTGTCCTCCTAATTCTATAACCTTTCTCAATTATAGGTCAGCACTTCACCCAAGAATGGTGGATGAGTAGAATCTACTTACCTAGAAATGCAGTATGATTTTATGACTCAGAAAGTCCAGTCATTTCCAATTTTTGTCTCTGATTAGATTTTCCAAACTCTACTTTATTATGTAATGGTCCTTGTGTAATGATCTGTGTAAAATACAGTAAATTGCTAAAGGCTCATTCCTATTATTTCGACCTTCCATATTACAGAGGGAATTTTTGCATTTATTTGAATATATATTCTACCAAAGCAATTTTCAAAAAGGCCTTCCTCTTCTCAATTTTTCAGTAATTCCTACTCTTGGTACATAAGCAGCAGCAAGATTTTAATTAAATACACACTAATTACACTAGTATGATGTATGTTGCTACAGAGGCAAGAGTTTAATTGGGAATATTATGAGATATGCTCAGACACTGTCATAAATAATTCAAATAGTTAAGTTCCAAGTAGAGAAAACCAGTAACCAATATGGTGCTACCACAGGATAATTTTCAAAGGAAAATTTTTTTAACTAAATAACCACAAACTAGAAAATGTATACACGCCGGCAATATTTTCATAAAAAATTAATTCTACTTTCAATTTCTATTTGCAAATCGTATCTTTGGACCTTAGGATTTTTATTCATTTCTATTCTCTTTGGAGCATTTATAAGAAGGGCATTTTCAAATCCTCTTTTCCTTTATACTCCTAAAGTATGTTTCCATAGCTGTTAGAGATACATAGTTTCCCTGGAATTTGTAGTATTTAGAGTTGTCTGATATCCTTCTAAAGTCAAAATGATGCACCCAAGTAAAGAAATATATTATTCTCAGAGTGTTCTTAGGAAATGGCCCTGAGTTTTAAGAACATAGGCTTCTTAACAAAAAGAATGGTTTCAAAAAAATAGATTTGGGAAGTGTCTTTATATTTTCAAAAAGTGTAATTTGTCATGGAAGAACTAGCATAGTAGATGTGCTCACATCTTTCTAGTTTTGACTTAACGAGGATATGCTGTGGCTCTACGGGATTATTGTCTCTGTATTGGGGTCCAGCTGAGCCCTCGGATCTCTGTGAGAAACAGTCCTGCCGATGGAGGCCAAATCCTGTATTAAAGTTACAGAAATTCCAGGTCTAGAGATGCTACCAAAGTTCCTATAGATTTTTTTTTTTTTTTTTTTTTTTGGTTTCTATGCTTTAGAAATACAGCTTTTTGAGGTGAAAGGTACTATTGCGAGTAGAATCAAGTCCTCTTTTTTTATTGATAAGGAGACAGAGACTTGCCCAAAGACAGTGCTCCTTAGTGACATCTTAGGACTACCATGCAATTCAGGCGAGTCTTTCACTAATGGCTGTTTCCATGACTTGCAAACCAAAGCAGAATTACACAGAAGGTATTAGTTATCTCATTCTCAAGAACTGGGACTTTTAACTCTTAGGGATAAAGATTTTCCAAATGATAAATCATGTCATCGGCATGATTTTAACCTATGAGGGTCCTAAACTTCGTATTTTTCCCCAATTGGTCTTTTGATTTAATGATCTGTAAAGTGGAGTGGTGATCTAAGTGACGAGCACTCTCCATTTTATATCGGTCCTTGGCATTCTACTGTGACTTCCAAAAATAGGTGTAAGAACTATCTTAAGTGTAGGGTTTTAAGGAAATTTTTATCTTAAAATTAAAAAAGAAATCTTGACATTAAAAAGGAAACTTTAGACTAAACAACAAATTACCATTTGAAAAATACTTTCTTTCTTTCATCACTCTAATCCCTTTTTTTCTAGTAATTGTTTTTCATTAGTACCCTAAATTTCATTTGGATATTGATTGTTTTTGACTGAATTATAAATTCTGTATGTTGAAAAACACTGAATGAGAAAGTGAGCATAAGATATTGTTATTTACTTAAACCATTTTTTTCTCTTTCTTTCCCATGTAGACATGATCTTTGTATTTCACACAAAGAAAATACATTACCAGTGTTTTCAGTGATATACTAGCATCCTAATCTGTATAATAATCATAATCACAAAAAGTAAGTGTATCCTATGACCCTTTGCTTCACTATCCCCCTTTCTTGCTGAAATGATAGGCTTTCCATGAAGTCATGAAAAATATTTATAGAGAAGATAAAAATAAAATCATTGCACATTCCACTTACTAGTGTACATTTCAGCCCTTGCTAAATTTTTTTTATTTTCTTTTTATTATTAAATCATAGCTGTGTACATTAATGCGATCATGGGGCACCATACACTGGTTTTATAGACAGGTTGACACATTTTCATCACACTGGTTAACATACCCTTACTGGAATTTTCTTAGTTACTGTGTTAAAACATTTACATTCTACATTTACCCTTGTAATATGCACCACAGGTGTAATCCCACCAATCACCCTCCCTCTGCTCACCTCCCCCTCCCTCCCCTCCCTTTCCTCCTTCCCCCTATTCTTAGGTTATAACTGGGTTATAGCTTTCATGTAAAAGTCACAAATTAGTTTCATAGTAGGGTTGAGTACATTGGATACTTTTTCTTCCATTCTTGTGATACTTTACTAAGAAGAATATGTACCAGCTCCATCCATCTAAACATGAAAGAGGTAAAGTCTCCATCTTTCTTTAAGGCTGCATAATATTCCATGCTGTACATATACCACAATTTATTAATCCATTCATGGATCGATGGGCACTTGGGCTTTTTCCATGACTTAGCAATTATGAATTGGGCTGCAATAAACATTCTGGTACAAATACCTTTGTTATGATCTAATTTTTGGTCTTCTGGGTATATACCTAGTAGAAGAATTATAGGATTGAATGGCAGATCTATTTTTAGATATCTAAGTGTTCTCCAAACATCTTTCCAAAAGGAATATATTAATTTGCATTCCCACCAGTAGTGTAGAAGTGTTACCTTTTCTCCACATCCACGCAACATCTCTGGTCTTGGGATTTTGTGATATGGACCAACCTTACTGGAATTAGATGATATCTCAAAGTAGTTTTGATTTGCATTTCTCTGATGATTAAAGATGATGAGCATTTTTTCATATGTCTGTAGGCCGTGCGCCTGTCTTCTTCAGAGAAGTTTCTCTTCAAGTCCCGTGCCCAGCCTGCGATGGGATCAATTGTTCTTTTCTTGCTTATATGTTTGAGTTCTCTGTGGATTCTGGTTATTAAACCGTTATTGGAGACATAACCTGCAAATATCTTCTCCTATTCTGAGGGCTGTTTGCTTGCTTTACTTACTGTGTTCTTGGCTGTGCAAAAGCTTTTTAGTTTCATCAGGTCCCAGTAGTGTATTTTTGAAGCTGCTTCAATTGCCCGGGGGTTCCTCCTCATAACATACTCACCCAGACTGATTTCTTCAAGGGTTTTCCCTGCACTCTCTTCTACTATTTTTATAGTTTCATGTCTTAAGTTTATATCTTTAATCCAGTCAGAGTCTATCTTAGTTAATGGTGAAAGGTGTGGGCCCAGTTTCAGTCTTCACTCAGCACCATTTGTTAAATAGGGAATCTTTTCCCCACCGAATGTTTTTAATTGGCTTGTCAAAGATCAAATAACAGTAAGTAGCTGGATTCATCTCTTGATTCTCTATTTTGTTCCAGACATCTACTTCTCTGTTTTTTGTGCCAGTACCATGCTGTTTTGATTTATAGTATAGTCTGAGGTCTGGTAGCGTGACTCCTCCTGCTTTGTTTTTATTTCTGAGTAATGTCCTGGCTATTCGAGGTTTTTTCTGATTCCATATAAAACAAAGTATTATTTTTTCAAGATCTTTAAAGTATGACAGTGGAGCTTTAATAGAGATTGCATTAAAATTGTATATTGCTTTGGGTAGTATGGACATTTTAACAATGTTGATTCTTCTCAGCCATGAGCATGGTATGTTTTTCCATTTGTTAACATTTTCAGCTATTTCTTTTTTTTTTTTTTTATTGTTGGGGATTCATTGAGGGTACAATAAGCCAGGTTACACTGATTGCAATTGTTAGGTAACGTCCCTCTTGCAATCATGTCTTGCCCCCATAAAGTGTGACACACACCAAGGCCCCACCCACCTCCCTCCTTCCCTCTTTCTGTTTCCCCCCCCATAACCATAATTGTCCTCATATCAAAATTGAGTACATAGGATTCATGCTTCTCCATTCTTGTGATGCTTTACTAAGAATAATGTCTTCCACGTCCATCCAGGTTAATACGAAGAATGTAAAGTCTCCATTTTTTTTAATGGCTGAATAGTATTCCATGGTATACATATACCACAGCTTGTTAATCCATTCCTGGGTTGGTGGGCATTTAGGCTGTTTCCACATTTTGGCGATTGTAAATTGAGCTGCAATAATTTCTTTTCTGAGAGTTTCATAGTTCTCTTTATAGAGATTTTTCACATCCTTTGTTTGATAAACTCCCAAATATTTCATCTTCTTTGGCACTACTGTGAATGAAAGAGTCCTTAACTGTTTTTTCAGCTTGACTATTGTTGGTATATATAAAGGCTACCTATTTATGGATGTTGATTCTGTAACCTGAGATGCTGCTGTATTCCTTGATCACTTCTAAGAGTTTTGTAGTAGAATACCTAGAGTTTTCCAGATATATAATCATATTATCTGTGAAGAGCGAAAGTTTGATCTCTTCTGACCCTATATGGATACCCTTGATCACCTTTTCTTCCCTAATTACGGTGGCTAAAACTTCCACTACAATGTTCAAGAGCAGTGGAGACAATGGACAACCTTGCCTGGTTCCTGATCTGAGTGGAAATGATTTCAATTTAACTCCATTCAATGTGATATTGGCTGTGTTTTTGCTGTAGATGGCCTCTATCAGTTTAAGAAATGTCCCTTTTATACCAATTTTCTTAAGTGTTCTGATCATGAAGGGATGCTGGATATTATCAAAAGCTTTTTCTGCATCAATAGAGCAAATCATATGGTCTTTGTTTTTTTAATTTGTTTATGTGCTGAATTATACTTATAGATTTACGTATATTGAACCAGCCTTGAGACCGTGGGATAAAACCGACTTGGTCATGATGTATAATTTGTTTGATGTGTTGCTGGATTCTGTTTGTTAGGATCTTGTTGAATATTTTTGCATCTATATTCATTAGTGATATTGGTCTATAAGTTTCTTTCCTTGTTGGGTCTTTCCCTGGTTTGGGGATCAGGGTGATATTTGCTTCATAGAACGTGTTGGGTAGTCTTCCTTCTTTTTCTACATTTTGGAACAGGTTGGGTAATATAGGTACTATTCCTCTTTAAAGGTTTGGTAGAATTCTGACATGAAGTCATCTGGTCCCGGGCTTTTCTTTTTAGGGAGATTTTGTATGGTTGATGCTATTTCAGAATTTGATATGGGTCTGTTCAACATTTCCACTTGATTCTGGCTAAGTCTTGGAAGGTGACGTGTTTCCACATATTGGTCAATTTCCTTCAGATTTTCCTATTTCTGAGAATAAAGTTTCTTGTAATATTCATTAAGGATTTTTTGAATTTCTGAGGAGTCCATTGTTATTTTATCTTTGTTGTTTCTGATTGATGAGATTAGAGATTTTACTCTTTTTTTCCTGGTTGGGTTAGCCAAAGGTTTATCTATTTTGTTGACCTTTTCAAAAAACCAACTTTTTGATTCATTGATCTGTTGTTTAATCCTTTTGTTTTCAATTTCATTTAATTCTGCTCTAATTTTGTTTTTTTCTTTTCTTCTACAGGGTTTGGGATTGGAATGTTCTTCCTTTTCCAGTTGCTTGAGATGTCCCATTAAGTTGTTAACTTTCTCTCTTTCCGTTCTCTTGAGGAAGGCTTGCAGTGCTATAAATTTCCATCTTAGGACTCCCTTTGCAGTATTCCACAGGTTATGATAATTCATGTGTTCATTGTCGTTTTCTTCCCCAAATTCAGCAATTTCCTTCTGAATCTCATCTCTGATCCAGATATCATTCAGCATAACTCATGTTTTTGAATTGAGTGTGCAGATTCCTGTTGTTACTGAGTTCAACTTTTATTCCATGGTGGTCCGAGAAGATGCAAGGAATAATTTCTATTCCTTTAAATTTACTGAGGTTAGACTTGTGACCTAAGATGTGATCAATTTTGGAGTAAGTTCTGTGGGCTGAAGAGAAGTATGTGTATTCAGTTTTGTTGGGATGAAATGTTCTGTAGATGTCTGCTAAATCCAAATGTTGGATGGTTGGGTTTAAATCTAAAATTTTGTTGCTCAGCTTCTTATTGGAGGATCGATCCAACACTGCCAAAGGAGTGTTGAAATTTCCAACTATTATGGAGCTGGAAGAAATCAAGTTGCTCATGTCTGTTAGAGTTTCTCTTATAAATTGAGGTGCATTTTTGTTGGGTGCATAGATATTAATAATTGAAATGTCATCATACTGAGTATTACCCTTAACAAATGTGAAGTAACCATTCTTATCCTTTCTTACTTTTGTTGGTTTAAAGCCTATTGTGTCTGCAAATAGAATTGCAACACCTGCTTTTTTCTGATTACCATTTGCCTGAAATATGGATGACCATCCTTTCACCCTGAATCTATATTTATCTTTTAAGGTAAGAGGTGACTCTTGTATGCAGCAAATATCTGGCCTGAGTTTTTGTATCCTATCAGCTAACCTGTGCCTGTTTAGAGGACAGTTTAAGGCATTGACATTAATGGAGAATATTGATAAGTCTGGGAAAATTTTGGGTTTCGAGTTTTTTGAAAGTCCAGTGGACATTTTTAATCCTTTCACCACTGTGGAAGTTGGAGTTTGATCAAAAGTTTCTGAGTGAGTTTACTTTTGTGGTAGAGGATTGGGCTGGTCATTATGGAGGATAGGTCTGAGAATATCCTGAAGAGCTGGTTTGGTTATGGCAAATTTCTTCAACATATGAATGTCATTAAAGTATTTAATTTCTCCATCATAAATGAAACTCAGTTTAGATGGATACAGGATCCGGGGTTGAAAGTTATTTTGCTTTGGAGATTAAAAGTCAATGACCACACTCTTCTGGCTTGAAAGGTTTCAGCAGAGAGATCTGCAGTCATTCTAATATTCTTCCCTTTGTAGGTAATGGAATTCTTACTGGCTGCTTTCAGAATTTTCTCCTTCATATTAACTTTAGTGAAGTTAATTATGATATGAGTGGGGGATGTCTTATACAGATTAAGTCATGCTGGGGTTCTGAAACTGTCTGCTATCTAAATTTCAGAATCTCTTGGCATGTCTGAAAATTCTCTTTCATAATTTTATGGAGAAGAGCCTCTGTGCCTTGTAAGGCCATTTCATCACTTTCAGGGATTCCAATGAGGCGGATATTAGCCTTCTTCAAATTATCCCAGAGCTCTCTGAGAGACTGATCCATTTTTGCTCTCCATTTCTCTTCCTCTTTGAGAGTTTGGGAGCATTCAAAGGCTTTGTCTTCAATGTCATAAATCCTTTCTTCTGCTTGCTCCACTCTGTTACTGAGGGATTCTGCTGTATTTTTCAGATCTTTGAGGGCTGCAAATTCTTGCTTCAGTGCGTCAAAATCTTTGGTGGTTTGATCTTTAAATTCGTTAAATTCTTGAGACAACTTTTGAATTTCTAATTCCGAATTTTGAATTGCTCCTTGAATTTCTAATTCCAAATTTTCCTCCATTCTATTAATCTTGTTTGCAATCCAAATTCTGAATTTGATTTCTGACATCTCGGTCAGTTGTTTATGAATGGGATCTTCAGTTACATCTGCTATATCTTTCCTTAGGGGTGGGGGGTGATCTATTCTGGTTATTCATGTTACCAGAATTTTTCTACTGATTCCGCCCCATGATTGTTTTACACCATTTGATTTTTCCCCTGGAGCTTTGTTGAGGACCCATACAGTGCTATGTCCTGAGAAACTGGGGTCCTGTTTGGTGTGGTGGAGCTAAGTGGTTCTGTCTTGTTTTCAGCTGGTCTCTGTTTGACCCTAGTGAAACGGTTACTCCGGGTTGAAGTCTCAGCTGTGGAGAAATACCAGCAATTAAGTCACCCCACCCCCCAACAGGCAACAATTGGAAAAGGAAAATCAAACCTTCCTACAACCACACACCCAGGGCACCACCTGAATAGTCCTTGGGCGATTGGCTCAGTTCAAAAGGTCCAAATCAATTGTCTCAGTCAGCACCTATCTCAGGTGGGAGAGTTTAAAAGGTCTCTGGCAACTGGATCGCAGGGTTCTGGTGACTACTCAGATATTGATTGCTCTGGTGCTCTGTGGAGTCAGGAGGACCCACCCAGCAAATAGATCAGTCTGGGAAGGTTGATGCCTCCTTCCCCACCTTGCATCTCTGGCACACCCAGTCACTGATAGCCCGGCTGGGCTGTGACCCAGTTTCCTGTAGTGAATAGATACGCCAGGGGGTTGCACCTGCCTGAATCACAAGGAAATCTATTTATGCTCAGCCAGGACACTGTGCTCTGCCTCTATCTAGCAGGAGGAGGTGAGGCTTGACAACCTCGGGTGCTTGATGGAGGCTGGGGGGTGTTCACTCAGTTCTAGCCCCACCCCTGATTGATGTTACTGACAGAACAGAACAGAACAACATTGCGGGAATTTGTTTCTGTCCCTGCTAAATTTCCCTGCAGAAGAGAAGCTGTTTTGAGTTCTCAGAGTCTGCGCCTCAGGCCCTGTCTTTGCTCCTGCAGGTTTGTATTTGGTTACCTGTCAGTTCTAGCCTCCTGTCTCCTTTGTCTATAGCCTGACGATCCCCTGAGCACCGAGTGCATCTTAGGCTCAGTAAAGCTGTCCTCTGGGTCAGCCCCACCCTGGGAACTTCCCGGCTCTGCAAATGCATTTCTAGTCCCCGCACTCCACCCAGGCCGGTACCACCTCAGGCAAACCCTTTACTCACAGGGCCTGCGTTTCTGTCCCAGATCTGTTCTGTGGTGGTTGCCACCTGAGTAGATGCCTGGCCTCCTCTGGTTGCCCAGGGAGACAGGGGGTGTGGCTTCGGAATATCTGGGAGTGAGCCCTATTGTTGCCAAAATATGGCTGCTGCTCTGAGCCTCCAGGCAGTGCCGCTCCATTGTGGCTCCCTCTCAGTCGACCATCCTCTCCTCACTCCTGTGCTGCAGTGTCAGCACTGACCAGCTGCAGTTTAGGCCCTGTCCACACCCCCTCGAGAAATCACCCAAGAATCTGGACTCCTGGGGGACTGGCCGCCACACCTCAGAGTGAGAGTGGAGGGGAGTGCTGGGAGCTCAGTTGTAGGTAAAGAATATGTACAGTTTTATACAATTTTATGCCTGCCAAGAGAACGCTGTGGTACCCTAGTAGGGGAGGTAGGTCCAGTTTTTAATAGGGTCTCTCCCATGGAGTGTAGTGGGAGGACCTTTGAACTCTGCTTATTTGTTTGTGGGGCACTCTGAGCTGTTCTCATAGGGGAGGGGACTCCCGTCTGCTTGGTGATGGATTTTGCACCTTTTGTTTGTATCCTTGGGGTCGCAGCTCGCCTAACCGGGGTTGATGTGCGTTCTTCAAACTTCTCTCTTAATGCAGCTCTAATCCACCAGGTTACTTGCTAAATTTCTGTCCTTTAACTCTCCTTCTGGATGGGAGCCTCTGTGGAAAGCTGGCTTTATTCAGCCATCTTGTCTCCGCCCCTCGCTAAATTTTTTAGATGTTTTCCTTTAAAAGAATGAATGAATAGCTAAATTAAATGTGTTTCTCTTTTTTAAGTATTTAGCAGCCTTCTAACCTAAAAATGTGATACCTTGCATAGCTAAAGCAGTCCTTAGTCAATGTTATTTTCCAGAGATATCTCAGCCTCTTCATACTGACTGTCTACTCCTTGATTTCCTTAATAAAAGATACACACTGCCTGCTTTGATTCCAAAACAGTCAATACAATTGAAAAACTCAACAGATCCAGCAAGAGCAGAATAGTCTGCCTCAGGCCCCGACTGAGCCTTATGTTGATTCTAGGCTGTTAAAAATTGTGGTGTTGATGACAAGAAACCAGTATAGTCTATTTAGAAAAACCAGCCAGGTTTTAGATAATAGTTTCTGACAGAATCTAATTCCTTCTAACTCTGCATAGAAATCATCATTGCAGTCATTTTCATATTTTTTCACTTTATTTTAATTTTCTTCTCCCATTTATAAATAAGGGTATAACCTTGTATAACTCGTCTCCCAAAGGATGACAGCCTATGAATATCATAAAAACAAACTGTTACAAAATTCTCTCTAGTTAATTATCACCCCTTCGTATCCTAAAACAACAAACCTCAATTAGTCTTTTAGACAAAGTGCCCCATATGCTGCTCCCTGTCAGTCTTTGATTAGAGAATCAGAAAGTACCTATAAAACAAAACTTCCCACAAAAGAAATGTTTATGAAGATCAAGGTTAAGGTAAATCTCAAGCTACACCTAAAAATACAGCTTTCATAAATGGCACATCTGACAAGTGGAGCTCCATCCTGTGACTTGACAAAACATTGTGTTAGATGCCAGGAGTATCTGAGAAAAAAGAACAGTCGGGGCTGTGGAGGAGCTCAGCTCACCCAAGCTGAGTGATCGCATGTGCTTTGCATTGGTTATAGCCAAGGGTAAAAGGGAAAGCAGCCAGAGGTGAGTACCACCAGGGTCAGGCTCATGGGAAACCATTGCAGATTTCAGATGTGGGAAGAATGTGATTGTAGTTCCCCTTCAGTAGGACTGCTTGTATTGCATTGACTGAGGAGAGAAAAAGGAGGCAAGGAGACCAGTGAGGAAGCTGTTCCCGTGATCAAAATGGGAAACAGATCATTTGGAGAGAGGATAAAAAAATGAAAAGATGTAAAATATGTGAAGGTGGTAGAATCAGTATGTCAGGAAAGGTGGGGGCCCAAGTAATTCCCTTACCATTCAGTTTGTTTGGTGGTGTGTGGGGGAGGGTCGCGTGGACAGGTTCTTTCTCTATTGCCCAGGCAAGAGAGCAGTGGCATCATCACAGCTCACTGCAACCTCAAGCTCCTGGGCTCAGACTCCCAAGTAGCTGGGATTATAGGTACGTGCCACCACCATGCCCTATAGATTTTTCAATTTTTTTGTAGAGAGGAGGTCTTGCTGTTGCTCAGGGTGGTCTCAAACTCCTGACCTCCTGATTTCCTGGCAGAAATCCTCCTGCCTCAGCCTCTCAAAATGCTGGGTTTATAGGTGTGAGCTGCCCGGTTTGAGTCATGGGAAGAATGGCGCCACCTCTTTGTAAGGGACAGAAATCCTAAAGGAGGAGCAGGATCAGTTTTGCATAAAATAAATCCAAGACACCTTTATGAAGTGATATATCCTATAGATGATAAGTACAAAAATCTGGAGAGAAAGCTGAGCCAGAACTGCAGATATGGAAGCCATAGCAGGAGTATGTGAGAGCACATGGAGAGGGCTCAAGGTCTGCTCCCGGGGGAGCAAGTCAGGGATGTGGCTCCAAACTCAGGACAGATATTCTCTACCCCTACAGGGGTTCAGAGGCTACTGTAATGCTACTTTAATAATCTTAGTCTGTTATTCAGGAAATTATTTGCTATGGGATACTGGCTCAATCTGTTAATCAGTTTGAGTTTAGGCTTTCACACCTATAAAGTGTATATGACCATACTCATATAATAAGGTATTCTGAGGCCCAAAGAAGGTAAGACGTGTTAAAAACTCATAGCCCAGAACTTGATACATAATAATGTCTCAGAGGTATGTATGTTCCTTGAATCTAAAACCAGAAAGCTCATAGAAAAATGAAACTCATCACTGCCCCAGCCGCCAAATGGCTGCTTCTCCTCTGTCTTCTGTCTCCGCCAGCTGTCTCAGCCAACAACCTAGAGCTAGGTTTGTCTCTTCCCTCTGCTGTCATATCTGATCTCTGCCCAGCACCGTCCAGTCACTCCAATTCATGTACACCATGGCCATTGCCCCCTCTACGGCCCCCCTGATTCTCAGCTTAGGTCACCACAAGCCACCTTCCTTCTGTCCTCAACTCCCCAATGTACCTCTAAGCTGCAGCAGAGTGAGCTGCTCTAAATGGGAAATCAATATAATTTACTAGCTAAATCCTTTCTCCCCTTGTGTAAAGTCTTAAGTTTGTAGAATGCTAAATCATTCATGGCCTCAAGAAATATAATTTTACTTAACTTCCCAGTCTCAAATCTCACCATTCCTCTTGTTAAGGACTCAATTCTATTCCACATAAATCCACTGTTTACCCAGGTCAACTGGGTCTCCTGTCATCAACCCAGCCACTTGACCCTGCTGCCTTCTACATGTTTCTTAAGGTTCAAGTCACCTCTGAGGAGAAGCCTTCTTGAGGCTAAGTTGGGTTCTCTTCCCATATGCTTCCAGAGCACCCTGTTCTAGAATGGCACTGGTCCTCTTCAACTCCTTCGTCACTCTTGTCTGCACAATATGTTTCCTAAAGACAGAAATATGTCCTACCCATTATCTTATTTCTTATACAGAGAAAGGTCAAAAGTATGTTTAAAGTGACTAATGTATATCTATTTAGATAAATAAATTTAAAAGTCCATTGAAAATATGTATGTTTTGAGCAATCTTGTAAAATGCTTAAAAGATAAAAATTTCTTCTCTGGCTGCCTCTGAAGCCAGAATTTTCAGATGTGTGATTTTGAGCAGTTTAAACCTCTCTATAATTACTTGTAAATGGAGATAACAAGTGTACCTACCTCATAAAGTTATTGTGAAGATTAAAAGATTTAATACATTTACATGATTTAAAAATGGCACTTGAAAATACTTAAGAACTCTCAATAATTACCTGTTTTTATCATTAGCAATGTTATTATTTTCTGTAATATGGGTTCCTTTGTGTTTGGAATCTGTCACGAGCCAGGGCTCAGGACACATTTCTCAAGGTCACAAGTTAAAAAGAATTGAGTAAACTTAAAAGCCAGAGGTCAGCAAGAAGAAAATTCCTGAGTGCCCTGGCCTCCCACTGTCCCTGCAGAGAGGCGCGCTGAGACCAGACGTTCTGCTGGACACATGATGGGTAAAGGGTCCCAGCAAGGAAACCCACGCTCTCATCACTGTCTCCTCACACAGGACAAACATGAGGGCAACTCCATCGAGAGGGAATAAACAGCCCACTTAATGCTAAGCAGCCTAGATTTGGATACCAACTGTTTACCACAGTAGCCTGGGAAAGTCAGCTACACAGCAGCTAAGGACCTGGGGCCAATGGAAATAGTAACCCCTCTAGACAGGAGGATGAAGCCATCAGTCTTATAAGAACCTGAGTTTGGATCAAGAATCTACCTCTTAGACAAGAGCAAGCCCTCTGTCCTTGGCAAATCAAAGTGAGATCATGAAATCATTTTTAGACATGGATGCTTGATATACTGTGTTTTTGATTAGTATTTTACTTCAGGGAAGACTTCCACTTCTATCATGCCTATACTTTAACTCTATTTTGAGAGACTCCTTGTTTTCTAAGAATCTGCTTCTCTATCAAAACAAATCCAGAACTGTTTCCTAATAGCTTTTGTTTAGGTCAGTAATATTCATTAATGTGTCAGGTATTCTACTAAATGATGAGCAGACAAAATATACAGACGTATTTCCTGCTTTGAAGTATGTATTGCCTTAGAGAAAAGGCGGATGAAAAATTATAATGCAACGTAATGGATGTGATAATAGAAATGTGCACAAGACTCAGAAGCATTTAGAAATGACTCAGTTCATTTTGTCATTATATTTTGCAAGCTACAAAATAAATGTGTTTTTTATTTACTCGGAATATTAAATTTAGGATCCAAATACAAACATTGAAGTCTCATTAGCAGATACTGTGACAAAAGGTAACACAGTATTCACTACTAAAATTGTGTTGCATGATATAAAATTAAAGAGGAAGATGTTATATCATGAGAAGTGAAAAGCCTTTCTAGGGAATGGTCAGAGGGAAATTTTGGAAGGTAAAAAGAACTTAGTTCAAATTCCAACCTTGTCATTACTGGCTATGGGAATTTAGGTAAGTTTCTTAAGTTTTCTGAGTCTAAATTGTCTCACTTAAGAAATAAGAATAGTAAGAAGTACCACACTGAGTTATTTTTAATGGTAAATGAAGAAAAATATGCAAAGCACTTGCACTTGGTAGATACACAATAAAGGCAGCTAGATTTTTCCCAGAATATAACCTCCCTTGTTGCTTATATTATTTTATGCATTTATAATTAAGTAACTGTGGTAAATTGATTATTGAACCATTCCTAAGGTAAGAATTCAAAGTTTTTTTTATAATGGAATTCTGTTTTTCTTAGTCACTTCTCTTAGCTATCTGCAATAGTTTTGATGCACTGTGTTTTTACACATCGTTTTACTAAAATGTGCAAAACAAAGTTTTAAAATTCAAGTCTAGTTGGTAGCAAAAATAATCAGAAAACATAGGAGAAAAATCTTGTCTTATAATGGAATATAAAATAAATAGAAAACTATTGATATTCTGACATGCTAAAGTATTCTGGTCACAAAGACAATGATAAGATTGTGAGAAATTACCTATTACTAAAAAAGGTAAAACTTAGAAGTTAAGAAGGTCCTGAAAACATATTATTGCTCTATTTTTACAAATGGTCTCTAAAAGGATATTTTACAGTCATATTAAATAGTGTCAATTAAAAAAGAAATTAATTAGCATTTTTACATTTCTGTTTTTGAAAGGAGGCATGGCAGGAATAAGGTTCAATTTTGCCTATCTTTAAATGTTAGTCAGTTTCTCAGTTTTCCCACCTCAAAAAATGGGGAGAATAAACCCTTTCCTTTGTCTTTGTCCCAGACATAACATCACAATGAATGTTCAAATGAATACTTTTGAATATTTCATGAAAACCTAAGCTACATAAATTCAGTATCAACTTTATCATATCATTAGGAAATTAACAGTTGAGTCATGTATTAAACAGATGAATGTCCAACCTTATTTTGTATGTGATTTCCCAAATGCCAACAGAAATGTTTATTTCTGTCTTGTTCCTACTCTTAGCTCTGGTTCTTACACAGATTCATTACCCTATGGCTGTACTGTTTCATGGAGCAGCATTAGCCATACGTCGCTATAAAAATTTAAATTTTTTTAAGTACATTTATTTCAGGTTAATGTGAGGGTGTAACAACCAGGTCACAATATTTGATTGTGATAGGTAGAGTCCCTTTGGTGGTTATGTCCCACACACAAAAGGTGTGCCAACCCCCTACCTCCCGTGCCCATTCAATGAGAGCACCCGACCCCACCCCCCTCAGTACCCTTCCTTCCAACTTGAAATGAAATGAGTTTTTCACCTACGTGGGCATGCATCAGATCATCTACTAGCTTCATATTAGTATTGAGTACCCTGGATAATTGCTTTTCCATTCTTGTGATACTTTACTAAGAAGAATGTGTTTCAGCTCCATCCAGGATATTACAAAAGATAAATTGATTAAAAATAACTAAAATTAAAAATTCAGTTCCTCTCCTATGAAGCACATTTTAAGTGCTCCATAGACACATGTGACTGTGTGCGGCATGTTGTACAGAGAGAACATTTCTTTCACCACAGAAGTTCTGCTGGAGCACGATGGCCCAGAGAACAGTCATGCTGGATGCGTCCAGTCTCTGTGGCCTTAACAAGCATTAATAGCACTCCAAGGATTAAATGACCTTAGAAGTTACGGGAGAATGACTTCATAATCAGTGTCAGACCAAGAGAAAGCCAAAAGTAAGAGAAGAGGAATTAAATAAAAGATAACAACAACAATAAAAAAATTAGAATGTTGGTTAGAAAAAGAATACACATTGTCATTATAATAAAGGGTTAAAAAATGACCCCAGAAATCAGTGCTTCGGCAGAATTTGACTGAAATTTTACTTAAAACATTTGTTACATGTGTTATGTACTAAATGCATTAATCTTATACTGACTTTCTGATGTTCTAACTGGTTTTTGAGATGGTCCATCTAAATCACACAAGAACAAGATCTGGAGATTGAAATGAAACTTAACCCTATCTTCTGTAAACTGGAAGCACATGTTTAAAACATATTTTTTTCTATGGCAGGGTCAGCAGATACATTGGATCTACTTGTAATTTTTGTTCACGACATTTGTATTTATCCTGAGTTAGACCCCTGGTATCCACAGGTGGTTTTCATGCTTACCACTATTTTGGTTTCTACTGCTTGGATAAAAATAAGAGAATCATCTATGTATGTTTGCATTTAGGTCATTCTGTCCATTGAAGAAGGGTACAGACTTCCAGCTCCCATGGGCTGTCCAGCATCTCTACACCAACTGATGCTCCACTGCTGGCAGAAGGAGAGAAATCACAGACCAAAATTCACCGACATCGTCAGCTTCCTTGACAAACTGATCCGTAATCCCAGTGCCCTTCACACCCTGGTGGAGGATGTCCTTGTGTAAGATGCATAACTTGGGGTTTTGCTCTTGACAATCATAATTTCTTGCAGCCTATAAGGCAAGAATAGCAGGTGGAGAGGAAAACGTTTGCTTTGGTAATTGCCTAGCTGTCAACCTTATATAAACCATATTTTATTTATCTGCTGACAAAGCGAATTATTAACATTAAAGAAAAAAACAATTTTTTTTTAAATGAGAAAACGTATTTTCCTTCTCTTTTCTCTTTCTCTCTCTCAATCCTGAATTACTTTCTTTATATCTTCTCCTGTGTGGGTCTTTGATATTTATATAGCCTTTTTTATTTACCAATCCTTTCCTACATGTGTAAGTAGAATTTGTGCAGCCCCTTTAATTTTCTTGCCCATTCCATGTCTTGCCCCTCTGTTTGAAATGGCAAGCAAGACAGGGGCAATTTGTGAATCATCCAGGAGGGAGGAAGCTTCCTGCTGATATGATCATACCCAGCTGTTGTTACTTTTCATTCCTAAAACCAGAAAAGTACAGATGACAAGCAGTTAAAGACACCCGTACACCATTTCTTAAAGGTCAGGAGAGCTGAGAAGATCTAGTCACCTCTCTGTAAAAAGCAATTATAAGAGGAGGAAAAGTATAAGAAGAAGAAGAAGAAAAAAAAGACTAACATCTGTGTCTGAAAATGGTACAATTTAAATATCATAAAACTGAAACTACATCACTTTATTTAGTCTAAATAGGACCTAGAAATAACCACAGCATGATCACAGCCCGCTTTCCTGATTCAGAGGCTAGCCAAGGGGCTATTTAGGCATTCGACTTCAGGTCACAAGTTGGAGGCAGTGCAGGCTTCAGTGACAATAAGGCTGAGCACTTCAAGGCCAAGGCTCGCTTCACAGCAGAGCACTTAAGAGTTCACCTCTAAATCACTAATTGGCAGCCTCAGTAAAGTGAAGCCAAGCATGAAATAGCTAGAGATTAAACTATTACTCTAGACCATCTCCCCTAAAGCAGTCCAACACAGGAAGCAGTAAAGGAGAGGAAAGGCACTTTAGATTTTATCAGGAAAGCAATGGACAGCCATTGAAGGATTTTCAGCCAGAGAAGGGCATGATCGCATTTGCATTTCTGAAAGATCACTCTAGGGATAATTTAGACAGTGAATACAAAACCAAGAAGGAGACCAGAAACAGAGACTGTGGTATGAGTTCAGCAATCAAAGCTAGAAAAGAGCAGGGCCTAAATTCTGAAATGGACACAAGCGTGGGGTCAAGAAATAACAGGACGGATTTATTGTTCTTATTTTATAAAAATAAATAGTAATATTTATTATTAGGACAACCAATATGTCTTTATCACTGATTGAATGTGTAGGGAAGAGGAGAGAAAAGAATCAAAGATGTTTGTCAAGTCTCTTTCTCATCGAAGCTGGTGGCCGGTATTACCATTAAGAGACAGAGGAAGAGCAATGGGATTTTAGAAGAGAAATGAGATCATTTGAGCATGCTGACTTAGAAATACTTGTGGGACAGCTAGACAATTATAAGTTGAACCTCAGGTGAAAAGATCTGGGCTAGGAATGTAGATCATCAGCATATATATATTGTAGCCGAAGCATTAAAAGTAGTTAAGATAACCTGCAGAGAACATAAAGAATGCAAGTAAATAGAGGAAAAGAATTCAACCCTCTGGAACACCAAGATTTAAGGAATGAACTGAAACAGAATGTATCCCAAGGAGACTGAGAAAGAAGAGCCAGGCAGGGAATGAAGAAAACTGGGAAGAGTATTTAAAAAGGCAAAAGAGGAGAGAGTTTCAAGGAGTATAAGGCCCAAGGCTTTACAAAGCTTCAAGTGGAAGGAAGTGTGAAGTGAATACATTGGATTCATCCTTGAGGTCTTCATGTGTTCAAGGGAAGCCTTTACGACCGCATTTTTGAAGTTATATCATGACAGATCACAAGCAGGGGAGTGAATATGAGGCCAGAAAGAGAAGCCATACACAGTACTAATTTATTTTCAAGAAAAGCCATCTGAAGAGAAAGAGAAGTGGCTGGAGGAAATGGTTCTTGATTTTTGTTTTTATATATTTTATTAAAGTGACTTGATCATATTGAGGGGAAAGAACTAGTAGAAAGGGATCATGAAGGGAGTCTGCAATAGTGAAAAGGGATATTGTCATCCATAAACTGAAATCATTTGATCTGGACCTCCTGTTGGGCTGTAGGGTCAAGAGACTCTACAGCCAGTGCCATCAACAAAGCTGTCTGTATGCTATATAAACAGACAGGTAAGAGGCTTGTTTTGTTTGTTTGTTTGTTTGTTTATGTTTTTGTTTTTGTTTTGCAGTCATGGAATACAATGTGCTGGTTTTATATATAATTTGAAATATTTTCATCAAACTGGTTAACATAGCCTTTATGGCATTTTCTTAGTTCTTGTGTTAAGACATTTATAAGAGGCTTTTTAAGAAAGAAAACCAGGTAAAACAATTTTTTCTTTGCTTTTTCAAGACTGTGAATGATCATCATTATTTGAAAAATATTGTTGAAGAATATAAAATGAGAAAACTGCTAAAAAGTAAAAAGGATCCAGAGGTCAAGTCAGGATGAGGGTTGTGTCCAGGGTGTGCAGCAATTCTGTGGAATAGGCCAGAGAGCAGCAAACTTCAGGAGAGTGATATTACCTGCAGGCTAAGACTTGGGTGCTTTATATAAAGTCAGCTTGATTCAGTGCTATTGTCTACTCCCTGGGAGACCAAATGGACGTTTTTGTGAGTGATTTGGTCTTCTTGGTTCTGACAAAGATATATGTGCTACTGCTTTTGTTACTATACAGTTTTCTTTGAGAAACAAAAAGAACCAGGTTCTCAAGTTTTATGCCTGAAACTTTATCAACAATCCTTATTTTCACAGCAGCCTGAGTGGTTCCCTTGACCCCCAATACCACCAATTTACCCTGCCCCTAATCCCAGAGAACTGAGATTGTTTGGGAGAAGAGATGGCACAGATTAAAAGACAGCAGTGTTCACAACCGAATGTCAGGTTTGCTGTATGCTTATAAAGCAGTCACATTGCCCCTCTGTTTCCTGAGTCCCAGAACCAAGCTGTCTGTCCCAGATGAGGCTGGGCTAAAGAAACATGACTCAGTGTAGAACTTCAATCTTTCCTCAAGCCTGTTAAGGAGTCTAAATGTATAATCCATAGCAACTCTCACTAAACTCTCCTGAACACTCCTTTCCTCCAGTATCCCTAAACTCCCAGGTTTCTCTCACGCTTCTATGCCAACAGAACTCTCTCATCACTAGGTCCCCATGGTTCTTATGCCACTTTAATTGCATTTTTCTTAAGAATTCACCTGCAAAGCTTTCATCCTTTCTCTTGTCAGAGTAGTAAGAGGGGAAGAAATTAAGATGACAAAGGGAGAATAATAAGGAAGGCTGCGGAGCCCACTGTTTAATAATCTTAGACTAGCATATCAAAAGTTTCACAAACCTTACCTGGGCAACTGTTCAGAGCACCTAATTGAAAACATGTTGTTGGGAGAAGGCATTGATTATTTTGGAGCAGCGGTTCTCACCTTGTTTTCCTGAAGCATCCCTTGGGAATGTTCAGAGCTCCGTGCAGTTCCCAGCGTGCTTGCTTGCTCTCCTACTCAACCAAGTATGTGATATACTGGGCAAGTGAAGGTGGCGAGATTAGAAGTACATCTTAAATCCAATTAATGGAAAAAAAAAATTAATTCACAAAGCTACTATAGTAAGCCATCATCCTTTCATAAATGTACCTTCCTTTCAAATGTATATCCTTTCAAAGTACCCTCACATTCACTCATTTTATAATAATGCCTTATCACCGCCTTTCCAAGAATTATTTGTAGCTGTCGTGTGGTGCACAGACCCTAGGAGAAAGTAGCCAGCTTGAGGGCAAGCTTGTGTTAGGACAGCATCTGAAGCAGTGCCTAGCCATCCACTTTGAATCACCTTGTTCTCCTTCTCCCGTAACCCTCAGGATTAACTCTGTAGCTGCTGCCACCCCAAGTAAGTATACTCCCACAGAGTGGAGGGTTTTATCTGGGTTCCTATAACACAAAGTGCTTCAGTGACCACATGGTCTCTCCTCACCCAGCCTCTTCTCTCCCACATCCACCCATGTCGTCCCACACTCATTTTCCATTCTCAACCCTCACCCCCATTCCTCCACACCCTGAGGACTGCTGAGTACATTAAGTGGCAGTCAGCTGGCCAATGAATGGCCTTTTGGACAAAGCCATAATGTAATTGGAAAAGAATGCTTTCTTCTAATCCCTATTCCCCACCATGTCACTGATAAAGAATACTCCAGATTATGGGCTTCTTGACTATCAGCTCAAAGGTGGCATCCAGGGATAGGCAGGGCCAGTCTTTGATAATCAACTACATCAGAAATCATGTTTTACTGCCCAAGCCAAAGCACCTTCTTCATATTCTTACTACACACTGGGAGACCTTATAGTATTTTAACTCTTAGTAACTGCAACCACCACCTTTCTTAGTACAGGTTTCATTGAACTTCCAAACACTTGGCTTCCAGTAATACGTAAAAGTTCATACTAACACCATAATTAAGGACCTCTGCTTTAAAGCACTGTGTGTAATGTGCTAAGACTCAATGGTGCTACTTACCTCCATTCAATTACTAGTGCACCAATAATGCTATCTGACAAGTGCAATAACATACAACAATTTTATATCAAATTTCCATTCATTTTGAAAAGATGTAATTTAATGCCATCTAGGCAGTACATAATCAGCATTTGCTAAATTGTTTATCTTCATTTACTAAGTCATGGATAACTTGTTTTGTTTTGTCGTGATGGTTACTACTAGCACTTTTACTGATGTTTTTCATGACAGAGAAATAACTGGCTGGCCAAAACCAGCATTATAAGTGAGTGATAAGCAAAGTATTATAGAAGGAAGATAGAATATGAAGATTGATTAGAAAGAGGTGAAACTTCTATCTGCCCATTAAAATGTCTAAATGCACATGAATGCTGGCACAAGATAGTCATTAAACTAATGTCAATACCAATACTAATATTGATATAAAGTCTCCTGTACTATACTATCAACAATAACTATTGTTGAGCACCTGCTATGTGTCAGCCATTGTAGTAGGTATTTTATTGGTTATATCATTTACTCCTCACTCTAATTGGTCCCATCCCTCAAATAAGGAAATGGAGACTCAAAAAGTCTAACTCATAGAATACACAGCAGATAATTAGTATATGAGGAATTTGAATGAAGTCCACTGACGCTTCTGCCCTTGTATTTTCTAACACTGGATAGAATCACACAGGAGGGCAAGATGTTTCTCAATACCAATACAGCATTGTTTCAGAAACATGATTGTAACAAAAGAGGGTACATTTTCATATTACCAGATAGATTTTTCTCTGGGCTAATCAGACTTTATAATGGAGGATATTAACATCTCAAAAAGAACAGAGCACAGCCTGCATTTATTAGTGGAGCACAGCCTGTTATTTTATGTTCTACTGGGCAAATACAAGGAAGTAGTGCATATGACCTTAGTCATGGGAATAAGCAGCAAACACATAGTTCATCTATCACCCAAACATTTTCCTAGAATACTAGCCACTTAAAGAACATTATTTGAAAAAAGAAAGTAGTAATTGCAACAATATGGATAAATGAGGAAAATATGGCAGTAACATAGTTCCAGAATTATATCCTCAGGCATTTCTGTATATTAAATTTTTCCATTCTTGGCAACACATACTTTGCTTCTTTTCCTCGCTACAGCAGACATTACTAATCATCACATCACTCTTTCCCACTGAGCCCAGATGCTGCCTCAGTATACTTCTCACAACCACATTCTGGCAACCACTGCCAATGAATTGCAGTTGGCATTTAATATGAAATCTGTTTTCTGACCCTGAATTATTTTCTCACAGAAACAGGCGATCCTTGACATTCATTGATGTATTACTCTGGCTCCTGGAACCATGTGCTAGGTACTCAGAATCATGGGAGATTTTTTTTTAGGTCTTATTCCTGGTCTACATCTATCCCTCTTAATGTTCAATATATTTATAATTTTAAAAGTTACTTTGAAACTTTGTCTCTTTTTTTTATTTTGAGATAGAGTCTCACTCACTCTGTTGCCAAGGCTAGCATGGTGTAGCATCAGCCAAGCTCACAGTAACCACAAATACCTGGGTTCAAGCAATCTTCCTGCCTCAGCCTCCAAGTAGATGGGTCTACAGATGCTGACCACAATGCCTGGCTAATTTCTATTTTTAGTAGAGATTGGGATCTCAAAAAATCTTCTCACCTCAGCCTCTCAAAATGCTCAGATTATAGATGTGAATCACTGAACCCAATCTATTTGTCATTTTTTTATACTTCCCATGAGATATCAGCTTTATTATGATAACTCAACAATCACATCAAGAAAAACAACTGAAGACTCAATTGAAAATAAAAGTCTGACAAAAAATAATTAATTTTTCCAATTTAATACTGACAGGTCAGACTGTTTGGGATAAAAAGATCTTGCTCACAGCATGAAATATCCATATGATATATAGCACATGCATTTGAGATTTGATAGCATTTTGCAGAAAATTATACTTTCTTTCATTAATTTAACTTGCATTCCAATTGAATGTTAGCCTTAATCATAGAGAGGACAATTGTTTTTTTATCTGATTAATTTTTTCCTCTTTCAAAGGTAGATATATTATGGATTAAATGAGAGTTTGAAGTTAAGTCTCTGAGTCGTGATATGAGAAACTCATAAAAGTTGTGATATTAAATAAGGTGCATGTGCTATTGTGGTTTTAAGCCTGGTTTTAATTTTACATGAACCCTTAACTCAGTCCTGCCTGATTCCACCTGTAAGTGCTTTTTCCTCCACTCTATAACCTATTAAGTCAGAATAAACAAATATTTTCACAATACAAAGAAAAAATGAAATAAACAGCATTTTCCTTAATAGATGGACCTCTATATTAACAGGCACTTATTTTTCCAGATTTTTTTAATTACTGGAATTAAATGAAAATAGATTATTCATTAAGATTGGTCTATCTTGTCATGGACCAAACTGTCTTACAAAAAATTAATATCCAAGTCTAAAGTATGACTTATTTCATGAATTATTCTAACGTTTTTAGCATTGTACTAAGGCCTACAGAAAACAGAAAGATGTGAGAGAGATAATTCCTGCCATCAGAGAGTTTTCGCTTAAGTCTTTTTAAAAAATTCTCTGTCTTATAGATTCCTCCTCATTTTGAAAGCAATTCAACAAAGCAAAAAGACATGCTCCAAGACTGCATAACCATGTGTAATAAATGTTAGCAACCTAAGAGTCTAACTTTATGGAATTAACAAATTATTAAACATCAAGACATGGGTATTACCTACTTGTTAGAATATAAACACTGCCAAAACATAAGAAAATATTTATAGATATATGAAATAAAGGCAATATAAAACAGAATAGATCCTCCTTGTACATTTCTGCTAACCATATAAATGTACAACCTAGGAAAAAAGTTGCATTCGATTAGTGAGGATAACAAGCCTATAAGTTAGTGATAGTTTCATATTAAAACAACACTTTATTTTGTCTTTCTCAAAATAAAACCTTTCTTAAATCACTTTAATATATTTATTACCATTATATTTACATGATGAATATAAAGCATGGAAAACTTTTGAAAATAACAGTTTCGATGTATATTCATACCTATCTAAGAACATTCTAAGTTAAAAGGCTAGTGCTCTTGTGAACTCAAAGGGCTCATCAGAATAAAAACTTACAGGCTCTATCAGAGCTATTCATTTTTTACATGTTTGGATGTATTGGGTTTATATATTTATTTCACCTTAAACTGTAACATTACCTATTGTGCCTATGCTCCAGCACCTTAATTATACCTGAAATTTCCTCATCCTAACCCGTCCTCATTTTTCTGAGGAAAAAAGTAGACCCTTGACCCTCTGTTCTACAACGTGTACCTTTTTAATGTGAGCTGTAGGTTTTGTCATAGACGTCTCTCAGGTGGGCAGCACTCACTAATCACCAAACAGCAGATATTTCCATGTGCTCAGCAAATAGCAGATGAAATTTATCATTGTATGTGTTTGATAAGAAAGGGCATTTATTGTTTATTAGGTATTAGTCCAGAGAATTCATGTGACGATGATGGTACCCAGCCCTCGAAGCCAGAAAATTGCAGCATTTTTCAACTTCGTTATTAGATAAGGTGAAAGAAAAGTTATTACACAGTGGCTATGAACAATGAGGGGACCCTGACCTTACTAAATCAACTGCCAATGCAGTCATATAAAGGCCAGAGAGTAACTCGGTCACTAAAGAGGTCTGGAGAAAAAGGGAATTATGGTATTGAAACACTCTGGGAGCAAACAGTGGATGCTTTTCAACAGGGAAATAGGCCGTTGAAGGCATTTAATATATGGAATGTCCTTCCATGACCTTTCGATACTAAGAATATAAAATTAGCAAATTGCATTTCCACTCACCAATTATATGAAATTGTGAATGCTGAAGAGTTATTCCAGTGTTATCACAGGAGAGAGAAGTGGAAGTCATTTGACTATGTCTGTGCTTTGAGAATGGCATGAGACTATGACAGGAAAGTCACTTAAATACATTTTTTTAATTTGTATCACTTTCAACAAACTATTTTGACAAGCAACTAAAAGAGATGAGAGCTATACTTTTTAAAATAGGACATTTGGTTTTCTAACATGTGGTTTTATTATGTTCATAAGCAACAGGGATATCTTGGTCATTTTGATATTTAAGCTTAGTGAAGTACAGTAGGCTTTTCCAACGTTTACTCCACAGAAACTGGTCAAATTAGGAAAGTAGTGCAGAAGCTGTTCCAAATTATCTTACATATTTAAAAGTGCATGTCAGGGAGGGCAATTGGTGGGACTACACCTACGGTGCATTTTACTAGGGTACATGTTAAATTTACTAAGTGTAAAATATAAATGTGTTAAGACAATGAAAAATAAATAAATAGAAGTGCATGTCAGAGTATTGAATACTCTGAAAAATATTACAGTTAAAACCCCAGTTTGACTTTGTTTGCCACAGAGACTTTTATCATTTTATTTTTGGCTTATGAATTTTTATTTGATAATACTTATTAACATAAACACCTGTAGGAAACTTTGAAGAAAAATAGCAATAATTCACTTATTTGTTGGTAGATGTTGTGATAGCTTTTCAACCTTTGAACATGACTAATCTTTGTTTCAGGTCAAATCATTAATCATTCTGATATTAATTAAAATGGAACAGCCTGTAATCACATAGCATTCCAATTTATTATGGGAAAAAAGAACATGGCTTAACAGCCACCAAATGAGAAATATGGTAATGGAATTGAGTAGTGGTAAAAAGGACAGAAGTCACTGTTAAGGGTAACTATTCCCGATAGGGATTACAGTGTAATCACAAAACATATGCACTTAATTTATGCAAATTCCAATTATATGTAAAAAGCAGAAGCTCCTGAACTTCCCTGGAATCCCTGTTCACCCCCACCGCCACCTTCAACTAGACTTCAGTTTAGGAAAAGAGAGGTCAATGTAGCAATCAAAGAAACACCAATGAAACAAAGTCTAGGCCTTCAAATACTAAATACTTTTCAAAAGATTCTTACTGCTTTGCTGGTTAATATAAACTCTAGTTCAAAAACTCGCAAAATGATATATTTATTAGCATAGAGAGCTAAAAACACATCTATTAGTATAAAAGCACTTTTATTACCAAGTATTTTTTGAAACATGCAAAATATTTTTAATATTAAGTTTATGTATTTCCATAGGGAAAATAATACGACTTATTGTCAGGATGGCTTAAATACACAGTTTTGAGTTATTTTTACTATAATTTCTAAGGTGTAGTTTTTATTCCCTTTGACTTTATATACATATATTACCCATATGTGTTTATATATATGCATATATATAAAGTAATACTCAAGTCACATTTGACTTCTGCAATTATAAGTGCTATAACATGACTCCATTCATCTTTTCTTATCAGGACATATTTGCCTATTAAATTTTAATGCAGTTTTTCCTTTTTTAAAATGTATATACTTTTTTGTCACCTCCCTCTCTCTCTCTATATATATATAGCACATATGTGAAATACATTTCATATATATAGCATATAAATGTATGTATGTTACACACTTATATAAACCTTCCCAAAGTAATATCCTTACATTATTTTTATATTAAACTACAAAAATATTTCCAACTAGAATGATGTTTACATCAGATCTTAGAAACAAAAGTAAAGATGGTCGTATCACTGCCTTCAAGACCCATCAGTGCTGGATTACTTTTCTTGTTAACCCAACCTTATATTGATTTTGCTTTGTTTTGTACCTTATAATATCTGTGCTTTGGGCTACAGTACCCTATGCTTATTTCTGTGAAAATCTTATTCATGCAACTGAGCTCTTTAACAACAGAAATTATGTTTTAACAAATCATAAGTTCTTGTAGAATGTTTGAGGATAAGTAAATGGAGCCATGATTAATGAATTCACCAGGAAAAGGAAAAGAACTATTGTAGCAAATGTAAAAAAAGAGGTAAAAGGACATGAATTCAGTGGTAGGTGAGAAAGGGTAAAACAGTGAATGGTCTTGAGCTAGATACTATCCTTGAGGTGGCCAGGGATGAGCTACTGTGTTTCAAAACACAATTTTATGCAAGAGAAAAAAGTGAAAACAAAGATAGCAAGATCTGAGTTTTCTCAAGATCTATCCCAGTTGGGCCAAAAGCAGAAAAAGACAAAAGAAATTGAAAGTGTTTCACCAGATAAAAGTGATTGATTTGATAAATGTTAAAACATACCACTGTGCTTCGCAGAGAGTAAGCATTCAGTAAGCATTGGCTGTTTATTATTATTGTTGTCTTCATTGTTTGGGGGGATTCAACAAGCATTGATTAAGAAAATCAATGAATGAGTGGGCAAACGTACTTTAGGTGGCTACTCGGGCATCTAAATACAGGCCCAGCTGATAAAATTGTCTTCTTCTTTCTTCTGCACCCTCCGTCTTTCCTGTTTTTTAATTTTTCCCCATTTTTCCTTCTCAATTAATCTGACATAAATTTACACATAATTTTACATATGCAAATTAAAAGCTTTCTTCACTCTAAAAAGATTTAAGTGACTGATTTGAATAAAATGGAAAATCAGAGATTTGTTTTTAACAGAGGAGAAAAACATTAGATGTAAAGCCATTTTATAAAAAAGATACCTGATAGACTCAGGGTGAAAGGATGGTTGTCCATATTTCAGGCAAATGGAAATCAGAAAAAAGTAGGTGTTGCAATTCTATTTGCAGATACAATGGCTTTAAACCAACAAAAGAAGGAAGGATAAGAATGGTCACTTCATATTTGTTAAGGGTAATACTCAATATGATGAGATTTCAATTATTAATATTTATGCACCCAACAAAAATGCACCTCAATTTATAAGAGAAACTCTAACAGACATGAGCAACTTGATTTCCTCCAGCTCCATAATAGTTGGAGATTTTCACACTCCTTTCGCAGTGTTGGATAGATCCTCCAATAAGAAGCTGAGCAAATAAATTTTAGATTTAAACCTAACCATTCAACATTGGATTTAACAGACATCTACAGAACATTTCATCCCAACAAAACTGAATACACATACTTCTCATCAGCCCATGGAACATATTCCAATCGATCACATCTTAGGTCACAAGTCTAACCTCAGCAAATTTAAAGGAATAGAAAATATCCCTTGAATCTTCTCAGACCACCATGGAATAAAAGTTGAACTCAGTAACAACAGGAATCTGCATACTCATACAAAAACATGAAAGTTAAATAACCTTATGCTGAATAATATCTGGGTCAGAGATGAGATTAAGAAGGAAATTACCAAATTTTTGGAACAAAACGACAATGAAGACACGAATTATCAGAACCTCTGGGATACTGTAAAGGCAGTCCTAAGAGGGAAAATTATCACTGCAAGCCTTCCTCAAGAGACTGGAAAGAGAGGAAGTTAACAACTTAATGGGACATCTCAAGCAACTGGAAAAGGAAGAACATTCCAACCCCAAATCCAGTAGAAGAAAAGAAATAACCAAAATTAGAGCAGAATTAAATGAAATTGAAAACAAAAGGATTATACAACAGATCAATAAATCAAAAAGTTGGTTTTTTGAAAAGGTCAATAAAATAGATAACCTTTGGCTAACTTAACTGGGAAAAAAGTAAAATCTCTAATTTCATCAATCAGAAATAACAAAGACGAAATAACAACAGACTGGTCAGAAATTAAAAAAATCCTTAATGAACATTACAAGAAACTTTATTCTCAGAAATATGAAAATCTGAAGGAAATTTACCGATACTTGGAAGCACGTCACCTTGCAAGACTTAGCCAGAATCAAGTGGAAATGTTGAACATGCCTATATCAAGTTCTGAAATAGCATCAACCATACAAAAATCTCCGTAAAAAGAAAAGCCTGGGACCAGATGGCTTCACGTCAGAATTCTACCAAACCTTTAAAGAGGAATTAGTACCTATATTACTCAACCTGTTACAAAATATAGAAAAAGAAGGGATACTAACCAACACGTTCTATGAAGCAAACATCACCCTGATCCCCAAACCAGGAAAAGACCCAACAAGAAAAGAAAATTATAGACTAATATCACTAATGAAATAGATGCAAAAATATTCAACAAGATCCTAACAAACCGAATCCAGCAACATATCAAACAAATTATACATCATGACCAAGTCAGTTTTATCCCACGGTCTCAAGGCTGGTTCAATATACGTAAATTTATAAATATAATTCAGCACATAAACAAATTAAAAAACAAAGACCATATGATTCTCTCAATTGATTCAGAGAAAGCTAATATAATAATAATAATAATATAATAATATCCAGCATCCCTTCATGATCAGAACACTTAAGAAAATTGGTATAGAAGGGACATTTCTTAAACTGATAGAGGCCATCTACAGCAAAAACACAGCCAATATTGTATTGAATGGAGTTAAATTGAAATAATTTCCACTCAGATCAGGAACCAGGCAAGGTTGTCCATTGTCTCCACTGCTCTTTAACATTGTAATGGAAGTTTTAGCCATTGCAATTAGGGAAGAAAAGGTGATCAAGGGTATCCATATAGGGTCAGAAGAGATCAAACTTTCACTGTTCACAGATGATATGATTGTATATCTGGAAAACACCAGGGATTCTACTACAAAACTCTTAGAAGTGATCAAGGAATACAGCAGCATCTCAGGGTACAAAATAAACATCCATAAATTGGTAACCTTATACCAACAATAGTCAAGCTGAAAAAACAGTCAAGGACTCTATTCTGTTCACAGTAGTGCCAAAGAAGATGAAATATTTGGGAGTTTATCTACAAAGGACATGAAAGATCTCTATAAAGAGAAATAGAAAACTCTAAGAAAAGAAACAGCTGAAAATGTCAACAAATGGAAAAATATACCATGCTCATGGCTGGGAAGAATCAACATTGTTAAAATGTCCACACTACTCAAAGCAATATGCAATTTTAATGCAATCCCTATTAAAGCTCCACTGTCATACTTTAAAGATCTTGAAAAAATAATACTTCATTTTATATGGAATCAGAAAAAAACTCAAATAGCCAAGACATTACTCAGAAATAAAAACAAAGCAGAAGGAATCAGGCTACCAGACTTCAGACTATACTATAAATCGATAGTGATCAAAACAGCATGGTACTGGCACAAAAACAGAGAGGTAGATGTCTGGAACAGAATAGAGAACCAAGAGATAAACCAGATACTTACTGTTATTTGATCTTTGACAAGCCAATTAAAAACATTGAATGGGGAAAAGATTCCCTATTTAACAAATGGTGCAGAGTGAACTGGGAGGCGACCTGTAGAAGACTGAAACTGGACCCACACCTTTCACCATTAACTAAGATAGACTCTCACTGGATTAAAGATTTAAACTTAAGACATGAAACTGGAGAGGGGAGACAAGATGGCGGACTGAAGCCAGCTATCAACAAAGGCTCCCGTCCAGAAGGAGAGTTAAGGGACAGGAATTTAGTAAGTATCCTGGTGGACTTGAGCCTCACCAAGAGAGAAGGCTGAAGAACGCACATCAACACCGCTGAGGCAAGTTGTGATCACAAGGACGCAAACAAAAGGTACAAAATCCACCACCAAGCGGACGGGAGTCCCCCTCCCCCATGAGACCGGCTCTGGAGCCCCACAATTGAACAAGCGGGCAGAAATTAAAGCCCCTCCCACTACACTCCACGGGAGAGACCTTCTAAAAACTGGACCTACCTCCCCTACTGGGGTGCCGTGGCGTTCTCCTGCCAGACATAGGGCTGAATAAAACTTTGGGAATCCTTTGCCGGCAACCCTGAATCCCCGGCGCTCCCCTCCCGCCCACTGAGGTCTGGAGGCCTGTCCCCCAGGACTTCGGATCCTTGGGTGATTTCTCAAGGGGAGTGGACAGTCCCCGAGTTGCGACTGGTCAGCATTGACTCTGAGGCGCGCGAGTGAGGAGAGGGCACCGGGCTGAGGGGGAGTCACGCCTCGCGGCACTTCCCTGTGGTGCAGTGCACCGACCCTCCCCGGGCATACGGGGCCCAAGACTGAATCAGACTCTGGCCTCCCCGCTGAGAGCCGAGAACCCCTACTCTCACTCGGGGTCTGAGGGCCTATCCCCCAGGAGTTTGGCTCCTTGGGTGATTTCTCCAGGGGAGTGCACAGTGCCTGAGCTGCGTCAGGTCAGCGCTGACTCTGGGATACGTGAGCGAGGAGAGGGCACTCTGCTGAGGGGAAATCAAGCCTTGGCGGCACTTCCCTGCGGTGCAGTGCAGGAGCCCTCCCCGGGCATAGGGGGCCCAAGACTGAATCAGACTCTGGCCTCCCCGCTGAGAGCTGAGAACCCCTACTCTCACTCGGGGTCTGAGGGCCTATCCCCCAGGAGTTCGGCTCCTTGGGTGATTTCTCCAGGGGAGTGCACAGTGCCTGAGCTGCGTCAGGTCAGCGCTGACTCTGGGATACGTGAGCGAGGAGAGGGCACTCTGCTGAGGGGAAATCAAGCCTTGGCGGCACTTCCCTGCGGCTGCGGTGCAGTGCAGGAGCCCTCCCCGGACCGTAGTATTGCGTGAAACTGAATGAAACTCTAGCTTCCCACCGCCCCACTCCCAATCCGGGTCTGGAGGCCCATCCCCCAAGAGTTCTGATTCTTGGGGGATCTCTTAAGGGGTGTGGACCCAGCACAAACTGCGGCCGTTCAGTGCTGACTCTGGGGCGTGGGACAGAGGAGAAAAGGGTCGCCTGAGTGCCCACACCAGAGCAGCAGTTCCCTGGAGGTAGATCAACAGCCGTTTTTTCTTTAACGGCAGAACGCTCACTTCTGGATATTCTGAGGCCACACCCCCGTCTCCCTGGGCAACCAGAGGAGGCCACCGGTGACACGGCTCACAAACCCGGAAGCCTCCAGGGCGGGGCCGACCCAGAGAGGTGTTCAGACGCAATTCTCCAGCAGCAAAGACGTTTGAACTCAAAACAGCCCGTCTCCTGTAGGCGACGACAGGAACAGAGACAGAACCTCACAAAGTTGTCTGTTCTGTTCTGTTCTGTTAGCAGCATCCATCAGGGACGGGGCTAAGCCTGAGTGAACACCTCCTTCCCATCACCTGCATCAAACACTCAAAGATGTCAGGCCCCATCTCCTCCTGCTAGATAGCGGCAGTCTGCGGGGGCCTGGCAGATTTCCTCGCGATTCAGGCAGGTGCAAACCCCTGGAGTGTCTGTTCACTGCAGGCAACTGGGTTAGCCATCTGCAGAGATACCAGTGACTGGGTCCGACGGAGGGGCAAAGTGGGGAAGGAGACGTCAACCTTCCCAGACTGCTCTGTTTGCAGGGTGGCTCCTCCTGACTCCACGCTGCATTGGGGTGAGCTGTCTCAGAGGAGTCACCAGGCCCCTGTGATCCAGTTCCCAGAGACCTCTTGAACCCTTCCACCCGAGACAAGTGCCGATTGAGACAGTTGATTCGGACCTTTTGAACTGGGCTAATAGACTGAGGACTTTTCAGGTGGTGCCCTGGGTGTGCGATTGTAGGAAGGTTTGATTCTCCTTTTCCAACTGGGGCCAGAGGTGGGCAGGCGGGGTGACTTAATTGCTGATTTTTCCACACAGCTGAGACTTCAAGCCAGAGTAGAAGTTGCAATAGGATCGAACAGAAACCAGCTGAAAACAAGACAGAACCACTTTGCTCCACCACACCAGACAGGGCCCCAGTTTCTCAGGCCACAACACTGTACGGGCCCTCGATAAAACCCCAGGGGAAAAACCAAAGGGAGTAAACCATGGGGCGGAATCAGCGGAAAAACTCTGGTAACATGAATAACCAGAATAGATCAACCCCCCCAAGAAAAGATACGGCAGATGTGATTGAAGATCCCATTCATAAACAACTGGCTGAGATGTCAGAAGTCGAATTCAGAATTTGGTTTGCAGACAAGATTAATAAAATGGAATTAGGAATTTGAGGAGAAATTCAAAAACTGTCTCAAGAATTTAACGAATTTAAAGACAAAACCACCAAAGACTTAGACACACTGAAACAAGAACTTACAGCCCTCAAAGATATGAAAAATACAGTAGAATCCTTCAGTAACAGAATGGAGCAAGCAGAAGAAAGGATTTCTGACATTGAAGATAAAGTCTTCGAACGCTCCCAATCTCTCAAAGAGGAAGAGAAATGGAGAGCAAAAACGGATCACTCACTCAGAGAGCTCTCAGATAATTCGAAAAAAAATAACATAAGTGTTATAGGAATTTCGGAGACTGATGACGTGGCAGCCAAGGGCACAGAGGCCCTTCTACATGAAATTATGAAAGAAAATTTTCCAGACATGCCTAGAGAATCTGAAATTCAGATAGCAGACAGCTTCAGAACCCCAGCACGATTCAACCCCAATAAGCCATCTCCCAGACATATCATAATTAGCTTCACTAAAGTTAACATGAAAGAGAAGATTCTCAAAGCAGCCCGGCGAAAGAAAACTATAACGTACAAAGGTAAGAATATTAGAATAACTGCAGATCTCTCTGCTGAAACTTTTCAAGCAAGAAGAGGCTGGTCATCAACTTTTAATCTCCTAAAGCAAAAAAACTTTCAACCCAGGATCTTGTATCCAGCTAAACTGAGTTTCATCTATGATGGAGAAATTAAATACTTCAATGACATTCATATGTTGAAAAAATTTGCCATAAGTAAACCAGCTCTTCAGGATGTTCTCAGACCTATCCTCCACAATGACCAACCCAATCCTATACCACAAAAGTAAACTCAATCAGAAACTTCGGATCAAACTCCAACTTCCACACTGGCGAAAGGATTAAAAATGTCCACTGGACCTTTGAAAAACTCGATACCCAAAATTCCACCAGACTTATCCTTACTCTCCATCAATGTGAATGGCTTAAACTGTCCTCTAAAGAGGCATAGGTTAGCTGACTGGATACAAAAACTTAAGCCAGATATTTGTTGCATACAAGAGTCACATCTCAACTTAAAAGACAAATACAGACTCAGGGTGAAAGGATGGTCATCCATATTTCAGGCAAATGGTAATCAGAAAAAAGCAGGTGTTGCAATTTTATTTGCAGATACAGTAGGTTTTAAACCATCAAAAGTAAGGAAGGACAAGAATGGTCACTTCATATTTGTTAAGGGTAATACTCAATATGACGAGATCTCAATTATTAATATCTATGCACCCAACCAGAATGCACCTCAATTTATAAGAGAAACTCTAACAGACATGAGTAACTTGATTTCCTCCAGCTCCATAATCGTTGGAGATTTCAACACTCCCTTGGCAGTGTTGGATCGATCCTCCAGAAAGAAGCTGAGCAAAGAAATCTTAGATTTAAACCTAACCATCCAATATTTAGATTTAGCAGACATCTACAGAACATTTCATCCCAACAAAACTGAATACACATACTTCTCATCAGCCCACGGAACTTACTCCAAAATTGATCACATTTTAGGTCACAAGTCTAACCTCAGTAAATTTAAAGGAATAGAAATTATTCCATGCATCTTCTCGGACCATCATGGAATAAAACTTGAATTGAGTAACAACAGGAATCTGCATACCCATACAAAAACATGGAAGTTAAATAATCTTATGCTGAATGATAGCTGGGTCAGAGATGAGATTAAGAAAGAAATCACCAATTTTTTGGAACAAAATGACAATGAAGACACAAGCTATCAGAACCTCTGGGACACTGCAAAGGCAGTTCTAAGAGGGAAATTTATAGCGCTGCAAGCCTTCCTCAAGAGAACGGAAAGAGAGGAAGTTAACAACTTAATGGGACATCTCACGCAACTGGAAAAGGAAGAACATTCCAACCCCAAACCCAGTAGAAGAAAAGAAATAACCAAAATTAGAGCAGAATTAAATGAAATTGAAAACAAAAGAATAATACAACAGATCAATAAATCAAAAAGCTGGTTTTTTGAAAAGGTCAATAAAATAGATAAACCTCTGGCCAACCTAATCAGGAAAAAAAGAGTAAAATCTCTAATATCATCAATCAGAAACAACAAAGACAAAATAACCACAGACTCATCAGAAATCCAAAAAATCCTTAATGAATATTACAAGAAACTTTATTCTCAGAAATATGAAAATCTGAAGGAAATAGACCGATACTTGGAAGCACGCCACCTTCCAAGACTTAACCAGAATCAAGTGGAAATGTTGAACAGACCCATATCAAGTTCAGAAATAGCATCAACTATACAAAACCTCCCTAAAAAGAAAAGCCCGGGACCAGATGGTTTCACATCAGAATTCTACCAAACCTTTAAAGAGGAATTAGTACCTATATTACTCAACCTGTTCCAAACTGTAGAAAAAGAAGGAAGACTACCCAACACGTTCTATGAAGCAAATATCACCCTGATCCCCAAACCAGGAAAAGACCCAACAAGAAAAGAAAATTATAGACCAATATCACTAATGAATATAGATGCAAAAATATTCAACAAGATCCTAACAAACAGAATCCAGCAACACATCAAACAAATTATACATCATGACCAAGTTGGTTTTATCCCAGGGTCTCAAGGCTGGTTCAATATACGTAAATCTATAAATGTAATTCAGCACATAAACAAATTAAAAAACAAAGACCATATGATTCTCTCAATTGATGCAGAAAAAGCTTTTGATAATATCCAGCATCCCTTCATGATCAGAACACTCAAGAAAATTGGTCTAGAAGGGACTTTTCTTAAACTGATAGAGGCTATCTACAGCAAACCCACAGCCAATATCATATTGAATGGAGTTAAATTGGAATCATTTCCACTCAGATCAGGAACCAGACAAGGCTGCCCATTGTCTCCATTGCTTTTCAACATTGTAATGGAAGTTTTAGCCACCGCAATTAGGGAAGAAAAGGCGATCAAGGGTATCCATATAGGGTCAGAAGAGATCAAACTCTCGCTCTTCGCAGATGATATGATTGTGTATCTGGAAAACACTAGGGACTCTACTACAAAACTCCTAGAAGTGATCAAGGAATACAGCAGCGTCTCAGGTTACAAAATCAACATTCATAAATCAGTAGCCTTTATATACACCAACAACAGTCAAACTGAAAAAGCAGTTAAGGACTCTATCCCATTCACAGTAGTGCCAAAGAAGATGAAATATTTGGGAATTTACCTAACAAAAGACGTGAAAGATCTCTATAAAGAGAACTATGAAACTCTAAGAAAAGAAATAGCTGAAAATGTTAACAAATGGAAAAACATACCATGCTCATGGCTAGGAAGAATCAACATTATCAAAATGTCCATACTACCCAAAGCAATATATAATTTCAACGCACTCCCTATTAAAGCTCCACTGTCATATTTTAAAGATCTTGAAAAAACATTACTTCGTTTTATATGGAATCAGAAAAAACCTCGAATAGCCAAGACATTACTCAGAAATAAAAACAAAACAGGAGGAATCACACTACCAGACCTCAGACTTTACTACAAATCGATAGTGATCAAAACAGCATGGTATTGGCACAAAAACAGAGAAGTAGATATCTGGAATAGAATAGAGAACCAAGAGATGAATCCAGCTACTTACCGCTATTTGATTTTTGACAAGCCAATTAAAAACATTCAGTGGGGAAAAGATTCCCTATTTAACAAATGGTGCTGGGTGAACTGGCTGGCAACCTGCAGAAGACTGAAATTGGACCCACACCTTTCACCATTAACTAAGATAGACTCTCATTGGATTAAAGATTTAAACTTAAGACATGAAACTATAAAAATACTAGAGGAGAATGCAGGGAAAACCCTTGAAGAAATTGGTCTGGGTGAGTATTTCATGAGGAGAACCCCCCGGGCAATTGAAGCAGCTTCAAAAATACACTACTGGGACTTGATCAAACTAAAAAGCTTCTGCACAGCTAAGAACACAGTAAGCAGAGCAAGCAGACAGCCCTCAGAATGGGAGAAGATATTTGCAGGGTATAACTCTGACAAAGGTTTAATAACCAGAATCCACAGAGAACTCAAACGCATCAGCAAGAAAAAAACAAGGGATCCCATCGCAGGCTGGGCAAGGGATTTGAAGAGAAACTTCTCTGAAGAAGACAGGCGCACGGCCTTCAGACATATGAAAAAATGCTCATCATCTTTACTCATCAGAGAAATGCAAATCAAAACTACTTTGAGATATCATCTAACTCCAATGAGACTAGCCTATATCACAAAATCTCTAGACCAGAGATGTTGGCGTGGATGCGGAGAAAAGGGAACACTTCTGCACTGCTGGTGGGAATGCAAATTAATACATTCCTTTTGGAAAGATATATGGAGAACACTCAGAGATCTAAAAATAGATCTGCCATTCAATCCTGTAATTCCTCTGCTGGGCATATACCCAGAAGACCAAAAATCACAACATAACAAAGATATTTGTACCAGAATGTTTATTGCAGCCCAATTCATAATTGCTAAGTCATGGAAAAAGCCGAAGTGCCCATCGATCCACGAATGGATTAATAAATTGTGGTATATGTATACCATGGAATACTATGCAGCCTTAAAGAAAGATGGAGACTTTACCTCTTTCATGTTTACATGGATGGAGCTGGAACATATTCTTCTTAGTAAAGTATCCCAAGAATGGAAGAAAAAATACCCAATGTACACAGCCCTACTATGAAACTAATTTGGGACTCTCACATGAAAGCTATAACCCAGCTACAACTTAACAACAGGGGGAAGTGGGAAAGGGGGGGGTGGGTAGAGGGAGGGGAATCGGTGGGATCACACCTGTGGTGCATATTACAGGGGTATTTGCGAAACTTGGTAAATGTAGAATGTAAATGTTTTGGCACAGTAACTGAGATAATGCCGGAAAGGCTATGTTAACCACTGTGATAAAAATGTGTCAAATGGTTTATGAAGTGAGTGTATGATGCCCCATAATCATATCATTGTATACAGTTATGATTTAATAAAAAAAAAAAAAAAAAGACATGAAACTATAAAAATACTAAAAGAAAGTGTAGGGAAAACTCTTGAAGAAATTAGTCTGGGCAAATATTTTATGAGGAGGCCCCCCTGGGCAATTGAAGCAGCTTCAAAAATACAGTACTGGGACCTGATCTAACTAAAAAGCTTCTGCACAGCCAAGAACACAGTAAGTAAAGCAAGCAGACAGCCCTCAGAATGGGAGAAGATATTTGCAGGTTATGTCTCCGATAATGGTTTAATAATTAGACTCCACAGAGAACTCAAAGTATTAGCAAGAAAAGAACAAGTCATCCCATCTCAGGCTCGGCAAAGGACTTGAAGAGAAACTTCTCTGAAGAAGACAGTCACACAGCCTACAGACATGAAAAAAAGCTCATAATCCTTAATCATCAGAGAAATGCAAATCAAAACTACTTTGAGATATCATCTAATTCCAGTAAGATTAGCCCATATCACAAAATCCCAAGACCAGAGATGTTGGTGTGGATGTGGAGAAAAGGGAATACTTCTACACTGCTGGTGAGAAGGCAAATTAATACATTCCTTTTGGAAAGATGTTTGGAGAACGCTTAGAGATCTAAAAATAGATCTGCCATTCAATCCTATAATTCCTCTACTAGGTATATACCCAGAAGACCAAAAATCACATTATAACAAAGATATTTGTACCAGAATGTTTCTTACAGCCTAATTCATAATTGCTAAGTCACAGAAAAAGCCCAAGTGCCCATCGATCCACGAATAGAGTAATAAATTGTGGTATACATACACTATGGAATATTATGCAGCCTTAAAAAAAGATAGAGACTTTACCTCTTTCATGTTTACATGGATGAAGCTGGAACATATTCTTCTTGTAAAGTATCTCAAGAATGGAAGAAAAAGTATCCAATGTACTCAGCCCTACTATGAAACTAATTTATGACTTTCATATGAAAGCTATAACTCAGTTATAACCTAAGAATATGGGGAAGGGGGAGGGGGGTGGGGGGAGGGAGGGTGATTGGTGGGATCATACCTATGGTGCATCTTACAAAGGTACATGTGAAACTTACTAAATGTAGAATACAGATGTCTTAACACAATAACTAAGAAAATGCCAGGAAGGCTATGTTAACCAATGTGATTAAAATATGTCAAATGGTATAAAACCAGTGTATGGTGCCCCATGATTGCATTAATGTACACAGCTATGATTTAATAATAAATAAATAAATACCTGTATTGAATATTTATCATAGCACAATTTGCAATTGCAAAGATGTGGAATCAACCTAAGTGCCCATCAATTCATCAGCAGATAAAGAAATGTGGTGTGTATGTACAGCATAGAGTACTACTTAGCCATAAGAAGAAATGAAATACTGTCTTTTGCAGCAACCTAGATAACACTAGATTAACCTAAGGATAGCATCTCGGGAATGGAAAACAAACACCACATGTACTCGCTAGGTATTGGAAACTAAACAGTGGACACACACAGGCATAACATGAAGTAAAGGGCAATGGAAATCACCAAGTGAGGAGGATGGGAAGGGTATGAAGGATAAAAATTTACCTATTGGGGACAAATGAACACTATTCTAGTGATGAGCACACTAAAAGCCCCAACTTAAGGTATCATGTAACAAAAAATGTTTGTACCCCCTTAATATTTTGAAATAAATAAACAACCGTGATAGTAAAAATTACAAAAAATATCAAGAAAGAAAAGAATTAGATTAATTCTTGCTTTATCCAGCTTTTAAATGGTTTCTTTGTTTGTTTTGTTGTTTGTATTTTTTTCTTACAGAATGCCAGAGTCTCCTGGTGAAGTTCCTGAGTATCCTTTATTTGTCACAATTGGTGACTGGTTGGATTCTATAAAGATGGGGCAATATAAGAATAACTTCATGGCAGCAGGGTTTACAACTTTTGACCTAATTTCAAGAATGAGCATTGAGTAAGTAGTATTAGGCTTATTACTGTAATTGGATACTCTGCTCAGGGGATTATAAATTCAAATGCTGTATCAAGAACATCTTTTCTTAGGCTAGTATATAATTTCCAAGTCTTTCCTCGCCATTTCTGTCATTCTAGTGGAAGTTGGATATTACACATTTAGCAATTATTTTTTGAAGGAATATACTTATTTCGAATAGCTGTTTAAAATATTTTAAGTGCTTTCTAAAATGCCCATTACTATTGTCCACATCGTAGACTTTATATTCACAAAGTTTTACCCTGGCAGATTATTTATTACTCACATATACTAATATTGCATAATCAATTCCTATTACCTTCCTCAAATCAATGCGATATTGTCATGTCATTTCGGAGCTCCTTCTGTATATTATAATGGCCAAAAATTTCCCACTGTCTCGAAAATTATCCTTTTCCTAGGCACAATGAAAATGCTCAACCTGGGCTTAAAATACCAGATACTAAAGCAATTAGGTTGAGCCACATTAAATTTCTGTTGTATGAAGACAACAATGGCAATTTTATACTGCTCAACATACTGGTATTTTTTCAGATTTTATTGAACAGCCGTGAGAAATCAAATGGAGTTCACATATACCTTCTTTCCTACTTACTTGGCATTTTGCTCATACTGTTACAAATTTCTATAATTATGTTATACATGCATAGCCTTGAGGCCTATGAAATGTCTGAATATTACATAGATACCTGGATATGAAATATTTCATTAAATTTGAGATTAATTTGATGTATTCTACAGAGACAGGGAAGAAAAAATAACAAACTCTTGCTGTTCATTTTTAGCTCTGCTTTAACAATTAAGCTACACAATTTTGGACAAATGTGACATAGTGAATATTTAATATATCTAAACATTCATTTCTCTCTTGCACTTACAAAATCTAAATATTCACATTCATCTTCTCATTCTCTCTCTCTCTCATTTTCTCTCTCAGTGATATTAGAAGAATTGGAGTCATACTGATTGGACACCAGAGGCGAATAGTCAGCAGTATACAGACTTTACGTTTACACATGATGCACATACAGGAGAAAGGATTTCATGTATGAAAAGTACTAAAAGCACCTGTGTTTTGTGCCTCAGCATTTCTAGAATGAAAGATATCCTTTCTACTACCCTCTCTTATGACTCTTCAAACTTCACTTCACAAACTGCTGTCTTCTGTCCAGACTATAGGCATACACCTTACGTTTATGCTTCCAATCTGGATTTTAAAGTCATGCTACATAAGGCCTCTCTGAATAACCTGCAGATAAAACCCTGGCCCACTTGCTACATAATGGTAAATAACTCAGCATGGATTTGTAACTTTGTATAGCAATATATGGGAAGTGTTCTTGGACTTAACCTAAAGGAATTTATCTAGGTGTGGTTTCCTTAATGATGTATCTAGAGTGTGAGGACAAAAGAGAAAGAAATAGTTGACCTTTCTTTTATGTTTTGTGGTCAAGTAGCTTCCAAATTGACATCAATGTTTGTTTTTTAGGTAATTATATTTACCTCTATGGGTTTCATTGTTACTTTGTTTTTTAATAGTTTAACTGGTGGTGCCTGATATTGTAGAATTATTTGCAGAAATGACCAGTGATAACATGTAGTGAATTTTTGTCGGATGTGACTGTGGTGAGAAGGGGGTTATTAGGGAGGGACAGTGATAAAAATACTGTGCTTTTAAAGTTTCTAAGCCTGGGTTTGCCATTGTTAAAATTACTTTTAAAGTGTCCTACATATTTCATAGTAGGTGGTGGTTTAATGGCTTTTCCCCTATAATATTTTTTTACTAACCATAGCATATTTGTCTACTAACTTATGAAGAGCACCCCAGAAAGACCAAGAGTGAATTCATTGATCAATGGTTTTTGTAGAGGGAAGCTTGGGATAAACCCATGACTATTCTTTTGGTTCAGTGTCACAAGTAATTATCTTTTGGTTCAGGCAAAAGTAATTATCAAAGCACTAAGAAAATTAATTATTCTCAGTAGAACTACTTTGAATAACATATATAAGAGTATAGCCTGAGATTTAATGTAAAATAATTAAGTTACTTTAAACAGAATTTTATGATATCTCTATGGTGGCCCAAGAAAATAAATACATCCAGCTGGCTGTCATTGGTATAATACATTTTGCAAGGTTAATAATTCTTACATTTTGTTTGCAAAAAATAAGTTACATGAACACGCTGAGCTGTTTTCCAAACCTTCTAAGAAATTAGTGTCACCCTGGGTCCATAATACAGTTACATAAAAATGTGAACACAGCTATGGTGTGGTGTTGTTATAATCTTCTCAGAGGCCACAAAAAAAGGCAAGTATATTTCTCAGTGAATTAAGCTGAGTCAGCTTACCAAAATAATGATGAATGAAAAAAAAATTATAAAATCAGCTGTTCTCTATTAAAAAAAAATGACCACTGTGTTAGGTGAAAGAGTAAGGAGTATTAAGAGAGAAATACAAACAGAGCAGGTTATCTAAAGAATCAGCTTTTCCTGGATCTCAGAGATAAAGGTGCTCTAGCCACATTCTCAAACTCCTACCTAAATTACATTTTTTTGGATAGTAGTATTCTTTCTGTTAAAGGAGTTTCGCTTTTTCTTTTCTCCTAATTTTTAGATTTTGTTGATTGTCTCATCATACTAGACCCCCTTGCACATTTTCTCTTGCTGATTTATCTTCTGGTTTTTGCCTACCATAGCTTCTTAATTTTTCTTATTTAAAAAAAAAAGTAGAAGGCTAAAAGGAAGAAACTTTAGAGTATTTCTTAAAGTATACTAAAAAAGGAAAAAGTGGGAAACCCATCACTTTTTAAGTAAGTGTGTCAGAACTAGCTAGCACACTTTTCAGACATCATCCTGCTCCGTGGTACATCACTCACAGATTGTCTGCAGTTTGCTTGATACATTTACACAAATCCGGAGACATGTAGAGGAAACATAAAATTTCCATATTACCTACCTTCAAATATATATTAAATAAGAACAGATGTAAAAAAGATTAAATTTATTAATCATATATATTTATTTTTATAATATAAAAAAGGTATTTAGAAAAATAAGGAATAGAATAACATGGTCCTTGAGAGGACTCTGTCAGCAACATCTGTATACATTGATGAAATCAATTCTGTTAAAATATTTAAAATTCTTTGGGGTGGGCATTCAGTGATTGCAAGATTAAAGTTCTCTGTTAACAATTTTTTTCTTAAAAAAGCCTGATGATCCTGTCTATATCTGGTTAATTTGTATTTTTTTCACTTCCCTATCATCTTATTATGGTGTTATAAAACTACCTTTTCACGTTGTTTCTCATCCCATAACTCCTTCAAAATTTCTTTTAAATTACATTTCCGTTTTTCAGAACTGTAAGCATAATGATCTAAAGTGTAATTTTGAACCTCATCGTGGTCACAGCAAGGTTGAAATATGTGTGCAAGATTAAACAGAAACATTAAAATATAAGCATATCTATTTCTTTACTGTCTACTAATCATGTATGCCATGACATCAGGAGTATTATAATATCTAGGAATATTAACAATTAAAATGCCAAATTTATTTGGAAATTTTACATGAAACATTTTGACATTTACTGGTGGACATATTTAGTAATTAAACCCACTTAATATGCAAAAGCATAAAACTTAATTGTAATAAGAAAATAAGTAAGTTCCATAAATCACAAGTCTTCAGGAGTAATCTTTGTAAAACATACATATACATACATATACATTCCTGGACTGCTTTATTTTAAATTTCTTAATCCATATACTATTGAAAAGTTTCTTTTTATTTTGAAATTAGACAGTTGAAACCATTTTCATTTCATTTTCTATATAGTCAATTTCTAGTCTAAAGTGAATTCAGTATCTATAATATAAGGCATATTTGGAAAAATGTAAAAACAATGTACAAAGAGAGAGATGACATATTTAAATCATTAAACTAAAAAAACTTAGAAATTTTTCAATCAGAAATAGCAAAACCCTTAGCTTGACAAAAATCTAGAAGTACAGCACTTTCGCACTGAGTTATAACTACTGATAAGTATGCATGCTATAATTTTTAAAAAGATATCTTATTTCACTCTGCATTACTTTATAAAATCTAACCAAATATTACCTGAATAAAACTGTCATCCAGCTTCAGTTTTAAGGCCAATCTCAAACTACGAGTGAAAAACAAATCCAAATCTAGTCCTTTAAAAACAAAGAACTTCTTTATAGAAGGTCTTCAGAAAAGATAGTGAAGAATTAATTACATTACATATCACCTAACCACATTTCCTAATAATCTGTTTTGATGTCTTCCCCTACCAAGTTTCTGCTCTGAAAGGCAAGTCAATCTCTTATCTCAAAATTTTCACAAGTTCTAGATCTTTTTCATATTCCTTTAAAGATGTTCTAAATTTTCTTTCTCAGTCCCCTGTTTTTCTCTTTAATTCCCCCATTCTATCTTTTTTCCTTTCTTATATTCTAGCACTCCACCTGTTATCTCCATTAGTATAAAAAAAGCAACACAGCAAATATCACAGGATTTCATACATCTCCTTAGAAGAGGCTGCCTGGGAGGGGCAGCAAAATTATACTTTAATATCTGAGGTCCTATCACATAAATGAAAGCATTTGTACCCCTCATAGACTTTTCCTTAACTGGAAATAAGTACTTTGGAAAGTAATTTTGAAATGGATGACTATGATCCTTTTCTATAACTTTAGCTAAGTAACTTTATTATATATTTAAAAGAAATAAGTATCTTAAGAATAAAAAACTTACTACAAACTCACAGTTGGTGCCCATGTGTTTATATAGCAAAGAGATTAGAAACAGGTATGTCCCTTTTTTTTAGTACGATCACCTTAACTTTTCCAAGTTCATATTCCATGAAATAGAAGAGACACAAATTACTTCATATTCAATCCAAAAATATTTAAATGATTTTTAATATGAAGACTCCAAAAGTTAAAGGAGAACCCTGGATAAAACTGAGGGTATTCTTCCATCAAGACATCAGGAACTGAAGACATCTAACAACTTTCAGTCTTTATGATGTTCAACAAAGTCAGTGTAAACTTTATTTAGTTGCGTTTAATAAATATCTATGGAGCATCTCCTACGTGCATAAAATTTTATCACAAAGATAAGTTTGGTTCTACTGTCCTAGCTTTTAAGTAACTTCCAAACTTAAAATTTAGAGGTTTATTTGCTGTTCACTATACTTGCCATGTCAGTATGGATTAGCTCTTTCCATAGAATGTAAATAAGTAATGGATAGATGATAGATAGATAGATAGATAGATAGACAGACAGACAGACATGAACTTGTTCAGTATGAATTGGATTTGCAATTCCCTATGGAGAGAAATATTTTGGATCTCAAAATTCTTATAGAATTCTCCCTGAACACCTCATACTTTGGGTTCTCAAAGACAGTTTCTCCTTTTTCCCCCCAATTTTAAAATGTTAAGGGGGTACAAGTGGTTTTGTTACATGGATGAACTAGATAATGCTAAAGTCAGGGCTTTTAATGTACCCTTCACCAGGATATGCACTGGAATAATTATTGCAGCTCAGTTCCCAATTGCAAAGATATGGAATCAACCCAAGTGCCTGTGCATTGATGAGTGCATAAAGAAAATGTGCACTGATGTCTTTTGCAGCAACATGGGTGGAACCAAAGACCATCATCCTAAATGAAGTATCTCAGGAACAGAAAAGCAAATACCATGTGTTCTCGCTAATTAGTGGGAGCTAAGCAATGGGCACACACAGGCACAAAGTGATGTGCAGGACAGCTTCTCTGACTAGCAGTTGATCCCCATCAAGAAGCACAGATTTTTTTTGTCTGGTGGCAAATCTCTCAGTTCATACATGGAATTATAACCTCAAAGGTGCCTCCAATGAGAAAACATTAGCCCTTTTTCAAAAATAATTCTTCTGTAATCTCTCGACTAAGCTGATGCACAGGTCCTAGTAAATGTAATAACAAATATAAAATGCAGTGGTTGTATAAAATCCTTTCAAACTCCATTTATTTAACAAGGGAAATACATGATTGCTCATGACTATATCTGACATATTATTATACTAAGAGAAATAACAGAAAGGAAAAAATTTTTTGAAAAATAGAAAGAAAGGAAAAATCTTATATAGTAAGTAAATATCCCATCTTTCTTTTACTATTCTCTTTAAAAAGCCAACTTTTAGGCAGGTGTTTCAAAGATGTCTTAGGATAAATGTTAAATTTTTTTTTGCTGTAAGCGGATGTGACATAATATATGTCTTCGGGGGGAAAAAAGATCAAAAGATGCAGAAGATGATACAGGTCATCAAAATATAGTTTTAACAAATCTTCTTTTGCTGACTAAGAATTAATGACTTTGTAAAAATGTATAAAAAAGAGTATATATATATGTATGTATACATACATATACATATCTTAATTGAAAAGCTTGGGTTCTTGCTTTTAATTCAAAGGAGTTTTTGGTTGGTTGGCATTGATTTTTTGAGATTTTAATATATATTGGAAAGTTTCTCTTTAGCATACCACTGTTGATTCAACATTACTGTAGTTAAAATGAAACATCAATGAAAAGAAAACTTTTCAGTTAAGGGAGGCAAAGCAGTACTAAAGGAATAAACTTTGTCTTTTACAAAGGACTCTGACCTATCAGGTACAAAGTATTCCAGTGACATGTACACTAAAAGCCCTGACTTCGACATTATACAACTCAACCATGTAACAAAAAACAATTGTACCCCCTAAATCTATTGAAATTTTTTTAAAAAGAATCTGTCAACTACAAAGTTTGTTTATCTCTTAGTGACATTAAGTCATATATATTTTATTATATTTTTCACTTTCCCATGAAAAGCAGTTTCCTTTTAAACAAAACCAAGGATGGTATTTGCTTGAATTTTCACACTGGTTAATTGTAGTATCAAATATCTACATCATTTAGAGAGCTTTTTTATTTGTTTCATTTATAGAGAAAATTTCAAAGAAGAATTCTACCCTTGGGTGGCGCCTGTGGCTCAAGGAGTAGGGCGCCGGTCCCATATGCCAGAGGTGGTGGGTTCAAACCTAGCCCTGGCCAAAAACCACACACACACACACACAAAAGAATTCTACCCTAGACAAACTAATCCATCAGTAAGAATGACAAAGACATTTTAAATAATTACCAGACAGATTAGGACAAAGGATAGTTCCTAAGTATAATATAAAGACATGGTTTCTCCTTTCACCTTCTGGGGGCAAGACATGATTATAAGAGGGACTTTACCTAACAAATGCAATCAGTGTAACCTGGCTTATTGTACCCTCAATGAATCCCCAACAATAAAAAAAAAAAAAAAAAAAAAATAGAAGCGCAAATCCAACATACAAACTATGAGTTAAAAAAAAAAAAAAAAGGAAAAGAAAGTTTAAATCAACAACACAATTTTCCAGGAGTTGTAAATTAGAAAGTATCAGAATTAGTGAAAATCTTCTCTCAGGTAAAACTGTTCTTATCTATATTTTGCCATTATTTGTAACCTCTGGTTGTCTTTCATTTATCACAATAAACTCACTTTTGGTTAGATAATAAATTATCAATGCAAATATAAATCAGAACTGCCAATACATACCTGTAGATAGAGTGTTCTACAAAATAATAAAGGCAGGAAAATCTTACTTCAGGATTCCTGTTTAGTTAGCATCTGTTTCCATTCTATTATCACTCGCTGAAGGGAGAACTGTCTTTATCCCAAAATAGTACATTACTACAAAGAAAACTCCAAGAACATAAGAATCATCATTTTCATATCTCTTTTTCAAATTTTATATTTACGTATTAGTATCTTAAGATACATAACTTTGTTTTCATGAGTTAAGCATGAGCTTACATGACAAGCAATATTAATGTGAACATTTCTATGAGTTTTTCCACATGTACATGTCATCATCTTTAGAACAGTCTTAATTTGCCTCAGTTCTAAAAAGACCCAGTATCATTAATTTTTTGAAATCATGATAGGTAAGTGAATAATGCTAATTCATAAAGATGAGTAAACAATACACTTTTAAGATTTTTACCTAATTTAAATTGTCCTCTTTACTGCTTTTGTAATTAAAGGTCTCCTTTCTGTATTTAGTAATTTGTTGAATGAACTGTATGCATTTAGATAGAAATTGCTTTTGCTAAATTTGCACTTAAGCATATGTTCATTCATTTCATCAGAGAAGCCAGAATACAGTTAATTCTATTAGCTCATTTTTCATATAAAGTGGTAGCTTTTGCTGTCTTTAGAATTCTCATCTACCCTGTAATATCATTATTAAAGTCATAATGAAGTTTTTCTTTAACTATGCATGCTTGCTTTATTGCCATATGTTATTTTTGTCGTTAAAATAGATCTAAAATTGTGGTCTTTAGAAGCTCTATGACAAAACCCATGGCCACTCATTTGCTAAAAAGACTTGTAACATAAGGAGCTATTTTTTCTGTCAGTGTGATTGATGTGAGCATTGTTAAATTTAACTTGTTTAAATATCCACTGGAATATTATCGAGAACTATTACTACAGTATTCTCAAAGTATCTTTAAAACAATACTGAATATCATGGACAATATTACAAGAAACAATGATTGGGGCATTTTAAATTTTCTGCACTGCATGGAAAATAAGGTTTAATGTACATATATTTTGTCACTAAAGTTTTAATTTACTTTAATGTGCTTTTCCTTTGTATGCTGAATATGTCTTCAGAGGAAATTGTATTACTATATTCATACTATGCAAAAATCTCATTTTCTTCTTACCAAAAAAGGGGCTTGAATATAATTTTAAGTTTCTTAGGCTTCTAGGAGTAAATAAATCAAATTGTGAAATGTGAGTATTTGGGGGCTAGAGGAGTAGGGTGCAGCACCTGAGCAGTGCTAACACTTGGGAATATGAGTAGCACTTGATTTTTAAGATCACTGTGTGTCCTTGATTTCTGATATACTATTAATCATTTTGTTAATCACACGCCATCTTGGATTGTGATAATGAAAACTTGAATATACACAGGATTTAAACCTTCGGGATATTTTTCATAATCTATATTTAGTTTTAATTTTGTATACTGTGAAAACTTTGACAGCTTAATTTTGAATTTTGAAGGAATAATTGTTAACTAGCCGTCTACATTTCCTAAAGTGTTAGTTATGTTATATCTGCTGTAATAACCTTAGTTTTGAAGAATCAGGAGAGCTTGAGGGTAGAACATGGCAACAAACTAAGTTCCATTAAGATTAAGGAAAAGACTAAAAGGTAATAGTATAAAGAGGAGATTGTATTAACATTGTTACTTACCTCACTTAAAAAAAATGTTTAAAAATTGTCATGTTATTTTCACTGGTAATTTTGAAACTAAATTCATTTTGAGGATGGGAGACTCTAATATAATAAGTCCACTAATTGTTGTTAAAATATATATGGATATATAAAATTAGAAAGAAATCTCATCGAAAATTAAAAATAAGAAAAGATTTCTTTTTTTTTTTTTTTTGTGACAGTCTCAAGCTGTTGCCCTGGGTAGAGTGCTGTGGCATCGTAACTCACAGCATCCTCCAAGTCGGGCTCAAGCCATCCTCTTGCCTCAGGTTTTTCTTTTTTTTTTTTTTTGCTACTTTTAGTAGAGATAGGATCTCGCTGGTCTGGAACTCGTGAGCTCAAGCAATCCACCTGCCTCAGCCTCTCAGAGTGCTAGGATTATAGACATGAGCCACCACGACCAGCCAAGTTTATTGTTAAAAATTTTATTAATTGACTAAATGATCACAATTCTAAACATTTCCATCCTATGATTATTACTTTGATTTCTAAGACATATATAATTAAATAATTACCCCAAATCCAAATAATAATACATTGAATATTGAACTGTGATTGTTCTTTAAAATATTAATACATTATCCCATTGATAATTAAGAGTGCTTTCTGTTATAAAGTGTAAAAAACAACATAAATGATGCAGAAAAAAGAAACTGACTTGAAGCCTTCTCTGTTCACATCAATTTATACATTTAGGCAGTTATATTAATTGTATAAATTTTCTTAAATGTTTAAAAAAATGATACTTACTTATTAATTCCATGTACTATATGTTGACCTCTAAAGGCTTATGTCCTCTTAAGAAGAGTACCTTTTCACTCCAGTTGTGTTAAGTATTTAAAAAGGGCCACTTTATATTTTATATTTCCATTCAGTCTCATAATGCTTATAACTTACCAATTCTCAAAGACTGAAACCAAATGTCATTTCAGTGGCTAGAAGTTATTCTTTTTGAAGTTATTCTTGTTTAAAACAATATTATTAGACAACCCATATATTTTGCTGGAAAAAGTAAACTCTCTTCCTTTGTCATGAATGAAAACGAGAAAATTCTCCATTGGACTTTCTGAATTCAAAATAGTAAACACACATTTTTATAGTTTTAACTGCTTACTGTTTATTCAGATTTTAAAATTTCACTAAATGGGATGATTGAGGGTAGAACATGGCAACAAACTAAGACTTCTCCAAAAATGGAGAAGATACTCCATTTTTATATAAACTTGTTTCTTCAGAGTTCCCCAAAATTCCTTTGAGAAAACAAAATTCCCTTTTCCACCTTAAAACTTGGATCATTCTACCATTAAACACAATAGTTACATAACAGCTGTAATTTAAACAACAAAAAATCAGGCAAGCTTAGTGTTATCGTTTTTTACACTACACAAAAAAATACAAAAACAGAAAATTAAAGGCAGTTACATCTGCTTACCAGTCCAAAATTGTATAATTCCTAAATTTTAAAATAAGTACATAAACTTATATACTGATTTACTTTAGAGATAAACCTATCTAAAATCCATCCATCCATTCAACTAATGTTTACTGAACAATACTATGTACTAGTGTCCTATTCTGAGCATTAAGGATGCCTGGTGACGAAGACAAGCAAACTCCCTGTCTCATGAAGTTGACCTTCTAGTGGTAAAGCCACACTGCACAGAAATAGTAATGTGTCGCATGGTAATTAGTAATGTTAAACAGCATGACTGTGGCTCCTTTATATTAATTAAGTGCGAAGGGAAACATTCTCAAAGGATAGGACATTTAAACTGATATCCGAAAAACATGAAGGAAACCATTATGAGGAGATCTGGGGGAAGAGCATTCCAAGCAGAGGCAACAATTAATGTATGGGAATTTGGAGGGTTTGAGAACAGAGAGAACAGTGTTCTCAATGCACAGTAGATGAGGCAAAGAGCAGCCAAAAGGAGATGGGGTCAAAGAGCATGTGGGAGGCTAGTAGAGTTTTTCAAGCTTTTGCTAGAGTAGAAGTAGTGAAAATGTAGAGAAACAGATGGATTTTGGATTTGTTTGAAGATAGGACTTGCTAATGGATTGGGGATAAGGAATGAAGAAGAGATAAAAAAATGAAGATAAATTCTATACGTGGGGAATAAGCAACTGAATCCATAGTGGTAAAGGAGAAGCAGGTTTGGAGAGAAAATGTAAGAGTTTGGTTTTAGCAAGATAGTATCTGAGACATCTGTCACATATTCAAATGGAGATATCAAGTAGACAGGTGCTTATGAGAGTGACAAGGGGCAATGAGGCCTAGCGATCAAGATTGGAAGTATCACCATATACATGGTATTTAGTTAAATTTTGAAATCTGGCCAGGCACAGTGGCTCCTCCCTCTAATCCCAGCACTCTAGGAGGCTAAGGCAAGAGGAGTTCCGGAGCTGGAGCTCAGGAGTTCGAGACCAGCCTGAGCAAGAAGGAGACCCTGTCTTGACTAAAAATAGAAAAAATTAGCCAGGCACTGTGGCAGGTACCTGTCATCCCAGCTACTTGGGAAGCTGAGACAGGAGGATAGGTTGAACCCAGGAGTTTGAGATTGCTGTGAGCTGGGGTGAAGTAGCCTGGGCAACAGAGTGAGACTCAGTCTCAAAATAATAATCATAATAATCATAATAATAATAATATGATGATGATGATGATAATAAAATAAAAAGAAAGAGAAAAGAAAAATAAAGTTTTTAAATCACCTAGGAAAAGGCTGTTAAGAATACACCTAAGACTGGGCTTTAGGGCACTTAAGTGTTTAGAAATCAGGCAGAGAATTAGAATCCAAAAGAAGAAATTGAGGAGGAGAAAGTAATGTGGAGAAATCCAAATGGTCATCTGGATGAAAAGCTTTGAAGTCAAGATTAGAACAAAGAAATGGCTGTTGGATTTGGAAATATGACTGTTATTAATAACTTTAACAAGGGCAGCCTCTATGAATAGTGGAGTCAAAGCCTAACTAAAGTGAATTAAGATGAAATATAAGTAAAGAAGATGGGGTATCTATTAATAGATATCTATTAATACCCCATCATTTATACCCCATTAACTTCTTGAAGTTTTGTGATAAAGGGAACAAGAGAAACAGGACAATAGCAGGAGGGAGATAAGGGATCAAGAGAGTTTGTTTTTCTTTTAGTTTTCAGAAAAATGTTAAGAGAACATTAGATAGTAATGAGAATGGTATGGCAGACAAGTGAAAACTATGCAAGAAAAAGCATCATTTTAGCAAAGGCCTTCAGAGGTAAAGGAGTTAGAATTCAGTAGAACTCCAACAAGAGGCGGAGTGTGTAATATGCAACAGGTTAGTAGATTTATGGTAAAAAGGTAAGGATGTCATTGTGTGAGTAGTGGCACCAAGAGTAAAAGTTGATATGGGGGATGGGAGTATAGGTTGGAGGAAAGATGTGTGAGTAGTTGGAAAGTGGGAAGGTGAATATGTGTATGTGCGTGTGCGTTTACACATTTATACATGTGTATACAGACACACACATTGTCAGTGGGTATTTGTGTGAAATACATAATAGGAAGAAATTTATATCTTATTGACTTGAAACTTTGAATTCTGTGCTTTCCATAATGCAGAGATAAACAGAACTTCTCAATGCCATAGATACTTCTAATGTTTACTTCTTTATTTTTATCTATTACAGGTTAAAGGGCAAAAAAATTTTGTAGCTATTCTGTTATAATTCAAAGTCTATGAAGATTAAAAATTAGTTTAATCCTGCAACATGTATATTGTGTACTCAGCCTGTTAATTTTCTCAAATACTCTTTTGGAGGTTATTGAGTTCTTGTTTGAATTTAAAAAAAAAAAGGATAAATGGGAACTAATCTTTTACTAAGAATGATTTTTTCATTTGAAAAACACCAATACCTTTTGTCATTTAAAGAAAACACATGGGCAATTTGGTTATTTTGCTCATTGTGCCCCTTCCTATCCTATAAGAAAGGTGTGATCTTTTAATTATTTTTGATGCATTATTTCTGGATATATATATGTATATATATGCACACACATATATATATCTCCAAGTTGTATGAAATTCAGTGTGTTGCGATTTAAAGATACATATTTATCCTATGGATTTGATGTGAAATTAGATGGTGAATAATGGAATAAGATTGCACTCCATTTTTTGCTGTTGTAGCATAGCTAAAAATATATGTACATATAAGTATGTATTTGATTAAACACTTTATTTAAATGGCAACATCAAATTTTAAATGGTAGATGATATCAACAATTTCAGTGCACCCAAAATGACTGCTATAAAAATATTTGTAGCATAAGTCATAAACTTTTTAATTTAATACCAAATAGCACATTTGTATAAAATACCTAGGTGACATCTATGTTGAGACATTTAATCCCCTATAGAGATATATTTAACTAACAAAAAAAAAGCTGAAAATATTTTTTCTTCCTATATAAATAATTTTTTGAAATATCTTTGTAAATTGTCATAAAGCTATATATCATTGATTAAAGATTTAGCACCACACCCATTTATTCTTCTTACAAAGGGGAGAAACATCTGTTTGTGAAAATAATGAAGTGCAACACTGTATTATTTTTTCCTTTCTGGTACTTTATAACTATTTAGTCTTTAAGATATGCCTTTCACTCAGGTTTCTCACACAGCTTGCGTTTGTTCTCTTTTTTTGGTTATAATCACACTATGGCAGAGGGATGAGCACAGTAAAAGGGTGTTAAAAATTGAACTACAATTCTACCTATTATCTACTTTAATATAGTGGTGAAGTAGTCCAGACTTATCTGAAGGTGGTATTGTTTCATCTTACAAAAATCTACTATAAAATTATGACATTTCATGTAAATTTTTATGTGCTGGCATGCTTACAAGTAATAGTGTTATAGAATGCTCGGCTCTCAACATGAGGGTTTGTTTGTGGTGAATTGCACAATATATGTCATCTATTTACTGAAAGAATATGGTGTTTAGCAAAACTACCTGCTGAGCAACATAATAAGATTTTTGTACAAAGTACAAATTACTAATTACTGTATTTTATTTTTTTATGATTTCCTAAGAGGCATTATCAGGGTCCTACAGATGGAATAAGCCTGTTTATTAAAATATCTATTAGCAAATAAAAGTTATAGTTCTGGTGGTTGAATTTGTGACTTTCTTTTATTATTCTACTGATGGATACTTAGTGTAAATTTTTTTTGGCCTACTGAATCTAGATGCTCTTTAGATGATTTAGTAATTATGAATGGAAAATTAGTTGTAATTTTTCAAATAATTAATATCTAGGGACAAATCCACATAAATCACTATAAATAAGTGGTACATATTTTGCTAGTAATTTTATATAGGCAAGATATTTTATGAGATCCAAATGAATTAAGTTGTTCTTTGCAGAGGACAAAAGACACACATTACATCCAACTGTTCAAACACAGCTTTAGACCATCAACATCAGTGTTTATTCCAAAAACTTCCGATAAGTTATAAATCAGGGATTTTCTATTCTTTTAAATGTTGCTGGTAAGAAAATACATTAAAAGTATTGTGAATTAATCAGAATAGTGCTCTATCCACTGTTATCTCATTCTTACTTTGTAAATAATTTTGCTATTATAGTTTCAAAGCCAATATGAAATTAGAACTGGTAAGAAAGTACTTAAACTCTCATTTCTTCTATAGGTATGTTAAGCAGGCTTAAGAATATCATATACCACTTTTAACTGACTTATGCCTCATATTCCATTATTGGAATGGTAGTAATGTGGAAGTTATTTATATCCTACTGCTCAAGGTCACTGCTGAGGTCTGATTTTTCACATATCTGCCCCCTGAGGGTACATGTTATCACTTGTTACACAGATTAGTCACTGCTATAGATACTGGCAAGCTGGAAGCTTGTCAAAAGTCATGGAAAAAATCTCAAAATTTCAACCTCCAGCATATGGGTGAAAGCTTATTATTATATCCTCATAACAAAATGAAGACAGTCAAACTAACTTCTTAAATCAAGTGGAACAATTTTATGCTAAACTTTTGAGTATAGTCTTTTATTTTCTTCTCATTTTTTTTAAATTTCAGAATATGAGGGGGGTTACTCCTGTCTTATTTACTTACTTCGTTTTTACACAGATAGAGTTGAAGTTATAAGTATGCCCTTGATAATGTGCACTGTACTCAACAGGTGTGAATTTACTGGTGCCCTCCTCCTGCTTCCCCTCAGCTTGATTTTCATTGAGATTCACTTCCATGTGTGCACTTAAGTGTTGATCAATTAGTTCCAGTTTGGTAGTGAGTATATGTATTTATTTCTCCATTCTTGTGATTTCACTTAGAAGAATGGTCTCCAGTTCCATTCAAGTTGTCACAAAAAATACTAGGCCACAATTTTTCATGGCTGAGTACTACTCCATTGTTTTAGAGCAGTTTCAGTTGGCAAAGCACCAAAACCAATGATTCAATCATATGAAATATTCATGGTTTTTTTTTTTTTTTTTTTGGCCAGGGCTGGGTTTGAACCCGCCACCTCTGGCATATGGGACTGGCGCCCTACTCCTTGAGCCACAGGCGCCACCCTTCATGGGGTTTTTTTAAGGTTGACATTTTTATGTCTGATATTTTCTAGATTGTTGAGTAGATTGTGGGTTTCATCACAACTATTTCATCTCTAATAATAATAAGCAGCAGCTATCATATCAATTATACTTATCTAAGATAACTATTTGTTTAGATATTTTGGGTTTGTTTTGTTTTGTTTTGAGACAGAGTCTTACTCTGTTGCCCAGGCTAGAGTGCCATGGCTTCAGCGTAGCTCACAGCAACCTCAAACTCCTGAGTTCAAATGATCCTCCTGCCTCAGTCTCCCAAGTAGTTGGGACTATAGGTGCCTGACACAATGCCTACCTAATTTTTCTATTTATAGTACTCTTGCTCAGGCTGGTCTCAAACTCTGAGCTCAAGTATTCTCCTGGACCCTAGAGTACTAGGATTACAGGCATGAGCCACCACGTCCAGCTAGATATTTTGCTTTTAAAGAATTATCCATTAATACATGTATCTGCCTAAATTCACTGAGAAGTTGGATGCTCAATCTGCCCATTATATTTTCGTTTTTTACCACATAGTTTATACTTAGCAAAAATGCAAGAACTCAAACTAGGGGCAGAAAATATCAACTCCAAACAGAAAAAATTAAGTCTGTCTATAATAGTTTTCTGGAACATAAGATCTTCGCTTACCTCTATGAAAAAATTAAAATATTCTGGCTATAAGCAAATCATCTTCCATTCCTTACCAAAGTAAGCTACAACACCTGTGCATGCAGAAAAGTGATCCACACTTCTCTGTCAATGCATTCAGGGTAGAATTCAGGCTCAGAAGTTAAAGAACCACCACACTTAGGGATTGAGTCAATTTTCTTCATTTAATAAAAACTTTAGGACAAAACAGAAAGTTATTGCCTACTATATGTCAAACATTTCTATTTCTGATACCTCTGTAATCCTAAAATCCACTAGAAGCGATAAATAAAGGTTAATTGGCCTAAAACTACACAGTAAGAAAGAATATACATACATATTTTTTACTTTTTATTATCATTTTTATTTTTTTAGAGACAGGGTCTCACTCTGTCTCTCAGGCTGGAGAACAGAGCATAATCGTAGCTTACTGAAGGCTGGAACTCCTGGGATCAAAAGATCCTCCTGCCTCTCAGCCTCCTGAGTAGGTGGGACTCTCCCCACCCCATACTTTACTTTTACAAGGACATTTGTATATCAATTTTGTTGCATATGCATCTATAGAGATTTGTTCTTTTTCTTTTTGTCTTTCTACAGAGTAACTGTCCTGGAACCACATTTTTTTTTTAATTGTAAAAATAACATAACCACATGTTGAAAATTGGAGAAATGTGAAAAAAAAAAAAAGCACTCCATAAATCTATAATTGTAGAAGTACAGCCCTCCTTCCCACTACTTTAATGACATTTTTTCTATGGAGCATTCAGTCCTTTTTTTTTTTTTCGCCCCACTAGTCCATTTAACAGACCAATTTAATAAGCAAAAATACCCCCAAAACCAGATTAGGGTAGTCATTAACATTAGCCAATTGGAAACTTAAAGAGTGAAAAAAATAATCCTATACCCTTGGATAACAAGGGAAACGAAGAGATGAAAACTCCTCTTTGAGGAACGTTTAAATCCTGAAGGCCATTCATCAGGGGTGAGGCCGGTGGGGCTGGGTAGATTAAAAGGTTAACAAAGTTTCCAGATCTTTAAAACGACTCCATCTGTGGTCTGCCCGTTGAAAAACGTAGTAATAAAGATGTGGGGAACCATGTATATTTACACTTTTTCTACTTTATCATTGAAAGTTGGATCACTATAAAATCCAAGTGCAATTTAAGAAGGTGGTTTATTTTAAGTACTAGTAATGCCTTTCCTGACTACCTGCCCACTTGATTCTGTAGACTGTAATCCACTCACAGGAGATTATGCCTGATGGAAATCTCTTCCCGAGACAAGACAGCTAAGAAGCTGAGTTACAGGAAAATTTCCTGTGCTGAGTAATGCCTTTGACTTTTTATACCCGTTTCTCTCCTTTTCCTTCCTCACTGCATTAATAGCTTCACTTCTCCAGGACTCAGGGTCGCAGGCCTAGCAGAACCCGAAAGAAGGCTGGAGCGATGGGCACTGGGGCAGCTCCCGCCTACGTCTTGCCCCAGGTGGGACAGCAGCATGCAGTCATTGCCACCACGATGAGCCGGTGCCTGGTAACCACGCTCATTTCGCCACACTGAGCAAAGCCGCGGGGATCCCTAGCTGTGCTGCGGAAGACTCAGTGAGCGCCCAGTCCCACCACGCGCAGCCTCAACCCCGAGCGCTTCCCAGTAGGCAGTGCGCGCGCCTACAACTCCCATCATGCGTCACCGGGAACCGGAAAGCCCCTGGAAGAAAATTGGAAGTTCCCACCGCCACCTGTGCTTACAACTTCTTTAATACCTACAAAAAGTTCCTCGCCGTGCCTCTGACATTTTCCCGCAGCTCTCCAATCCCAGATGCTGGAACAAGAAGACTGACGCGCTAACACTGCCAAGGAGGTGTGGCTTCGGAACCGGAAGAAGCTCATGTTGCCAAGGGAACGTCTCCCGCCCAGGCGCCTGCTTAGCCTCTGATGCTGCGGCTGATGCCGAAGCGGCCAGTTTTCCTAACCTGTGGACAAGGATTTGCTCAGTACCTGGGATCCTTCCCATGGAGGTATAGAGGAGAAGGCTGAGGGACCTCGGCACCAGATTTCCATTTCAGAGTCGGATACGAGTGAGTGCTTGGGTTCCTGTTTCTCACCAGTTCCTGGGCTCGCGGGTCAAACTTCGAAAGCCAGGTATCCCCTTTTGGGTTTTTTTAGCCACTCCCTCGACCCCGGTCAATTTTAGGTTCCTCCTTGTCTTTCCCACATTTTTCATTCCTAGCGGGCAGTTGCTAATGTGTGAGAAGTGGAAAGGAATTGGGTTTATCCGGTAATAGGGACCCTAGAAAACAAATTGAACTGGTTTGGGCGAATTTTTGTTTCTTTGGTTGGTTTTAACATTGTCCAATTTGGGCCTTTTTATTTGGTGTGTGGAAAGTATCGTTAAAATTTCTTCATCAAAACAGAAAGCTGAATAAGAATGTTTATTTGGATAGTAAGATTATGCAACAATTAAATTAACAAATATATTTAAAGTTTACAAAGTGCCGGTAATGATGTTTCCTCTGCTTGAGAAACTCTGCTACGTCTCAATGTATAGCTTACCTGCTAAACCTTTAACCTTGGATAACGGGCTAACTCTTCTGGACTCTTACCGGCAACGTGTGGTACTTTGGGAAGCAGTTTTTAAGAGAACAGTTGAGAGAGTTTGGCTAGTGTACAGGGCACGGGAAACTGGAAAGGTTATTTGGAGCTACATTGTGAACAACCTTAAAAGCTATGCAAGGAATAGCTATGCATGAACTTTTTTCTGAAAGGCAGTAGTTCTCAATAGTGCCTGCCCATCAGAAACACTTTGTAGCTTTTAAAACCACACATGCCCTGATCTCATTCTCAAAAATTCTGACTCAGTTGTTGATTCCAGAGTGCAGCTAGGGTTGATAATCATGGCTATCGAAGCAGGAAAATACAGACAAAAATCATATCTCCTACTATGCCCCGAACATATGATAAATGAACGTTAAGTATTTTGAATTATCTTTTATTTTCTTTATCTGTGCATGCAGGAAGTAGACATAAAGAAGGAAAATTATAATTAATGAGAAAAGAAGTATATCTAAGCCTATATGATATTTACAAAGCAACTTCAATATATATTACATCTTTTAGAAAAACTGACATTTCTTGTAAATGGTATGTTCCAAAATATTTCAGTAACAAGTATCAGGTGTTTTATAATCCCTGAAGAAGGGATGCAAAGTCACAATACAAGATACTATGAAAAGTATTCATTGGCTCTAGTTCTAGACAATCAGTGCTTCTTAGTAGATACCCAGAGGGAGAAGATGTGAGAAGTAGTCCTGTTTCTAAAAAATGTCCTCAAAATTGTATGAAAATAGAAAAGAAGCTATGTGAATTTGTAACAATATGTTTAGTGCAATAAATAGAGTAATAGCAAATTTACTTTGATTTAAGATGATCTATGTGAATTCTTTCATATACTAAGATAAATTTAAAATAAATTCTACAAATGCTGTTACTTAAGCTTAAATTGATGGAAATAGATCAAGTGAGATTTGAATCTCTGATACAAGCAGAACATTATATTCAAGTGGTACAAATGGAAGTACTAAGGTCAAACCCATCCCTTGAGTTAAGACAGATGTGCTCTGTTATAGACCCCCATTCTTGCGCATGGCGCTGCACTATTTCTTTTCTATGCATCATTGAAATTCAGTTTTGAAATTTTGGCCCATAATGATTTCCCAAGGGACCTAACCAAAATGTCAGCTATGGTACCTCCTTTCAGAAGCATTTTTCTTGGAAATCTCTTATTGGTTAACTTGCTACAGTGTCACATCCTTCAAGGCATGGCCTTGCCTGGGATTGTATGGGATAAAAAATACTGAAGGGACCATAATAATGACAATCTTATGGAATTTTAGTTGGAGATGCGAATAAGTTAATTTGATAAGATTAATGTTTAGAGCACTTTGAAAATGAATGGTTAGAGAGTAATGACAAATGTTTGATACACAGACATATTGTAGTAGTTCTGGAACAGTTGAGGATAAAAGTTATCCCATAAAAGGGATAACTCTGTCCTCTTAACCACATAATAATGTCTTGGGGGTTAAGGGACCTAAGGCAAGTTCCTTTGAAAAGTTTAGTTTAGAGACTTGAAGTACAAATTTAACAGTACCTTAGATGAATATGAACAGCCTTAAAGTTACCACATGGCAAGTAATATATCCACAGCAGTTGGTTGTATTTTTTTTGAATCCAAAATGCTCCTATCTTTGGATTGCTGATGGAGTTTTTTGTTTTTTACTTTTATTTATTCATTTATTTTTTGAGACAGAGTCTCACTATGTTGCCCTCGGTAGAGTGCTGGCTCACAGCAACCTCAGACTCTTGGACCTAAGCAATTCTCTTGCCTCAATAGAGTAATAGCAAATTTACTTTGATTTAAGATGGTCAATGTGAATTGTTTCATATAGTAAGATAACTTTAAAAGAAATTCTACAAATGCTGTTACTTAAGCTTAAATTGAAAGAAATAAATCAAGTGAGATTTGAATCTCTAATACAAGCAGAAAATTATATTCATATATTATATGCCTGGCTATTTTTTGTTGTAGTTGTCATTGTTGTTTAGCTGGACCAGGCTGGGTTCAAACCTTCCAGCCTTGGTGTATGTGACTGGTGCCCTAACCACTGTGCTATGGGTGCCAATCCTGCTGATGGAGTTTTTTTAAACAGTTTACATTAGAAAGAAGTTTTTTCGGAAGAATTAATCGAATTGAACAAACAAAATAAACACTTCAGAGGCAAGTTATCAAAGAAACTTTTATGATATTAAAGTAAATTGAAATCTAAAATTAGTGTTTACTTTTTTATTTTATACTAGTATGACAAAGTTCTTTTTTTAATTATAAACACTTAGATCAATAAAGTTACTTTAAATTAACACTTAGTAAAATGTTCCAGATAGGTTACAATTAAGAAAACAGGTAATTAGTAAGTGTCAATAAATTTGTCCCTGTGTACACATCACCTTCTTCCCAAATGAATTTGTGGTGATTTACAAAGATAAACGTGAGGGCTAAGGGGAAATATGGAAAACAGTATCAGAATTCTGTGCTTTGATTAATAGAATACCCTACCCAAACTTAAACTAACCAAGCAAGCAAGCAAGCAAAAGCAGTGAACTTATTATAACTTAACATTATTGCAAAATATAATGATGAGGCTAGCTTCAGGAAAAGAGCTAGCTCAAAAGATGTAGCCAAAATCTCAGGTTTTCTGTGCTCTCATGTCTGTCATCTGCTTTCTAAGCTTTAGCATTAGACTCCACATGAACTCCAGTGCCTATATATTGTTCCAATTTTCAGAAAGCCTGAAGCTTCATTCATAGATACTTTCACAATTAGACTGCACGTGATATTGAGGCTGATTTCCGATTGTCTTCTAAGAAATGTTGTTGTTTCAAAGACATTGTTCTGTGTTACCAGTTGTCATAAGCTACAAATCTGCATATCAGTTTAGGCTTCTTTCTGGTAATCAGCTTATACTCTGTTTACTAAGTGCAAAGCTACATTGACGTAGCTTTCACACTATCATTATATGTCGTTAAATTATTAATTTTTTATACACGTACCAATATTTTCTGTATTGAAGGTGCCTTTGGGTAATATATCTTTTTTTCTTACTTGCAGCGGGTTTGTAAATATTTGAATTACATTATGGGATTGCTAGATAAACTTTCAGGCTTGCTTGGCCTAAAGAAGAAGGAGGTTCATATTTTGTGCCTTGGACTGGATAATAGTGGCAAAACAACAATCATTAACAAACTTAAGCCTTCAAATGTAAGTATCTTTGTTAATATGCTTTATGTATGTTCTGCTACTAAAAAAAAGTTATATGCAGAATTATTTTGTTCAACATTATGATTTCATATGATCTCGTTATGAAATTCTGTTAACTTTGCAGTACCTTTTAGGTATCAGTCAGCCATAATTTGCATTGTGTTTTCTGTAGTATATAGGTAAATCTTGATTATTAAACTGGAATATTCTTTTCAACTATCTTTTTTTTCAAATATCTTCATAAATTTTTTTAGTTGTCTTTTAATTTGCATTGCCTTCTTTTTAGTTGCCTGTACAGATGGAGCAAAACAAAGAGAAAGAAATCATTTTTATAAGTTCTATGGATAATGAGATAATTTTTCTCAAAAGTGTGGTGTTCATATTAGTAATAGTAAATAAAATGATTTTAAGCAATATATGTGGGGACGTATTATTTTAGTAACTGAAAAATATATAAAGCCAGCACATTCAACACATAATATATAAATTAGAAATAGATTCTGCTGCATGTAAAGAAAACCCACCCAGCAGTGCTTTGCTGATTTTTGGCACCATCTTCTGAGTGTTATTCTTAAGCAACTATGCAGTCTTACTAGAAAATTTCACCACTGGGTCCTGAGAGCAAAGTAATTTGCTTTGCTTTATTTATTTATTTTGCTTTTGATGATAATAGCTATTTTGAAATGGGCCTTCTTAAAGGCTCCCAAACTTCTGTCACTCAGGTATAGATACTACCTTGCTTCCTTCCTTCTCTGACCCCAAGAAGAATCTCTTGTAAGCTTATATCCACCACTAGAACATTACTTTTAATGAATTAAGGGAATTCACTGTAGGAATCTACAATGCTGTTATAGGAAATGCCTATCTCATATAAAGTGCGCATCTCATTTTATTATAAAATTTTCCCATTTTTGGAGGGAGTGAATAAAATAAATTTCTAGGTAAGTAGTTATTGCTAGGCCCAAACTGGTTTTTACTATGAAACTGTCTTAATGTATATTTGTTGTTAAGGTACTGGATTGCCAGCATTTTCTGAAGTGAATAAGGAGAGAGAGGACATTTTAACTGATGACTCTTTTCAAGAATCTAGGCTTAGCTGTCATTTTCTTAGAGATACACTCTGTATACCTTTCTTTTAAAATTTCAATCTTTCCTCCTCTTCACAGTACGTATGCTCTCATTGTCATATCATATCAGTTTTATATACATATATTTTTTTTTTTTGAGAAGAAGGAAAGGGAAGTTTATTACTATGCTGGCAAAAGAGGAAAAATAGTATACTATTCACCTCAAAATACCAATCTTTTCCTGAACATAAGAAGAAAAAAGGGATGGCCTATTGTCATTCAACTATATATTTTTTATTGGTACATAATGGTTGTACATATTTATAAACAGCATTTGACAGTTTTGTGCATTGCATATACTGTGTAATAATCAGATCAGAGTAACTGGGATATCCATCACCTCAAACAGTTCTTTTCTTTATGCTGGAAATATTTGAATTATTCTCTTCCAGCTATTTTAAAATACACAATAGATTATTGTTAACTGTAGTCACCCTACTAATCTATTGAACCCTGAGTCTTATTTCTTCTATCAGACTATATACTTGTATCCATTAATCAACTTCTCTTCATCTCTCCCACCCTTCTTAACTTCTCAGCCTCTGGTAAACACTAACCTTCCTTCTGTCTCCATGAGATCCACTTTTTTAGATCTTACATATGAGCGAGAACACATGATATTTGTCTTCCTTTACCTGTTTTACCTCACTTAATGTAATGATCTCCAGTTCCATCTATTTGCTACAAATAACAGGATTTTGTGGTTTCTTATGGCTGAATAATATTCATTTGTGTGTATATATACATATATATATATATTTTTTTTTCTTCCATAGTCATTTAGGCTCATTTTGTATCTTGGCTATTGTGAATAGTGCTACACTAAACATTGGATACAGGTATCTCATCAATATATTGATTTCTGTTTGGGGGATGTATACCCAGCAATGAGATTGTTGGATCATATGGGGATTCTGTTTTTAGGCTTTTGAGGAACCTTCATACTCTTTTTCATAGTGGCTGAACTAATTTGCATTCTCACTAGCAGTGTTTGAGGATTTCTCTATCTTTACATTCTCACCAGCATTTGTTATTATTTGTCTCTTTGATAAAAGCCATTCTAACTGAAGCGTGATGATAACTCATTATCTCTTTGATTTTCATTTCCCTAATTAGTGTTCAGCATTTTTTATATGCCCGTTTCCATTTGTATGTCTTCTTTTGAAAAATGTTTGTTCAAATCTTTTACTTATAATTTAATCAGATTATGGTATAACTGTGTAAATTGACCACCCAAGGGACTGTAACAAACTGGACAACATGGGCGGTGCCTGTGGCTCAGTCGGTAGGGCGCCGGCCCCATATACCGAGGGTGGCGGGTTCAAACCCGGCCCCGGCTGAACTGCAACCAAAAAAACAGCCGGGCGTTGTGGCAGGCGCCTGTAGTCCCAGCTACTCGGGAGGCTGAGGCAAGAGAATCGCTGAAGCCCAGGAGTTGGAGGTTGCTGTGAGCTGTGTGAGGCCACGGCACTCTACCGAGGGCCATAAAGTGAGACTCTGTCTCTACAAAAAAAAAAAAACAAAACTGGACAACATATAGAGGTGGTATACACAAGGAAGTAGGCCTGCTGTACTGAGTACATTATTTTCTTGGGCAACTTTTATTAAATAATATTATACATAATCAAAACACAGTGAAATCTACATGGGAGTATCATAAAAATCAGTACATTTACAGTTTTCTCATAGTTTAATCATTTTTTTTCTAAAAAAAAAAAAGAGTCAATCTTGGTCTGTTTCTTATTGTTATAAATGAAGTGCTGAAAGCACTCTCATCACTGACTATACTGCCCAGCAAACCTGGGTATTTTCCACAGCATATGACTTCAATTGCTTTATTGTGGGATTGTGACATCCTCTTCTTTTGGTGTCTCTGAAATTTCTGTGTCATCCTCACTTCTTCCACTTCATCAACTGCTTTTACTGGTCTGTACTTAAGTCAGTATCGCTTGGAAAACTGCTTGTGGGCCAGGTTCCTTACAGGTTGCCACCTCATCATCCATTGCAGCAAGACCTTCAAATTGTACTCCTTTGAATTCTGCCATGGAAGATAGATTGTCTGATGGAACCAAAACATCATGCTCTTGGGTTGTAACAAAGTTAGCTTTCTTGAAAGACGTCTGTATTGTTTCTGGCTGAATTTTATTTCAAGCATAACTGATCTGGAGGACAGCATCCAGAGTATTAACTAATGCAACAGATGAAGTTGCTTCCATAAGCAGATTTGAGTTTTAGTAAAAACCCACTGCAAGAACTGGGCTCAGTAGTGCATTTTAAATGTTTTGATGATGCCTTGATCAAGATATTGGTTTGGATTTTGGAGGTCATGTTTGGAGGCAGAAATTTCATTGTCATGTTTGTGAGATTATTTGCTTCCGGGTGGCCAAGACAGCAAGTGATGGGAAGTCTTCAGGCTTCAGGTTCTTGAATTCACATGGCTTTGCCAATTTACCGATTACCAAAGGCTTTAGTTTCTCTCTGGTTGAGCTAGAACAAAGCAGAACTGTAAAATGTTCTTTGGAAAGTTTTCTGCTCTTATATCTGTTACCCTCATGACGAGGCTCCTGTCAGGCATCACCTTGAAAAAGAGTCCATACTTGTCAGCATTAAAGATGTTGTCTGAGAAGCTTCTGGCAAAGTCTGGGAACTTTCGGATGAACTCTTCTACAGCTTCTACTGGAACTTCATTGAATTCAGTGCACAAAACTTTCTTGAAGATCTCATGTTGCAGTTTAAATTTATTGATCCAACCACTTGATGCTTGGAAATCCGATATCCTGAGTTACTGTGCAGATGTTTTAGCAATTTCTTGGATTATCAGCTAGAGATTTGAGTGTTAACTGCTTTCTTTTGTTTACACCAGCTTAAGGTGGCTTCATTGACTTCATTGAGGGAATTTTTTTTCCTTTTCTGCTGTAGGTCTCCACTTTGTTCACCATATCTCTCCAAGGGCTCGTGTTTGTGTTTTTTAATGTTGCTAACTGTAGTCTTGCTAACACCAAAATGTTCTACCATCTCTTTGGCTTCTGCTTTCCATAAAGTGTAGATGATCAACCTTTTCCTTTAATGTTATCTCTTTGGGTTCTTTCCTTTGGGCCATCATATCTTAATAAATTTTTCTATAATTGTAGGCTGTATCTACAATTCAGATCAGTCCCTCACATTGGAAAAAAAAAATCTTCTGCAACATGTGTTAAACAATAGGATAGTAGGCCTACTCCAAGTATATTATGTAATAATAAAACATGAACAAAGAACTTATACTAAAGAAAAAAATAATACAACTAAGTGCCAAAGCCCACACCTTCTACCTGTTGGTATAGAGTGGACTCAATGGTTAAGTTTCAGAAGGTAAGTTAATATTGTGGGCCGTGGTCCAAGTGGTCAAGATACAACTTCCAGTCTTGAAGAAGTTATCTTTATTGATAACAAGTGGTTTGTGTCCACTGTATGAAAATTACGTCAACTTCAGGTGGTCATTGTGCAGAAGTGGTCAACTGTGGCATATTTGTTTTCTACTGTATTTGTTTTTTTGCTGTTGGTGTATTCTACTGTATTTGTTTTTTTTGCTGTTGAGTTACTATATGTATCCCATTTATCCTTTGTTGGATGGATAGTTTGTAAATATTTTCTCCCATTCTTTAAACTGTTCACTTTGTTGATTGCTTCCTTTGCTATGTAGAAACTTTATAGCTTGATATAGTTTGGCTTTTGTTGCTTATGCTTTTGAGGTTTTACTCAGACAATCTTTGTCCATTGTCCCCAGACCAATATTCTGAATCATTTCTCATGTTTTCTTTTAGTTATTTCTAGCTCACTCATTTTTTCTTCTGCTTGATCCATTGATAACATTCTGCTAAGAGCCTCTGATGCATTTTTCAGTTCCGTGCATACATTTCTCAGTTTTATAATTTCTGGGTTTTTTTTTTTTGTTATTTCAGTCTCTTTGATAAATGTCTGATATCATGCTTTTCCATGTTATCTTGGCAGTTGGTTGGTTTCCTTAGAACTTCTATTTTTAATTCTTAAATGTGAGAGCTCACATATCACATCTCATTAGAGTTGGTTACTGACGTCTTCCTTCATTTACTTGGAGAGATCATGGTTCTCTGTTTGCTGTTGTTTTTTGTGGACACACATCATTGTCTTTACATTGAAAGATTTGTTATTGGCTGGGCATGGTGGCTCACACAAGGCATTTGGATTGCCTGACCTTAGGAGTTCAAGACCATCCTGAGCCAGAGTGAGACCTCATCTCTAAAAAAGAAAAAAGTGGCCAGGCATTGTGGCAGGTGCTTATAGTCCCAGCTACTTGGGAGGCTGAGGCAAGAGAATTGCTTAAGCCTAAAAGTTTGAGGTTGCTGTGAGCTGTGACACCAGGGTATTCTACCAGGGCGACAAAGTGAAATTCTGTCTGAAAAAAAAAGAAAGAAAGATTTGTTACTTATTCCGATTTTTCCTGTTTGTTTTGGTTCTTCTTGGGTATATTTGCCTGGAGGTTCTTTATAATCTACTTGTTAAATTTCCATTACCCTAGATCATTGCCTCCTTTTCAGAACTAGATGATGCCTTAAGCTCAGGTTTGTCTGGGCTCTCACAAGTGTTCACAGTGCTGCCCATCCCAGGTTGTGAGTGGCAGAGGGGCCACCAAAGGGAGTAATGCCTGGCCACGTGAGAAGGCTGACTAGGTATTCCTGCCCAAGGTACCTATGGAGCATGCCTCCTTCAGCTGAACTGCTGCTCAACTCTGATTTAACATCTTTGACTAAAATAAGAAGTACAATTTTGCATGCTAAGATTTCTAATCCCACTTCCTCTCTTTGTCTCAAGCTGCCCTCAGAGGTTTTTCTTCCTTCAGGCACTCACAATACTTCCCAAGGTTGAGATACAGCATTTGCCTGTGAAGGAACCCAAGATGTTGGGAAAGCTGGGAGTCCACCTCCATCTTACTTTTTTCAGTGTAGAAACCATGATTCCAAGAGGAATTTTCTACAGGGTACCCAGAAGCATGGAGAAGGGGCATCACAAATCCAGAAGTTCAACTTCTATTACTGTCTTCTCAGAATTTTTCACTTGTCTATTGTCCTAGGGGTTATCTCACTGTCAGGTTTGAGTTCTGGGATATTACTGGTGATGTGGTAGTCTTAACATTGGATATTTGGTTTGGGTTTTTTGTGGCAATAACAAAGCCAGATAGCTTCTAACTCCATTTTGATGATGTTCACTCTAGAGTCTTGATATGTAAAATAACTTGAAATTGTTCGGTTGATAATTTACTTATTCTGTTGATAACTTTTCATAACTTCTCAATGTAATAGGATTTTGCCTTGTTCAGCACTGAATCCCAAATGCCTAGAATAATGCTTTGTACTGTGGGTATGCTGATTAATATTTTTTACTTTTGGCCAGGGACTGTTTGATGGCACTAAGGATATTATTATTTTGTTTTGTTTTGTTTTACTAAGGGTATTATTTTTAGCGTACTTAATGAGACTCTTCAAATAAGGTTTTTCTCAGAAATCTTATTCTATTCCTGTTAATGTTGTTCTATCTCTGGACTGTCTCAGCTGCTCTGTTCCACCTGGGCAATACAGTTGTCCTTTGGTATCTACCAAGGATTGGTCCCAGGACATGCATTCCTCTACCTTCTTCATACTCTTCTACTTTCTTCACATTTCTTGTGGATACCAAAACGCAGAGATGCTCAAGTACCTTCTATAAAATGGCGTAGTATTTGCATATTTTCCCATGTAATTTAGATACTATAGATATCTGAATAGATACTTCCATATACTTTAGTAATCTCTAGATTACTTGTAATACCCAGTACATACAAATACTATGTAAATAGTATTATTCTGCATTTTTTACATTTGAATTATTTTTTGTTGTTATATAGTAGTGTTACTTTTTAAATATTTTCAAGTTATGGTTGGTTAAATCCAGAGACACAAAACCTCAGCTTCAGAGGGCCACCTGTAATTCTTACACTCTTTATTTGCTTTATTCCATTCCCTCTCCAGTTTAAAGAATGACCAAAGTATTCTTAGAGCAGATGAAGTTTATTACTGGAGAACTATCTTTGGGAATAGTTTAGGAGAATGGGTTCCACTTGGATCTAGAAGCAATAGCTCATGTATCTTGTTCTATTCTTACTAATTTGTAGAGTTTATTTTATTTAGTTGTTTTCCTCTAGAATTTTATAAGTGAAGGGAAGAAAAGAAAGTTTATGAGTTTCATCCTTAAAAATAAAACATCAGTTTAAAGAGGAGCTTCTCTGGAAATATAAATAGTTTCTGAAGAAGCTAGGTGATTGTGAGGAGGCTAGGCAAATGTTCTAATTATAGTTCAACAAAGACAAGATTACTATTAATAGTTTGCTGTATGTTTTTTGAAAATTTGTTTGAACATTTAACTTCCTTTTTTTGTCATTGTATGTTTTTCTTCATAATTATTTTGAAAATTGAAAATTATTCTAGCTAATTATTTTATCATAATTGGTACTTTAAAAAATCCTTAAAATCAAAGGGGTAGGGCTTTAGAGAATAACAAAAATTAAGAAACTCTATTCCAGATGTTATGTAAAATTAAGGAACCTCAAGGTATGAAGCTGGAATCTTAGTAGCAGGAAATAAATATTTTCTAAACATAAAGAAAAGGAAAGTTATTTTTGGAAAGATACTAGGGCAGCTCATAGGATAGATAGAAGGAAAAGCTGAATAATCAAACTTCAGAAAAGCAAAACCAGAACAGTTTGGAGGGGGCAGTGTCTTTTCACCAGCTTATTACTACTAGTGACTAAGTGTCAATGACTTTTCAGTGTCTGTCTTCCCATTTGAATTAAATTTCCCAAAAGTAGGCTATTACCCTGAACATAATAATGTGAGGCAAAAATTTCCCTTCATCTACTCCTGTTTCCACATAAAAACAGTAAGACGGAATTGTTTTATTTAAGTTTTACATGATGGAGTATGGAAAAAATGGGGGATGAGACTGATATCAGTGAATATAATTTGAAACAATTCAGACATTTGTGGAGTATTTACTGTGTTGAGTATTTTATGTCCACTAACTCATTTAATTTCTATGGTAACTTTATGAGTTAAAGATAACATGTTTCATATTTGAGAAAGCCAGGCTTAGAGAAGTTAAGTAACCTGTGCAAAGTATCATAGCAAATTAGGAGCAATTAGGAGGCCATTGTAGTTATTCAAAGTGAGAAATGATCAGGACCTGACCTAAGTTAGTTAGATAGGACAATAAAGCTTAGAGAAATACTAATGTGGAATGTAAAAAAAAAGAGAGCAATCAGGAGTACTTTTGAAACATTTGTATCAGAAAGTGGATGGATTTTTATTTAAACAGAGGAACATGTTTGATGGTGGAAGTGCTAGGAGGCATTTGATGAGTTGTCAGTATAACGTATTTAATTGCCGTGGGACTTGTCAAAGGTCTTCTGCTGTACTCCACCCCCCTTTCAAATCTCTTCTCCACACAGAATTCCCTACCATGGCTTTTGAGCCCCTATCTCTCTACCCACCTATCATTCTTTCACTTACTCAATACACTACAAACATTCAGGCTTTCTACTTTTCCTGAGTGGCAAGTTCCTTCCTGCCTTAGGATCGTTGCCCTGACTGATTCCTCTGACAGGTATATTCTTTGCCAAGAACTTGTCATAGCTTTTCCCTTTCCTGTCATTCTCTCCTCAGTCAGATGTCACCTTCTCAGAAAAGCCTTTCCTGAGCACTCTCTTCTATGCCACTATTCCCACCCCTTCCTGCCTTGCTACCTCCTGCCCCTAATTACGTTTATTTGCTCTTATCACTGCCCAAAATTGTGTTCATTTTTTACTTTTTTATTGCTGTTTACTTCCTGTTGATAATAAACTCCACAAGAGTAGGGACCATCTAGACATGAAGGCAGTCTTAAACATATATAAACTCAGTATGTGTTGAAAGATTAGAAAGTCTTGCATATGAACTCCATGTGACTTATTAAACCACTTATAAAAATGTTGAGTCCTTGGTAACTTGTAGCAAGTCACAAAATCTTTTTTTTGTTGTTAAGTCTTTTGTACATAGATCATAAATACATTTATGCCCATTTCAGTGTGTTGATTATTTGTACAAGTTGGAGTGCTTACATCATACTGATCATTTCATCTCATTTACCCAATTATAGCATTAGGACATTTGTGTTCTACACATGATAGAACCAACTTGTACATACCATGTGCTCCATAGTTGTGGTCCCCCTCCTCTCCCCTACTATTCCTCCCGCCCCCTCCCTATCCCTCCCCCTCCCCTTCATCTTAGCCTTGTAGCAAGGTCACAAAATCTTAATTAAGATATAAACATTCTACAGGTGCTTAATTAGTAAACCTTAAATCTCTATAAGGAATTTTTACACAGTGATCCTATTGCAAAAAATGATAATTGTATTTAATCCTTTCATATCCTTAGCAGCAGGTTTTAGAAATGGAAATGCAAACACTTTTTATTTAACTTGAGGAAAAATTCAACTCTGGGAATAGCAAATTTCTAAACTTTGTCTTTTCTCTTGAAGGCTCAATCTCAAGATATAGTTCCAACAATAGGATTCAGCATAGAGAAATTCAAATCATCCAGGTAATTTACTTTATGCCTGTAACTAAGAAGTCGTGGGTGAAAAATAACAATATTAGATCTACTCAGTCATTCCTCGTATTCTTAGAAAAAGTAAACTGTTTCAGAAGCCTGTAGGTATTAACGTATTTATACTGCTACCTCTGGTTTATTTTTAAGAATTTATAGTGTAGACAAACTCTGCTAACCTCACTACCTCACTAGCAAACATCTTTTTATGTTATATATTGAAAAATCTATATCAAGGGTGAGTTCCTTGATGGAAAATAACTTAACATTTCAAGTAAAAGTTGTACTTTAAGTTCAGTAGGTCATAATATAGTCATGCTTTGTACTTTTTTCTTTTTGTAGTTTATCTTTTACAGTGTTTGACATGTCAGGTCAAGGAAGATATAGAAATCTCTGGGAACACTATTATAAGTAAGTACATTTGTGAATGTTGCTTAACGAGATGGTTATATTTTAATAACAGTAATGATTAGAAATTTAAATTACAATATAGCTGAGTTGTATATGTTTATTTTTCGTATAATTTATGCACATTTTCTAAGTAAAAAAATATGTAATCATACTTCACATGTTTCTCAAGTGCTTACCATCCTTTATGACCTTAGGCTGTTGTGTGCAGAGTTCTCTCTGTTTTTAAAGCCTGTCCTATCCTGCTTCTCTTTAGTTTGAACTGAACATATTCATGCTAAGTTCAAAAATAACATCCTCTGAAGTTTCACTGTTTTTCCAAGTTATTCTGTCCCCAGTGTTCACATGGTACTTTGTCTATTTACATCTCAGTAATCATAAATACATCTGGAAGTCATGCACCACTGCTGCTGCTTAAATGAAATTACGAATTCCTCAAGGAAACGGATTATTTCTTACTCAGATTATTTCTTCAAGGCCTAGTGTGATGTTAGAATATAGCTCAGTAAACATTATTGACAAATTTAGTTAAAAATATTTTGTTTAAATATCTTTGATGCAAATCAAGGATCTCATTAATTATAATTGGTTCTTATTATCTGTGGGTTCTGCATTCTTGGGTTCAATCAATTGCAGATTGGAAATATATGGAAAAAAAGAAATTCTACAAAATTTCAAAAGACAAAACTTGAATTTGTCATGCTCTAAGTACTACATTGAATACATGAGAATAAAATGATGTGTAGGCTTTAGATTAGGTGTTTTAAGTAATTTAGAGATCATTTGAGTATATAGAGGGATAAGCATAGGTTAGATATAAATCCTGTACCATTTTATAAAAGGACTTGAGCATCTCCAGATTTTGATACTCAAGAGGTTTTCTGAAATCAGTCTCCCACTGTTAGTAAAGGACAACTATATTCACATTAGCAGTTGCCAAGTACTATGACCCCAGTGTATATACTATCTCAAGATTTTCATACAGTATTAAAATAAATTGCTAGGACTCCTTTATTTAGGAGCAATGTAACTCACTTTCGGAGTCCAAAACTTAAAAACAGTGTCTCTTGACTAAACTCTCTTTGTCACTGTGAATTTCCTGCCTTGAAATGGTATGGGATGTCTGGCTGATCAGATTTCTATTTTGATTGATTAACTCTTCCTGCTAACATGAGAACAAACCTTATTTTCCTGAGATATGAGCCAAAGGAGATTTATTCAGGATATTCTTTTTAATAGTAATTTAATACATTGAAGTCTTACTTAAATTTTGTAGATCCAGAGTACTTCAGAGTTAGAGAAAAAGGAGAGTGCTTCAGATGTTAGAGTCAGTTTGGAAACAGAAAAATGGTGTTTTTGGTATTTTATGTTAAATTCTCTGGGTAACTGCAGGACTTTTTTGTTTCTTTTTTGGTTTGGGTTTTTATTTAAAAAAACCTGAGTTTTCAGTGTAAAATTTTTAAATTCTTTCTCTAATTGATGAATAATTCCTTTCAAAAATATTTGTTATATGTAGTATATAACTTTTATATATAATATATAAATGTTATAATATAAATTTACATAAATATAAATTATATAAATTCATATATTTACTTGAGCTTTTCAAAAAATATATTTATTTTAAGTAGAAAGAACAAAAATATCCTGAAAATAGTACTTAAAAAAGGAAGCTTTTTTTTTTCTGATTTTTAACTTCTTTTTCTTCAGAATATTTTTGGAAGAAATTTATGAATTCTGAAATGCTTTTTATTTTGGATTAATATGAGGGTACAAATGAATTCTGAAATGTTGTGATTAAATTATGGACCAAATGGTGAATGTGATTACTGTTAAGACGTCTACAATAATATTACATTTATTTCTTCTATCTCTGTATTTTTCCAATTATGAAAAAAAAACATTTTAACCTAATAGACTGAAAAAGGGTAAAAAGATTAATAATGTTGTCAAAAATGAGCCACTTATTTGCGAGTTCAAATAACTTTGAACAAGACATTAAGTGTTAAAAATCTGTTAAAATGAAAAATGTTCATACTCTTCAGCAAGCATTTTTACTTTTAGAAGACTATCCCATGACTGGGAGGGACTAGTGGGTAAAGATATACATAAAAGGATGTGTGTTCACATTGTTTATAAGTATACTTTTTCATATCAATTATGTAAAGAAAAATTCTTAATATGAATATGTGCCTAGCATACAGTGTTCATACAGTATGCACCAAACCATTAATAGCATTTGTTTTTGAAATGGTATGATTATAAAGGAAGTTTACTTCTTAATTTATATGACTTTATTATGTTCAACCTTGTGTAACTTTTGCATTTTATTCTTACAATTAAAAAAGTAATAAAATACAAAATTTTATTTGCTTTAAAATTTGCAAAGTATGGAGAAGAATATTTTTAAATTCCCATAAAATTTCTCACAGATTTATCATTAATATCATTGGTATGTTTCTTCTTTTTTGAAATATATAATATGCACTTTACATAATTAAAGAGAAAGCAGTCCTCTAAATTATGTACCATTTATAATGTAATATCCTCTTTTTTTCCCCCAGTTAGCATTCTACGATCTGGGTTAATCAGAAATAATATACAATGAATATACTCTAATGGCTGTGCAGTGTTTTGTCATATAGCTGTGCTAAAATTTGTTTAATTGTTTCTCTTCTTTGGCTTTTCTCAGTAGTGGAAGATTATAAACAATCCTTCAGTTAACATCTTGTTATATAAATTTTAGTCATAGTTCACAATTCCTTAGAATAAATTTTAGAAATAAAATCATTGGCTTAAAGTGATTAAATGTTTTTAAAGCTTTTGATAGATACTTCTGATTTTCCTAGTTTCTATATTGACTAGTAATATGTTTTTGATAATCTGCATTAACATTTTTTAAATGATAGGAAGTAGTATATAAAAAGTTGCTTTATTTTTATATTCATTTGATTTATTTGATTACTAATGATATTGACCTTTAAAATCTTGTTTCTTGAGTTCTCTGTGGATTCTGGTTATTATACCTTTGTTGGAAATATAACCTGCAAAAATCCTCAAACTGTCACCCTAGGTAGAGTGCTATGGTATCATAGCTCACAGCAACCTCCAACTCTTGAGCTCAAGTGATCCTCTCACCTCACTTTTTTTACTTTTTAGTAGAGATATGGGGTCTCACTTTTGCTCAGGCTGGTCTCGAACTTCTGAGTGTAAGCAATCCACCTGCCTCGGCCTCCCAGAGTGCTAGGATTATAGGTGTGAACCACTGCATCAGCAAAAATTTTTATTTTAAATACAATAGAATAGGACTGCACCTGTGGCTCAGTGGGTAGGGTGCTGGCCTCATATACCAAGAGTGGCGGGTTCAAACCCAGCCTTGGCAAAACTGCAACAACAACAACAAAATAGCCAGGCATTGTGGTGGGCACCTGTAGTCCCAGTTACACAGGAGGCTGAGGCAAGAGAATCACCTAAGCCCAAGAGTTGAAGGTTGACGTGAGCTGTGACGCCATGGCACTGTACTAAGGACGATAAAGTGAGACTCTATCTGAAAGAAATAAATAAAAATAAAATACAGTAGAACCTCCACAGATGATGACCTCCCTACATTGACACCTTCTTAAGATGACCTAATTTTCATAGACTGGACACGTACCACATGTACATATCAGTACAATAGACCCAGTTCCTTATATTGACCACCTCCGTATGTTGACCAATTTGTTTCAGTCTCTTGGGTAGTCAGCTTACAGAAGTTCTACTGTATATTTATATGTACTTAGGTATTTAGTATACCTAAATGTAAAATGTATTTCTTACTATGCTCACTATGGTTTATGGTAAAAAATATAAAATGTAAGTAAAAAAGATTTAACATGAAATATAACAAATGGTTAAATATTAATCATACATATAAGCTAATTAAAAATCAAAACCTGTATGATAAATGAACATAGGATATGAAGAAATGAAATATAGGTTAGGAATTCCATACAAGTAGATAATAAACATAGAAAAATGTATAAGTGTTGCTTTAACTTTACATTTTCTTTATGTTATACAGAGAAGGACAAGCTATTATTTTTGTCATTGATAGTAGTGATAGATTAAGGATGGTTGTGGCCAAAGAAGAACTTGATACTCTTCTAAATCATCCAGGTATGTGTATGTGTCTTTCAGTCGATTATACTGTGCTTTGGGATCCTTTTGTGTGTAATATTTTGTTCCTTGATATAAGCATCTTTTATTTAAAATTTTTGAATTTTAAAACAGTTACAGAATTTATCTTTACCTACATCATCATATTTTGTAAATTATAAAGCTTTTTGCAGTGTTCTTGGTGTCTCTAGCCTTTATTTTCTCAAAAATAAATATGTTCCTTTTTCCTGATTACAGAAATAATATGTAACAATAGCGAAAATAAAAATCAGACAGAAAGGGCTCTGTGGGTAGGGCGCCAGCCCCATATACTAAGGGTGGCAGGTTCAAACCCAGCCCCAACCAAACTGCAACAAAGAAATAGCCAGGCGTTGTGGCGGGCGCCTATAGTCCCAGCTACTCGGGAGGCTGAGGTAAGAGAATTGCTTGAGCCCAAGAGTTGGAGGTTGCTGTGAGCTGTGACACCTTGGCACTCTACCGAGGGCAACAAAACAAGACTTAAAAAAAAAAAAAATCAGACAGAAAAAGAATAAGGAAGAAAATTAAGATCTGCGTATTTCAATAACCATTAAAATTATTTTGGTTACTGTCTTTTCAAGTGTTTTACTGTGTGTATCGTGTGTGTGTGTGTGTGTGTGTGTGTGTGTGTGTGTCTGTCTGTCTTCCAAGATGCAAGTCTTTGGTATATTTTTTCATAGTTTTTTTTATGTGCCATACCATACACACATACACTACACCAAAATTTTCTATAGGGCTGAGGGCTATGGGGACTGTCACTGTAATTTACCAAAATGAGATCATATTCTTTACAGTCTTTTGGATTTTCCTATTCTCAATTATCACTTCAAAATGGAAATATTTCTAAGACGAATGGCATAAAACTGTGTAATTGTTCTTTTTAATGATGCCTAATACAGTGTGCTATAAGCATACCACAGTTTATTCCATCATTCCCCTTCTCATAGATATTCTGCCCCACCCCACCCCCGCCCTCCACTACAAATAATGCTCCAATTGTAGAATTCTTGTAGCCATACTCAAGTAAAAAAGATTAAGTAATATTTGTGCTAGGACTTAAAAAAAAATAGCAGTTTAAAAGAACTGTGGATTTGTTAGAAATGGAATGGAAATTGTGTAGGACTTTGTAGCATTTCTTACTGCATAACTATAATATCTTTCATATTTTTGTTGGACAACATCAAGCTTTTCAAATTTTTGGAAAAAAAATTACCCAGCCTGTACTTTTTATGAGACTTTTTCACTTTAAAACTTCATCAGTCTTGTATCTCAGTTGATGCTGTATTTTTGATTATGCATTCCCTTTGTGTTAATCTTTTCACTTTTCCCAAAAAAAGTGTTGGAATGTTGACTCATAAAATGAAATAGTTCATATAGAATTTTCTTCAAATATAAGAACATTGGCTTTTCCAATTGATGCCTTGTCCATGTATCTTTATATGTTAATACTTTTATATTATGAGGTTGAGTCCCAAGGGAGAGATGTCTCAACTGACACGTGTATGAACTTTTTTTAAAATGGGAGATCATAAAAAGTCTTTGAATAGCAAAACATACCAACCATGTGCATGCAAAGGCAAATGACAGGCAAGGGAAATTTTTTGCAACATCTATCATAGCTACAATGGTTTCTGTACTACATGTGTTTGTACAAACCAATAGGAAAATAAAAGTTTATAGAAAATGGGGAAAGAATATGTCAAAATTGTGAACAAAAAAAATAAATTTAAACATCTTTTGAATATACGGAAAGAATATTCTTGGCCTATTAAAAAATGCTAATAAACACATTGTGATCACACTTTTTAACCTATCTGATGGAAAATATAAAGTTTGATAGCATTTTTTTTTCTTTCAGTTTTTGGCTGGGGCCGGGCTTGAACCTGCCATACCTGGTATATGGGGCTGGCACCCTACTCCTTGAGCCACAGGTGCCACCCTTGATAGCATTCTTTTGGCTAGGGGAGTGAAAACGCTCATTCTCATACATTCTTGTTGAAATGTAAATTGATACAGTTTTTAAGGGAAAGCAAAAATATCTATTAAAAATAATGTACATGTCCTTTGACCCAGCAATTCCACTTTTCAAATTAATTCTAATGATATACTGACCCACATGTAAAATAACCTATATATACATTTATTCATTATTGCATTGTTTGTTGTAAAGATTGATAACAATCTCTATATTTATCTCAGTTAGGTACTGATTAAATAAATTATGGTACATAGTACCAAGAGAAGTAATATTTTATAACTTAAAATAATGAAGCAGCGGGCGGCGCCTGTGGCTCAGTCAGTAAGGCGCCGGCCCCATATACCGAGGGTGGCGGGTTCAAACCCGGCCCCAGCCAAACTGCAACCAAAAAAATAGCCGGGCGTTGTGGCGGGCACCTGTAGTCTAAGCTACTCGGGAGGCTGAGGCAAGAGAATCGCTTAGGCCCAGGAGTTGGAGGTTGCTGTGAGCTGTGTGATGCCATGGCACTCTACCGAGGGCCATAAAGTGAGACTCTGCCTCTACAAAAAAAAAAAAAAAAAATGAAGCAGCAACTCTATATGCACTAATATGAGATCATCTCTGAGATATGTAATGAGGTGAAAAAATAAAGATATAATGAGGTTGGCTGCTGTTTGTATGAAAATAATAGGTAATAATTATGTTTACAAATATATAAAGTATTCTACAAAGATGCCAAGACACCGATGTTATGGAGACAGTTGGATGGTCCAGGACAAAAGCAGGAGGGAGATTGCTTTACTGTATACCATTTTGTGTCTTCTGAATTTTGAACTATTTCAATGTATTATCTGTCCAAAACAATGCAAATGGTTCCCAAAATTGTAACAAGGTAAAAATACCTTGCTAAAATATTTAGCTTATTACTTATAATGTACTGTGACTAAAAACTGAAAACAGGTTACAGTTTCTCTTTCTTCTACTGGAAGTTTCTTCCTTTCTGTTCACTTTGAAAAGAAAACAAACAAAATATTTGACCCTTTAGCGTAGATGTTTCTCTGTAATGCTCATTGAGACTCCCACTCCCACCCCACACATCTTTGATTTAAAGTTCCTAACTTAAAGAGCAGGAGGATGAGGTAAGAAGAAGTATTTTTAAAATTTTCTTTATTGCTCAGATACACCCCTGACAGCGTGTCCTTAAATGTTTATGTATGTGTTCATAAATGTTTATGTATGGGTGATATAGAAAGAAGTGATTGGAAAACAATTTCTTGAATTTCAGTTTTAAAGATTTGGGGCAAGTGATTGAAAAAGACGCAAGTGTGATGATAGTCTTGTTTCCTCTTTTAGATATTAAACATCGTCGAATTCCAATCTTATTCTTTGCAAACAAAATGGATCTTAGAGATTCAGTGACATCTGTAAAAGTGTCTCAATTGCTGTGTTTAGAGAACATCAAAGATAAACCATGGCACATTTGGTAAACTTTTCTATTTACTTTACTTTTTATTTTATCTTTTTGAAAAATCTCCAAGCTTTAGGGTGTTTTTCTGACCTCATTTTTTAAGTGACCAAAGATGGCAGGATATAAGCTAAGGATTTTGTTTTATACAACTGTGGTATTATAGATATTCACAAATATATTACTGTTAAAACCTTTCAAATATTTGGGGAAATAGAAAAATATAAACTACTTTTTTAATGGAATAACTGAAAAGCTTACTTACTTGCCCACTGATTTGTGCACGTGGAATCAGGCAAACACAAGCCCATCTTGGGGAATTTTGCATTTGTGTTCTCCTGTTTGTCTGGATCATTTTCTAAAATAATTTTCCTGGCTTGCTGTTTTACTTCAATAGAGTCATTCTTACCCTGTACCTTTTTTTCTTCTTCTTTCTTTTTTTTTTTTTTTGTAACTTTCACTTCAGTAACCCCTACAATAGTGATTACACCTGGTATGTAATAGGTACAGTATATATTTGCTAAAAAGAATATAAATAGGAATGGAAATTTGATTTTATTTAGATGTACTAATAAGATTGAACTCTTAAAAATTACACATGGTCTCCAAAATTATGTATTGATTATTTGGAAAACAATTTTGTATTACTTCATTTAATCCAATGGGCCTTTCTACCAAACTATTCCAACAAGGATAATCAGAGCTTATATATTACGTAGTATTTTAGTGCCTACCACTACCTCATTAAGGTTCATTCTACCCACCTACCCTCTTCTGCTGCAAGAGGTCCTTTCCTTGCCAGAGTTTTCCCCTTTTTATAAGAAAGTATATGTGGGGAAAGGTTGGACATAGAAGCAGAAAAATTCATCTGTCTCTAGAAGGGGAACTAGATTATGAAGCCATGAGGTAATAGCACTCAGAAAAGAACTAGTTTTGGTGCTGAAATAGTAATAGCATAGAGCTTGAGAAAGCCCTGAAACACTAGCACCTTGTATCCTAAGATGTAAAAATCTTCCTTATCTGGGGGTCAGAGGAAAAGTAAGTATTTAAGAAATGATAACTTGAGTTGGAATTTGAGGTCCTATTGTATTCCATAGATAAAGGAAGGTGGGATTTTGAATAGATAAACATTCTGAGATAGAAATTTCAGATTTCTCTAAATCATAGCTAAATCGATTATGTCTTAAGTAGAATAATTTTTAATTTTTGCTTTGTGTTAAGTATTGTGACTACTTTGATAGAAAGGGCATGTTCAAAAACATGAGTCTAATTAAAATAATTGGCAGTTGAATTTTAACAGGTTTACATTTTCAATTGTGCAATCTCCATAATTCTCTGTGAAAGAATATATAATATCCTGATATTATAAGGATGTGAAATGTTATATTACCACTTTCTATATTTTCTGAATAACTTACAGAAGAATACAAAGTATTTCTTTTTAACTTGTCTATAATTTTTACATTATCCTTAATTCAAACTGGACATCACTATATTCAAATTAGAGTTTTATTTGTTAGGTCTGTTCTTTATTTTTAGTAATATTTTTTAAACATGTATTGAAAATATATTTTAATATGTCCTTTTTTCTAGTCTTAAATATAAAGATTATAGTCTGTGATAATAGAGAGATGTGTAAGATATTGCCTGTCTTTTGCCTTAGGTACAAGTAAATTTACTAGATAATAAAAAAAGGTCTTAGAAAAGTACAATCTAGTAAATTCAGGAAAATTTTGTGGTTTATGTTTGACTTTTGTACCAAACATAGTATCAGCTCTCATTTTCAGGATCTGACTGTGTTATTCATGTGTATTTTTTGACTCTGTCCGTGGCATGATATATATATTACTTATATTTACTCTCATAGGGGAGACAGATAATGAGTAAATAAATGTATAAAATGTCAGCCAGAAGGATGAAGAAAAATAAAGTGTGATAATAAGAGAAAGAATAATAAGAGTTGTTTCTTCTCTAAGACCTAATTGAATCATGTGAATATTTGGAGGAATAGTTTTCTAGATGGAGAGGCCAGCCAGGAAAAGGCTGTTAGATGAAAATGTACCTGGTATGTTCCAGGAACAGCAAGAAGTCTAGGGTAGTTGGAGCTGAGCCATCTGGGAGGAAATTGTAGGAGATGAGGCCACTGAGAAATAACCAGGGACTATATTACCCAGGACCTTATAGAATAAGGTGAAGACTTTGACTTATTCTTATGGCGTATTTTAGAGGAAAGGTAAATCCAAACATCTGGGACTTGTTAGGAAAAGAAAGAGTTGTTTAGTAGAGTAGTGACACTTCCACCAGAAGGGAAGGATTTCTTCATTACATTACTCTGTATTTTTGAAAAAGATTATTTGATATGCTAAAAGTCCTCTGCCTTTTATTATTTTAATTTTTATAGTTTATTATAATTATATATAAAATGTGACCATAAGGCTCTAAGTTTACTCTCCTAAGAATGTAAAGACAATGAAAGGGATCCTGTTTTAGATACGTTTTATATATATATATTATAATATTTGAGCTATTTATATATATTTATTTATAAATATATACCTCAAATATTTAATTCTCACAGTAACTATTGTTAGATTTCCCCATTTTACAGATGCTGAAACTGAAGACGGTAGAGTTAAATGAGCTAGTCAAGTTCCTATAGCTAATAAGTAGAAAATAATGATTGAAGTCTACTAGGTTTTTATTTTATTCCACCAACTTATCAAAGCTATAATTATGGGTTTATACTCTTTAGAATCAACTTATATTTTAAATAAAGTGAGTCCATCCTATGGCTATATACTATAACCTAAGTCAAGCATTTCTTATTTCCTTTTTTTTAAATCAAGCATTTCTAATAAATAAATAAATGCTGTTCAACCATTGAGGCTGGGCAGGATAGAATAGTGAACTCTACAAAACTTTTTCACCAGTAGACGAACAACTCAATGTGTTTTGTTAATGTCAGTGTAATAGCTGTTTCTATGATAATAAATTTTTAGTGATATACTTTTCAAAATGTCCATACAAATTATAATTTTCTCATATCTTGTTCCTAAGCACTCAGATTTTTATTTTCTACTTATATTAAATGTCAGTGCTGAACTAGTTTGCTCAGATACGTATTACTGTAATATATCAATTTGCCATATGGCAAATTGTAATTATTTTTACAGCTTTACTATATAATGAAACAGATATATTTCTTATGGATTTTATTTCAGTGCTAGTAACGCCATTAAAGGAGAAGGATTGCAAGAAGGTGTAGACTGGCTTCAAGGTACCTCACAAAATACTGTGCAGCCTTTGTCTCCTTTCCATTCATATTTGTATCTCTTTTTTTAATTTTATTTTTATTATATCATTGCCTTTTTTCCTCTTGTTTCTATTTGCTTCTGCTTTCAGAAAAAACACTGCAGTAAGTATTCAATACATTTGCTTCTGCTACATTTTTCTTTATATAAAGTGTTTGTGTCTGTGTAGTTTATATATAACAAATCTCAAGTCTAGAAAAAAATTTAATTTAAGGCAACAAATTTCTATCAGATCCAGTAATAGAACTCTATTTAAATTTGGGTCAAATATTAGACCTTACTATCAATATCTAAAAATAAGTCTGAATTACACATATCTTTTAAGAATCGTGTTGTACTTCACATGTAGTTACATTTATACATATCATGAATCACAAATTTTAAAACTTACAGTTAGTATTATAAATACTGTTATTATACTGATGTTTTGTATGTTTTCAGTTCTGGTGTTATTCATCCATATAGTTATCATAGGTTCGTACAAGCTTACTGTATCAGGGAATAAATTTGCTATATCATTTTCCCTACGGTTGCATTGTCTACTAGCTTCAGGTATGGCTTGAAGTGCACAAAGCAACCTATAGATGGATGCAGATGAAACCAAGTTCTATAGATCCTTATTGCAGGATCCTGATGGCTAGGTCAAAAAATTTCCAATTGTGAGCATAACAACTGAGCATCATTGCTATCGGGAATTTCCCTGCCCTGAACCAGGGTGAATAACAAGATATTATGAATTCTAGTTGTTATCTTGTTGTTATAAATTCTTCTATGCTATGTGTGAATTTTTTTCCTCTTATGCATGTTGGAAACAATAGCAGGGATACATGTATAGCAGTTATCAGGGAGGATATAAGAGAAGACTGCTTGCCCATGCATTAAAAGGAATAATTTTTTTTGTTTCAAAGTAGTAAATATACATTTAATAAATAGTCATATGTATTATTAGTAAAGTATTGTTTTTTAGTTAACTGCACAGACTATTGTATTTCACTCTTTTTGGTATTTTTGTAGTTGTTTGTGACATTTCCTGTTAAACTGCAAGGAGCATTCGAGTAATGTTTTATAATTAAGTGAAACTTAAATTGAGAACATATAGTGATTCTCTAGTGGGATTTTTCTGTGAACCCACCAAGTAACTATCTTAGTGGTGGTAGAGAAGTTGTAAGGATTATGTGGATGGATTCCCATCAGAAACAGATAGGTTATAGAGAAGATACCAGAAACACATTTTCAGCTCTGAATTCTTATTTTACAAAGTGCTTATTACCATTGCTCACATTGAAGATATATCATAGCTGAAAACCCTACTATCACTCATGACAACGTAATTCAAAGCACAGTACTTATACTGAAAATAACGTTTTTAGACAGATTCTGAGTTTTAAATTGTAGTTCTGGAGAACTTTCTCCCCACCCCACCCATCCACCCACCAGGTGTCAGTTAGACCACTAGGTGTCACTAATGATCCAACATCTTACCATCGCAGTACTAATTGCCAATTCTGTTCAAGCTACCTAATTTTTTTTTTTTTAAAACTTTTCTTATCCATTATTTGTCTTACCTCCCAAGTCTTTGTGAGGAGGGAACATTGTTGGAAATACTTTTGTGTCCCTGTGTTGCTATATTATGTTATGTACTCTTTGCAGCAGTACTCTGCGAGGTAAGTAGTAGTATCCCTATTTTACATAGAAATCATGGACTAGTAGTAAAAAGTCTAGAATATTTATTTTACTACTTATTAATAACCTCTCTTCCTATTAGCTAGTATTTTTTATTAGCTTGTAAACATAGTTTTCTTCATCTGTAAAAGTAAAAGTACAATGTCATAAATTATTGTACAGATTAAATTAGATACTGTATGTGTAAAAATATCTAGCATTAAAAAACACTCAGATTTTACATTTACCCTCTTATCTAACAGCTCTATGTAACAGAGGAGGAATCTAAATCAGTAGATCAAGAAGCCATCAGTTTGGTTTCAAATAGAAGATGGCTTTGTTCATATTTCCAATATAACAAGTAGTTTACATTTTCATTTTCCCGTTGTTGCTCAGTTTGAAAAGAGGTAAAAACCTGTTTTGCAAAATAGGTACCAATAAATATAGGAGACTAGTTTGTGTTAGCGAAAGGCGTTTATGTAAATCTTAACTATGAAAGTGGTTCAGAACTTGCACATCTTTATTTTACTTTTGAAATTTCCTAGTGTGATAAACAAGAAACCCTTTGCTTCATTTTGGGCCAGTTTAATTATTTTAAGGTTAGAAACTTTTGGTGAAATATTAAATGACACATTTAATGGGATGGTTTTATTCTCTTTTGGAAAGAATCTCAATAATTGCATATATAGAACAACACAAAGACAAGAACTCTTGAGTAAACTATTAGTATTTTTTTAACCACTGGAAAATATATAGAAACTATTATGAATAGTAAATTTTCTTGCTCTGAAACTTTCAAATGAGGTATTTTTTAAAAGAAGTCTCCCCAAATAACTAAAGAAACTTATTCATTTTATTACTTTAATCTGCATGGAAAAAGTTATTAATGCTTCCAGATGTTCATATTAGACTTTATTAACTATAGATATGAATATTCCAATGAAAGATAGAGGATAGAACATATGCACTTAGTTTTATCACCTCTCTAACTCTCATTAACAATAAAGACACTTTTTAGAAAGAAATCACCTATATGAGCAAAAAGAATGGAAATGGGAAAAATAGCAACAGATATTGAATGACTTAACAGACCTAAGCAAGCTGAATTTTCAGCTAGCAGAAGAAAGCAGCCTAACTTACATTGCAGATCCCTGCAAAGGCTCAGAAATTGGTAGAAATTGAAAATAAGGATGAAGTGTGGCTGAAAAGAGAAGACATAGTTAAACATACGTACCCCCAAAGATTTAAGGTTTGTTCTTTGTAAGGAGTCAAAGAGAGTGTCTCTGGACTGGAAAACTTTAGGTACACAACCCTTTTCTTCCTTCTACTTTTCCCAGAAAATGCTGGCAGTAGGCAGGAGATAGGAAGAGTCATCTATCTATCTATCTATCTTAGGCTAAACTGAGGAATCTCGGTTCCTAATTCTCTTAGGAATTTAGCCTAAGAGAAAAAACTCTGATGGCATTAATGTCAGGGATTCCCAAGGAGATGGCTTAGCCAGACACATTAGAATAAAGAACAATTTTGACAAGCTTCATACACATTTCCAAATTCCAGTTAGCTTTTTACTTTTTCACTCATACGTTTTACTTTTGTTCACTCATACATATGAGCAGATGACAAAGGATCACCAGGCATTTGAGAATGAAAACATGAAATTTGGGAATGTAAACTAACAAGCAGCTTAGAAGAAGTAACATTTATGTAGGGACATTTCAGAAAACTATCCTCAAAGGGCTAAGAGAAGGTATTTTATGAATAAGACCATGGTACTACTTGAAAAGAAAAAACAAATAAGTGAGTTCTTAGAAAATGATAATAGAACAGTAGAAATGAAAAGCTCAATAAAAAAGAAGATAAAATAGAGCAGTCTCAGAAAGCAGAGAAAAAAGACAAAGCATAGAAAACTTGAAAAGAAAGGAAGTGAGAGGTTATGTTCAAGAGGGCCAATATCCAAATAATACAATAGGATATTCAGAAAAAGAGTGTATGTGAAGGCTATGTTAACCTGTTTGATGAAAATATTTCAAATTGTATGTAAAACCAGCACATTGTACCCCACGATTGAATTAATGTACACAGATGATTTAATAAAAAAAAAAAAAAAGAAAGAAACAAGAGAGCAGAGAAGATAGAGGGTAGAAAATTATCAAACTGCTTTCCAGAACTGAATGATAAGTTTTCAGTTGAAAAGCCTCTTGAGAGGTCGATGAAGTGAATAAAAATATTATCACCCAACATGCATCATTATTAAAATTCAACACTACAAATAGTGAGAGATTCTGCAAGCTTCCTGAGAAATGAAAAATTCAATTAAAAAAAAGAAGCTAAAGAGGAAAGAAAGAGATTTTGTATAAAGGATGTGGAAACAGAATAACATCAGATTTCTCAACAGCAACACTTTGGAAGCTGTAAGATAATTAACAACATCTCAAAAAGTCCAAGAAGGAAATAATGGAATTATATTCCCAGGCAATATCAATGCATTGTGACAGTAGACAAAAGACATCTTCAACTATCCAATGTTGCAAGACTTTCCTTTGTATGCCTTTTGCTAATGTAGCCGCTGAGAAAGCTCAGCCTTAAGAACAAAGAAATAAACCAAGAGGAGAAAGTATGGGCTCATGAAAACAAGAAAACTGACATGAGAGAGTCGGAGAAGGAATCCACAGGATGTTAATATGAGATCCTAGAATGATAATTTAAAAAGATGTCATAAAGAAGTAACTGTGGGGTGGCACCTGTGGCTAAGTGGGTGGGGCGCTGGCCCCATGTACCGAGGGTGGCGGGTTCAAACCCGGCCCTGGCCAAACTGCAACAAAAAAATAGCCAGCGTTGTGGCAGGCGCCTGTAGTCCCAGCACTCGGGAGGCTGAGGCAGGAGAATCACCTAAGCCCAGGAGTTGGAGGTTGCCGTGAGCTGTGTGATGCCACGGCACTCTACCGAGGGCCATAAAGTGAAATTCCATCTCTACAAAAAAAAAATAAATAAATAAATAACTGTGGCAGACAGAGAGAACAACTGGCCTAAAATATAGTTTTGTAAGTGTTTTAAGGGAGGGTTCTTCAAGAAGTTGAAACTGATGAACTTTTTAAGGTGCTTCGTAATAATAAAGGTTCCAGGCATCCTCAGACTTTTTAAACAGGGGGCCAATTCACTGTCCCTCAGACCTTTGGAGGGGTGAACTATAGTTTAAAAAAAAAAAAAACCTATGAACAAATTCCTGTGCACACTGCACATATCTTATTTTGAAGTAAAAAAACAAAACGGGAACAAATACAATCACACCGCCTCATGTGGACCACGGGCTACAGTTTGAGGACCCCTAGCTGTGAGAATAGTATGATTGAATTAGTGAATGCATTAAAAAACCCTACACAGATGAATTGGTTCAGGATGAGAGAGACAATTATTAACTCCAGGAGGAAAAAAAGGAGGGAGGAAAAGAAAACAAGAGTATACCATCTGTCTCATCAGTGAATAGCATTTACATAGTTATCATATTGATACTGACTAAATTACTATTAGGAGACTAGGGATATTAGAAGTATTATGAGGGTTGCATAGGAGCACGTGGGATTGTGAGAGAGCTGAAGCCTCATTACATTGAAGGAAGTGATATTTCAAGAAGTAATAATTAAGTATATTATTTATTTAAAGATACACAAGTATTCACCTAAAAGAAAGTTGAAAGTAGTTGCCTCTGAAAGAGGGAAGAAGGAATATGAAACAACATATTTACATTTTTCATAAGAACTTTGTAGAACTCACTATGTACATGTACAACTTTGATAAAAATGAAAACTATAGTGCAAGTTTTTTTTTTTTTCTTTTTGAGACAGAGTCTCAAAGCTGTTACCCTGGGTAGAGTGCTATGGTGTCACAGCTCACAGTAACCTCAAACTCTTTGGCTTAAGTGATTCTTTTGCCTCAGCCTCCCAAATAGCTGGGACTACCGCCACAACACCTGGCTGTTTTTTGTTGTTGTTGTTGCAGTTGTCGTTGTTACAGCTGGCCTAGACCGGGTTCAAACCCACGGGCCTCAGTGTATGTGGCTGGCACCCTACCCACTGAGCTATGGCACCACCCAAATAGTTCTTTTAAAAAAGCAAGTGTAGCTGGGCATGGTGACACGTGCCTATAGTCCCAGCTATTCAGGAGGCTAAAGTAAAAGGATTGCTTGAGCCCAGGACTTCACGTCCAACCTGGGCAACATAGGAAGATACTGTCTTGAAAAAGATAAATAAAAAATAAAAATTTTGAAAAGCAAGTATCCATAAGCTTCTATCATGTTGTATAGATTTGTCTTGGATTACTTTACAAAATGGATTTTGCCCTATAGTGACTGATAATTTTTGTTTGTTTTTTGTTATCAGATCAGATACAAGCTGTGAAGACATGAAAAGATAATATTTGGAAACTTCAGCAGTTTTCAATTCGTGGAATATATCTAACACAAATTGAATACTTTAAATTTTTTAAAGATATTTATGCATCTAAGATACTTTATAATCTTCTGCTTGCATTTATGGACTCTGAGCTTTTTAAGAACATAGGACTTCAGATATGTTCATCTGGCCATTAATTATTTTCCTTCCACAAAAGAGCTCCCTAGAATTATCAGCTTCTCAGTAAAGGTCTATAGTTGATTATAATTAGAACGTTTAAAAGTCAGAAGCCAACTAAATATCCCATAATGATTTGTGATATCTTTAATGTGTTTTCTTTTATAAATTGTCCTTTAAAAAACTTAGTTTACGGTATGACTTTACAGTATGAATTGTACTTGTGGAAAAAAAAAACTTTGAATATTCATAAGGGGCCAAGGGTAATTAATAGATATTATTTTTACTATGTGTCACCATCAATAAAACATGTAATGTACAACTAGCGTGCTATTCTCTGTGCTGAATAGAATAATTCTTTGTTAATATGGTATTTGGTGTTTATTGTCAAACATTTGTAAAATGATTTGAGACCATTAATTTGGTGTTTTGTTTTTTTTAAATATTGAATTTATTTATTCAGTGTATGTTGAACATCTACTAGTCAGGCATAGTCCTGGGCAATGGTGATTCTGTTACTTGTTTTATACAATAGGAAATTAAAGCCTTGAAAGGTTATGTAATTTGCCCAAGATTACAGAGCTAGTAAATGTTGGTGCTGAGATTCAGAGCCAACCAATCTATTATGTGTGATTCAAGAAATATAATTGTATCTGTTCAGAAAAATAAACTGATTGAAAAGGCTCTTACTGGGGAGGAAAACTGGAGGTGTGGTAGTGGGAAGCTAAGTGACCAAGGACTATTGGGTATTTTCTTTCTTTTTTTTTTTTTTTTTCTATTAACACTATTCAAATTTTAAACTCTAGGCATAAATTACTTTGATAAAAATAATTCTTAATACTATTTTGATAACTAAGTTAATTAGTAACTTTTACAACTACAGTAACTCAACTTATAACTATAGTAACTCATCCTTATGGAAATATTTAAAACAAAGAGAAGTACTAACTTTTTCCTTTGTTTTTGTGATTTCTGAGATCTAGTTTGTAGTCTATGAACATCCATTCCCACTCTACATTTCCATGTACAGATTATTTAAGTGAAAGTTGGGCAACAGTGTAGTCACAGGATGCCATTAAGTATATATAAACTAAAATTATTGCATTGTATTTATCATATTATACAGTTAAAATATATTTTATTAAAGCTGAAGCAAGAATTTTTTCATGTTTAGACATCACTGTTACAAAGTTTAGTTCATTAAGCCATACATTTGAATATAACATGTATAAAGTGTTCAAAAAGTATCCTATCATAGATTTTGTATTTAAATATTTTTTGTAGCTCTAGTCATCCTATGCTTTATAAATTACAAAAGGGCTGAGTTTTATGTCTTGGTTTTTCTTTTTTAAATTGTCTGCTAAAAATGATGAATTGTTTCCTGATTGATTAGAATATTTTTTCCTTTGTAATTTTTTACACCATGTTGTGATTTTTTTTGTTTGTTTCTATTTCAGGTTAATGTGCATGTACAAACAACTAGGGCATGTTGTGATTTTTATAAATACATGCAGTTACTCTTGAGAATGACTTGTCTTAGTTCAGGCTGCTCTAACAAAGTGTAGAATGGGTAGCTTATAAACAGCAGAAATTACTTTCTCACAGTTCTGGAGACTAGACATTTGATATCAAAGCGCCAGCATGGCTGAGTTCTGGTGAGAGCCCTCTACTGAGTTGCAAACTGCCATCTTCTATTTGTGTCATCTCCTGACAGAAAGAGAGTAAGAGAATTCTCTGGAGTCCCTTTTATTAGGGCACTAATCCCATTGTATTTTCACCTAATTAACCTCCCAAAGGCCCCACCTCTTTATATCACAAAAGGATTAAGATTTCAACCTGTGAATTTTGGGAGAATACAAACCTTCAGTCCATTGCAATACTTAAGGCAAGTTCTTCTTGCTTATAACTATTGTATTTTAAGAGAGCATATTTTCTGCTTTCTTAGTATTCCCTTATTTCTTTGTTTAAAAAAAATCACTGATTCTGAAAGTTTACTTAATGAGTAGGTTTGTATTTCTCTCTGGAGAGAAATACCACAATGTTTGAGAAATGATTATTGACTTGAACTGAATGTGTCAGGTTACTCAGTTATTACATTTCTGTAGTGAATCTTTCTAATATGGATGCTCTTGCTTGGGTTTGCCAGTTAAAGTACTGCCTCAGAACCATTTCTGACCTTCCTTTCAGTCACTCGATTTTAATGACACACAAGCTTCAGCAGCATAACCATGTTGAACTTCTTATCTGATGATTTAGAATAAACTAGGAATGACAAAGTAGATCTTTCTCCAGATTTTAAATCATTAAATAATGCTAGACATTGTCTAGGAACAGTGGGTATTTTGAAAATAAAATTTGGTTAGAGACATAGTAGTAATAATAAACATTTTATAGTTTTCACTGTGTGCCCAAACTTCATAAACACTTTACATTATTAATTCAGTTAATTGTCATAACAAACCTATGAGGTTGTAAAGTAAAAATAAAATTCTAAGCTCTCTCAGATTCCTCTTGGGCCAGGGGAACCTTAAAACTGAGTTTCCAGCCATGATACAGTGGAAAGTCTGAAAAGTGTTTCATTTTATCCTTCCCTCCCTTGCTAATGGCCATCAGGTTTTACTTCCTAAGGGCCAGACCTTGTTTTACTTCCTAAGGGCCAGATCCTAAGGGATCCCTGTTTCCCAACCTGCTAGAAAGGTCACTACAGGCTGTAAACCCTTTGTAAGAAGTAAGGCTTTTTTACCAAAATATAAACCTTGTTATTTTTTTTTTTGAGTTATCAAGATAAATGGTATTATCTTTAGTATATGGGTCAGAGGTTAGCGAACTGCTATCCTGTTTTTGTACTGTCCTTGAACTTAATAAGGATTTTATATTTTTAAAGAATTGTTTAAAAAAAATAAAAAGAAGCAATAGAGACCAATTTTAGACCCTAAAGCCTAAAATATTTACTACCTGGGCCTTTTTTTTTTAACCTGGGCCTTTTACATAAAAAGTTAGCTGATCCCTGTAATAGACAATGGAAATGAGACAAGAGAAGTTAAATAAATTGCCTAAGATTATACACAAATAAATAGAAGAACACAGATTTGAGTCTGGAAGATTCTAAAATAAAATAGAGTAATTTGAAATTACTTTCTTAAATAATTTTATTAAAGATAAAAACTTAGATACAAATTACTGAAAAGCAATGCTCTTTCAAATTCTTTTTCTTTTCCCCAGTAAGGTGGATAAGTCTTGGCCTTCTAAAATTTTTTTCTTTTAGATTTAAATGGATGGCAACAGATAAAGCAGATGCTGAAGCATCAAACATGTTAATTTTTTAATTTCAAAATATTAAGGAGGTACAAATATATTTGGTACATGGATACTTTGTATAATGCTTAAGTCAGAGCTTTAGGTATTTCCATCACCAAAATAGTGTTCATTGTACCCAATAGGTAAGTTTCTACTCCACACTTCCTCTTCCACCCTACCCCTTCCTGATTTCCTATGATCTTTACATTTCCTTGGGCCCATGGATTCCTACCATTTATCCATTCCTGAGATACTTCACTTAGGAAAATGGTCTTCAGTTCCACTTAGGAAAATGGTGCTGCAAAAAACAATATTTCATTCCTTTTCATAGCTGAGTAATACTCTACTATAAAAAGCCATGTGTGTGTGTGTGTATGTATATGTATACAGAGGGTGCCAAAATATGCATCCCTATCTTAAGAAAGGAAAAAATCTGTATTAAAATTGTAATACTCCATGTATACTGACAACAAAAGATGAAATATACACCTCTTGTAATTGCAGAAATCAAACATGATTTGAGTATGCTACAATAAACGTTCAAGTTCAGGTATCTTTAGATAAAATGGCTTCTTTTCCTTTGGATAGATATTCAGTAATGAGATTGCTGGGGGAAAGTAAGTCTACATGTATTTCTTTGAAGAATCTGTATACTGGTTTCCATAGAAATTGTACTAATTGTAGTTCTACCAACAGTGTATGCAGGGACTTCATCTATTCATATACTTTTCTATCTGCATCCACACCAGCATTTATTGTTTTTTGACTTTTTAACAATGGCCATTCTAGGAGGGTTACAGTGATAGGTCACTGTGCTTTAATTAGCATTTCCATGGTGATTAGTGATAATGTTAAGCACTTTTTTATATGTTTGTTGGCCATTTGCCTATCTTCTTTTGAAAAAGTTTTGTCTGTGTCTTTTAACATTTTAATACAGTTGTTATTTTCTTCCTGATTTGTTTGAGTTCTTACTAGATTCTGGATATTAGTCCTTTGTCAGATGTGAAGTTTGTGAATATTTTCTCTCCTCCTATAGGTTGTCTGTTTACTCTGTTGATCATTTCCTTTGCTGTGTAGATGATCTTAATTTGATCAAGACCCATTTATTTGTGTTTGTTATATTTGCCTTTGCAGTCTTAGTCAGAAATTCTTTTCCTAAGCCAGTATCTGTAGGAGTTTTCTCTACATATTTTTAAACATATAATTACACATACAGATTGTCTCCAAGCATCTGGCTTGAATTTACAGATTTCTCCATGATTTTTACCGCTCTCCTCCCCTGTTCCCATCTCCTTTATAGCACTATATCACTACCTGATAGTATTATGTATATTTATGTACTCACTGTTGGTCATCCACATTAGGATGTACAAATGCAGGGACTTCATTTATTCATATACTGTATTCCACTGCCTAGGATACTGCATCATAGATATTAGGCCCATATTTATTATTTTCTTCCAGCATTATTGAGGTATGAGTGGCACATAAAAATTATATATATTTAAGTTATACTATGTGGCATTTTGATACATGTATGCCTTAAGAATTGACTATCACAGGGGCCAGGCATGGTGAGTCATGCCTATAATCGCCCTTGAGAGGCCTAGATGGGTGGATTACCTGAGCTCCCAGGTTCAAGACCAGCCTGAGCCAGAGCAAGACCTCTTCTCTAAAAATAGCTGGGCGTGATGATGGGCACCTGTAGTCCCAGCTACTTGGGAGGCAGAGGCAAGAGAATCCCTTGAGCCAAAGAGTTTGAGGTTGTTCTGAGCCATGACACCATAGCACTCTACCGAGGGCAACACAGTGAGACTCTGTCTCAAAAAAAAAAAAAAAAAAAAAAATCCCAATAAAGCTGACATATCCATTACCTCGCCTACTTATCCTTTTGTGGTGGTGGTGGTGAGAATACTCAAAAAAAAAATCATCAAATTTCAAACTTACAATACATTATTATTAACTAAAATCCCCATCCTGTACATTAGATCTCCAGAATGTATTTATTTTGTAAATTGAAGTTTGTACCATTTGACCAACATTTTCCCTTTTCCCAGACCTCTATTCCCTGGTAATTACCATTCAACTCCCTGTTACTAGGAGTTCAACTTTTTTTAGATTCCATATATAAGTAAGATCATACAGCATTTGTCTTTCTGTGTCTGGATTATCTTACTTAGCATAATGTCTTTCAGGTTCATCCTTTCTGTCACAAGGGATAAGGTTTCTTTCTTTTGCATTTCTATTATATAATTATATATCTATAACAGTACATAACAGTATATGTACTGTTCATTATATGTATATATTCAATTACACACACATGTGTACATATCTTTTACATTTTCTTTATTCATTCATCTGTCAACAGACATTTAGGTTATTTCCAAAGCCACTGTGAATAATGCCGCAATGAACATGAGAGGGCATATAGCTTTTTGAGGTAATTATTTCATATTCTTTTGCATATATGCCTAGAAAGGAAATTGCTAAATCATATGGTAGTTCTATTTTTAGTTTTTTGAGAAACCTTCTTACTGTCCTTCATAACTGCTCTACACTTTACATTCCCACCAACAGTATACAAGGAAAGGTTCTATTTATTCCATATCCTTGCCAACATTCATCCTTTGACCTTTAGATAGTAGCCATCCTAATAGGTGAGAGATGCTATCTTATTTTGTGATTTTGATTTGCATTTTCCTGATAATTAGTACGGACTTTTTTTTCCATGTACCCATTGGCCATTTATATATCTTCTTTGGAATGTCTATTCAGGTCCTATACCCATTTTTTAATTGTGCTATTTTTTTTTATACTTAAGTTGTATAAGTTCCTTATATTTGGGGGTATTAACTTTTCATCAGATATATAATTTGCAAATATTTTCTCTACTTCCATAGGTTGCCTTTTATTTTCTTGACTTTTTCCTTTGTTGCACAGAAACTTTTTAGTTTGATGTAGTCCCCCTTGTTTATTTTTGCTTTTGTTGCCTGTGTTTGGTGTCAAATGCAAAATATTGCCCAGACAAATGTCAAAAAGCTTTTCCCCTATGTTCTCTTCTAGAACTTTTATTATTTTAGGTTGTGTGTTTAACTGTTTAATCCATTTTGAGTTGATTTTTGGTGTGTGCTGTAAGATAAGAGTTCATTTTCATTCTTTTGTGTATGGATATTCTGTTCGTCCAACACCACTTATTAAAGGGACTATCCTTTTCCTATTGTGTATTCTTAACACTTCTGTTAAGAAGTTGTCCAGACATTCATTTCTGAGCTTCCTACTTTGTTCCATTTATCTATGTGCCTATTCCCCCCCCCCCGGAACACTAGCATCTTTTTTTTTATTAATTTATTTTTTTTATTGTTAAATCATAGCTGTGTACATTAGTGCAATCAATGTGCTGGTTTCATATACAATCTGAAATATTCTCATCTAACTGTTCAATGTAGCCTTCATGGCATTTTTTTAGTTACTGTATGTAGGCATTTGTATTCTGCATTTAGTAAGTTTCACCTATACCCATTCTAAGATACACTGTAGGTGTGGCCCCATCCATTACCCTCCTTCCACCCTAACCTCCCCCCTCCCTTCCCCTTCCTTGGCTCTTTCTCCATAGTCTTGTGCTATAGTTGGGTTATAGCCTTCATGTGAAAGCTTTAATTTAGCTTCATAGTAGAGCTGAGTACATTGGATACTTTTTCTTCCATTCCTGAGATACTTTGCTAAGAAGAATATGTTCTAGCTCCATCCATGTAAACATGAAAGAGGTAAAGTCTCCATCTCTCTTTAAGGCTGCATAATACTCCATGGTATACATGTACCACAATTTGCTAGTCCATTCGTGGGTCGATGGGCACTTGGGCTTCTTCCATGACTTAGCAATTATGAATTGGGCTGCAATAAACATTCTAGTACAGATGTCTTTGTTAATATTGTGATTTTTGGTCTTCTGGGTATAAACCTAGTAAAGGAATTATAGGATTGAATGGCAGTCTATTTTTAGGTCTCTAAGTATTCTCCAAACATCCTTCCAGAAGGAATGTATTAGTGATTCCCACCAGCAGTGTAGAAGTGTGCCCTTTTCTCCACATCCACGCCAGCATCTCTGGTTTTGGGATTTTGTGATGTGGGCTACTCTTACTGGGGTTAGGTGATATATCAAAGTAGTTTTGATTTGCATTTCTCTGATGAATAAGGGTGATGAGCTTTTTTTCATGTGTTTGTAGATTGTGTGTCTGTCTTCTTTAGAGAAGTTTCTCTTCATGTCCCTTGCCCACCCTGAGATGGGGTCACGTGTTCTTTTCTTGCTAATAGGTTTGAGTTCTCTATGGATTCTGGTTATTTGACCTTTAATGGAGGTATAACCTGCAAATATTTTCTCCCATTCTGAGGGCTGTCTGCTTGCTTTACTTTCTATGTTCTTGGCTGTGCAGAAGCTTTTTTAGTTTGATCAGGTCCCAGTAGTGTATTTTTGATACTGCTTCAATTGCCTGGGGAGTCCTCCTCATAAAATATTCACCCAGGCTGATTCCTTCAAGAGTTTTCCTTGCAGTTTCTTCAAGTATTTTTATAGTTTCATGTCTTAAGTTTAAATCTTTTATCCAGTGAGAGTCTATCTATCTTAGTTAATGGTGAAAGGTGTGGGCCCAGTTTCAGTCTTGTACAGGTTGCCAGCCAGTTCACCCAGCACCATTTGTTAAATAGGGAATCTTTTCCCCACTGAATGTTTTTAATTGCCTTGTCAAAGATCAAATAACGGTAAGTAGCTGGATTCATCTCTTGGTTCTATATTCTGTTCCAGACATCTACTTCTCTGTTTTTGTGCCAGTACCATGCTGTTTTGATCACTATTGATTTTAGTACAGTCTCAGGTCTGGTAGCGTGATTCCTCCTGCTTTGTTTTTATTGCTGAGTAATGTTTTGGATATTTGAGGTTTTTTCTGATTCCATATAAAACGAGGTATTATTTTTTCAAGATCTTTAAAAAATGATAATGGAGCTTTAATAGGAATTGCATTAAAATTATATATTGCTTTGTGTAGTATAGACATTTTAACAATGTTGATTCTTCCCAGCCATGAGCATAGTATGTTTTTCTATTTGTTAACATCTTCAGCTATTTCTTTTCTTAAAGTTACATAGTTCTCTTTGTAGAGATCTTTCATGTCTTTGTTAGGTATACTCCCAAGTATTTCATCTTCTTTGGCACTACTGTGAAAGGAATAGAGTCCTTGACTGTTTTTTCAGCTTGGTTATTGTTGGTATATATGAAGGCTACAGATTTATGGGTGTTGATTTTGTAGCCTGAGACATTGCTGTATTCCTTGATCACTTCTAAAAGTTTTGTAGTAGAATCCCTAGTGTTTTCCATATATATGATCATATCATCTGCGAAGAGTGTAAGTTTGATCTCTTCTGACCCTATGTGGGTACCCTTGATCGCCTTTTCTTCCCTAATTGCAATGGCTTAAACTTCCATTACAATGCTAAAGAGCAATGGAGACAAAATGGGCAACCTCACCTGGTTCCTGATCTAAGTGGAAATGATTTTAATTTATCTCCATTCAATACGATATTGGCTGTAGGTTTGCTGTAGATGGCCTTCACTAGTTTAAGAAATGTCCCTTCTATACCAGTTTTCTTAAGTGTTCTGATCATGAAAGGATGCTGGATATTATCAAAAGCTTTTTCTGCATCAATTGAAAGAATCATATGGTCCTTATTTTTTAGTTTATTTATGTGCTGAATTACATTTATAGATTTACGTATATTGAAACAGCCTTGAGACCCTGGGATAAATCCCACTTGGTCGTGGTGTATAATTTTTTTGATGTGTTGTTGGATTCTGTTTGTTAGGATCTTATTGAGTATTTTAGCATCAATATTCATTAGTGATATTGGTCTATAATTTTCTTTTCTTGTTGGGTCTTTCCCTGGTTTGGGGATCAAGGTGATGTTAGTTTCATAGAATGTGTTGGGTAATATTCCTTCTTTTTCTATATTTTGGAAGAGGGTTAGTAGTATAGGTACTAGGTCTTCTTTAAAGGTTTGGTAGAATTCTGACGTAAAGCCATCTGGTCCTGGGCTTTTCTTTTTAGGGAGATTTTGTATAGTTGATGCTATTTCAGAACTTGATATTGGCCTGTTCAACATTTCCACTTCATTCTGGCTAAGTCTTGGTAGGTGGTGTACTTCCAGGTATTGGTCGATTTCTTTCGGATTTTCATATTTCTGAGAGTAGAGTTTCTTGAAGTATTTGTTAAGGATTTTTTGAATTTCTGAGGGGTCTGTTGTTATTTCATCGTTACCATTTCTAATTGATGAAATTAGAGATTTTACTCTTTTTTTCCTGGTTAGGTTGGCCAAAGGTTTATCTATTTTATTGATCTTTTCAAAAAACCAACTTTTGGATCTATTGATCTGTTGTCTAATTCTTTTGTTTTCAATTTCGTTTTGTTCTGATCTGATTTTGGTTATTTCTTTTCTTCTGCTGGGTTTGGGGTTGGAGTGTTCTTCCTTCTCCAGTTGCTTGAGATGTCCCATTAAGTTATTAACTTCACCTCTTTCCGTTTTCTTGAGGAAGGCTTGCAGTGCTATAAATTTCCCTCCAGACTGCCTTTGCAGTATCCCAGAGGTCCTGGTAATTCGTATCTTGATTGTTGTTTTGTTCCAAAAATTTGGTGATTTCCTTCTTAATCTCATCTATAACCCATCTATCCTTCAGCATAAGGTTGTTTAGCTTCCCTGTTTTTGTATGGGTATGCAGGTTCCTCTTGTTATTGAGTTCAAGTTTGATTCCATGATGGTCTGAGAAGATGCAAGGAATAATTTCTATTTTTTAAAATTTGCTGAGGTTAGATTTGTGGCCTAGGATGTGGTCGATTTTGGAGTATGTTCCATGGGCTGATGAGAAGAATGTGTCTTCAATTTTGTTGGGATGAAATGTTCTGTAGATGTCTGTTAAGTCCAGATGTTGAATGGTTGAGTTTAAATCTAAAATTTCTTTGCTTAGCTTCTTTTTGGAGGATCTATCCAGCACTGCTAAAGGGGTGTTAAAATCTCCAACTACTATGGAACTGGAGGAAATCGAGTTGCTCACATCTATTAGAGTTTCTCTTATAAATTGAGGTGTGTTCTGGTTGGATGCATAAATATTAATAATTGAGATCTCATCATATTGAGTATTACCTTTAACAAATAATGAAGTGTCCATCCTTATCCTTCCTTATTTTGGTTGGTTTAAAGTCTATTGCTTCTGCGAACAGGATTGTAATGCCTGCTTTTTTCTACTTTCCATTTGTGTGGAATATAGATGACCATCCCTTCACCTTGAGTCTTTGTCTTTTAATGTAAGATGCAATTCTTGTATACAGCAGATATCTGGCTTGAGTTTTTGTATCCAGTCAGCCAACCTGTGCCTCTTTAGAGGACAATTTAAACCGTTCACATTAATTGAGAATATTGAAAGCCTTTCTAGAGTCCCGTGGACATTTTTATTCCTTCTGCGACTGTAGAAGTTGGAATTTGATCAAAATTTTCTGGGTGGGTTTACTTTTGTGGTGGAGGATTACGCTGGTCTTTATGGAGGATAGGTCTGAGAATATCCTGGAGAGCTGGTTTAGTTATGGCAAATTTCTTCAACATGTGAATGTCATTGAAGTATTTAATTTCTCCATCATAAACGAAACTCAGTTTAGCTGGTACAGGATCCTGGGTTGAAAGTTATTTTGTTTTAGGAGATTAAAAGTCAATGACCATCCTCTTCTAGCTTGAAAGGTTTCAGCAGAGAGATCTGCAGTTATTATTCTTCCCCTTCTGGGTGATGGTTTTCTTTCATCTGGCTGCTTTCACAATTTTCTCCTTCATATTAACTTTAGTGAAATTGATTTTGATGTGTCTGGAGGATGTCTTATTTGGGTTGAGTTGTGCTGGAGTTCTGAAACTGCTCTCTGAATTTCAGAATCTCTTGGCATGTCTGGAAAGTTCTCCTTCATAATCTCATGGAGAAGAGACTCTGTGCCTTGTGAAGCCACTTTGTCACTTTTGGGGATCCCTATAAGACGAACATTGGTTTTCTTCAAATTATCCCAGAGCTCTCTGAGAGAGTGATCTGTTTTTGCCCTCCATTTCTCTTCCTCTTTGAGAGTTTGGGAGTGTTCAAAAGCTTTGTGTTTAATGTCAGAAATCCTTTCTTCTGCTTGCTCCATTCTGTTACTGAGGGATTCTACTGTGTTTCTCAGATCTTTGAGGGCTGCAACATCTTGTCTCAATGTGTCAAAATCTTTGGTCATTTGGTCTTTGAATTCGTTGAATTCTTGAGATATCTTTTGGGTTACTGCTTGGAATTCTAATTTGATCTTATTTGCTATCCAGATTCTGAATTCGATTTCTGACATCTCAGCTATTTGTTTGTGCATAGGATCTTGAGCTGTGTCTGTCCCATTGTTCCTTGGGTGAGTTGGTCTACTCTGATTATTCATATTGCCAGAGTTTTTCTGTTAATTTTGCCTCATGATTGTTTTTCACCATTGCCTCTGGCCATCCTCAGAGTTGGGGAGGTGTCTCTCCAAGATTAGACCCTGGCAGGATCACTCTATTGTTGCTGTATCTTTGTAGGGAGTTACCCTGTGTAGTTCCTCTGGGGATGACCCAGCTAGGGAGTTCTGGTTGTGGAAGCAGCTCTGGCATGTGACACACCTGGATCCAGCAACAGGGCGAGAGGTGGTGCGCACGGTTCTGGGAGTGCCTCTTACTCAGTGACTTGCACAGTGCACCCCAGGCTCCAGCAGTCTCTGGCCAGGAGAAGGGCTCTGCGCAGAGGCAGGGAGGGCTCCAGAGGGCACACCGCTACCAGTATCCCTGGCTGGATGAGTGAGCCAGTGTGGAGGCAGGGAGGATTCAGGATTGAGGACGCAGGGTTGTGCAGCTCCAGCAGTTTTTGGTCAGGGCATGCGGAAGCCCAGCGGGCACGGTTCACAGGTTGGGACTCGTTGCGCAGCTCTTATACAGATCATGGCGGCACCAAGCCCAGGAGTTTGAGGTTGCTATGAGCTGTGACGCCACGGCACTCTACCCAGGGCAACAGCCCATGGCTCCAGTGTGCCAAAAACCAGTCTCACTCTGCCCCTAAGGGTTAAGGATGTAAGGCAGCTCAGTCACCGCCTTTAGGCTGCTTAGTCTCTACGTTACTAGCTCCCTCCCGATCCTTGCTCTGGGATCCTGACAGCGGAGCTTGCCAGGGTAGTTCTCTCACTATGGCTCCCTGCGGCCCAGCTCAGCGGCTCAGTCTGGGGCCCTAGACAATGCCCAAACTTCGCCGCACTCCTGCTCAAGCTCTCCCCAAGGCAGTTCAACTGAGTTCCAAGTCCAAAAACACTGAAACAGTTCACAAGTAAGACCTTTCCGGTTTGCAGTCTCAGTGCTGCTTGTACTTATGGTTGCCAGGGGGATTAGGTTGATAAAACACATGCAAACACTTGCCAGTTTTCCCACTGTCTTTGTCCTCCATTTGGGATCCAGAAGTCCCTTGCTGATTCCCTGTATCCTCAAAGGGATGATTATAGGCAGCTCCCACCAGCTAGAGATGCCTGGAGTCTTATCTCCCCAGACTCACCATGCCCAGTTGCAGGGAAGCTGTTATTCGGCCGCCACCTTGCTCCAACCTTTCTATGTGCCTATTTTAAAGGCAGCACCATACTGTCCTTACTACTAGTTTTGTAATGTAATTTTAAATCAGGAAGTATGATATGTCTTTAACTTTTTTATTTGTGTTCAAAATTTCTTCAGCTATTCATGGTCTTTTGTGGATCTACATGAACTGTAGGATTTTTTTTCAATTTCTGTGAAGATTACAATTGGAATTTTGAAAGAGATTTGCATTTAAGCTGTAGGTCACGTTAGGTAGTCAGACCATGTTGACAATATTAAATCCATAACACGCTAGCTATCTTTTCACTTAATTGTGTCTTTTTCTGTTTCTTTAACAATTTTTTAATAGTTTATAATATACAGATCTTTTACCTCCTTGGTTAAATTTAAGGCCAAGTATTTTATTCTTTTTAATTCTATTGTAAATGTAATTGTTAGTTTCTTTGTCAGATAGTTCATTATTAATGTATACAAATGTAATTAGTTTTGTACGTTGAGTTTCTATCCTGCAACTTTACTGAATTTGTTTATTAGTTTTAAGACTTCTTTTATGGGATTTTGAAAGGTTTTTTTTTTTTTTCCATATAAAATTACATTATTTGCAAACAGATGACTTCTTCCTTTTCAACTTGGATTACTGTTTGTTTTTTTTTCTCCTTTCCTAATTGATTTGGCTAGGATTTCCACTACTATATTGAACAAAAGCTTTTTTCTGATTTTAGGGAAAAAAGCTCTTAGCTTTTGACCATTAAGTATGATTTGAGCTCTGAGTTTATGTCTGGCTTTTATTGTGTTGAGGTTCATTCTTCTTATACCAACTTTGTTGAGATTTTTATTGTAAAAGGATGTTGAATTCTGCCAAATCCTTTTTTCTGCGTCTATTTAGATGATCATATGGCTTTTATATTTCATTCTGTTAATGTGGTGTATCACATTTAATGATTTGCACATAATGAGCCATACTTGTATCCCAGGGATAAACCCTACTTGTTCGTGGTGTAAGATCCCTTTAGTGTGTTGCTAAATTTGGTTTGCTAATAGTATTTTGAGAATTTTTGCATCTATGCTCATCAAGAATATTGTAGGCCCATATTTCCTTAATGAAAAAAATGAATGAATAACTATATAAACCAATAGTACACATATTATTTACCTTGGTCCATAAATTTTTGGTGCATAGCCAAGAAATAAAATTGAAATGTAAGTAAAGATTAATATCTTGATGTGTTAATTTAAAAATTAAATTATTCAGTGATTACTTATTCATATTACACATATAAATATATATGTATACACACACACTGTTATTTAACTTATATTCCTGAAGATATTCTTAAGCTTATAACCATGAGATATTAGGCTAGTGATATGATCTTTCTCTGTGTTCTAAAAATAAGTTTAGATTGAATTCTGGTTCTGATATGTTAGAATAAGTATTTTTTATTCATGCATGCATTTTATTTTTTTTTATTATTAAATCATAGCTGTATACATTAATGCGATCATGGGGTACCATATACTGGTTTTATAGACCGTTTGACACATTTTCATCACACTGGTTAACATAGCCTTCCTGGCATTTTTTTAGTTATTGTGTTAAAACATTTATATTCTACATTTACTAACTTTCACATCTACCCCTGTAAGATGCACCGCAGGTGTAATCCCACCAATCACCCTCCCTCTGCCCATCCTCCCCCTTCCCTTCCCTCCCTCTCCCCCTTCCCCCTATTCTTAGGTTATAAGTGGGTTATAGCTTTCATGTGAAACCCATAAATAAGTTTCATACTGGGGCTGAGTACATTGGATACTTTTTCTTCCATTCTTGAGACACTTTACTAAGAAGAATATGTTCCAGCTCCATCCATGTAAACATGAAAGAGGTAAAGTCTCCATCTTTCTTTAATGCTGCATAATATTCCATGGTGTACAAATACCACAATTTATTAATCCATTCGTGGATCAATGGGCACTTGGGCTTTATCCATGACTTAGCAATTATGCATGGGCTGCAATAAACATTCTGGTACAAATATCTTTGTTATGATGTGATTTGTGGTCTTCTGGGTATATACCTAGTAGAGGAATTATAGGATTGAATGGCAGATCTATATTTAGATCTCTAAGTGTTCTCCAAACATCTTTCCAAATGGAATGTATTAATTTGCATTCCCACCAGCAGTGTAGAAGTGTTCCCTTTTCTCCACATCCACGCCAACATCTCTGGTCTTGGGATTTTATGATATGGGCTAATCTTATTGGAGTTAGATGATATCTCAAAGTAGTTTTGGTTTGCATTTCTCTGATGATTAAAGATGATGAGCAGTTTTTCATATGTCTGTAGGCCGAGTGCCTGTCTTCTTCAGAGAAGTTTCCCTTCAAGTCCCTTGCCCAGCCTGAGATGGGATCACTTGTTCTTTTCTTGCTTATATGTTTGAGTTCTCCTTGGATTCTGGTTATTAAACCTTTGTCGGAGACATAACCTGCAAATATCTTCTCCCATTCTGAGGGCTGTTTGCTTGTTTTACTTACTGTGTTCTTGGCTGTGCAAAAGCTTTTTGGTTTTATCAGGTCCCAGTAGTGTATTTTTGAAGCTGCTTCAATTGCCCAGGGCGTCCTCCTCATAAAATACTCGTCCAGACCGATTTCTTCAAGGGTTTTCCCTGCACTCTCTTCTAGTATTTTTATAGTTTGGTGTCTTAAGTTTAAATCTTTAATCCAGTGAGAGTCTATCTTAGTTAATGGTGAAAGGTGTGGGTCCAGTTTCAGTCTTCTACAGGTTGCCAGCCAGTTCACCCAGCACCATTTGTTAAATAGGGAATCTTTTCCCCACTGAATGTTTTTAACTGGATTGTCAAAGATCAAATAATGGTAAGTACCTGGGTTCATCTCTTGATTATCTATTCTGTTCCAGACATCCACTTCTCTGTTTTTGTGCCAGTACCATGCTGTTTTGATCACTATCGATTTATAGTATAGTCTGAGGTCTGGTAGTGTGATTCCTCCTGCTTTGTTTTTATTTCTGAGTAATGTCTTGTCTATTTGAATTTTTTTCTGATTCCATATAAAACGAAGTATTATTTTTTCAAGATCTTTACAGTATGACAGTGGAGCTTTAATAGGAATTGCATTAAAATTTTATATTGCTTTGGGTAGTATGGACATTTTAACAATGTTGAGTCTTCCCAGCCATGAGCATGGTATGTTTGTCCCTTTGTTAACATCTTCGGCTATTTCTTTTCTTAGAGTTTCATAGTTCTCTTTATAGAGATCTTTCACGTCATTTGTGCGATAAACTCCCAAATATTTCATCTTCTTTGGCACTACTGTGAATGGAATAGAGTCCTTACCTGTTTTTTCAGCTTGACCATTGTTGGTATATATAAAGGTGACCGATTTATGAATGTTGATTTTGTAAACTGAGATGCTGCTGTATTCCTTGATCACTTCCAAGAGTTTTGTAGTAGAATCCCTGGTGTTTTCCAGATATACAGTCGTATCATCTGCAAAGAATGAAAGTTTGAACACTTCTGACCCCTATAGGGATACACTTGACGGCCTTTTCTTCCCTAATTGGGGTGGCTAAAACTTCCATTACGTAGTTAAAGAGCAGTGGAGACAATGGGCAGCCTTGTCTGGTTTCTGATCTGAGTGGAAATGATTTCAATTTAACTCCATTCAATACGATATTGGCTGTGGGTTTGCTGTCGATTGCCTTTATCAGTTTAAGAAATGTCTCTTCTATACCAATTTTCTTAAGTGTTCTGGTCATGAAGGGATGCTGGATATTATCAAAAGCTTTTTCTGCATCAATTGAGAGAATAATATGGTTTTTGTTTTTTAATTTGTTTATGTGCTGAATTATACTTATCGATTTATGTATATTGAACCAGCCTTGAGACCCTGAGATAAAACCAACTTGGTCATGATGTATAATTTGTTTGATATGTTGCTGGATTCTGTTTGTTAGGATCTTGTTGAATATTTTTGCATCTATATTCATTAGTGATACTGGTCTATAATTTTCTTTTCTTGTTGGGTCTTTTCCAGGTTTGGGGATCAGGGTGATGTTTGCTTCATAGAACATGTTGGGTAGTCTTCCTTCTTTTTCTGTATTTTGGAGCAGGTTGAATAATATAGGTTCTAGTTCCTCTTTAAAGGTTTGGTAGAATTCTGACGTGAAGCCATCTGGTCCCGGGCTTTTCTTTTTAAGGAGATTTTGTATGGTTGATGCTATTTCAGAACTTGATATAGGCCTGTTCAACATTTCCACTTGATTCTGGCTAAGTCTTGCAAGGTGACGTGCTTCCACGTATTGGTCATTTTTCTTCAGATTTTCATATTTCTGAGAATACAGTTTCTTGTAATATTTATTAAGGATTTTTTGAATTTCTGAGGAGTCTTTTGTTATTTTGTCTTTGTCATTTCTGATTGATGAGATTAGAGATTTTACTCTTTTTTTCCTGGTTAGGTTAGCCAAAGGTTTATCTATTTTATTGACCTTTTCAAAAAACCAACTTTTTGATTAATTGATCTGTTGTATAATTCTTTTGTTTTCAATTTCATTTAATTCTGCTCTAATTTTAATTCAACTCCAATTTAATTCAACTCTAATCAAGTGGCTCATGTCTGTTATTTCTTTTCTTTTACTTGGTTTGGGGTTGGAATCTTCTTCCTTTACCAGTTGCTTGAGATGTCCCGTTAACTTGTTAACTTTCTCTCTTTCCATTCTCTTGAGGAAGGCTTGCAGTGCTGTAAATTTCCCTCTTAGGACTGACTTTGTGGTATCCCAGAGGTTCTGATAATTTGTGTGTTCATTGTCATTTTGTTCCAAAAATCTGGCAATTTCCTTCTTAATCTCATCTCTGACCCAGCTATCATTCAGCATAAGGTTATTTAACTTCTATGTTTTTGTATGAGTATGCAGATTCCTGTTGTTACTGAGTTCAACTTTTATGCTATGGTGGTCCGAGAAGATGCAAGGAATAATTTCTATTCCTTTAAATTTACTGAGGTTAGACTTGTGACCTAAGATGTGATCAATTTTGGAGTGTGTTCCATGGGCTAATGAGAAGTATGTGTATTCAGTTTTGTTTGGATGAAATGTTCTGTAAATGTCTTTTAAATCCAAATGTTGGATGGTTATGTTTAAATCAAAAATTTCTTTGCTCAGCTTCTTATTGGAGGATCTATCCAAGACAGCAAAAGGAGTCCTAAAATCTTCGACTATTATGGAGCTGGAGGAAATCAAGTTGCTCATGTCTGCTAAAGTTTCTCTTATAAATTGAAGTGCATTCTGGTTGGGTGCATAAATATTAATAATTGAAATCTCATCATATTGAGTATTACCCTTAACAAATATGAAGTGACCATTCTTATGCTTCTTTACTTTTGTTGGTTTAAACCCTATTGTGTCTGCAAATAGAATTGCAACACCTGCTTTTTTCTGATTACCATTTGCCTGAAATATAGTCGACCATCCTTTCACCCTAAGTTTATATTTATCTTTTAAGGTAAAATGTGACTCTTGTATGCAGCAAATATCTGGCCTGAGTTTTTATATCCAGTCAGCTAACCTTTGCCTCTTTAGAGGACAGTTGAAGCTGTTCACATTAATGGAGAATATTGATAAGTTTGGTAACATTTTGGCTATCAGGTTTTTTGAAATTCCAGTGGACATTTTTAATCCTTTTGCCACTGTGGAAGTTGGAGTTTGATCGAAAGTTTCTGAGTGAGTTTACTTTTGTGGTAGAGGATTAGTCTGGTCATTATGGAAGATCGTTCTGAGACTATCCTGAAGAGCTGCTTTGGTTATGACAAATTTCTTCGACATATGAATGTCATTAAAGTACTTAATTTCTCCATCATATATGAAACTCAGTTTAGCTGGATACAGGATCTGGGGTTGATAGTTATTTTGCTTTAGGAGATTAAAAGTCAATGACCACACTCTTCGGGCTTGAAAAGTTTCAGCAGAGAGTCTGCAGTCATTCTAATATTCTTCCCTTTGTAGGTAATGGATTTCTTACGTCTGGCTGCTTTCAGAATTTTCTCCTTCATATTAACTTTAGTAAAGTTAATTGTGATATGAGTGGGGGATATCTTATTCGGATTAAGTCATGCTGGGGTTTTGAAACTGTCTGCTATCTAAATTTCAGAATCTCTTGGCATGTCTGAAAATTCTCTTTCATAATTTCATGATGAAGGGCCTCTGTGCCTTGCGAGGCAACTTCATCACTTTCAGGGATTCCAATGAGGCAGATATTAGCCTTCTTCAAATTATCGCAGAGCTCTCTGAGGGACTGATCCATTTTTGCTCTCCATTTCTCTTCCTCTTTAAGAGTTTGGGAGCATTCAAAGGCTTTGTCTTCAATGTCATAAATCCTTTCTTCTGCTTGCTCCACTCTGTTACTGAGGGATTCTGCTGTATTTTTCAGATCTTTGAGGGCTGCAAATTCTTGCTTCATTGCGTCAAAATCTTTGGTGGTTTGATCTTTAAATTCGTTAAATTCTTGAGACAACTTTTGAATTTCTAATTCCGAATTTTGAATTGCTCCTTGAATTTCTAATTCCAAATTTTCCTCCATTCTATTAATCTTGTTTGCAATCCAAATTCTGAATTTGATTTCTGACATCTCGGTCAGTTGTTTATGAATGGGATCTTCAGTTACATCTGCTATATCTTTCCTTAGGGGTGGGGGGTGATCTATTCTGGTTATTCATGTTACCAGAATTTTTCTACTGATTCCGCCCCATGATTGTTTTACACCATTTGATTTTTCCCCTGGAGCTTTGTTGAGGACCCATACAGTGCTATGTCCTGAGAAACTGGGGTCCTGTTTGGTGTGGTGGAGCTAAGTGGTTCTGTCTTGTTTTCAGCTGGTCTCTGTTTGACCCTAGTGAAACGGTTACTCCGGGTTGAAGTCTCAGCTGTGGAGAAATACCAGCAATTAAGTCGCCCCCGCCCCCCCCCCCCCACAGGCACCAGTTGGAAAAGTTATATCAAACCTTCTTACAACCACACACCCAGGGCACCGCGTGAATATTCCACAGGCAATTGGCTCAGTTCTAAAGGTCCAAATCAATTTTCTCAGTCAGCACCTGTCTCAGTTGGGAGAGTTTAAAAGGTCTCTGGCAACTGGATCGCAGGGGTCTCCTGACAACTCAGATATGGCTTGCTCTGGTGCTCTGTGGAGTTAGGAGGACCCACCCAGCAAATAGATTTGTCTGGGAAGGTTGATGCCTCCTTCTCGACCTTGCACCTCTGTCACACACAGTCACTGATTTCCCGGCCAGGCTGTGACCTAGTTGCCTATAGTGAACAGATATTCCAGGGGTTTGCACCTGCCTGGATCACAAGGAAATCCATTTCTGCTCAGCCAGGCTGCTGTGCTCTGCCTCTATCCAGCAGGGTGAGGTGAGGCCTGACAACCTCGTGCACTTGATGAAGGCTGGGGATGTTCACTCAGTTCCTGCCCTGCCCCAGATAGATGTTACAGACAGAAGAGAACAGAACAACTTTGGGGGAATTTTTTCTGTCCCTGCAAAATTCCCCTGCAGAAGAGAAGCTGTTTTTAGTTCCCAGAGCCTGCTCCTCAGGCCCTGTCTTTGCTCCTGCAGGTTTGTGTTCGGTTAGCTGTCAGTTCTAGCCTCCTGCCTTCCTTTGTCTATAGGCTGATGATCCACTGAAGGCCGGGTACGTCTTAGGCTCAGTAAAGCAGTCAGCAGTCATCTGGGTCAACCCCGCCCTGGGAACTTCCCGGCTCTGCACTTGCGTTTCTAGTCCTCACCCTCCACCCAGGCCAGTACCGCCTCAGGCAAACCCTTTACTCACGGGACCTGCATTTCCGTCCCAGGTCTGTTCTGCGGTGGTTGCCTCCTGATTAGATGCCCGGCCTTCTCTGGTTGCCTAGGGATACAGGTGTGTGGCTTCAGAATATCTGGGAGTGAGCCCTATTATTGCCAAAAATGGCTGCTGCTCTGTGCCTCGGGGCACCGCTGCTCTGGTGTGATTCCCTCTCAGCCGATGACTGTCCTCTCCTCCTGTGCCGCAGAATCAGCACTGACCATCTACAGTCTAGGCCCTGTCCAGGGGGTGACCCCTCAAGAAATCACCCAAGAATCTGGACTCCTGTGGGACAGGCCTCCAGACCTCAGAGTGAGAGTTGAGGGGAGTGCTGGGAGCTCAGAATTGCAGGTAGAGAATATGTACAGTTTTGTACAGTTTTATGCCTCACAGGAGAACGTCATGGCACCCTAGTAGGGGAGGTAGGTCCAGTTTTTAGGGTCTGTCCTGTGGAGTGTAGTGGGAGGACCTTTGAACTCTGCTCGTTTGTTTGTGGGTCACTGTGAGCCGTTGTCATGGTGGAGGGGATCCTGTCCGCTTGGTGATGGATTTTGTATCTTTTGTTTGTATCCTTGGGGTCTCAGCTCACCTCAGCAGGGTTGATATGCGTTCTTCAACCTTCTCTCTTGGTGCAGCTCTAATCCACCAGGTTACTTGCTAAATTTCTGTCCTTTAACTGTACTTCTGGATGGGAGCCTCTTTAACTTGCTCAGAACACCGCTCTCTGGCCTTTTCTCTCATCATTTTAGGGATAGAAACATCTTTTTGACATGTCTAAGATGCTGGTCTGCGGGGTCAAGGGCCATCTCAGCCGGCAGAGAACAAGGAAACCAGTGGCAACTCTGGGACAGGGGGCGGGGAGAGGTGGAATAAGTTTTAAAAACCGGGTTCAAACCCAGCCCCTGCCAAACTGCAACAAAAAAAAATAGTCGGGTGTTGTGGCGGGCTCCTGTGGTCCCAGCTGCTCGGGAGGCTGAGGCAAGAGAATCGCTTAAGCCCAGAAGTTGGAGGTTGCTGTGAGCCGTGTGACGTATGTCATGGCACTCTCCCCAAGGGCAGTACAGTGAGACTCTTGTCTCTACAAAAAAAAAAAAAAAAACCCAACCTCCTACAAATGTTAGCTGTTAACTCCAGAAAACAACAAAAGATTCAACTACCTGAAGGATCTTCAGATTGAACAAAAACAGTCATATTTTCGAGGGGAGCTGAAACTTGGTTGGAGTTATAGAATAGAGTTGGTTTTCCAATTCTGAGCCTGTAGCTTGAAGGCAGACCACAGTCCTAGCACAGGGGCTAAAATCTGACACTGAACCTATTTCTTTTTCCTGAAGAGAAAAGGACAGTTCATGGAACACGCAAAGCCACTGGAGAGTGAAGTGAGGTGGATACACTAAAGAAGAGAGCCAAAGAATGTAAATGGTAAGTATAAACATCCTGAGTCTCTGGCCGAGGCACAAACAGTGTACAGACAGGGCAGACTCAAAGGAGTTTTCAGCTAAGAGTTAACAAACTCAGGTTTCACTGATGTCTACTACTGGCAAAGTGAAATTTTTAGTTTGAATTTAACCAGTTTAATTTCCTTATGAAACAAAATAGCAATACTCTTTGAAGTTATATAATCCACACTCTCCAGAGCTTAATAATCAAAATGCCCAAGATACAACCTAAAAATACTTGAAATAGGAAAGAAAACCCATTTTTGAAGGAAAAAATAATTAATGGAAGCTAACACTGAGAGAATGTAATGAGGAACTGAGGGCTTTATGGCAGCTATCATAATTCTGATTAATGAGGTAAAGAGAAATATATTAAATTAGGAGGTAGGAATTCTCAGCAGAAAAACAGAAAATAAAATATAGAAAGAACCAAAAGGAAATTACAGAAGTGGAAACAATGATACCTGACATTATAGGTATAATAGAATGAAAATCAGTAGAAATTTTCCTATCTGGAGAAGAGAGAGAAATATTGAAAAAAAATGAACAGAACCTCGGGATTCTGTGTGATAATATAAAAAAAGGCATATGGCAGAATAAGTTCCTGAAGAAATAATGGCTGAAAACTTCCCAGATTGAATGAAAGTCATAATTTATAGATTTAAAAAGCTTGAACTATAAATAAAGGAAATACAAAATAAATGTACATATATTAAAGTAAATTGCTGAAAATCAAAGGAAATAAGAAAAACATCCAGGGGAAATAACCTTATATACAGAATAACAGTGATAAAATATGTAGATTTTTTATCAGAAACTATGCCGATACAGCAGCATAGCATTTATTTAAAAAAAAAAAATCTGAAAGATAAAATAAAAATCTCTAAATAAATATAGTCCAGAATTCTAAGATAAAAAAATTCTGCAGTCTAAAGGGAAATGACACTAAATGGAAAAAATAATTTTCAAGAGGCAATGAAATGATAAATACCTGGGTAAATACAAAAGACTTTTTTCTTTAACACCCACAAAATACATGTAAATGTGTATGCAAAAAGCACAACATACTTTAAAAAAAAAAGTCTTTAACATTATAAAAAAAAATACAGCATACTCTTGTGGGGTTTATAATGCATGTAGATGTAATATAAGTGACATATGACAATTACAATAAAATGGATAAAGGAGGTGATAAAGGTGATAAAGGACCTGCCTAAATAGTTGTATAACTTCTACATTTTATAAGAAGTGATACAATATTAACTTTAATAGTGTAAATTAAAATATATAATCCCCAGAGCAACTATTAAAAGGTATGTAGGAAGTATATTAGAAAGCCAACAAATTAAAATGGAATTTAAGAAATATTCAAACAATCCACATAATAATGAAAGGAGGAACAAAGAGACAAAATACCAAAGGGAAAAATACCCTGTTTCCCTGAAAATAAGATATCCTCCGAAAATAAGACCTACTTACAGGAAAGATAAGACGTCCCCTGAAAATAAGACCTAACGCATCTTTGGGAGCACACTGTCTTATTTTCGGGGAAACAGGGTAGCTCTCAATACTACTATAGCAATATTCAGAATTTATGTAATTAAATTCTCCAATTAAAAACAGAAATAATCAGAATGGATTTTTTTAAAAAGCATGACTCTACCTGCTTTCTATAAGAAATGCCTTTCATATATAAAGATACAGCTAGTTTTAAGCAAATGTGTATCAAAGGGTGTTTTGTGGAAGCAGCAAGTGTAAGAAGGTTTGAGTGTCTATCGTAATATAAAATAAAATAGACTTCAAGACAAAGAGCATTAATAGAAATAAAAAATATTTTATTATGATTCATTAAGGAGCACAGATGTGTGTGCACCCAAAAACAAAGTTTCAGAATAGATAAAGCAAAAACTGACAGATGAAAGGAGAAATATATAAATCCACAGTTGTGGCAGATTTTAATACCTTTTTCTTAGCAATTGATAAAATAATGACAACAAAAATTAGGAGACACAGACGATCTGAATCTAAACAGTCAACAAAATTGACCCTACTGATTTATAGAACACTTCTCCCAACAACTTCAGATTCTTCCAAGTGTATGACAATCCAATTTTTAAAAATGGAAAACAAGCTACAAATATTTACAATACATACTCATCAATGAACATATTCATCAATTCTAACAATGAACTTGTGTCAATAAAAAGCCAACAACAATAAAAAAAATGAGTGAAACACTTGACATGCTCAATACAGGAAAAGACGCTCAACATCATTAGTCATGGGAATGATGCTAATTAAAACTGTGATTAGTTACCACTGTACACCCACTAAAATCGTTACAATTTTTTTAATAAGAGAACTATTTATTTCCAAATACCATGTGCATGGGGAGAATCACAAGAGTGACTACCCAATATCTCAAGGATCATCAGATATTTTTGAAGGGAGGAGGAAGATAAGGAGTATAGCTGCAATAAGTGGTTGCTAGTGTTTACAAAACTAGCAATACCCAGTGTTTGGCAAGAATACAAAACCATTGGAATTCTCATACAGTGCTGGTGGATAATGTAAAATGATATAATCATTAAAAAAACTGTTCTATAGTTCTGTAAAAAGTTAAATTTACAACTACCATACGACTCAGCCTTTCTATTCCTATTTATTCGTTGAAGAGAAATAAATATATCACTTGTACAAACATGTTCATATCAACTTTACTCACAGTCATCAAAGACTGGAAACAACTCAAATGTCCATCTACTGGTGAATAGATAAACAAATTCTGGAACATCCATATAAAAGAATGATACTCAGCAACAGAAAACAATGAACTATTGATACAGCCACATGGGTGAATTCCAAAATTATAGAATTGGAAGAAGGCAGGCACAAAAAAATACATACTGTAGAATGCCACGTATATAAAATCAAGGAAACGCTAATGTAGACTGGGAGAAAGCAGGTAAGTTGTTGCCTGAAAGGTAAGGATAGAAGGACTGCAAAATGGCCTGAGAAAACTGTTTGGGGAACAGGCGTTGCTATGGCATTGTCTTTTACTAGTAAATGGCTTTGTCAAAATTAATCAAATTTACCCTTTAAATGGTTACCATTCATTAATTTGTTCATTAAAAAGTAAGTATGGTTTTTGCCTACCTGCTGGCTTTCCTTTCTGAACATATCAGTTCAAAAGCCATTTTGTGGGACCAGACAAGGTAGGCATCCTTGCAGGGAGGCATTGGTAGAGCAGCAGGTAGCTTAGCACCAATTGTTGGAACCCAAGTAGAATGATGAAGGTGTCCACACCGGGTGGGATGGGATGTTGGAGTTCAAGAAGGGTGTGGAGGACTTCTGCACCAGATGTCAAGGGATGCAGTAGTGGTGAAAAGAGATCAATAACATATAGCAGGGTAATCATCCAATAAGTTAACATTATGAATAATGGGAGCCAACTTTCTTAATGTAAGAGAAGGGAGTTACAGCTATGGAAAGAAAGAAAACAAACTAGAGGGTACCCGAGATTCTTGAATTACAACTGGAGATATTGTTGTGAGCTCAGAGTTTATATGTGTGTATATGTTTTTTATGTTATATACATACACACACATATATATGGGGGGAGAAAGAGACTCCAATAACAATGAGCACAGCTGGCACCCAGATATCAGTATTTGGCTCTATTCTCCACTAAAAAGAACAAAGTCTCTTTGGGAAAATGGCTGATTTCAAGACTGAGCAGATAAAATACAAAGTGAGCCTGGAACATTTTCTTTCTCTAGAAAGAAAGAATATTCTCAAAGATCAATGTAGTTTATGAAAAACAGACAAGAGAGCTTGAAGGGGCTTTTAACTGGCCACATCTGTGACATTTTGAACATCAAAATGAATAAAAATAGTAATGGATTATAACTCATTGAATAAAAATTAATGCATGCATATTATATATTAAATGAATAAATGGGGAGATAACAGTAGACTACCTATAAATAAATGTAGAAAGTGATGAAATAAAAAATTTTTAAACTATCATACTAATAAATTCAGTCTAGAACCATCAAAATAATGATGAAATGTTGTCAAGGAAAGGGATATTTACATGCTTTCAAACTACCTCTCCAGAAAATACTCATTAATTACAGAGAGGGAAAAAAAGAACTTTACAATGGAGAAAGCTTGCAGACATCCCCGTAATCAAATGATCCAATTTAGCATCATTCATAATGGGGCAAATCAAAATCATGTACCACCTGACACAATGGGAATATACATTACTTTTGGGATATTTTTGCCAAAAATGCATAGCCTGAATATATCCATAAGAAAACACCAAAAATACTCAAATAGTGGGACATCCTGCTTCCCCCAAAATGTAGCTTGTACCATTCAAAAGTATCACAGTCATGAAAGCCAAGGAAAGAGGAATTTTTACACAATGTGGAGACTAAAGTGATATGACAATTCTGGACTGGACCAACTTATACAGGGCATTAACAAAACAACTGACAAAACTTAAAAAGGGTCTGAGGATAAAATGGTAAAATGTGTCAAAATTAGTTTCTTGATTATGAGAGTTGTATTACAGTTAGGATTTTAGGGGAATGGTCATGCTTCAAAAGCCACACATCAAAGTAATCAGGTGTGTTAGAACATTATTTTTACAACATACATTCAAATGGCTCAGGGAATAAAGGAGATTATTTTTCTCTTCTTGTAATTTTTCACTAAATTTGATACAATTACAAACTGAAAATTATATTTACATAAGAAAATTTATATGAAAGAGTAATATGGAGAAAATAGTATTTTATATATTGAAGAACTAGAATAGTATACAATAAATAAATAATTTATCTTCAAAGAAAAATGCATAATTTATTTTCAGAAAAGCAATTTATTTTCAAAAGAGAATATTTGCATGCTATACATCTGATAAAGGGCTAATAACAGAATCTACAAAAAACTCATGCAAATCAGCAAGAAGACGTCAAACAACCCCATTAAAATTAAAAAGAATGCCAAACACACAGAAGCTTTTCAAAAGAAAATACACATGAAAAAATGGTCAATGTCTCGAAATATCAGGGAAATCCAAATCAAACCACAATGAGAAAGATATCACCTAACTCCAGCCAAAAAGGCTTTTATATGAAAGTCCCAAAACAACAAATGTTGATGTGGAGGCAGAGAGAAAGAAGCACATATACACTGTTGTTGGGCCCACAAACTACTACAACCACTATGGAAAGTAGTATAAAGAAACCTTAAAGAGCTAAAAGTAGATCTACCATTTGATTCAGCAACTGCTGGGAAAAAAAATTCTATAAAAAAGGATACTTGGCCCAAAGGAAAAAAAGACATTCTATAAAAAAGGACACTTGGCCCTAAATGTTCAAAACAGCACCATTCACCGTCACAAAGATGTGGAATTAACCCAACTCTTCATCAATACATAAGTGAACTAATAAAATGTGGTATAATGTATACCATGGAGTATTAGCCATAAAAATGATGAGTTACTACCTTTTGTAACAACCTAAATGGAACTGGACACGTCCTCCTAAGTGAAGTACCACAGGGACGGAAAACAAAGACTACATGTGCTCACCTTTACATTGGGACTGAATGATCAAATGCATGTGTACAAATGGTAATAAAATTAAATGGAAACCAAGCAGGTGGGATGGGGAGGTGGGAATGGTTAAATTCACACTTAACAGGTATAATGTGCATTATCTGGGGGATGGACACAATTATTACTTTGACTCAAACTGTACAAATAATGCATGTAACCCAAACATTTGTACCCCTGTAACCTTCTGAAATAAAATTTAAAAAAAGAAAAAGGATGTCTGAAATAGTAAAACTCATTAAAAAAATCAAATGCCTGAATATGTTGATAATTTTAACCAATATGGGAATGCGAGTATAACTATATGAATTGCAGAACTCTTGAAATTTGTAGATATAATAATAGGAAGTACAGTACTGCTACTGATTTTTTAAAAACCCACTTTTACAACTTATTATAAACATGGACTAAGTGCCTTTCTGGATTTCACAATAGTAATACTGTCAACTTGCGTTCCAGGCAATAACTGTGAGAAAGCAATTCATATAATGCCAAATAGCTGTCAAACTGTTTGATTCTTGTGTATACTTGATTTTAGCTCTAAATTAGATATGTGGCTATTAGTAAGACTTCTGCCTGATTCACTGGTCTAACCTGTCTCAAGAAATAATTGGCAGCTGTAAACTCAAATTATGCAGGGTGCAACAGTTTCTCTATCTGCATATTTCTCATACCTTATCGTTGTCATTTACTTTATAATTATGCAATTATTTTGAAGGAGGTCAAAAAGAATGTAGCAAAGAGTTCACTTAAAGGTAGTTTCATATTAACATTCCAAAGTCCTTGTATGTCCTTGTGTTATACATAGTATTTGATGATTCATAGTGTGGTAGCATTCATTTACCATCATATTTCCTCACAAAATCAGACAGCAAGCAAATATTAATTGTATGTATATGGTTGGCCTAGTATTGTGTGCTCTCCTATTGATCCTTGATACTGCTTTTTGAATAGTGTGACATTCCTAATATAAATCTGTTACAATGATTCAAAATCTGGTAGTGTTTTTGTTTTTGTCTCACTTTCTTGCACCCAGTAAAGTGCTGTGACGTCACAGCTCATAGCAACCTCAAACTCTTAGGCTCAAGTGATCCTCCTGCCTCAGCCTCCCAAGTAGCTGGGTCTACTGGCACCTGCCACAATGCCCAGCTATTTTTTTTAGAGATGGGCTCTTGCTATTGCTCAGGCTGGTCTCAAACTAATGAACTCAAGCAATCTACCCGCCTCGGCCTCCCAGAGTGTTGGGATTACAGGTGTGAGCCACTGTGCCTGGCCCCATCAAAATCTGGTAGTGTTTTAACTGGGTTCTAGTTGTAAGAGTTTTCCACTCATGCTTCTACAGCTGTGATTTATGAGATCTGTCCCAGAACCTAAGCACAGTTTCCTAAATCATACAACTAGTGACTCTCTGCTCCCTGTTTTCACGTACAGGCATACCTTGGAGATATGGATTCAGCTCCAGGCCGCCACAGTAAAATGAACATAAACATAAATAAGCCACATGAATTTCTGATTTCCCAATGAATACAAAAGTTATATTTATACAATGCTGTAGTCTGTTAAATGTGCATTATCATTATTTATTTTTAAAAAGTACATACCTTAATTTAAAAATTTCTTATTGCTAAAAAAACTTTAATGATCATCTGAGACTTCAGTTAGTTGTAATAATTTTGTGAGGGAAAGGTCTCGCCTTCATGTTGATGGCCGCTGACTGATCAGGGTGCTAAAGGTTGGGGTGGCTGTGGCCATTTCTTAAAATAAGACCACAGTGAAGTTTGCCACATCTTACTTTTGCTGCTGCTTGATAGCATTTTAACCACAGTAGAATTTCTTTCCAAATATAGGGTCAATTATCCCAAACCCTGCCACTGTATTGTTAATTAAATTTATGTAATATTCTAAATTTTTTGATGTCATTTCAGTAGTTTTCTCACAGCATCAAAAACAAGACTAGATTCCATCTCAAATAACCACTTTTTCTTGCTCAATCATGAAAAGCAACTCCTCATCCATTTTAGTTTTATTGTGAGATTGCAACTGTTGAGTCACTTCTTCAGGCTCTGCTTTTAATTGTAGTTCTCATGCTATTTTCTGCCACAATGGCAGTAACTTCCTCCGCTGGAGTCTTAAACCACCCAAAGTCATCCCATGAGGATTGGAATCAACTTATTCCAAATTCCTGCTAATGTTTATATTTTGACCTTCTCACATGAGTCACGAATATTCTTAATGGCATCTAGTATGGTGAATCCTTTCCAGGTTTTTGATTACTTCACCCAGCTCTATCACAGAATTCACAACTGTTGCAGCCGTAGCCTTAAAAATGTATTTCTTAAATAAAAAGACTTGAAAGTTGGAATTAGTCATTTATCCAGGAGCTGCAGAATGAATATTTTATTAGCAGGCATGAAAACAACAATCATCACCTTGTACAATTAGAGCTTCAACTTAAAGTTGCCAGGTGCATTAGCTCCTAGCAAGAGAGTTAACTTATCCTTTGAAGCTTTGAAGCCAGACATTGACTTTTCCTCTCTAGTTATAAAGGTCTTAAATGTCATCTTTTTCCGGTGTAGGACTGTTGAATCCACATTTAAAATCTGTTGTTTAATGGCGACTTTCATCAGTGAGCTTAGCTAGATCTTCTGGAACATTTGCTGCAGCTTCCACATCAGGACTGGCTGCTTCACCATGAATTATGTTATGGAGAGGGCATCTTTCCTTAAACCTTATTAACTAACCTAAACTTTAGCCTCCAACCAAGCTAATTAAGCTAGTTTCAAACTTTTCTTCTGTAGCTTCCTCACCTCTCTTAGCTTTCATAGAATTAAAGAGAGTTAAAATCTTGTTCTGGATTTAGGGTTTCACCTAGAGGAATGTTGTGGCTGGTTTGATCTTATATTAGGACCACTAAAAAAAAAAAATTCTCCCCATCATCAGTAAAGCTGTTTCACTTTCTTATCATTCATGTATTCACTGAAATAGCACTTCAGAACTCAAAAAGTTTGTTTCCATTTCCCTCTGGCTGCATTATGGCTGACATTTTTACAGAGACAGATCTACTGTGATGTGGTCTGCTACTTCGTTTGATGATGTACCCAACTGATCATTGAAGTGGAGTTCCTGTTAAACCAGAGGAATAAGTAATCATCATTCTAATTTTTTGAATTATTTAAAGTTAATAGTAGCTGTGAAGTTTATAAAAAACAATTTGTACATTTAATTGTATTCCAGACTTGTTAATTCAAAGTAATATGTGAATACATTAATGTATAAGAAGTAAACCAAATGAGCTATTTGGAAACCGACTACCTAGAAGTACTTATTTGGAGAAATCCAAATAAAAATAAAATAGAACATAGAAATAAATGAAAGTTTTAGAGTCCTTATTAATATGAAATCAATTGAGAATTATCTTTTTACTTTGATATTTGAGTCAAAATATTTCTATTGAAAGTTTAGGAAAAATATTATTCCTTTTGCATATTGTCTTTTGCTAAACAGAATGCTTCTGCAGCACATAATCAAATCTCATCATCATGGGGTTTTCAATAAAATTACTATCCTCTAGGAGTCAAGTTCCCAATATCTTTCCCAGTCATTTTAAAGTGAGAAATAATTGTGAAAGGTGTGTAAAGTAACATTAAGTGATATTTATTGCCTATTTTCATGTTGATTAGAAAAATTTGTTTGATATTAACAAAATGCATTTTAGTATCCCCAGCCTCATTCATGAAATTTCAGAGGGCAAGAGGGCAGAAATGTCCACTAACGGGCAAAACTTTCCATTAGGGAAAAAACCATAGAACCTAACTTCTCGTCCTCCATTTCTCTTGATAGTTAACTTCTTTTTTCCTTTACCAATGAAAAGCTCACTAGAAGAGAAGTGAGGAAATAATTCAATTGGTAGGATAGAATGATGAAAATATTTGATGTCTGGTGCTTTTTTCATTATTTCCAAAGCCAGTTAGGTTATAGTTAAATTTTCTAAAAAGAAAACAGAATGAGAAATGTAGTTGCCACATTTCTTTTAAAATCCAAAATTATATCATCCACTATTAGCACTTGGAATTATAAACTCCATATTAATTTATTGTTACTAAATTTAGCTGTATTTCAAAATGAAACTTTCTGAAAGTTTGTTAATGATACTAAGAATGGAATAATATTTCCATAAGTAAGTCTGTCAAGAATATATTCACCATTATATTCATTACTTCATCGCTCCAGATTATAATCAAAATGAGTAGATTTCTATTCTATGCAAAGAAAGCTCATGTAAGGGAAATAATGTTAATCTCGATTTTGATTAGGTAGGATCCCCATATGAAAACAGTAGTTTGTCTTCTATGACAGCATGTAGCATTTCCAGCTGCCTTCTCTCCCTAATCAAAACATTTGCTTATAATAGCAGCTGCTTCTATGCTTTGTTTTTAAACAATTTGCAACAAATCAAATTGGGAACAAAGTGTCCATAAAAGGGATCTCGGGCTTCTGGGACACGCATGTTATAAAATGTCAAATTAAGGTAGGAAAAGGAAGCCAATTCACAAGCCAGTTTTAAATTTTTACTGTAAAGCTTTGTTTTCTGAAACCCTAAGAAACAAAATTTATAATCAACACTAAGATAGTACAGTTAAAAATTTATAAATAATTATTCTTTATAGAGTAGATCTATTTAAAGTTGTATGTTAGAAATTCATAACACAGTTCATAGCCTACATATTCAGATGAAATATTTTGGGGAAAAAAAGAGGCCAAATTTCTCATCTAATAGTAAATTATAATTTGTAATCTTTATGTCACACTTATGAAGCTACATGAATAAAAGTTAATATTGTGCATGTGACTTTATATGTCAGGTTGCATTTGGCTTAGATGAAAGACACACCAAACTGAATTAGTGTGAACAACTATTTTGGAATATATTTTATAATATGTGCTTGCCTAAGACATCCTACTACTATGTATATACTTTTAAGAGCACATTTCAATATTAGTAAATTTTGCACTATTTGAAAAGTATATATAATTTTTAATGTTAATGTTATATCTTTTTAAAGAATTTATTTCTCTTTGTATCATATAGTGAAGGGAGAAAAGTGTGTAAGTGTAATTTAGGTCAGACTAGCACATCTTACTTAATTTAAGCACTGAAAATGTATATTTGAAAGATCTTAATCTCCACATGTTCTGCAGATAAAACCAGAAAAACAATGCAATAAAACGTCATGCATCTCATAGAAGTTGGAATAACCATTTACTTAAAAATTTACCATCTGTTCTCATTGAAGCAAAAAGACAGCCATTTATTACCCTGCCTTATAAACCCTGATGATCAGAAAGTAACAGAAATAAATGCTAATATCATTTTCCCCTTTTCTTATTTGCTATAGTGGTTCTTAATGAAAATTTGGGTATACAAAGGAAAGGGGAGGCTATTCCCCCACCCATCTCTTAATTGAGTGGCTATATTCAGTAATAGCTTTTTTCTGCCCTAGGCAGCATGACATTACCTCATTTGGCTACCACAGCTATTATTCTAGGAGGCAGCTAGTGAAGTGCCCCAGTCCATCTGCTTGGTTTTTCTCGGGCTGGTGCTTTCCTTGATGTTGACAGCTGTCTTAATATTCCTGGGCCACCTGCCACACAATAAATACTCTCCTCTAAGATATATACAGAAGTTATCCCTCTACTGGACTTTTCAAAACAGAAAAACTTAACATTTCTTTTTTTTTTTTTTGAGACAGAGTCTCACTTTATCACCCTGGGTAGAATGCCATGGCATCATTATAGCTCACTGCAGCCTCAAGCTCTTGGGTTCAAACAATTTTCTTGCTTCAGCTTTTCTATTTTTAATAGAGACAGGTTCTCGTTCATGCTAAGGCTGGTCTCTGAACTCTTTTTTTTTTTAAATTTATTTTTATTGTTAAATCATAGGTGTGTACATTAGCGCAATCAAGGGGTACAATGTGCTGGTTTCATATACAATCTGAAATATTCTCATCAAACTGTTCAACGTAGCCTTCATGGCATTTTCTTAGTTACTGTATGTAGGCATTTGTATTCTGCATTTAGTAAGTTTCGCCTGTACCCATTCTAAGATGCATGGTAGGTGTGGCCCCACCCAGAACCCTCCCTCCACCCTGACCTCCCCCCTCCCTTCCCCTTCCTCAGATTGGGCAATCCACCTGCCCCAGCCTCCCAGAGTGCTAGGATTACAGGCATGAGCCCCTGTGCTAGGCCAAAACTTAGCATTTCTATATCATATTTGCATTCTAGTTTAAATGCTTTAAGGCTCGGCACTTTCAGTTTATTCTCATACTTTTGAAGAATATAGTACTTATGCTTGGGGAATGGCAATTCAGTTACAGTGTTGACCAACTTAAAGTTTTTTCATATATCACATAAATTATTGAATTATAGTCTTTTTGTGGAAGTCAGGTGGTCACAAGAGGCAGAGAAAAGAACATATTGACAATTATCTCCTCTAGTGAGCTCTCCAGGAAACTTAGTCTAGATTACGTTGAGGATATTTGCCAGTAAATGCCCCTGTCTAACCTTATTTGCACATCTGTTTCCTCCATCAGACTTACTCTTTGAGGGCAAACACTTGGTTCTTATCGATCACTGGATTACTACTTGTGAGAATGAGCATGTAACTGATACACAGCGGGTACCTGAGGACAGAACCAGATTTTGTAGGTTCTGAAGTTTTATAATCTGTGGGGACCCTATTTAAAGAAAAAGGATTTAATAATGGGAATAACAAGTAGATTAAAATTAATATTTATATAGAGTGAAAACATAAATCATGCATATCACCATTTTCAAAGATTGACTACTATAAATGTTACAGTCTAGAAAAACAATATATTTTTTATTAACAGTCTGGCTCTGGTTTACTTGATCTTTATTACCACATACAGTTTGTGGTACTGCTACAGGTTTGTTCCCTACAAACAGGACTTCTGATATATTCCATTTTATGCAGTTTACATCAAAAAGAAAGAAACGTTTGGTGCATTTACACTTATAAAAATAATATATACTACATTATTGAACTCATATTACTGTTATGAGAGAAATCACATCAATCAGAGATAATTCCTCCTCTTGCAACTTCCTCTGCTGTACATTGCAAATCTTGTTTTACCTCTGCTACCTACATATTTTCAGAGTCACGAGTTACAGAATATGTTCATGTCCTGACCTGAAAATCTCTGGCCCTGCATCATGGGTGTAATGAATGCTTAGTGAGTTGCACAATGGAAAAAAAATGAAATTTAAGAAATAACTTAATTATACTTTAGAGAGGCCGAAAATCACACAAATATATCCCACAATCCAAACTAAATGTATTCCCAACTTCAATTCCCCAGCAGGTTCCCAAATTTTCCCAACTCTAACACCAATTAACTGGAAAAGTGTCATGGAGGAAAACTATGAATGAAAAGAGATTGTGATATTAATCATCTTAATTGCATTAAATATTTACTTTTCGTAAATGCTGTAAAACATGTGACCATGGATCACATTGCTGAGTTCACCCTGGAAGAGACTGTGCCAATGAGGAGCTGTGAAACATGAGCTTCCTCAACGTCACAGTAAATGTGCTTCTCCTGTAGGCACTCCCCAAATGTCCAGGAGATAACTGGATGAACTAAAGAATAAAGACAACATGCTAAATTAGCATTTCTAAGATCCTTATAACTCCAAAATTTAACATTTTTATGGTCTTCCTCATGAAATCTTGGAATTTAGTACAATAGAGCCTCCATGTTGACCACCTTTCTGTATTAACCATCTCCTTATGTTGACTTTATTTTCTCTTTTAAAAAAATTTATTTGTTATTTTCGCTTAGTATGAGGGTACACACATTAGGTCGCATTGTTTGCATTTGTAAAGTCCAAGTTGCAGTGAGTCCTTCACCCAGGAAGTGTGCCATATACCCTTATATTGTACCTGTTAGGAACTTATCACACTCCCTCCCCACAACTCCCCTTCTTGAATTTGTGTTTTCTCTCATGTGGGCCAGTAGTTGTTGATCTGCTAGTTTCAGATTGGTACTGAGTACATGGTATGTTTACTTTGCTATTCTTGAGATGCTTTGCTTAGGAGAATGTTCTCCAAATCCATCCGGGTAACTACAAAAGATGCAATTTCCATCTTTTTATGGCTGAATAGTATTCCATGGTATACATATACCATAGTGTATTAATCCATTCACGGTTTATGGGCACTTGGGTGGGCACTTTGCTTTCTTATTCTAGTATATTATCCTACCCTTTTCTTAAATTTGCAGACCTACAGAGAAGTAGGAAATTTTTGGAAACAAGTAAAAAAGGGTTAATCTTGAGGGATAGTCTAAGATGAACCCACCTGAAGAAAACTGAGCAAATTGAACTTTGATGGGTTCAATACAGCCAGAACAGATAGAATGCCTTGGCTCTGATGCAATTAGTGGGAGCTGGAGGTTGTAGGAGGAGGCCTGGGGTGGCAGGGAGACTGAACAATCAGTCACCAGCTGGTGCTGCCCTGGGTCTGTAGGGGCACAATCCACTTATGAGCAACTGTCTCCTCCAGCGCCCCAAAGCCAGAAGGAAATAACGCCTCCAAGATTCCCCTCTATCTAGGACGTTTCATTTTTTAGCTTGTTTACTTGTATAACATTTTTAGTGACCAAAGGCCATTTCACTTCCTTGATTTCTAGGGATAGCTCAGCTTTAAACAAGCAAAAGCTAAACACCTTGGTGAACAGGCCTCTCCATGTTTTCTACACCAGCTGCTAGGGGATAAACAACTAAGAAAATGCATATTATTGTGTTCAGACACTTATTTAAAGCAAGCTTTAAGGACCTTTTGGTTTCCGTATTTCAGTCATGTCCATGTAACGGCTACAGAACATCTGTTGCGGCCTTTTCAAGTTTGAATGATACTTGTTTTTTATCGGTGTCATTTTTTAAAGAGCTGGAGGAGCCATGTGTAGAGTGTGAGTTCAGAGCATGGCTGAGCTGGGAAAACGTACTCGCAGGAAAGCAGAACAAGACCCGGGTTGGCGACCACTTGTCAGGTACCAGCTCCCACTCCCTCCGCCTCGGAATCTCCGACCCGACCCGGGGTAAACGCGTCTCCCGGTTAAAGCCGTCTAGGCTGGCTGTTAGCAAAGCAGTCCAGGGCGCCCCGTACTGCAGTTTACGAGGTATATTCACAAACCTTAGTTTGTAAACCTTTTCAAAAGTTTGAAAACTTTTTCTGTGCCTTGACTGTAGAATAGAAAACAATAACAAAGTACTTGAAAGCCAAAGCCAAAGCCTGGAGCCCCGCGTGGCTCTCAGAGAGGTCGTCCCCACGCCCTGCGACCCGCACCTCGCGGGGACCCGCACCCGGCCACGGTGGCGGCGGCGCGGTGCTGGGGGCGGGGCGGCGGCCGCTGGCTCCTCCCGGGGGCGGGCCGCGCCGGGCCAGGGCAGGAGGAGGAGCGGCCCCCGCGGCGCGAGGGGCAGTCGCTCGGGGAGGGAGCGCGTAGCCCCCGCGCCTCTCCGGCTCGGGATGGACTGAGCCGCGTTGGCGGCTCGCGCCCTGTCAGTCCTGCCTTCGCCGGGATCCGCGGCGCCCGGCCGGGCTTCGTGTCCTGAGCACCACCTAGTCCGCTTCCCGCGGGCTGCCCCTGCCGCGCCAGGGAGATGTCCGGCGGCCGCAGGAAGGGCAGCGCCCCTTGGCACAGCTTCTCCCGGTTCTTCGCTCCCCGAAGCCCTTCCCGGGACAAGGAAGAGGAAGAGGAGGAGAGGCCGGGGACGAGCCAGCCTCCCGCCCCCGGCCGGGGCGATGCCAGGTGGGAGCCTCGGGCGGGGGCGTCGGGGACCCTGCGCGCACCCGCCGGACGGGGCTCCGGGCCCGCGGCGAGCCGCAGTCGGGCCGGGCTGCAGTTCCCTCGCTACTTTCTTTTCTCCCTCCTCCATTGCTGAAGTTTCTTCCTTGTCGCCCAGTCACCCGTGCCTCATCGCTCCCTTTCCCTGGCGCGTTAAGTCCGGACGAAGTTCCAGCGCGGGGGCCGGGTGCATTCCCGAGCCCAGCCTCGCTCCCACCTCCCCTGGGCCGACGTGATTCGGTTCCCGTCCCACATGCGCTCTGCTCTACAAGCGCTGTGCAAAAGCAACTCCCCGGCTTTCCGCCGCGGTAATGGGAAACACTTGTGAGCCCAGCGGAACCGTCGGCCTGGGGGACGAGGGCGCGATCCAAAACAAGACCACTTACGCGGCAGTAGATGGTGCCAAAGTGGAGAAAGGTAAAGCTTGGGGCGTCACCGATTTCTCTTGAGATGCGAATGGCGCAAGTTCCCAGAGTCTGGAAAGGAAGATTCCAGCTGTCTTGGTTTCAGTAACCAAAACATGCCCTTTCTCCTCCGTCACCTCCACCGGACCAAAAAGTAATTTTTAAAAAGATATCTTATTAAAACGACTATTTCTGAGGTTTTTCCTCCATTCTGAAGGAAATAGAGGGGTTAAATGAAATGCAACTCGTCTTGAATTTTTCACGAGAAGTGCTCTCTAGCTCTTTAGTTGCACTAGAAGCGTGTTACCCTGTCATTGGAAGGATGCGCTCCAGAAAATGGTGTTTACTTCAAACACAAGAGTTCCTGGTGGGATTCAAGGAAAACACGGATAAGAAACTATGACTGAGCTGATTCCATTACTATTCAGGTTTTGACATTTGATTTTAATCACACGTGTTCCTCAGTTTCCCTACTTGTGAAATATTTCCATTTCCACCATCTGTTAAGATGACCACATTTTTCCAAGAAAGTTTTTACTATAATTAACTGGTTATTTTCCTGGGGTGCTTCAGCTATTATTGCCCTGACTGTTGAACGTTTAAAATTCAAAGTTGCACGGAAGTTAAAAATAGTTTTGAAGTCTGACAGATCTCAACCAGGATGTCAGATAGTTCTGCTGGTGTGGACAGACAGCTTACAATTCCTGCCGTTACTGGAACAGCACTTACAGTCTTGGATAAAGTGAAAGCAGTCTGTAAAAAAAAATCCCATGTGTAGACTTAGCAGAAGTTGGTAACTTGAGAGTCAGTGTTAGAAGGAGTAAGCAGGCCAATTTCAGGTTTCTGTCAGTATTGTCCTGAAATCATGCCTCCCTCTCTGCCCTATTTTGGCTTTTGAAAGCACTTCTCATTTCTGATTTCTTTTATGACTGGGAACTGACCACTCTAGCAGCTAGTTCCTTGTCTACCTAGCACTTCTCTATTCTGGTCATACCCAGTTAGTCATAGACTGCAACTTTTTGACAATGAAAATTTTAATTGTGCTTATGTGAACACTAATTTTGTCTTTATCTTTTTTTGAACTTGCCAGATGTTAAGGGGATAACAGATAATCCTTTGTGTGGGTGTTCTACTGTTTTAAATGAGCTTAAATCTTTCATTTCAAGGGTATAAACAAACACAAAGCCTTTATTGAAAGTTTAATGAAACAAATGGAAACGCTTAGTAGTACCGAATGTCCTAGTAACACTACACCCTGGTGTTAACATGATTGGAAACAGAATTACAATTTGTCACTGTGATCTTATTTCAAGATGGAGGGCTTTTTTGGGCTGTTTTTCTCTAGCTGTAAAAACTTTCAGTCTTAATGAGAACCCACTTTACCTTTTGTAGTGGTGGTTTTAGATTCAGAGGAGTCAATTCATTGGCCAGATGGGCTTGGGTGTGATAGGGTTGTAAAGATGAGTGAGAAAAGGGCTATGAGAGGCTGAGAAAACCACGTGAAAACAGTAATATGAGCACCTATTATATGTCTACTACTTACCAAGTACCTTCAATAATGTTATTGACAAACCCATATTATCAGTAACCCTATTTTACTGTAAAAAAACAGGGTTAAAGAAACTTGCCCAAAGTCACATAGCTAGCTTTTACTCAGTGAACATATGGCGAGTCCTGCCCTGTGCCTGTAGCTCTGAACATACAGTAAGGGTTACTGTCAGAATTCTGGTTTTTCAGCATCCTTAAAATGAAATGCATTCCCTCAAATGCGTCCTATACAGTCTTCTCTTCTGCCCTCCCAATGTAAATTTACATGAATTTTATCATATAGCTTACACATGTACAAATAGAAAGTGGGACTTAAAGTTCTGTTAAAATCAGAATTCCTTAACAATTTGTTAAGGACAGAATTAAAAATTAAACTCATGTAATTAGGAGACCAATAAAAGGCAAATTTATAGCATGATCTGTTCAATTGTATTTTGGCTACTAACAAAACGCAGGGTCTTCAAGGGAGTGGCCATGACTGCACTTCTGTGCCTCATGCCCTGATGCAGGTCTTCTGATATTTCCCTATTTTGAATCACAGGAAAGCTTTTGTTTTTAGGGTGTGCTGTGAGTTATGTGAGCTTCACTTGGTGTGAACATATCATTGGTGTATTGAGTTTGCTGCAGTTCTGATCTCATTAACCTTCCATAATTAAAAAAAACTCGTGTCCACATCACAACACTGGTGTATATTCAGACTTAGGCGTAGACAGTCAAATTGCTTGACAGCACTCCTGACTACTACCAGGAAATTCTTACATTAATTTATTTTGCTTTATATAGAAACAAAAACTGCAATTGAAGTTTTCATAGGATACTCAAGAACTCCCAGAGAATCATTGCAGCAGTGTTAAGCCCAGTTTATGAACACACAGTAATAGAGTCATTGGAAGTGTGGGAGATGGAAGGGGGACCAGGGCAGACTTCACAGTGGAAGTGATTTTATTTAATAATTGACCTTCAAAGGATGGGTGGTATTTCTGTAGGCAGAGACCTTAGCCAGGAAGAGCGGAGCAGGGAATTGGTATTCTAGGCTGAATAAAGGCCTGAAGGGGTCTATAATCTATTAGGAGCTGTATACATTAGAGGGACAGAGTAAAAGGGGCAGTAAGAAAATTAGGTTAGAGCTGGGTCTCTAGACAAAAGGTTTGGCTATTGATTTAAAGTTCAGAAAATTTTTGCAAAAGTCTGTTAAACCGATACCGCTGAAATGTGAAACTTGGAGGGAGGGATATCTTATTTTTATCTGATTTGAGACAGTGATTGCTCAACTTTTTTTTTTTTTTTTTTGCTGTATTATGCACGATAGACCTGTTTAAAATGAGCGGGATAAAAGGTTTGTAATTTGGAAGGGAGATAGTAAGGTGGGAGCAGCCTTTACCAAGGGCTGACTGTATACTCCTGGGCTAGGTGCTTTTATTTGCAGCATTTTATTTAAACTTCACACTCAGCCTGAAAAGTTGGTACACTTACCACCATCTGCAATTGAGGAAACTGATGGCAGGGGAGTGCTTAGTAGTGGATGCTATAGACATTTTTGGTGCAACAGTTCCTTGAACTGGAATTTTTTATCTATTGCAAGAATTTTGGTGTCCACGACCTCACCTATTAATTGCTAGTAGCCTTCACTGGTCACTGGGATAACTTAAAATACCTACTCCCTGGTGGTTGGGGGAGACAGTGGTACCACTCTCAGTGGAGAATGATTTACCCAAATCATGGTTTGGAGGAATAAGAGGAATCATGAGAGGAATAAGTTTTAGGGGTGAGGTTTGAACTTAGGTCTCTAACTGCCTCCAACGCTCTGCTTCTTTCTTTCGACATCACCTGTCCACCACCCTTCTGAACTCTGTTCCTTCAAACACTTTTGAATATGCAAGTCAATGGGACCATTCCTTCCTCTGTTCCATAATGGGTGACAGTTTGGCTCATTTCAGGTATATTTCTTTTGGCTGTTACCTAGAGTGACCCAATATAGTGTCATTTATAGAAAGAAGGTAAGACTGGATCACTAGACACAAAGGCGTGGGCTGTGTCTTATTCATCTTTGTATCCCCTTTACTTAATTCAGATGAAGACTGAATCTGTGTTTCATGATTGGAACATTAAAGTGCTTATCAGTGACTTTTGGCTAAGAGTAGTCCACTCCCCTGCTAGTGGGCTTTTAGAAACATGAGGATTGTTTTGCTTGTCACCATGGCTGGAAGTGTTGAGAGGTTGGGGCGAGAGTGCTAATGGGTTGTAGTATGGGAGGTCCTCTCATAAAAACTGTCAATAGTACCCCTGATGACAAGCAGGAGAGCTGTTGGTCTTCAGGTTAAACCACCAGAGTTGATCATAGCATCCATTATGTGAGGAAAGGGAGCTTTATTCTCTTAATTGTCATGGTGATTTTATTTGTACTGATTTGAAGCACTATTGAAGATGATTGGTAATTAGTTTGTTGAATAGGAGATTCCTGTGCCACACTGACACTTTGTACTTACAGTAGTAAAGATAACTGGCAAGTTCCAAAAGTCCTCGGTGGCGTGTATTTCATCCGAATTTTGGATTCCCAGGTTAACTCAAAGCAAGAATAGAAGTATTCTTTGGTAGTGTAGAAATATAAGCTGTTTTAAGGTGTCAAAACCCTATGTTTTTCGAGTGATTTCATCTCTTGGGTTTAACAGAGTGTCTACCACATGGCTAATTTTGGGAATTCTATTTCTTGCCGTGTACATTATTGGGAAATGGACTAAAAATTGTGATTGCAGGCCAACTACCACAAATTGACCTGCAACAAATTTACATAATCTGAAATTTGAACTTTACTGAAGAGTGATAACATTATATAGAATGTAACATTGTAAACAATTTCGAAGTTCTGATGAAATGCACTGAAGCCCAGACATAGCAGAAATGCAAGATAAAACTAAGGTAACAAGAAACTAGAGGTTGATGTAAATTTAAACTAAGGAAAATAGTCCAGACTATATGCTGAAAAGAGAGACTCAATATAAAATAAAAATTAAAGAATTAATACTTACTTTGAATCTGTTCAGTCCATAAATTGAGCAGCTAATATACGTCCAGCGGATGTGCTCTCAAAGAGTTCATAAATAATGCAGGAGATAAATGTGTACATCGACATTCTTAAAATGAGCTTACTTAAGCTGAACATGTCTTTGGAATATGTGTCGTATGTTATATGAGAACTTTCATTGGGCTGCCGAATATCTTTTCGTATTATTCACTTTTCTCTGAGCATGATTTGGTTAGGATTCTTCCCAAGCCAGCCCAGTGGGCAGATGTGATGGTAGCTGGACCAGCAAGGTGAATAGAAATGCTTTTCCTCGGTGCCTTTTCTTCCCTAAAGGCTCGCCAGAAAGCGCATCCTTTCAGGAAGCAACATTGCAAATGAGTGGAAAAGGGCTTGCTGTTGATAGGGAACAAGTTGAAATTTTACAACCAGAAATAATTCATTCTTAATATTTATTTGGCAGTTTTAAATGGCCAAGTAATGGTACAATTATGTTTAACTCTCGGAATTATTTAACTGAAATATCCTAAAGCATTGAAATAACTGTTTGCTTAGCCAACTTTTTTTTTTTTTTTTCTTTTTTCCTCAACCAGATTAGTGTTGACAAAACTGAGGCCCTACTCAGACCTAAGCCCTGTGCTTGGGACTACTTTAAATGTATAAATTCACTTAATCCTCAGAGCACATTTGTAGGGATCTTTACTCCATCCTACAGATGTGTAAGTTAAGGCTTTGGAAGTTCGGTAGCTAATCTGTGTAGTGAAATTCTCCAGCTTGAATTCAAAGCCTGCAGCATTATGTGACAGTTTTCTCTATTTAAATTGGGAAGACCATAAAAGAAGGCTGGCCTTAGAAAGTGGTTTTGAATGGAAATAAAAGACAAAGGCATGCAGCTGGACGTCTGCCTGGTTGGGCAGGGTCAGTGCTTTGTACAGTCAAGAATTTGTAATCCTGACAATAGAGAAGAAAATAAATGTGTACATTTATATAAATTATAAATTTATATTTAAATGAATAAAAATGGGTCAATTTCCTTCACAAGTGAGATTCAAATTAAACCCATAAAAAGATACCATTTCTACCTATTTGATAAATAAAACTCCAGTTCTATGTGGGGAAACTGGAAGTCTTGTACATTATTGGTGGGAGCATAAGTTGATACAGTACTTTGGAGGAAAATTTGACAAATCCTGTCAAGATTACAGATTAACATATTCAGCAGTTCCCCTCTGGGAATTGCAGCAGAAACATAAAGTTTGCAAACAGGCCAAAAGTTGCCTACACAGATTCAGTCATTACAGCATTGTTTTAATGGAAATGATGAAAAATTAGTTCAATTGTAGACTAATTGATAAATTATTGTATATCTATATAATGAAATATTATGTACCTGTCAAAACAATGAGAAAGCTGTTTATGTACTGACAAGGAAATATCTCCAGGATACATAAAGTAAAAAAAAAAAGGTGCTGACCATTGTATGTTATAGTAGGTTCCTACTTGTCTATTTGTCTACAGTAGACTGTCTACTGTCTTCCTGTTCCTATTTGTCTACTATATATGTGTAGTATGTTCCTATTTGTCTATAGAAGGGAGAGTATGAAGTAAATCTGTTACTAATGTTGTATTACCTGTTTTAGGGGTGATGGGGACTGAGGGAAGGGATGAGGGGCAGGAAGGAAACTCTTCATCTTATACCTTTTACACTTAAAACATGTGAAATATCTATTTTTGAGATAAAGACAAAAAATGGATTAAAACGGTAAAGGAAAAGGAAAAAAATGGATTAAAATGATAAAGAAAAAGGAAAAAAGCCAACAGAATTTGTGATCTCAAGTTCGTAAAAGGTCTCCAAATGGAGTATGGACTACATTAACTTGTTCAAGTGAGAAAAGTTGTGATTAATAAATGTTCTTAATAAAACATAATACAAAATTCTTAAAAATGTAGTATTTATTATAAACAGTGATTTCATATTTTGACTTTTTTTATAAATATGGCTGAGGCTGATATATAATTAATCTGTAATGTGAAATTGGGTGGAGTTAACAGTTAAAGCAACAGAATTTTATCAACTCATTTTTATAAAGTCACTTACCATCCAGGGTGACCTGCTGTGTGACTCCGGACAGACTTTACCTTCTCAGTTTTTAGTTATAAAGTGAGAGGCAGGTTCTCATCTCTAAGGTCTCTCCCTGCTTTTGCTTACCTGCCAGAACTCCAGGGGATATGAAGTATTTACAGTATGAATATACCTTATAGATTAGGAAGACTTAGATTTTATTAGAAAAGACTTTGCTCTTGACCTCTGGGGCTTCCTTTAATTTGTATAACCTGAAAGTTCTTGAGTTTGCTGCATTGATCTCTTCTACTCAACCCTGTAGTAGAGCCCCTATTTCTGGATGTCACGTAGTCTTCTTTCTTAGTTAACGCCTTTTTTTTTTTTTTTGTATATCCAATAAGAAAGAGTGCATGTGAGATAATCTTTTTTCAGTCTTTGCATTTCTGAAAGTACCTTTTTCTACTCTTTTAAATGATAGTTTGGGTATAAATTTATAGGGTCAAAATTATTTGCTCTCAAGGTTTTGAAGACATTTCTCTCTCCCTCTCTTTCTTTTTTCTTTTTTTTTTTCATTTTGTATGGTTGAGAAGTCTGATGCTAGTCTCATCTCTGGACCTGTTTCTGTGATACATTCATTCTTTGTGAATTTTGAGAGTATTAAAATCACGTTTTAATCCAGACTCAACTGCACAGTAATAGGCCGTACGTGGACCTTTCTCCTTCATTTTGCTGAGCAGTTGGCAGAATTTTTCATTTGCATGACTTACATCTTCCATTTAGGGGGGAGAGTTTTGCTCAAGCTCCCTGTTTGTGGTCCGTGCTTTGTATACTTCTAATATTCTTGGTATTCCAGGTAATTCTTTCTAAAAAATTTTCAGTCTCCTGTGAAATGTCTGTCTAATTATTTAATTTGGGGGTATGAGTTGGGGTGTGGGTTAACAGACATTCTACTAGTCCCCATTTCCAGCCACGTGCCTCATTACCTACTTGGGCCTCCAAGTCTGACATTTTTCTGGAGTTGTGTCAGGATACCCTGGAATGACAGTTTCCTCTTTTGCATCAGTTTACATTTCAATTTTATCTATTATTTTTTATTGATCCATATAATTGTACATATTTATGGGGTACATGTGATATTTTTGTTACATGTGTGTGCACTGGGCAAGGGAAAACTTCCCTTTCGCTTTCTGTAGGTTTGCAGAAAAATCAACTGATGTAAGGCAGATTAATGGGAGAAACGACATCTTCTGGGGGATCACAGAGTGATAATCCATTATCCCAGAAGGGTAGAGATGTTTCTATACTCTACTTCATAGTAGAAAGGGAGATGGGGAAATGTGAATGATTTAGTAAATGATTTTTAGGGGAATTCTGTGAACTTCAAGAATTACAATGGCCTGGAACGAAGTCCACTGGGCCTGTACAGCAAGCAGTGATTTGTGACAGAAGTCTGTTGAAGTGTGTGGACAGACTTTAGTCTTTCTTCTTTGTGATATGAGTTCAGATAATTGAAAACTCAAGAAACCAGGTATAATTGTTGCCTTCTTTGGCAGGTGCAGACTTTAGGGAAGATAAAGGAACTTGGGAGAAGAACCTCATTCTGTTCTTTATGAGAGGCACAGGGTTGGAGAGGGGACTGTCCCCTGCTTCTTCAGTTCAGCATGTCAGAGCACCATATTTTGGTGTATTGGTTTCTGAGTTTTATCTACTTTTAAAAATGTTTATTGATACATAATTATACATATTTATGGGGTACATGTGGTATTTTATTACATGCATACACTATGTAATGATCAAATCAGGGTATTTAAGATATCCATTACGTGGTGCTTGATAGAACAACAGCAGGGTGACTATAGTTAAAAATAGTATATTATATATTTAAAGATGAGTAGAAGATTTGAAATGTTCCCAGCACAAATCAATGAGGACAGTTTTATCTATTCCAAATCATTCTTCTGCCCGCTTCTCTCTTCAGAAATCTATCACGTGAGTGCTTTTACTCTTCTTGTTACATAGTAGCTCAGTTCTTCCTACTTCCTGCTTTATTGTCATTTTAGTGAGATTTTTTGATGCAAAGGAGGTAAACATGTTTAACTCCTCTGCTTTTTCCTGAACTAGCTGAAAATCATTCCAAATATCATTGTTGCCAAACTTTGTATTCTTTGAAGACAAATTTATTCTATAACCTAATCTCTCCACAGTGGCTATTAGTGCATAATTGCTGAAAGATTATAAAACAGAGGTTTCTTCCTCTCTTATTCTGTTTTCTGTCTTTATAAAGGAATGCCAGAGGCTGAGTAATTTATAAATAAAAAGAGTTTATTAGGCTATGATTTTGATGGCTGGAAAGTTAAGATTGGTGTCTGCGTCTGATGGAGAGCCTCAGGGAAGGCAAAGGGGAGCTGGCATATGCAGAGATCACATAGCAAGAAAGGAAACAGAGGTGTGTGTGTGTGTGTGTGTGTGTGTGTGTCTTTTTAATAGCCAATTCTGGAGGAACTAATAGAATGAAAAAGCACCACTGCCCCATGGAGGTCTTTAATCTATTTGTGGGGGGTCCACTCCCATGATCTAAATACCTCCCACTAGACCCCACCTCTAAAATTGGGAATTTTGTTTCAACATAGGGTTAAGAGGGGGCAAACATCCAAACCATAGCACATGCATATTTATAAAATCAGGTATTATGCTGTGTGTGCTAATATCAAATAGTCTGTTGGAACAAAAATATAACCCACTGTGACAGGCAGAGTTTGAAGATGGACCCCAACATATTTATAAAAAAGATTTGTTTGTTTGTTTGAGACAGAGTCTCATTCTTTCACCCTGGGTAGAGTGCTATGGCATCATAGCTCACAGCAACTTCAAATTCTTGGGCTTGAGCAATTCTCTTGCCTCAGCCTCCTGAGGAGCTAGGACTACAGGCGTGCAGATGGGGTCTTACTTTTATTCAGTGTAGTCCTTATTAAAGCACCAAGGAGCATACCTGGGCTGGGAGAGTGGCTTCCTGCTATTTGTTCGTCAAAGTTGAAAAGGTGAACTGTAGTAATTCTGTTTCCTTGTTCTGTGGAGACAACAAAGACTCGTATTTGGCAATGCTGTATATATTATGATACAAAGAAATTACCATTATGAAATACTTGTCCTATTAGTATTTTGTTATTTAAATTTATTGTTTGCATTTTTTTCCCTCACTTTCTTTTACAAATCAACTTCACTTCTTTGTACTTCTTTGTCTTTATGATAGCAGTATGTGCTTTTGCAAAACAGATAGGGAATTATAAGAGAATCAAAAAGAAAAAGCACTCATGACTCTGCCCACTCAGAGACATGTACAGTTCTTTCAAACCATTTCCTCTGTGTATGTATAAATATGCTCATGTCACATGTCTAAATGTTTTTTACAAAAAGTGAAAGTTCTCTTCAGAATTTTTAAACTTGAATTTTTTCACTTAACAATAGTGCTTTATACAAATTATAAAAGATGGAAAATTTAACTATTTTTTTGTTATTGTTGTTTTGTGTGGTCCTGGGTAGAGTGCTATGGCATCATAGCTCACAGCAACTTCAAACTCCTGAGATCCTCTTGCCTCAGAGTCTCAAGTAGCTGGGACTACAGACACCCACCACAACGCCCGACTAGTTTTTCTATTTTTTTTTCTTTGTAGTACAGATGGGGTCTTGCTCTTGCTCAGGTTGGTCTTAAACTCCTGAACTCAAGCAATCCACCTGCCTCAGCCTCCCAGAGTGCTAGGCTTACAGGTGTGAGCCATTGCACCCAGCTGTAAAATTTAATACTTTTTAAAAAAATTAGGTGTGTCATCACCTTTCTGCATCTGGTTTGAATATCTAATGTGTCTCTGCTTACATAATCCTTATATTCTAATGTTGGAGGGCAGAAAATAAATGATATAAATGAATATGTAACATGCTTCAAAGTAAAAATAAAAGCAGGGTGAGAGAGTGGGACACAAGGGAAGTGGTGAGTCTAGGCAGGTTACGGTGTAGACAAGATAGTCATAAAAGGCCTCTCTATTAAGTAACGTTTCAGCAGTGAACTGGATGATATCTGGGAGTGTGGTATGAACTCACCCAGGGAGGGAGCTTTCCAAGCACAGGTAACGAGCATTTCAAAATCTAAGGGCAGGATCATGTGGCACAAATGCCAGTGTGCACAGAGAAAGAGTGGAAGGAAGAGCAGGTCTCTGTGATGTGGGAAAGGGAGCTGGCACTAGATGGGTGGGACCGGGTGGGCCATAGAAAAGAGTTGAAATGGTGAATTTACTTTTTGAAAGTATCACTTGGGCATAGGTTTATATGTATGTGTGTGTATCTTTCTTAAACTCACATGTATGTTATCTTTGTCTGGAAGAATGTGCAGAGGAGGAAGGATTTGAGCTGGAGATGAGGTCAGCCAAGGTCAATATCTGGGGAACTCTGGGGAGGCAGGATCTTGAGTGTCTCCAGTGCCTTTTGCTCAGGACAGTTTGTTGAATGATGCACGAATGAATGTCGCATTGTAGAAAGCAGCTGGGATACCTTTTTGGGTTCACATCCCAGCAAAATATTCAGGGCATTGATTCTTGTGAGGTGGGTCATAAACATTCAGAAGCTGAAGGGCATGAGTTGCATGGAGGACTTTGGGGCGGGTAGAGCAGTCACTCATGACATGTATATGGTAGACAGCTCGGACACATCAGACATACTGAGATTGTCACTTTGTAGCCTGAGATTGAACTGTAATTATGGGTCTTGTTTTGGGGATGTGAGATGGGAGAACAGGAAATGTAGCTTCAAGGTGGATACATAAATTACAGAAGAGGGCTGACATTATGGAGAAAGGAGTGTCATAAGTCTTTGATTGCAAAGCCACAGAACCACATAATTATGTCTTCCATTCCCTTCTCCTCCTGATTTTTCTCCAGAGTTTTGAAATCATTCAAATGCCAGATGTTTGAACTAAAGTACATGCTGTTTGAATGCCTGAAATTGCAGCTTGTAGTTACCTTTTAATTTGAAGCCCAGAAATAGTGCCATACCACCTGTTTTATATTCTGTTAATGGTCATTAAAAAATGCAAGTACCACTCTTTTGCTTATAGTCATTGCTTATGAATGGACAGCTTTCCAGATGGTTGTTTGTAAATCGTTGGTGTGGAACTCTGTCTTTTTCCCCATAGCATTGTACCTACTGGGTGGGGCTGGTGCAAAGTCAATTTAATCCATAACATAATTACAGCATAACATCAAATAAAGAGAACTACAGAGCTTGTCATGTGAAGTGTTTCTAAGGAAAATATCCCATCGGTAATGTATGTGACCCCCATGGTGTGAGTGAGAGCTGTGAGGATGGAGTCCAAGGAATAAAGGGCAGCCCCCAGAAGGAACACCAGCGACTTTGAAATAAGGGACAGTAGACAGTTTTGTCCTGTTATAATGGTAACGGTAATGGTAATGGTAATGGTCTTTCTCTTGGTAATGGTCTTTCTCTTCCTTTGCCACAGAAGCCTCAGGGTTAGTCTGTCTGTTCCTTTTCCCACTCATCCTCCTATTATAGATCACAGCAGCATGGGACTTCACATCTGGCAGAGGTCTCATATCAACTGGTCTGACCTTCCTATTTACATAATTGTAAATTCAGGTCCAGAAAGAAGGTGCATTTTGACTAGAGTGTATTTTGTCCCTACTGGCTATCCTTGAAATAGACAAATGTCCATTCTGAGTTTTTGCAAAGCATTTTATTTACTGACAGTGGGAGAAGGATTAGGTAGGTAAAGATCCCTTCTTGATGTTCTGTATTTTTTCATTTAATCCCAGGGAAAGTCTCACCTGGAGGACTGAAATGTGGTTTGATCACATTTCAAGGAGAGGCAGGATTCTGGCTGCTACAAGGGTTTCACAATAGGAGTTGGGGCAGGTGGGCTCTGAAATGGGCACAACATTCCAGGAAGGGAAGGCCGAATGAAGTTTTGGTAAAGGTGGAGATGCTGCTTAGTGGACTAGGCTTCTGGAACAAGCAGAGTTTTATATTAGTGGGGGAAGAAAAAAATGGAGAGATTTGCCCTGATTCTCTGTCCCTGTCGTCAACAATAGTGCTGGTTCCTGTACTGTAGACAGCACCTTGTGCAGTGGAAGTGAAAGTCTCGAGCAGGAAGATAATTTCAGGTAGCATCAGGCTGAATAACGTGGAGAGGAAGGAGAGAAGGGATATCTTCCGTGGAGGACCCAGAAAATGGTGAAATGTCTTCAGCCATTTGAGGTGTCGTTTAGATATAAGGGCATTCTAATACCAGGAACTACCTTATGTCACGTGACCTTGTGTTTGGGGACGCTCTGAATTACCGTCAGTGATGTCATTAGCACCAAAGATTGCCTCATCTCTGCAAACGGCAAGCAGTCGTCCACTCCAGCATCCAGGGAGGAGTAGGCAAGGTTCTGGAAGGTGGTGATGGAAGCTATTCAGGTCTTTAACATTTCTAGATTTTTCTGATGAAGCCATGGTTTTGGGAAGTATGAGAAAAAAGGCATAGGAGGAGGAGGCACCCAAGGTGTGTTTTGCAGGCGGGGGAGGAGTGAATAGCTTGACTCTCCCTCACGGGGCCTTTGCAGCTCTCCACCCCAGTGTTCCTGTGAGCCCATCCGGCTGGCCGGGAAGTTGCTTTCTTACTACGTGAGGAGCTGGGAAGGGCCCAGCAGTTCCCATGTTAGTACAGACTGAAAGGGGGAATTACTTTCCTGACCGTGTGTTTCCAGTGCTTCACGTGCTCATTAGGTCGTCTTACTGTGTGCCTCCAATGCTTCACGTGTTCATTAAGGCTCTTTTCCAGGGCCGGGAGCTCTGCTGAGCAGTAATGTGGAAAGTAGATAGTGTCCCATGTGAGTCAGTTTCTAAATAATTGTTACCTACGCTTTAAGTATCAATACCTGATACATTCAAATAATGTTAAATGGAGATCCTCCTATCCCAATTTTTCACTTCTTTATAAAACTCTCAGTTGTTGGTTTCAGCAGAATGTATAGAGAGTCACTTACATATTGTTTATCAAAAATGTGGTCAAGGGATGACCTGCATTGGAACAACCTGGGAAGGGGGTTGGTACCTGAAAATGGTAGTAGATTCCTCCCCTCCACTCCAATTGGATTCCTTGACAGGTCAAGAAGTGTTTTAGAAACAGTTTGCCCAGTTCCAAATCTACATCTACTCTCATGCATGTAGATGTAGATTTGGAAGGAGTGAGGGCAAGGACTTTGTCTGGTTCACTCATTGCTCACACCCAGCACCAGGAAGGGTGCCTCATGAAGTGTGAACGGCACAGCTGTTCAGTGGGTGAGTTCTTATCTCCTATTGGTTAGGGAATCTTGTTAGGATATATCATGCTTATTAGTATCAAATTCTAAGTGACAGGTGAGGAAGTCATCTCTATGTAAATCACTTGAAATTTGGAATGTTAAAGTGACCTATTTTGTTCAGGGTCCAGAGGTTTGTTTTATTTTCTCTCTGGTACCAAGTACATAAATGCTAAGTGGCTATAAGTTGGATTTCTCCTTTTCAGCAATGGTCAAAATAAAGTTGCTTAAAAAATGAGGCTTCTGGGCTCAGCGCCTGTAGCTCAAGTCGCTAAGGCGCCAGCCACATACACCAGAGCTGGTGGGTTCGAACCCAGCCCACCCTGCCAAACAACAATGACAGCTACAACCAAAAAATGGCGGAACATTGTGGTGGGTGCCTGTAGTCTCAGCTACTTGGGAGGCTGAGGCAAGAGAATTGCTTGAGCCAGAGTTGGGGGTTGTTGTGAGTGAGCTATGATGCCAGGGCACTCTACCCAGGGTGACTGCTTGAGGCTGTCTCAAAAAAATAAATAAATAAAAAGATGAGGATTTGTGTTATATTGACCTTCACATTTGAACTATTTTGAAAGATTAATCCCCAAATTTCTCTTAGCTAAGTAAGCTGAGGTTGTTTAGAACAAGGTAGTTTTATTTGTGCCTATGTGTGATTGTGATGCCTGCCCCTCACCCCCTGCTGTGAGAAAAATGTGGGCTTTCTAAAAATACTCCTATTGAAATTTCCCTGGGTCCCAGGGGGTTAAATTGTAAGCAAACAATAGGAAAGGACTGCTGTTTTTCATGAAGTTTGAGACGAACACGTTTCTCTTTCCCCCATTTATTTTTGAGTCTGAAAGTATAGTTATAAACCTTTTGAGTCTTTTCTGTTATTTATTTTTTTACTAAGTAGACATCTATGTAAATGTGCAGTGTTTTAAGTACTTTTAGCTACTGTGTTCTCATTTTTTTGTTTTATTCTTAAATCAATAGAAAATGATCTTGTTCGTATTAAGTCATTTTTTCCCACCAGCCCCACTCCCTGCTTTGTCTTTAGAGAAAAATGATTCATAATAGCAATGGCTGGCATATTCTTTCAAGAGACTTATATACTATCTTTTAAGCAAAAAAGATGAATGTGTATTATTACATTGTTCCAATGAAACAGTGTTTTCTGATGAAGCTGAGTAGGCACAAGTAGAAATCAATTACAGATTTATTCCTTTTAAAAATGATAACAACATGAACAGAAACTTTTCAAAAGAAGATAGTCTAATAGACAACAAACACATGAAAAATGCTCAATGTCTCTAATCATCAGAGAAATGTAAATCAAAACCACAATGAGATATCACCTAATTTGGGTGAGAGTGGCTCTAATCAAAAAGACCAAAAATCACTTTATAAAAAATATTTGCACCAGAATGTTTATTGCAGCCCAATTCATAATTGCTAAGTCATGGAAGAAGCCCAAGTGCCCATTGACCCATGAATGGGTTAATGAATTGTGGTATATGTACACCATGGAATATTATGCAGCCTTAAAAAAGATGGAGACTTTACCTCTTTCATGTTTACATGGATGGAGCTGAAACAGTCTCTTCTCAGCAAAGTATCTCAAGAATGGAAGAAAAAGTATCCAATGTACTCTGCCCTAGTATGAAACCAATTTATAAACACCCACACTTCCATATGAAAACTATAACCCAACTACAGCCCAAGATGAAAGGGACAGAGAAGGGGGAAGGGAAGGGAGAGGGGAGGATGGGTGGAGGGAGGGTACCTTACGGTGCATTTCACAAGGGTACAGGTTAAATCTACTAAGCATAGAATATAAATGTCTTAACACAATAACTAAGAAAATGAGGTGAAGGCTATGTTAACCAGTTTGATGAAACTATTTCAAAATGTATATAAAACCAGCACATTGTACCCCATAAATGTATTAATGTACACAGCTATGATTCAATTTTTAAAAAAAAGCAAAAAAAAGAAACAAACAAAAAAGTTCCAAAACAGCAAGTGCTGGTGTGGATGCAGAGAAAAAGAAATACTTAACACATTGATTGTAGGACCTCAAACTAATACAATCTGTGTGGAAAGCCCGATGGAGATCCCTCAGAGAACTGAATGTAGACCTACCATTTGATCCAACAGTCCTACTACTAGGTATTTATCCAAAGGAAAAAAAGACCTTTTGTGAAAAAAAGACCTTTGCACTAGAATGTTTGTAAGCACATAATTCACTATTGCAAAGATGTGGAAACAACCCAAGTGTCCATCAATACATGAGTAGATGAATAAATGTAGTATTGGTATACCATGGAGTACTACTCAGCCATAAAAATGATGATCTACTATCTTTTGTAACAACCTGAATGGAACTGGAAGCCATTCTTCTAAGTGAAATGTGGCAAAAATGGAAACAACGAACACCACATTACATAATACTAAATTGGAACTAGTTTGTCAACACTTATGTGTCCATGTGGAAGTAAAAGTCATCGAAAATCAAAGGTGGGAGAGGGGGAGGTGGGGTTGGGCAATTTCACACCTAAATGGTACAATGCACACTATCTGGGTGAAGGGCATACTTAAAACTTTACGTAAAATGTACAAAAGCAAATTATACAGCCAAAATGTGTGTACTCCAGTAATATTCTTAAATGATTTTTAAAAATGATATTTGAGTGCCTTTACAGGGCCAGGCATAGTGGTAGGCTTTGGGACACAGACATGAATTTTAAACAGCAGTCAATGTAGGAGAAGAATTGCTGGGTGTAGTGGGAGCACACACAGGCACACACACACATACCACAGTAAAGCTAGAACTCAGTGGTAAAGGATGAAGAGTTGGTTAGGGTGCAGAAGGATGTTTTTTAGGCAGGAGAACAAAGTGGCTTGCTGGACTGTGAAACTGGCATGTATTTGCATTGTCAAGTGGTTCTATGTGACAAGTGCATCTGGATCCAGAGTAACTGGTCATATTTATGCTGAGCACTCCTCATTCTATTCATCAACTGACAAAGATTTGCTGAAGGATTTTTGAACCCAGGATTATCCTGATTATGTTATGTCTGGCTTTGACAGCCACTTGGAGAATGGAGGGAAGTAGGGCAATTTCAAAGATAGTTAAGACCAGTTAAGAAGGGAGTCTAATGATGTAGAAAAAAGTGTTGAAATTGTTATTTAGGAATTATTTTTATCACTAAACCAAAATTACAAAATGTGTTGTTTTGCTTTAAAACTGAACACATTTAAAACTTTTGGTTTAGCAAATAATAATCATGGAACTTAAACATAGTTTCAAAGTTTTAAGTGTCAGTGTTTCTTTTGGTGATTTTTAGCTTTAAATTCCTTTATTGTTAAATACTTATGTGCTAATTTACTACTATGTTTTTTTCTGGAATTTTTCTTTTTTTCCCCAGATATTGTCTCTGCTGCTCTAGCTAGAGTGTAGTGGTGTCAGCCTGTATCTCATAGCAACCTCCTGCCTCAGCATTCCCCATAGGTAGGACTACAGGCACCTGCCACAAAGCCTTGCTACTTTTTTCTATTTTTAGTAGAGACGGGGTCTCACTCTTGCTCAGACGGTTGTCGAACTCCTGAGCTCCAGCAATCCACCTGCCTCTGCCTCCCAGCATGCTAGGATTATAGGTGTGAGCCATTTTTCTGGAATTTTTGGTGGGTTTGTAGTGTGTACTTGGAAGTAATTATAGCTTCTGGAAGAGACTGAGTTGTGCCTTAATTCCATGAACTCAGCTGCATTTTCTGCAGAGCTTTTAACATTTTACCATTTTCATTTACAATCTCTGGCAGTATGTTTATAGAAAGCTCTGGGAACACCTTAAATGAAGTAGAATTTTGGGAATCTTGAAGCAAGATTCTACTCGTAAACTAAAATTAAATGGTGGTTGTATGTTTGCATTGTTTTTAGGTAGATTATTCAAAGTAGATTGTAGTTAGGGAATTCACTTATGAAGTTTTCAAGGTCAGTATTATTCTTAAATAAGCTTAAATAGACCAGTATCAATTCACATTTAATTTTCAAAAAAGCTGAAATTGTAGACAACATTGTGGCAAAAGACAAGTAAAATGGAAATAAAAAAAAAAGAACCCACTCATTTCTAAAATAGCAACCACTAAGATATTCATGTGTGTGTATGTATGGGTTATAATACTATATTGTACAGTATGGTTTTTACTTTTGTCCTCTGATTTTTTCCTGTTGAATTTTTCCTGTGTTTATTTGTTCTTACATGCTTGCTTTTCCTATTGACATTTGAGAAGTGTTAGGGCCTAGCCCTCTGTCATTGGTCCATATGTTTCTACATAAAGTCTGACAGTTAATGACATCTTAATCCATTGTGTTCTCCTTGTCTACATGATTTGTCTTCTGCTCCTATCTTTTTTTTTTTTTTATTGTTGGGGATTCATTGAGGGTACAATAAGCCAGGTTACACTGATTGCATTTGTTGGTAAAGTCCCTCTTGCAATCATGTCTTGCCCCCAGAAGGTGTGGCACACACCAAGGCCCCTCCCCTCTCCTTCCTTCCCTCTCTTCTACTCCTATCTTGATGCTCTGAATAATAGCAGTGGACCTTCTGGATTGAAGATCTAAGTACCATAAGTCCTGTCCTCTCTTTCCATCCCATCTGCTTTGGACTTTCCCTGATTTGAGCTGTGGACATTTCCTTCTTTACAGTCCGTCACCACCAGTGAGCACAACTCCACATCTTGTCCGTTCTCAGTCACCTTCCTGCTCATGCTTGTCCCTTGCCTGAAGACTTTGAAGGTTTCCCCACTGCCTGTTGGACAAAGATCAGATACTGTAATGGGTCGAACTGGTTTTTTGTAATCTGGCACCTGCTAACCTCTGGTCTCGTTCTCATCTCTTGCAGGGTTACCTTTGCTTGTCACAAGTTCTATGCTCCACTCTTACGTTAAAAACAAAATCTGGTTTTACAAAAATGCCATACTTTCCATTGCCCCTTGCCTTACCCTCCCTTGGGGGCACTTGACTGGGTAGGCAAAATCATTTGTTCCTTATTTCTTCTACGCTCCACAGTATTTTAGTCATTCAGCAGTTATAAGTCATACCAAACAATATCATTAAAAGTTTGTGTATCAGTTTCCCCAGCTAGATTTAGTTTTGGAAAGACCCTGACCTACTCACTTTTATGTTCTTAAGGCCAATCACAGTCCATGACACGTGGTAGACAGTCAGGATAGTGTAGAGTTCTTCGTGTATCCTGGATCATGAAAGCATGAAAATGAGGTAACATATAAACACAGAGTAAATATTTAGATATAAAATGAGTTATGTGCCAATTAGCAAAATAGTTTATGATGACATATCATAAGGCATCTGTGAATGCATTCCAGACAAAGTATAATTAAAAGTCACTATCTGGGAATCAGATTTTTAAATTTCCATCTGGAACACACTTAAGGATAGATACGCCTGCATCTATTTTTGACTATTCCCCAAAACTTACTAGTTGAACCTGTATGTTCATAATGATTTATGAATAACACTCAACTTTTTTAAGCCATTAAAAAAGTTCAGGCTGTGGAGAACTTTAAATAAAATCTCAGAGTGCTAGCATTTTCCGTATGATAATCATACGCTTGTGTTTCTTTGTTCAGATGCATCTGACTGTAATGCTAATTATCAATATGGTAAAATGTGAGGAATAATGATTTCACAAAAATTTCTAATGCCTGGATAAGCATTTTTGAATGTGCTTTTCAATTTTAGAGATTCAGATCAATATATGCTTAATTTTCTTTATGAATCTTTGGGCATTTTTGCCAATAATGGGCCTTTAAATTTTTTGTTTACAGGAACTGTGAGTTTAGTAATTCCTTTTTAATTTCAAAAGAAAATGTGGTTTTTATTTTTCAGTGTTGAAAATGAACCCATGAGCACAAGTCAGAAAAAGGAAAATGTACTTTCATCAGAAACAATAAAGGTACAGTTTTAAGTTAATATATATTAATATCATTTATGCAAAGTAAATATCTTTAATTTTTGTTCATTCTTCATTTCAGATTCCATTATCTTATTTTACATTTCAAAAAGAACACCGTATTATTACTTTATGTGGAAATCTAGCCCAGCTCTTTGGGATACTTGCATCATGAGGTGGGGAGAGGGCAAAAGGGAGACGGGCGTGTGCCGAGCGGGCTCCTTGGCTCTGCCATTTACCAGCGGTGTGATGTTTAACTTCTTTGTGCCTTGGTTTTCTAATCCGTGAATGGATCCCCCGACCCCACAGTCTTTCCCCTGCTGAGTTCCACCATTTATGTCCTATTTTCTGAAATGCTTTAGATAGCTAATAGTAGTTCACAGGGGGTGGAAGTTAATAACATGTTCCCATATGTCCCTGCTGTGTTGGATGTGTTTGGTCAGCTCACATATAAAGTGTCCTTGGCTTCTATAGGACAAGCATATAAAGTGTATAATCTACACACCTACCTAGACAATTATCCCCAAGTAGTTGAAAATTCTTGAAAATCACTAAACCGGGCTGGGCGTGGTGTCTCACACCTGTAATCCCAGCACTTGGGAGGCCGAGGGGGTTCCACGGGTTCAAGACCACCTGAGCCAGAGCAAGACTTCCTCTCTAAAAATAGCCAGGCGTTGTGGTGGCACCTGTAGTCTCAGCTACTTGGGACGCTGAGGCAAGAGAATCGCATAGCTCAAGAGTTGGAAGTTGCTGTGAGCTATGATGCCATAGCACTCTACCAAGGGTAAGAAAGTGAGACTCAGTCGCAAAAAAAAAAAAAAAAAAAAAAAAAGGCAAAATCACCAAGCCTTGCAAGCTCTTTTTTTATTCGTACGTGGTTTTCTAGAAATTGGATGTTTCCAATTTCTAGGTAAGGTTTCTAGAATCTGATTGTGTAAAAGCCCGTAATTGTGGCTTTTTGTCTCACCTGCTTTCTTGTAACATGATTTGTGACAACCAGGCAAGGAGAAACTTTGTACTTGTTACGGATTTCAGGGTAAATTAGCTTGATCAGTGGAAAGACCAAAAAATCATCTGAATTTTTCACTACTGATATGGCCACTTATTAAACCAAATAAAGTCTTTATTAAACCAAATAAAGTCTAAGTGCATTAAATGTGGTAAAGATAAAGTTGTTTTCATTCTTTTTTTTTTTTCTGCCTTTCCCATCATAGTAAAACATATAACATTTACTTTACTTAGAGAAAAAAAAAAAACCAAGGATCACCTTACTTCCTTCTCCTTTGTCAGGGAGGCTTCTAAATTCTGTTACCAGTGGTTTTGTATCTCTCACCTCCTCTTTTGCAGCCGGATTGTTGGCCAGCCTGCTGGTTTATCGTTGTGTAGGCTCCACAGCTCCTTCCTCATCTTCAGTTTTTGTTTGCCTTGAGTTGTGCAATATTTTTCACTTCTAATGTTTTGTATGAAACTTTGCCCTTGGGTTGTTTCGAGGGAAGGCTGCTACTTCTGAGATCTCAGACTCGGATGTTTCCTTGGTTAATAGTTTCTGTCATTCTATCTCTTAATCCTTTATTGCCTTTCAGCTCATTCTTGACCTTCCCCAAACCTTCCTGCTTTCCTTGCTCCCTTATCTTGGTCTCTGCTTGTTTCCCTCGTCAGCACAAACCTACTATTCTACTGTTTTAACTATACTTTCTCTAAAAATAAATAAATAAATAAAAAGCTTCAGTCTTCAAAGTTGGATGAATTCAACCTCTTATTTCTAAAAGTCATATTTTTTACCTACAGAGATTTGCTTCAGAAGGTCAGATCTTTGTGGATTCAGGAAATACACATGTAGTAGCAAATACAGTGGTTGGGCTGTCATGCTAACAGTCTTCCTTATCCATTCTTAGTATCTTGGTCTTGACAATAACCTTTTCTTTTTCTTCCTTTTTTTTTTAGAGACTGAGTCTCACTTTGTCACCCTTGGTAGAGTGCTGTGGTATCACAGCTCACAGCAACCTCCAGCTCTTGGGCTTAGGCGATTCTCTTGCCTTAGCCTCCCGAGTAGCTGGGACTACAGGTGCCCACCACAACGCCTGGCTATTTTTTTTTTTTAATTGCAGTTTGTCCAGGGCCGGGTTCAAACCTGCCACCCTCAGTATATGAGGCCGGCGCCCTACTCACTGAGCCACAGGCACCATCCGATAACAACCTTTTCTATTCATTCTGAGTATCTTAGTTCTGAGTATCCAGGATAATTTCATTTAGGGGTTTCAGACCCTACATATTAATAAATACTACCCACAGTCATAAGATTGTTTCTCTTATGTTTGGACATACAGACTTATAGATACATGGACACTCTGGTTAGCCCGTAATAGAAAGGGCACCATGGCACTCTCTTGAGGGGTAGCATGAGCATTTGGCCCATATATGTTTTTCTTCCTCAGTGTTCTAAAAATGACTAGAATGATTTCTTCGACCTAGCCATGCAGAAGCAGTTGTTCAGGGATGGCTGCTACCACGCATCAAAACAAGTGTGTACTTTGGTAATGCCAACATTCAGCCCCATGCCCTTTAAAAAAAAAATATGTTAGCAATAACTCTTATTATTCTTGCTATTTTGAACAATCTCAATTGAAGAGTTTTCATGTAGCAAGTGGTGTAAAGCATGCCATTTATTTTCTTTCTAATGAAGAGTTTTCTGAGACAACATTTTAGTCCAATTTGACATTTATCAGCATGCTTCTTGTTAACCTGAATTTTATATGCTTTCTGTGATAAGAAGGAAAAAAAATGCAGCATTTTCCCTCTCGAGTCTCTATCATAGCAGATTTATTTATAATAAATGCATCCTTTTGTATTTGACCTTGCAATACTAAATCCAGATGTCAGAGTTGTTGGTTGTAAGTTTGAGCTACAAAAATTAATAGTCTTCTTAAATAATTAGAAACTAATTTTATATTCTTTGGACATCACCAAATTCTTGATTATTAAAATACTACCTATATGCTACACAAATTTTGCTGTTTTGCTAAGATTGGTGGCTACTTTTTTTTGAATGCTTAGATCGGTTTTTCTAACGGAGTATATATTAGGTTTTTATTTCAAGCTGGAGAAGCTTCCAAATCGTTAGTCCACATTCTGTCCTTGTCCTACAGCTTTAGACTCTTGCTGCATTCACATTCACTTTTATTTAAAAGTGAGGGAAAAGGGAAGACATGTTGTTACGTCCTGCTCTTTTTTACACATTTCAGAGAAACATTTATCTCTTTCTTCTTTCCGAGTCTTAACTCTCTGATGCCCCAACCCCAGCCTCCCCTGTACCAGCGGCGTTGGTGTCCTTACTTCCGGCCTCCCCTCACGCCTTGCTTTAACTGCTCCCATCCTTCCATCTTCACTGGCGTCTTCCCATTTGCCTCAGAGCTACCTGTTTCTCTCACTATATAATATTAAAATCAATGTTTTCTTTTCTTTTTGTGGGTCTGATTTCCTTTCCTTTCAGTCCTTCATTCCACTTCACTGCTTTTACCCAAAAATTTCTTACGAAAATCTGTCTTAAGCACTGTTCAATTCTAATGCTTTCTGATGTGATTCCTGTTTCTCTCTAGTTCCCTCTGACGTGGGAAGCCTAGAACGGTGCCTGGCACACGTGTCATGGTCGCTCAATAAATAGTCATTGAATGAATGAAAGCCAACCATGAATCCAGTACATTCAAGGTCACCAGTGACCTCTTGCTGACCACATTAAGTGGCCTTGCCTTAATTCTTATCCCATTTAACCAGTTGAAACACTTTATCTCCCAAGTCTCACTCTGTCTTTCAACAACTTTCCTTCTTACCTCTGGCTATTTCCTGCTCTGTTTCCTTCATTGATTGTCTTCTGGATAAACAAATTACCATGTAAATGTGGCAAAGTTGCACACTAATTTCCAGTTTGGGGAGTCTATTTACAGACCTAGGCTAGAAATCATGAATTGTTGGTGTGTGAATCTGCACAGCTCTGCAAACATCTGCAGATTTTTAAAACAAGACCCATTGACCTACGTGGAAAAAAATAAACTGGAGTTTTTCTAGGGTGGGATGACTCAGGATTAGAAAAAGAAACTTGGAGATTATTGGCCATATTTGAGAGATGGATCAAGAAGATAGGAACATTTTGGGAACTGAGAGGACAGTAAGAATCGGAGGACAGAAGATATGAAGAGGTGGGAGAACTGGTATGATGGGTAACCTGGGACAGTGGGGTGGAGGAGCTGGAAAGAGGAGCAGGTTTGAACTCTGAAAAATGACTGAAATTCAGAGTCATAGGTGAGGCAGTTAGGAGTAAAGGCCAAGGCCAGGGTTAGCCAACAGTGAGAATAGGGTGCAAGGGGAGGTCATTGGAGATGAGGGTGCTAAGGAACCAGGGTGTGGGGAGTCAGGGTGTTCTCAAGAATTGTCCTTGTTATGCACAGTGGAGGCAGCACCTGGGGCAGAAAGGCGGAACAAGCCCGGTGCTGGAGACCTAGAGTCGCCTGACCTTTCCCTGTTTTCCATTTAGACTCCTTTAAAATTTTTTTTAAAATTGATGCATAATAATTGTACATATTTCAGGTGGTGCCTGTGGCTCAAAGGAGTAGGGCGCCAGCCCCATATGCCAGAGGTGGCGGGTTCAAACCCAGCCCCAGCCAGAAACTGAAAAAAAAAAAAAAAAAAAAAGTTGACTGTCTTAATTTTGATCAGTTTATTTTGTGGCATTGTATTTAGTCATACACATTGTAATTGGTGCTACTGTAATTTAGAAACTATTCTGAAAAAAAAAATTGTATATATTTGTATGTTATAGAGTGATAACCAATTCGGGTCTATGTGATAATCCAATCAGGATAATTAGTATATCCATCATCTCAAACATATTTCTTTTTGTTGGGAGTATTCAAAATCATCTCTTCCAGCTATTTAAAAATATATAATAAATTTTTGTTAACTGTAGTGACCCTAAAGTGCTATAGAACATTAGAATATATTCTTCCTATGTAGCTGTAATAGTGTATCCATTAACCAACATCTCCTTTTTTCTCCCCCCACCCTTCCCAGCTTCTGGTAATCATTATTCTAATACCTACTTCTGTGAGTTCAACTTTTTTAGCTTTCACACATAAATAAGAACATTAAGTGTTTACTTTTTTATGCCTGGCTTATTTCACTCAATGGAATATTCCAGTCTCATTCATATCACTGTGAAATGAAAGGGTTTCATTATTTTTTATGGCTGAGTAGTATCTCATTATTTTTATATATATGATATATATACTTACACCACACTTTACCTCTTCATCTCTCGGACACTTAGGTTAATTCTATATCTTGGCTATTTTGCAATAAACATAAGAGTACAGGTGTCTCTTTGACATACTCATTTCTTTCCTTTGGATATAGACCTAGTGGGGAGATTGCTGCGTCATATGGTAGTTTTATTTTTAGATCTTTGAGGAAGTTCCATACTGTTTTCCATAATGGCTGTGCCAATTTACATTCACATTAACAGTGTATAAGAGTTCCCTTTTCTCCTCATCCTTACTATCATTCATTATTTTTTATCTTTTTTTTGAGGCAGAGTTTTACTATGTCACCCTCGGTAGAGTGCTGGCATCACAGCTCACAGCAACCTCAAACTCTTGGGCTTAAGTGATTCTCTTGCCTCAGCCTCCCAAGTAGTTGGGACTATAGGTGCCCACCACAACACCTGGCTATTTTTTGGTTGCAATTGTTATTATTGTTTAGCAGGCCCAGGCTGGGCTTATTAATAAGTGAAGACTCAATCTTGTCATTTTATTGTTTTCTGGTTGTTTTGTATATCCCTTTTCCTTTCTTCCTCTCTTATTTTTTATCTTTGGGGGTTTTCTGTTGTGGTGAGGTTTAATTACTTTGTCTTATTTGTGTTTTTGCTTTATCAGTGAGTTTTATACTTTTGCAGTTTCATGGTGGTATTTATTGTCATCTTGTTTCTAGATGTAGGGTACCCTTAAGCATGTCTTTAAAGTCTGTCTAATGATGATGGATTCTTTCCATTTTTTCTGTCTGAGACTTTATTTTACCTTCATTTATAGCATCCCATTCTCTGGCCACTAAGGTTTCAGCTGAGGTACCTGCTGTTAGTCTGATGGAGATCCTCTTATATGTAACTTAATACTTTTCCTGTTTTCTTTGTCATTGACATCTAACAGTTTGACTATAATGTGACTTAAAAAAGATCTTGAGTTGAATCCATTTGGGTACCTTTAAGCTTGCTTAATCAATATTCATATTAGTTCTAAGACTTGGAAAGTTTTTAGCTATTATTTTATTAAATAGGGTTCCTGTGGCTTTTCCCATCTTTTTTCCTTCTGAAACTTTCAAAATGCTTACATAGGTGAACCTCTGTAAATTGACTACCCAAGGGACTGTAACAAACTGGTCAACATATAGGAGATGTCAACGTAAAGAACTAGGTCCACTGTACTGATACTTGTGTGTGATGTATGTGTGGTTTATGAAAATTAGTTCATAACCAGGTGTTGTGGTGGGTGCCTGTAGACCCAGCTAATGAGGACACTGAGGCAAGAGAGTCACCTAAGCCCAAGAGCTGGAAGTTGCTGTGAGCTGTGATGCCACGGCAGTCTACCGAGGGCGGCAAAATGAATCTCTGTCTCTTAAAAAAAAAAAAAAAAGAAAGAAAGAAAATTAGTTCAACTTAAGGAGAAGGTCAATGTAGGGAGGTGGTCAACTATGGAGGTTCTACTGTATTTGTTCTTTTAATGGTATTCCATAGGTTCCATGGGTTTTATTTTTCTTTCTTACTTGCTTTCTTTTTTTGTTCTGACTGGGTTATTTCAAAAGACCTATCTTCAAGTTCAGAATCCTTTCTTTGGCTTGATCTACTCTATTGTTGAAACTCTCGATTATATTTTTAATTTTATTCATTGAACTTTTCAGCCCCAAGACTTTTGTTTGGTTCTTTGTATCTGTCTCTTTAGGTTTCTCATTTGTATCTTTTTGATTTTTATTCCATTGAATTGTCTATATTCTTTCATATCTTACTGAATTTCTTGAGATTATTATTTTGAATTCCTTTTTAGGCATTTCACAAGTTTTTTTTTCCTTTGGGTCTTATAGCTGGAGAATTTTTGTTTTCCTTGGAAGTGTCTTGTTTCCTTTTTCATGTTACTTGTGTGCCTGCATTGATGTCTGCACACCTGGTGGAACCTCTTCTAAATTTATGAAGTAGCATTCACAGGGACTTTTTCTTGTATATGTGATCTATAGTGCTAGTTAGTTAGGGTGCTTTGGCTTTGGTTCTGGATGAGAACCTAGTGGAGTCTCCGTGTGATTTCACTGGCTGAAATCAACACTTATGAGTACCCCAGTGCCCAAGATTGCATGTTTGTTGAGGCAGTGGTGTGGCTTTACTGCGGTGACGTTGCTGGTTGTGATGGGCATTGGTGGCTGTCCTTGGGTGCTGGGGAGGGGCATACATGACAGCAATAGTGTCATGCTAAGGCAGAGGGGGCAAGGCAAAATTCTCTACACCTTGACCTTGTTCACTAAGCTAATCATCACATTGGTACAGCACCTATCACTTCTTACAGGCCGCTCGAAGAAGTGACAAAATTATGCTGATTAGTTTTGTAAACCAAAGTTCTTACATCACTAGACTGTAGGTTCCATGAAAACCAGGACTTGGCTGTATTTTTCTCTGTTGCATCTAAACCCCTAGAAGAGTGTCTTGAGTTCATTATTTATTGAATGAATACTTTAAGGTTTGCATTGACCCTGACCGCTACTTATCTTACATGGTTTTAGCCTATTGCTGATTTGGGGTTGATTCCTCAGAAATAGTCATCCGGATTTTCTCTAATTTTGGAACCCTATATCCCAGATCCACCTCTGTATTTCCCCTTCAGCTTATTAAATAAATCCTCTCATTTTATTGATCTCAGATCCCCTTACTGGACCTTACTTATTGTTTTGTCACTTACAGAATTTTCAGACATTAGCCACTCTTCTTCCCACTTTACTTGAAAGAAGAAATGTCCTTACTTCTCTCCAAGGCTAATATCTTCCCTTTAATAGAAGTATTAATGACTGTATTTGTCACTGTAGCTTATCTTCTGCCTTTCCTTTTAGAACCTATCATCCATTTCTCTTATAAAGTAGTCACTCCCTTTCTAGCAAGTGTATAGCTGATCTTAAAACATGGATAAAAACTATTTCTTCTGTCTTGGAACTTAAAACGTCATCTTTTGTATTTACTTCTTTCTGGTTAAAGATCGCTCAGAAGGGTTCCTTTCTATTTGTGACCATTCCTGTTTCCTTGTGACCTACTTACTGCTTAACCCCTTGAGTTTGGAATGGGACTTAATGAATTTCTAAACTGTTCTAACTATTTTTCATGCATTCCCAGGGCTTTTCTATTGTCCTCATTTCTTCATTTATTAATATCACAAATACTGCAATGAATACAGCAAGGAAAGTCTCTGTCCTTGGGGATTTTACATTCTAAACTGGGAAGAAACAGACAATAAATGTTTCAGAGGTGGTGTAGGGGTGTGTGCATGTATGTGTGTATTTACACACATGTATGTATGAAAGGAGAAAAATAAAACAGAAGGAGAATAGGCAGCTTTAGAAAGCTCGCTATTTTAGATAGCGACGAGAATTTTCAGTGAGGAGATGATTTTTATGTAGAAGTCTGAAGGAGGTGAAGGGGGTGTAAGTCACATAGCTATCTAGGGGAAGAATATTCTAAGCAGAGAGAAGAGCAAATCCAAAATTCCCAGGGTAGGAGTCCACCTAATGGTCCTGAGGACCGGTGAGGACGATAATCTTCAGCTCACAATGGCTTGTGACATTCTTTAATCCCTTCTACTTTTGGGCGTGCTCTTTTTATCTTTGTCTTTGAGACCAGTATTCTGAAGGGAATGACCTGATCTGACTTTTGCCTTTTCCATCTCTTTCCCTGATTTCCTCTCTCCTTTGTGTTTGCTTTTTAATCACTTTTACCTTAGGAATCTTTTGTTAGTCTTTCTTTTTCCCCTGCATGTGCCGTTTGTTGCCAGTTTGCATTTTTTAGAGCTTCTGACTGCCTCTCAGATACCTCAGTTGTATGCCACCAAGGAAGCAAGAATTGAACGTGTTTGACATCTAAATATTTTGTTATTCTACTTCCTTCTTCTCTTCCCCACACCCTAATCCTTTCTTATTTCTCCTAACCATTTTTGGCTTGGCTACCCAAATTGTGGCTCACTTTAAAGAACCTAGTTACCTATGCCTATTATTCTTTACTCTCTACTTCTAACTGGTCATCTTATGAACCTCTTTTTCTATGGGTGCTCTGGTGTTCTCCGGCCACACTCCTGCCATAGTAAGCATCACGCTTGCTCGTCTTTGTGCATACCACACCTCAATCGAGAATGCTCTTCTCAGCCTAGGAGCAAGCTCCAATGTCACCTCCTCTTTGCAGTGGTTTCTTGCCATCCCTAGTCTAGTTAATCGTGTCTTCCATTGTGTACATTCCTCTTCTGAGTCCCACTCTGTGATATAATAATGAGGATCTTGATAGACCGCAAGCCCCTTGAAGGCTGCAGCTAAATCTTATCCGTGTGCATAATGCATTCCTGTGTGTCCCTGTATTGGGCGCATAACAAAGAGAGGAGACAGATGAATGAATTTGGTCTCAGCATACTGCATTACATATGGAATGTGAAGGGAAAAAACTGAAAATTCCTATGATAACAAATGCCTTTGTTATGTTATATGCAGAGTATCAACATCTTTGAGGGCAACTGAGATTAGTATTTTGTTAGTGCTTGCTTGAGTCCTGAGTGCGTTTGTTCTGCTGCCTTGTTGGCAGGCAGACACAGGCACCCAGTGAGGGCCTGCAGCAGGCTGAACTTGCTCGTGTGTAGGCCTAGGGTGAAGAACAGCTGCTTTAGAGTGAACATAAAATTTTAATTATATAAATGCATAATTTATTGTAGGTGTTTACTTTGTATAGTAGTGTTCTTTTCTGTTAGTTTTTGTTTCTAAATTCAGAAACATTTTCTTTTCCTTGTTGAAGGTATTTTAATTACTGGTATAAGTTTCTGATAAGATTACAGAAACTAAGACACTTAAGGAAACTAAAAACTGCTCTTCAGTAAATTTATGACATAGGTTTTCTGAAATAGCAAAGAAGCTGACAATTGAGGGGAAAGGTAGTAAGTGATTTTTTAAAAAAATATATAGCTTTGAGAGGCTGAGGGAGGAGCATTACTTGAGGTCAGAAGTTCAAGATAAGTCTGGGCAGGATAGTGAGATCTCATCTCTACCAAAAATATAAAAAAATAGCTAGGCACAGTGGGGTGCACCTGTATTCCTAGCTATGCGGGAGGACTGCTTCAGCCCAGGAGTTTGAGGTTGTAGTGAGTTATGATTGGCCACTCCTCTCTATCACAGACAACAGAGTGAGACCTTGTCTCTGGAGAAAAAAAATATATATAGAAGAGAGAGAGAGAGAGGAAAAGAAAGAAAAGAATTGTATAGAAGTTAAAGTTTAAATATAAAGGCTTTTATTAGTTTAGTAAATGTGTCTTTTTCATTTGAGAAGCAACCTATTATGCTTTGAAAGGAATGGTCAAGTAAAAGTAGTAATTAAGTCAGTGCAATAAGTACTATTTGGACAAAAATTATTTTAAAGTTATTTAAAAATTATGTCAAAACTGTGATCTCCTTTTTCTCTTGATTTGCCTTCTTTTATATCATTGCCCCAATTTTATGAGTCTCTAAAGCATTTTAAGGACATGTATGATGATTTAATGAGTGGCCCATGGTTCATTTTCTTCTTGTGATTATGTAAGGTGAGGTTCATTTATTTTAGCTATAGAAGAGAATTAATCACTATTCTTCTCATGTTACAGTGGTAGTTCATTTTGACCCAGGGAGAAATACTGTGGCTAGAAATTACAGCATGGACTAAAGAACAAAAAAGGCATGTCTTTTATAAAAGTGAGCATTTTCAAATAGTCCACTAGCATGTCTTCTACTACCAAACTGAGAAGCCACTTATGCTGTGTACGTGAGGAGGGGGCACAGGAACTCCCAGTGCCACTCTCAGAATGAGCAGAAGGTTGGACGGGAGAAGTGGAGACAGGTGGAATCAAGGTGCAGTTGAAACCCGTGAAAGGTGAGACTTATAGTGACCCTGGAAGGCTAGTGATGGTCTAGCTGTAGAAGTTCACACATTATATTAATTAAGTTCTAGTATGTAGAAAAATGCTCTTTCGCATCTAAAATCGAACAAACCTATGAGTATTGTTTGCTTGCAGTCAGTTTTCTGGGTTAATAGGTTCTAAACATTTTCTCAACCTTTCATATGCTAAATTTTCTTAGCAGTTAGTGAAATGTTCCTGTAAACTACTTTGAACTTAGATTAAAACATGGAATGTAGTGAACAATTGAAATAAGTGTGATGCTCTTGCTTTCTGGGGGATCAGCTTCTTACAAAACTTTGTCGTGTGAATCTAAAGTGCCTGGAGGTGGTTTTGCCTTTGTGTTCTGATCCTTTCTGACTCACTGGAGCTTTCTTTTTATATGGGCGAGTGAGCAGAACAGATGACAGATCCTGTCAGACGTGCATTCCTTTTACAAGTACCCAGGCAAGCGTGTTTGGAAGGCAGGGTGAGTTGGCACATTGGCCTAAAGTTTTGGAATCTTGGAAGTGGGTGAGCTGGACTGCCAGCTCATACACAGAGAATGAATGAATGTGAGTTTGCTTTACCAGTAATTTATTTATGAGCAAGTAAAATGCACCTGGGGAAGCGTTTAATGTCTGTCCAGTTTCCATGTATGCGTTAGGACATCGTGTTTCACCAGGAAGGGGTTATGGTGGGATATTGCTGAATGGAAGGACCATGTGACTCTCTTTCCTCTTGTACTTGAGGAATAGTTTTACATGGTGTGACAGCTTCATGGTTTAATGTAGTGCTCAAATAATGTGTTTTATTTAGGAGGGTTCAACCTGCTACTTGCGGCTGCATGCAGATTATTTGAAGACTGTCATCTTAATTCCCTTAGGAGCTGAGACCTCGATCAGCACACACATACACAGAGATGCATAAACGTCATGTAGTTACTTTTTCTGCCCCCTCTCAGAAGCACCACGCTACGTCTCCTCTGCTGGCCCAATCTGGACTAATTACTCCCATTCTGGGTTCCAATATGTTCTGAACATCTCCCCTCACAAGCGTTAGCTCCCAGACAGCTTTGTTGAGGCCACGCTGTGTTCTTTAGTAGATTAACTGCCCAAAGGAACAGAAGCCATCAGCCTTATTCACATGTCTCCCTGGTGTCCAGCACAGCGTCTGTCTTGTAACAGCTTATCAATCTATTTTACTTTTTAAATGATGATGCTTATTTTTCTGTTTTGTTTTCAAAGATCCCCCAAAGCGAGAACAAAAGGAACCACAGTGAGAAGCCAATAACTTTTCCAACACAAGAAGATCTCAAAAAGCCAAATGATTTTTCCAGTGCTTCTTCAGAAACCAAAACTGGAGAAAGTGATAGACAGCCAAAAGAAAGCTTTTTTCACTTTCTCGGTAACCTATTCAATATCTCTGGAAAATCATCTTTAGTGGAACCTAAACATTGTTCTTTCAAAGATGACCATGATAAAACTGAGAAGGATTTACAGCATCCCAGTGCCCATCACAAGGAATCCACCAAAAGGGGGAGGGAGGTGCCCCCTGGCTCCCTGGGAACACAGACACTTGCAGCAGAAGACCAAGAGTCCAGCTCAACCGAACTCTCAGATGCACTTCCTCTGGACACAACACAGGACAGTGAGCAGGAAGCCAGTGATGAGCTAAAGTAAGTTTAAAACTTAATTGAGCCAGAAAAAAATTGAGCTTTGGGATCTAGCTTTTGAGCCTCAGTTCTAGTCCTGTTAATTGAGGGGTTGGATAAAGTATTCTCTATTGTTCCTACTAGTAGATAAAAAGCTATATTCTGTGTACCATATAGGTAATCTTGGGCCTATTGAGCTATTTTAGGGGGTGGTGCTAAGATTTTTTAGGTGCTATATTTATCTTAGTATAAGATTTATTTCTTCCTTGCCTGGGAGTGTTTTTTGTTGTCTGAATTCCTCTTATATTAGTACAGGCTATGTCTTCAATATGTGCATGTCATGATCCAAAGTGGTAGTAAAATATGTGTTCCCATTCTAGCAATATCTTTTCTTTGTGGAATCCAATTAAATGGGTCAAGAAAGCAATTAAATAGACTGTATTCATGAAACTGGCTTTATGAACCTTTTACACAGATCTGAGAAACTAAAATCTTACACAAATTTAAGGAGGATTTTACTACCCTCTTTTTCTTTCTTTGATTAATGAACACATATCGATTTGTTTTTCCTTTAAGTGAGCTAGAAGGAGTGTTTTCTCTCCAAGAAATGTTTGCAAGTGTTGAATTCACTAGACATCTTTTGTAATATAAAAGTTTTCATTTGTAACTAATAAGGTTGTGTTGAATTCATTTTAATTTTACCTCTACCTGAGAATTTATTTGATGAAGAGGTCACTGATCATACTGTAGTCAGATATAAAGGGTAATTTCTCGTTCCATAGTTCTGTGTAGTTTCACATTTTATGCATATGGATGCTTTCCGTTAAATCCTCTTAGCAGCTGTATGAGATAGGCACAGACCCATCTTAGATTTTGAGAACTGAGAACCAAACAGATTATAGTTTGCCCATCAAGAGTGATGTGGTGGGACTTGCTCTCCCAGGTGTTAAAGTGTACTGATAAAGTGATGGCATTTGATGTAATATGTGCTAGATATTTAAGTGGAACAGGATAGACAATACACATAGTGGACCTTCAGCTTTGTGATTTGAACCCTTGAATGTGATGGCATCGCCTATTCTGGAAGAAAAGAAGTGTCGTTGGGGAAAATTTGTAAAAAAAAAAAAAAATGAAACATTTCTTGGATAGAAAATACTCCTTCTAGCTCATTTAAATTAAAGGAAAAACAAGTTGGTACTTGTTTATTAATTGAAGAAATAAAAAAAGGGCAGTAAAATCTTCCTTAAATTCATGCAAGATACTTACCTCATTTTTATATTAAAATAACATATATTTATATCATATGTTTTATAGACCAAAAAATTAAAAAAACAACATCAGTAAATGTGAATTATTTATGTGAGAAATGACTTTGTAAGCTTAATAGCAATGGAAGGTATTAGGCAAGAGCTGGATAGATTAGATTCCTCCCAGTTTTCAAAATCCTTTATGTCAAATAACATAAACAATAATAAACTTAACTGACAAATGAGAAAATTATATGCAAAATTTATGACAGAGAATGCTTTAACCAGTAAGCAGTTTGAACCAATTGGCAATATATATCAAGAGCCTTAAAAGCCTTAAAAAGCAGCTGCTCAGGAGGCTGAGGCAAGAGAATCGCGTAAGCCCAGAAGTTAGAGGTTGCTGTGAGCTGTGTGACCTCATGGTACTCTACCCGAGGGCGGTACAGTAGAGACTCAAAACAAAAAGTCCTAAAAAGATTATACATTGTTTCTGATGATGTACAAAGGTATTTATTGAAACATTATCGATAGGAACATATATTTGGAAACAGATGTTCAGTAGCAGAAAAGTCGTAAATTGTGGTGCATTTATAATACAAGATTGTCAAAGGGAGGGCTGTTAGTCATAACGTGGTCCTTGCAGCAGAGACAGCACCTGGGAGCTCATGAGAAAGGCAGCCTACCTGCTTCTCATCCACTGAATCGGAATCTCTGGTAGTGGAGCCCAGCAATCTTCTGCTTGTATCTGAGATCCAGCATTTTAAAGTAAATTAAAATGGTGGGAATTTTGAAGCTGTTATGCAGGAATTGGGTAGAAAGGAAAGTTGGTCCTTTTTATCCTTTGGTTTTAATTGGTTTGGTCAGGTTTATTTCTTTGTTAACTAGACAAAAAAAAAAAAAAAAAAGAGAAAATACTGTTCCCCTTATTTCTTGTTTCTGAAGCTCTCCTATGAATAGAATAATTGCTTCAGGCAATTCTTCAGAACCACCTCAGCAAAGAATGGTGATTCTTGATTTAGAAGGAGAAAAAAAGACCACTGGACTCACAGTTTGACTGAGATACTGGTTTCTTTCAGGCGTGGCTTTGGAAATCTAACAGTTTATCAGGCTTACAATTATATAGTTTTAGTAACTTTCCATTAACAATTGTCTATTTGCCTAAGAATTATAATTTAGAAGTTGAATACCATTTGGTAATAGTTTGACAGTATGATTAAGGACTCCTCACAACAGATTTTAGATGTTATTTAAATAATAGGTATATCTAGATAATTATTTGCCAATAATTTTTAGTGTCTCTGTGATATGAGTTTATTAAAAGCAAGAATATATTTAATGTGTTTATTCAGATCATGAGAATATTTCAAATACAAAATGTTACTTTAAAAGCCTATATGGAGAGGATGGTTAATGGATACAAAATTTCAGCGAGATAGGAGGAATACATTTTAGTGCTTGGTAGCATTATAGGATGACTGTAGTTAGCAATCATTTATTGTATATTTTCAAACAGAAGATAAGATTTTGAATGTTCCTAACACAAACGAATTATAAATGTTTGTGTTACATTGATTATTACACATGTATATATGTATCAAAATATCACTGTACCCCATAAATTTGTACAATTATTACATGTCAGTTAAAATAAATACTTTTTTAAAATAAAGAGCCTATACTTTTGAACATGCTAGGAGTTTTTAGTTTCACTTAGAAAAATTGCAATTTTATTTTTGTATAGAGAGGAATAACTTAACTGAAGGTTTTACATTGCCTTTATCATGCAGAAATGCTTTTTTTTTTAAATACATCATGATAATCAGGGTGCATTAATAGTCCCAAATTAATGGGGATATGAGAGTAGGGGGGTAGGAGGATAAGGGATATGTGAAAACAAACCATCCTTGAGGCGTCCCCTGCCCATTAGTAGGTGTATAGAAGAAAGAATTAATGGCTCCATTTAGACAATTTTATAACTTACTATACTACTAAACATACTTTTGATGATTGCCATTAGTACAGTTTTCAAAGTTTAGACATGTTATTACAGGTTGAGTATTTCGTTTCCAAACTTCTTAGGACTGGAAGTATTTTGAATGTTTTTATGATTTTGGAATATTTGCATATACACAATGAGATATTTTGGGATAGGACTCAAGTCTAAAAATGAAATTTATTTATGTTTTCTATGTACCTTACATACATGGCCTGAAGATAATTTTATACAATATTTTTATTAATTTTGTGCATGAAACAAAGCTTGTGTACATCGAACCATCACAAAGCAAGGTGTCAGGTGTTAATTTTCAACTTGGGGTGTCTTGTTGACATTCAATAAGTTTTACATTTGGGAGCGTTTTAGATTTCAGATTTTCAGATTAGGGACACTCAACCTGTAAATATTATGTAAAGTAAATTAAAGAAAATCTTCATCAAAAGACACTGTAAATGCTGTCATTTTCACTTAATTAAAAATAACAAACAGCTCTGTAATTGTTTTTACAAAGTTGACTGTTCAAATTTTATTTTCGACATAAAACTATTAGGAAAACCTGTTGGCAATAGGTAACATTTTTAAGATTGTTTTCTGTACTTTACTTGTGCTTCTGGTGTACTTTATGTAGGAAGTTACTTTATTATTGGGTTAAATTTTTTTTCAAGTTCTGTTATAATTCTTACATTTTTGACATGTTATATTCATCATAATGAGAAATTCTTCTGAGCTCTTGTGTACTTTTTTTTTAATTTGCTGGTTTTGCAGTTTTTTGGTTTTTTTTTTACATAGAAAACTTAAATACTTGTGCATTATGAGAGAAGGTACTATATAGTTTGAAAGAAAATAAATCCTATTGGTAAAAAAGTAGGTCAGTCAAATTTGAATACGTAATTGAGTACATAATTGAATTAAGTTCTTTTGCTATAAGGTAGCTTTTATGTTTAGGCTGCTATTACAGAATTTTCTTTGTGGAATGATGCATCTTTGGTTGACTTTGTAGTATGGACTGTTTCACATTCACTCAGAATAGAGTATAGCCAGATGTAGTGCATAGAGATTTAATAAACCTTCCTTTGCTGAGTAATGTCATGGGCTGAAATCCATAAGACCTTTCAAATTTTAATACATATACCTATTAAATATTGAAAATTTCAAGACATTTTACTTTTTTCTGAGTATTATTTGGATTACATACCTTTAGTATATAGCATAAGGTATAAATCCCATGTACAATTACATACTCCATAAAATCAGTACTTGCTTTTTCCTGTTCAGCTTGTGATGATACACCTTTGTAATTTTCCATCTTCAGCTTACCTTTAAAGTTTTATGTTTTGGGCATTTCTATTTTATTTAGTAGGAAAAAAATTAAAAACTTAGGACAGTTTTAAGTTGTTAATATTATCCAATTTGGGTACTTAACTGCAACCCAAGAAAGAATGAAGCATAAAATAGACAATGTGGAAATGACCAGTCTATTAAACAGTAGGATTGTATTTCATCAGTACCTGAAGGACTAGTAGTAATACCTGGAGCTCAGCTTGCAACGTCCATGTTCTGTGCTTTAAACATGATAATGACAATATAGCTGTTTAATATAAAGATATGTATTTTAGCTATAAGTATATAAATATATGACATTTCCACCACAAGTGCTGTAGGAGTTTAAGATAATGCATACAAATCAATTTAATTATTTTAGTTGAAAATACTCAGAAGTCTTAAAAAAAAAGTCAAATAGCAGCAGCACCTGTGGCTCAAAGGAGTAGGGCGCTGGCCCCATATGCCTGAGGTTAGAACCTGGTCAGAACCTGCAAAAAAAAAAAAAAAAAGAAAGTCAAATAGCAATCCTCCAAAAGGCTCTAAAACTATCAAAAGTCTTTGTTATAAGTAGTTAAAAGATAGTGGTCTTTTCTCCGTGGTTTATTTTAGTAGAAGTCCTTTCAGACTCAAAGCTTCATTGATCCAGGATGAAATGTTCTCAGATCTCTTTAGATACTCGGTAGTTACTGAGAGGACCTAAGTTTATCATGTTTAAAAAAAAAAAAGTCTCGTCCTTTTTCTCTTCTTATTTCTGTTGACATCATGAACATTTCTTTGAATATTCATTTATTCAAAATTCTTTTAGTAATCTTTTGGGGGAAAAAAACATGGCAGCCCCTTGATAGTAGGTAGTAGGTTTTAGGTGTTGTAAATATTAAAACTTAAAAAAAATTCTGTTATTTATTGACACCACTGGATCTTCCTATGTTGTTCTGATAGGCTTTTATAGTTTATGAATAACTTATGTATTTTGATATGAGATTTCAAAAATAACATTAATTTACCCGTGTGTATTTTTCTCATGTATAGCTTTATGGACAGGTTGACTTACTCAACTTATTCGTCATTATTTATTTTTTAATTTTTTTCATTATTTGTTTTATATATCCATTTATTCATTTGTTTTTTTTTTTTTTTGGAACTTACAAATTAAATCTGTAATCTTATTACCATGTGTACTTTGAGTAAAACATGACAAATTATCAAAAGTGGCATGAAATATCACCACATAATTGGGTACAAAACCTTTCACAAATTTTGCATAACCATCAGAGGATTTAATGGACACATTGCACTTAGTTTTTTGACACATACAAGTTGTTCCATTTTTATTAAATATTTGTATCATGAAGTTGCCTCTTTATAAAATGCTTACATAGATTAATAAAACAATCCACTGTACCTTGCCCTCAAAAGGATTAGATTTTTTAAAAATATCAATAAACAAAGATCCAAATGCCAAATGATAGTGCCTCATCCAACTTTTGTCTTTGCTCTAACCTGAAACTCTGATCTAACCAGCAACTAAAACCATTTTTATAAGGCAGAGGTTTTCTCTGCATCTCTCCTTTAGCTGCTTTATGATGGACACTGAAAATAAATGAACATAACTAACACAATAGTGGTATGTTAGTATTTTAGGGCCCAGCGGTTATACAGGTTGAGATGATCTATTTCTGATAAAATTAAGGAAGTAGGTAAGAGTCATGGTTGATGACATTTTTGTGCATCAAAGTACATTTACTGTCTGTTTTTATGATTTAGAAAAATCTAGCATTCTTAAATGTTATTGCTCTAAAGTTGGTGATAAAATGTTTTTTTTTTTTTAGATATATCCTGATAAATGGATTTCTTATTGGTTCATATGGACTCCATAGTAATGTTTTGGTTAACAACATGTTTAATCTGAAATCAAGTAGAACACACATTGGATTTTTCTACCATATGTTTTTATAGTTAGAACATTAAAATGTAATTAGAGTTCAGAATTGAAAACACTGTGATATCATGGGTAAGAATTAAAATATTAGTCTGAAATAGATTACTTAGCATTTAGGATCATTGCTTTACTTGGTGCTTCATAATTCACAAAAGGATATTATACCACTTGCCAAGTCTTGTGTGGGAAACTTAAAAATACAAAGATGATTACGGTTGGTTGGGAAAATAAATAAATGAATAAATATTATTTAAAAAGGCAAGTGCTGTCTGTGTATCTACAGATCAGAAGCCATCTAGCTGTCTTAGTAGTAGAGGGATTGATGTGCAGTGGGGTTGATTTGTGAGCTGCGTCTTAGAGGACAGCACAGCTTCTCTCTGATGCTGGAATTGAAGGACAGAGAATGGTGTGTGAAGGGCCACAGGGCAGCGTGACATGGCATGAGAACTCCCAGGAGTAGATTCTCCAGAGGAAGTTGGGTGCTGAGATCATAGGAACTTTGGACTGGGGGTAGTTGTCTCCTTTTTCCTAGAAATTCTTTTTGATTTCTACATTTACCAAGAAGTTTAATACTCACTACACTAATTGAATATTTGAAGAACTGAACACAAGAGAGAAATTTAAAGGCAATTCTGTCATTTATTGAATTAACAAGTACACAGCAAGTGCTTACTGTGAGCTAGACAGACCTCTTGCCATGTGTTTTCCTGTAAAACTTGAAATTCCCATCTAAGAGTATAGCCATAGAAGCTAGCTATGATGCTCTGATGTGGAGAAATCAGAGATGTATCCATAAACTTGTGCCCATGTGAGGCACAAAGTCCCTCCTCAGAGACTCCTTTGAGGTTAGAAGTAGCACTCAAGCCATGGGCTCGTCACGCCATTGTCCTCTTTGTTAACCGTGGTCAGAGACAAGTGTGTAATCAGGTAAGAAGGAGCAGTTCTAAGGAACACAGACTTTCTTTATGCTGCCCTGACATCCATGGGCTGCTCATCAGTCTATTATTATTTTTAATCAAGATTAGGTTACCCAGCCCCAGCCAAACTGCAACAAAAAAAATAGCCGGGCATTGGGGCGCGCGCCTGTAGTCCCAGCTGCTCAGGAGGCTGAGGCAAGTGAATCACGTAAGCCCAAGAGTTAGAGGTTGCTGTGAGCTGTGTGATGTCATGGCACTCTACCCGAGGGCGGTACAGTGAGACTCTGTCTCTACAAAAAAAAAAAAAAAAGATTAGGTTAAAGCATTCTCGTCAAATTAGTATATATTAAGAGAAGTGGTGTTTGAACGACATGTTTTACCACAGTGGCTGGGACTGCTAATATAGGTCTTTATATTTCCTGATATTCTCATGCTGTTTCTTTTTACAGACAAATTGATGGCAAAGCAGAGAGGCCCTCAGTAACATATGCAACATATCGAGGCCCCAGACAAATTAAGAAATATTTAAGGCAGCAGACCGTGTTGGCACTTGTGAACTCTGACTCCAGTTCACACACACACACTGGCCCTGTAAGTGAGACTGAGGCTGGGGAGTTGCCATCATCGTCATCTACCAGCACAGACTCGTCTACAAAAGGATATTTGTCTGGAGGCCCACTAGAAGATGCAGCTAGTAGCAAAATAAGTCTCAACACAGAAAGCCCCCACACAGACAACCCAGAACTGCAGAATACTGAGTCTTCCCAGGGTCGTTTAAATCTGCACGATCCCGGGGGCCCTGAGGGGAGTAGATCATCCCCTTCCTCCGCGACTGACTCCAGCTGTGCCATTGAAGAATCTTTCTCACAGCAGACGTTAAGTTGTGGACCAGTTTCTCAGTCTGACATAAATTTGGTATATTCCACACTGTTTACGGGAAGTAACAGTAGCAAAGTCCCTGGTAGTCCAGACTTGGACAGGCAAATTACAACTGAAAATGTGATAAAAGAAAGCAGCCCTGTGATGAATAGCAGGGCATTGGTGCAGACTGAAGAGCACGGTAAGCCCCAGAGCTTGACTGTTTCTGACTTCTATTCTAGTAAATCTGATGGGATTGACACTACTGAACAAGAAAACACAAATTTGCCAAGTCCAAATAAATCAATTAGGCAAGAAGATCTGCACTTGCCAGAGAGTGAGTGTTCTGACAAGCAAACTGTAGATAACTCATCAAGGCAGTCTGCCAATCACACCAGTGCCATTTCTCTTCAGAGACATGCTGTGACAGACACAGAACTTGTAAATGAAAGAAAGAGGTTGTCTGCCCTAGACTTAAAGAAAAATTTAGCTGTTACAGAAATCAGGCAAGAAACAAAAAGTGCCTCTGCTAGTAAACCTGTAACTTCAAGTCACGTAAAAGAAGGTAGAATTGAGTTATCAGCCAAAGATACTGACCAATTGTTTAAAACAGAAGCCAAAAATCTTGATTTGAGGCCATGTGACAAAAATTCACACATTATTAAGAAGAATCAAAAGGACCCAGCCTCTGTAAAATACATCAGTGAATCGACAGCGGCAGCATGCTTAGAAAGTAAAATAGCACCTGCGTTGAATTTTGAACTAAGTAGAATTCACATTTCAGAATCTCCTCTTGACTCTGAGAGTTTTCAACAAGCCAAAATATCACCTGATGTGAAAACACCTCTTACCCTGGATTGTAAGAAATCAAATTTCCATACTTCACTTCCTACCTTTGTTTCTGGAGTTGGGATGTTGAGCAAGTTAGATATTCCTGTTTTAAAGAATGAGGGTTCTTCTGTGTTCAGTGAAACTGGGGATGTCAACACTGTAGGCATTTCCTGTCAGCCTACTGAGTGTCAAGAAGAAAATGTGACAAATCCAGGGAAGAGCCCTCCTCCTCTGCTTCACCGGGAGCGTGCATCTGCAATTCTTGATTCTGAAGAAGTTCTTGATAGTGAAAAATGCCAGGTTCCTCTAGGCCTTCAAGCCAGTGGCACTTACTTAATTGGGACGGACCCACTGAACTTCGAGTCTGGAAGCCTCTCTAAGGATCATAGTTCTACATCATCTCAAGATGCTAAGAAGACAGAGTTATTGCCTTCAAACATTAACGCAAGTAAGAACACAATAGAGAAGTTGGATTCTTTGTCCTTGGAAACCCAAACTGATAACATTGTTGAAATTTTATCAAAAACTGAAGTTGATGGTCAGAAGGGTGTTCCTATTGAATCTCAGTCTGGAAAAGGAAAAATGATACCCTTGTCTAAGACATCTGTTTCCCAAAAAGAGCCCAAAGATATTTCTCAGGATAAATTTTTTTCTTCTCCATTTGAAATTGCAGATGATCCACAAAAACCTATTTTATCAGAATTAGCTTCCCTAGAGGTTGAAAAGTGCAAAAGTTTCCAACCAATGTATGATAAGGGGATTAAAGAGAAATCTTCAAGTTCTAGCTTTAAAGAGAATTGCCAAGCTGAAGTTCCCCCTCTTGCCTCCAAATATCAAGGTATGCAGGAAACAGAGGTAGGCACCTTAACCTGTCCTCCTGCTGTCCTTGAAAATAGTATATCTGGGATTTTATCACCTGTTCATGATGCGAAAATCATTAAGCATATAGCACAGAATTGTGCTAACACTTGTACAATTCATCAATCTTCGGATATTTGTGGGACTAAAACAATTTCTGGATGCTCAGAAATGGCAGAACTCAGCTTAACTAATATTTTCCCCAAATTCCAGGAAACTGACAGCATAAAAGTAAATTTCCCTTTTCTAAGTTCTGGTATCAGTTTGGAAAATAATGCTTTTGCACCTGAGGATTCAGGCTTTCTTAATGTACCTTCTGCATTGAGATCAGAAAAGAAAGACTCATCTCACGGAGAGAGCGAGAATACTCATTTTCTGAGTAGTGGTGTTGACAGTGTGTCTTCTTCCTCCAGTCACTCTGAAGAAGTTAATATGGTTATAAATTCACATAAACCCCCAAATAATTTTGATTCTGTACAAGTCACCAAAGATCTCACACGTGAAGGTACCTCTTTAACTAACCTCCTGTATCCTAACAGCTCTTATTTAGAATTTGAAACACCTGTCTCGGTAGGGGCAGATGTAGCCCCATTTCAGGAACGTTTTGGGATTTGTACTGGGAAGGTGTCTCTTGATTTCCCCACCATGGCCCAGTTTGACAATCCCATAGAAGCAAAGACAGGAGCAGTTGCTGGGGCTCCAGTGTCAGTTAACAGCTCAAGCCAGCAGTGTTCTGAAGCATCTGCTGAATGCATAGAAGCTAGGAGAGGAGCACATGACCAGCTTTTGTACCTCCAAAGTGGTTTACTCAAAAAGGCTAATACATTGATTGATGAGATTTTCACTTCTGTCAGAGAAGAACTAAAATCCAAGTACACAGTTGATACCTGCCAGGAGCAAATAGCCACAGACGGTATAATGAATCCAGACACCCTGAAAGAAGGCGTCCCTGAGAAAAAGCCATCAGAAGTGATGCTCAGAGGGGTCCAACTGACAGAGAGTTTGGAAGGGCAGGCCATGGAGAACGTGTCAGGAGTCAAGGAGGAGAAGGCCTGTGTTTCATCTACAGCTGGTGAGAAAACGCTCCTTTTTGATTCTGATCGAATGAATGTATCTTGTTTGTTAGAAGATCAAGCAAGGGAATTAGTCAATGAGATTATTTATGCAGCCCAAGAAAATTTGATAAGTGATGATTTTGAAGATATGGAGGATACCTGGGATTCTGAACTTCAAGCTCATACTTCAAAAATTCTGAATAGTGATAGTGTTAAGCCACATGGTATAGTTAGGAAATTATTGGTATCAGAACAGGCAGTAAATCAAAGCACACATGAAATTAGTGAAAATAAAATATTAACTAGACTCTTCTCTGTAAGTAACTTAGTTAGTGGCCCAGAGTCAATTAAAGGAAGAGAAATTGTTCTCTACCAAAAATTCCCAATTTCAGGGAATGAAGCTGGACAGTCTGATAGTATAAATTTGCAGAAATCAGAGACTGTTTTACTAGCTAAAGACATGCCACATAAGGGGATAGATGATAGGGTAAAAACACATTTGTTTTGCCGTGAGGATTCTAAAGAAACAATGGGAGTAGAGTATGTGGATAATCACAAAACTCGGACAGAGGATGCGAGAACTCTTCTATTAAATTTCAAATGGCCTCCTTTGGTGAATGATGACATCCATGTACCCAGTACATCCAAAAGCAGTTTTTCTGACAGTCTTGTGTGTATATCTGATAAAAGCTCGCCAGGACATAGTAAAAACACACCTCTTGCAGTATCAGAAATAGGGAAAGTACACAAAAAGGATAATGAAGCAAATATAGGAAAAATTAAACTTATACCTCCCATGTTAGAAATGGGAAAAACAAGTAAGAAGGATGGTGAATTGAATCCTATGAAATATAAGACCACCCCTCTGATGTTAGAGATGGGGAAAGCACACAAAACAAATGTGGAATTAAATATCACAAAAACTGAGCCAAGAGCTGATGTTTTTAAGATGGGAAAACCACATCAAATGGATGCTGAGAGGTGCATTGAAAAAACTGAGGAATTACTTGGTAGTTTAGAGAAGGAAAAGGCTTATAACATGAAGGCTATTGAAGGGGATATTGGCAAAACGGAGTTGATGCCTGTTACGTCAGAAGTGAAAAATACCTACCAAAAGGATGCTGAAGGGGATATTGCAAAGAAGGAGGTGACATCCCTTACAGTTGAAATGGAAAGTACTTACCAAAAGCACGCTGAAGGGGATGTTGGCAAGACTGGGGTGACAGTCATGTCAGAAGCAGAACATTTCTACCAAAAAGATGGTGAGGGAATTACTGAAAACATTGACATGCTGCCTCTTCCATTAGAGATGGAAGATACTTATCAACATGATGCTGAAGGGGATGGTGCAAAGACAGAAGTGACACCTGTGAACTTAGAAATGGAAACTACTTACCCAAATTATACTAAAAGAGATAGTGACAAAACTGAGATGCTGCCTGTTAGGTTAGAAGTGGTAAGCATTTACCCCCCAAATGCTAAAGGGATTACAGGAAAGACTGGGAGACCTATGTTGGAAATGCAAACTGCCCACCAGAAGGATGCTGGGGTGGTCATTAGGAATACTGAAGTGGGACCATTTGTGGTAGAAGTGAAAGAATCACACAAGAAGGCAACACCCTCCTCCATAGAAATGGGAAAACCATGCAAGAAGAATGCAAAAATGACTATTGGAACGGTTCCGTCCATGTCCTCCTCTATGATAGAAATGGAAAGAACATCCCCAGAAGATTCTGGTGGGAATACTGAGAAGCACAGTGTGTTACCCACAGGGGTAGATGTTGAGAAAACACAAAGAACAAGATTGGAATTGGCCATTACACAAGCAGAGGCCCTACCACCCACACTGGGAACTGAAAAGGCAGCCCCAGGGGATGCTGAAGATAGCGTTGGAGAAAAGAAGGAAGAACCCACTGACGTAAAGGAAGGCATGATAGCTCATGACAGTAGACTCGCTTCCCATTTCAGGGGGTACGAGCCACCCACATTGAGTAAGGACTATGAGGGCTATCCAGCCCTGGCAGTGCCCAGTTTCCAACCTGAGGGTACTGTCATAAGACTAGACAAGAAAATGCCTGTTCCTGCAGTACATGACAAGAGAGATCTAGATGACGGTGATGAAAAAGAACATGATCTCGCTTTCGTTTGTCAGGATGAACAAGAGCATCCTTCCTTTACTATATTATACGAAGAGCCCCTTCAAGAGGAGGACAGGTATGCTTCTGCAGAAGTGAGACGGGCACCGTCTGCCTCGGATCCCAATGCGTCCCCTGACAGCATGCCTGTTCTGGCATGCGAGAGGTCAGAGAGTAGAACCGACCTTGTCCATCACTTTGAAAAAGATGCTAAATTAGGCGAGATGTTTGACAGTGATAGTTCAGAAATGTTCTTATCCGTGGAGGCCAAAAGGTACAAAATTTACCCTTTAGCTTTGTCTCCCATTTATGAGGATGACAGCTCACAGGAGGACATTCTGTCCAGCGAGGTCTCACCTGGTCACCATGGCTCCACGAAATCCAGAGAGAGTGAAAACCAGTCATCTTCTGTTTTATCACTTCTCCAGTCTGTGTCAGAGCGTTTAAAGATGAATTTTGATGAGGACGACAGACAGGCAGCTGAGGAGGAGGACGAGGTTGAGACAGCATTGCATAAAGGCGGCCTGAGAGCTCGAAGGAGGGAACATGTCGCCTTCCAGTTGCCGGATCCTGCCAGCCCATTTTACCTTGAGGAAGACCAAGAAAGCACTGGGGTTTCTAAGAATTTATATGTTACGTCAAATGAACCTACTACCTCCAGTCTACAGGTTGGTCTGTGGCCAGAAAAGACCTTATTTCTGCAAAAATCTGACCTTTCTTCTAAACTACATTCTTCTTTAAAAAGTGCTTATCACCAGTATTTGCAGATGGCCAAAACTCATTCCTCAGAAAAAGGAGCCAGATTTGGTGGGATTTTTCAGGAACCAGTGTCAAAGTATTTCCGTGTTCAAGACAACTCAGGAGGATTGAGCCCATTTATAGAGGTAAGTTATTCTGTTTATTAACAAGTGAAGCAAAGCTTTGAGTCTTGAAGTTATATGAAAGCTTATTAAGACAATCAGTGTTTTGAGGTTGTACAAAGTTTATTTTTTAAAAAATACTAGATACATTTTTTGTTGACGTATATTGTAATTCATGCATGTTAGTGGGCTGTTACATTGGGCAAACAAAATTGGTCAGAATTTAACAAGTGTAATAGACAAGCAAGTTCTTTTACAATCCATTGCTAATTTTTTGCGAACTAAATTATATGACAACATCCTGAATTTCTCAAAGTATTCGTGTGGGAAAATTGTCAATTTCCAGTTAGCTTATGTGTCTCTTGAAAGTATTTCTGCTGCAATTTTTTTAAACTGGAAATTGTCAATTTATATATCTCTTGAAAGTGTTTCTGCTGTAAAATTTGTAAGCATGTAGTAGTTGCTGTAGTTGCTGATACTTTTTTGTTCATGCAAAAACAGGATAGTAAACTGCTTAATCTGAACAAAAGGTTGAAAACACTATATAATTGTGTTCTAACACTATGAATGTTTAGAAATTTATTTACTTTTTTAAGAAATGTAAATGTTTAATATAGCATATATATTGAACTTGGTATTTCCGAGATCATGGTACCTTTTGGAGAATTCTCAAGGTCTGTATCTTTACCTTGAATAGTCTTAGTAGCAAATAGTAATACTTGAATACCAACCAGGACCGTGCAAAGCAAAGTCATTTTAGAAGAAATGATGGGATGTGAAGAAACGTTTCTTTTATGGTTCCCCATTGCCTACCAAATCAAGTGGAATGTAAGTCCTCATCTCCCCCAGGATGCAGTTACGTACTCTGCTTCCTACAACTGTACTTTTCCCCAGGATGGTGGTTCTCTTCCTGGAATTTCTTTATCTGCTATCCCCACCAGATTTTTTTCACTCACTGAAATCCTGTTATTTAAGATTTTCTCAATACCCCTTCGTCAGAAAAGCCCCCTCTGAAGCTCCTCTTGCCATTGCCTCTCCTCCAGGCAGATGCCATTTCCATAACCTAACATCTCCTTTGTATTTTACCTGCGGGTACCCCACTTAGAAGAATCACACGAGTTGTGATCATTTATTTCCCTTTTCCAAGCTATACACTTCTTGAAGACAAAGATAGCATTTTCCTGTATATTAGCATTTATATTCCTTGTATCTAGAGAAACACCTTGCTCATAATGGTCATAGGTAAATACGTGATGAATTGGATTTATGACTGATAAGAAAATGAATTATGTATCTTTCCACCGATGTTCTTAAGTCTTCCTTTCTACTTTTATTATTCCAGCATGTTGACAAACAAACTCTCAGATGTAACCCAAGACCTGGGAAGGTAAGCATCACTTTCTCAGGTAGACTAAGATAAAAGGTGAAAAGTGATTACTTTGGGGCTTGGTGAGTTTAAAATAAATACATGCAGCTGACTTAGTCTTCATTTTACTCAAGGATTTAACATCTAAAGTAATATTTACTTTTATGTATTCAGGATATTTTTCTATATTGTAGGACATTTTAGAATTTACGATATATTCTGAAAATTAGTTATTGTGCCTACTTGCTGTATGTTGCAGATGGTTATCTATGATCTACATCGAAGTAAATATAAACAAGAGATTTACTGTAATATTCCTGATGCTACATCATGGTCCTTTCCGAATGGGGTTCTAATAAAAGTTGTAAGGGGCTGGTAAGAAATCTCTTAAAATTTTATAGCATATTTTCTGAAATTAAGTTTGTCTTCTTGCTGTTTATGCTTTTTGTATTTTTTAAAATTAAACTCATATTATCTTTCCTCTAGTTTTTGAAACAACATTGCTGTTTTATAACTTAATTGTTCTCTTGTTTTACTATGGCAGAAACTATTTTTAGTGCATAAAGTCAGCAGTTAAGTTGTGAGATGTTAGTATATGCAATCTGTACAATTGATACCATTGTGTAAATGCATTATTAGTAGGATAAATTTGACAGGACAAGTTGGTTGCTTCCATTGAATGAAACATAGCTTTGAAGATGACTTGAGAATGTGTGGGATTCTAAGGGATGTGGCAGCCACACAGCTAAAGTCACTTGTACGGTTGACATGCTCCAGAAGTGAAGGAGCCTTTTTATGGCTAACAGTGAGGGGAAAATGTTATTTATTATTATGGACCATCTCTCTTGGACATGCTGGAGCCAGAATTTCCTTATCCAATGTTTAGGTTACCCCGTGGTCAGTGTGGTGTAGGGTTGTCTTTGTATAATAAAATGCGGTATATGTCTGTATTATCCAGCATTAGAAAGATTAGGGCAGGAGTGTAATTTGGAATTATTACTGTTGTTTTAATATAAATGTACAGCTTTGTGTATGTAGTATCTGTGACGAACATGTATACATATAGACACAGGCATGTATTGTGGTACTATGTTCAGAAAGTATTTTTATTTCCAGTCGTATGTGCTTTCATTTTTTTCATTACTTTTACTTTTTGTCTATTCCTCTATCGTTTCAAAAACAGGATTATATGCTAATAGTGGAACCTAACTCAGCTTTTAAAAACTTAACTAGATAAAATGGTCTGTGATCCTAGGAATCATTTGTTTTATGCCTCATTTCTTAGAAGTTAGATGTAACTGATCACTGCATTTATATTTGTTTAGCTGGATTTTATATGAGAAACCTCATTTCCAAGGTCAGAAATGTGTGTTAGAAGAAGGGGAAAAGGTGCTAAATCGTGACTGGGTTCTTCAGAACAGAAGGCATCCACAAAGAAACTTTGTATTAGGTTCTATCAAACGTGTGTTAAAGGTAACAGCTATTGATTTCTTCCATGTTTTTTATTTTATTTTGTCATATAGTAAAGTTATGCTATGGCCTAGCAGGGTTTAGAAGTGGTTGCTAACATTTATGCTGATGTTATTAATTTTCATTATCATTGATAATCTTTTGATTTATATATATAAAGTGTAAGAGTGAATGCTAGTTAAAATACTATAATCTGGTTCATAAAATGGTATGTGAAGTATTATATATTTTTAAAAAATAAAATTAAGAGTTTACCATTCAGGAATCTTTAGGAAAAAATTGATATTTCCAAATTTATCTTTGGTGTAGAGTGCTACCTCTTGGTGTGTGTGTGTGTGTATTAGGGAAAGTTAAAGGAGGATGAGGAGAGGAAGGGAAGATACTGGTTTTTATTTTCTATTTAGAAAATATTTATTTTCTTTTTTGAAGCTTATATTCATCACAAAAAATCACCTTCACACACATAAGAAAGGACTTCCAATATAGAACTTTTCGTAAGAAGTTCTGTGATTTAGAAGAGAGGTGCATTTGTGTCAAGGACAGAATTTTCCCACGTATTCTCAAAACTTCCTTCAGCAATGATGCAATGCGTGCATGGAGCAGTGCAATTGCTCATGTGATAGTCATGGATATATATATTTTTCAAGTTAGGGAGATTTTGTTTATATACTTAAAAAATATAAGTGGAGGTGGCCCTTATTATAATGGTTTGGACCAACATTATTAAACTCTTGATAGTAGCACATAGCATACAGGAAAACTCAAGTTATCATAAAAGATTACCTGCACGTAGTTTATGTGAGTTAATACTTTCTGAAAAACTGTAAATATTTGTATATCTAACAAATATTTGGTCTGCTTTTGGACCCAATACTGTAGTTAGCACTGTGAGGTATGGTCCTTCAGGTTGCTTAATAATAGTCACATACCAATGCAGGGGTCAGGGACATGTGAAAGTGAATGGTCCCTACTCTCCCTCTCCACTGGTATGCGACTGTGAAGTCTGGGGGAGAAAGCTGAGTCACATGACCAGATGATGTGAGAAGTGCTCTACAGGCACTTCTATGTGCTTCTGTGTGCACATAGAAGAGGCACCTCATTTGGAGGAGGGGACACCTGATTGGAATCTTGCAAGGATAAACAGAAGTAAGGCAGCTGGAGAGATAGGAGGGGGAGTTCCTGGCAGATCAGAGGTGAGCACTGATGGCTTGGTTATACTTCAAGAAGAATGAAGCAGAGAGAACAGTATCCATTTTCATGGAAAGCTTTAACTGTAGCCAGTTCAATTCTGCCAGCAGCATTCACTTAGCTAACTCATTGGAAATTTCTTGAAATGAATAGTTTGTCACTTCAGTCCCCTGAGGTTACTATGACTTGTGGTTTTGTGCCTTCCTTGTGAATTCAAGCACCACACCAGGCCTAGGGGGGAAAAATGAATAATATATAGTAAACAATCACTTCCCTAATCCCCCCAAAATCAACAGTAAAATCATATTTAATCCAGTGAGCATGAATGTTTGTACATCCACCATTTGCTCAGAATGTATTGTGAGAGAGAATAAATCATGCTTGCACTTTTTTCCTCCTTCCATTGTTCTTAGAATCATTTATTATTTGCAGTGTTAACACCCATGTGTGTTGGACAGGCTAGCAACTTTTAGTGAGGAAGGAAAATAAAACTATTGAATGTTGAACAGAAAAGACAGTAACATTGTTCTAAGTATTTTACAAAGCAGTAATCGGACATCAAACTGCTTCCTTTTCCCAAACTGGTCAAAAATTCTGCCTTTTGATAGTTTCACTTCCATGGTGGTTGTTTCCGTGCTACATTGACCCAGGCCTGTGCCAACTTTATCTTGTTTCATCATCTTAACTTCAGTTGCTCTCATCTGTGCAGTCAAAACTTCAATGTCTTTTAAAGATAATTCTTTCATGATGTCTTTATTTGTTGTGAACAGGTAACAGCAGATATGCTCAGTTATCAGCAATTGTAGATTCCACTCAAAGGTCACCTTTGTCCCCAGTGAGGGGACATTAAGGGTGAGGGTAGGAATGCAGTGAATCTTCACCGACGTGCTTTGTTTCTCAAATTAGAATTAACGAGTCTTGTAAATTACTATGTTCACTATGTATTTAATACTCTTTTTTAAAGGGATGACATTTTTCTTATGGTCAGAAGTTACTTAGGTTATGTTCTTGTTCATGAGCCAAGAAGAGAGAGATCTGTTGTTAGATCCGGGAGTGAAGGTATCTTTTATGTAGGGTAGAGATAAATTGATTTTCTTACTTATTTTATTAACTGTAGATCATTGCTACCCTATTTCTCTCCTATAACTTTCTCCCCACTCCAACTAATTGCCATAGTAGTCTAAGCTTACAAATTTCACAAGTATATTTGAAAAGTGTAGCCTGACTAGAAAAGTCTGGGAGGAAGCCATGTAAACTGTTGTTGCTAGGTTACTATGAGGCACCCCCAAACTTCTAGTGTTTGACTGCTTCTGTTTGTTAAGAACCTAACAATTGCAATCAGTGTAACCTGGCTTATTGTACCCTCAATGAATCCCCAACAATAAAAAAAGAAAAAGAAAAAAAAAAGAATTATACAAATCTTATAATAATGCTATTTCTGGGAATAGCCACCATGAAGAAGATAGAACTTATTAGTGAAATCTTTTTCAGTCAACTAGAGCAAAAAATTAGGTTTCTGGTAAAGATAGCTGAGAACATATGCCTTCTCATTTTTGTTTATTTTCATTTTTTTTTTTTTAGCAATCATACTTTTGCTGTTTCCTTTTGTGTTGTTGTAGACTTGAATGCTTTTTCCTTTTAGTGTACACCACCCAAAACATTGTTTGTATAATACAATGCAAAGGAAATTTGTTTGTGTGAGACACTTAGTTATGTATTCTGTTACTGAACCTCATATCCCTAGGGGAACATTAATATGGCAGTATTTGAAATAATGTTGTTATTATTTCAAGGCATGCAAAAGGGCCCTGAAGATTGACAGATGATGGTTCTGGACATTTTTTGGCTATTCTTGAGCTAAAACTTAGTAGAAAATATACTATTATACTTTAAAGAATATTTTAGATTATTCTTTTTTAGCATATTGCGTTTTAGAACTAATTTTCTGAAAATGAGACATATGAATTTTCTTGATTTTACATGTTAATAAGAATAAAAATTCACTTTAGGGAAAGGTTGAAAAGTCAGAACATTTTAGTTTTAGAAATATAAAACTTATAATAAAAAATACAGTTGTTCTTCAATAAATGTCACTTCTGTTTGTAATTGCATTTACCTATTTTATTAAAGCATATTCATTGGAATTTCACAATTTCATAAGTGAGAAATGTTACTAAAGTTTAAATTGTGTATTTAAGCACCCAGGAATAGATTGTGTGTTTAGACAGAAGCGAGTCTGTGATTTCAGAGAATAGAAAAATAATCGTGATTTTTCATTCCCTAAAAAAGAATGAGTCTTTTTTGAGTTAGAACTCAACTGTCGTAAGAAATTTTTATAAATGAGATTACAGGTAATTCTTCAGTTGGGCTGGGAGAAACATGTGTGAAGCTTACAGAGGCCAGAGTGGGAGTGTAGATAGCATCAGGACCAGTATGACTACATAACTGTGGTCCGTTAGTATGGATCTCTGGTTTGGTTCCATGTCGTAGAAAGATAAAAAGAAGTATGAGTTTGATGTGACTGGGTCTTAAGCCAAGGAGTGTCATAAGGAAAGTGGCATTAGATTTCAAAGTCTAATGAACTCAGCTGTTGAAAGAGTAGCCAGTGCTTCACTGGCGGTTGTGGGTAGGCCCATAAGCAAAGCCTGGGCCTGATCAAGGGCTGTGATGGTGGATGTAAATAAGTGTTAATACACAAGTGAGCTTTTTAAAGGAAGATTGAGAAGACCTGGTGACAGTAGGTGCATAATTTTTTAAACGTTTAAAGGAGTGTAGGTCAAATTTCATAATGCTTTTTTTTTTTTTTTATTGTTGGGGATTCATTGAGGGTACAATAAGCCAGGTTACACTGATTGCAATTGTTAAGTCCCTCTTGCAATCATGTCTTGCCCCCATAAAGTGTGACACACACCAAGGCCCCACCCACCTCCCTCCTTCCCTCATAATGCTTTTCTTTTTCAAACCAACTTGCACTAACAAAAAAAAAAAAAAAATAGAATCCTACAAGTAGGAAAACAGATTTCCTTTACCCTCACCTCTAATTCCTACTTCTTTTGTCAATGTAAATTAGATAAACACACTGAAGGGGCTAGCGCCACTCTATTTATTTTTTATGTTCCCCGTGAGATCAACTTTTATTTAACTCCCTTCCTCCTTTATGGCTTTGTTATGTTTCTAAGAAGGAAGGCTTACAGACCTTTGGCACTCAAATAGTAGTTTGGTAAATCTGAACATTGCTTAATGGAATAAGCCTTTAAAAAAACAAAGTAGAAAAGTTGGGACAATAATTTTTCTATTAATAACATTTATAATTTTTATATTATTAACAAAATTCCTTAGGAAAACCTATTTTTTAAAAATAGGCAAGGAAAAACAGTATTTCCTTGATTTTTATGCAGAAATTCAACTGAGCAATGAGAATAATTGTAACTGTGTGTCCAGGACATTGAGAATACTACCCTGTTTCCCCGAAAATAAGACATCCTCCGAAAATAAGACCTACTCACAGGAAAGATAGGACGTCCCTAGAAAATAAGACCTAGCGCATCTTTGGGAGCACACCTTAATATAAGACACTGTCTTATTTTCGGGGAAACAGGGTAGACAGTGTGTCTCTAGATGATTTCAAAGCCAAAACAATTGTTTTTTCCAGGATTGTGGCATTCCAGAGATAGAGCTTTGCCTGCAGTCTGACCCAGCATGTTGTCCTGTCTACATACAGCGGGCGGTCCCTAATTTGGAAGAACTGAATGTCCCCAAATCTGTGTCCTTCACTGTGAAGTCAGGAGTGTACGTATTAATTTTTCTTTATGATAGTGATTGGCAGCCACCAAAGTTAACTTTTTGTTTTATATTTCAGTAGCTAACGTATGTATTTTGGAAGTTTTTAGTTAATTTTGTTTATACTCCCAGATATCCAAGAAAAACTACTATAGGGATTAAAATTGATTCTGTCTTTGGATCCAGTTAAGGCTTTGATGTATGACTCACAGGAGCAGATATGGAATTCTCAGGTGTGGTTCTCAAGAGATGGATCCATTCGTTAACTTTTCATCCAACACTTTTTGCAATTGAGAAATAAAAACATATTCTTGGCTACATTCTGAGAAATGTTATTAGGAAAAAATAAAAAACAACAAACAAAACAGAACCAAAGCATGTCCCTGGCCTAAAACTTGAGAAGAGCCTGACCTGTTTCTGGAAGATCTACATGCTAATAGCTTTTGCATGCCCCTGCTTTTCATTACTCCTCTATTCCTGCAAAGCAGGTAATGTTACCCTCCTGTTATAAATGAGTTATTTGTCCCAGGCTCCTTTGTGGTAAGCATGGATTTAATATAAGTCCTCTCTGAATCCAAGGTATCAGTAGGACTGTAGGGCCTGAGTTCAGTCTAAATTCAATCCCAGATTGGCTTGAGTCACAAAAGCCCACAGATAACCGGCTGCATGTAGATTCTTCTTCTCTCCTTCACTGTTTTTATTTATTCAGATGATGGTTGGTGTACAATTTGGGGATTGCTGTATGACATCATTTTTTGTCCTCCACTCCCCAACCATGAATTAGAACTCTTGAGCTAGCCCAGTAATTGGCCCTGTCCATGAGAAATGTCTGTAATTATCAAGTTTAGCTGGAAGATAAGGTGGGTGTTTTAGGAATCTTATTTCAAATACTATTCCTTAGGCTGCTGATAGAACTGATATCAATTCTAAAAATGTGGATCAAATGTAAAATGCCTGTTGTAATCTCTGTCTCTTGTTGCCTCAGTTTAAAATAGAATGAGATATAGTTGAATGGTTTTGGTTTTTTAATTATATCCTGCTAGAATTAAAGGTACCACAACCACATGGTTTAGATGTTGGAAAATTATAAGAAAATTAGGGCCTAGCACTTGAAAAATATGTTAGACTTATTATAATGTGTGAAGGTAAATACCTAATAACATGTTAACTCTTGTTATATACGCCCTGTGTAATCACTTTGAGTGAGGTTTACTTGGGTACCTCTGTGAAGAAGAGTCTTTTTTTGGTAGCCCTTTTTATAGAAACAGACTGAGGTATTACTTTTATCCTTTAACTGACCACCTATTTTTTATTTAGTTGGCTTGCCTACCCGGATATTAATTTTAAGGGGCAAGCTACAGTTTTGGAGGAAGACCATGGGCTCTTTGAGATTTCTGCAGCAGAAATGAAATCATTGCATCCACTTCAAATGGTAAGAACATTTAAAAATAAGTGTTCCTTTTCCCCAGTATCAATGTGTCCAAAATTAAACAGCCGTGATGATTGCTTATGCATCTCAATCTCAAGAAATGAATTAGTCCTATCAAATTGGCAAACTATTCACATGTTGTTTTTCTGTTTCTTTATATTGTTAAGAATGCATTGAACGTGTCTGGATTTACTTTGTATTGTACCAAGTTTATCAAAATACATGTAGTTTCTTTACGAATATTCTGTGAAAATTCTGAGTATTTAACAAAGCTCTGAATTTGCTTTGTAGATGATTATTAGAAAATTGTAGTAAATTAAACTATTTCACTGCAATGTTGAAGGATAACACTCAGCATTAATAATAAACGGGCAGTCCCGTCAATGTTACTTTCTCAAAAATAATTTCCTACAGCATTTGTATTCTTTTTGTTGCAGATATTTTTATTCAAGGGGCAATTATTCATTGTGATAAACCATTTCTGGTTGTTCTTTGCCCTTTTAAAAATTAGAAACCAAGGCAAATTGAAAAATTTTAATAAATATCACAATGTAGCATAGCATTTGATACTAGAATATTACATAATTATAATTTTTGTAAGAAGGGGGTTACTTTTTATGCTGTACAACATTGAGGTCCCAAGGACATTTTAATAAAAACTATTGGTAGACGTTAGAAGAGGAAATGTGCTTATTGAGCTCAATGCTCTAACATTGAGTAAGCCCAATTTAGTAGGGAAGACATTTGGATTAATTGGCTAAGAAATCTGCTCTGCCAAATGAGATTCTAAATCTACTAGCATTTCCATTCTTCTTTTTGGGACACTCTATGGTGGAATTAAATCTTAACTGGTCATGTGTGCTCAAGGACTAAAGCGCAATTTCCTTCCTCGCACTAGTAATTATCTGGAAAGCAGCTCTTAAGATTTCTTGCCTCTTGATATAGAAGCAGTTTAACTTGGTTTTGCATTCTGCACTTAAAATTTTAAAGTTACCACAACCTAAATTTGACTGGGATGTCATATTTACTGATCAGATTTTTAGGTGACCTACATATGTCACTTTCAATTGTTGTTTTTAAATATTTTAAATATTTACATATCTAAAATTAAAATATCTTATTTTATTAAGGGTGGACTGAAAGTGGAAATGCCTATGAACTTAAAGGTAAGTCTGGAACAGACTTTTGTGATAGGCTGAAAAGTCTGAGTATTAATCTTTAAGTCTTCTGAACTATTAGACTAAAACAATTACCTCAGTATATGATAATCCCTAGCTAATGGATGTTGTGTGGGAATGAGTATGCAGAATGTTTGCTGAGGGCACACCTGGGCTGTGAATGTGGACTGGGGTTAGTCTACAACGATGGAAGTCTGTAGTTACAACCCCGTCACACCCACTGTGTGTCTACTACAGCATGGAAAGACGATAGGCTCAATTTTTGTTTGGCAGGTCTTGAGAGAGCAGCTAGATATTCAGGTAGAGATATCTAGCAGGTATTTGGAAGCGATGTTCAGGAAAGGAGATGAAGGGTGATCAGAAGAAGATACAGGTAGCTCTGATTAGGTAGATGTCAGTTTATAGGTATGAGTATTTGAAGGAGAGAATAGAGAGCAGTGAACAGTGAGGTTGCAGTGGTGCCAGGATCAAGCAGATGTGGGGAAAGAAAGGAGGAAATACAATTACAAAAAATGTGTGTGAATTAAAAATAGGAGGAAAACTGGTGCAGTGATCCAAGATGCAAATAGACCTTGTAAAGAGGCTACAGCGCCTCCAGAGACACGTGTGGAAATAGAGATTCATCCATCCTTTTCCTCTCCTCCAAAACAAGACACAACTCCTCCAACCCTCCCATTTTTGGGTGCCCTAACTTGTGGAATTGACTACCATTCTCTTGATCACATAGATGGAGTCTGAAGAATCATACCTATTAAAGTTTTTAAAAATAGTTAGGTCTGGGTTTCACTCTCTGAGATACTATTTTGATTTAGGGTGTGGCCAACATTTTTCAAAAATCTCTAGGTGATTCTAGCATACAGTCAAGGTTGCATCTCTTAGATCTCTATTGATCTGAGAGGTGTAGAATTAGCTGTCACACTCAGTAACTGCTGTCTTAGTCTCCCAGTGTGGTGAATTGCAACTTCATTTGTGATCGGCTGAGTCTTCCTTTTAGGGTGTAGGAGTATTTGAATGGATTGATTATCATAGAAAAATCACAATTTGCAAGTTGTTAGATATCATTTTATGGCTTGTAAAATAATTATTACTTCTTAGTTTGGATATTGTCAGCATACAAAATGTGTCTTATATAAACCCAATTAAAACTTGATCACTTCAAATACAGCATGCAATGAAAATGTAATCTGTAGAAAACAGTGGGAACAGTACTATGTATTTTTTTTTTTTTTTTTTGTAGAGACAGAGTCTCACTTTATGGCCCTCAGTAGAGTGCCATGGCATCACACAGCTCACAGCAACTTCCAACTCCTTAAGCGATTCTCGCTTAAGCGATTCTCTTGCCTCAGCCTTCCGAGTAGCTGGGACTACAGGTGCCCGCCACAACTCCCGGCTATTTTTTGGTTGCAGTTTGGCCGGGGCCGGGTTTGAACCTGCCACCCTCGGTATATGGGGCCGGCACCTTACCAACTGAGCCAAAGGTGCCACCCCTATGTATTTTTTTTAGTCTGTGTAATGTTACCTGTTTTTAGAAATGGAGAAGCTGTAACTTTTTGATTTAGTGTGTTTAAATGTGGGGTCTTATTTACCAAGTTCTTGGGTTGCCAGTTGTGCACAAATTATTTCACGTACTACAAGTAGGCCCGAGTGACAGAGTGTGGATGGGTTAATGCTGTTAGCACTTCATCACTTCCCCATAGTTAGGGCAGCTGGTACTTGAGAAGTAAAGAGCAAAGGAGAAGAAAAATACTGTTCCCTGCAACACTCCCTAGAAATTTGTTCCCTACAACACTCATTGCTCCTCCCCCTAGTTTGAATCAAATATCCAATGTTAAAAATCATAACTTTTCAATTATTTCTTGTTTTTGGAAACTCTTTTATTCAAAAATTTGCATGTCTCTTTTTGTCCCTCAATGAATAGTAAAGACCATAGGAACAGTTAGTGTTGTGAGAAACAGTTATTTATTTTTTCAAATCAATAGGTAATTTATTGTTATATTCTGGGATCTCAAGGAAGTGTTTTTTTTATAGAGGATATTCAGTGATTAGAAGGCAGGTCTGTATTAAATTCCAAGCACAGGGGTGAACTTATAAGATATTTCAAGCATAAGAGATAAGATAGTTTATGAGATGACCCTAGGATTTGGGTGACCAGAACAATGTAATCATACTCAAGTGTATTAATATGAGAGGAACATATTATTAACATATCATTTTATCTTTATGATGATAAGGACTCACATACTCCTTGTGAATGTCAGACACTGTGCTATGTTCTAAGTATGTATTAATGAAAAAACAGTGATCCCTATTCATGTGGTAGTCTTAAGTGGCTCTTACGTGTCAGTGTGTATGTGTTCTAAAATATGGGCATGTTAAATAATTTTTTCATATTTTTCAGGTTATTATTTATGAAAAACCTCACTTCTATGGACAGGCCAAAGAGTTCAGTGAACATATAGATTCTGTCCCTAATTTTTTAAAACATACCGAAGACTTCCATGGAATCGGCTCAATCCGTGTCATCGGTGGAGTGTGAGTATCGTATTTGCAATATTTGATATAGTACTCTATTTTTAAAGATCATCAGAAAAAAAAAATGCACTAAGAAGAGAAAAAGCAACCTCCCTGTTTAAATCTAAAAATATATATACCTTCTGTAATGTGGAAAGTAAAAAATGAGAGTTACTAACAGCTTTCTGTAAACTCTGGTTGGTATTAAAGATTTTAAGATAGATTAAATGTAGGAAATGGTTTCTCAAACTTCAACACTTAGTATTTCTCGAATACCATATAGAACACAACAACTGCAAGGTGAAATTATGTTTTCTCGGGTTACAAACATGAATGAGAGCTCCAGTTTTTATTGTCTATTCTCTTGGTCTTAGTTTATGTGCCAAAAACCTTGGCAATGAGCCCTCACTGATTGAAGTAGTAGTCTGGGTTAAGCGTTTTCAAAGTCAAGGGTTTTTGACATCGGTTGCCCTCTGGCCCTAACCTGCTTTTGAGGAGCTCTGGGCATAAACCCAATTGTAACCATCATTGCTACCATACCAGTCTCAGTCAGCAGTTACTGGGACAGAAACCCCAGGAAATCTGTGACCAGGCTAAATTGTACCTTTATATTAAAACCATGGAGGAGAAACATTGTTACCAGAATTCCTCCAGGAACATTCTGTGTCTCTATTGATACATTGGTTATTTTAGGATGTTTGTTTAATTTAGGCATCAGTCTCTCTCCTTTTCTTTTACTTTAATTTTTAAATTTCAAAATATTAAGGGAATACAAATGTTTCTGTTACATGGGTAGCTTTGTAATCCTTTAGGCAGGGCTACACACGTGCCCATCATCTGAATATTGTTCGTCGTGCTTGTTAGGTAGGTTTTTACCCTCCCCTTTCTCTTCTGTCCCTCCTCCTTGATTTCCAATGATTTTTACTTCTTTCTGTACCCTTGCCTGCCCACCAATTAGTTCAAAATTATTAGTATCTCTTAGTGTTCTCAGTAGCATCATGTAACTTATTAATACTATTCTAGCAAGAGATGTTACTAAAATATTTTATTCACAGAAGTTAAATAACTTGTCTAAGATCACTCAAGGGTCTATTTTTAGTGACGTAGACTTTGCAATTTCTGTCAATAAATTAAGTGATAGCCATACCAGCCTAAATGTAAATGTAAGAGAATGCAATAGACTAGATATGTAGGTCCTATTAATTATTAGTCTGACATACTGATAATCATATAATTCCTTGTCTTTGAATTTTGAAAATTTATCTGAGGTTTGAAGAATAAATATGGTTTGGATAAAGACATTTTTATTGTGTTTATTTACATAATTGTGTTGTTTGTGAACACACATGCTTCTTGTTAATCCTGCTGTAAAATATTTTTGCCTTTTCCTCTTTTGGGGATCTAAATGTTTTTCGTATTAACGAAATAGATTTAAAACTACTTTTCTGCTTCGTAAGAAATCATCTGCCAAAATTCAGTGTGATGTACACATTTGTACCCTATTTTTACAGCTATTTCATAAAAATCTCAAGAAAATATGGTTTGTAATGCAACATAACACCCTTTTGTTTTATATGACATTGTGGGGAAAAATGCATTGTCCCCATTTAAAGATAAACAGATGACTTCATTACTTTTTTCACCATTTCTACCATGTTTTAGGTTAGCTGTTTAATTTTATCTTTAGGTAGCATGGACTCTTCCTCCTTCCTGTCTCAGCTCAGGGAATCTGAGGAAAGTGAAGTTGATGTTTCTTGATTTTTCTCAAATAATAACTATTTTAAAATATCACAGATGAATATATAAACTGAATCTTAATCAAAAATTAATATATCAATAAAAACTGGGCAGGTTTTTGAACTGTCCTTATGGAATAGATATGCTTATCATAATCTGCCCCTAGCAGTAAGATCTTCCATACCTTTTGTTCTTTTTCTCCTTTGGGTATAATTAGAAGCACATTTTGAGTAGCCATATTTATACAAAAGAAAGCTTAGTATTTGAAAGTTGTTTTTTGAAACGTATTAATGTTTCTTTACATTATTATATGCTAAGATGTATAAATGGGTTTATAGATTTATTTCAACTTTTGTAGGTCCCCCACCCCCGTCATAAATACACATGGAACCAAGGAGGGATTAATGATTATTGAATGGCTAGCTGTTACTTTGTGTCATTATAAAAATAATTTTTTTTAGAATGATTTTTATGTTTTTACAACTGTTGTAGAAAAAACAGTAGTAGGCAGTCCTCATAGGCTTTATTTCGTGGAGCTCCTGGATTCCAGTCTCCAACCCTGGATCTCAGAATACTCATCCTTGGACTTTGCCCAATTGGAGGGGGCCTTCCCTAACTATGCAGTGCAGCTAAAGGCAGATTTAAGCATGTTGCCTTATTTTATGAACGATCTTTGCCCACATTGCATTACATACTATGGACTGCTCCGTACAAAAATAAGTTTCATCGAAGAGCTTAACAACTGTAATTTTTAGGTTAGAAGTCAAGGTGGTGGGACTACATTTCCTACCCGTAAGTGTTTACAGCATTGCCCAGTTCTGTTTTGCTGATCTGAAGCCTGGTGAGAGGTTCCCTTAGTTTAAATACTGAATAAATATTTAATATAAAAGTCATTATCTGGCTCCAGAAGGGCTTAATCAGTAAAATAAAACTGTCTATCTTTGGATCTCAGTGTGGCTTTGTAACCATTGTCATTGGCTACGTATGCTTTCTGTTATTTGTACTTGGAAAACCATCCTGTAAGCACATTGAGCTATAGTTGCAAGTCACACCACGAACATTTGATAAACATTGCTCTATTTCACTTCAGCAATTAACCTTTTATTGGGCAACCCTTTAAACTATAAAAACTTATGATACACAAAGCATACATCAATTGTCTATGTTTGTAAATGGTAGCAAAACATAAGTGTTGCTTTTTAGACTATGGAGAAGAGACACTAAGAGCTGTATCACTATTTTCTCTCTTTTCCTTCCTTGCTTAAGTTTTATAAATGGCTCAGTTGGGTGTCCTCTGTATTTCTAGGTGGGTTGCCTATGAAAAAGAACATTTTAAAGGTCAGCAATTCCTGCTTGAAGAAGGAGACTTTGAAGATAGTAACGCTTGTGGGGCATTAAGTGGCCCCATCTTGTCTTTCCGGTACTTACAAGCTGTGAGTTCTTTTCTTTTTCTTGATTTTCTCCCTGTTTTACCTGTTCATGAAAATTGATAGTTTATGAGGCTATAAAATGTTTCTAACACCCAAGAACATTAACCTGAAGTGCCTATAAGACTTGCCTGGCATTGTTTTTTGTTTTTGTTTTTCCTTGTTTAGCTGCTGTATTAGAGAATATTTATTTTTACTTTTCATCCATTGTCATTTTTTAGTACTTGTTTTGTTAGGTGTATTGTGGTAGGTCAGGAGATGTACTGGCCAGAGGCTTAGTCCCAACAGTCACAGAGCAGGCAGTCTGGTAGGGAAAATAGTACTTATATGAACGTTTGGTATCATTTGACTATGATTGGATTAAGTATAGAGCACTCAGGTATCCAGAGAAAGGTCAATTGGCTATTTACTCCCACTTAGAGTAGAGAGGGCTTTGCGGAAAAGATGACAGTTTCATATAAATATCACGTTCAAGAAAGGGTTAACCCAAGTGGAAAATTCCAAGCACAGGGTGAAGGAAAAAATTAGGCTCTGTTTGGCAAGAAATTAACACATGTTAAGGTGTGAAGTAGGGCTCTAACCCATTGATTCTCAGCTGGGCATGGTTTTACCCATAGGGGGCATTTGTCAGTATCTGGAGACATTTTGGATCCTCAAGTCTGGGGGGTGCTGTGCTACTGACTTCTGGCCAGTGGAGGCAAAGGATTCTTCTACAAGGTGAAGAACAGCATCCAAGAACAAAGAAAACAGTTCAAAATGCTAAGAGTGCTAAGGTTGAGAAAGCCGCCTATAGATAAAACTGTGGTGTGATTGGGGTAGTATGGTTAAGTTGGAAGGTTGGGGAGAACTTTGAGAAGATGGGTCCAGAGCCAGATAATAAAGGGCACTGTGCCACGTTAAGGAGATTTGGAACTGTTGATGGATTTGGGGGG